>NC_086359.1:7283130-8665976 GCF_036324505.1 Eleginops maclovinus
GAAACCTCTTCCGTTTTCCCCAAGATAAACTTATCTTTCAGAGCTGCAGCATTTGTGAATCCCGAGTTCTTTGCCCCGTCCTGCACTGTAATGTATGAAACAATCTGTTTCATACACACACACACACAGACGCTTCAAACCCTTACCATATTATTTCTTTGCGCATCGTGACCACCTTAAAAAACCCTCAGCTCGCTCTATTCTCTGCTCACCTCTCACTGATCCTTTGCCAGTTTTCCCTCCCCCACACCCCTGGGGTTTGTCACTTGCACATTACATATGCATACACACTCTCACACATTGCAATACAAACTAGATCCCCCTCAACCCTATATAACCTCCCACCCCATCTCATGGCTCTCTGCAGCTTCATTTTGTTTCACATTTTCTTAAAATAAACAGAAGTGACTCAGCCGGTCTAAGTTGCCCTCTCTTTGTCTGGGCTGCCTCATCTCGCCAGCTTTATGTCTGACTGTTTATGTCTGCGTGTGTGCATGTGCAAACTTCCTTACAGTCCCACAGAGATTTCTACTATTGCAGAATCATTTGTGCTGCAACTCCTTTGCATTTGAAGTGAACACCTTCCCTCTCCTCTTTGTCCCCTCATACAGTTTCACCCTCCAGCCATGCAAGAGTTAATATTTCTCTCTGCGACAGGAGTGAGGGTAGTGGGTGGAGGGGCTTTGCTAATAACAATGCAGTGCAAACGGCAAACGGCAAACAGCATGGACACCCTTTCTCTCCTCTCCTCCATGCCACCCTTGTCTGAATCTATGCTTTAACTGCAGGACTCAATGAACCAATAAATCATAAGTCTCGAACCGTTTCCTAATTCTCTCCTCCAGACAGCAGCAGACAGTGTATGTCTTATCACGCTAATCTTTTTACCAGTTCCTCTTTGCTTATTGTTCCCAGCTCATCTTTTTTTCCATTGTCATTTCTCTTCTCATTTCATGCCCATTTGTCTTCTCTTTATCCATCTTCTCATCCATTCTCTGCTTGGCAGAGCAAAACCAGACAGGAAATGCAGGACCATGTCTGATTGAGTGGAGATTCATTTCCAAGTACTTCCCAAAAGCAATGCTAAAAAAATATATAATTAAGGAGATTTTTCATCAGTAAGTGTGCTTCTGCAAGTCACATTTTCTCCCAGTGAGAAGCTGTCTCTTTGTCTCTGCTCCTGCTGCAGCGATAGTCACTGCCTGAGTGTGTGTAGTTGTGAGTAGGATGAACCCATGTGTAACTTCCTGCATACACACATTGAGCTCACATTTGGAAATCAATCATTTCAGTTTAGATTTTGAATGTTCTTTGTGATTCATCTGTTTCCTTTTTTTTGATGCAGTTTGTCATCTTGTCCACAGTGTGAATAACAGAGAGACAACATGTGAACATGCATTGATGGATGTGTGAACACGTGGCTTCATTTTTCATTTTGCCTCGACTAATAAATCCTGTTATCAGCATCTTGTGATTTTCCGACCATTACATAGCAGGTCGCTAACACCATTTCAATACGAAAATAAATCAACCTTTATTGCAGACGATCTGATTATCTCATTCTGCTTATTCAGTTAGGTATGACCACCCACTCTGACCCGAGATCCTACAGAAATCCTGTTACAGTTCCCCCTGGCGATACAGAGTGATTCCCCCTGGGGTTCAAAAAGGCGTCCGACTGTGTGTATGTGGGAGAGGAGTGGGATAGAGAGAAAAAGGGGAAGAGAGGAGGGGATTATTTGGGCAGATATAGTCTGCTAATGTGCCGTCTGTAAGGATGGAAATAGGATTCATCACTTCACCCTGCCCTCATTAACTCTGTATTATTAAGGTGGAAGAGTTTATGGAGGGAAGGAGAAGAGAGGAGGAAGAGATAGAGACACACATGAAAAAAATATTTTGAGAAAGCTACAAAACACATGGGAATAACTGCAGGGATAACGCTTAATTTAATACAGTTTGGAGCTATTTGAAACCTCAGTCAGGGAAGCAAAGATTGTTGATAAGGAGCCGCTCTGTTGTTTTTTTGATGCGCATAAAGTGCAGAGCAACTGGAGTATACTATTTCTGGATATTTCCCAGTTCTGCTTCACTGTTCTCTGTGATGGTAATCCCTCTGCTGTGCATAGTGAGCTAGTGCTTGGTTCACACATACAAGGCAGAGTTGAATGAATCATCACTTGTGAAATTCTGTCTACAGGGGGCCTATTGTATCTTCTGTGAAAACGAGCATTTAGCTTATTTCGGTGCTATTTCTGTGTTGTGTTGCTGACAGACATGGGAGGAGAAGGAATGGATGACTAAAGCTTAGCTTATTTCTGAATAGACTTTCTCACTAAGCCTTATCCTGCTGGATGATTATATGTGAATAGAATACGAAGTACAAGGAGGGACGAATACAGATTTTTTTGTCTCCCAAAATTGACAAAATGAAGTTTGTCTCCATGTGCAGAATTTGTCGGTTTATTTTTGAATTTGTAAACGCATCCACATTATGCAGAGTGAAAATGTTCACAAGTTCACACTCACATATCCGCACACACTTTCACACACACCAACACAATCCAGGAAAGTGTACAAGGACATGCAAGGATGATGTCATTTGAGATTAATTACTTGCTTGCAAACACACAGCATGTAATGTATAAGAGGATTGGATTTTCATATTTAAAGGTAACAGCTACAGTGCATTATATTGTAAATCCTGCAACAAATCTAATTATGTCGTGTGCTAGCGCTCAGGAGTCATAAATTACAGTTGCGCACACGTCAACGCTCTGTCCATTTCCCTCCATCTCTTTTGTTTCTATTTCAGTGTGCTGGAATTTACATCTCTACAGATGTATGTGTGTGTATATGTGAATGAAAGAGGGATGGCACAGGGGGGAATGTGTGTGTGTCGTTGGGGTTCCCCTGGGACCAGCGAGCTATAAAACCTGTCTGCTCTCCAGTGGGGGAGGAGAGGAATAAAGCAAAGTGCCAAAGACAAATGGCCCCTGTTATAGCCACATGTGCTGCTGGACCGACAACAAAGGCGCCACTAGTGTGTATGTGTGTGCAGGTGTTGATGTGTGTGTCTTTGCAGGTGAGTGTGTTCAAGTGAGGAACAATGCGCCCATACGCATATACAGTCTTTATGTTGTCACATGTATTGAGAAATCACAAAACAACTCATTGACATGAAAAGAGTTGTGGGTTACATTTCCTGCATGGCCTGATTTCCCAAGTCTTGAAAAAAAGACTTTCTCTTTGTGGGTGGGAGGGAAGGGCTGGATCTTATATTCTTTTATAAAAGTCACCATCATTACAAATATTTTCCTTTTTCCACCAAACTCACTGATTCCACTATTAAAATTATATGTTCATTAGATTAGGCGATGCTATCCCGGATATGTGTGTGTGATCAGATTGTGCCTCAGATCAACTAAATGATACATGACTCCATGCAGCTGTTTCCAAAAGTACACAGTAGAAAACCAAAATGAAAGCTATCTTTATAGCACGAGTATACATTTTTTTATATGATGAAATTCACAAAAAATAAAGAACCTGGGATCAGAAACTTCAGTTTCCCCTTTTCTCTTTACAAAATTACATGTTCCCTATGTCACATTTAAGAAATGGAAGTCCACCACCCTTCTCTACCCTATCAATAATTTAAATACAGTTCCCAAGAGAGAAACATGCATAGGATACAGTACTGTATATTCTGGGCTTACTGCTGTTTGGGCTACCTGCAGAATGAAAATACATGAAACAGAAATATATGTTCCCTGTTTCCCTTATGGGAGTAATGAAGTGCTCATTAGCATGACACATGGTAAAGGAATTTCATTAATTACTATTCGCTGCTCTCTTGGGCTTGTTTCAGAAAGTCACTTCAGAAACAGGGCTCTATAGCTCGTACCATGGAGGTCCATACGATTTCTTCCCTTCCATCAGCCTAATTAGAAGGCAGTGGCTCTCCTGTACCAACATCTTTTCTGTATCCATCTGCATGTCTCATTTCTCCCACCTCATGTCTGCGTCTCATTTCTCACCCACACAGAGGTGCTCAGAGAAAAAAGGATTAAGGATAAGGAAGGCCTTTCTCTTTTCTAATTCTACAACACTCCAGTGAGTCCCTCATCATGTGTTGCTCTCAGCCCATCATTTTCCAAGGCTTTCTCTGGTTAAATGCACCACTTGATGGGTAAGGAGCCCGGTGAAAACCACAAATTCGTATCTTTCAGTGAATTTGATCACTGCTGAGATATGGTCTCATCCCGCTCCATGCTCTCATCACTTCAGCGATCCTTCTACCTAACCACTCAGGGATATGATTGCTCCTAGATGAGCACTATGTACCTGGAGGAAGAAAAAAAATCCCTTGCTTTCACTCATCTTTTCCACAGTGTGCATGTTGTGTGCTACATATATGTGTGAGTTCACATGTGAGAGTGCTTCACAGCAGAATGTGTGCATGAGCTGTGAGTGTAAAAAGCGTATACGTAGCTGACCTTCAGGACAGACAGTCTCTTACTAATGCTGACTTTTTTCCCTGGTGGAAGCTGCAGGGGTCAGGGTGTCTATTCTTCAATTCCCAGAGATATGGCATTGCCATGACAACAGAAGCAGGATTTTAGATTTTTTTTCCCCCTTTCTTCCTGCTGTTTCCCCGAGTAATTACGTCAACTTGCTGAAACAAAGCCTGACATCATTACATATTCCAGCCCAGATCAACTCAGCATGCATTTATGCAGGATTTATATCAGTGTGGTCCTCTCTGTGCTGTGCGACAAATCACACAGCAACCAAAAAGTCAAACTAAGTAGAACTTTTAGACTTTTTTAATTCTGAAAGAAGTTACCACAGCATCATTGTCAGGAGGAGCCAAGCAGGCAGGGACCCGAATGCAGGAAGGATATAGGGTTTAATAGAAAATACCAAAATCCAATCCAAAATTGACGAGGATCTAACAAAAACTGAAGGACAAACAGAAGTTAAATACTAGAGGAGTGATCACAAACACATGACACAGGTGGGGAGGGAGGAAAAACACAGGAGCACCAGGTGAACACAATCAGGTAATCAAACAGGAGGGAAACACAGAGACAGGAACAAACAGACATAACTAGGGGAGCGCACCTTTCAAAATGAAACACAGACAAACAGACCAATCTTGACAATCATAAACAATATACATCTCATTTATAAACTGTGGATGGTGTGTAAAAAAGGAATTAGCTACTATATGCTTGGAGCACTGTTGGTAGCAGTGCATATACAGCCAATAATGTTCACTGTGTACTCTTTTTTCGCTGTGTTTCCTCTGCTAGGAGAAGAAGGAGCTTGATGATCAAAGACATCCACATTTGCTACACTTGTAGTTACATAATTCATTATCCATTTATCAGTTCCTCACCAACATCTGTCCTGCTTCTTCCCTCTCTCTTCAAGATGATTCTTTTTTCTTTTCACATCTAAGCAAATGTGACAGCAGGGAGAACCTGTCTCTTTTTTTCTCAGACAAAAAAATGCACCTGATTTTACGTACTTTTATCATCACAGCAGGTCATCTTATTCATATTGTCACAGCCTGGTTTTTTTGATGACTGTCTGATTGTTTTGTGTGCCTCTTCTGCGAGGTGAAGCGCAACTTATTGTTGTTCAGCCACTGTGACCAAGCTCACCGCTCAGCCTCCCAGGACTGCTGTCATCAGCACAACCTCCAATACTACATCAGTGCCGTAATTGATCTGCCACAAAGTCCTCTCAGAGAGTTCTGTGCCTCTCTAAAACAACTCTCTGTCTCTCTGCCTCTCCCATCCCTCCCCTTCCCGCCTCTGTGAATCGTGTGTTTTATAATTAGCCAATTATTTGATTGTGTGCACCAGCTGAGAGTAAATATTAGCAGTGTTCACAGGGAGTATAGACCACAGTGAGTGGATGGTAATACATGTTGTTTGTCTGTTTCTCTACCACAGTGTAGTTTGTCTGTTTCTGGAATCCCTGCAGAATATAACAAGTAGAGTAAGGACATGCCTATGCAGACCAATATCTGATCAAAAAAAATCTGATCAAATGACTATAATGGCAGGAAAACATGTTTTGATAGTGTTACCATTTTTGGACAGTTTACAGATTCTATAAACTGACTTCATAACTCCAAATAACTTCTAAAATGACATTCAGGAATACAAATACTACCCATGAATATTCCCCCTTCACTGCCTTTGGATTAACTGTAGCTCGGCACCCGATTAGAGCAGCATCAGGTGCGCCACAGGCAGTGACAGAGCAGTTCACGTATATCGAGGACATACAGAGAAGGCACCTGCTAATGACTACAGTCTCCCCCAGTGCACAGATAATTAGAGGGTGGGAGTCCTAGTTGAACTTAAAACTGCTCATTCATATTCAGAGTGATGGTTTGAAGATACATATTTGTCTACCTAATGACCTTCTTGGCTGAAAAACACTACAGTAAGTTACACTAAGTAAGAAGACGTGATTGCAATTTTAGCCTATTAGCGTATGCGGAATCAGTTTTACAAACAAGCAAATAAAATGTCCTCTCCTTACAGGGAAAATGATATTGAGTTCATTAATATTCAGCGGTTATAATATGCCTTGTTCAAGGTATAAGGAAAATTCCTCATAGAACTCTTGCATAAATATGGATAGTCGAAGGAGACACCCAGAAGTCTTTCCTCTGAGAGCAAACACATAGCAGAGATATTCCATGTTGTCAGAATCACTCAAGTCACCCAAGTTGTCTTCGGTGTCTTGTCGTGTGTTTTTGTATTAAATCGGATGTGATTAAACCATGCTGCGACCGCACTGCCCTGCCACCTGCTCATCTATGGACCCTGTTTCTATGGCATTTGGTAACTTTGAATTGGTGTCTCTTCAAAGGGACACAACCATTCAAATCTCCGTACCCCCTGCAATTTCTTGCTTTTAAATGAAGCAGGATGTTCTGTTGCGGTGTAAAATCAAATCCTGGCATTGGCTAAACTACCCATATGGCATGTTAGAGAGGACATGTTGAGAGAAGACTGTCAACTCTCCTGCAGTGATCAGACTTACGGTATGGATTTATCCCTCTTGAGCTGGTGTTTTTCCAATGTTTCCCACCCACACATAATGTTAATGTTTTCCATGCTGGGAACATGCATGCACTTGAGCGTATAAGAGAACTCAGTTTGCTAGCAGTGTATTCTATAAAAAAAAACATTAAAACATATTTTATTGCAGATGTTTTTACACTATCCTGATACTGCCTTCTCTTGTTCAGTGTCTCCTGAGAGAAAAAGCTCATTATAAAACAATTCGCACCCTTTCCTGTCTTCCTCCTCGCCCTGTCTTCATCAGACATCCCCAGGGTGAATCCTTCACTTACATGCAAACAGTCTGTCGCCTCAGCTATCATCTATCTCTGCCATTTATCTCTCCACTTATCTATTTTCTTCCTGCCCTACAGTAAACATCCAATCATAATTTGATAATTGGATCCTCTTACTATTCCTGTATGCTTGGTGGTTAAATCATGAACATTGAAAGACTGCTATATATAGAATCAAATTAAAAATGGCTTTAAAATAGAATGGTGGTTCCAAGACTGTCACTTCCTGTTTTGCCCCCAGTATCGTTTTGTCCCATGGGTAGTCACTAAAGAGCACAATATTGTGGGCCATGCACAGATGATTTGAGAAATTGCTGCTACCCAGGGCAGACTAAAAATAAAACATGTTAAGTGGCTTGGGGGGGAGGAGGAAGAGTGAGTTTTTACAAAAGTGGATGCTTCCGAGGCATTCTTATTGCCTTTTCTTTTTCTATTAAAGTTTTCTCTTTTTTCTTTCATTTCAGATTGAAGAGACCCACATCCAAAGACAGCATTGTTAACTCACAGTCAAAGCAAGATAAGTGGCACGTTGAAGTGAAAATGCTTCCTTGAGATGACATTTTGTCCTTGGAACAATCAAGTGAAGGGCCATCATTACAAAGACCCTGAAGAGGAGAGACAGGGAGGGGAACACTTGTGACTCCATAAATGGACTCAGCACCCTGCAGGTGTCTTTGAGCGTGCAAAAAGAATCGATCCAATATGAGCATCCCAACTGGTTTCCAGGGACTGAGGGTCAATGTTGAAAAAGGGGAAAAGATTGGAAACAAAACCCAGATCCAGTTTCCCCAATCTGGGGATGATAATGCCAATCGGTTATCGTCAATTACCGATCAAGAAGGAAGAAGATTGATACATGACACAAGATACAGCACAAGCTCCATTCCTCCTTTGGTTTCTCAACGTGATTCCCCGGACAAGTTAGTGATCTGGGGCTCTGAGCAGCGGTGTTTGGAGCCTGACCTTGAAAAGTTTGAGCTTTTGGACTGTCAGGAGATACATACATTCTTGGGAAACAGAGATCAGGACGATGACGATGACGAGGGAGGAAGCTTGAGGGACGGAAAAGATGAAGGTCCCATGTCCATATCCTCAAGCTCAACTGCCAGCTCTGCTTCGACCGGCGTGAGAAGAAATGACAACGACAACAACAAAGTGGAGAGCAGAACACACAGGGACACAGAGGTGCAGAAAAGGATTGCCTGTCATAGCACTGAAGACTTGGACACATGTGTGATAGGCTCAATAGAGAAAAGGGACAGCAGGTCAGGTAGAGAAAGGGAGAGACGTAAGGGGGGTCTGAAGGAGTCCAAGTCTGAGACAAATGTATTCGTCTCCAGTCTGTCAGCTGTTTCTCTCAGCGGGAGTCTGTCAAATGTGCTGGATAGTAGTGCAGAGGTGCAGTCACTCGTCTCTCTGTCCTACTCCAAGACCAACCCTTATTCCAATACAAACCAAACTACCTCAGCCCTGACAAGAGGAAGGGCATGCCCTGTAGATGCTAACCAGAACTCCCCGCCACCGCATTCTCAAGAGAAACACGACCATCTTCAATGGTACAGGCAGGATCAGAGACAAGAAGATGTAGGTAAGCATAGAAATGGATTGTCCTATGACGGGGGGCTGGGCCAAAGAAGGAAGGCAGGATTTGAGGAGAGGGTGCTGCCACCAAGACGACAACAGCTTGTCAGACCCCTCTGTCAGACGGAGATGGGAAGAGCGAGGAGTTTAGCAGAGCCCAATGCTCATCAAACTCAGACAGGGCAACCTTCTTCCCCCAACCCCTTCCCAGATTCAAACAGTAATGGTTCAAACAGGAAGTTTACAAAGTCAGCTTTACGTGAACCCTCAGATTTCTCCAACCTGTACAACCCTACTGGAGTCTCACAGCCCAGGCAAAGCAACCAGACAGCTCCTCCTCCTGTAGAAAAACAGCCTGCCACGACTGCATGGCGAAATTCAAGTCTTTCCACTATTGAGAAGAGACCCCAGACTCAGTTCACATACAGAAGGAATTGCTCCAGTCCCAACAGGATGGGGGTTGATTCAAGGTCATCCACCCCTCCCCACTCCCCTCTCAGGACACCCCAGGGTTCACCTCGCAGGGAACCCTCCATGTACCTCGTTTCCAGGAATGTCCCTGGAGTGGTTAGACACCTCCCGTCAGGATGCAACCCCGCTGTAACAACATCAGCTCAGGGCTATGGCAACAGTTGCATGAGAGCACCAGTGAGAACCAATATAAGCACAAGTGGAATTCCCAAAGCGCCTCCTAACAACCAGCAGAGCTCCAGCCACAACGCCAAAGAGAGCTCCCCATCACCTAAACTCAGACCGAAAGGAGTCCGGCCCAAAATCATTACCTATGTCCGAAAGAATCCTCAGTTTAAGCCCCAGGTTGCTGACGGACCTTATCAGGTATCCTCTCTACCGTCCAGGCTGTCAGCTTACACACACGGGCAAACAGCCACTTCCTGTAAAGACACTACATCAGACCCCTCCAAGCCAGACTCAGACACCAGAGGGGCTCCAGTGCTCAGTGCCTCCAATCTGCTGTATGACAAATACCGCCAAGAGATGCAGACAAACATCTATCCATCAGGAATAATGAGCAGGAGTATCAGGGCGCCCGGACACACACACACCGTGCCGCCTGCACACACACACAGCCATTCAGCACCCCCGAAGCTAGGCAGCAAAGCAGACACCTTCTACAGGGCACCATCAGAGGTGAGTAATGTATGCCTTCAGTATTATAAATGTTACTTAGACAAATTCAACTTTCAGAATGATTTCTCTTGTTGCTCATTCTTATTCAAGAAAGGCTTTTGTGGCTTTTTATTATATCCGTTATATTACACGCATCACGTACAAAAACCAACCTATTCTGTTAAGTTTGATGATTCTGTATATCAGTTTCACAGGCTGATGGTTTCCCTCCCTCAGTAACCCATGTATAATTGATCAAATATCTTTTGCATTTTATTCCCACTCTTTCAAGAGCTGCTCATTATCGCCTCAAAATCATCCCTTATTGATTCAGATTAAATAGCTTCATTTGGCATTCATATTCATACAGCATCAAACACCAACATGCAAAATTAAATAGTTAATGCATGTTGAAGAACAAAGGCCCGAGGGACAAGAGGAATCTCCATGCCTTATGTGTCACTGAATGTTCGTTAGCATTTTGTCCTGCGCACAAGCTCTCGAGAGGAACACTTGCTCTTGAGTAAAGCGGTTTCACAGTTCATGTTGCCTGATCTTAGTATCCCTGCATGTCCTCACAATGTTTAATACTTCTACTCACAACAAATCTGTGGACACACTCCAAGATGGAGGATTGTTGATATCTACTGCACATGGTTAGCTTTATAAATATGCTGTTCTTAAATGTTCTGTTTCTGTATGTCCACACTATTATAGGCAAAGTATATTATATGTAACATATTATGCTAGCTAGACTTGGCTGGTAAACACATAGGGATGTAAGAAAATGTAAGCAGGAACCCCTGTTTTTATGGCACAGACTATTTAAACTGATGAAAGCCTGAAGGTGTTTTTACGACAATACCAAACAATCGCTTGTATCCACTTTGAACCTCAGCCTGACACATTTATATTTCAGTTCCTGGCCAAGTGTACTAATAACATTTTAACATTTAATGTCATTACTTTGAACTCCAGGTGGCACGCTCTGCCAGTTTTAAAGCGAGTTCTGGTGAGGACGCGCTTCAGTCACGCACGGCTGCTCAGGCCGGAGGGAACGGCAGCCTCCTGCGCACGGGTCGGGGGATGCGTCTCGGGCTGGGAGCTGTCACCAGGACAACCACGGGCTCAGCCAAGGGCAGAGGACCCGTTCAAGGTCAGAGGTCAACACTGGTTTTCAGCCAGCCAGTCCAACCTGTCAACCCAGCAAGCACTCAGAAAATCCAAGATAACACAGGTAAGAGATCTCCACACATGATGCTTTAGGGTGAATAGACATTTCCTCACAGAATATCAGACGGCCTCTTTGGTGCTTATTTCAGATCTTATTTCAGCAACCCAAAATTTGACACACTAGAGAGCTACCTATCTTTCTTCTCCACATTGAAACATGTTGGCCTGAGATGAAGGCAGCTCATTAATATGCATTTTCTGAGATTACCTTTGGGCTGATCTGATTGGAGGGTAAAAGTAGGGCTTTTTCTGCTCCAGAAGGCTTCCACCTACAAAACAAAATGAATAAGTAAAAGCTTGCTCACTTTTTCTTTCCATACACAGCACATTTCTAAGTCAGATGAAGTCATATTTACATCACAGCTCAGCCCCTGAGAAACATGGTACATACACGGAAACATGCATGTGCATACGTACACTCACACAAATAACCCAAAACTACACACAGAAATGTTTAGCATAGTGTAATGATGTTCCAGGCTTCCTCATCATAATCCCCATTAATACATATGTATGTTGTCTCAGTGCTGCTTGGCCCTCTGGAGATTACCAGCTTTGAAGTGAAATGCAATTAACGTTTAAGGAACGTCAGGAAGCAGGAATCATGCCTCATCTCTGCTGTTCCCTGCCCAACACACACTGAATGGATAAACACCAGCTCACATATGTGCTGCATGTATCTGGACTTGTGTTCATAAGGTTGTTATGGGGGGTTTTCTGTTGATTTTATTATTGTTTATTTCATTCATGTATGGATAACTCTGAGTAACCGTTAACAATGTGCCATTAAACGCTTTCCTTTGTTTCCTTTATCACTGTTAATTACAACTTCTCAGATTTAAGTCAAAGGAAATCTCTCCATCTTGCGTACATATATTATAGTAATTATACTGCGTATGGCAGTACTCAAACTACTCACATAATTACCATGTAGGTTTTAAAGTTGTTATGATAATGAGGATCATCCACTTACAGGACAATATTTTTTTGATGGGCTGTAACTTCTGCACATCGAGGCTCGCGTCCTCCCATCTTCTCAGCAGCTCAGGCTTTGTTCGAGTAGTTCTACAGAGATTGCAAGGCGCTCAGCTATCACATTTAATAACACACAATGTAACGCTTTGTGGAGGAAATCCATGCAGGTTACATTGTGATGTCATTCAAATCAGTTGGTCATTAAAGTGCGTATCCCAGCTGTCTGTCCCATTGACTTTTTGTGAAACCAATTTTTATTATCATCTCAAGTTAGGATGCTTTTCTCTAGGCCTATGCATGAAGATGTTTTCATTTCTCAGGGGTGGTAGTGTGTGTTTCAGACATAGGGGGAAAATTCAGTGGGTTTTATTTCATATCTGGAATGGATGAAGGGAGAAAACTGCAAGCCCGGGTGTTCAGAAGGGTTTTATGATTTATCATGGAAATTAGAATTTTCACTATTTCTGTACTTTTTTTTAGAGTCTCTTTGGCAGAGTGTATTTTGCAGGTGCAATTCTTTGAATCAAAAAGGACCCGAAGAGAACGGCTAAGGGGGAGACCGCCAAAATGTAGAAGTCATATCGATAATTCCATCTAATGTCTATTCTCCTTATATTGTACAATGTGTATCTTCATTTAGCAGGATCTTAGGTCTGTGATTTCTTGGCTGAAGATGTTTGTCAGGCTCACTTCCCTCCCTCGCCTGGCAGAGGGAGTGTTAGGAGGCGAGAGGGAAATGAGGACATTTATCTTTAATGATCCTGACCTTCTCACTCAAGAGGAGCGAGCTCCAATCTAATAAACGGTACGCGTGGCACACAGGCAGATATTGAGGAAGGGGGAATGAGGTGATAAGTGGGAACAGCGGAACTGATGATGCTGGAGGGGAGTTACACTGGAGGCTTTTCTTCTTCTTATTGTCCCACTTTGTGTTTCTCCACCAACACAGCTTGTATTCTCTCTCTCAGATTTGCTTCCTTTTGGTATTGATGTGGTGGGTACCCTGTAGCCAAACTGGAGCACACAGCTGTGCCAAATAGTTGAGGAAAGGAGGGCGGCCTACCTTATCTCTGCAGCCAGCAGGGGATAATGGTTCTCTTCCACCCCAAATCTAAACCTTATCCACAGGCTGGGGTAGCAAATATGGGGCTTCTATCCAAGGCCTGAGGATTTGCTCACTGCTCACTGTCTAAACGTGTGCAGCCTCGGTTGTTCATGCCTGCACATTTCATCTGTTTTTCAGTTGGAAACCATAGATTACCAAGAGGGAGGATTTCTCCCCATTGCTCCCTGACAATAGCTCCCATTATGGAGCTATGATTACTTTTTCATCCTGCCTTTCTCTCTGGGCTTCCCTGTCTTTTCTTTCTCTGACTTTGAAGGTCGATTTCTACCTTCATCATCTCTCTTTTAATCAACTTTCATTTTTTTGGGTCTGAAGTCTAAAGCTATGGTTTCATGCCGTTAGAACCACTGTAATACCTTATACTAATGAGGATTACTGATTATGTAATGAAAATGAAACAGGTGCTAATATAACGTATGGAATGGAACAATATATCATCTGTGTCCTAAATTGTCGGTGTCACACTATACAACATACCAGTGTTTGCATTAGAGAAAGTGCTGGCTGTCAGCCAAGTCTGGAGCAGGCTGAAGCCAAAAGCAGCTGTTAGCAGGTTGTTGTGTATCTAGCTATTATATTTGCTTGCTGTAGCAGTTGGAGTCATAACACTGAAAACTTCCTGCCGCCCGCTGAGAGCTTAGTCAACACAGGATGATGAATTAATCACTGGGGATAGAAACAGCGTAGCTATTTTGAATCTCCTGTATTTTGTTGGTATGTGAGTGTTATTGAATAAATGAGTACACAGTCTCAGCACACACACACGCACACGCACGCACATTATTTAGTGTCGCGTTTCTTATGGAGCTGTCCGTTCAGCACCATATGCTACAGCTACAACAACATGAGCAGTTGAGAAAAGTTGAAACCCAGGGAGTGATGGGATGTTTTTTGCACACTTTTTTGAAATGTTTTCAAATCATGGATATCGAAAACTTGTTTTTCTTCTTTTCTAACAGATGAGGTTTTCACCCATCATGCTCCTCCTCCTGCTCCAGTGTCAGCAGCAGCCCAGCCACAAGCCGTGGCCTCTAGATCTCTGATGCCCAAAGTGAGCCAGTCAGGCCTGCGCCCCCCAGGCTTCAGCTCCAGCCGTCTCCCTGCGGGCCGCCTGGCAGCCTTCGGCTTTGTCAGGAGCTCCAGCGTGTCGTCCGCCTCCTCCGCCCACTCTGCTGAAAGCACACAGAGTGACTCCTGCAGGACGGCTCACCGTGAGTTCTCTCTGTACAAATCTGTTGAAGACAGTGGTTACATATTGTGCTGCTATCAGTACATCACGAGTTAGCATCAGCATACTTCCTTCATTGCCATTTTCTATGTATTCCCCTCATGAATAAAGTTTGCATAAACAGCCCCCTCCCACGTTCATTATGTTACAGTTTGTGTTCTCTTCCTGTGCTCCACCCTCTTACAGTTAAGCTCCAGGTCAATAACAACTGTAGAGCGGCAGGTTTGCAGAGCTGTAACACATCAGGACACAATATAAGGATCGTTCTAGCAACACACATTGCCAGTATATGTAATTAAATAGCTGGGTACATTGATTAGACAAAGCTTCCATGCAATCATTATTGTTTGTGCCTGTGTAATACATGATTAACCCTAATGGGGCACCGATATTAGTTAATTAAAGTCATCATCATTAAGACGACTGTAGAGTATTGTTGTTTTACTAATGGCTTCATTTTATGTACAATATGTCTTAGGATTCATGAGTAAAAGGTGATCCCATGGTGGGAAGTTGGTAGGATTTCACAGTCAGAAGTAAGCATGAATGGCACTTTGCAAAAAGCAGAAAATACAATCTGAATTCAGAACCAAACTGATAGAAGACGAGTACGAAGCATCCCCCATTGACATCTTAAAACAATTTGTTTGTCTTTACTGTACGTAAAAATAACAGAGCAAATGATGTCATCTCCCCAGACTCATCAGTAATTCATCAGGCCTTTTAGCTGGGCCTGTGCTTCAGATGGAGTCAGGATTATCAGATATATAACACCATAGTGTGGATAGTTTTACATTTCAGAGTTCTTTTTAAACAGCTTGTGGTGTACTAACAGTTGTGATTTCAATGCTGCTTGGGAGGCTGGTTGGTTAGTTGGCTGAATTTGTGGTAGCTGCATGTGTTTTTAATGTGACCTACATAGGGAATGCTTGCTCTTCTTCTCCCAGTTACAGTTGACGTAAGCACCCTCCATTCTCACGCACGTCAAGCCCCCTGTTATGTCATCACTCCTTTCCCTCAGTCCCCCCTTTTGTACTTATACTTTTTTCATCTCTTTTCTCTCTCACAGTGGTTTGAAATGAACACAACACTGTGCGGTAATGCGGGGGAGGCAAATTATCAGCTACCGTGGAGTGTGGAACAGGGAAATAGAGAACTCCCTCAGGTTCCCACAGCAGATTGAATTGAAAAAAGTGGAATAATTGCGGAGATTTTCATTTTTGAAAAGCGTGACATATCTGATTCATACAGCTAGGTCTATTCATGTTATAATTATTTTTTGGATAGATTCTGCATGTTTGGTTAGAACGATTGTAGCAAAAGGCACCAATCAATGAGTGGTGCTCTAATTGCATTGATAGAATAGAATAAATCTAAAATGATTACTGGATATATTCGTCTGCAGAATTTGATTTGAAACTATTTGGATAGTTTGAGTCATTCTTTAGTTAGTTCCCAATTTCTCGTATATAAACAAGCCATATTAAAACGTGAACTAGAGCTTTGGGAAATTGTGATGAACATGCTTACTCGTTTGTCAATCAAACTATTTTTAAGATAGAGAATATTCATCCATTGCAGGTTTATTAATAATATTTTCTTCTGTTTCCGTTTCTTGAATTTTAAAGCTCCTCATAAATGTCAAACCCTTATCTCCGACTGCATTTAAATAAGCATTAAAAGTTTTGCCACTGTTGCGATCAATTGCTCAAAGTTGAACATCCCTGTGGCATCTTAAGTGAATCTGTGCAGTGAAATGTCGAGGAGAAAACAGTGTGAAACCGAAGTTAATGAGCTGAAAAACAGTTTCCACTTGCGTGCTTGTAATGTATGCCACCACCTCACACTTGCAGCTACATGTTTCGTTTTTATCATTTATGGTTCGCTTTGTTGGAGATTATGACAACTCAATGAGATTCTGCTGTACCATTTGGGCCAAAGATCGAAAAAGCATTGTATATCAATCTAAGTATGACTCATTTTAAGGCAACAAATGTATTCACTAAACCCTAAATATAAATATACACATAATAGCACAGACCTGAAACTATCATGCTTACTATATATGTTATATTGTCGCAGCCGCCGATATTAATGTGCAGACTTACTTCAGTAACACTTAAAAAGTTGAAAACTCTATATGCGTTTTGACCACTTTATTCCATCCGTCAACACACACAGCTTCAGAGCACAGCGGCAAGTAAAAGACTAGCAACTTTAAAAGTAGTGCCTGCAGTACAATGTTCCACTTCCTGCTGTCAGACTGCTGCTGCTCGGAGCATGAGACCAGAGTGGAATTGAGGAGGATAGACATGAGAGGCGAAAGATTAAGGGCCTTTGATGTTTAAATTTCTACATGTGTGTGTGTGTGTGTGTTTGAGAAGGTGCGAGAGGCAGGAGGGCAGAGCTGGAACATTTACCTTCACTTTTGACTCACTGTGTGTGGTGCTTGTGACCTTTTGCCGTAAGGCGATTGATGTGTACGCTCTTTTTGAACCCACCGAGCTGAACTGGGTCTGTGGATCCTGCTCCGCCTCTCTCAGTTGTGTGAGCATTTGTTGAGCTTTAACCATCGGGTTGTCTGGGGTCTTCTCGTCTCACTTTTGGGAAATTTAAAACATTTTAAAAAGTGTTCTTTAAGAAGGTAAAAATAATTATAAAATGTGGCAGATATCAAACATTTCAGCCTCAACCCTCGTTTTTTGGGTTTGTCATGGTGATGAAATGAGGGTTTGATTAGTTTTCTTTTTGTGTCCTGGGGGAATGTATAACAATCTGTTAAAGCAGGAGTGACTTTTAGTTTAAAGTGAAGCTATTCCCTGATTGGAATTTGGGATATAATCAACTTTACCCCAAAATGATTGCCTTTTGAAATCATTTTAAAGCCCAAGGTGCTTTGTTAATTATTATTAGGGCATGTTTCTAAGTGACTGCACAAACCCATTTGTAGAGTGATGTTTTGACTGGAAGCAAGATGGTGAAATCAAAATGGGGATGGATAACTTAAATGAAAGTGTTACCAAGGTTCAGTTCCTAGTTTCTAATGGCTCTGTTTCTGTTAATTCTGCATTTTCTTTCTGCATGCAGGTGTTCGGAAGTATGTGAAGTGTGCACGTGGGGATAATTTGTGTTACCGTGGCTTTCCTCTACCACTTTGGGATCTTTGCACCCCTCTCACTGCGCTCCAACTCAGATCAAAGGACAGACGGATTGACATATGCATTCACACACATGCTTCCATCAAGGGTGTTGAGGGAGCCGCAGCCAACCAGTACATCCCTCTGTATCAGAGAGAAGAAGCAGGCGCAGTTGCTCGTTTTCCCCATTGATCAGCAAGCAAAACAGACTCCATTAGGGCTCTGGATGATAGGGGGATTCATTAAGGAATAAAGGGATGGGGAGAAAAAGGATTTCCTGCCTCTAGTAAAGTGGGTAAGAGGAAAGATCCCTTGAGTTTAAAACACCCCACTGTCGTAGCTTGTCAACCCGCTCTGATCAACGGTTATCGTGCAGATGTGAGGACAGAGTGGAGAGGAAAACTACTTGGATCGTGAGGATCTTCTATAATTTGCACATACTTTAGTTTGGATTCACGATGATAAAGGGTTGGGTCACCCAGTTACTCACCCATTTTCTTCCTTTTAATGTAATATCATTTGTGAACTCAACAAATTACATTAAAAAAAATAAATTAAAAAAAATATTCATCAGTTTATGTCTTGTCCTGGATAGTTTGAATAATCTACTGAACACTATATTGTTTATAGGGACTATTTCTGAGGTAAAAAGTAGTTATTGATTTCCAATGCTTAAAACACTACAAAATAAATCCAAGCAAACCATACTAACCATCTGGCTTTCTACCATGTGCTATACCAACTCAATCAGAAACAGATTCCAAATTATCATCAAATAGGAATTTAATTTGGTCTATTTGTGAAGAGATAAGAAACGTATCTATTGAATTAAAAGATGTGTTTTTGATAAGCTATTTTTATTAAGAAATAATGTTAATATTGTTTGTTTTTCGGTAAACTGTTATTATTTTGAGAGGGAAATCATGAAAAAAGGCATGGAAAATTACACGATCTTCACACCAATTTAACCAAGGTGACATTGTGCTAAACTGCTCTGGCCTTGATTGATTCTTATCGCTTGTTTGCATATGAGTATGCATCCAATTATGTGTGTGTTTGTCTAGCATCTGGGGGGGCTATAGGTTACTATTTTTGACATTGATTAGCCATTAACCCAATCCTCCCTTTAGCCCAGTTGCTGACATCCCCTATGGTGTTTTGGGGATGTGTGCAGTTGCATTAGAGAGAGAGAGCATCCATGCTTGTAGAAAACCTATGGGGGATACGTTGTTAATTCCACTGTGATTGACACACTCCATTACATAGCTGGGAGGAGAATCCAGCAGGAGAGGCTGAGGAAGCCTGTGCCTTTGAGCCACGCTGACTCTATGATGGAAAGTCAATCGGCAAATCAAACTTTATTATTAGAGCATCATCACCTCTGTCTGTCTTCTCTCTGGGTGGAAATCAAATGAACGGAAAGGAAAAGCAAGCAGACGGTAGCAGAAGAGCTAAAGGGAGATGCGGAAATTCCAAATGAGCAGAGGGGAGCGAGGAAGGGAGAATGGATAAGAGAAAAGAGCGGAAAAGAGAGATTCATGCAGGGATTGGCTCGTGGAGGAGAGTGGATGGCATACCCAGGATGCTATGGCTTGGATCTGGTCTGTGACTCATGCTAGCTCACTGTGAGCAGATGGTTTCTATGGTCCATGCGCACACACAGATATTTAAAAATGTGTACGTACACGCACGCACGCACGCACACACAAACACAACACAACACAAACACACACGCACGCACACACAAACACAACACAAACACACACACACACACACACACACACACACACACACACACACACACTAGTAGAGCAGCAAATTAGATTGGCCAATTAGATATGGCTGCCATTCTGCAGCAGAGCAGAGGAAAACTAACATGGCAGAGGCTTATTGAAGCAGCAGCGCTGTGACACTGAGGAAGGGCTCAATGGGCCTGTTCATTAACTGATAACTTACCAAAATGTTATCTATCCCCGTGTTAATCAATGTTTATCAGCTTAACTGATGTCCCAGGCCGGCTCAAACATTGGGAATGATCGAGTGGAATTCTCCTGCTCCAACCGCCTTAGATTAGAGGTGCATCCTGAGAGGATCGTCTACTAATTTTAACAAGACAGGGGGCCCTTATATTTTTTACATGTCCCCCTTATGTTCTAAAATGATTTCCTTGTACTGGTCATGTTAACTCAAGTGTGTGCGCTCAATCTTGTTTGGTAAAGTATTTCACACTGGTCCCCTGACTCTTTCACTGATTGATTTTATTTTCAGTTTTCAGTTTCATGATTTGAAACTTGATAAACTACTAAAACTATGAGTTTGAATGTGAATACAGGATCTTAAAAATCTGATTAACATGTATATAATCCTGATTCTGCATTTTACTGTAAACAAAAGCCTATTGTTGTGATTTTCACATTACTTAAATTATCGATTTCAAGCAGCTCATCAAACTGGATCACAACCTACAATCTCAACCTCCTCTTGACTCCTACAATAACTTTCATATAACTTGCTAGGGTCATGTTTGTGTGAACATGGCTTTTATGTAGCCTGCTGTATGTAAAACTGGCCCCCAGTGGCTTTTATAATACCACTTCAGCAGGAGTGGTAGTTGTGGCTCTCATCGGGGTTTCAACCCAGTTAAAAGAAGGTCACTCTCACCCATAAATCCTCCATTCTTTCCTGATCTGGCTTTATCCTTTTGTGGCTTTTTTACTTGCTCTAAGCCTTTTCTTGTTTAAGTTGCTATTATTGTGCCCATCAGATTTTAGGAAGCAATATTGGATCTTCTTAATCTCCAAGCTTTTGAGATTATACATTGAGTCCTAAAATAAAATGTTAAAGGGGAAAAGTCTGTGATCTATCATACTTACAATGCCACTTGATGAGTTTGCTGGACAACCACAGAGAAACATCTCTCTCTTATTGACCATAAGAGGAGAAATACTCTATGTGTCCCTTTTGGTTGGACTGACCCTTTAATCTCCAGACATCTGGGTCCTGGCAGAGGACAGGAGCCCTTTGGATGTTGCTGTGAGCTCCAGTGTTATCTAATATATGTCACAGGCCATTATTTTTTTTCGCTTTACAGCTTTAACCTTGGCTTACACACACAACAGTACATTTCCATATTCCTCTCATGAGTCATGACAGCAACAAACCCGAAATGTAGATGATGAGTATATAAATGTTTATGAGCCTTTCAAAATATAAAAAATACAGGATTATTAGGGAATAAGTTACTGCACATTATGATTGATGGATGAAGAGTGACAGGTAGACAGTTAAAGCAGCTTTAAAAGAATGACAGGAAGCAACGATTAATAAGCAGGACAAATTGTAGGATGTGATGAAGGCAAACTTCAAGCTTAATTACACACAATGTGTCCTGTATCGAACAGCGCTGAATGGAGCTGACATCTAATTAAACAGGCACTCAGGCACCTCAAAATCAACCTAAATGATATAATCATTTTAAAAAGCCTCCATGTTGCTTCAAAACAATAAGAAATGTCTCTCTTTGGGATCAGATTATATCCGTTTTTAGTCTAGTTGTTGTATCATAAAATACACCTTCAATGTTAAAATAATACCTAACATGAAATATCCCAATAAGTCCATTTGTACCAGACGCTGCTAGATTTGTATAAGCAGGCAGTGCAATATAAAGTACGCCATTATTTCCCAGGGGTTTCTAGTTTCTGAGAAATAAGAGGTACAGTATTTCCTTGACATATCAGCACTGATGTCTGTGCACTGGTCATGCTTGCGTGTTTGCCACCTGGATGAATTACACCATGATCAATTCCTGTAGGACAGCAGAAGTGTTTCGTCTGCAGAATGGGAACTTGCTGACTAAGCAGAGTGGTCTGTGCTACAGCACAATGAAACGAAAGTCAAAGGCCTTTATTTTGCTATGTTTTAAAACCAAATTATAACTGGTACTCATGTAAGGGATGTTTAAATGCATTGCCATTTTAAAGTGAAACTCTAAGGATGCACATACACATATATTTTTTGCTCTCCAGTCGCTGGACAGGACCCAGATACATGAGTCTACCTGCATTAGTTTTGCTGTGAGGTGCATCTGTTTCAATATGGCCTCCCAATGAGCTGAAAATACCTGCTGTCTTTGTCCTCAGCTGACTTTCCTAGCTCACGGTCCCTTTTTAATATCGTCTGTGTTTTTCAATCCAACTTTATAATGCACTTTGTCTGCCACAGGCTCCTCTTTGTTATATTCTTTTGTTTGCTTCACCCTGATTCCAAGCAGCCAGCCTCTTCCTTCCCTCTATCCTTCCCCTATCCTGCTCCTCCTGCTCGGTTATCCATTATCGGCTGGCATTTTGCCAATCAGTGATGCATATCAGCTAGCTTTTACCGTTAATGAAATACATCCCCTTTTCTCTCTTTGTCTAAGCCCCTGAATGGCACTCTTCTATTTATCATTCATAGCATTCCTGTCTGACTTCCCAACGCCATCATTTACTCTTCCTCTCGCTGCTCTGGGAATTTGTTTGGTACATACTTGACCTATGACTAATGAGCGCATCTCAGCTCATATCAACCAGCGAATTGATTCGTGTCAACTCAAGAGACGAGGAACCATTCAGAGCATTTGAGGTTTTTTACCCATTTACCACTCCAACCAATGGCAGTGTTGATGTTGACAGCAGTAATTGAGGAGCTCAGTAACAGCAGTGCCGTACTCTGTCCAAGATCTGCCCTGGACACACTGCCCGTGCCCTTGACTGGTTCATGTGGAGGGAATACTGAAAGCATCCTCACTAATCAAAGCCAGGCGGAGCTCTGGGTTGACTAATGAAGCTTCTGGGAATGTAACAGGCATACGGGTGAGGCCACAATGTGACACACACTCCTTGTGCATCCCCTAAATGCACAAGAGACACTTTCTTTTACACAGGTTAAATTGCAGATAAGTATAACATTGTTTTTTGCACATTTCTAGAATATTTCATTTTACAAGTATCGCCATAAAATGTATGATTTGAAAAAAAACAAACGGGATGAGGCACATGTTTTCCATGATACATAGGAAAATATTGTAATCCAAATGAGTAACCCGTACAGTATAGTATACCTTTTTGTGTTAGAAATACTCGGGACTGCTTAACAGCTCAATGGCTTACAACACAAATGTTTCACATGTCACAATCAATGTCTTGTTGTCATTGCAGCGTGGTTGGGCTCAGTGCTCTGCTACGTTGCTGCTACAGTATTTTCAACCCTATCAGCTGTTATACTTTAGCTCCAAATATTATGCATTCTGAAATATTTTGGCTATCACTTCGCACCAACATATCATTTTAATCATCAGTTGCTTCAGGCACATCAAAACCCTCCTGTGGCTCAGGAGATGGAGTGCACTCTCCACTGTTTGCATGCTCGGTGGTTCAATACCTGGCTCTCCATGTCCGCTGCTACTTGCTGGGCAACATTATACAGTGTGAAGCATTCCTCTTACTTATCATTTTTCAAGGAGAAGTTAACTGCTTTCTGTGTTAATCAGCACTGAGTATGTGCATTCTTAAAGAAAGGGTGTTTTTATTCCACCTTCTAGTCTTTTCTTAGCTTGTTTGGAAATTCTACTAATCTAAAACCAAAAATAGAAAGAGTTTAGTTGAGTAGAAGTGTGCCATGCAGCAGAAATGTGGCACAGGATTTCTCAGTTCTGCAGCAGCTGCACAGACTCTTCGAAAGCAACCTAATGAGTCAATGTCAAACCAACTTCCCACTCTCTATTTACAGCAATATTGGTACAATGCAGCGAATGAAATAGTGTGGTTATAAATGTGTGTTTAGTGTGTCTGCTCTTTGTATATGAAAGGTAGATCTGGTCACGCAAGAAATCTACACCAAAGGCAAACCTGCTCTGAATGCGCTTCCCGCTGCGCAGCTCCTCTTCTAATCCTGAGCGCCTCATGGGCTTAAGACAATGCAGGCCAAGAGAGACCGTTGATATCTACATTTTCACGATGCCATTCCTTTTTCTCAAGTGTACTGATATCTGGGAAAGCAGAGAGGTTGTGCTACATGGCTTGATCACCATCTCACGGCTTCTTACAAACAGCTTTACAATAAATTGTTCATCCCCTGCTGTCACACAACAGAGGTGGAGAAGTGCAGGCAATCTGTTGTGTCCCTATTGATCGGGGAGATGAGCAGGATATACGCAGTGTGTGAGAGTGTGTGCTCGCAATTGTGTAAACTATCTGCTAGTCATTAAATAGATTATAGATGAGCGATGAGCAGTGTGCCTGTGTGTGAGTGTGCATTGCATACTTCCTTGTTTGTGTGTGCACATGTAGAAGCATCGTTTGGGTAAACATGTGTGTTTGTGTGCAGGGTAAGTACACTGCTTGAGGTTAACAAAAGGAAGATTGAGAGCAGCAGCAGCGAGACCAAGAGGTTACAAACCATTTATCAGTCCAGTGAACCTAAATTCAGACATCACACCGCCCTATGAGACTGCACAAAAAACATGGGCTTATAAAAATGAGCAAGGGACAATTGAGCTCTGAAGATATACTCTAAATTACAGAGGGTACAAACGCTATTATTCTGTGTATTCCAGGTCTAAGTGTGAGCGAAGAGCCTCCCCTCCACAGAGTGACCACCAGCCCTCCGTCCACAGATCACCAGAGAGGGGCCCCATGTCGCAGCCAGAGCCTCCAGCCACCCTCCACCCCAGCCCTGCCCCGACGCTTCCTGCCAGCTCCGCCAAGAAGCTCCCCTGGAGGTCAGTCAGAATCAGAGGTCCTTTATTCGTCCCACAGCGGGGTTAGACATTGTCTACACTATTGGATTTTGTCAGCATAGTTTTAAGATGGACTAAATTAATACCAAATGATTTTTTTAGTTCATGCAGGAACAATGAAATGAGATCCTACAGGGGACTTGCAGGGAACTCATCCTTTTATGTAAATACAATCTGAGAGAGAGAGAGAGTGTTTTCCACCAGCAACAGATTGTGTCCTTTTGTCACATGCTGTTTTCACATATGTGGTAAACTGTTTAATATCCAGCAAACCATACATGATGTGTTATGCATGTGCTGGCATTCAGACGCAGAGGAATATTCATTTATAATATATTATATTCTCAAAAAAAGTCAAAAGTAAACAGCAGGTTTTATTGTTGGTACTTGGAAAACAAAGAAAACCTGCTTAGCTGTAGTAAAAATACAAATGTTAAATATTTGAACAGTGAGAGATCCAGGAAGCATTCAGTGTTCTCCCTGCGTATTTACTCTACAACTTTTATTTTTCCACTCTCATCTGACTTCAGACATTGTAGTACCTAACTGAGCACAAGCCCTGCTTTGGTGGTGTTGAAAGTAATTTTGGGAAATGCTAGAAGGCATTTACTTAACATTTAAACACTTGACTTCACTCACTCTCAGAATCTGTTGCACTGCATTAGATACATGCAAGGCGGGAATTGACTTAGCATTTAGTCCATTTATTCGAGTTTGCTCCTCTTCATCAAATGTGTAAAGAAGTACCTTAAAACACAAACACCATTTAACACTTTAACCAGATTATACCCACTGTCAGTCATTTTAGTGCTAATACATTTTTAGGATCTTGTCGGGTCACAACTGTCCTGGTAGACGATGGCGACACAGGCAGTGCTGCTTTTCACACACATATATTCTTCACACGTGGAAATGAACACCAGAGGACCCGTAGTATCACAGTTCTCTCTTCCACGGTTATCTCATGTCTCTTATTGTATAGCAGCTGATTTAGTAAAAGACACAGAACACTTTATGCTGCGGTGTGAGCTGAATACATCGAAAATAAACAGAACTTACAAGCTCAAAATGGATTCTAGACAGCAGAACAGTGTCAAGATCATTCTTGTGACGTTCTCGTCGTGTTTCCCACCAGCCAGGTCTGTGTGCCATGTATGCACACAGTGTAGCGTCTGTGAGAACATTTCTCTCACCTTGTGTATCTGTATGCCCGAGCTGACTTTAAACGGACTGTAAATTATTGATGGAGAATAACTTGAGGAGTCCCTGTCAACCTGCAAGTGGTGCACAGACACTACTGTTATCTTTCCTTTGTATTCCATTTGTGTCTGTCTACCTCAATACAGCACAACCTCACACAGTTTGTTATACAAGTGCACACACGTCTATCAGAAACTTCTGTCCTGTTGAACCCCCGAGACAAAACAAAGAATCTGTTACTGTTTGTTCTTTGTTTGCAAAGGGCATAATAAATTAAGAACAAACGGGACATGTTTATCCAGATATTGGGGGGAAACAACAGGATTGGGAGAAGGGGGAATTATAGTGCCATGCTTGTTCTATAAGTCTTGTTTTAATAATCAACACTTAACAAATGATGTTTTTCAGTTTACATCAGTGCTGCTTAGATAATTGTTACAAATAGATAGATAAATATTGTTTATTCACAATTGGTTACTGTAGCCAAATTAATTTTTAGACTTGCTGGAAGTCTCGTTCATTTATGTTTTGTTTGCCCCTGATTCAAGTCTTTGTATTCACTTAGAAATAAAAACTCACAAGGTGCTTCTTTTAAGTACACTACCAATTCAAGTAGACTTGCTGTGTTTTAGTAGCAGTATGGTGGCATAGCAGTGTGTGTGTCTTTTAGTTTGGGGTTGAGTATGCAGTGATGAGTCACACTCAGAGCCACATTTGCAAGACCATAGCAACACATGCACAGTAAAGACACTCACACAGAAACACAATTGTGCAGGCCTCACATATCTCTCAAGGGTTATTTGGGGGATTTGTCCAGGATCAGAGGCTTCTCTCCCATTATAGGTCTAATTAGTTTCTTTCAAGGCCTCTCTCCTTCTCTCATCTCTGCTTCACAACAGATTCCCTGCTAACCTTCTAAAACCTGCTTCCTTATTCACTATCATCTGTTTCTCTCTCCTGGGCAACAATTTTTTGTTTCAATTACAGGTATTTTCTCTCCTCCCTCACACCGCGCCTCCTCTGCGACAGAGTTTCTTATTGTCTTTCCTGCAAAGTGTATGTCACAGAAAGCAGGGAGGTGATGGGCACATCTTCCCCAGTATGCTCATCTTCTCTTTGACCCAGAGACCCGTGGGACATAGTTATACCACGCAGCAGGGGGGAAGATAGCTGGAGATAAAAGCAGGAGGGTAACAGAAAGAGAGCAAGGAGTTGGCGGGGAACGATGGCTGGTTGGTGCATTTTGTGAGGTTGTCAGTGGAAGTTTGATTGACAAAATGTTAAATATAAAGGTAGCGTTTCAACAAGTCACTGCTGTATTTACGTAATCTATTCTGACTTTGATTGACAGTTGGCAGAAAGGAGTTTCAGCGGAGTTCAGAGGTCACGCGTTCTCTCCCCTCTTCCCCAAAGAGGCTGGCGGTGGTTCCTCCCAAACCTCAGTCCCCGGGTGAGTGTTTATCCACGGAAGGAATACATGTCAAACAAAATGCCTATACATTTTCTGTAGCGTATTAACCTCTTCTTCCAGCCCACCTGTCCATCTTCCTGAAACCTTTCCTGAAATTGTCCTTACATCCAAGACCTCTTCCTTATCCACTCACACTCAGAAGCAGCTTGCATCTATTTCAAATATCTTTACTTTGATCCGTCTGCACCTTTATTCCTCTTGGCTCTGCAGTGGTGAAATCACTCTCTTACAGGATTGTAGAGGGCCTCCCCATCTCTCCGTGTAGAGATGACACACATCTCCTCAGGCTCTCCCTATCTCTTTTCTCTCTAGCTGTTACTGTTCAGTCTGCTTTGCTGCATCTTCTGCTGGACCTTTTTTTCCTCCCACACAAACATAAAAACCATTTTCTTTCCTTCTGATTTTCAGCACTGTGATTTTTCTTGTTATTGAACAAGGTATTGAAAGTTAGCTGCTCTATCTTGAAGCTAATCTGGACAGTGTGAGCACAATGTGTTGACATGAATAACCCTTTAACCACACCCTGGCAGGAACAGGCATATATACTCACACACACACACACTATTCTCCCCTCCACACAGGGACTGCCGTCACCTTTTCCCAGTGTTTCTCGCATCATTAAGACTCCTTCATCAAACTGTCTGTTATCATCTGCATGCTACCTTCACACTCAGTCACATAAACTCATTTAGTATTCACTCAACTCTCCCTAACCTTTCAGGTAGAAGCTACAGATGTCTATCTGTGTGTGTGTGTGTGTGTGTGTGTGTGTGTGTGTGTGTGTGTGTGTGTGTGTGTGTGTGTGTGTGTGTGTGTGCGTGTGCGTGCGTGTGTGCCTGTAAAAGAGGAAGACATCATTTGCATAAGACTTTTAGAAGTCGTTCTCAAAGATGGGAAATCCTAATGTGCCTCTTAGGCAAAGACACTGATGAAGATGAAATATTGGAACGCTTGCTTATAGTTTTAGTTTAACACATTTATAAATAGCAAGCCTGGATTTATGACAATACGTCTTTTCAGTTATTACATTTTTCTGAGAAATGTTCTGTTTTACTTTCACACATTTTACTTGCTCTTTTCTTTTCTCTAAATTGACTTTCATCATCTTTCACTTAAACAGTCATACCTTCAGGGACCTCCCCCCTTTCCTACTGAATTCTTTGTCTCTCCACTCACCCGTTGCCCATAGCGCTCCTCTCATATTATCCCCCCACCTCCCTCTGAGGGATCTTTCACTCATTACCTGGGACCCTGCACCCCATGCACAGCCTCGCGTTGTCATGGAGACCGCGCCTCATGCTTCAATGGGCCTCAATGATACGGTTCAGGCAGGTGATGCTGAGCTGCAGGGGTTCTGATAGTGGGTGTGCAGACACTCTCACACACACACACACACACACACACACACACACACACACACACACACACACACACACACACACAGGCTCATTTGTAGGTCTGTGTGAGCAAACAGACGGTACATTTTGAAATAATTTCCTCTACCCGGGTAAAGCTACGTAGCTCCGCAGGCTATAGTATGTGCACTCACTACATGACAAGGTGACTCACACAGAGGTTAATCGGCCCGCCTGTATGTCAACTGCAGCTTAATGGTTGGGCCCCCTCCAAAGGAAAATGGCTTTCACGTGTTTGTGTTTGACTAGCCTTTAAATTACCTCCATCGTTAATGGCCTTTACTTAAATGTGCTAATGTTTTTATCCAAACACAATACAAATAGAGCACCATTCCATGTATATAATGAGCAGTGTCTATACATTATTACATGCCGCAGCTCAATCATTGCTTGATAATGATCACATTCGTCGTAAGAGTAGGTGGTCCATCATGAGGAACAGCAGACTGGGAATTACCCCAAAGGCTTGCTCTGTAGAAAAGATTCAATTAACCTACTATCATTTATCATGTGAGAACAGTCATTAGCAATAGGTCAGGTCAAACCTCCTCTGATTTTATACTCCTCAATTGAATTATTAGATCTGTGCTGGTTAGATTTTAGAATTAGATAATGACTAAATCATAACATATGGGAGATTTAATATTTGATTTGAATACAAAAATCGAAGTATGCTATATATATTTCTTACTTAATTCAATTTTCTATGTTTGGTTTCTCCCTCCCCACAGTCCAGTCTGTGCAGCGACCTGCTGCAGCAGTGCGGGGGTCAGCTCCCCCGGGGTCCCCTCTCCGTGTGGCCCCCCTGAGGCAGCAGCAGGAACAGCAGGAGAGCCTGCAGAGAGAGAAAGAGGAGGCTCAACAGAAAGAGAGAGAAAGACAAGCAGAGGAAAGAGAAAAAGAAGAGCAAAGGGAGGAGGTGAGTTACTGAGAAAAATGTGAAACCCCGCTTGGCGTTTGCACCATTGCATTCTACTTTATCCTTTGTCGTTTAGGTTCAGAGGCTGCAGGGACGCTGTGAGCAGCAGGAGAGGCAGCTCGGAGCTCTGAGAGAAGAACTGAGGAAGACTTCCTTGGGTCTGGAAGCCTTTATCATCACCACTCAGCATTACTGCCTCAAGGTAGCCATCTTTAATGATAGAATGCTGTGTATGCATTGTATCATTGGCACTATGGCACCTGCAATATTTTAAACCCACATCTTTTATTAAATAATTTATAGGCCTGATGTGGGAAGTACACATCATAATCACCATAATAACGTTTATTTCACTTACAATCTAACCTCTTACTTACTGAGGAAATGGTCTGAATGTGACTCCATTAACCTATGCAGATAAACAACAGTGCCTAAACCTTTCCTTTTACTTCAAGCCTGGTCCCACATGCTCAAACGGACACGAACACATGCAGTATTTAACATGAGGTCAGTTGAGATTAGCATGGTCCACAAGCAACAAGAGTAATTGTGACTGTGGGAAGGGTCCTCCAGAGTTCAGTGTGTCACTGAGCTGATTTCATCCCGCTTTATGTGCCTAATGGAATGATTACGCCTCTAAGGTGTGATAACTGTTATACTGCTGCCAGACAGCCCACAGACTGTCTGCCTTTTTTATGGTCATTGTCTGTGAGCTGCAACCACCAGCCCACAATGCAGATTCATTATTAGGCAGGATTGGTTGGAGTACGGGTCTGATTGAGAAGGTTTGAGCTCCCTCTGCTGGTATTACTCAGACTCAACCGTATGGTCTTAGACGACAGAAGGCAGTATATGCGATATGAGATGGTGGATTTTAATCAGCGACTCTCTGTTCTCTCTCCTCACGGCACAATTGCAACTGATCTGCTCTGCTCAGGTGTTCCTGATCTCCGGTATAAAAGGAAGGCTGGAGGAGAAGGAGCTGTCTCTCTGTTGCCTGACACTGCAGTAGTCATTTAGCCTTAGTTTAGGATTCATCTCTTTATTTTGTCATGTCCTTTTGTATTGAGGCTCTGGTAGTCCCCCACATATTTTGGGGCTTGTCCGGGTTGTATAAAGATGTTATGGCCACATCATTATAACAACATTTGTGTCCCAGGTTGTGACCCGCAACAGGTATTTCAAATGCAAAACCTGATGAGAGTTTACAACAATATGGTTTTTGTAACATCATTTAATTCAAACTAGCTCTAATGACACAAGTCTGTCTGGCCAAAAAAAGATGGAGGAAGCCTGGGCTAGCCACACCAGGGGCATATGCATAAATAAACAAAAAGGCATGACTAAATTAAAGAGCTAAATATTAAACTAAGGATACATGACTGCAATGTCAATGGACAGTTCCTTCTCCTCCAGGCTTCCTTTTTAAACTGGTGATTAGTTGAGATCAGGAACACCTGTGTAGTGAGGAGAGAGAAAACAAAGCGGGCGAGTGCTAACAGCATCCACATCTCCACTTGTCAACATGTTGTATATCCTATTTTTCAGAATAAAACAACAAAAGAAAATCAAAGAAAATTGTCCTTGGAAATGCAAAATATCAGAGAGGAAATGGGTGAGTGAAAACCAACATTTAACTAAACAAATTAAAGAATAAATCTGATAACCACACAGGTGTTACCAATATCACTAACCAGGGCTTGTGCTTTCACCAGGCCATTTGGTCTGACAGAGTTTGAAAGATGACCTGTTTAATTCTGCTTTGTTTATTTTAAAGAGATGTATAATTAATATGGCTACCCTCAGTAAAAAATAAATTAGGTTCATTTCATGTTGACTTCTGTATTTAATCTTGTTAAATCCCACATTTTAAGTCAAAGTGAAATTGCTTTGTATAGCCTAGTTTGTAAAGTCAGTTGTGTACCGTTACATGTCTTCATTCTGCACTGTCTCCTACACAGCATCCAACACAGCGCGATGGGAGAGACTCCATCGGGAGAAGACGGCGCTGGAGGTGGCGTTTGAGCAAGAGCTGCAGGAGCTGCAGCTGCAGCAAGAGGCCGAGCTCGTTGCCGTGGAGGAGGGGCTCAGGAAGTGTCACTCAGCCGAGGCAGAACACCTGAAGGAGGAGCATCGCTCGGAGATGGAGGAGCTGAGGATTCAGCAACAAGAACAGGTGAGCGAATGAAAGGCATCATGGGAGACTTTTGTTTTATCCTTGACGTGAACTCTGATCAGTGAGTGCGTTTGTGTGTTTGAGGTGGAGGAAATAACGGTCAACCACCAGGCAGCCATTCAAGAGCTTAGAGACATGCATAACATCACCATGGCAACGTTGCACGAGGAGCACGCCCGCACCATGAGAGGTGAGATTTTAGGGACCATTTCACATAACGTAAATGACTCTAGCATTGCTTGAAATGTCAAATCTCTTTTACTATTCTGAATCTGTGCAGACTTAAGGAAAGCTCATGAGCAACAGAAGACGCTTCTAGAGGAGGATTTTGAGAAACTCCGGCTTGCTCTACAGGTTTGTTTCCATCAAACATTTTCTGGATTTTTATTTTTTGTTGCTGTATTTTAGACGGAGTTTGTTATTGTGTTTGGATGCTTTTTCAGGATCAAGTGGATACGCTCACATTTCAAAACGAGAGTCTGAAGAACAAAGCCAAACGCTTTGAGGAAGCTTTGAGGAGGAGTACAGACGAACAGATAGTTGTGAGTTCACCACAGGCATTAGGAAAATACAAAGGCACTACTACTTCTAAACCCCGTTAATCTTTATCTTGTGTTTTGTTTGTCTCTAACAGGATGCTTTGGCTCCATACCAGCACATTGAGCAAGATCTAAAGAGCTTGAAGGAGGTTGTGGAAATGAAGAACCAGCAGATCCACCAGCAAGAGAAAAAGATCTCGGACCTGGAGAAAGTGGTAGGCTCAGAAAACTCAACAAACACACCCTTGCGCACATTATGGTATAGAGTGTCTGGTGAATGAAGATTACACTGTGGTTGTATTCTACTTTTGAGCAGGCCCAAAAGAACGTGTTCCTTGAAGAGAAGGTGCAGGTGCTGCAGCAGCAGAATGAAGATCTCAAGGCCCGTATTGACAATAACCTAAGCCTTTCCCGGTAAGACACATTCTGAATCTTCATCCGGTCTGTCTCTATTTATTGTCATTGCTCATGGGGTTTACTGCTTTTGTTAATGTGATGTTTTTCCGTGCAGGCAACTGTCAGAGGAGAACGCTAACCTCCACGATTCGGTCGAGAAGGAGAGCACTGAGAAAAAAAGGCTAAGTCGGAACAACGAGGAGCTTCTGTGGCGTCTGCAGACCAGTCCCCTCATGTCCCCTGCCTCCTCCCCACTGCACCACTCCTTCTCCACTTCCCCGGTCCCCTCATCCCCTTTCTTTTCCTCCTCACCTGTCACAGGATGCGACTCACCTACCCACTGCCACGGCTGTCAGCAGCAGGCTCAATACTACTCCCCCTCCCACAGAGCCAATCGAAATCTCTCCCCTGGACCGGGGACACCCACTCACAAGGCAGCGACAAATCAGAATTACTCCCCTGGCCCGGCCACGCCCACACACAGAGTGTCACCCAATCGCTGTAACTCAGCAGCTTGTGTCAGTTCTTTTCAGAGATAAGCTCTCATATCAGTCTTCAATTTCCATAAGTTTTGTATATGTGAATGGCATATAACTACATGTTGGCGGAAAAACAAAGAACTGTGGTCTCTTGTCGTCTTGCGACATACTGGGCAGACATTCACTGTCAAAGCCCAGAGAAACTCTTAAGCCTCGACAGCTGGTGGTGTCCATCATGTGAAACACAACATTATACACACACATAAATATTGAAAACAGGTCAATTCTCTGTCCCCAATGCCTGCTTGTATAAATCCAAAGTCTTGAAACGCAGACTGTACATACTGAATGATAGTGCCACAGATGTAGTGAAACCTCCCTGCACCGTCCCACAAACAGTACAGATAGAAAGTCCCTCGTGCCACCAGAACACAATAATCTGGTGTGTTATAAAACATGCTAACTTGTTCAATATAAAATAAGCTATACTCTCTCTCTCATTGGGACTAGTTTCCCAAATTCTATTTTTTTCCCCCAACAAAGCGCCTTATACTCAGTCCTGCTATTCACCAGCAGAGAACGACCAAGATTTTATTTCATAAAGGACTATAAGATAAAGAATTGGTCTGTAAATCAATGATTTTCAGCCTCCTCAAGATGTATTTGACATCTTGATAGTAGTTCAACACTAATAGATGACCAAACCTGGAACCCCAGCCATTTTATCTGCGTACAGCGTCGTGTCACATGAGCTTCTCTTTTGGGATCCCTCAGGTCAACTTGCAAAAACTACGTCTGCCGTTTTGTATTTACCTCAGCGGGAATGTGCAGTCTGTTTTGTCCGTAGCTCAACAGCACCAACAATTACAACTTAAACACACAGCTACCAGGGAGCTCAAAACTAAGGGAGAAAAAACACAGGAATTGCTGTTTTAAATGTTGTTTAAAATGTGATGTTTATATCTTATTTATTTGTTACATGTGTTTTGCTTAGGCAAGCATGTACTTTAAAGGTCTTCCAGTTTTAATGTGAAAATTCTTGTTGCTGTGGTCTGTTTATTTATTAAGCTTGAGCTGTGGAGGAAACCAATGGTGTTTGTAACTGAAAATATCACCTATGGGACACAAGTGGAATATATGATGTACCCCAGGAAAAAGGAGATATACTATCTTGCCGCTATCACACATACGTAGGCGGGACTCGTCTTATGATGTATTATAAGTCTATAAGCTATGTAGGATAAACAAAATACAGGTTGACTCTCTGTTTACCTTTTTGTGACAAGTGTGGCAAAGATTAGTGTCGCCCTTTCTCAACCTCTTCATAACCTCTTCTGGTTTCTTTATCTGAATGACTCTTTATCTTTTGAGAATAAAGTTCAGGCTACACTGATATTTTTCAGTGTGCAAGAAAATATTGTTCAGGGAATTGCTTTCTAAATTTAGATTAGAAATTCTTTTGTATATCTTCTCTACAGAACATTATAAACTCAATATCCTTTTCCTCTTATATGAAGTACTATAGAGAAACCAGCCTTTGGAATATTAAACAAATTATTTTATAGCATACAGTTTGTCATAGCTGCCTCCTGTACTGTAATCTACTAACTCACTTACCCTCAGGGTCCTAATTATTCTTCTGGCTTTTGCATTGAGAACTGCATTATTACACAGTGTTATCTCAGTGATTTAATCGCACAGGAACAAACAAAGCTGTTCAGAACACGTATGAAAATGAGCCGCTGTAAATAAACAAGGCCAGTTTGTAGGGATCAGGGTAAGTCTGCGTTGGCAGTCATAGCAACATTGCTAATACGAGGATGGTTTAGGGTTTATCACTTCTTTTGCTTAAGTTACAGGTTGGATAAATGTAACCTTACCAGCTGTTGCCGTTGTGGATCTTAAATTGCTATACCAGCACTTTTGAGAGCCGGGAAAAAGTGAACATGTTTTCATGGATCTTCAAGATTTTTTTGTATGACACGTACACACGGTTAACCGCTCTTAAACAAAAGAATGTCAACTACAGCATAAGATTTGAGAAAATGTATCTCGATTGTCACTTATTTTATACCTACACTGATGATTTTTGAGAATGTCTTTGCATAACGATCAATTGTAAAAAAAACATACCAGTCAGAGAGTCAGTGTGTTTTCCAATGTTTTTAGAATTGCTGTTCACCTACGTCATTGAAGGATTCTTAAGGCTCCTCCGAAAGGTCACGTCAAACGCAACAAATGCAAAGCTGCAAGAATGCAACGGAAACTATTGTTTACAAATGACAGGGTAAAGTCACAGATTTCTAATTCATTTAATATTTCACCTTTGAATGATGATAACTAAACAAAGAACTGGTATTGTAACGACCCTTCAATGTGTCCTGTGGACATCTGTGTCTCACTATGCGCTGAATGTCAAAAATGTAATGACTGCATTTTATACGAGTCATTCGTGTGATTTTTTGTTTGATATAGAAGGACTCTTGTCTGACCACTATGTAGCAGCCATTTAATATGTAGCACTTGTAGAGCCTCCCCACAAGAAACATGGGTAATTGACCTTATCCATTAGGGATTCAAATGACCATGTTTATGTTTAACTGCTCTCGTAGCAAATATTTCCATGGCTTGTCAACTTTCAGCACTAGAATTTGAATTTATGGAGGAAAGCTATATAATTAACCTTTCTAGATTTGGTCCAGAGACATAAGTTTGTTTTGGCACTGATTGTATGTTTGAATGTAAATACATTTACGACACGAGTAGTGTCTTAGTGCACCAATGAAGTAATAGAAGCATGTTTTTTCTGCCTTTGCTGTTTCTTGTTCTCCCTTTCACTTCTTTTTACCTCTCTGCATCTGTGGTGTCAAAATGTAACCGTAGCGTAGGAGGCCATGAGGATGGGGAATGAGATAGTTCAACATGTAATGTATACGAAGTATGTTGATGGTTTGATTTCTACTTTTTGGGGGAGAACACAGTATTAAAAGATCTTCAAGAAAACAGAAATGATGTTCTTTTTTTTTTTACCGTCCAGATCAGCCCTGCTCTAAATTGTAGTTGATTAGGTTTTATGTTTTTTGGACACAAGGGATTGTCCTAGTAAACAGTGTAATCCGCCTCAGCGCTTACTATCCTTTAATAAAGACACTGGGTGGTACAGATATTCTATCAGTGCTATTTACCTCATGGACTAGTTAATCTGAAGTCTAGATTCGCTATAGGAGAAAGGGGTATTTGCAATCTGCATTGAGTGGAAGAATAAAGGAGCCGCACAACCAACAGGTAAGTTTTACGTGTTAAATTGTATTGGGTAAAGGGAATGAGAAAAATAAAAATCATTAAAAAAATAAAATGTCAACACACACAAGATATCAAATCACAATTCACAGTCCAAATCCTAACTCACTAATACACAGCTCTGTTTTGGGTAGCTCGCCACGACTACTGAGTCCCCTCTACCTTACAGAACTGGGAGAGTCTCAGTAGAAGAAGTCTTCATGTAGATCTTGAAACAGGAACCTAAAGAAAAGAATATAGAAAAGAACATTTTAAAAAACCCAGCCTATATAGGCCAAAAGGAGGGTTATTACAATGTCCTCATTAAAAAATATATACTTTTACATAAACACTATAATCATAACTAACATGAAACAAATGGCTGCACCATTACCCTTTTTTCCCGCCACTCACTCTCACAAAAACACACGAGGTGAGGGTAATATAATTAACCACCCTAACATGAACAATTGTTAAACACAACATATGAAATTAACATCTCTCCGTATGAACACTAGGATATGCACATGTAACTCCATGTGCATCCATATACAAAGTTTACTCACCAGAGGCTCACGCACACACATCTATTCTCCGGCACAAATGCAGGTTTCACGGCTCTCGTCGTCCAGGCAACACTTTTAAAGAAATAGGGACACCGGAGTTCAGCAAAGCGTGTTCTGACAATGCAATTTAGCGAAGTTCAAGTGGCTAATGCTAAACTAGCGCCACGGGAGCTAATAAACACTAGGGCTGAACGATTTTGGAAAATAATCTAATTGCGATTTTTTTCCTCAATATTGCAATTGTAATTTAATATGCGATTATTTTTTCAAGGTCCTCTTCTCATGTATTTTTCAACAAACACAAGCAATAAATCAATCAATCGTGATTACAATCGTGAACCTCGTGAGGTAGCAACAGTAGCGAGGCACGTTCTGCACAATACCTGACGTTGCGCAGCATCTTCCTTTTTAAAGCCAAAATAATTCCACACAACTGACGTGCCTGCCCCTCTTTGGTACCAAACTTCCAGCCGTGAACTCTTCTGACGAGCCTGAGGTCATTGTGCAACAGGTTCAAGCGCAGCGTTGACTTCTTTCCCTGTTTGCTCGCTCCGCTCGGCTCGCTCGCAAGTAACGTGACCAGATCACGTGACCAGTCAAATCGCAGCCTTTGCTTGGAAAATCTCGTTTTGTCATATCGCGATATTATCGCAAATGCAATTAATCGTTCAGCCCTAATAAACACTACTATGTACTACTCACGCTCTCGTTCGTCCCTTCTTGTAGAACGCGCGATCCACCAACCAAACACACAGCAACAAAGAAAAGGGGGTCTTGCTCTCTGCGGCGACCAAAATAGCGACCCAACAGCCAGACATTTTGCTCTCTACATTAGCCTCTACAGCACTTTGCGAAAGCAAGCGTGCAGCAGCCCCGACGTCGGTCCGGGAGAGAGAGAGCGCGAACGATACGCACGTCGCGACGGCGTCCGATTCGCCAGGTCATGTAAACTCCCGGTCACTGCCTCCCGCACTTCCAGAAAGTCACACCCGCCACACAAATCCAACAAAATGCCCCCTTTACCAAATCTACCGTGCTGCCAACCTGTGTATACCAATTCTCTTCAATCCATTTATTGTCATATTCAAGATTTCAATAAAAAATCCTATTCATTCCTCCTATGTAAGATCACTTCAAATCAAACCCACCCATTTATCTCACACATAAAAACACGAATGTATTTATTTATCTATTTATTTCGACAATGAGCTGATAACTGAATTAAGGCCCTAAGAACCTGGGTTACACCAGCATAGTGTAACAATTCAGCACAGGTCTAAAACACAAGCATGTACTTGGACAAAACTACTAGGTTTAGAGTAAGCTGGTGTCACACTTTTTGTCATCTTGTGGCTATTTCTACTTTCTTTCAAAAAAGGCGCAGATAAAATATTTTTCTTGTATTTCTCACAAATTCTAAACTTACCAACAATAAATATATATGCTGTTGGAAAGGAAAAAGTAAACTAATATTGCAGACATCATCTCAGGGATAAAAGAGTCAGGCAACAGAGGTGCTATAAGTATTTAAATGAGAATAAAGACTTAACAGTTCGTTAATATATTAAGTATCAAAATATGCAATTGACCAACAATACATCTTATAAAATCAGACACAATTATTATAATTTTAACAACACATACAATTTTCAGAATGCATTTTGTCAGTAGGCCATGCCTGATCGCTTGACTATTTAAACCATAAAGGTTTTTTATGATCAGTCTGAAAACATTTCAACCATGCATAAATAGGCATTTGTATCCTGACAACATGACAAAGAGTCACATGTGTTTCTTTCTCAAGTGGCTGTAAGTGGTAGGACAAATTGAGGTGTCACTTTCGCAGGAAGGGAGTCAACATATCCATGGGCAGGGGGAAGATGATGGTGGAGTTCTTCTCTGCTGCGATGGTGTTGAGAGTCTGCAGGTAGCGAAGCTGCAGTCCTGACGGAGACTCTGCGATCACGAGGGACGCCTCCTTCAGGGCCCGAGACGCATTCATCTCACCCTCTGCTGCAATCACCTGGACGTTGATCAAGAAAGAGAGATTAGGATGCCATTCAAATGAACAAGCCGTAAAACAAAAACCTAAAAAATAATGCACATTGTGTTTTACAGTGAATTATATACAACTGTATGCAGGTACGGTAGGCTATGTGTCGTGCTATGTGACCCTACCTTAGCTCTGGCCTCTCGTGAAGCCTCTGCTTCTGCTGCCATGGCCCTCTGCAGCTGATGTGGCAGCTTCACGTCTTTAATCTCCACACGCTCCACCTTGATGCCCCAGTCGTCTGTGGCTTCATCCAAGTTGTTCTTAAAAAGACAGAAAGAGTTCAAAACTGCAGCTAGCAATGGAATTGACAAAAAACAAATGAAAACACTTCTCTTTTGTTCAGTACACATTATGATTTCTGGAGCCATATAGTTTCCTGTACCTGCATGCTGTGAGCGATGCCCTCACGGTCGGACAGGAGCTCAGCCAGATTCTTAGTCCCCAAGACATTTCTGAGGGTGGTTTGAGCCAGCAGACGGGTGGCGAAGTCAGCATTAGAAACGTTGGCCACAGAGGCGATGGGGTCATTGACCCTGAAGTACACCACTCCGTCCACCGATACTGTAACTGAGTCCTTGGTCAGGATCTAGAGAGGGAAGACATTACATGTTTTTAATTCTGAAGATTTGAACTAAAATATTTAGTATGTTTTTCAGTGTGCAAAACCCTACCTCTTGTGGTGGGATGTCAAATGAAACCGTTCGCAAATCCACTGTCACGATGGAATCAGTGCATGGCAAAATAAAGAAAATCCCTGAGGAAAAAACATGAAAACATGAAATTACTATTTTGTATCAATCTGAAATTAAATCGTTTTTGCCAGAAATGATAACCCCTATCCAGAAATCTTTATAAGCCAAAAAGGTAATGTATTTAAATTGTATGTTTTCCTACCGGGTCCTTTAGCCTTCTTGTCTGGGATACGGCCTAGTCTAAAGATGACAGCGCGCTCATACTCCTTGACAATCTGCAAAACACAAAAAGAAACACCACAGCATAAACTCAAATCACGTTCAAATTTGAAGTTTATTTTGCTCTTCAACCCACTGTGCTCATTTACTGTAGTTTACTCACCTTCAGACAAAACCAGACGGTGAATGGAAGGAGGATTATTGTCAACATGCCCGAGAGAATGACCAGGAACCAACCAATGCATCCCAAATTTCCTGTCCGTTCAGCTAGAGAGACAAAGTGACAGTTCGGTTAACATACTGGGAAAATCACAAAACAAATACGAAATGAAAAAAAATGAAATGCAAATTAAGAGATGTAATCAGGCTTGTGTCAAGAGAGAAGGAAGAGGTAATATGGAGAGGGGATATGTGACATCTGCTATAAAAATCCATAAGGTCACTGATCGAAAACTATTTTGAAATGATGTTGAAGAGGAAGTGATGTGTTTGGCCCTTTAACTGACAAAATGAAGGAAAGCTTTCAACCCTTAACTAATGACAACACTCAAATTCCACACCATTAATGGATCACTTTTCAACTTAGATCTTTCACTGAAGGAGGCGGTTTACAAACAGAGAAACTCTCGCACAAAGAATGCAATCAGTAAAATGTTTACCCATGAAACATGATCATGGGGTAGTGCTTTTGTAACAGAAATAAACAAAAAGAAGTCATTAAGTAAGGGAAAGCTCCACTTCCTAGTTTTTGTTTAGTCTTTACTTGAGAAGCTATCACATGGTTAACCTCATGTTTAAGACAAAACAGCTTTCATTTGGACATAGTCACACCGAATCAAAGTCACAGATGTGTCTATGGTTCATTCTTCAGCACAAAAAGTATTACATAGTCAGGAATGGATGATTTTATTATAATCAATACTCATTCATGGCCAACTTCATGGCTGTCTCTCTGGTTTTCATATCCTGAAAAACATTGTATTGTCTGTCTAAGTCAAACCACAGGAAATGCAGTGTTGTGGTAGAACTAAAGGAAATGTTGCAAGCATAAGTGCGCATTAGAGAGCATTGCAAATGCATTTAGACTGTTTCACGAGTTCGAGGATAATGACTGGTGAAGAGAGACTTTTGATGGTTGCTGGCAATCCTCATTATGTATTTTGATGGAAGACGTTTTAATTGGAATTATACACAAATGATCTATTTGTCAACTGGGTGAAAGAGGTTGATGTGTACACAGCCCTCTATGTAACTTGATCCTGTACAACAGGTTGTTCATAACAAAGACTTGGAAAATGATAATGCTGCAAGATGATATGACATAAAAAGGAGCCATTATCAGCGACACAACTAATGGGCATTTACACAGAAGCAAACTGTGACATGACAGCTCTGGCTACACAGAGCATGGCTACACAAACCCCCCCATCCCCCCCCCCCCCCCCCCACACACACAGCACATAATTGGAGGGAAACACACACAAACACTCAGTCACATGCTGTTGGGAGGGAACCTTATCTTGGTGACATGTGATTTCTGTCTCTATGACGATGGTGTTCTACTTTGCCCCTGCCTCGCACAAGTGAGCTCCAATGTATGCATCATACAATACACAGCTGCTTACATAGATAACCACATAATGACAATATACATTCAAGGTGGGACTTGTGCCCCAGGGAAAGACAAACAACCCTTGTGTTGATTTAAGCATTAAAACAAGTCTGGTTTTGTTAGTATTTTACTTAAAAACGTAATGACTAAACACAATTGTGTGACACTTAAGCTCAGAAAAAAGACAGTAAAAGAAAAGCTGGTTTTACTTACATATTAAATCTTCTTTGCTTACGCCACCAGGACCGCGTCTCTCTCTCTTCTGGCTTTCCATCTGGTCCTCCATTTCCATGTGTTGGTTCAAAGTGAGAGGGGAAGTGTGTAGAGAAGGTTTGTTGAAGTGTGTCGGATCAAGTGGGAGTCACCCAGCCTTTTAAAGCTGTAATGCTGCAATGTAATCCAGCTCAGAGGTGGGGCTCTGACATCAGTTTAACCATCAACAGAGTGCAATTATCATGTAGTTGATGCATTACTGGATAATCTCAGTGTTGTCAAATATGTAGCAACATTTTCATGAAATAAAGAAATCCTTTTTAGTTGTATAGAAGGATATTTTAAATACTAATAATTTAGATAAAAATGATTATATGCATTATTTCCCAGCGTATACACTAAGAGGTTTCCCAAAAGCTACTTTGTTAGTACACCTACCACTTCTAACCAAATGCTGAACCTTTTAAATGTTACTTCCTACTAGGATGAAGAACTGCTTAAACGCTATGAATTTGTGGATATATTATGAGCTCTGCTAACTCTGTAAAACTGGATTACATTTTATTTGATAGATCTCTTTGTGTAGAGGGTCTATCATTGATCAATGGCTACAAAATAGGTGAAATTCATTATGTGTTTTAAATTATCTGGCTTAAGCGAGGCCATCATCTGCAGATTGTAAAGAAAAGACTTGTTGTAGTCACAGGAACGTGCTTGTTACATTAATAAGACACTACATGTTATAGAATAAATAGCAATGTGAAGGACCTGGTAGTCAAATAATTGTTAATATTACTAAGTGACATGATAGGAAATTAATTAATGCAAGCATGCATGATTCAGATCTTTTTATACATATACATTCAGTTTTTTCATTAATACATTTCCATCATCCATAATTGATAAAATAAGGTTAATTTAACAGGTTTGGAAAAGAAGATAACAGTGGTCAAAGTTTGACTAGAATGGAAAATATTTGAATAACGGAAAGTGGAATTTGCTCACAGGATATCCCATGACTTGGTGTTACAATAAGGTCCCGTGACTAATGACTGATGGCATCACTTGGATTGTGTAATATTACGGATGCTCATGAAGCCCTGTAGACTCCTCAATGGACTGTAAGTAGGCTGTTAAATGTTTATAATACTTGTGAAAAACCTGAAAGCCTTCGGTCCAGATTCAAATATCCGTCTGTTTTTGAAGCTGTACTTTGTAATATTTAACAACTATACAGTTGATTAAGTCTTTCTTTTTCCATGAATCTTTATTTCTGACCTTCACTTTGCTGATAACATATGAACATGAGCCTTTTAAACTTCTTGGCCTTGTTTGATCTTGGCCCCCTTTTATTAAAAAGTCACATAGTTGATGATTGTTACACCAGTTAAAAAGCAAATAACAGCCCCTCCTTCATAGCATTATTATTTATCTACACGTTGTTCTATCCACCTTCATTAATTAAACAAAGCGTTTTCCTAGTAGACATGGCATTACACAGAATAAAGGTATAGCTACAGCAACCAGCAGTTTACTGACAAAATAATAAAACAGGTGCAAAGACAGAAAAAAAGGGCAACGAAAACACAGGAAAATAAACACGTCTGTTCATCTCAAATGTCTCCCCATGTTCTGAGATGTACAGTAAATGCTGTCAAATACTGTAACAATAGCACTAGCAGGGTGACATCTTTAAAAATGAACTTGTAAACAAATGTGAATCACAGTAAACCGCTGACAGCCCAAGGTGAAGTGACAGTTCACTGAAAAAAACACACACAGTGGAGCTGTACAAAGAAACAAACATTTATGTTGGGCCCATTTCAAAATATTACTGCGCCATACAGTTCAGTATGTCATCTACACATTTCATAACACAATGTTCAGTTCAGGGCAGTCATTATCCTTAGACTGCACATTGGATAAAATACTACATGAGGATACTGTCAATTCATTACATGATATCCTCTACAGTTTAAAATTTCATTTCTATTGTTCATCATTCACTAATAAATGTTGACAAACTTGATTAAAAACAGCCAAGTCCAGCTAACATTAAAACCGGTCACGGTATACTTTAAAAAACTGAACAACTTTTAAACCTGATATTTACAACCGTTCACTATGAATAAAATGGGAAAAATGCCATCTCCCCCAAACATTATTTCACCAGTTTTCATGATAGTGTTACTTGTTGTAGTAATTCTGGCCGTAAAATACATGATCATTAACCCAACTATCTGTCCTGTGGGTTCAAGGCCAAAACATAAAACATGTCAGCTGCTCAGGGGTAGGGCAGGTTTTATGATAGTGTCTTTCAAAGTGTATTGTGGGTTTCACTGCCAACCCAGCTGGGGGTGCAGGCCTGGTTGAAGGGGGAAGGTGTTCCCTGGGCCTGGAGGGTAATTTGCGAAACTATTGGGAGGGAAGTTCTCCAAAGAGTTGGGATGAGCCTGAAACAAGAGCATTAAAAAAAGAGTCCAAATTAAACTGACGTTAAAATACTTTTTCTGCCACAGTTGTGTGTGTGTGTGTGTGTGTGTGTGTGTGTGTGTGTGTGTGTGTGTGTGTGTACCTGTAGCAAGGCAGACTGCATGGCTTGGTTGTGGAGGCCACCGAGGCCAGCAGGAGAGCCAGAGGGAGAGAAGCCCGGCATACCGGGGAAGGACAGCAACCCGGGGAACCCGCTGCTTCCTGGAGGCTGGAGCCCACTGCTCAACCTGTGACACGCAGATTAATTACTGTCAGGCTCCACATTGTTATCTTAATTATATTATGCCACATTTATCTTAAACGACTGGGTTTACAACAAAATAATACTTACAGTGCTTATTTATCTATACCTAAATGGCATATCAAACCTAGTAAATTGAAATCGGGACCATTTAAGGTGAGTATGGGATGCTAAAATAGCTCTCTTGTTGATCTGGAAATTAAGTAAAAATGTGAAGCATAAGAGGAGAAAATCAGTATCACTTTCTCTAATCTGTTCGTTTAACAATGAGGCTAAAGCTTAGCCTTTAAATTAGCTAAGCACAAACACTTGAAACAGCCAGGGTACTTCTAACTGTAACAAATTCTCTCTAGCAGCCCCTCAGAAGCTGACCAGCTAACTATTTATCAGGTTTGTATAATACTTACAAAAAACTAAATGTAAACTGGCTGTGTTTTACATAAGAGTGGAGTATTTTTTTACACAATATCCAACAGTTGGAGCAACATACTATTAAGAAAGGGGGGAAATAGTTACACACACATTGAAATATGTTGCTTTTTCTCTTACTTGACTTGCTTTCTAATTGAATGATCTTGCAAGAATGCCACCACCTGCCTCTTATGTACATGAAATGTCAACATAAGGTGAGGTTCAAGTTTGTGCAACACTTATACCATGACGAGATAACATACTGAATATATGGCCTGGATGGAAACATTTATCTGAGACACAAACCAAAGTGTAGCCTTATACTCGTGAGAAGCACAAGTGGACTTTGCACTCATCAAACCTTGAGTGGAAAATCGATCAACATTTATGCCCTTTTTACAACCACTGGAAATTATCTAAAAAATAATTCTGACTAAAAAATAGTTTGTTTACTGGAAATTCAGAAACTCCATGAGGTTAATGAACAGATAGCACAGTTTGAAAACACAGAATAACATTATGAGTAAATTGCAACTGTGCTAATTTCATGAAGGCTATTAATCAACAGGTTTATTTTAGCTATCCATACATACAGTAACATGGCCTTATGTGCAGTTAAAGTGTTTGAAAGCTTACTGACCCAGGCTGGAAGTTGGAGCTGAAAGCAGACGCAAAGCCTGGTAACACCGGCGATGATGATGGAACTCCGGCTGCGGCTGCTGCTGCCGCTACTGAAGAGGAAGAGGCTCCCGGCAGTCCCATGAATGAAGACAACACAGGGCTCCCAGCACCGTGCCCTCCTGAAACCCCCAACCCTGGGTAGCCAGCGGGGCTATGACCAGGCGGAAGGCCTGGGAACATAGAGGGGGCAGAGGTGAGGCCCAGACCGAAAGGGGACCCTCCACCGGGGGCAACGTTGGGAGCCATGCCTGGGTACATGGAGGCTTGTTGATGGTTAGACATGTTGGAGGAGGGAGGCATTGCCGATATAGATGAAGGCATGGAGGAAGGGGGGAGTGAGGGGAAGTGGGACAGGCCAGGATAATGAGAGGGTGCTTGGCTGGAGGATAAGGCTTGGAGGCCGGAGAGAGCCACTGCATTAGCGAGCGATACTTGAGGAGAACCTGAGGGGTGGGACAGACCAAAGGAACGGGCTAAAGCCGCCTGGGCAGAACCTGCTACCACAAGAGAGCTAACAGACGGTGTGCCAGAGCGAGAAGTTCCCTTGAAGGCAGAGGGCACAGGGCTGTTGCTGCCACTGTTGCTTCCCCCAGTGTGTCTGTTCAGGACTCCCGCCTGCATCATAGCAGCCTGAATCTGTGCAGCATGAGCGGGGGAGGGTTTGGGACTGAGGCCTTGGGTGGAGTTGCTCGGATTAACTGGAGTGGTGGGTCCAGAGGGGGTGTAACTTCGGATCACTGACCCAGAGGGATTACCTGCTTGTAGGTGCATGCCAGGGTGACCGAGTCCTGACTGGTGGTCTGTGGACTGAGAAAAAGATCTCTGCTGAGTGGAGCCCATGGAGTTCGTCTGAGATAAGGGGTCAGGGCCGCCGCGGGAGGCAGGGGTGCCTGGTCGGGAAATAGCGTGAAAGGGGGAAGGGGAGAAGCTCCTGCCGGGGACAGGAGTTCCACAAGGGGTGCCTGAAGGAGTGTGGGCTTTAATGACAGATGAAGGTGTAGGTGTAGAATGGCCACCGGGGGTCTGAGGACCTGCTTTGATCACCGATGGGGATGGAGCAGGGGAGAGAGAGGGGACATTAGGGTTGTGAGAGGGCACCATGCCGGGGAAAACCGGCGTGATAGGGGTCGTGGGAAGCGGCTGAGCAGGAGAAGCCTGATGTGGGTTAGGGGTTGAAGGCGTGGACCCATGAGGAATGAGGAGGGGCCCGCTTTTGACTCCAGGTGTGGTATGCTGAGGATTGCCTGGCTTGGCGTAACCTGGAGGGAGAGAAAGATCAGAGTTAGTGAAAAGGTCATTTTAAATAATGCCTTCTTGTATCCAAGAGGGTGTTTGAATCAAAACTGAATACACAATAGCAACATTTGTTTTCATGTCTCAATCATTCCAAAAGAAAGAGGGGATATGTTCAGAACCAAGAATAAGCATCCACTCACATCTTAAAAAAGAGAGGAGAGACACAGCGGGAGGAAAAGCCAAAGAGAGCAACACTGCGTTTTACTAATCCCAATTTTCAAGATTGGAATATGTCTTATATTACCTTTGGGGAAATATTTGTATAACTTATTTGGCTTGCTGAATAACTTTCACCACACACTGTGCTTATGCAAACACTGCTACTGACATTTGTAAACTTGACACATCTTAGTGTGTCAAGCCACGTATCTCCCCAAAGATGAATTTCAACTGTAAAAACTGATGAGAGAGTGCGTTCAAAAACAAATGTTAACCCAAGCGATGCATGTTAAATGCCAGCACATAGCGATGAATCAAGAAAGAAAAACATTAGGGACATTAGTGTGAAGCTTTTCCCAGTCCAGGCGACCACAGACCCAACCCAGTTCACTAAAGCATACTCCTGCACTGACTGACCAGAAAACTGCTGAACTGAGAAAAAAGTAATAACAGTTTTTGACCACGGTTTTAGATATTAGTGTGAAGATATCATAGTGTGAAGTTGTGCTGGATTGTATTATATTGACCATTTTCGTACATACATGTTAGAGGAGAACAGATACTTAGTTCCGTTGGATATATTGAGTTCTAATATATAAGAAATCCCCCCTAAACATGATGATATAGAAGGAATCCAAAACAGCAGCTGTTTTATTGGTTCAGTTTAAAATGTATGATGCAAGGGGGTTTCTTTTTCTGGTCACTCAGTGTACTCCAGAAGTCAGAAGCACATTCTCTAGCAGAAAATCGCTTTTCAAACTTGAGAAGTGCAGGTAAGCAGCATGCCAGCTAGTTAGGCAGCAAGCTTCGAGGAGTGCCTATTTGCTGTCACACACACACAAGCTTCTATCGAATCATACCTGCTACTTTGTGGGTGGAGTTGTAGGGGGGAGGGGCCACGCTGGATGTTATAACCCCTCCCATAGAAACAAGGCCTGCGTTGTTGTACGCACCTGAGTAGCAGTTGCAAATATTAACAGCATCCACCACGCATTCACACAAACACACAGCTGTAATATCACACACACACACAACGCACCTCACTTCTGAATATACCTGAACCACAACAACAAAAAAAGTGTTATTGTAACTCAAACCACACAAAGCAGCGTCACGACTTCCTCCTCTATCTAACATATCCGTGTTATCATAAACTAGCAAACAGTGATCGATTACAGGGCGGGGGGGTAAGCATTAGGGCGTGTAAGTGGGTAATTTCTTACTTGGTGCGATAGTGGCATGTGGACGGCACGGTGGTATAGGGTACGGCACAGGCCGATGAGGGTTGTAGGTTGATGGAAACTAGATAAAAATAAGAAAAAGTTACAAAACATTTAAAGAAAGAACAAGTTCTGTTTCTTTCTGTGAATCTGAAATGCAAGTTTTCAAAGGGCGATAAAAGTCATCTAACACTTTGACTACATTGATAATTACTCTGAGTAGAAACCAAAAAGTAAATGTAACAAATGTCAAACCAGTGCTGTTGATGGTCACTTTAAAGCTCAACAAATAAGGCAATATTATGCAGTATAATGTGGTTGTTTTTTATGTAATTATTCCAGAGTTCAAGCAGACGTTTTAATTTCCATGCTTTACATCTTTATAAAATGAGTGACCGGATATTTGTTCTTACTCATATTTACTTAGTTCCTTCTGTATGCATATGCATTATTGTGCTATTGTACAGTATTTAATGAATCCCAGCACTCACTGTCATATTTAAATAGCTTATATAACCATGGCATGACATTGAGGTTGTTTTTTTATCAAGTGTAAGCAATATAATTAGTCATTTGAGGCCTCGTCACTCAGTCATAAGGTTTCTCTGGGGACTCCATGCCTTATTACATCGTCCCAGGATTAAAAACTCTAGCGCTTACAGGTTTGAAAGGTCCAATAATACGAGCAGAAATTCCTTTTCCCTCCAGATTGTTTGAAGTGTCTTCTTTCTTCTCGCCTTCTTTCTTCACTGGGGGGATTCCCTGTGTTCGTAAACACAATAGATTTCTTTTTAAAAGACAGGCAACTTTTGAGCATTGTTTATTGTTTCATTATTAATAATTATTTGCTTTGATATCTTGCTATCTCACAGTCAAGGAAATAAACTTAGTGGGTCATTTTGTAAGCCACTGAGTGAGAAACCACGTGATATCAACAGTAATATTCCTTCTTCAGCTTTCATATGTTATATACACAATGTTGTTTATGACAACTTTACAAGTAAAATATAAGTACAAATCCAATTAAGATGTATTCTAAAGTCCCCCTTTATTTCATTAGATGGTGGTGATTCAGAAACAGAGAGCCATGCATATACTTACAGGGAATGTGCCAGTGACCAGGCTGGGTTTGCCTTTAGGGTATGGATTTCCTGGTATCATACCACAGGAGGAGATCATGGCAACAGGAGCCTTGCAGCCAACCTTAAATACCTAGTGCAACAGAGGTAGTTTTCTTTTAGAAACCAAGTGTGTGTTTGCTTGTGTGAACAGCATGCAATAAACATAAGATAATATTAAGATTAGGTATTCACACATTCTGCACCGCTAGTGTAAGAGTGTGATCTTAGATTGCTTTATACTTTTGTTATTGCATCCATTGCTTTCCCTGAAAATCTTGCTATGCAACAGCTGTTCCCCAGGGCTTTATGGCTATCATAAGGATTCCACAAGGGCTTTTGATACTTAAACACACAATAAAAAAAACAGGTCTTCAATGCTCACCTACCTAGAACACAAACTACACCATGGAGTTGTAAAGGTGAACTTACTTGCTCCAGTATCCTGTGGGCACGCTTCTTCTCAGACAAGTGTATGCGAAAAAGATCCTCCACAGGGCGATAATTCTGAGCATCTGAAATGTTCCTGTGTGGTTCATTAATGGGAACAAAAATAAAATATTGAACAGGTAACCAATTAGTGAAACCAAAGCGGTTGATATTAGAGAACAACATTTCACTTTAAGTGTTATAATTGAGGGTGCTCAAATGCATTTTCTAAATGTACTCACAAAGCTATTAGTTCCAGGACAACCAGTCTGTCCTTTGAGAAGGTGAAACAGTTTAGGATATTTGCAACTTTTGTTGTAGGGATTGCAACCATTTTCTAAAAGGCAAAAGAACATATTTAAGGTTAACACTTAAAAAATAATCATCACACAGGTGGCAATATTCAACTTTCAACAGCATCATTTGATGGTGTAGTTGTTTTAACAGACATAGATTACCTTAATTTAAAACAAAAACCAAATGTATAAATGTGACACATACATTTTGAATTAAAAACAGAAGTTACTCACATGCTGAAGAGCTTTAACTGCTTTGATCTGTGGCTCTGCCCATGAGAAATACTTCAGTATCTCCATCACCTGAAGATATTCAAGACAGTGTTACAATTTACAATACCGCTAGAGCTTTACTACTTTAGTAGGAAAGTAGTAATCCACTGTTATTTGCTAGTACAAAAAATGTCAACACTATAGGCTATGTGTGGTCCTATTTTAAGTGAAAACCAACCATTGCAAATAGATTTGAATGCTGATATAACATAACAGAACCCAATTACATTTTAAGTCGACCTATATGTAGCATTGGTTTAATGTAAATACTAACTAATAATACTATCAGATACATATATGAGGCATGTGAAGGAATGTGAAGACTATCTTTGTATTAAATGTCTGTTTAAAAGCTTTGTGGCGGCCAAACAATGTGTGGTGAAAATACACTTTATGGTCAGCAAGAGGTTCTACATGTTTCACTTTGCATATAAACAGAGGGATACACACCAAATGACATAGTGCTGTTAGGATAGTTACCTGCTCACTGGAGAAATATCCATGCACCTGCTCTATGGCTTTGATCCGCTGATCGGTCAGGACGCACTGAAACACAGAGGGATACATTAACAAACAATGAAATGTTAAATTGCATAGTATATTTAAGTTCAGACACACCTTACCTTTTTTATTTCATCCAATACTATATCAAATGACTTCTTATCCATGTTTGTTGATAAAAACAAACTTTCGTCTCTTCAATAAAGTCAATATACCACGCAGGTGGTAAATAAATGTTTTGCAAGTCAAAAAATAATATGATTTAACATAAAAAGCATTCGGATGACTTTATAAGTCTTAGTACTATGTCAATGATCCAACGCTATTGATTTAAATGCATAATGCTGCAAAGGCTTAATTTAAAACACTGCAAATTCGCAGTAAATCATTAGCTCCCTAATAAAGTTGCATGATCTTTACAGTCCATATGTAAAAAAAACAACATTCAGCCCATGAACAATGACTTCCAAACAAGAGAAGCTGTGTCTGCAGAGCAAAACCTGTCGGCACCAGATGTGTCCGTTGCTAACAACAAGCTAGCCAGCTACAGCTACCTTAATTCTGATCAAAGTCTACGAAACATACACTAAATAAAGCGGATTTCTTTGCACATCTGTTCATTTGGGCTTAACTTAAATTCGTTCCAAGGGATGATTACGATCAAGATTGGATAATTCGGAAATTCATGAACAAATTCATAATAACGCGCTAGGATAGATAGCAGCAAAATCGCTCTGTAGCTTCCTCTGACAGCTGGCGGTAGTAACGTCAACACCGGGAAAGGACCCACGAGAAGCAGCCTGTCAGAAAAACACACCAAATAGCAAATACTTTCAGAAAACAAGATTATTACAGCTAGTTTGGGTATTGATTTGGCCACAAGGAGTTAAGTTACATTCAATACAATAATTAATATAATGAAATATAACTTTTATTATTTGATGTTCTATATCTGTGTTTCTAATCAGGCAAAACCAGGCCAGTTGCTGAAAGCATACAGGAAGTAAACACAATGGTCTCGGCAGAGGAGTAGAATAAGGAATATTATCTAAAATAGTAAAAATGGACCGCTTTTCGTGGTCAAATGGGCTCTTAGAAATTAATGAAACGTTGGTGATTCAGCAACGGGGTGTCAGGCTGTATGACGGGGACGATAAGGTATACTTCTGATGGCCATACAGAACAACACAATACCTTAAACGTACATGCAACAATTTAATCAGAAAGCTAAATAACACTAATTATTGTCTAGGTGATAAGATATAGGAACATGATGTATGTATGTTTTTGTCGTTGCACCAGGCTAAACTGGATGTTGGAGTTGCCTTGTTGAGCACACATCGGTTGATCTGGAGGGACGTAAAGAATCATGTAAGACAGCATTGATAGTGCGGAGAGTTTGTGCTGTTGATCACACATTTGTATTTTCACATTTGCCGTCTCTCATTATGACTTCAGTATTTCTCCTGTCACCTGTAGGAATGCTGTATTGCCATGCCCCTGTCACAGATTATCTTCTTTGAGGAGCAAGCTGCAGGGATAGGAAAGAGGTGAGGAAGTATATTGTGTGGTTTCTATCAACACAAAAGACAAATATCGATGAAGTATTTCATTAAAAATAAGCACATGTTGTGTGTTTTGGGTGTTTTTATACCTAAATGTGTAACCTGACAGGAAATTCCGAAATCAAAGTCCAATTAACAGCCTTTTCTGGAACTGGATCCTATCCCCTTAATTAGTGGTTGGATGATGATCAAATTGTCCAAAGCATCAGCAAAATAGTAAGAAAATGTTTAAGGATGAAAATACTGTATTAACTTTTGACCCATTTTATCCTGTAGTGCAAAAATAATTATCCACCTGCAAGAAACACCTGCCAATAAGGAGCCGGGTCCCTACCAAAACAGCAAGTACCCCTTCATCAAGCTGTCCTTCAAGGAACACGGGCAGATTGAGGTACTTCTTCTGTTACAAGTAGTTAAAAATGCTTCAACTTTTTGGAAATATGTTTCAGCCTATCAAGCCATCTGAATTGAAAACTGTTTTTGATGATTTATTTTATGAAACTGTCATCTGCTTACAGTTTCACAGGAGACTAACAGAAGAAATGACTCGGAAAAGATGGGAGAGTACACCAGTGTCACAACCCATCTCCGCAGGAACTACCTCACAGGTAAGTAGCTCAACAAATGCTCCTTTTTAATTAAACTAATATATTTTCTTCTAAATGTCTCTAATATTCTTGGATTCTAAAATGTCAGTTCAAATGTTATTCCACTCGATGGCAGTGTTGTCGCTATATCCTTGGTATAGGAAAGTGACATATATATATATCAATAGGTAGAAAATGTCATTACAATGTATAAGTCGAGTATACCACAGCAGGACTCGCACCGATGTATAAGTAACCTTCTGTGTAGGCTGTCACTCTCTAGTAATTTCATTTACATGTACTCATGTGTCTCCAAATTAGATTACATTAATCATATTTTTGGGATAAACACTAGGAAATAGTACAGTAACACTCAAATTGATTTAGGTCCTCTAAAAGCTGTGAACCACAAAATGTTCCCTCCTCACTGTTTGACATTCCTTGTCATTTGGGGGCTTCTTTAAAATGTGCCTGCATGCTACAGTAAGTATTTCTTTCTTTCCTTTATGGTCATGTAGGCAGGAAGAACACGTGCCGTGGGGATTGTTGGCATTGAGAGGAAGATAGAGGAGAAGAGGAAAGAAACAGACAAAAACATTTCTGAGGTACTGTACATTGAAATATTTAGATATATGTATCCTTAAAGCTCCAAGCTTAAGCTTTATGTTTGCCATATTTTGACAGAAAAATACTGTATTGATTCTGAGAAAACAGGGTGGATAGTTTTCAAAGTTTGTGTGACTGTTTTTAACTGCCAAGAACTTGTCAGCATTGAATTTATTGAGACTGACATGAATCCAAGCTGACCACAGCCACTGTGGCTGACACACTTTAGGCATCCATGAAGTTATACAGCTGCTGTAAGATCAACTGTATTGAATATAATAAAGAGAAATAAAACTGAAACTCTAAGGTTTATAAAAGTATAAGACTAAAACAAATGTGGGTTTATAGCTAGGGGGACAGTTTAGTTGTAGCTAGAGGAGTGGTGAGGTTGCTCTGGAATGATATATGTAGCCATAAAGTGTTGTTGTTTATTTAATCCTTAACATTTTTTAGCAATATCACTCATTTAGAATCTTTTTTCCAGGCTTTTGAGGACCTCAGTAAGCTGATGGTGAAGGTAATTAATGCTGTCCTTTTGTATGTTCACATTTCCCTGTAGCATATGTTCTAACAAAATTATAAGCCTTCTTAGATGTAATCCATTATACTACTAGATGATTATTTAAACATCTTAACCACTGATAACTTCGTTAAGCTCATTTACTGACATGTGTTGGGATTTTGACTGTCTAACAGGCTAAAGAGATGGTGGAGCTTTCCAGATCTATAGCCAGCAAGATCAAAGACAAGCAGGGAGACATTACAGAAGACGAGGTAAGAACTTGACCGACATAATCACACACAGAAACTGGAGGACAATGGACGTGGTTTCAAATGACTGAAAATAACTGCACAATAGTTAAGGCGTCTTAGTTTTACTTTCAAACCCCACTGGACGATTTTACAGAAATGCTTAAGACTGCATGATGTTGCTACATCATGCAATGTTACCTCTTTAATGCCCACAATTTGGTTTTCAGTTAGTTCAATTTTATTTTTATCTGCTTTTTTAGACGATACGGTTCAAGTCCTACCTGCTCAGCATGGGTATTGCCAACCCTGTTACCAGGGAAACGTATGGAACAGGTACACATTACCATATGCAGCTGGCTAAACAGCTGGGAGATATGCTGCAGGCCCCTTTAGAGGTGGGTGTACATTGTTGTGAGTCACGTTTTTTCTAAGCCAGCTAATATCAAACACCGTGCTTTCAATTCTATGGTTTTTTGACTCTGTTTCCCTTACTCTCTTTCTACCACTCTCTAATATCTCAGGAGCGTGGGGGTATGATGGCTCTCACTGAGGTGTACTGTCTCGTAAATCGTGCCAGGGGGATGGAGGTAAACTAAATTTACTACAGATCATACTTGAGTAGGCATGTCCATTCTAGTTGAACTGATGATACCCAACATTGCAATCTATACATTCATTCTACACACAAATATCTTTGGTAGAAACTGAGGTTACTTTTCTTTCTCTTTCCACAGCTTTTATCTCCAGAAGATTTGGTAAACGCATGCAAGATGTTTGAGTCGTTGAAGCTACCGTTGAGGTGAGCATTGTTTGTCTTTGTGCGCACTTTTATTCATTCCTTCATTTAAAGACCAGCTTCTGTGATTATTATAGCCATACAAGGCAGGGTGTTGGCGCCTGCTTCACAAAGTCCAGACTTTTCCTGCCTGGCTTCCTGTTGTTGGAAGTATTGTCCAGCCCTTTGTGACTGTCATTTCCTTTCAGTACCCATGGTTTCCAACATAAACTATGGCCTGTTTCTCCTACACGCTGGTGCTAATACCCCCGACTGGTTGCTGTTATGTAGCTCGCTATTTAGCTTAATGAAACAACATTCAGTATAGATCTGTCTTTATCTTACACTTTCCTTCATGCATTTTGTCTTCTTTGTAGGCTACGTGTGTTTGACAGTGGTGTGATGGTGGTCCAACTGCAGTCTCATAGCGAGGAGGAAATGATATCTTCAGCACTGGACAATGTAAGCTTAACAGTTTCAAACACTTTACTGACATTGGCACTCTTTTGACTGATCAAGCAGCATGCTGTCTTGGATGTTTATAGTTTAAATATTGAGCAAACACCTTTAGGTTTTAAAGCTCTTGGATTAATTCCCTCTCTTATGTCATCATCTTTCCCTTGTTCAGGTGACCGACAAAGGTTCTCTGACAGCAGAGGAGTTTGCGAAGCTCTTGGGTCTCTCTGTTCTTCTGTCAAAAGAGCGGTAAGTAACCTGCTCATGGATACACATGAGACGGTCTGTCTGTTAGGGTACATATAATTGTTAAACAAAGAAAAAATTCACTGTTTTCTGATTTTATTGTTCATTATTTCTTTCAGTCACTCTTGTGTTTTTCTTCTTCATGTTTGTGTCCCCCCCCCTCCTTACCCCCTCCTCACCTTCAGGTTGTTGCTGGCTGAGAAGATGGGCCACCTCTGTCGGGATGACTCTGTGGAGGGTTTGAGATTCTACCCAAATCTCTTTTCAACTGCTTAGAGTGATTTTATCTTAGATAGAAAAACATATCTTCAACTTGGCTACACTGTCTTTACTGGTGGGCTGATGTGGTACCATTACATGTACTTACTGGTCTACAGCAGCAGAGTGCCTGCTGTATTCATGATTTTTAAACGGTTGTAGTCATGTTAGATATTGCAATCCACTGTATGTATGACAAGCTCTTTTTATATAGGTCTAAGAGCTGATAAGGTGATAAAGAATCCTGCAAATAAATACTGTACATGAACATGTTCCCAAATTGCTTTGCTTGATGGAGTGATCATCATGTGAGTTGAGTAATAAATAGGTTTGGGAAAATGTACCTACTGGAATATACACTGTGCATTTTGTCACAGCTCATACCTTGTTTTAGTACTTGTTGAATATTATAATAAGTGTTTTCCAAATTCCAAATAAAATGTTTTGTTATAAATACTTAGGTAATGAAGCATGTCACTCCGTCTCATCTTCTGAGAATGGAGAGAACATCCAAGTTTCCATTCATTTAAATAGCCTACCATGACATCCTTGATCTTGTTTTAGTCTCTCAATGTTGTCCCTTTTTAAAAGCATGATTTTTGTTGTTTGTCCAGTCAAACTTTAATTTAATGTAATTGGTTTTGTCTAGACTACATCCAACAAAAGACCCAAGATAAAATGCCTGTTCTGCTGCCTGTTCGATTCACGGTGGATTAATCCCTTCAATAGCAGAGGTTATATAAGTAAATCCCACTGAATCTTAGTATCTTGTCTAAATGTGGATACTTTACTTTCTGCTGCACGTGCTACTCCGTACTTTTTTTTTTAGAATCTGATCAGAATCAGAAATCCTTTATTAGTCCCACAGTGGGGAAATGTACATTTGTTACAGCAAAAGTGGCATTGCAGGTAAAAAAAAAAGGCATGCAATAACAGAATAAGCTAACATATTAGTATCTCAATCTCTGTTCTTGTAAGGCTTTTTCTTTGGTCCTATTGTGAGTTGAGCTGAACAGTGAAGGGGTTCCATCGCAAAAGAAGCTTCCTGTTTTCAGCCGACTGTGTGAAGAAAATGAAGGTCTGCAGAGCTCTTTAGCTGATTAGATTACCCTGCCATGCTGTTCATGTATTGATAAAGCATACGTAATTGTTTTCAAGGAAGCTTGAGAGCTGAGGTACTTCTGAATACAATAATTAGGGACTCGTGTACGACATTGACATACTTTTTCTAAACAAAATAGGTCCCGTTCGTCCATGCTAAAATGGATTTACTCATGGTGCATTTTTAAGTTAATTAATATGCTGATTGACTATCTGCCCAAATCGTAGTTTTCTTTTATCTGTGGTTTAGAGACGGAAGACTCTTCACTCATCTGTATAGGGGGAAGTTAATCTGATTTTGTGAGATAAATAGTTCTGCTGTTTACTATCCTGACTGCATTGTGTACAATGATGAATTTTGTTACCTTGCCTTCCTGGGACAACTGGGGATACACAATGCTATCCTGTCTGAATATCCATATGACTTTATCATGAGTTTCCTTTTAGATGTTATCTTTAAACAACCGCTGGCCATGAATAAGATTTATGTGACTGCTTCTTGAAGGCTTAAATTATATTACATTTTTCTGTATGTAGTCACATGACCCAGGAAACTTTTTTTAAAACAGATAACAATCTCTTTAATGATTCACTTAAAACAGTGCAATGCTAGCCGACGAGGAAACTATCTTTAATTTGTGCTTTAGTTAATATCATGTTCTTTACCTATAATGTATATAAACGTCAACTTTCACAAATTAATCTGCCTGTGAATGTGCTGCACAAACAATGTTTTGGAAACTGATATTAATTGGACTATTTATTTTATCACAGACCTTCAGGGCCCAATAAGATACGACCATCTTATCTCATACCAAACCAGTGAATTGTTTGGCATGACGATAAACATTACATTTATGGTAAGCGTTTACGTAAAACAAAAGTGACCCCAAATTGTATTAGATCCTAATGTGAGTTTAAAGAAAACTTTAGAACTGTTAAACAATATCATACAAAAAAATGATTAAACCCTCAAACAGTACAAAAAATGTTTTCTTGTATTCTGTTTACTTTCGATTTTTTTCATCTGATATCTTTTATTGTTTTATTCGTCATTATTATGCTACGCTGAGTTGGTTATTTGTAAGTAGGTGCATGTCTGAAATGTAATAAACCACTCAATCTCTACATGTTTGGCAGCCATTCCATTAGTTTATAAAAAATAAAATACTAAAATGTTCATTTTACTCAAACACAGTCAGTGACAGTGGTCTCTTAATTTGATCCAGAGCTGTAGATACACACATTGGTTTTGAATAGTCAATAAAAAAGAAAATACATGTAAGGAAAACATTTGTGAGTCTCAAAAAGTACTCAATAGGCCCGCGGCTGCTGACCGTGAAGTGACTGAACTGTGAGCGGATCTCTCTCACGCGCTCTCGACACAGGCGCGCGCCTTCAGGGAACTCTGTTGGTGCTGACTGTCCCGCCGACTGTCACTGCCGTCCCGAGAAGACATGTATCACCAGCGTATGAAGAGAGTATTGTTGCCGATTTCTGTGTTGGAACATTGGATAGGAATATTGCTCTGCTGAGTCAAGAAAGAAATGTGAGTAATCCTTAATATCCATCTTAAAAACAATGACGATTGTGACCCCTTATCTTTAGCACTCTGCATGCAGTGCCTCACGCTTAGAATCCTTATAGGTTTCAAATTCGCCAATACTTTAGGGGTCGAGTGAAATGATACATACATATTTCTAACAAAGGGATTTTATTTGATAAATTCAGTCTTCCCAGTGGCAAACATTTGAGTGAAGTATAATGAATGTGTGAAAAGTGTACTGGGTGTATCCTATGAGACTCTTTCCCATAATAATTAGGTAAACGTTTTGATCCATTTGATGTTATTAATTGCCACCACAACGTTTGTGATTAGTCCGTGGCTGGTGTAAAGCAGGTCAAAATGGTTTGTATTTAAATAGGAGTTTAAATTGTAAGTTGTAGCATCTGAAAATCAAGTTTGGGATTTGTTTCAGAGAAAGTCAGAAGTCTATTGTTTGTCTGAGTAAGAATCGGGAGAATCCAAACCAACCAACCAAACAACAATTTCGACTTCATAAATATTTGTTAAGAGCAACTTCTACAGCTCTCTACGGGCTTCCCATTGTGAAGATGGAAGGAAAAGGAAGACGCCACTGTAAATCCAGAAAACCCAGGGTCACAGCTCCATGCTTTTAGCCTTCCTGTCTTGCATACCTCAGATCATTGTGCTTCCATCCCTTCGCCTGTCTGCTAACTCCTACAAGTGCGTTTAGTTATTACCTGCTGCCTTCTTGTGGAATATTTAAATATTTCAGATTTGTTTTCTTCTGATTTGTAGAGGTTAGGGATGGTGGAAGAGGAAGGTCATGTGGTGAAGGAGAAAACAGAGGCACAGACATCGGAATGCCACAAGCTGTCTCACTGCTGCCCTTCCTGCTGGCGCTCATGGGATATGGTGAGTCTCACCAAACTATCTTAATAAAAATACTCAATTGAAAGGATGGCAGATTGCTTAATTATCTGAACATGCTAACACATCATAAACTAAACGGGCTGTACCACCCTGGAGAAAAATGCAAAGGAATGACAGGGTAAAAGAAGGTCATCCTCTCCCTCTTCCCACACCCTCTTTGCTCTGTGAGGATGTAGAGTTTGCACAACACGTTTCACACACTACACAGGACAATTACTCTGAAAATATGTTACCGTGCTTCAATATATTTACTTTTCCCCGGGTGGGGGTATTGTAATAGGCTAACATACTCAGAAGTACCGCTTAGTGGCTAACAACTAAATGCCTAACCTATTTTGTGTAATTGTGTAAAATATGAAGTGTATTACTACTGATGCCTATCAGTTGTTTTAGTGGACCCACAGTGTCTGTGCCTAAAATGTATTATTAAGTTGTAATGGGTAAATTCCATACTTTGTGGCTTTGTGGTCATTAAAATGCTTAGTGTGACTTGGAAATGGGGAATAAATTGCCAGTAGTCCTATACATAATTCATTTGTGTAATGAATGAATGATTGTACATGAGATTTGTTGGTATCATAAATCATGATGCATTGTTATTTCCAAACTCTCCCAAATTGATTGGTTTCAATTAACAATGTTCGCCTTAGACGTACTATTTCAAGACAGTTTAAACATTAATTAATGACACAACCTTTCCTGTAATATTCCAGACAAATGTTATTATGAATAGTTTTCTTATTAAATGTCATGTTATTAAATCCCTGTAGTAAAATGAACCAGAAATACCCTTTAGCCACAGTCACAGACAAATTGCAGAGTCATATCAAGAAATATATACAAAAAGCAGATGTGAAATACACAAAGTAACAACAGTATTATCTGTGACTCAATTCTTTCTCCACGGTTGACAGTTTTTGTGTATGGATGCATGAACAGAAAGGTAACATGATCTATCATTTTGCCCTGTCTCACTTCTGTGCATCCTTTCCTTTTTAGCTTTTGCAGGGCTCAATATCTGGCCCTCCTTCCACGTTGCCCTTAGCAATGCCAGTGTATTTGTGGACTTCAGCACAAAATCCAACAGCAGCATCGTCTGCAACACGAGCCTCTCTCTGGTCAACACGGAAACCAACACCACTGTTCAGACCAGGACTCTCCCCGACAACCAATCGGCCGGTAGGGTGGAGTTCAACTGTTCCTGCTTCCTGTACGCAGGAACTTTCCGGTTCCTGCTGAGGCAGACCAGCACCTCTGCTGTTTCTGGGGTTAATGGCACACATGACAGTGGAGTGGAAAGTACTACCTGGTGGTGGAGTTCAGAACTGCAGGTGCAGTGGCCCACCTTTCACATCGCTGTGGACAGGGCCGGAAACCACTCAAGATCTTTTCAGGCAAGACTGCTCTTAAATAAGTCTTTCTTTTGCTGCAGAAAAATGCCCACAGTGATTCATGCTTTCTTTCTGTTTCTCTACAGGTTGGGATATCCACTAATGAACACTTTCAGGCTTGCTCCAGGGGTATTGACTCGGCCCTCCTCCTAGAAGTCAGCTACATGGAGTACAACCAGATAGGACGAATCACCATCGACAAGGTCAAAGCCCGCACACAACACCCAATCAAACCCCTCCGCTCCCAGAGTGTAGAGCTGTCCTGCGCCTTCCCCTTCACAGAAAGAGACTTCATACGAGTATCTCTAAGGTCTCCTCATGCGGCACAGGATGTGAAGAGCTCTGGGCCGCTCTACCTGTCCCGTATCTTCTCCTATAGGCTGCTAGTGGAAAACACCAACGCCTACAGGAGTGGTTGTGAAGGAACTATGACTGTCAAACTGATAACCCCACCTTGTGCCCACGTCAATGGGAAAGTGTTGCTTTATAAGGATGCAGGTGGTGGTAGAAGCATTGCTGTCTCCTCTGGGATGGATCCAGGAGGAACAGCACTGAACGGGTTTGGACCTGAAGAGCCCTCCTCACCTCTGTTGGCCTATAACTGGCTGACTCAGGGAGAGAATGAGACTGAGTTCAACTGTTCTGTGTTTGACACAGGAAGGTACAAGTACTGCTTTCGCTTCGTTTTCAACTTCAGTCGTTCCCCTAGTCCTGCACAGACCTGTTTGGTGGTTCACAAGAGTGCAGGTGAGATTTAAATGATTAATACATTAACATCTGGCAGCTGCCAAGCACATTTACACTGTGATGTTTTTAGAACATTCATTTTGAGGGGAATTATTTTTCCTTATTCTTCCACGTTTTCCACTAATGTATCTAATCTGACAAAAACAAAGTCACTAGTAAAGAAATTGCCTCATTAAAGGCTAGGGATTTTCCATAGAAGGCATTTACTAACTCTACGTCACAATATGAGAAGCACAGGTGTTACAATAAAAATGACTGATGGCTGGATACTTTTAAGCTGTTATGCTTTCCTGTTCCTGGTATTGTATCTGCTAGTTCATTGTCACGCTGTCATTCCATATTTAAAAATAGCACTGTCCTGTTCAGAGTGAACATTGCATCATGAAAAAAGATGACAACCTCATAAGGTTCACCATGATGCATTATGCAGTTCAACTTTTAAAAATAAAGTTTCATTGTGAGACTAGAATATTATAATCCTGTTTTGGTATTAAAGTGAAGGATGACCTAATTACATCACACATTGTCCATGTTTTCAGATACAGAAAACCAGCTAAAGTATACGTTTATATGTAAGCCACACATATTTTATGACTTAACACATTAAATGGAGATACATTAAACTATCACCTTCTTCTTATATAAAATGCTTCTATCACCTTGTCCTTGCTTATTTTGGGGATAAGGCATTAACTAGTCAATGTTATATGATGGTCGAGTCTTTTTTAACTCCTAGCATTGCATGTAAATGACGTTTTTAATTAAAAGTGATTTTAATTTTGAATTGTATCTGCAAATTTAAATTTGTTGGTAATTTGTTTTTCTGCAGAGTCATGGGGACCGTGGCTGCCATGGAGTGTGTGCAGTGTGAGCTGTGGAGAGGGGGTGAGGGAGCGAGTGCGTGAGTGTTTGCTGCCCTCAGGTGTAGGAGGGATGCAGTGCACTGGCATGGTGAACGAACAGTCCCTCTGCTCACTGGAGAACTGTGTTGGTCAGTCCCTTCATCCCTTATCTCCTTTTTTTACTCTCTCTGTTCCTAGAATTTCTGCAGAAAATCTCATATTTTCCTCACTAAAAAATGATGTTGTGCATACTTGTCATATTAGCATAATCGTCTCACTTTCTCCCCAGTGTTGCCTACCCCTTCTCCATCCCTCCAACCTGTGGGTGTCGATGTTGCACCCCTTGGTGGAAACATAGTTGTGGTGGCAGGTATCTCCCTTTGCCTGGCTGTGATTCTGGCTACAGTTGTGGTGACTTTGTGGAGGAAGCTTTGCAAGACCCCCCAGTGCAACTCCGTCCGCAGAGGCTCCATGCATTCCCCTGGAGGACGCAAGCTTTCCGATGAGGCGTCCATTTGTGGCCACAGCCTCCAAAGACCCAGCCTGATTGACGGCCATGGCCAACAGGGGGGCATAGGTGTGGTTGTCGGTGTAGCACAGAAAGACAGGCCTTCCTTAGGCAGTCAGCCTCTCCCACAGGACCCAGAAAGGCTTTCCCCCACATGTCAGAAGATGTTGCCACCAATATTTGGGTATGTTTAGAATAATGCTCTCTCTTATTACAAATTATTGTGAAACGATTCTGTCATTCCGTCATAGAAATAACAATATAATTGTCTCTTTAGGTACCGATTGGCTCAGCAGCAGTTGAAAGAGATGAAGAAGAAGGGTATAAAAGAGGCCATTCAGCTGTACCATGTCTCTTCAAGCCCAGTCCATGACACCCTGGTAGAGACATCTGCTTCACCCACAAGCTCGCTTATTCCTACACCAACTCTCCCGTTAGGCCTCCAGGACGACGCAAACCACAATTATTTTCAATCGCAGACTCCTAGGGCCACGTCAGACAGACTGAGTCCCAGAGCGGAGCTGGTCTTAGGTCCTTCTGCATCTGCCCATGCAAGAGGGGGCAGCTCAAATAGGCGGGACCGCACCGCAGACTGGGTGGAGATGGTAGAGAGGAGTGGGTTAGCAGGTCTCAGAGGAGGAGGGGGAGGAGATGCAGGGATGGTAAACTCCTATCATAAGAATCCAAATTTCCGCCGGACCTCCAGTTTTAATGACACCAAACCCCAACCTCTATCCTCTGTACACTCCAGGCAGTTCAGAGAAAGGAGCATGACACAGGTATCTATCCACATCCATATAGTGTATACTCTATAGACCGTATAATTGGTTCTAATTTTCAGTCCGGATTAAGCCTTTTTTCTAGTTAACAAACATATCTTGTTCTTTTTTAGGTGGGATCTCGGACCCTTCCTGAAGGAAGTTCTTGGAATAAAAGAGGACGAGAGAGGCAGCCATACAGCTCCTACCCTATTCCAGAGCACGGGACCCCAGACTGGGCTAAATCCAGACCCCAGAGAAATGACCAAAGTAAGCCATGGATAGAAACAGCTGTGACTTCACACAGCAATGAAATCAAACATACAGGAACCAACACAAACATAATTTCAGCATCTGAGAAACATGTTCAAGCAGACCTCAGTGGCACTGTGGGAAGGCAAAGGAGTGGTGAGACAGGAGGTGTTCAGGGAATCTCTGGGATAGGGGGTCCAGCAGCGGGGCCTCCCAGCCTGAGTGTTGATCGGGCAGAGCGTGCCGAGCAGAACTGGAACCGTCGCGGCCCATCGCCTATCCAAAGAAACATCCTGGCTCGCAAATTAAAGGAGGCTCAGTCGTGCTCGGGGGTCAGGGGCCGTCAGCGCAGCTCTACTTTTAGTGCAATGCCTACGGAGCAGAGGACAGGTCGCTGCCACTCTCTGCCAATGTCCGGCGGCTACACCGGCAGTGGTGGCTCGCCCTACAGGCTGAGCGAGGCAGAGCAGAGGATGTTGGACCTCGATCTGTCTTCAGCATATGAAGGGGAAGAGGAGTAGAGGTTTGTACTACACAGGAGGAATTTCCATTAACGTTTATTCCTTACATTAATCCTTTCTGATATATCTATAAAACTTGAAAATTGTTTTGTATATTACATTAAACAAGAGTTTATCTACAAGAAAAAAGAATAATTAAGTTTTTATTTTTTAACCTTAATTATTTTAATATAATGAATTTGTTATGTTCGAAATGTTTTGGCTCTTGAGAAGATATTTTCATTAATGTAATGGTTTACTTTTTACCATTATAGATTGTACATAACATGACATTGTACTCGTGTATGCAATGTTAAACACAAGCCCTATCAAGGACAGTATTCAAAAGACTAAAGAAGACATGCTAGTCTTTTTGTTTTACACTACTGAATTTGTTTTTAAGCTGTGAAGTTTTGCTGTACAGTAAGCATTAAAAAACGTTGCTTTTGTCAGAACCACTCTCACGATGATGTTGTTTAGGGAAAAATTGTCTAGGCGGTGTCAACAAACTGGAATGTATTCTCTGCAAAAATGCAAAAGGAAGAGCAAAAGTATGCAGTTATGTTTTTGGGCAAACAACTTTATAAATGTCAGTGAGGCATCATGGCTGTTTTGCAGATTGTTTTATTGTTAGGAGTAATACCATACACTTAGAAAATACACTTATAGGAAATAGTACTGACTGGAAAATAGAAGATACTATCATTAACATTTGATAATGGTTTCAAAGGGTGCAGCAAAGGCAAACAAATGAACACAAAGATATTAATCAGTCTTTGCCTTCGTTTTTGAGACACACAAGGGAATATGAAGTGTGATGTTTAAATTTCTCCTGCTCCACTGCCCATGCCGTCCAAGAAAACCAGAGGCCGCACCTTCATGGCGGTGTGTCTGATGGAATACCAAAGGCCTTTCCAGGTCCCCCACACCACACCATTGTCATGCTGGCCCTTGTACTTCCCTTTGCGGTAGAACTTCCCATTAAGGTTGGCTGCATGACATCTGTATATAAAAGGTTAGTACAAAATGTCAAGGATGTTACATTTTCTACAATGAAAATTAAATTGATTCAACCTTTTTAAAGCATTTTTGTCTTAAAATGTTTTGTTTATTTTTGGAATAAATTGGAAAGAAATATGTCCTTGGCTTGACCAGTAATTTCCCTTGATTTGTTATGCACTCAAAACCTGATACAGTAATTACTTTTTTACAAGAATAAGTATAATGCTTGTGCAAAAATCAAGCAGAAAGAAGATAACAGACAGAACAACAACAATGATTCCCACTTGGATTTATCTGAAAGGCCTCACCTGTTGAACCACCAACCTGCCTGATTCTCCTGAGCACAGCTCCCCTGAACGTAACGGTCATTGTCCTGTCAATGAGTATCATCAGCGTTATAAAAGTAAATAGAGTTACATTTATTAAAATGATATGGTAAAAATGGATAGAAGGCAAACCTGATCTCTAGTGCTGAACTGCATGCCACTGAGGCAAGCAGACCACTGCTCCACCATCCCCCCACCGCCTGTCAGAGCATCTCCAGCTTGCCCACTATAAACACCATACTGGAGACGATACTTGTCCTGCAATAGGAGTTTGAGGAAGGGATGTTTGTTGGGAAACATTGTTACTTCTGAATGGTTAAACAAAACTATACAACCATGTCTTACGGCTTCATCGGTGATCCTGAAGTTGTTATAAAAGGCATAACTTCTCTTCCCATCCCAGTCCATGAGATCTATCTTCACCAGGTTCTTACCTTCAAAAAAGAATAGGCAAAAGATTTGAAGAAAGAAATCAACCAACCAGGCAGAACATTATAGAAAAAAGATTGTTGGATTTAGTTATATCTGACCTTCTGAAAGTAGAGAATACATGTGCTCATTCCCCAACCAAAACTCATCATTCCACAGCTTAAAGTCACCAAAGCCTTCTCTGTAGTCCACCCAGTCTCTTAAAAGAGAATTAAGACAGATATTTTTCTAAATTGAAACAGTTGTGTCGATGCCCCAATGATGCTAGGCATTCAATGCTTCTACGATTTGATTTTTTTACCCCACACAATCTACATATAGTTTCTTTCCTGAAATACCTGTTGAAGTCAACTTTTCCATGCCGACGTCTCTGAAACACAGTCCATCCACCTCCATCCTCCATATCGCAGTAGGCCAAAAAAGGCTCCTGGTTTAATTTGGGTCTGATGCGGTAAAAACCACTTGGGGGTTTCAGCCTGTCAAACAGCTCGGAACAGTCTGACAAGATAAAATAGCGTTGAAAAGGCCTTACCGGTTGCTGATTGTCATCTTTACCTTTGTAATCATAATATACCTTATATTGCCTATAGAGCTATAAGAGGCTATCATTCACTGTAGACTGTGAACATCACTGCACATCACAACTGTTTTACTTAAAATAAACATCTGTGAGCGTGTCTTACCTTTGTCATGGACAATTAAGTTTCCTGCTGGTGGAAGTGGATTCATCAGTGTCATATTAGAGCTTTCTAATGTCCCACTGCTGTTGTGGTTCACATCGACAGCTGTTTCCGTTTCAGGTTCAGGATCAGACTTGGGAGGTTGAAATACCTGGAAGTATTTGTGTGTCTGCAAGTGCTCCACCTGCCAAGTCCTGATCAAGAGTTTATTCTCCAGTTTTCTTATGCTGCGCTTGAGAGCTGCAACGTCTGGCCCACATGAGTCCACTGCCTTCAATGAGGAAAACAATTTCAACTTATAAATGACATTCCTACCCTTGTTTAATACTATACTGGTATCCGTACAGGAGCCAGCAAAAGCCAAAGGGCGCATCTCAAGCCGTCTATAAAACAGTTTTTATTCAAATGGAATCTGGACTTTCTAAGAATGACAGTTCTTTAACAGTCCTGCTTGTAATTTCTGTTTAAAATATATGGTTTCCATTTTCAATATCAATACAAAAGCAGGGAACCTAAAGTGCTTAAAGAGTAGGAAAAGCTACATACTGACACGGGTGAAGAAGAAGCCATGGTTGGGCACACCAGAGCCAACAACAGCAAAACTGGCATGACCTTTTGGAAAAAGTCCCTTACTGAATTATTAGTCTGAAATAATAAACAGAATATTAAGAATACCAAGAAAAGCTACTTTGAGTCAAAATCTGTGCACCAGCTTACCTTCATATTACGATGTCTCCCTTGTTTTCTCCCAGTGCCGTGTTCTTTTCCTCTAAAAACGTGTCAGTATTATTTATAGGCTGGGCTGGTTCTGCATGGTACACATTAGAGGATCCAGAATGAACCAACCTTGTCAAACACTGAACTTGAGACAGTTTGTACTTTCCTTTTTTGGTCAATACATATTTTAGGAATAAACCACCTTTTTCCTTAAATCAATGATGTATGTTCTCCCAATCCAAGACACAATGTTTTCATTGAACATAAATGAATTTGACCCTTACAAAAAGGGTTAAGTTAACGCGAGTTAACCACCCTTCAACATTCAATAATATACACAGGTTAGGAAAAGAACAGTAGGACGTTAATTCAAAGCAATGCTAATTTAATCAGAACAAAACATACTAAATTCGAAAAGGTACATAAACAGAGTAGCTAGTTCACAATGCGTGCTGTAGATTTGGCTTCCCCTTGTGTTAGTTTCTGGTATGGTAAAGTTACAATACATTTTCACTAAACCATTACATTTTTTAAAATCAATGTGCCTGTAGATTTTTCTACAACCTGTTTAAGGAATGTCACCATTTGGTCTCCTGTTTGTCCTACATTTTGCTTTTCCCTTTTGCCAATTTTGAACTTTCTAACAATTATTCTGACCTTTAACTGAGAAATATAATTTCAGCAGAACTATGCTAACATCTATGCGAATTCGTATTTTATTCGAAACAAAAAAGGTAAACTGTAATAGTTGTTGCCATGGACTACCGGTTAACTTATTTGAACAGGGTAGGGAATATTTTTGGCGTTTGAGACTGCAATTTCAATTCAAACCAGATGTTGCAGAGAGGAGGGAGATGTGAGAGGGCTGCAGCAGCCTGTTTTTAAATCAGATAATAGTAAAAAGTTCTGCACTGGAAAGTTAGACTTAATAAGTGTCGTGTGAAAGTGGTTCTGATGAGAACAGATGAGCGAAGAGTGTCGACAAAAGAAAGGGCTGCGCGTTTTTTCACTGAGCTCAAGGAAGTCCAATACCGCTGCGTTTGCAAAAAAACAAAGAGAAAAAGTGGATGGACTGAAAAAAAATCTACCCGGCTAACCTTTGAACCGTCTTCCTTTGTCCTCACAAGAAGAAGTCACAAGACAAACTCCCGTAAAAGCATACGAATGACTGTCCTAACGGTAAGCAGGCTGTGAGAGTTTAGCTAGATTTGTGGGGCTAATTTGGGTAAACAAACAGTCCAAGAAGAAGAAGCGACTGCGCTTTGGAGAGAGGACCTCCAAAGCGGGTGGTTTGTGTTGTTAAATCAAGCTGGTTGTTTTTAGAGCTTATAAGGAATGCTAGATAATGAACTTTTCTTAAACAAACTGCTAATTGCGTGCCTACATGTTTTTGCATCAACGGCTAATTAGGTTGCTAAGCGATTAGTGCTTGGAAAGCAGCACTAATGCATCCTGTAGGTTTCATGATGAAAGATATTTGTCTGTTTTAAAGGGTGCTTTTTTTCCTGAAGAGATACAGTTTCAGGACAGGACACAGCGTTTTTGCCCTCTTGCTGTTCTTTTTTTCTTCTTCTTCTCATTGTAACATTAAAGCAACATGCTGAACAGGGGAGTTTTAATCTTTGCGCACTCTTGTTTTCAGAGACCACACGTTCTGAACAAAGCAAGAAGGGAGACACACTCATCATGTCCTCGGTGTATTTCAGTCCAGGGTCGGATTCAGGTGTAAATGGGTGAGGAATATTTAATCCTGCTGTTGTGCATATGTGGTTTTTGCAGCCAGCTTTTGTGTGTGTATATCTTTTGTCTCTCTTTATGTCTAACTATCTTTCTGTTTCTCTTCTAGAAACGTTGCAAAGATGGAGGATGCCAAAGTGAAGATTGAGGATGGAAAGGATGACAGTGTGGCACCAGACACAATGTACCAGTAAGTTTATTCGCCTTGGACATTTTACAACTCGTACGTGATATGGAGTGAAAAGCATTCATTTCCCCTCTTTTTTTCCAGCAACATCCGCAAGACAATAACACCTTTTGTTATGTCTTTTGGATTTCGGTGAGTAAATGCCAATGGTGTTTTCTGTTGTTGCGTGGTAGTGTTTGATGATGCTGAACCATCTGTCTTCTCCTCTAGCATATTTGGAGTGATACTGATCATTGTGGACTTTGTGCTGGTGATTGTGGACTTAGCACTGTCAAACAAGAGCAGAGAGGTTGGAGATGCCATAGAGGCAGTGTCCCTCATCATCTCCTTATTCTTTCTCGCTGACGTTCTCCTGCGGGTGTACGTGGAAGGGTAAGTGACAAAGGAAGACTTTTCATGCAGTTGAGGAAAAAAAAATCTTGTCTTTTGTGAAGCTTATATTACTTGTATGATGAGACTGTGTAAGAAGGTTGACAGTTCCAGCACGGTTGGGTAGTTGCTGTAATAGAATAAAACATGTTGTAATCTATTTCCCAAAATTCACATGCAATTCCCCTTTTTGAGCTTACTGGACAATTGCTTTCAAGTGAATTTGAGAAATGTTTGAGTGATGCAAACATTCCCGTAGTACCCTGTCAGCAGAAGTCAAGTGTGATAAGCTGTTAAACAGGAAGTTATGAAGAGGAAACTGGACAGGAAATGTATGGCATGTATGGGGCTTGTCCCTGGGAAACCTAATCACTCAGAGTGTAAGAGCAGCCTGCCTGAAAAATACTTTCTATTGCAGTAATGTTGGATTCAGACACTATTAGTTGCATGATCTGGGCATGATGATTGTCTAATGTTGTGTTTAATTTAACGTTTAGGTTCAAAGTTTACTTCAGCTCCAAGTTAAACATCATAGACGCCTGTGTTGTGGTAATTACGCTGGTGGTCACCATGGTCTACACCTTCTCCGACCTGTCAGGAGCCAATCTCATCCCCAGGTACTTGCTTTCCCCTGCATTCCCATGCACCTCATGGACATGGCTGAGTAGAAGCTGTTCATGTATTTGTGTTGAACCTTTGGTTTTATTGTAGTTGATAAACAATTATAAACACTCACACACACATGAACACTCATGGTCCACCCACACAGGTTTATTCACTTGTGTTTCCTGATCAGACTGCTCCTCAGGTCTGGAAACTAACTGTGCTTGATTAGCTTTAACGTCTGTTCGTAAAGATTGGGGACAGCATGTCATTCCAGTTTCCATCTGACTTGTAGGTCTAATCAGTCTGGGTAATTGAAAAAAGCACCTGTTGAGTGTTTGGAGATTTCGATACACATTTATTTTCCTGTAGTTTTAATTTCAACCCAGCTTAAACCCAACATCACTCAGTATAGGGTTTACCACTGGTTTGAATATGTCTTTTTAGGTATTTTGAGCAATAATTCTTGAGCATATATTACTTTATTCTTCCTCAGGGTGGTGACGTTTTTCCGTTTCCTGAGAATAATAATCCTGGTGAGGGTTTTCAGACTGGCAGCTCAGAGGAAAGAGCTGGAGAAGGTCACCAGGAGGATGGTAAGGTCAACACCATGGATGCATAGAAAACTGTAAACATGAGATATAGTATAGTTTGCAGGAGGAGTGCCGCTGGGTTGAAACACAGTTGGCATTATTGGGAGGATGTGTACTTATTCCCCATCATTGAATTATTCTTGTTTCCAGGTTTCTGAGAACAAACGACGCTATCAGAAGGATGGATTTGACCTTGACCTTACCTATGTGACAGGTAGGTGTTATGTGATGTATATCCTAAAAAATAAAATACCATATGTGCATGTCAGAATGTACATATAGCTGACTCAAAATGACCTTTTAAGAAGTGGAACATTTGTTTTCTAGATCGTGTCATTGCTATGTCTTTCCCCTCCTCTGGAAAGCAGTCCTTCTATAGGAATCCAATCAGGGTAAGTCCGGGCACACTTAAGATGAATCTAATAACACTTGCCAATCTTAAATCAAATCCGTTCATAGGCATGATTACTACAAGGAACTTCTCACCTAAAATAATCCCACAGACCTTACACACCTCCACAGGTGTTAAAACCTATCCCTCTTCTCTTTCTGTGCAGGAGGTGGCAAGGTTCCTAGACACTAAACATGAAGGCCACTATAAAGTTTACAACCTGTGCAGTAAGTAGGCACCTCCTCTCGTCACATGTCGCATGCGTTGTAAATACATCATCACAAACCATACAAATATATCGTTTGTTTCCAGGTGAGAAAGGCTACGACCCCCAGTTCTTCCACTACAAGGTTGAGCGCGTTTTCATAGATGATCACAATGTTCCCTCGTTGGAGTGAGTAGCATTTTCTGTGTGATGTCTTGTATCACTCTCCCCATTGTTTGTAATTATACTGAGACCCTTCAGATTGCAGCTTCACAATAGGCCCTTTTGTTATCTCGATATTGTTGTATTAGGTTGACATGGTTGACAACGCTTTTCTTATTTTAAGGCGTGTGAAATGTCTGCAATGTTTTTCCATAAAGTATTTTAATACAAAAAGAAACAAAATGCATCACTAACTAGCAGTATGTGTTGTATCTCAATGTTTTTCTTTTCCATTCTGTTCCTCTATCTGCCTCAGGGACATGCTGAAATACACAGCAAATGTGAGAGAGTGGATGTCTGCTGATCCCAAAAACATCATCGCCATTCACTGCAAAGGAGGGAAAGGTGATGACGCATATCTCTTCCTCTTTCAATATCAGTTTTGTGAATAGCTTCAGTTAAACAAATCATTAGTTGGGTGAACATTTTTTACTTTCACTCTTTGTTTACCTTCTGCTGCTCTCTTTTACAGGACGCACGGGTACTATGGTGTGCACCTGGCTTATTGACAGTGACCAGTTCGAGAGTGCACAGGTACAGTTCAGATTTGTAACCGGCAAGGTTAATGAATAAGGAAAACATTTGCCAACACTTCCTTACATTCCTTTCTGTTTGTCCACCAGGATAGTCTGGACTTTTTTGGTGAGAGGAGGACGGACAAGAGTCAGAGCTCAAAGTTTCAGGGAGTAGAGACGCCCTCTCAGGTAACAAGAAGTCACTTGGACCAAACTAACTAAAAATATTTGAAGAGAAATTTATTTAGAACTTTAGAACATAACAAAAATATAGCTGACTCCTAGTGGTCAAATGAAACTATGGAAGACAGTGGTGAAAGCAACATTTAAAGGTCCCCTATTATGCAAAATGCACTTTTTGCTGTCTTTTATACACAAATATGTCCCCGGTGTGTAAGGAAACTCGCAAATTGTCAGAAAAAACAACCCTTTCTCTTTTCCTCCTTACCCACATCTCTAAAAAACTGTTCCAGATTTGCTTCGGTTATGACGTCATATCGGAAATGCGGGCTGGCTTTACGTTGAACTCCTGGCAACGTCCCGTCCCACATGACACGTCCCAACCTATCGTCCGCAATATGCAGTCCCGAGCTAAATCCCCTCTGCACCACTTCTGTGTCTCGGTGCAGGATGTCTGCAGGAGGGACTTATAGTTGTTGTATATATAATGCATATAATGTCTCTGTTCTAGTGGGAAACACTGAGAAGTGTTTCAGAAATAATGCTTGATGTGGTTTGGAACATAAAATGTTGTTTAATCACGGCAGCGTTTAGCTAAGTTTCTCCGTTAGAAGCTTCTCTCTTCAGACAGAGCAGCGCTCCAAAGGGGCGCGGCCAGCTTCAGCTCAGCTCAAATCTAAAGCGACAGTCACAGAATCAGCACTTTCGAAAACGGGGCTGAAAAAGAGGGATGTCGGACATGCTAAAACCAATTACCTGTTTGGTATTTTGAGCAAAACACGCCAGAGACATGTTTTTTTTATAGATTTGAGACCTATAATATATGACTTAAAAGAGCATAATAGGAGACCTTTAAACAGGATTGACCTTTCTACAAACCCAATCATGTCACTGAGTCACTGGGTGAAGATTTTTCAGCTCTTTACTGTCTGAACAATAGAGTCGGTATGTGGGATATTACGAGGTCATGAAGACCAAGTTCGACAGACAGATGCCTCCACCCAAGAGCTTCAGGATCAAGAGCATCCGCATCCACTCCATAGCAGGTAAACCCAAAATGAACGTTTTTTATCCTTTTACGTGCTGTTCTTGTGCCTGTCTTAATTTCTGACTGTTTGTGCTTCTCCGCCCAGGCGTAGGTAAAGGCAATGGCAGTGATCTCAAGGTGAAGATCATTGTGAAGAAAGAGCTGGTGTTTCAATGTGTGTGTGCCAAACAGGATAACTGCACAGTAAGTCACACACTAGACACATGCACTCACCACGTCATATTGATACATTTGTTGAGTGTGTGAATGTGTTCTTTCTTTTAGGTATTTCCTGATGTGGGCAGCAATGCAGCAGTCATCAGCCTACAGAACGGGCCTGTGGTTGAAGGGGATGTGAAGGTCATGTTTGAGTCGAGTGCTGTGAGTGCTTGCATTTATACCTCAGAACCGGACATCAGTTAAGATGATGTTTAGCATGACTGTCTGATGATTCACTTTTCTTTTGCTTCCATCATTCGCTGTAGGGCCTTCCGAAAGGATATGAAGATGTTCCGTTCTACTTCTGGTTCAATACCTCCTTCATAGAGGATAACAAGTATGTTTCTCATGCAATTGTGTAGTTAGCGCTGTAATTCAAACCTTTTGACGTTGGTGCTGAATTTGAACTCTGAATTCCCTCCACAGGCTGTTTCTACCCAGAGAGGAGCTGGACAACCCCCACAAACCCAAAACCTGGGACCTGTACAAGGAGGACTTTGGTGTCTCGATGTTCTTCTCAGAATCATAATAAAAGCCCTTTAGAAAGCTGAAGATGAAACGACTTGTTACAGTTTTACTTTTATTGATGGGGAGATGGAATAAGTACAGTGAATACCACAAGAGTTTAATGGTAAAATTGAAGAGGCATTACATTATGTTGTACAATCTTTAGGCACTAAGTCAGACTGCGGCACTTAAACTGAAATGTATAATGTGAAGAATTCCCATTAAATGTTACGTCTTCCTGTGAATCAGTTGATTTGTATTTGTGGTAATGGTTTTAGGGGTCTTAAAATGACATTTAGAAATGTGAAAGTCAGAAAAACATTTGCACCTGAAGAAATGATATGCTAAAAGGTTATGCTGCATTTGTCTTTGACAGTATATTTCTTGGGCTACCAGTATTAATTCACCCCCCCCCTCAGTCAATTTGATCTTGAACATCCTTCTACTAAAGGCCCATATTGTTTTATCAATGAGGGGAAACACATTTCAAAACCACACAGTAACAAGAACACAGGGTGACAGGAAACCAATTCACATTTGTCAGGGTGAGAAGGGGCTCACCTTGTGAATACTGGCACTTGAGTATTGCTCAAATGCTATGATTTAAATTGCACATTTAATACTAAGGTGCAGATTAACAATACAAGAACCAGTTTAAAGCATGCCTTTACTTTTGATGTCAATGTTTAGCCACCAATTGTTAACATTTTTACCTCAGGAAACAAAACGAGACAAATCTCCACATACGTATTTTATTCATCCTTAATACAGTCTTTAAATCATTGCTCATTTTACAAGTTGCATTACTTGTCACACTTGTAATACAGCACAGGTTGCATACCAACAGCTGAAAGCCTTCCCAGGCTTGTCCCACTTGGGGTCTACCAAACCTGGACGTTAGACAACAAATAAAGTGCAGACAGAAGTAAACCGTAATGAGGCTTCTTTGCCGAGGCAGATGGTGATAACTACTTTAACAAGCTAAATCCATACAAAGTGCAGGTCATCGGGTAGGGTGTGCTGCATAGCAACTCTGCAAAGCTCAAACCTGAGGAATAAAGCCTGAGAACCATTAATACACCACATTAAGTGGACTATTAGTTTGCTTTACAACCTTTAAGGCCAGAAATACTACATTTTAATACAAGTTCCTGTTATTTTTCCATTTGAAGAAATTCAATTTAAAGTCTAGAGTTGTCATGAAGCCCTCCCCCCTTATTAATCTCACAGACTTTTACATTGATATCTTTTTTTAACATTCAAGATTAATCTTCTCTACAGTAGAACAGCATTTTAAAAGTTGGAAGATTGTCGATAAGGATAGACATGTTAAACACATTTTTCCTGATATAAGGCACCCGGTACAATAGAATTAAAGTCATGACAACCCTGACCCGACTTCGAGTAAACAGAAAACCTGTCTCTACGAAACTGGCATTGCAAAATAGCAGTCGACAAACCCAAGTACTGTGACAACCTTTGTGAAACATTAGTGAGAATACAAAATCCTACACAGGGAGAATTACAGTTTCAAACAAAAACAATCCTTGTTGACTCACCAAGGAGTAAGTAATTGTTCAGCTCAGCTTCACATTTGGTCATTTAGCTTTTCCCCTCACCAACACATTAAGTCCAAACTTCCTCAGGTCAACAGAGGGTTTTCCTGGCAGCTCGGGCCATTTCTCCTTTATAACCGCTGAGGAGGTCACACTGCTCCAGCTCGTCGTAGCGCCCACTGCGCAGGAAGCACAACAGTGACGTTTTGCATGTCTCCTTGCAGGGTTCTGACACGTGCCCTTTATGTCTGAAGTACCAGAACTTCTGGAAGCTCCGGTCGTCATTGACGAAGCTCCGCATCAGCTCGTCGTAGTCAGAAGGGAAGAGACTGGTCAGACCGTAGGCCTGGGTGGCACGGTACAGCAGGGTCCATTTGGGGTTCTGCTCCGGGGTCCCTGGCTCTCCTGGACTGTGGTTTACCATTGTGAGGTTCAGGATGTAGGTTTCATGGTCAAGCACAAACCGAGAGCTGCCTTTGTAATTCCCATCCACGTAATAAACACGGAAACCTGTAAAGAACAAAGCAATGACTTTTTTTTTTAAACCCAGTGTTGCTTCTGAAATGGTAGGAGGTCATTTAACTGGTCCATGAACTTACCTGGGTTAAGATTGATGTAAGTAGTGGCACTGGGAGCAATGAACGCAACTCCTAATGGGCGGCTCATTGTGGACTCGTCATAAAACATTTGGAACTCATCCATGTGTGTGTGGCCAAAAAACTGCCCAGTTATTGTACTTTCATATCTGAAAAAAAAAAAAATCCATGAAATAAACAACAGTTTGCCTATTCATTTCCTTAAAAAAACAAACAGACAAAACAGCCATGCAAACCTGGAAGTGATCAGACGTGAGCCCCTAGAGTACTGACACTATGGATTGCTATGCTTTAAATTGGCATTATAATTAACTACAGTACTCCAATCATACGCTGCACTAATGCTGATTATTCAGGAAGTCATGTGCTTACCTCAGTGACAACAAGTAAAGAGAACACAAAAAGATGTTCTGCTTCTTAAATTGTCTTTACTACATCTCTATTATTATCAGCTCTGATATTCTTAGGTCTAAATGATGAATGCAGTCACCGGTTTAGAATGTGATAGTAGTTCCAGCTCCAGCTGCCAAGACAGAGGCCCGGTGGGATGTGACCGATGATATGAACCTAAATAAAAAAAGAAATGTCAGCACGTACAAAAATGAAAAAGGATGCACCAGTAAACAAATTATATTGCAGTCACATGATCACACCAGCGACTACAAGGAAATAAAGTTAGAAAGCCATAAAGTCATTATCGAGGTTTACCATGAAGCGCGTGGCAAAACCAAACTGATCCAACATATTCCGTCATCTTTCGATTTCTGCTGCTTTACTCACCTTCTCTCCCTTGTTCTCACTGTCCTGGAGAATATGGACCAGCCACTGCAGCTGGTTAGCAGGATCTGTAGAGTTCACCATCAGCCAGAAGTTCTCTCGAGCACAGAAGTTCATGTTGAGCGAGACCATCCGCAGACCAGGCTGAATCTCCACTGTGTAGAAGCCCCCGTATCTGAAACCACACACACCAAGACGTAGCTGAAGGACTCAAAGTCAAATTCACCACCAGTATATCGAATCCTCTTTATAGGGAACAACATTCTGAGAAATGTGACCACTTTTGTTTACCGAGCGTGTGATTGAAACTCAAACCAAAAGTGAAACTGCAGGAACAGTCGACAAACTAAAGCAAACCCATTTCATGTTACAACTACACTTAGGTCTTATCTACAGGCTGGCCTGACCTGTACAACATCAACATACTTAGATATAATACAAATATAAACCTCAAAGTTTTCAAAGCCTGCTCTGGTAACCATGCTGCCCATTCCTCTGCCATCGTGTCGTAAAGCCAGGACATGGACCTGTTGCCATGAACAAAGGGCGGGGGGAAGCTGTTCACTGGGGTGCTCTCATGGTTCCCTATAGCGGGGTACACTGTCACATTGGGTCCCAGGTGTCTGGACAGGAGATGAGAGGAAGAAGACCAGAGTCAATAGCCGTTGGATCAATTCCAGTTAGCACATGACAAACATTTGAGCAAAGCTGCAGTTAAAAACAGCCCGAGTGTTATCAGTGTTTCGGGTCAGAGAACAAAACCACTTGTTTGAGGGTGGAAGTGAAGAAACTGCTGTATTCAGAAATTTCGATTTCCTCAAATGTAAAAATAACAAACACAAAACATTACTTGTGGATGAGCCTGGAGATGACAGTAAGCTCTGACAGCTGCTGTTTCCTGGTCTGAGACCACACATTGTGTGCTGGGATGTCTCCGGTCCAGTAGACCCAGTCCCAGGGTCCGTCTCTGGCAGCATTCTCCAGCAGGTTCTCCACCGTCCGCAGAGGCAGGTCACACTTACTGTAGGTTCCCCAGTACCCAGCCTCCCTTCGCCTCCACTTGGGAGTAGCTGAGTCTGTACGACAGCACAGAGGGTCCTTGCAATCTGCAGGGCTACCCACTGCATACTCCTGCGAGTAGAGGGGGATTATTTTCAGAAGCATGTGATCTTAATTCTCCTGCCGTATTATGGTTGGTCATTCCAAAATTCCTGCAACATTTCTTGCTAGTAAATCAGTAACTTCAGTTTAAGATTGGGGTAGATTGTGCTCCTTTTATTTATGTTGTCCACTAGCAGAATCAGAAATCCTATATTAGTCCCACAGTGGGGAAATGCACCTTTGTACCTATGAAACTCATTTAATGTGTGTACTTGAATGAAAGCTGGCAAAATATAGGATAAAAAGAACAAGAAAATGGGAATTTGTCAGTATTAAAATAAACTTTATACCAGCATTTGAGGTGGAAGCAAATTCAGTAAAATGTCTGCTTTTGCTAATCTGCTAATGACTCTCACCTGGTCCCAGTGGATGTCAGTTAGAAACAGGACTCTGCTCTGTGGAGATCCAGGTTTGGGAGGAGAGGGTGGTGTCACAGGAGGCTTAGGGACCTTCGGCAGGGTGAGGTTCCAGGGGGCGTAGATGTCGAATTTGCCGCAGGAGGACCCCAGCAGGAGGGCACACGCTTCAGTGGGCCACAGCAAGGACTGTTGCAGGGCCCGGATAAAGTCGTCCCTGAACAACTCTGTTATTTGCCGACACACCTGTTCTTCTGCCAGGTGGAGACGGATACACACCTCTCTTACTGCACGCGCCACTCGCTCTTCGTTGGTGTCACTCTAGAAGAGGTAGACATAGTAGGATGAGAAAAGTGAAAGCTTAAAACGTCCTCGCTGAAATCAGTTTAAAATCTGAAATTCCAACTTGCTAGACGGCACTGTAACACCATTTTCCCAAGTCACACTGGATGTGTGCAGCATTTAAATGTTTTATATTAATAAAAATGTATTAAACCAATTTAGGAAGAGTGTTTTGGGGAGTTAAGAGATACAGGAGCACTTAAAAAAGACCACATGATAAAGATGTCATAAGGAAGTTTGAATGCTTAAATCAGCAATAAAGACAGGTGGTATTAAAATACATACAAGAACAGGACCTTCTCCATATGTGGGCACTAGGGTCACATGGCCAGTCGTTTTTCAAACTTGAGTTACCCCATAGGATTTGATCATCAAAGTGGAATCTGAACTTTACTGAAGTCACAGATTTCAAAAAATAAATCTTAAATCCAAATAAAAGAAACTACAGTGACACCGAACCAAGAGTTCAAGCAACCATGCATTAAAAAAAAGAGCACAAAATGTGTGTTGCTTTGCAATACATTTCGATTAAACTATCATGAAGATTCAACTGTTCAGTTTATCAAACACCACGAAAAATACAGCCTTGAGGGACACAACGTTGAAGCAACAGCTCTCAGTTACAACTAAATAAAACCTACCACAGTTCTCTGTGAGAATCACCTTGATGATGATACATGTATAATGCTAACTGTTATTTCAATACATGTTAAAACAATTCGAGCATATTTTTTAGTAGCATGAGTAAGACACATGTTCATACATACCAGAAGGGCGATATCAAGGATGGTAAACACGGTTTTGCATAAAGGGCAGGTGACATTCCTCCAGGTAAATCCGACCCCAGGGTGACTAAACTGCTCCATCAACACCAGCCTGGACTGCTCGGAGGTCAGTGCTGGATCACAGGACCCGAAAAACACAACCACGGTGCAGGCGATCAGGAAACAGGAGGGGGGCAGCGAGGGGAGCTGCATGGTCCTGACTGACAGCAAGTGTCCTCTGAGAAATGATTGTTGGAAGCCTGTGAGAAATACGAGAGCAAGGAACAAAAAGCGAGGTGCGTCACGGAAGTAAAACTCAGCTGTGAAGGTAAACGGAACAAATGACTCAAAAACACATTCAAAGGAGTTTTGATGCAAAACCGGGCAACCCGCTTGCTACCAAGTAGCTAGCTAGCTCGTCTTTTGCTACTCTACCTTTAAATAAGTACATACCGGAGGGTCGTTGTCTTCTTCCCCGGGTGAGGTAAACACAAGGCAGACTGATATAAGAGAGTTCTGCTCCAACTTCCCCAAAGATTGCTGAGAAACAAGCCCTGCTGTGTCCTCTTCCGTGGGTGCTTGTTATGATCAGCCTCTCTGCACGGTCTTCTGAAAAGCACAGAAAGTCAGCTGACTCATCACGTGGACGTGGCAAACTTTTTTTCCACCTATCTCCCGTACAAATTGTAACACACTGCAGCTGGTGGACTAATTTAGCTCTGGTGAACTGAGCCCCTAAAGTTCTTCTTCTTCTTCTTATATTTTAATGACGGTTGGAGCCTCTAAAGTCCCACAGGGGAGATGTTTTTGCAGAAGTGTAAAGTAACTAAGTAGATTTACTCGAGCAGTGTACGTAACAATTTTTAGGGACCTCAGTATTTCAATTTTGTACCACTTCATAAATGTACCCCACTACAATTCTGAGGTTAATCTTGAATTTTTACTCCACTACATTTATTTCGTGCCTTTAGTTGCTTTGCAGATGTGTTTAATAATGTGAGAAAGAATCAAGACTTAAATAAGACTTCATTTACACCTGGAGTCAAATTTACAAGCTACCTTATTGCAGCATACAAAGTATTTAACTTTGAACAGCTTTGATAACACTAATAAATCAATAATTATAATGAAATATACAATTTATACTATACTGAAATGGGCCATTCTGATTAAACACACATTTACATACCATAATTACATTTGTTAATGTAAATTACCTGCAACAGAGTATTCCTACACTCTGGTACTACTACTTTCACTTAAGTACAAGATCTAAGTACTTCTTCCACCTCTGTATTTATGTAGGCACAAGTTAATATATCTTCCTTGCACAGGGACCTTTAAGTATAAAAAGTAATATTTTTTCTCAACATAAAGTACAACTGGCCGAATCTTACCCTGCATTAAAAAGAGGAAATATTTCAACAACTTATATACTTATAAACCATAGCCTGTTAACTGGGCTTGAAGATTCACTGTTGACCTTAGGAATTTATTTACACATGTGTTTTAAGTTTTTCAGCCCCTTCTTATGGCCTTCATCAGCCAAGAGTTTGCTCAGGTGGACTATCAACTGAATCATCCCCACAACAATTCATACATCCTTCAACTGAAAAAAGCCACAAGATTTGGCTGAACATTTACTAACAAGCCAACCTTGTGTTAATAAATATTTTGTAAGCTGTAAAAATGTAATGAAAAAACAAGAATTTGTCATAAATATAAAACATTTATTGTTTTTGGTATTGGTTAATGTGTATAAAAGCATTCTTTCTTTACACATTTCTTTGGATCTGTTTCAGTCTGACTCATCACCAATATTTCAGTGAATGCGTCATAATAGAAAAGCACATCGGCTAAAGAACATTTATACCTCAAATTTAAATTATACAGGTAAAGCAAAAATATAGTTATTGTTCGACTTGTGAAGTGTAAGTGGTCTCTGACATTATTTACAGTAGCTTAGCAGATACATGATTAGTGAAGCTAGAGTGGTTGGATGATAAAAACATGGTAATAGGAGTGTACAGGTTGCAGCGGAGGCCTTCACTTGTCTTGCATCTTCTCCAGGATGGGGACGATCATGTCAAACTTGGGTCTCTTCGCTGGGTCCTCGTTCATGCAGAGCCTCATCAGCTTACAAATATGAGGAGAAATCCCTGGGGGAATGGTTGGCCGAAGACCTTCAAGAGCCACCTGAGGAATTAAGGGAGGCAGAGTTATAAACCTGAAAAAGCCCTGGGATACTTTGAGTCTTGGTCTTTGGAGCACAATTTCTGAGGAACGAAGATATGTGAACATACATTACAAGCCTGTGGGTAAATAAATACTATGCCCACTTACCTTCATGCCTATCTCCATCTGTGAGAGGTCAGCAAAGGGGACCTCTCTGGTAACCAGCTCCCACAGTAACACCGCGAAGCTCCACATGTCAGCCGACCTTCTGTTTATGTCTTCAGGCCTCTTCTGCAGGGCTGAAAACCAGAGGGACAAGAATAAACCATAAACACAGCGGGAAAACTCATTTGTTGGTTTGTTTTTATTCTGTAACATGGGCAACACAACAGATGACGAGCACTGAGCTGGGACTAAATTATATAGTACAGTATGTTCCTTACTTAATGACTCATAAAGTCAGAGGAGGAAGAAGGTGGAGGGAAAAAAAGCAAGAAGGACAAAAGGGGTAAATACCTTCAGGAGCCATCCATGCTGGAGAGTACATACGACCAGGACACTGGAAGGAGAACTTAGCATCTGACATGCTTACTCTGGCTGTCATGTCCTCATCGATCTGTAAATGAACCCCAGCAGCTTTTAACTCACAGTATACCATTAATTAATAGACTAAACTAATGGTTGCTTTTAAGTCAGTCTTACCATGACATGCTTACTGTTGAGGTAAAGCCGTGAAACCATTGGTTCCAAGGTGTGGAGGAAAGCCATGCCACTGGCAATGTCCAATGCAAACTTCACTGCTTGGCTTTGGTCAACCACCAAAGCTGAGGAAGAAAAGGAAGACAAAAATAATAATTAAATGTGAAATTTAGCCAGTCATTTCATACATGTACATAAACACAAATGACTTACTTGTGCCCTGGTGCAGTATGTTGAAGAGGGATCCGTACGGCATGTAGTGGGTGATGACGATGGGGTGAGGGGATGGAGGAGCCTGACAGGCCCCAAGAACAGGCAGAATGTTTGGATGGGAAAAGATTCTTAGGAGGTAAGAAAGAGAGAGAGAGAGAGAGAGAGAGAGAGCGAGAGAGAGAGAGAGAGAGAGAGAGAGAGCGAGAGAGAGAATGTGTCAATGAATGAGAATAAAAGTGCATGATCATGTAATCTTAGAACACAGAGGGCTTTCTTAGCTGATTAGAAATGAAAAACCTCAACATTGAGACCATAACTGTCCTAAGAGCTTGCTTTGCACGAAAATAACTCTTCAAAAGGCACCACACTTGAATCATGTGTGGCCCTCAGGCTCTTTAAAGTTAGGATGAAGCTTTTTCATTTTTGCAATACAGCTCAAAATGTATCTCTAAATATTTGATCATGGTCATCCCAATTACTTTTATGCGTGTACTTTAAATATTAAAAGAGAACAGAGACTGCCGCCAACATGAAGGCAAACTGCCCACATCTACCATTTCCACACTCCGCCTTTCTGCTGGGGTTCCTTATTTGAATTGGCTGATCAAAGGTTTCTTGATTTCTTTACTGTTAATGTTTTGCTGTGATTTTCTTCTAGGCCAGTTTATGTTGACATGCGTTCCTTTGAGCTGTGTTTTGCTTGTTTGAGTTAAACTGTTGCATCATTTTTGTTGATTTATTATAATTCATTTGGTAGACTTTTTTTGTATGAACCCATGTGACACAAATATGCTCTCAAACTGCCATAATTATGTCAAAAATGATTCACTGTATGAATGCAGATGTGCTTTTGGGGGCCCTAGGGCACGTGTCTTAACATGCCTGCATAACTTCTCTTAAAATTGTCGGTGCATACTACAACGTAACCAAAGGCACTTTTTTTTGCCTTTCGGGCAATAATAGGGTGCAACAGCCACTAAAAGCACAATATAGACATAAGAACATTAATAAGACAAGCAGGATTGAAAACAAGTTTCTTTCCCACTGTAACTGATTTAATTCTATGTTATGATGGCTCATATTATTACTTTGATAGGGGGAGGTTTTTGGAATTTGTTTTTCAGATTGTAGAGCAGAATGCATCACACAGTGAACAGCTGCCAACAACATCCACAACACATCTTCTTGACCTCTAGCAGGAAATACTCCTCTTGTTGCACAAGAATCCTGAATTATTTTTGACCACAGCAACCTCAATGGTGTGTAAGCCTATTTATGGTTTAGATATACAGGCTTTTATGAGTTTTAAACAGCATAAACCAATGTAATAGCCTCAGTTGTTTTGCAAGAAATCAGTTTGACAGTATGCAACAATGTGATGTCAACAAATGAACCGCGGTATTCAATTTTGTGTGCAGACAGAATGGCCGCATTACATGAGGAAAGTCATCATGCAATAATGTTGTTGAATATTGTGAAAAGGATATTACTTTCGATACTTCAAGTGAATCCCGAGCGGGGATTGGGGAATTATTTTCAACTTCTTTTACTGAACACAAAAGGGCACCAATAAAAGTAAAACATAGTGTTTTAAAACGTTTTATTTTGAATCTGTCTTTTAACCTATTCAAAAACGTTCACAGTTGACTGACATAATGAAATATAATATTGTGCAGCCCTAGCAGACACTACCAGAAATACTGTTAATAGCCAACCGATACAACCACTATTACTCTTTATTTATTAAAATATTAGATTGAAATTACCTGAGTTTTGGATGCTCCTCATTGAAGTCTCTGCTCTTCCTAGTGGTCCAGTCTCTCACCTGTAGCACCTTCACTACAATCTCATCCCCTTGCCACCGACCCTGCCATAACTGCAGACAGAGAACACATTCAAGTAAAAAGCTGGGGAGCTGAAAAGAGAACAATAAAAGACTGACATAGCAGTAAATAAAAGAGTGCCACTGACCTCACCGGACTGGTTTTCATTGATTTTTGCCAGGAGTGAAAGCTGCTTATAATCAATACCAGCCTGTTTGTTCAGGGTCCCGTTACCTAAGAAGTGCCCAAAGAAGGAATAATGAAACAAGTATTTCAATTTGATACGTTGACTTCATTCCTTTTTGTGAAGTTGATGTTACTCACGAGGTCGTGTTCGCATGGTGCCCTTCCAGAAAGTTTCTTTATAGGGGACTTTGGACATATTCTGGCCCATTTTCTCTGCCTTTTCTATATAAAATAAGTAGCAATAGAAAAAGAAAGTTGTGAGCAATTCTTATTTGACATCATAATGATTCACTATTCCCAGTAATGACCGCTGACCTTGAAGCAGCTGTTTTAGGTGAGGCTTGGCCTTGTCCATTGGTGTCTGTCCATACCTGTTACACACACACACCTGGGCACCACTGTTCAGCAAGTCCTAAAAAACAGGCATTATATTATATGCGCAGTTTAGATTTATGGAATAGGATTTTGTTTAAAAAGCAACTACACTGATATAAAAGGCACTGTAGTGTCTGTTTCTCCCCAGAAGAGGGCATTGATTGTACTAAAAGAAGTGGAATGTTTCTGTCTATTTGTATATTGTACTGTACCTCTGCCACCTCATCTTGGCCCCAGAAGCAGGCGTAGTGGAGTGGCGTGTTCCCGTGCTCGTTGACTGTATTGGGGTCGGCTTTGCACTGAATCAGCTGGCATCGCACAGGTCATAAAATGATTAAAATTAAAACGTTTTCAGCCGCCAGGCAGTGTGAACAGGGCATAGATAGTCCAGCTGTAACCAAAGTATGTTTACCTTTGCCACAATATCTCTATGTCCATGACTGGCAGCGAGGTGTAAGGGGGTATCATCACCGCGGTTCATCACATTAATACGAGCGCCTCTCATGATGAGCATGTCAACAACTCCGCTCCTCCCTTCCCTGCATGCCCAGTGGAGGGGGCTGAAGCCATGATCATCACTAAAACACAAAACACAGGAGGAGAATAAAGAGAAAGGAGGATAAATGAATCCAGGGATAAACTTCATTTGAATATTTCTTTAAGATGACAGTATTTGGAGAATAGCTGTCCTCAAAAATATGCATAGGAGCCTGCTCTCTTAATAACTTGGTTCAGGTTCTCACACCCACTACCTTCCAATCTTTATTTAGACTGAAGCACATGCTTTCCTGTGCCGCCTGCAGCCTTTACGCATCAGAGGCCTGGCCTAGTGATAAATATCTGTCTGTCTGTGCGAGCTGGAATGCCTGCTAACATACGCAAAAATGCCAATACGAAGACAGCGTACATAGCACTGCTGCAGTCTACAGGGAGCCAACCTGTCACCTATGTGTGACCGGCCCCTTCACCCGAGTGACTCCTTTACATTGGCTGTCTCCGAAGCAGCTGCTGGGGCTCCTTGCAGCTTCCTGCAAAACCAAAAACACTACACTGTGTTTGACAATAAACCTCAACAGGGCTTGTATAGCCTGTAAGAAATGGCTGCAGTACTAGCTCACACTGAAGTGAAATAACAGTTAGTCTCATTCTCTGCCAAGTCTGATCCAGCAGTGTGGACAGACAGCTCATAGTCTGACTAACCCTGTGTGCTATAATAAGTAACGGGTAGAAAAAACTCAGGAATGACAGAGCGGAAAGTGGAATCTTCAGCTACAAATTGTCTGTGAGACTCCCTCTCTCCTTTTGTTCCCGGTGTCTTCTTGAGGGGTATGAAATTACAGTTAATGTTTCTCTTGGTGGACTCACTCGCATAAAAAATGTGGGGAAAGAACATTTTCCTACCAACATATGACACTTATTACACATTATTGGGTTTTCTGAAGGGAAAAAAAGATCTGGTTCACACAAACCATTGAGCCTCTTCAGATTAACAGCTAAAGCAGGCCTCCAGCATAATGACTGGTCTCTCAGATGTTTATGTGGGATTGCAGCTAGCTGCCTGAGAAGCTCTGTCAGCGAGGGCCTGGCCCTGTATGGAGTTGAACAGAGGAAATGGCCTTGGCTGTTGCGTGGTTGGCTAGCAGCTCTGAAGCACTCAAAGTCAACGTCAACAAACTGCACATATATGGCCTGGCCCAAGAATGAGATAACCGCAGTCTTTAGAAGTGAGGTCTTGAGGCATATTTCTAGCAAGGAAATTATGTAAACAGGCAGAAGTGGTGTGTGTATCCTATAATATCTAGTAGAGCTTTAACTTGGGACCATTGTAAATTTGTCTAACACTTACATTTAATAATATATATTTTTAACATGTCACAAATGCAATAGAAAAGTCCATCATGGTTCCCAGAAAATACCCGGACATCTTCAAAGGGGTCATATTCTATTTAAAATGTGATTATCAGATATGCTCGTGATACATTTTCTGTTTAACTCAGTAATTCCAGTATGAGTCTGTGATACTTTTTCAGTCTAGTGTAGGATGAGTTTATGTCATTTAAGTCCCCCCACAACCTCAAAGGATTACCCACTTCTTTTTATACACACACAGTTTTGAGGGATGACATCATAAGGAGAATTTTCCAAGGGAAAAACTGGACTTGAATTACCAAAGCTGGATGACGTTCAGGCAGTGTGTGGAGTTGCAAGGAGAGCACAATATGGAAAGTATTTGACTACCTCTAATGTGCCAAGGATTGCTTTGTATGCACACACACACACACACACACACACACACACACACACACACACACACACACACACACACACACACACACACACACACACACACACACACACACACACACGCGCGAGCACAGAATTACACAGCCACCCTACCAAATGAGGTGTTTGCTACAACGTCAACTCCATTCATTGGATGGCCGTATTCAATTTCTTATTGCACAGAAAGTTAGACTCTAAAATCTAAGAGAAGAAAAAGGCATTCATCACCAAAAGCTGTATGTATTTTTGTTGAACGGTGAGGGTATATCTGCTTACCCCAAGTTGAGGTCATTCTCTGTGTTGTCCAACCACAGACGAACAGCAACAGAGTTCCCTTCTCGACACTGTGTGAAGATGTCATCCATGGTTATGCTGCGGGGCGCCTCTCTTGTCTGCTTGCTCTTTCAATCTCTTTTGAGATCAGGAACATGTAGCCTAGAAAATATATGACACAAAGACTCCTTTTAGAAAAGATAAAGTTGTTTTGGTTATGCTCCTGAACAAGGTTTGCACAAAAGATTTGGCCAAGTATTACACATATTCCAGGACACTGATGTAGGCAGGTAAGCATACATCACTCATTGTCTTTTGAGCATAGGTTGACTTCTATTCTAGTCAATTATTATGATTATATTATTCCATATAGTGGAATGATGTGTGCATCAACTCCTGTTTGTCTTTTGTTTTATTAGTGTAACATTCATTGTAATAGCTGACCAATCTTTAAGTCACTTAACTGTTTGTTAATGCAACATAAACACTATCTGAAGCACAAAGGAAAATAAACAGCCAACCAGAGATGAAATTATTAAGTCGAATCCTGAAATAGCTGCACATTCCTACATTTCCCCTTTGCTCTATCCTCCTCCGTGAAAATCGGATGGGCTGGCCTTTGGGATCACTTTTGAAAGCTATTGTTAAAAAGTCAAAATTGAAGTTGGACATCCACAACAAGACCTCCTCACGAACAATGGAAACAAAACTTCTAAACATACAAAAACGTTTTTAGTTAAAACTCTTACCAGCTGCGAATCGATCGATTTCTTGTCAGTTCCTTTTTTTTTTTCCTGAAAGTCGGTCGTCTCCTCAAATTTAAGAGCAGAGAATAGTTGGTCTGAGTCCACGCCCCGCTCCTCGGAGTATATGCGGGCTACTGGTGAGGAGTCAGAGCTCTGCTACTGGCAGCCCATGGCCCGGAACACCGACACAGCAGCGCCCCCTGGTGGAGGCTATGCAGTGATGCTACATGCAGCAGCATGACAACACGGGGGCGGAAATACTGAGGGATGTACAGCCGGCCCGCTTTAAGAAATACATGTATTGTATTATAATTTATTCTCTGAAATTTTAAATTGTATATATGAATAACATTTATTTTCCAAATGCATGAATATGAAAAAAAACCTATTGAAGACACATCAAATCCACAGGCATTGTTAATTATTCATTGTTTCCTGTCCGTTTACCAATAATTGCAGATTTTTTAAGAAAAAGCATGATTTAATATTTTTTTATGTTTGGTGTTATTACTATTTGTAGAAGAAGTAATATTCACAGTAGTATAACACAGAAAAAATCAAACATTGTTGTGAAATGACTACCGCCCAGTTGCACTCACCTCCATCATCATGAAGTGCTTTGAGCGGTTAGTAAAAACTTTTATCACCTCCTCCCTCCCTGACTCACTGGACCCCCTGCAGTTTGCCTACAGAGCAAACAGGTCCACGGATGATGCCATCTCCCTCACCCTCCACACTGCCCTCTCCCACCTGGACCAGAGGAACACTTATGTGAGAATGCTGTTCATTGACTACAGTTCAGCATTCAACACCATTGTGCCCTCCAAGCTCATCATTAAGCTCAGGGACCTTGGGCTCAACAGCGCCCTCTGTGACTGGATCATGAGCTTCCTAATGGGCAGATCCCAGGCAGTGCGGATAGGGAACATCACATCCTCCACCTTGACCCTCAACACCGGAGCCCCTCAGGGTTGTGTGCTCAGCCCTCTCCTCTACTCCCTGTTCACGCACGACTGCGTGGCCACACACAGCTCCAACACCATCATCAAGTTTGCTGACGACACGACCGTCATCGGCCTGATCACAGACGGCGACGAGACGGCGTACAGAGAGGAGGTCAGAGCCCTGACATCTTGGTGCCAGGACAACAACCTCCATCTCAACGTCAGCAAAACAAAGGAGCTGATTGTGGACTACAGGAAGAGGCAGAGAGAGGCACACACACCCATCACCGTCGACGGGACTCCTGTGGAGAGAGTCAGCAGCTTCAGGTTCCTCGGGGTAAACATCAGTGAGGACCTGACATGGACACATCACACCAGGGTCATATCCAAGACGGCTCGACAGCGGCTCTTCTTCCTCCGCAGGCTGCGGAAGTTCAACATGGACTCCAGGATACTCTGCAACTTCTATAGGTGCACCATTGAGAGTATCCTGACTGGCTGCACCACCGCCTGGTATGGCAGTTGCACCGCCCTCAACCGTAAGACTCTACAGAGGGTGGTGAAAACTGCTCAGCACATCACCAGGACGGAGCTGCCATCCATGGAGGACCTCTACACCCAGCGGTGTAGGAAGAAGGCCGGTAGGATATTAAAGGACCCCCATCACCCCAGCAACAATCTGTTCTGTCTGCTGCCGTCTGGCAGACGGTACCGCAGCATCCGGACCAAGACCACCAGACTCAGAGACAGTTTTATACCACAGGCTATAAGACTGCTGAACTCCTGAGCTCTGTGAATGTCTACTCACATCTGTTTATAGTACACACATACATACATATATATATATATATATTATACACATCTGCCATACATATCTGTTTATAGTACACATATCTATATATTATACATATCTGCCATATACATCTGTTATACGTAATATATGCATCTGTCCATACCTCTTCATTCAACAGTGTAAAGTATTTAAATACTTTCAATGTATTCCACATACTGTATATATTTCACATCCTTAATCTTTATTGTTGTTATTGTAAATATTCTTCTCTCTTTTTGCACTATTTTATTTATCTTATTTGCACCATGTATGTTGAGTTGTTGGAGGAGCATGCGACATAAGATTTTCATTGCCAACATATACGTTGTATATGCTGTCATATGACCAATAAAACCTTGTAACCTTGAAATAAACACTGCTTTTTTAGCTTTAATAATATAGTTTTCCCAGATTTCCCCGCTTGGAACCAATGGTGGATAACTGATTCGGATTTCTTACACATTTTCCAGTGCTCTCTTGTGGCTAAACTAGTAATGTTGAGCCTGTGTCTATATTAATGTAGCATTTCAAAATAAGTGGTTTGAAACTTACCTCTTTCATATCTTATCATTTATTCTAGCATCCTTTAATGTCCCAGATGACAGTTATACTGAACGTCACTACATTGTGGTTTTGGTATGAAGAACTGGAAATGGGGTTTAAGACCTTTATCATGGCTTGATGCTTGATATTAGCTGGTAGCATGTTTGGTGTGCAAAATCAGGAATGATGGGAGGAGAGAGTTGATGTCATAAATGAATGTACACCAACACAGGAAAGTGTGTGGAACATGCCCACCATGCTAAAGGGGGGCATCCGCAGCATGAGGTTCATTTCATGCACAAATACAATGTATCAGAAAAATGAAAAACGTAATGAAGTGATTTTTTTTAAAATATCTCTGCATTACTGTCACCTTCAAACCTATTGACAGAACTGAATTTGTTTCATTGAAAGTCAGGCGATCCTAACATGATCAAGCCTCTATCATGTGAATGACCTTGCGATTCAATGGCAAATCACTGCATATTTCATCATTTTTTACTGTCCTGCCACACCTAACCTATTACATGCTACAGCCACTTCCTTTTAATTCTAAGGCACTTACACAGGATTATAGGCGAAGTTAGTTGGTTGATGTTTGGCAATTTAAATAATCACAAGTGAATAGGTTTTTTTTCATAGGGGTTACAGTTTCTCTGGTGTAGTTGGAGGTAGTTAAGTTTTTCAATTTATAAAAAGCAAAACATAACCTCCTGTTCATTCTTGTGGATTCAACTCATGCTTAATTGTGAACTAATTTTGACGTACCAGACCGTGTATTGTAAGGAATGATAGAAATGGGCCATGTATAGTTAATATTTGGTAAAAATCCTTCCTTTCAGCAATGGATGAACGCATTTAGGTTGGCGAGAGGTCCTTTAGTCATTGCTACAGTCTACCACGACCGCGGCATCATAGGGCTTGTGTAGAAGATTCAAGGCCGTGGGGCTCTACTGGCAGTCTCCAGATCTCAACCATAGAAAATCTTTGGAGGAGTTGAAAGTCCGTGTTGCCCAGCGACAGCCCAAAACATCACTGCTTTAGAGAATCTGCATGGAGGAATGGGCCAAAATACCAGCAACAGTGTGTGGAAACCTTGTGAAGACTTACAGAAAACGTTTGACCTCTGTCATTGCCAACAAAGGGTATATAACAAAGTATTGAGATGAACTTTTGTTATTGACCAAATACTTATTTTCCACAACAATTTGAAAATAAATTCATTAAAAATCCTACAATGTGATTTTCTGGATTTTTTCTTCTCATTCTGTCTCTCATAGTTGAGGTATACCTATGATAAAAATGACAGGCCTCTCTCATCTTTTTAAATGGGAGAACTTGCACAATTGGTGGCTGACTAAATACTTTTTTGCCCCACTGTATGTATATATTTCACATCCTTAAATCTGTATTGTTGTTATTGTAAATATTCTTCTCTCTTTTTGCACTATTTTATTTATCTTATTCGCACCATGTATGTTGAGTTGTTGGAGGAGCATGGGATATAAGATGTTCATTGCCAACATATACGTTGTATATGCTGTGCATATGACCAATAAAACCTTGAAACCTTGAAATAACACTGCTTTTTTAGCTTTAATAATATAGTTTTCCCATATTTCCCTGCTTTGGAACCAATGGTGGATAACTGATTCTGATTTCTTATACATTTTTCAGTGCTCTCTTGTGGCTAAACTATGTAATGTTGAGCCTGTGTCTATATTAATGTAAGCATTTCAAAATAAGTGGTTTGAACTTACCTCTTTCATATCTTATCATTTATTCTAGCATCCTTTAATGTCCCAGATGACAGTTATACTGAACGTCACTACCTTGTGGTTTTAGTATGAAGCAACTGGAAATGGGGTTTAAGATCGTTTATCATGGCTTTGCTGCTTGATTATAGACTGTAGCATGTTTGGTGCAAATACAGGAAATGATGGGAGGAGAGACGTGATGAATGTCATAAACTGAATGTACACCAACAACAGTGAAAGTGTGTGGAACATGCCCAAACCACTGCTAAAGGGGGGCATCCGGCAGCATGAGGGCATTTCATTTTTCATGCAACAAATACAATAGATTATCAAGAAAAACTGAAAAACGTAATGAATGTGATTTTTTTTATTGTTAAATATTATCTCTGCATTCACTGTCACCTTTCAAAAACAATTACCAGAACTGAATTGGTTTCATTGAAAGTCCAGGCTTAATCCTAAATATGATCAAGCCTCTATCACTGATGAATGATCCTTGTGGAATTCAAATGGCAAAATCACTGCCATTATTTCAATCATTTTTTAACTGTCCTGCACACACCTACACTCATATACACTGCTACAGCAACTTCCTTTTTTAAATTACCATAACAGCACCAACACCAAGGATTTATAAGGTCTGCATATTAGTTGTTGTTGTTTGCACATTTAAATAATCACAAGTGAATAGGTTTTTTTCTCCATAGGGGTTTACAGGTTTCTCCTGGTAGAGTGCAGGGTAGTTAAGCTTTTTCATATATATATATAAAAAGTCAAAACATAACTCCTGTTCAATTCTTGTGAGATCTTCAACTCCATTTAAATTGTGAACAAAATATGACTGTAACCAGACCGTGTTATATGTAAGGATGATATAATATATAACCATTTTTATATAGTTAATAACTTATGTACAACTAATAATAAACTATTCTTTTCAGCAATATGGAGAATATCGCATTTAGGATTGCCAGCGAGAGGTACCCATCATGATAGTCATGTTCCTAACAGTGTGACCCAGACCGACCATCATCATTAAGGGCTTGATGGTGGGGGAAGCTCTGGGGCTCTTACTGGGCTCTCAATAGATTTAGAGACTGTAGGAGCAGCAACTGTTGGTATGGGAACTTCTTCTGATAAGGATATTGGTTTAGATGGCATAAACACAGGTGCTGAGATCTGAGACTCAAATTGGGGACTAGCTATTGGCGGCGGGGGAAAGCTTGCTATGTAAGACGGTCCATTGCCAGCTTCACTAGGCACTGGTAGATTCACGGTCTCAATCGCAGGTGTGAATGGTGATGCAGCTGATAATTTGACATCTGTTGATGTTATAGATTTGGGCAAAGCAGTGTCAAACTCATTTGGGATATCCAATCCTGCTGGCTTTAAGATTGAGCCTTGGGCCTCTGTTCCAACGTCATTGATCGTCATTGAGGTAAAAGGTTGATCCAACAATGAGGGTACTTGTGGGGGTGGAGATAAGGTGATTGGGGTTTGAGATGCTGCAGGGGCCTCTGTGACAGGTGGCTCTACATTTGCAGAAGCAGCTGCTTCTGCAGCCTTGGCATTTTCTGCCGCCTTGCTCTCCATCTCATCCACCCGACGCTGCATCATCCGAGGCATCAGCTGCACATAGCTGCCCATCAGACGGTGGTTGGAGCGAATCAGCTTCCCTGCACAGTTGTCCACACACCGCTCCTGGACAGACCACAGCAATGAGAGGTGATGAGTGGAAACATCAGAAAGCAATTTTTAACAAAAGTATAATGGTTTGAAAAGGGCTGTTGATACAATATTAAGCCAAAGTTTGCAGAAAGGGGGATACTTTTTGTTGTCACCTTCACAGAGACCTGACCTGAAACTCATACTAGTCCTAATTAGGGATAATTTAAAAGGGATGACTTCTAGCCAGGTCATAAAGCCTCACATGTGATGATCCTCTCCTGAACTGCTGCTCTATTGGCTTAATGTAGAGATCCTTCCCAGAAGAATGACTGTTTTTTTTACAGCAGCTTACAAATGCCCATGCTTTCTTCATAATTAACACTGAGATACAGTTGCGTTGTATGGGTGTAATGTGCATGTATTCAGGCTACATACTTTACGTCAAGTTTCGTAAGGTTATATGCACAAACAAATCAGTTAAATGAAATGCAATGGGTGAATGCATCTCACCTCGTCCATGGTCAGGCTTCTGTAGTTGAAGTTGCTGCTGCATCTCTGGAAGCAGACTTCAGTCATGCGGTTGTAAACCAAAAGGAAGTCCCGCAACTGCAATAAAAGCAATCCACAAACATGACCATCAAACTGTTCATGTTCAATTAAACATAGTGTAGCTGACATTGTATAGACATTTTACTTACATTTCTTAGTTGATTTTCAGGCTCCATCGTGATCACGTCTTAAGTTGACTGCTGGTAAGCTAAAATGCTAACATCCAGAGCTGATCCGCTAATGAATCAAGAATGTTATTAAGGTTTTCCCCAAGCCTTAGGTCTCTGCGGTGACTATAACACAATTCCGCAAGAAGTCAGCATTAACGCATCACTAATCGTAGCCAAACATGAACCGATTCAGGGAGTAAATTAAGATGGCATGACATTCACATGCGAGCTGCCATGTTTGAAAAAGATCGTCTCCGCCCAGAAAGACGCTTCACTCGGTTCCATTTCCGGTTGCGTTAAATTATCGAAAGTCAGAGGGAAAAAAAGTCATGGTATTTTGATTAGTTGCTATTTTCGAAGTTTAGAAGGCACACACACACACACACACACACACACACACACACACACACACACACACACACACACACACACACACACACACACACACACACACACACACACACACACACACACACACACACACACACACAGAGTAACTGGCACCTCATTGTAAGATATTCCTTTAACTTACCTTTGTAACATTTTGTTAATTGAATTTAACAGCATGGCAGCGGCTTGCTGTTGCTGAATACTGTTGTCACAGTCACAGAGCTAAAGAGCTAGGCAAACGTCTTCCTCGATCCTGAATCATGGTTCCAGCCTGAACAGGTAAGTGATAATATCCAAAAGCAGAAGGCCTACTGTAATTTCAATGTTTTTCTTTCAAATACTGGTTTTAAAAATGCACTTCATACATGGGTTTGAACGTCTTGAGTCTTAATTTGTAAACATCAGTTGTTTATTTACACTTAAAACAATTCATATTCTTCCCTTGCTATTCTTTGCAAATTTGAGCATCATACCTGCCTCACATAGGCAGAAGCATGTGTTGTTTGAGACTTTTATCATTGGCTTTCAAACGGATTTCATGATTTGTTGCACTAAGGCCTACTGACCTCACACACAATACGAGTTTTGTTTGTATTTCTGCTGTGTAAGCTCATTATATATTGGAATGAGATGGGTGGATGTAAAGCATGACGTTTGAATGCTCTTGAAAAATGATAGGGAATCTTTACATAACCAATCATGTCCATTAGAACCTTTGCCAATGAATTAAGCATGAACTTAGTCTAGTTAACCACAGGGTGGCAGATCAATAACACACTTGTGACTCAATGTTAGTCACTTTTCCATTAGTTTTGTTGGTGCTGACAGATGTTACAGTTATTCTTTGATGGCTTGGGACTTTTATCATATGTTATCCGCCCCCCTCATTTCCTGTTATTTGTTTTCTTTGATTTAAGAGAATGTTAAAGAGAGACTTGTGCAATAATGCAAACGGATTCTTGGCGTTGGTGTAAATCAAAATATAGTCCTTATGTTTCTAAATGTAGCTAATATTAATTTACTCATGCTACAATTCTGCTGATTGGAACTTTATTGAAACACAAGTTAAGTGCAGGTCTCTACTGAAGCAGAAGTCAAATATTTGAGTCACTTTAAGGCAGTTATGAGTAATGTTATGCTATTTGGCTTCTTTTTTTTTTTTACTGCTATGTCAGCAATAGTTAAGCCAAAAATGAATCTATAGAGGTGTAGGAGGCCATGGTGAGTTATTGAAAAGTTGTCATCGAACAGTTAGTACACTGCGGACCTCTGACGCTGAGTTCACTTCCGAACTCAGCTCCTTCAGCAGAAAGCAGTGCAGTAAATTATCTTTCCCAAGAGGGGATCATAGAGAAGGAAATAATCATTTAAGCAGACGGCGCATTAGCTCATGAGTGCAATAAATTCTAAAGCTAATGACCATAATCGTAACCTTGACGTGGAAAATCCTCAGTGGCTGACATTTCCTACAATATGCCCACAGGGAAAATTAAATGACATTATTTATATGTCACTTATAGCTTTCCCCTTTCTACTTTCTTACCTTTATTGAAATCTTCATATACATTTTCATCATTAGTGGCAATATAACTGAATAGCAGATTCAGGTGTGCATAGGCATCGCCTACAGCGTGGAAAACAAATGTAAGATTGTTTTTTCCTTTACACCCTTCTATGAGACATCTGCTATGAGACATCAAAACAAAGACAGATCTTCCATGTCCTGTGATGATTTGATGTTTCGCTTATCTTTCAAAACATATTGAACATTTCCACTGGGTCCTTGACCTCTAAATGTCACACACTTTCTTTATTCTCAGTTTTATACATTCACTGCACAGAGATGTACAACTTTTGTTTTCCTCTTACTCAATGTGGAGAGTTCAAATGTGTTTACATCAAAGAGGACATTTTACAAACGCTTGTTTTATTATTGAAGGTAACATAGTTTTCATTCTTCCAGACACAATACTGAACAGTTAAATAATTTGCTTTTTTAGGTGGCTCAAACACTTGAATCTCAATCTTGATGCTCACTATCATGGTTAAAGCTGCCGATGAAATGATCCGCGCTGTTCTGAATAGCCTCTACTTCTGGAGTGCATACACCCCCATTAGCATAATGTCTATCTGTTCTTCCTCCCTCAAACTCTTGCTCTTCTTTCCACTCTCTGCTTTGCCCTTTTCTGATTCCCCCCCAACCCACGATCTCCCTCTCCATGTTTATACCCCTATCCCTCTCCAGCTCCTCTGTCTCCTGGGCTATCTGTTGACTGTTCAGGTAGATGCTGCTGTGTGAAACCATGGTGCTGGTGTTTCTGGCAGGAAGGTGAGCATCCATGTCCGCTACCACCTCTAAGAAAGAATCTTGGGGGGGTGTGAGGTGGACCGGCAGCTCCTCTTGAAGTTTGCTTTGTCTCTGAGTGGCGCCTTGCTGATGGCGATTCTTCTTCATGCGTTTCTTTGCCAAATTAAGATCCAAGGAGGCATAATTCAGGTCAGGCTCTGTGGACTGCTTTCAGACAGTAGAGAAAACATTGATTATTAAAATGCTGTTTGTGTAGATAAACAAAAAAAGCTGCAGCACTACACACCGGTTAGAGATACTATATCTTGTGGCTGTAAGCTCTCATGTAGGTCTAGTTTATTTTTAGAACACGATGTGCTTAATTGTGTTCATTGGTTCACAGTTTCATTGACCACAATGTCTGTATGTTTAGCTGCCTTCCGCTTTGAAAGCAGATCTGTCAGTATGTGTTAAACAGGTCCGCATGTGTATTTTTAAATATAGTGTATTTATATATGGTTTCACCAATAAAATAATATATTACAGTACTATATTTTTTGCAAATTTGAGTAAAGCAATTTAGCGAATAAAGCGGTTAAGAATATCATTAGGCTTTCTAGGCAACGTTAGTACATGTTACATTCACATTTTATCATGTGTATTGCAAATGCCAAGCTTAAGAGAGGTTAAAAGATATCATTATCCTAGCATGAAATCCACACAAACTCATATGTACGAGCGTGAATAATCTGTGCAAATGAATAATATCAAGCGGGTGAAAACTGAATTTAGCACGTCGCTCACAGAACGTTAAAAAGCTTTCTTTTTTTCACCCCTGCAGTTATTCTGTCACATTTTCTCTGCAATTACCTTCATGCGGTCTCTTTCGTGTTTCATGGTCATCATCTCATAGCAAACCTCGAGAGAATCTGCACACATGATTTGGTCAGTCGGCTTGTGAGCACACATATTGAGTCAAATTAAATCAAAAAAGAGAAGTATTTCATATACTGTATACATTTCAAGAAGAATATTGGAAATCTAAAGGAATTTTGAGAAAGATGTTTGGGATTTTTATCCATCTCAAGTTTGTTCTGCGTGATATTGATCCAAATTAACTCTCAACGTGTTATGATACACTGATATAATCTTACATTTTACAACATTTATAGTTACTACAAATACAGGATAAAGGAAGTAGTCATAATGGTGATTCTAACAAAAATAAATGGTTTAGAAAAAGATATGAATTGCGTCATGCTTGTTATTCAGAGAACAATGGAATTATCTCTGATCATTTTTTTAAGGCGCGATGGAGAGGGTGTTTGCGCTCACCGCCTCTGTCTGAGCTGATGTTGCCGTAGATTGGATTTTCCTGCATTTCATCATAACGGTTGTGATGAAAGTGATGCTCTTCATCCTGTGAAGGGCTTCAACAACACATCACAGTTTATTTCTATAATCAATTGTCATTTGTAGATATAAGAGAAACAACCAATAATGGATTCCCCTTTTATTTATTTATTATTTCTCAATCGATTGGACTAATAATAATGGGCTGACATGCACACATACCTTTCTGCTGTATTAACATTTCTGAAGCAGCACTCGCCCCTCTCTGTTTGAACAAAATATGTATAACATTTATAAATGCCCAGTTCTTATTAAAGCAGAGACAGGTTTACAGTAATGGTAAACGCATAAAAAACAAACAAATAAATTAAATAGAAATGTTAATGCAACCATACCTCTGCATGAAGGGTGTCTTTGTCTGATGCAGAAGAAGATATTGAGACAAACAGAGAGGAACAAGGCCAGAGATAACAGCACCAGAGCTGTAACAATAGTGTCTAAAAGACAATAAAAACACTATCAACATCCTAAACCGTCAATGTGTGAAACTAACTGTCTTCAATGTTTTATCTGCTAGCAACTGTTTGGAATTTCCTTGTGTATGTCTCAATGATAAACAGGAACGATAAAACATTTGAGTCATTATTTTGCGCTGGTGAGAAGCAAAGATGTAACCAAATGCTTTAACTGGGAAATTCCATACCTGACCTTTTTAAGGTGTAAAAACCATAGACACAGATAAGCTATTGTTCATTTAAAAATAAAAACGTAAACTTTAAATGTGTCTACAGGGTGCTACTGCATATAAACCACTGAGGATGGCTTTAAAATCATTACAGAAACAATTCTCTGAAATATGACAAACTTATTTTATAATTGTAAAAAATATATAATGTTTATATGATAATATTAATACTTCACAAGCTTTACAATTATTTCTGAAATCCAAGTATGCTGCACATGGTTTGATAAATGTACTTACTTTGACATTAACACAAGGTAAACAAAAGTTATGTGTGTGTAAAAAGAGTCAATAAACAGAGCAATATAACATACAACACGTAAATAATTCCAAACTCACTGAAATACGCTTTAGAAATGATTCAGCTTTTCCGGTTTTTGTGGTAAAAGTCGAATTATACTCAGGGATACAATGTACATGTACAGTGTAGGAATATCAGATACAAGTTTATAAATCTGATTCTTATTAAAACAAATTGTTGTGATCTTACCTGTCATATTCCAGCCGTCTCAAACTAAACAGATGTTTTGTCTAAACGAAGTATCTCAGACTACGAGGCATCACCGTGTAAAGACAGTGAGGTGTGCTGTCGTCTATTTTTACTTTGCCTCAGTTACCTCTCTTCTTCACAGTGCTTTGAAAACTGCTCTTCAGTTACAAACAGGAAGCAACTTAACCTCATTCTGAGGCACCCAATCCCATTGTGAGGTGTTAGGGTCTATTTACAAATAGATTGCTACATTAATGGTGTATTAATATCTGTGAGAAACTTCAATGCTTTTAATCTTATTAGAAAATGTCTTCACACAAACAAATGAGAAAAAACCCAACAATTAAACCTGAAACAGACAGGAAGTGTTACACTACTTCATATTTTTGAGATAAATAAAACGTCAACTCTTGTTTTTGCCACAACTCACTGAACTTAACACTAGTGATGATAGTAATAACACTTGATTCTTAAAAAACGGATACACTTTTTATCTTTGTTCTTAGTTCACATGAATAACAGTCACACGTAGATTTGGTTTGGCCAAAGATAAATAGAGGTAAGCTTTCATGTAATACATCTTGCGCATGGGCCTTCAGATGTTTATTAAGAATGTACCTACAGTAGTACATCTTGCAGCCAAAGCACATTGTGGTTTTGCTTCTGTGGTCGAAAATCTGAAGAAAATGAAAGAAAAATGCAGAAATGAAAGGTGTGTGTGTGTGTGTGTGTGTGTGTGTGTGTGTGTGTGTGTGTGTGTGTGTGTGTGTGTGTGTGTGTGTGTGTGTGTGTGTGTGTGTGTGTGTGTGTGTGTGTGTGTGTGTGTGTGTGTGTGTGTGTGTGTGTGTGTGTGTGTGTGTGTGTGTGTGTGTGTGTGTGTGTGTGTGTCGGTGTGTGTGTGGGTCGGTGTGTCGGTGTGTGTGTCGGTGTGTCGGTGTGTGTGTGTGTTGTTTGACTGACCAACCCAATTTACCAGGGTCCTCTTAGTTTGGCCTGAAAATGAAACACTCAAATGGAATTATCAAACAAATGAGCAACACTAGGAATAAAACACGTTTTAAAAAATCAGCAAACTCAATATTATGAGAAGCGATATTTTTTCCAGCACCCACTTCCTATGTGTGTGTGATGATAACCAGTGGTTTTACTTTGTGTTAGCCCTTGAGCCATTGTGGTTTGTGGTTTAAGCCCCACTTTCTAAACTCACGAGATGTCACATTTGAACAACAGGATCTTTAATATAGCCAGTCAATAAGCAATGCTACATAGGAGGAACTGGAAGTCATTGGGCTACTTAAACTGCTGATTCACATATCTACTTTTAACCACTACCAATGCTAAACTACTTCTTCACTTTAAAGGGGCCCTGTTATAGTCATATTCAATTTCATATTTGTATATTGTGCCTCTATGTGACATGTCTCCGTGCTTTAATGTTCAAAAAGCTCATACTGCCTGTGCTGCAGCACCTCATTTCATCCTGTCTGAAACCAAAGTCTTCGCTGATTGGTTAGCAAACTGGCTCTGTTTTATTGGTCAACTGGAGGCATCAGAAACATCCCGCCCATTAGTACAATGTGTTGGAGCACTAGACAATACAGTATAGGCGTGAGGGTTAGTGATGTCATTATTTTACGGAAGAAAGTCCAATGGAGGTGGGAGAGAAACTCCCTCTGTGGTGAACTTTGGGATTTTCGCCTTTGTAGATCATTCAAATGCACAAGTCCATCAGTAATATAGTTCAAACTTTTTTGGTTCAATACAAACTCATGGTTCCATAACATACAGTAGCAGTGACTTTATTCAAACGTTACAGTGAATATATATATATACAGTAATATTGCAAATATGTCATAGAGTAACATTTACAATACAACAGGCACCTGCATTGTAATAGCTTAGTCAATTTAGCATACAAAAAACCTGCTTTAATTTTGTTTACAATATTAGATTATGCTGAACTTTAAAACATTTAATCTTAAAAGTAAAATCTTTTTATATAAAATAACATAAACCTCCCCCCTTCATATAGACGCAGCTCTTGTTTGTACAATTGCCTGCAACTGTGTTGTAACGTCAGCTTGAAACTGACCAAAATTTGATTTACGTTTTTATTCTTTGCATGTGACAATACAGAGTTTGAACTATATCCGAGCAATTATAGAATGCAAATTGTACACCTTCATCACGCAATATAGTAGGCATTAAATATTAATAAACATTTGTTTCATATCTTTCCGTTCTGCCACAGAGTTACACCTTGAAGTGGGGAACGACTCGGTGTAAATCTCACGATGCCTTGCAGCTGTATACCTGATTGGAGGAGGAGGGGGTTTGAACGGAGGCGGGAGATCCATCCTACAGAGAGAGGGCACACGTATTGATTGGTTGATATGATGGATAAAGTGCGTCTGTAAGAGAGAGATCAGGTGTACTCGGTCGCAGGTGTATACAATGTTTGCATGGATAGATAATGAGAGTTTTACTTTTCCCTCTTCATTTTTCTCTTGTAGAGAAATCCAGCCAAAACGATCAGTAGCAGGATTGGAACAATGATGAACGCCAACAACTGATCACTCTGCATACCATCCATCTCTGAGAAGCAAGGGAAAGTTTCATTAAAGACAACAGCAACAGCCAAGGTTGTGTTTCTGAGCGATTTAACAGCCTACTCTGGTGAAACCTTTTAGACTTACACAAATATTGATAATAAATGTACAGCCAAAAATAACATTGTGCCTTCCTCCCCCTGAGCTGACTGCATGAAAAAGTTGTCCCTCCTTTTAATGACATTTCTACCTTGTAAATGCATCTGGCCCGAGGCTGAGACAACTGGAAGAATTCAGACGGTGAAGGCAAAGAAATGGCAGCAGTTCTTCATATGTAGTATAGTAAGGTATTGCCTATCGGGCTTTTGTCTGTATTCATACTACGCTTTTATTTATATTTTTCACTTTCCAACACTGCTGTAGCTCAACTCACCTGTATTGCCACAAACAACGATACTGGAACTGCATATATAAAGCAATGTTTAGCATTACCAATTCTTTCATTTCACTTGAACTGTATTATTTGTAGTTGTATGGTAGATAAAGGGACATCAACATTAGAGACAGAGAAAATGACTATTATTTTCACTAAAACTCTGAAATATGAATGAATTATTACCTCCATCCTTAACGGCTTCTGTTGTATTTCCAGTGTCTGGAGTTGGGTTTTCACCAGGATTGCCTCCCATGGACTCATTCCTTGTCTCCTGTGTCGATCTGAACACCTTGTTACCGTAACTTAATGTTGTGGATTGATTGCTGAGCACTGATTGGTCAGAGAAAGCGGATGTGTTTAGATTGCTGTTAATCTCCTGATCAGTGGAGCTGTTAAAGTGATAGCTGTCAGTGTGTGTGACAGGGGATGACGTGACACTTATATGGGTATAATCTGTTAAATGCGCTCCAGCTGTGACATTTCTAGAGTCGGGATCATCATCTGTTACATCAGTTGCAATATTCGTGGTCCAAGTCACATTGCCATCGATGTCTGACATCCAAGGGGTCGGTGATGTGGTGAGGCTGCCGTCTGTTGGTGTGATCCAACCCTCCTCAGACACATTAGACTGTGGTGATGCTGTCATGAGATCTGAAAGAAGCAAAACACAGAAGTCCACAGTAGATATGCTGTCAGAAGCAATGTTCTCTACTATTTTTATGTTGTCACTGCATCAAATAACATTCTGTCTTAGAACCTGCACAACTCTGACTTGTGAGAAAAAGAAAAATACCTGACTGGGTCAACAGACTGTAGCCCATCCTTTACATTATGTTCCTGTTAGAGTTATGGTTCAATATGTTGGGAAATATGCTTAATTGTTCTCTTATGGAGGCTTAAACATAGAAATATATGTCGGAAGTTGAGTTGAAACGATAGGGATGGCAGTTAAACCCTCTAGAAATACGCAGTGATTCAATACACCATTAAAATGGACTTCTCCGAATTCCATTTATGAGCTCTGTGTGTAATTGATGGGTAAAATAAGGTGGAGAGCTCATTCAAAAAAACCTGGAGCATGAAGCCAGGGGCAGAGATTCCTGAGGCAAAGTTGTGCACATTGCAAATCTAACCGTATGCTTATGGATTATACGCTTTACTAATGACGAGCACATTTGTCCAGTTGAATGAATCTCCACTCACATCCCCCAATGACACACTGAGAAAAACCTGTTAATCCAATGCATGTGGTCTAATACCACACTGTGTCTGTTTCAAGCAGTAGTCTCAGTTTTGTTCCAAACCTTCATTGGGCTGTACTACTCAAATGTGTCCAACAGATTGTGCTCTCACCCCATGTCGCGGTTTATAGACGCTGTTGTGTCTGTTCTTAGGGTTTGAGAAGACAGAAAGGGGAAGCAGGAAATGACTTAGGCACCTGTGGCTTTTTTTTCTTCTTGTTTTACTTTTGTTACATGTCGAGAAGTATAGTGAGAAACGTACACAGGAAGAGAGGCAGGTAGTGGTTTATGACAAGTACAAGGCAGACAGCATGAGGTTTTGTTGTTTCATGATTTAAATACTGTACAACTGTAGTTAGTTCAGTATTCACCCTAATCCTACAGGGTAATTGAATTGCAGCAAAGAATAACTTCATTCCCTCTTAAAGTTTTGTAGTTTCCAATGTATTCACAGTTACTTGTGCATTCTCACAGCTGTGAACATCTGTTTCCATTAAACAAAAACCTAAAATAGAGTGATATTCAGTATAAAAACAAAAGCCAAGTAGCAGCTCTTTGGTCATATGCAGTTTAGGAAGTCGTTCAGTGTATTGGGCTCTTTACTACAGTTTATTGTTAATCCGGCCCTGAGGAAATGCTGCAATGGAGTACACCATAAAGAAAGAAATAGCCATGCTCACCTGTCCTCAAGCTTGTGGTTGCTGTCAGCACGGTGATGATGAACTCTTTATACACTGTTTTGTTTCCTGTGTTGACAGTCAGTGTATAAACCCCTGATTGAGTATCAGTCACCCACCAGAGCTTCAGAGATTCATTCTCTGAAACCAGTGTCTTGTTCTAGGGCAAAACAAGGTTCTGAAGCATTAAGAAACCTTTCATATTCAGTCGTTTATTTGAACTGTAAGCTTTGACATCAGAGGTGATCAATAATGTTTGATGAATGAAGTGAATTTCATTGTATTTCTTCTATTACCTTGGTCCACTTGTACTGTGCAGAAGGAAACGCTGTGCATGAAATTGTCACATTTTCTCCAGGATGAACTTGGACAGTGCTTTCCATATCACACAATATTTTAACTTTATCTAGAGGAGAGAAGATAGGAGATTCATTTGGATTTAAAACACAAGCATGTAAATCATCTGCTGTAAAATAAAAAAGGGAGAATTATTATCAGATACAACACACATGAATGACACCTTCTTGTCAGCTCCCTTTATTTGGTTCATAACATACCATCAGTTTGTTAAAGCTGGAAAGAAGGTACAGCTGTATAAGGGAAAAAGAAGTCGACTAAAGAGATGGCAAACAAATCTGTTCAATGTGTTCTTGCAAGTATGACATATTATGACATTTCCTCTGTATGCTCATATTGGCTATAGTGCAATCAAGAGCAAAATGATAATGATGCTCATTTCTATCCAAATATGAAATTCGGTGCAGACTAGGAATGCCTTTGCACGAACATGCTTTTCGTCTTACCTTTGATCTTTAGCTCTGTTTCTGTCCTCTTGGAGCCCTCAGGAAAAGTCATAACCTGACAAATATAGAAACCACTGTCCCATTGTTCCACGCCGTGAAGGTGTAGATAGGAACCGTTGGACACATTCTGCATGGTGACATTAGGCCACATCTGCCAGATTCCATGATTAGGGGAGTACACAGCCAGCTTTGTGCTTCCCTTCTTGTTCTTTTTCCATTCAATACTCGTGATCTTGAGAGAAGTACTGCCTCGGATAATACAGGGTAGGGTAACATTCTCACCCACTACTGCCTCCATCTTTTCATAATGAAAAATGTCAGAATCCTTGAGCCCTGTCAAGCACATCAGACATTGGAAGCAGTAAAAGTTAGAGACAAAATCACTTTGCATTGTAAAGTTGATACTACAGACCTGCAATCTGCTGGGATGCAGGCAGACATTATCATAGCATGACGCTGACACAGCTTGTGAAACCAAATGCCAATACAAACTCATTGTAGATTTCCCGTGAATGTCGGGATATTACGCAAGCATCAGTGGTTTAGGATTACCTTGCGTAATAGAGGCAAGTAGCAGGAGAGAGAAGGCCGCTCCCAGGAAACCTCCAGCCATGTTCATGCTCTCCAAACTCATTACGATCAATCAGACTGAATCCATTGAGAGGTTCAGCAAAGACAGAAAGAGAAAAACTGCCAACTGAGGTAAAAGAGTGGGGTAGAGGCTGTGAGACAGGGAACAGGATGACTATGTTGACAGGAAACCACACAGAGCAATCGTATGTTGAGCGCTTTTGCGGTGAAAAAAACCTCTGGTGCGAAGAAGGCTCTTGCAATAGAAAAATCTGAACAGTGCTTATTGCTTATCAGTGTTTATTCAATTGGTCAGGACTAAGACAAAGAGGATAGATTTTGATCAAACTACCAGGCTGGAGAGAAATGACTGGTATAATTTAACACTGATAATTCATCAAGGTTGAGACACAAAGACTTCAACATTATAAACCATTCTAGTAAGTAAAGATCTCTTATAATAATTAACTTAAAACCTGCACAGGTTGGAAAATGTATCTTAATAACCTTATTTCACAAATAAGAATGCATTTTTGCAGATACATTCTAAACCCAAGAAGACACACATCTTTCTATCATGTCCATGTCCATACATACTCTCCTTTTAGCTCCATCTGTTGGTCAATATATACTCAACATGCAATACAATCCAGAGATCCCTTTCTCCCTTTACTCGGTTCACCGTCTTGTGTGATAAACATAATACGCCTGTAAAACAACATACTATCAGTTTGGACATCTGTGCTTGTTGATGGTTAGCGTGAATTGCACTGGGATAAAGAGATACAATCCACATGACTAATTGTGAGTCCAATAGTTTGTCCAATAACAGGAAGAGCAAAATCATTTCTGTAAGTTATTATGTCAAACTGCTCGACTTAATGCATGAGTTAGTTAATCAAAGAATCAAATCATTTGTTTTCAGCTTCTAGATTCACACAACTACATCCAATTTGCACAAATCATAAGAATTAACTAGAAAATGTAGTTGAATTCAACCTTTTTGTTCATCATTTATAATATAAAAACTGCCTGATGATTAGGAACATGTTATTTTTAGAAAAGTTTTGCAAGTATTTAAGATAATTATGTTGATTTACTGGACAAATGATCTCAATGTCTAATTATATTCACTAAAAGAAAACAATGTTAACAGTTACTAACATGTATCAGCCATTGGAGTAATATTTTGAGCATGACCTTTCTTATTCTAACTTAAATGAGCACTAAGAATAGCCATCCAAAGAAAGATATCTATCAGTGTTCTGTAAGCGCCTTTTCAAAGTCAGGACGTTGCCACATTGCTCCACCACTTCCCCACGGATTTGTAGAAATCCCAACGACCTCAGGTAGAACCTAACATCACAGAATTACTTATATGCTCCGCAAATAAGGATAACACTTTTTTTTGGTTGTTGCTTGTAGTCGCTTTACAGTGTTCCAGATAGGAAAAGTAAAAGAAAAATGATGAAAATTCACAGTTAAATAATTCTGATGCGTAGGATTTACTCCCCATTTCGTTTGTCTGATAGAAAGGAAAGAAAGTGCAGTGATCTGCCGGTGAACCCTGCGCCTCCTTCACACTGTATAGTCTCACAATGAGGGCTCGAGGGCTCCTGAATACCCCTGTGAGCTGTACCAAATCGCCACCTTTTGTGGCATAATGCAACAGAACACAGAACTCTTGGAGTGAAATTGTATGTATATGTGTGTGGGGGTGTGTGAGACAGTTTTTTTTCTGCTGTCCTCAAGGGGATGTGTGAGCTGTATTTACACACGTTGTGCACACATCGTTTAGCCACATTCACTGCTCAGTTTAGCTGGGAGCGCAGCGTGATCACAGTAACAGAGTGTGAATTTTAGAAGTAATGTATTATTCAATTTCAGCATGTTGTACTGACTGTCTGACTACAAAACACTTAAAGCCCTGAGACATTATCTTGTGTACTGCTGACAAATATAACAGAGTGTAACCTATACGGCTTTCATATTCTAACCTAGCGAGATAATACAATTCAATTCATTTTTAACAATCACTTCAGTACAAAGTGATCTGGTCCGCTACCGGAAGGTCGGTGGTTCAGGTGGCAACTTGTATGGCTGCCTCTGCCTCTGAATGAATGTGGGTAAATAGGTGAATGCTGATATGTTTAACAAAAAGTGCTTTGAGGTTTTCGTAAAGAGCTATGAATGCGTTCCATTTACCATTTGCATCCCATTTACTTTTAATGCCCGGGCTGAGCTGGTTCAGACATCTGTAAAATTCTGCTGCATGTGTTGATAACCTGGAACCTTTTACAGCAACACACATTATCTTTCTCTCAGATGTTAGCTTAGAAAGTAGTAAAGTGTTGTAGAGGCTAAAAACCTGGGGTGTTGGAGATCAATCCCAATTCATTCTTTCTGCTTGTCGGCTCTTCACAATATAAAGCTTTTGGAGATGGGACACCCAGTTAAGTTGTGATTGTGTCAATGTTAAATTGTTGGTCCTGGTGTGTTGATAGGGATTTTCTACGACCCCACAATGACTAAAGCAGTGAATAGGTTTATAAAAATAATGTTTAGGTAGATATTAGCATGTGATAAAAAAAAAAGAACATCTGTACTTTGGACATGACAGTCCTTTCTGGTAAATATACAAATTCTCAGCTATGTAACCATAATTAACATTGAACTGTGTCTCAAACTATGTTGGTGTTTTTAAAATGGAATTTGGCCACTAGAGTCAACCCTAATCTATCCCTACAGCCAGTTGCTAGATTGGAAAAAAGTTTAGCTTTTAACTCTCACTCTTACGTTCAGTCAGTACATGTTGAGAACACTGTGAAAGAAACCGACTTTTGCTTTTCTTTTGAGGGATAATTGGGTGTGTTCAAATAACAAGCAGTGCAATGGCTGAGCAACTCAGAAAAACAGCAAACTTTCTGAAAGTACGAGTGTTTGGAGATGGTTCGTATAGTGTGAGCGTGATTTAAGGAGAGTTAAGAGACACAATGCGAGAGTTGTTATTCAGAATCAAAATGCGTTTTATAACTTGTTCACAATGGGATGCTGAACTAAAGGTTTACAATGATGGATAGTGTACGGAGGTGTAAGATGGGATGGCAAAACCTAAAATGCAACATTTCAATTCAATGCTCACTCACATCCTTGTACGAAAACAAATGACACAGCAAGAAGACACACCAGAAATGGTAAGGAACTGAACAGTAAAATAAAAATTGAAGTTATTATAACCAATAAGACGACGAGTGGTTCATATATTTATCCTAATGGTTGCACTGTTTGAGTATTTAGGGCCTATTTTATTAACTGGCAGCTAAAATATTTACCTGAATGTTTTTGAATGAGGTAATTCTTGTTATTTTCAAATTTTTGGGGGTTGGGAGACACACAGCGCACCATGCCTGTAGGAATGGTGGGATTCGGGGAGAATGCATTATAATACATTCCCGTACATCATCAGTGGCTTTGTTGAAGGTTATTAGTGATGGTCAATCCAGTGAGCTCCTTGGCACCTTGAAAAATAAGTATTGTGATACCCCTACAGCTTTTGATTCACTGAGGACAAACTAAATACATTCAAAATCTTTAGTATCTTTAAGAAAACGACAGTTAAATAGATTACATCACAATAATAGATGGTTTTAATTGGACGGGCAACTTCATTTCAGTTTGAGGTTGTTACTCCATCCTTATTTCACAACGTATCCCTCTCGCACAGATAAGCTCATAATAAAACTATATTTAGAAACACAATAATGGTTGTCTCGAAAGACATCGAAATTCAGTTTAGAGCCAATGAAACCCCAATTATCCCCAGGACATGACAAAAAAAATCCATCAGACAAAGCACAGAAGGTTAATACAAGAGACGGATCTGGCTGTGTGGGATATTGAATTCCCTCAATGTGAAAGTCATTTCATTTTCTTGTTTATCCTAACTGGTGCAGTGACTTTTGGGATGTGGTGTTCCACTTCTTCTTGGGTATCGTGGTGAGCCTATGCATGCATTTACTGACACGGAGACGTCTTCATTTAAAGTGGGATGCCATTTTTTTAAAACCTGGAACTTAACGGTATTGATGGCACTGATATTTGCCCTTGATGGAAAAGAAAACATACAGATGTCCCATGGTTGCTTTTAGCAGACATGGCCGTGCTGTTGTGTGGATTTTGATTCACGTCTATTTGCTCTTTCACAGCGTGCAGGCACTAAATAAAACCCAGCTGGGCGGAATAGGTTAACGCTGTTTTCTACAGAATTGCTGATCCTAACAACTTCACACATGGCACTGCACACCCTCCAGTCCTCATCAACAGACAAGCCAAGCATGAAAAAAATCAGTCCAAGGGTTGGCAGGAAAATCAAAACTCAGATACAAACACAAACAAACACTCAGACTTCTGTCTTAATAGTCTACCTTCAGTAGGGGGAATGTGCTACTCTTATGCATGTACACAAACACTTGTTGCTTATTTGTTGTGGCTTGTACTTTCAGTTATTAGTACAATTTATCTTCCGGTACCTTAAGCAGATTTTTCTGTGTAGTATGAAAGTGCCTTAAAGAAACCCTGAAATACTTTGTTAATGTGTGCTGCTTTCCTTACTGTCACGTCTCAGGGCTTTATGCTTGAATGCAAGTCTCCTGGGACTGCAGTGCATTGAGGAATAATGAACCCAACAGATGAGAACCCCAGGCTACAAATGTAAGCTCATTACTGTTCTGATATACTCATTTCCTCTGTTCAACCCCCACACTTCAACTAGTACTTTTCCATGTCTTTACCCCTCTGCTGTTGCTGTCTTGAATGGATTCATTTATTAGGGTTTGAATGTGCCTCACCTGTAAAGAGACCGTCCATCTCAGGCAGAATTGCTTACTATAAATAATTCAATGTTTTTAAACCTTGGCTTGATTAGCATATTGATCTCATTTATAGCAGCAACAGCCAGCTGTTCTTACTAAAAGAATAGTCTGTTTAGCGTACTGTACTCTACATCAGACACAAAACAGCAGACTATTTATTTTTATAAACAGGAGAAACAATGAGCTCCATATATAGTAAACTAAAGACCAAGGTATTGTTGACTCACTATTGCCTCTAAAGGAACAACACATGGAGAAACATTTAATTGTTCTCTATGTATCATTTATTTTTTGTATAAATAGGAACCTTTGCATTTAAGTACTGGGAAATAAATCCTTTCTTTTCTTCCAAAATGCTTAACGTTTACTTCTTTGTACTTAGCTGAGTCATGCAATGTTTTTTTCCCCATATAATAATACCTTGCTTGATGAAAGAATGCAAACTAAGTATCATGATGATTTCTCACATCCATTCTGACTCACAGGAAGTGTTCAGAGAGGGGTATACAGTACGATGACACTGTACCTAATGCAGAAAGATATTAACACTGTATATTTAAGTATGTGTTTTAATTTTGCAAGTGATATCGCCATTGCAATAATCTACAGTGTTGCAGTACATTTAGCATGTTTTTGCTTATATCCTGCAGCCTTACTAGGCAGCAGTGTTTATGAGTGACATAAGGTGCTGCTGGGATGGCGTTACAGAGTCACATTGACACGTTAGTCGTTATTCATGTCGATCATTTCCCATCACTACTTCAACCATCCCCTTCTATTAGTCATCATTATTATCTCCACTCTAGCACCCTCTGATTGACACAACAGCTCCTGTAATGTATTACTTCACGACGACTGAGCAGCTTTAAGAGCAGCAAATTACATCATTACATACATGATCACGATTCCATTAGGTTTGATATTATGTATCAGTGTGTCAGTTGGAGTGTTGTCGATGAAAGGTGGCATGAATTATAAAGAGATAAAGAGAACGAAAGTATAAATGCTTTTAGGAAAGTAACAGAATCTTTAATTAAAGTTTATACTAACATGTGTTTGTTATAGTCAGTTTTGATGCCTGAGAAAAAAGGATTTTGCATTTGCCTGGAAGTCAGGATTATGGGCATCTTAACAACTGAGAAATAATGAATATTAACAATAAGGTGATTTTGTTTTAATATGGTTTCTCTGCAAATGACCTGCTGGAAAGACAATGACATCATCAGGGCTCAGTTGGCTGTAATGGCCCTTTATACCTTTTTTATTTTCTTTACCAGAGGTTGTTTTTCTCATGTGTTTGCCACTTCTTGATGAACGTCAGCCATGTCTTTAAAAGTATATATGGATGACACAATTATAGTGTACCGTGTCATTTCTTGGCTATTAGCTACTTAAATGGTTGGATCTGATCTCAGCCTGCTAAGCATTCTCCATTAAGACATTTCCAATTATGGAACTGAATTTTCCTCTAGGAAAGGCAAATTCAGAAAATGACTCTGAATAATGTAAAAAACAATTTTTGCAAAGTAGCTGACAGTATTGTAAACCGTGTCCTGCTTTAATGGGCCGAGAGCCCCAGTGAGGTTGTTTGAGGTTAAAGGAGAGGGGCAAAGATACAAATTGCTCAGAAACCTTGATTTGATTCTGATTTGATTCAGATTCCTCTGGGTTGTTTTTGATAAGTTTAGCCTATAAAGTCTGAAACTGCCACAAAGACTCCTATGAAAGTCATTCAGTTTATTTTTACATGTTGTTTACTATATTTGGAATTTCGCAAATAAACATGACAGCAAGAGAACAGATCTCAAGTTGACATCATTAACCTAAGATCGACCTTCACATTTTTACTGAAATAACTCAAGTTGAATAGGATTGTCCTCTTCTGCCAGGGACTGCAAATGGGATGCCAAATACAATTATACATCTGCAATTTAAAAAGCAGGAACTTTGCCTGAGTCCTCTACCCACATCAAGCCTGCTTATGTAACACTCCTCTTGCTCAGGCAAACAGCCTGTTGGTTATCTTGTAAAGCACAGCAGCATTTCCAGTATTTGCATACTGAAAAATGGCATGGCTATGGTGTGTGCTTCTGGAGTCCAAGCTATGCTGCTGGCTGCTCTATTTGAAGTGTATACCAATGTAACATAGGACAATCGGGGAGTAATTCACTCATACATAGAAAACACTAAGAGACTGATTAAAATCAACTGTGTCTTTAAACCTCAGGTGTTGCCTTGATTTAAAATATATGAAATAAGGTTTAATGGTTGCTTTCAAGATTCAAGATTCATTCAAGATTCAAGAAGCTTTATTTATCCCGAGGGAAATTGCTGTGCAACAGTTGCAGGACAAAGTGGGAAAGTAATAAAAAGTGAGAGGTAAAATCAAACTAACATAAAATAAACTAAGTAAGTACTAAGTTTTCTTTCACCCCCTAATCATATGCCTTCTTGCCTCTTTTCAATTACACAACATGATGATGGGGGATGTTTGCGACGTACAGGAAACCTGCTACAAATTATAAAGGTAAGCAATTTCCAGAGACGGTCCTCATCAGAAAAACCATTGCTTAAAAAAAACACTGTGTTTTCCTGACAAGCAACCTGCTCACTGGTTGTTTTTTTGAATCAGTGGAAGCACTTACCATTAAGATAAGGTTAAACATTGAGGCTAAATATTGACCAATTGACTAAGTAGCCTTGTGGATCAGAAAAGAAACCTCCTTTACATACCAACTTCCAACAAGTAACAACTAAATATGCACTATGGAGTTGTGTTTTAGTTTGCTAGTCCCTGGAAGCATCATGTGACGAGTCCTGTTGTGACAGGAGCTTGCTGTTTCACTGCAGTCCCAAATGCACTCAGTGCTGCTATTCCACAAGGGCATGATCTAGCTGTCCCCCTCAATGAATTACTGGCTTAACCGCGTGCAACAGAATAAGTCTTAATGAAGTGTGAGGCTGGGATCATTGCTGATCTTCTTATTTCAGCTCTCTCTTCAGCTCCTCTAAGGCTGTTAGTGTTGTTGCTCAGGTTAGTTCTTGAACAGAAAACACTTTTCAGCTCAGTGTCCTTCAATTCCCATGTTCTCACAATTTGATTATAGCCTTAGCTTGTCTGCCTCCGCTCCTCACAGAACTGATTTTTCTGTCCTTTTTTCTGTGAAAACATTGGTTTAATTTACATTCATGGCCTTTGGAGCATGAAATCTGGTTGACACAAACTGTGCCTGACATTTGAGGAGGTCATGACACTCCAATTAAACTGCTGTCAATAACACAACTTACCTCAAAAGCAGTTTAGCCTTTTTTTCCTAGGCATGTCGGACATCTGTAAATTCTTCACTGCCAATTTACGAGGCAAAAATAATCTTTATGGTTTAAATCCCACCTCCTTCTGTGCTCCCTTCTTCCTACTACATCAACATCTGCTCTGTTATAAACTGTGAGGTGTTAATCATAAAGGTTACAAGCTGTGAATGTTGGCACTCGATGATTACTACGGATTTAATGTAGGTGACAACCTTTCAGATTGTAGTACATAGATTTGGTTAACAATATCTTAGTAAAACATAAGAGAAAGCATCCGGTACGAAGAAGCTGTACTTTTGAGCTAAAAATGAATCATGTCATGAAAGAAAATAGCTTCCTGAAAATAGAAACCAGTGTAGGCTTTGTTTATGTCATAAATCCCCAAGGAAGCTTTAGGCATTAGCAGCGTTTTTTAAAACCGCAGATTAGTACTTTTAGCTTTATTGCTTATGTGAAAACACCCTCACATGTCTTTCAGTCTGTCATGTTTGTCAGTTTGTTTTGATGACATTTTTGATCCAATCTATTTCATCCCACTTCTTCTGTAATTCTCTTCCTTAAATTGCTTTACCGCTGTATTCTCCAACACGGAGAGATATTTCTGCATCAAGAAACTTTTAATGGTGTTATTTGGTAAGATTGGCAGACCCGATTGCCTCCAGCTCTCTCTGAAAAGAGGTGAGGTTAAGGCAAGAGTAATATACCAAAGAGTAGTGAGTGAACAAAAGAGAGCCGGAACCCAATGGCTTTGATACGGTCCAACACACACATCTCTTTTACTTCTTCAAAGACCTTTCTCACTCCCACTTCACTTGATCACCCAAACTCCTCATCCTCTGTTTCCATTATTGTAAACGCAGGGCGGGAGACGAAGTTGGATCCACGAGTCATTCATCCTCATTAAATTCCACAGTTATAGTGGTAACTGTTTAAATTCAGCATGCGGTCTAAAAGAGACGGACGGAATTTGATCAGGTTTCTAATTTACGGACTTTTTAACAGAGACAGACACATCTTCAGCTCCTTGGTGGAACGGATATAATCTGACGTCGAGACTCAGTCGCTTGTTTTTTTGTATCGCATCAATTAAAACATTTACAGCAGGCTACTAAGTGAACGTTCTAGTTTATAATGTTCTTTGACTTTTATGGAAAGCTCACGCACGGTAGTGGCAGAGTAAAACTGTGCACGGGTGTTTATTTCTAATTTCCTAATTATGACACATTTTCTTTGACTCAAACACTTTCAATTTTAATTGAAATCCTTCAGCCATTATAATCAGTAATGAAGGAGAGAATTTAATGAACCGGGTGATAATGTAAGCCCATTGAGGCAGCCATGAGTGAGGAATATGAGACTACTTTTGCTCAACTGCTACACATAATTATCCAATAATAGTCATCTGTGAACTCGCAGACATTTTAGGGATTATTGAGTCATTTCATTAATGAGTTCCAAAATGCATTCATTCAAATTTAATTTCTATTACAATTTGATGTTTGATTTAACTTATAAACCAAGATATTCCAGATGGTGCTTCAAATTGGCGTTACGTTATCAACCAACAGTTTTTAAATTCATCTTCTGCAACCATAAATACCCGTAACTTTGGCCACCATTGTTGATTTATTTTTCTGCACCATAGCTTGAATCGAATTTAGGACAGCAATAATGTGGCTGTGGTAACTGACTCTGGTTTTCAATTAGTGTTTCTGTATCTCACAAAAAAGAAGGTCATACCGAAAGAAAAGTACAGAGCCAAGAGAATAGCTTTTTCTTGAAACCATAAAGGAAATGATCTCTTTAAAGATTACAGTTAGCAGTGAATATGACCTGATTGACGGTGTGAACATCACATGATGACTTTGTTTCCCAGTTTGACTCCTTGTATGTTTATGTAAGCATGATTATGTCATGCAATCATACAAGTTTTCTCCCCGTGGCGTCTTTATGTCGGTCATGCAGCTCCAGAAGAAATTCCGATTCACGGTATCACAGGCGTTCTTTATATTCTTCACTTTTTTTATGTAGGGCACATCATCTTTCTTCTTTATGAATGTATTCAGTAATGAAGACATTTCCAGAAGTATGCAAATGTTTTCTCTTGCTTCCTACACCAAGTGTCATTTCGAAATATGTACCACTTCTTCACTCATGTAGATCGTTGTTAAATTACCTATATCAGGACAGAAGATGCAGAATCATGTACTTTAATTACGGTGTCAGGCTTTTGGCTAATGGAACCGGTGCAGTTAAGGACCTGAAAGTGACAATAATGGTTACATAGCACATGATGTACAGCTTCTGAGATTAATCACTGAGTGACCTTGCTTCAAAGTTTAATCTGGGATTTAAGATTAAGGGTTGCTGCCAGCATATGACAGCTTCACGACATCCATGAAATGTTCCAACCATTGTAAGGAGAAGTAATACTGCTCAGAAGTTGCTATTTGAGAATGAATGAGCCTAATAAATGGTGCACATTAAACGATCTTGTTTTCTTTAATAAGGCAGCGTAGAAAGCATGATTTGTGTTCCTTCTTTTGTTTTAAGAGATGTTTTAATGCTTCTCTGTCTCATTTAAAGCACTTACTTTAATAGCTCTGTGTTTCAACATTCGCCAAAGTGAAAAAACCTGTGTGATGAGTTGCTGTTGCTCTTTCCAAATGATTATGCTGGTGATTTCTCTCCCTTTGAGATTGATTAACTGATCATCTTCACGATATACATGTGACGTTGTTGTTGTTGTTGTTGCACACAATTGTTACTCTTCCTGCAATGTATTATTTAAGAAATGTAGGGGAAGCTCATAAATAATGCAGTGTTTGTTTGTTCCCCTGTACATGTTTTTCAAATGTGGTGTTTTAAAGGCTGTTTACCTCGTCTGCTGCATGTTATAAGACTAGTGACTTGTGGTGCAGGGAGAGAAAGTGCCAGCAGATGCACTGAAAGCAGGCAGGTGTTCAAATGTCGGTGATCAGAGCAGAGGAGACATGTGGTGTAAAGTGCTCAGGTGGTAGAGAGTTATAGAAGCTGCTACCCTGCTCTGTTTTCAGTTAGTTCAACATTTGAAGATGTGGGAAGGTTTTTATGATAACCTAGGTCTGATAAAGTAAATGAACCTTTACTTTGGAGGAGTAATCTGGAATAATGGCTTGATTTCATTGTTGAAACTATCAAATAAAGCACTCCCCAATTATTTGACTTAAATATATTTCTGGTCGAGCCAGAGTTATATACATTTTCAACGTAGTCTTTTGTACATGCAGTTTGGTGACTGTGCAATATCAACCTGAGTAATTGAAAAACACCAGAGTTAAGTGCTTCCAATACCCTGCATGTAGTGTCCTCTACATTGTTTACTCGTGTCCTCAATGCAAGGCCTTAAATTCATCTCTAATAGAACAGCAATTACTTTTTTCTTTTCTAAGAATGCATAGTGGTGCATTATTATAAAATAAAATCCCAAGGGTAGGATATTTTAACAGATCAAAGCTTCTTCTTCTTTTTTTTTTTTACAGCTGAATGAAATCAATTTGCAAGGATAAAGTGACTACCCTTCTGAAAGCACTTGAGAAATTACTATTTGTCCTTAGGGGCAAGAAGTGAGGCTTCAGTAAATTAAAAAGCAAAAAACACTACCTGAATATCCAGTATAAGAAACATTTAGAACTTCTATTAATCTGTTATTAATATATTTCCTCACAAGCTCAGGAATGAGTTTTGCAATGTAAAGCAGCCAGGCCTCTGGATTTGCTCGCCTTAATGAAAGACGCTGTCCTTTATCCTTCACCACTAATACGGAGTGGAATACATTTCCATAAACAACCTGTTGATGTCTCAACCCTTGCTTGAATAATGTGTTTCAAAATCAACTTGATAAATTATTTATAACTATGAAATTCTAAAAAGATAAACCACATCAAAACACTGAAAAGCTGTGAATGTGTGACATGGGGCATGGAGTCTTTGTAATGTTCTACGCTTGTATTTCTATAGATTTTCAAACCAGCTCTCATATTTCATTCTGTTTCACTTTTGATCTTACATGAAAGGATGAACTGTACGCTCTGCAGTCTTCCAGGAATACAACAAAAAAAGAATGTCTATGAAGTGTGGTTCGAGTTTTAAAAAAGAAGGATATTTTTCCTTTATCTGTGTTAATGTGTGCAGGTCCAATTATAACGTAATGCAATTTGGCCAATATATAAACTATATACTGTACCTATAACCATTTCTGTGCCTGCTAGTGGTGCTCACGGTCACATGGTGGTCGAATGAATTCAAGCAGGTTGCCAGGCTTCCTTTCTCTATAGTATGTATTTATATACTATCATGCTATAAACAATGATGATAGCCAGGAAGATCTAATTTAGTTGTGACATTGATTGAATCTGTACAATTATCTGCTATTGCTCAGAAAGCAATTTTACAATTTCCAGAAACAATTGAATTTCCTTCTATGTTTAATAATGTTGCGGTTGAACTGCGACCTTCATAAATAGACCGAATTATCTATAATCATGACTTTATAAAAGACAGATTTTTATGATTAAACAGCAGAACATATTTGTGAGTGCAGAGCATGAAGTATTGCATTAAAAAGACAATTCTGAAAATAATGTGATTGTAAAATGTAAATCACTCTTTATTTCCCCTCCAGTTAAATCAATTATTAAAGACTTGCATTACATAAGAATAGTTTGTCAACAGCTCCGGCAAAGTGTTTGTCTGGCCCTTATTAAGGATTGAAATCAATAGGCCTGAGGAAAATTTGACATTATCAAATCTCAGAAAGGCCACATGGTAATGTGAGCTGGAGGAGAACTGTTGATAAAATATGGCCTGCAGAAGTTCTGCTGCTTATGGGATTTGAAGTATTTCCCCCAAAAACTGCATAAGTGAGTCCTGAGAGGACCTCCCTCTATACACACACGCACGCACGCACGCACGCAGTCCACTGACAAACAGAATAAACACCTCCAAGCTGCCTCTTCACTGACACACATATTTTAGGGCCTTATTCTTGAGATTTTAGTCAAATCAAACGTTGATTTCACAATGTAATCGCTATTGAATAAGGACACCATCTGTATTTGGATCGGTTCCCTGCAAGCCTCGCTTTCACTAAGCATGCTGTCACTGCCACAGGCTAAGATCTCCCTTAAAAATGAAAGCTTAATTTGGTGGAAAACAAAATGCACTCTGCCATGTTCAGTGTTGCCAACTCTTTTTAATGGGAGTAGTTAGCGGCGCTAGCTCCAAAGGTTGAAAAGGCGGCTCCAGCAAACATTCTCCGAGACAACTCTGGAGACTTGTACTGCCATAATTGCTACTACACTGGAGTTACATATTATTTCAAATCAGCAACAGTACTGAATTGAATCAAAAATACATTTCCACCTACGTTAACTTTCCATTTCAGATGTGTAATGTACTTACTTGAGTTCGATCTCCTAAATTTGTGTAACAGCAGACAATTGGGAATTGAAGCCAGGGAGTTCAGGCCAGTGCCTTAGCCTCTTTGCCACCAGGGGCCTTAAACCTCCCTACCTTTAGGCACTACTTTTTATTGCTTAATAAAATCCATGCAAATGGATTTCTCTTACTAGTTTGTCATGCATTTTTTTAATGAACATTCCACACATGTATTTATTTTAACACCCCCCAAAAATACAGGTAAAGACTATTCTTTTAAACTTGTGATTAACATGTTCCTTTTCATATATCCAGTAGCAAAATTTGTTCTGCTTTTTTAGCGGTTTGTAAGTAAGTAACCCAGGTTAGAGAAAAATAAATCAATGAAGGGAGAAAGAAGAGAGGAAAAGGGTGGTAGGGAGAGATAGGGTCATGATGTGAGGAAAATGGGGAACAGCTGTGGGAGTTGGGTGAGATGGGAACGCTCTATTTTGAGAGCTAATGAACAAGTGTAAAAATACAGATAAAACACAACCAAATACAGAATCACAGTGAAAACCCAGTACAGCTTCTCGTATTCTACGGTGTTTTCTGCATTTGTCGGAAATGCATGGAGATGTCCTGTCAAACGTATTAAGATTGATTCTCTACAGGCTTTGGTTTTGTCTATTTCCATGCATTGTCTTATGTCGCCGAGCATTGGGCTGGCAGTGACTCTGTGTAGTATGCATGTAAATGTCCATACCCACTGTAGCTGGAGGAAGAGGATGAAAGTAAAGAGGGTTGAATTGCAGCAGTCATGCCAGACTAGCCCCATATTTCTTAGAATTGCATTCATATTGGACATTTCTTTTCTACAGCGTGTACTGAATGTATCGAGACAGAAAGTAAGGGTGAGAAAGTCTGGGTGCTGGAGGAAATTTGGAGAGGCTGTGACCGGTAACTATTGGATAGTCTCAAACTGCTTCTGAACAACTAGTGAATTGAAAAAACTGGAACATCCATCCAAGATGGAATGGAGAAGCAAACTAGTGGATGATAAGCTAAATAAATTGGCATTTAAAGAACCCTGGGCAAGTAGTTTTTCAGTCTGCCTGTATATAAGCACCATCAATTATGTCTGCATCATAGTAATGACCACCATTTAGTCTCTTTAACCATTTCATGAAGTACAATAGGTTCTGTCCTACATTTTAAGCAAAGTGCTGAAAGTGAAGAATCAGAAAAGTAATCAGAACTGTGAATATTTTTTCTATTCTCCTCCTGGAGGAAGATCAGACTGCTCACTTCTCTCACTCCTCGATGATGAGCGGTCTGAAATGAACTGTTTTGTGTTCAAACAGGAGGGCACTAACATCCATTATACAGTGTTTTCCTCTTTTCTTATACAGCTTCTTTTGTGCCTTATGGTACAAATACCTTCTTGCTGCTTTTTATTTCAATTACAGAATCAACTCAAAAAGAACACCCTGCTATCACCCACTGGAGGCATTTTTCTTCCCTACATGGATCACATTCTTCTTTGACATAAATGAACAAATTACCATTGTTATACTTGCTTTGGAAAGAGCTTCAGCAAGTTAGGAAGTCTGATATAAGTGCTGCTGTTTCATTATGTAGCCCCTCAATTGTGGAGAGTCACCATCTCTGGTTATAACAATCCAAAGTGTGGCTATAACTTCTCTATAAAGCCGTAGTATAATTTATATATCAGGTAATATATATTCAGTGAGACTTAAATGAATAATGTAATTATGTGAAATGGAATTCTTGAGGGATGCAGTTTATGAATTTAATCAATGTGCTGAAAGGATTTGGAGGTGCAATTTATATCACAGACGTAAACAACGCAAGATCAGTGTGGTTAAATGACATTACAAGATGAAAAACAGAAACAGCCAGACATGGCATCAACTGCCGTCGGTTGTCTCTAGCCAATAGCGTGCTCGTAGCAAGTCGGGTGACTGTTGTCTGGAGTCTGTTGATGTTTAATGTCAGAGAACACAGCCTGGTTAGTCACCTACAAATGCAACCACACTATAAAAATGAAAGCAAGATCAAATGTTGTATTATTTCCTGACAGGAAATTACTAAAGATGGTTGTTTTAACACAGGCTTACTGAGCGGGTCCAATCAGCTCCTCCCATTTCATTTATTTTTTAAAGGTTTTGTGGTTTTCATTCTTCCCTGTAACAAAACTACTGTAAACAAATAGACGAATGGAAAAGCTAGGTGCTGCACTTTCCAACTAGGTCTCCTTTTATCCAACACCTTTGTGCATTTGCGGCTGTTATTAAAAATAAGTATAGCCTTTTTTCATCGGTGTTGTTAAGGTTTTGATAAAGGCTGGACTGATACATGGAAGGAAGACATGTCTGTATTCTGCTCAGACTGGTGCATGTTGTGGGGCCAGGTAATCTTTCCTGTTGCTCATCTGTGCTTCTGTTGTCATGATTGCAAAAATAAATAACCTTAATATAGCTAAGATAATTATCAAATCACAAACATCTTTCGTGCTTGGTTGCTAACACGTTTTCATTCACTCTCTTTCAAAAGGTTGCTTAAAGAGAGTGCATCAAAAAAGTTGAGGGCCACTTACAGGTTTGTTTTATTTATTCTAGCATTGCACTACTTTCTAACCATACTTTCACATTTGTACAGAAATATGTAGCTATATTTTCTAAATCTTATCCCAATTTCCATTTTGTATTTTAGTTAAAGGTCTCCTATTATGCTCTTTTAAGGCAGGTCTGAAATATATTTTTTTAAAAACATGTATTTGACGTGTTTTGCTCAAAACACCAAACAGATCATGCATTTTAGCATGTCCGCTATCCCTCTGTTTCAGCCCCGTTTTCGAAAGTGCTGATTCTGTGACTTTCCCTTCGAGGCAAATGAGCTGCTGCTAGCCACGTCCCCTTCTCCCCTGTCTGAAAAGAGAAGTTTCTAACGGAGAAACTCAGCACCATATGATGTTCAAAACCACATCAAGCATTATTTCTGAAACACTTCTCAGTGTTTACCACTAGAACAGAGACTTTATATGCATACAACAACTCCAAGTCCCTCCTGCAGACATCCTGCACAGAGACACAGAGATACAGAGGTGCTGCATGGGATTCAGCTCGCGACTGTATATTGCGGACGATAGGTTAGGACTGGTCATGTGGGCGGGACGTTGCCCGGAGTTCAATGTAAAGCCAGCCCACATTTCCGATATGATATCATATCGGCAGTAAATGTGGATCAGCTCTGTTATACCGCCGTTTTTAGAGATGTGGGTAAGGAGGAAAAGAGAGAGGGTTGTATTTTCTGACACTTTGTGAGTGTCCTTACACACGGGGACACATATTTAAGTATGAAAGACAGCAAAAAGTTCCTTTTGCATAATAGGGGACCTTTAAGTTAAGTTGATCTCTTTGCGTACCCACTGGAAACTGTAGATACAGCCCGTTGGGTACAGTTATGCACTCTATAGGCAGATATTTTCTATTGAAAAACCAATACACACACACACACACACACACACACACACACACACACACACACACACACACACACACACACACACACACACACACACACACACACACACACACACACACACACACACACACACACACACAAACAGTCACTGAAACACTGAAACACTGCCCTCTAGTTTTTCTGGGAGGGGCAATGGCATTCTCTGGTGTCATCTATGTTGTGTTCCTGGAGGTGGAATGGTCTTGGACTAAATTGTGTTGGGCAATGAATATAATGCAGTTCGTTGAAAGACTTAGCCAATACATTTTTTGTTTTGAATGCAGAGTAGACAGCTGGAGTGTTGTGTTCTGCCTCCCTGTTCCCTTCCTCATCCACAATTCCACTTCCCAAGGCCCCTCCGCTGCCATTTCATTTGTATGTCCTATTCACATAAATGCCAAACATGTTCCAACTTTAATTGTCTTCTATGCCTCCCTCACCTACCTCTTCCCCTATGTATTTCTTTTGATTTGTTGATAACAAAAACTTTAAGAGCTTATAGCCTTTAGCAGAAGCATCCCTTAATTCATTTTAATGGAACCACTTTAAAGCACAGCATTTGATCTATCCCCAGTGATTAAAAATATACAATAAACATTTTCGGTATGTGGTTATAATAGTAGGGGAAATTAAAAAATATTGTGCGTAGGAAAGGAATGAGACTATTCTGGGAAAACCGTAGACAATAAAATAATGAAACAGTGCGAGATAAACATAGCCAAATAAGAAAAAGTCAACTGAGGACCCAATGCCTCCAGGCATAGACAAGTTATGTGGGATGCTTTTGAAGTCAGATCACTGTGTGACCAATTAAGAGGCAAAATCAGTGTCTATTAAACCTGTGCACAGCTTTTGAAAACCCCTCTAGGAGAGAAAACAAAACAACCAAGAGCACTGTTGTTTTTTTTGTTTGTTTTTTCCATCCATTTGTTCATTGGACTACAGAGTGGGTTTTCATCAGATGAATTGCTTGGTGGTTTAGGTTTTTGGATGCTATTCACTAGTGATTTAGTGCAGTCCCCCCCAGACCCTGCACAGTACATTACTGCCAGTGGAAGGCCTCCATGAAAGTCTAATAAAAAAAACTGGCATGACCTCCTTTTTTAAAATCTGTATACCCACAGTGTTTGGCTATACCTCATGTTCTCTCTGATAGGAACGTCATTCAAGAAATGTTGTACACCTCAATTTTCAACTTGCCAAACTTCCTATCGCTAAACCCATATCTGTTCTGCCAGAGAAACCCAGTGAAGAAAAGCCAGTGTAATTATTCATCTGGAACATCATCACATGGCCACCAGCCACTCAGTGAAATTACTCTCTCCCATATGGCAATCAGAAAGCATGGCTCAGATTATTCTGGAAATCAGCATATGGTATTAATACATAGCCAACATGTATTACTAATGAAGACTCGGCAATCAACCCACCATCAGGGAGATGACATTTAAATCAGCATAGGATTAACCTTGTGCGAAGAGCCAATATACAATAAACTTGTTTGGCTTCTAGGCATCCGCAAATCCCATGTTCAATCAGACATTTTTCTCTGTGCTCATCGACCGTGGCAAACAGTGTGCAAATGGCTGTGAATCAGTGGAAGACTCAACAAAGGTCAAGCATTAAAGGAAATCTGAAGGCACGAGTGCAATATTGATGACTGAAATGTTATTATAATGTCAAGATACCACAGATACAGCCAGTGGATATGATATTGTTGCTGATGAACCACCTGTTTGAGGTGGATGAAAGTAGTAAATCTTATCCTTCATCAAGTTGATTTTAATCTTTTAATCTTCTGGAATAGTCATTAAGTATAATCATACCAACACAATAACATTACACAAGTATCAGTATATATTCCACACTGAAATATAGTAACCATTTAATGTGCAACAATATATAACATTGTTAAATCATAATAACATTTGATAAACAAAAAAATCATTTACTTGGGAAACCAATCTGTGTCCTGTATTTAGGAACACACAAACAAGGGCCGCTTTTAATCAAATTGAAAGGGAGGCGGAAGATTGAGCTGCAGCAACAATGAAAGACATAGTGAGAGATGTAATTTAGTGGTCTTACTGGAAAGCGGATCGAAGTGAGGCACATAATTCAGTGTCATTTGGCTGCAGTGTCTTGAAGATATGAAGGTTAAATTGATATCTCTCTTTACCATCTGAAATAAATGACTGACGGTAATTCATGCAAAGAAAAACAAGGTCATATATTAAATATGAAGACAGGTGTATAAACATCCTGGTTGCTTCAATTTTTGATTAATACACGAGCATAATGGCAGCCGAACTTGAAGTCAGGCGAATTAACAATCTGCAAGAAATGTCGAAGCTAATGATTTGTGATAAACGTTGTTGTGAGTAATTGCCTTGTTTTCCTTACCAGAATGGATTTTTGATATGCCCTGAATTCACTTTATTTACTTTAGATGACCAAGCTTATCATCATAAACCGTTCAATGTCATCAAATATTTAACTACGTACTGCAACTCAACGATTCTCAGTGTGTCTGTGAATTTAAATCCCCGGAATTCAGAGGCTCCCTCTTTCTTTTTTCATAATTCATGTCCATTACCATTTACCAGAGGACCAGAACAGATTATTGATGCGGTCTTTAAAACTTCCAGCCAGGCAACTGAGACAACTTCTAGCTTGCCGCTGCTGAGCAGATCTGGATCAGGAGAACAGGGACTTCCTGCCAATCACCCAGTGAGTGTCTAGCAGGAAATAGCCTATCAAAGTAGGGAGACTCGGTGCACAATGTGGGACATGTTACCACGATGCTGGGAGGAACTATAGATTTTGATATTATCTTGTTGCATTTAGATTGTCTTGTCGCTTTAAATCGTTTTCACCTCAATGCACAGTTGAAAAGAACCTCTGGAAAATACCACAAAAAACTCTCTTGGAATTACCCTCCACTAGCTTCACACATGAGTACACACTGTATACTTTCCCAGACTTTTTGAAACAGCAACTTTTTAAATTCTTTATAGTTTCCATCATATTCCACCCAAAAGTGAAGCTTGTACTGTTTTGTGCCAGCAGGCAAAACAAAGGCAACGAAAATGATGACAGGTGGGCGAGGTCTTGACCCCATCCTTGTGTGTTGACTGACTCACGTCCAACACACACATTGGTGATAGTGTTAGTTTCAAAACTGCTAATCAAACGAGGACATCGGCTCAGCTGGATGTGGGACAAGTAAGGGAGAGACACTTGGACCCCCTATCTGTGAAGCACCCTGATATGCAGTTTTGATGTTGTATCAAAAGTGTCACGGTATATTTAATCAAAATGGTGAACAGTAAATTTCTCCATCTCAATTATTCTCAAATCCTGGCCATGTAGATGTCATGATTGTCTCATATATAAACTGTACTAATGCACCAGCAATTATAATCCTTCACCCTGGCCCCCTTTAAAAACTAGAATGAATGGTAGCAGTTATTTTTAAATGAAAGGAAAACCCTCAATAATTTAAAAGCGTGCCATTCACGTTAATTATGTGCTAAAAATTCATGTAATGAATTTACATTGAAAAAAGAAATTGAATCAGAAAAACTTTTAAATGTAAATCTTAACTTTATTTAACAACTCTCATGTTACAGAACAAATGTAATTTTGACTGAAATGTGGAAGTCCAAGCAAAACACAAAATATTGCACATATGATATATATTTAATATATTTGTTGTGTGAACTTCAGGTAATATATAGACATAAAACCAAACAGTGCTGCGGCACTAATGTTATCACTTGTTGGCTAATTGATCCCAGACTGCTGGGTCGGATCTCGCTCCTAAGCTGTTCTCTTTATGTCCTCTGTGAGAATATGCAATATATAGGAAAAGAGAGAAAGGGAATGACTGGTTCAAAAATAGTTTTAAAAGCAACTCAGAAACCATTATACTAAAATAACATAATAAGACTTGACTTAGATGATGAACTCTGGTGTGAGAGCTGCCAAAAAGCTAAGTCATGTGCATCAGAGTTGTGCAGATGGGATCTTAAATGCCCTTCAGACTTACCACTTTAAAACACTTTGGTGTTCAATCCTAAAAGGATTAAAGGGGATCATTTAAATGAAAGCCTGTTCAACCATGTAAGTGCTCCATACCTATTTCTTTGTTTACATACAATTTTCCATTTTTGTTTAAATACCCAAACTCTCCTTATTTAGATAACTGGTAAAAAAAAAAAAACCCTAGAAATAGTTTACTTTAGTTTATTAAATATAGTTTTTTCATCCATTAAAGCAGAGAGGGGATACTACTGTTGTTACCGCTCAGAAGCGATATTTTTTTAAGGCTCTGCAGAGTCAACAGTTTGGATGGTGATGGGTGTCTGCCTCCCAGAAATATTTTAAACCTCCCTCTCTTGTGTTCTGCCACTTTTCTCAATGAGCAGTTAACTAAATAAAATAAAATATATTTAAAAAAATACTTTACTTTAATCAAAGTCACTTTTTCTGTTGTAAATAAAATAAAAGAACTCTTAAACTGTGTTTAACGGTCAGACCTATTCCCTTCAAGAAACAGCATGCTGCATTCAAAGAGCACGACTCGCAGGCAGATGAAAGATGACTTATATCAGGAAACAGGAGAGGGACAAAAGCAGTTAAGTAATTCATGCTGTACAACTAAACATTGTTGTTACACACATAACTTAGTTTATCATTCTGGAAAAGTTCCCAAAGTGCCTAAACGTGGCAGCTTTGTCAAAGAAATTGACAAAGACATCAAATACTGTAGCTTAAATTACATTATGGAACAATGTGACGGAGAACAGTTATGATACTTTCGGAAATAACTTGATTTTTCAAACCTTATAAGAGTTATGAAAGTAGAAAATGTTATATGTCAACAGAAAGACTTCAGTACTGAATTTATTTGATGTCCTACATTGCCCCTAGCATTTGCCGCAAGTCATTGTTAAACATAATATTAATTTCAATCATTTAATTTACACTTAGTGCAAACCAAATGGCAGAATACAGTTTTCAAACAAACAGTATCAGTGCGTTACTTGTGTTTCTGACATCAAGTCCAAAGGATGTTTATTTATATCAAAGGTCTAACTTTCTGAATAAACCTCGTAATAAACCTATACAGTATTCACCTCATATTATTCAGATAATCAATGTGATTTCATACAAGAGGGCCTTCTAATCTCTGCTTGAAAGAGAATTTAAATTGTTAAATATGCTGGACGATGCAGCTATGTAGTTTGATATTCAAGAAAGAAATGTATGGTAATAATGAAGAGTGGAAAATCTGATTATACTTGAAAGCCTTATTAATCACTTTAATACCAGCTGACATACTCATCATGACTCGTGTTACAGTACGTGTCGTGCTTGGAAAAGTAGTTCTTTAAATTAAAAGGACACATAATTGATGTCTGAGGCTGAATCTGAACCTTTAGTTAGATTTTTTTTACAATTATTTAAATCATCCCCATTTCTCAAAAAGGTCATATGAGAAGATAGTACATGCTGTGTAAATTCTTGAGGTCGTTCTCTTGATTGTTTTTCTAGAAATTCATCACTGACTTGACATTTCCATTGAGTTTACCATACAGATTCAAGTCAAGAGCACCATCTGGATATGTCCTCTAGCAATTATTCGTTATGAGCCATGCAGTCATTTCAGTTAACCCCCCCCCCCCCCCCACACCCCAGAATAATCATAACCCACGACTCCGGTGCTGGATCACCTCCAGCCACTTCTCCATGTCCTGCTCTCTGCTAAAATCTATTCTGCATTCACTTTTCCAAACGCCTTTTCTTCCTGGCAATTCCTTTTTTTCTATAAAACGTCCGTGGGGTTGTATGATGTTCATTGTAAGACTCTAAGTTCCTTTATAATATTATGAGCATGTAAGAAACACTACTACTGACTGGTGATCGGACATTTTTTTAATAAAAAAGTGCTGAAATCTTCACAGATTTTAAAGAAGACAAAGTAAAGGTATTTACAGAAGCACAGGTAAGCATGGTTGCAGTGATCCATCTTACAGCCTTTCACTCTGGAAGTTCCTTACTTCTTTCCCACCCTCAGCATCTTTTCACCGACTGAAGGTAGCAATCAATTCCTTCCTTTCAAACTATCTTTCCATCTCCTACCCGCATAAGAGAAAAGTCTGCAAGTGCTAGGCAGCAGGTATATGGACATAAGGGAGTTCAAAGTATGCACCACTCACTGGCAAAAGCTCTCTTGCTCCAATTCTCAACCTTAAGAGAGAATCACTACCACTGGAAGCTCAGTCAAATCACCCTCAAAAAGTCTGGCATCTGTATCTAAAATAAGAAATGACTTCTAAGTAAATGATGTATTTAAAAAGTAACCTTGGAACCGCTTTCTTGGGAGATAAGCATAATATATATAAGAGCAACACAACTTAGAGCGTCTTTAAGATAGCAAGCAACAAAAAGTATGATACATCAATTTTATTTTCCATAACATTGTGTTTCAGAGCTGTACACATCTTTTTACACACGGTTCACTTTGATGAGACTCAGTGTCACAACCGAGTCGTTTGAGTGTTGCATTTTTAAAATCCATTACATTCCACAGATTTCCCTTTGGTTACTCAGAACATCCTCCGGGCGTCTCGACTTGCACCTGTTAGTGAATTCTTCTCAATGAGATTCACCTCATTAAAACAACATAAGACAAAGCATGCACATTCGCACAGCATCTGGGACAGAAGACACAGCTACTTGCTCGATGCCAATCCCCAGTTTCAAACTCTGCTCATGTTCCAAAAAGACAAAAGTTTTTAATCTGGTGGTTCGTTAAACCTAAAACAAAACATTATAAAACAGGAAGTCTTGAAGAATTGGGGCAACCAGAGATCCTTCATCAGAGTGTGAATGTTTATCAGATACAAATGTTTTGTGCTTTGCAAACATTTCAATAGCTGTTTTATTTACGTTTTTGTTTGTTTTGTTTTAATGGTTTGAATCGATTGGCTTCCTACCTGTAAACTGTAAAGACAGCTTTTGTTACTGTGGTTCGTCTTAGCATTTCGTCTTAGTACTGTAAGCACATTCAATTACCAGTATGATCCCGAGGCTTGTCATTTTATTTTCATCTGAGTGGACGTACCTTGCGCCTAATTAGATCAGCAGAGCATCCTCTTCTGCCTCAAGCTTTGAGCTGATGTTGTCATGCTGTGACATAACCCTGTATGACACAAAAACACAACTGGCTACTGTATGATGAGTGTCCCAAATTGAAAATAAAGGTAGAGAACATTGAGGTTTAAGAACTTCAACCCTGAAAGACCCATGCAGGCACGTAGTTCAGAGTTATTTCTTACACATGCTTATAAAGCTGCCATGTTTCTGCATAGCAGACAGATCAAAACATGATGTTTTATTTCTGATAATACCAACGCTTTAATCACTGATGAGGTTTCTATAATTTGGGAATATGTTGTGACCTATGGCCTGCGATCTTAAAACTGCATCCATAAAAAAGAAATACAATGAAGGGACGGGGTTCATTACAGCTGGGAAATACAAGCTATTTCATATGCAACATATCCCCCATGCTACTTTTTCTCCAAAAGATCATAAGGTAGAATGCTAAAGTCTGAAATCTAAGGAAATGTCAAACCTGCAAAAACCAAAACCAATCAATAATTTGCTCAGATTTGGGGGATGGTGCCATATGAACGCCCACAGCATATTGCAGAAAAAGTGAGTGTGTTTGAGAAAAGCACTCAAAATGATTACTAGCTTTAGCTTTCATGTTTCAATGAAAACAGTGATAACCTCCACTGCCCATTTCATCTATTTATTTATACATAATATGTTTCTTTTTCAAATCAAACTAAAAACCAGCTTTAGTACACCATTTTTAGTTTTTTAGATAAGCATTGCAATGTTAGTTTTCTCACTTTGAAAACCGCATTCCTCATTTGGCAGACTAAACCATTACCTTATAGGCTATTACTCATTAAAGTTGAGTGAGAAATTGCACTGGTTTGTTTTAAAAACTCAAGCTGCTCAAGCAGTGAAGTTCAAACATGATTTGTGGATCTATCCTTCAAGCTGTTGCGCAAGGTGTCATTTTCAGTGGCACAGAGAAAAAAAACCCAAAGTAAGGGGGCAGACGGTGAGCATAGGGAACATAAATGAACAAAGTTACATTATGTGGCTTTAGGGTATAAAGAAAGAAAAAGAGAAAGAGATAATATTTGTTCTTCCGTTTCGGCAATTGAGTCTCTTGCTGGAGGCCTGCATGTGGACTTCTGCACAATGCTGAAGAGAAAATGTTCTTAAGATGACTCTGCTGAATCCTTAAAAAGAAGGCAATAGAAAAACTGGCACTTGCCATAATATTAAAGATTGCCAAATGTTATTAACTGTAAGGCAGTACTGTGGAATGAAAGAAAAGACTCTGAAGGACCCCAGGTGATGTAAAGATCCCCCCCCTGCAATAATTCAACACATTGTATGTACAACTAATGTTAACTATGCACATTTCTTTGGTTTGAAGTGTTTAAAAGTCATCTCAAACACTCTCCAGATGTTTGAGCATTAGTTCTACCATAAACACATCGCTCTTTTTGAGTTGTTAAGCGTTTGCTTTGAAGCTCTTCCTTCACTGCAGCAACCTGGACACAACTCCCACTTCCCGAGTGACCTTCTCACCTCCCCTTATCAGGACAGCATTGTGTCGCCTCATCTTATTCTTATCTCTCAAGCAAAACACGTTATGTACCGTTGATTTCAACCCTCCTTTGCACCGCGGGTGTCAAATTGGTGCTTCCAAATATTTAGACTTTGCTTTCAATTCAAGCTCTCCATGTGTGACTATGTTTGATATATTGGCTTGGCACATTTGTACCCTGTATAAGAACACACACAGGTGTTATTACCTATGTGAAAAATTCAACCCCAAAACAAATAAATGGTTGTGAAGAACTTCATTAGCATGTTTTTAAATGTATACGATAATATGTTTACTTCTTTTTTTTTTACTCTAATGAAAGTAATATACCTATGAACGAAATTATATAGATGATAACTTGCAATTATCAGTTCATTTAATCAAGCCACACTGGAATACAAATGCATGTGGTAAAGCAATGTACATGCCCATTAAGCAAGAGGTGGTTTTTGATACACTTTGCATTTGTAGTAGAGTTAATGAAAAGAGAGCATTGAACAGTAATGCACTGTTCATCTGTTCGGTTATTGAGCTTCAGACACGTATATTAACATTTCAAATACATCTCCAATAACAACATACCACTGTTAAATACCACACTGACAGTAATTTAAAAAATATCGATTTGAAACGTCTTTTGACTCCCTTATATGGCAGCCAAAAAACTGCAAATATTTCCGACAACTGTGTAGCATGACAACATGTTCGGTAGGCACCCTGAGATGTGAATACAGATATGAGCAGTATCTTTTTACATCTTTCAACACACGATTCAGTTGAGAGGCGATGAATGTCGCTCTTCTGTCAGTTTATTTACAGCCAAGTGACAGTACAGCTCCAAAATACATCCCTAGCTGTACTCTTTTTGATGTTTTCTTTCCACGTTGAAAGCATCAAAATGTGGCCCTGATGAATTAGGTTTGTTTTTTATTGAATACGAAAACACATTACCTATGAAATGAAAAGCTAAAATGTTGCATAAGTACTCCAGAATAAAGAAAAGTAATTGCCAATGACCACATTCTGCATACAGTATGATGCAGTAGCCAGAGGAACCTGCACTTCTTTATAACTTGCTGCACATTCGGTAAATGTATTTTCCAGCTTTCCTTTTTTCAAGTGACTGGAGCTTTTTAAATCATTTTGCACTGAATCAGTAAATAAATAAATATACTAAGTCGAGGGACTATTTCCTCAAAATGTATTTGGGTCTTAGTTGCAACTGATGTTGAATCAGGACCACTTTTTTTCAAATTGCATAGCAAAGTGTTCTTGTGCCCACTACAGTATATTCATTCTTATGAATGGCTATTCTTGGAAATTGTACTAAGATGTGGTTAATATGTCCCCATCGGTGTATGGAGTTGTGCTCTCGCTGTGTAAAGTCTGCACTGCGGGTCTACAGTGGGGAAAGAAGAACTAACTGTATGTGATAGTACAAACAGTATAAGCATCAAAATAAACTTCATTAAAAATACCTTTAAAAATCAATTTCAGTACTTGAGTAAATGTACTTACGTTCCACCACTGATATTCTCTAAATTAAATTGTGCCCTATATTGTAGGTTAAAGGGATAGTCCGGCGAAGATTGACCCCAGGGTCTTTTTCTGGATGAAAACTGATCAAGTGAGCCCTCCAGAAAGTATTTTTCGTTCATCAACCAGTATTGAGCTTGCCCGGAAAAACCAGGAGCAACGCCAAAATGGCTCACAGTGCATTCGATCGGGGCAGTGCGCAGAACGCTTCCAAAACGGCATTTTTTAACCATTAACATTGCTTGAAATAGCACCAAACCTCTACAGCAGCATGACTAGGGTCCCTGCACATAAAACGGAGCACCAACAACGTAGTTTTCAGACCCGTTCAGTTCAAGGAGGAATGTTTTGGAATGTATAATTCCAATGAAAGGAGTTGCATGTAAGGTGAGTCTTGTAAAATAGTTCTTTTTAATAAACTTCGGGTTTGCCAACTACGTTGTTGGTGCTCCGTTTTATGTGCAGGGACCCTAGTCATGCTACTGTAGAGGTTTGGTGCTATTTCGAGCCATGTTAGTGGTTAAAAAATGCCGTTCAGGAAGTTCTGTGCACTGCCCCGATCGAATGCACTGTGAGCCATTTTGGCTATTAGCGTTGATCACGGTTTTTCCGGGCAAGCTCAATACTGGTTGATGAACGAACAAAAAACTCTCTGGAGGGCTCACTTGATCAGTTTTCATGCGGAAAAAGACCCTGGGGTCTATTTTCGCCGGACTGTCCCCTTAAAAATGAATATATATCTATTTAGTTTAGTTGTTTTAATAGCCCTATCTCCACAGTTTTGTAGTTTTGATCACAATTTTTTCAATTAATATTTATATATGTATTTATTTGCTACAAGCTACTGTATATACAGTTGGCTATAACTACACGTTGATGAAATATGTAAAGATGTTTTTGTGCTATTAATAAATTCATGTTGCACTGATATAACATTAGAACATTATGAATCCATATAATGTAATTGTAAACGTTAGAGAGATGAATTTATTGTAAAAGCTGGGTATTTTTTTCAGACATTGTTTTTTGCCACTTAGAGTACATGCAGCTCCCAGTTACCTGTCATTAAATGGTATCGCGATACATTTTCATTTTCAAACCAAAGCAGTTGTGAAGTATTTGTACAAGCAACGGATACAGCAGCAGCAGCAGCAGCAGATATGTGGGTTTCCTCCACATTTCTTTTGAACTGAAACTTAAAAACAGCCATGTTAATTGGCACATCTTATTTTGTGCGGTTCTAGCTTTGTGCATGACTTGCTTTGTTGTTCATTTCCTGAATTATGTTTTATGTTCATTACTAAGTTTGTGTTTGTCATTTTTTAAGTGCAAAAATACATTACTGTCACCACATCAAATCCCATTATACTGATTTCATACATTATGTACACAAAGACGTTATCTAGTCTTCTACCACTCTAACAATCCAGCATTCAGTTGAGGCGAGTTGTACTATTTGAGGCTCTCAAAGTTACTAAACAGTAGTATAGGTTTACCAGTGGTTACCTGGGGTCTACACCAGCAGAAAATTACTAATGTACCATTCATATTGTTTTCAGATGTACGAGCAAAATGAAACTGCAATGATTGGCTCTGTTTTACCAGCACAAAGCAGCATCTTTAACATGTTTGCTTTGGTAATGCTTAGTAGGTGAGCATTTCAGAGGAAACTTTGTTCTGATCAATGTCATTTAACCAAAACCAAGCCATGTATTCCAGTTTCATCTGTTTCCTTTTAGCTGCACAACTGACTGGTTGTCACATAAAAACAGGGATTACCAGTTAACAGGCTCATAGATTTAGATTTCATTGTTTGTTTGAACGATCTCTGACAGAATCGTTGTTGTTGAGTGGCTGAGGCGGCGATTGCTTGCTCCTCAGGCTCCTGCCCTCCGTGGCGCCTCGTGAAGTCTCCGTCACAAAGAGCCGAACCATCCAGTTTGATGTTACAATGCGTTTGTACTCGTTCCTGAAATTCCGGTTGAGCAAGCCATAGATGATGGCATTCAGACAACTGTTAAAGTAGGCCATGAAGTAGCTGACCACAAAAAGCCATTCTGGGATACGGGGAACCACACGAGACGGATCAATGGCCACCGCCAAGCCAATCAGGTTGAGTGGAGCCCAGCAGATGGCGAACAGCACAAAGACCACAAACATGGTGATGAAGTTCCGCACGTCACTTGGTCTGATTCGAGGACTCTCCTCTGATTTCACTTTGCGTCGCACCTGGACAAAGACAAAAAACACATCACCGTGCGTTGGCTCTCTCTATCACACCCATACAAACAAACAAAAACTCACCCAGATATTACTCCAGACATCTGCCAAATCTAATCTATGCTCAAACAGTAAAGGGTCAATGATTAAAGGTCAACATGTTAAACCTGGGAGTGTCCACCATATTTCAAATCCAATTTTGATGCTTTTTAATTTTTTACAGCTGTTCGTAATGAAATCATAACTTTGTTGGTTCAAAGACACAAATAACCAAGGAGAGAAGCATAAGACTGACCTGAATCACAAGTACCCAGATGCGTAGATAACAGAAGGTAACCACTGCGATGGGAACCAAGAAGTGAACCACCACTACCGCCACCGTGTAGGAGCTGCTGACATTCTGGGCGAAGGTGCAGGAGTAGACCCTCGGGTCGTAGCGCAGGGAGCCAACAAAGAAGTTTGGGATTATAGCCACCACTGTGAGCAGCCAAATTAAGGCAACAAACAGCAGAGTGTTGCGAAAGCTGTACAGCCGACTGTAGGAGAATGAGTGACAGATGTAGCAGTATCTGTTCACTGCAATCCCAGTGATGTTGAAAATGGAGCCAATGACACTCAGCCCCATCACAAAACCGCTGACCTGAACAGAAAGAAAGAAAGTAAAGTGTTTGTGTCAGATAAGGATATGGTTTACTTGCTTTTTATTGGTAGGGAATGGAAACATGCTGTTAGTAATGTGATCTTACCATGCATTGTGTGTTTCCCAGTGCCCATCCATCGTGGAAAAGCGCGTAGAGAACCATGGGGTAAGGGTAGAAGGCTACCACAAGGTCAGCAAAGGCCAAACTCACCACAAAGACATTACCTGGAGAGGAAGACAAAGAAAACAGTCTCTTAGGTACATTCAAAGTAACCTGCTCCCTGATCATGAGACGATTTGTATGCTTCAGGATGCACCATAATTAGACTGTTCCTCTAAATGGGCTCTAATGGCTTCACCCCTCATCTTCCCATCTTGACACATTGAATTGCCTTCTGATCGAAATTGTAAGTAGCAACGCTTTTGATGCATTTACATTTAAAGTGCTCATATGTGCGCATATAAAGCAACAAAATGACCCTCCATATAGTTCCCATATACTGTACTCTATACTAGTCATAAACCTTTGTAGCTTACAGCTTGCATGTGTTTCAGAAAGCTTTAATATGGCATAAGAAAATAAATCTTGCACATTTATTATGAATTACTCTGGTCCAGATTCCCTTAGACTTTTTGTTAAGACTGGAATGAGTTATGGACTAGGATTTATTTTCTCAGTTTTTTTATCGATATTACAACTTTGTGGTTGCCTTGATTTATAAGCTAAAAGCAAGCTAATTGTATCCACTGTTTAATTTATTGCTGGCTCCTCATTCCTGTGTTTGGCTGACAGAGCTAACAGCTAATGAAACAACACGCATATGTCACAGTTTCTGTTCAAAAGACAAAACAGTCAACACAGAGCGTTACACTGCAATGAAGATCATCGACAATCGACTGAGTGTAATGTTCTCGTTGCCGTTCTGTTTTTCCCTCCTTTGCCCGTCTTCACACCTGCTCTGTATCAGCCTCGTAAGTCTTTCCCTGCTCCCACGGTTCTGCAAATCTGCTCCAGCCTAATTACCTCGTTCCTCTCACCTGCACTTCTCCCTCTCTCCATCTGCACTTCCTCCCCTCGTCAGATTGTTCAGTCTCGGTTTAGCTTCGTGACATTAGGTTTTGACTTGCCTTGCCTCTAATTCATTTATATAGTAAGGTTCAACGTCACTGCTCACGGAGTGCTTCACAATCATAGAAATATAATCCAAACAAGCACACTAAAATCTCTGTAAAACTGAATATTCATGGTAACAGACTTAACACACATGTTAAAACATAACATACCACCTTCTACCTAAATGCCTGTCTGATCAGATGTGTTTGAGAGTCCGAATACCTTCTTTGTATTTGTGAGTACACTAACCAAAGGCTTAAGTACAGCCGACTGGAAAGCAGGCTCTACAATTTAGCTGAGTGAAATCGATTATAAACAGAGAATCTAAGGCACCAACAAACACAAAAAGTTTAACAAATATAAGGCAGATGAATCAACATTTACCAAATTAAACATTTGAATTGCACTTGGGATACACGCTATGAAAGCTTTACAGTGCAGTATGTTATTCCATGTGCCCCTGCATGGAATAACATACTGCACAATGAGAGGAAACTCTCAAGGGGCCTGCATTGAAAGACAAGAAGAAATTTAAGTGGGTACACAAAAAGTAATAGCCTTATAAATAAACTTTTTAAAAAAGGTCTCTTTCATTGCTTACACAGAGAGAGAGCGAGAGAGAGAGAGTCATCCACCCTTAACAAAGAGCTAACAATAATGATGATTATTATTATCACAGCATCCAAAGGCTTGAGAGTGGCAGCAGAAGCCTCCATGTATAAAATATCCCCATAATAAGACTGATAAGGCGTGTGTCTCTATTAGTAAGCACCAACATTTTAATTTAATTACAAAAGTGTCCATGATTAAATGTGTGTATGCGAGGGGTTACGGCAAATGCAGCATAGCATTGTCAATTATAGCCCGATAAGACTCAATAACCCAACAGTGTTGCTTCTTTCCAGTGTTTTCCATTATTAAAAGGACTGTGGGCCATGGTGAAACAAAACAAGATTCTCTAAGGGGTCCTTTAACACGATAAAACGGATATCTTGTTGGTCTGAATTGTTCATTATCAAATGCTTTGTGCGTGTGTGGGCTTGTGTGTCCCATTTCAATGACTGCATTATGCAATGAAGGTAGACACACATAAATCACTGTTAAGACAGTTTCTGCTTAAGTTTAACCTTGACGCTGTACAGCCTTATTTAACAAAACCATTGCTATTCTCCTAGTTCTTTCAAAAGGCTTGCTTGTTTATTTTTGCAGCGTTTTTTTTTTTTAAAACTTGATTTTAGACCACACAAAGATGCTTTCATGAGCTGATTTAATTAAGACTTACTGATAAAGGGTTGCATCATTAATCATTAACAGATTGAAAGTAATGCTTTTTAAACTTGCTCAAAGAACTGCACTTGATGATCAAGGCCTATTTTGATTGAGATCACTTTAATCATGGCTGCTCAGTTGAAATTAGACAGTGGAACTTGAGTCAGCCATCACGCAATGAAAGTTAATGAACATACATGAAGGCAGACTTTATTTTTAATTTCCTTTTTATACACTAAACAGTTTCTGACGTTTTTGAATCCACTTCTAATGGGACAGAATTGATTCCTCCATCGTCATAAAAACCTCAAAAAGAAATTCCATGAAGGTGTTAAATCACATATGACTGCAAATACAGGTTTGCTGATATTTATGTTAATTTGATATTCACGCATCTAACTGAGTCACCTGTAACACGCAAAGACCGTAGCATATTTGGAATAGTGACAGTTCAGCTTGTCTACACAAGCTTTAAAATATTCAGACAATTATCACCAAGCGGTCAGAGCCATGTTTTATTTTTGAGAGGCAATCACCACTTTTCTAAAAATCGAATAATAAAGTGTCTGACCTATAAAGGACCCGCTGTTCCACTGTGCTGCCATAGATTCACAAAATATGAGAAAAAACTAAATCTTCCATAAACTCTTGTAAAGCTGCACAACTGTTACTAGCATTTTCATGCATAATTGCATACTAAATCCACTTTCAGGTACTTGGGCCAAATGTATTTGTTTCATTGTTTTGCAAAAGCATTGTTTAACAGAGAAATACATGTTATTTTTGCCATTAGGTTTATTGAGTATATTACTTAGTTTGAGAATCCATGATCAGAAAAAGTAGTCAACAAAATGTTAAATGTGTGTGAGGGTGTAACACTCAACATAAAATACATAACAAAAAATTGTAAGTGAGTTATTTCCACTCACAAAAGAAACTAATGTATGTATGTATTAGGGCTGCTGTAAAAACAGGCATATGGTTACAATTTTCAAGACAAATGAAAGAGAAATCCTTTCTGTGATAGCTGTTATTTTCTGACATGCAATGCTGTTAATGCCTGAAGACTGGATGAGCAGACATTGCCACACATGCTTTGCCCTAGCAAGGACCCAGCAAATCAGTGTGTGGGCTTGAGTTTGTTTGTTTGAGAAAGAAAGAGCTAAAGCTGTTTGCTTCGTTTTCTCCACCATCAGCTTGATAGAGAGCAGCGGACATTAGACGGAGCAGCTGACCACATGTGTGGAGCGCAGATAGATGTAAACCTGAGAGAGTTTTTCAACCATCTGTTCACTCAGACACGGATTATTATGATGATCACTGTAATTATATGCAGATTACAGTCTTAAATTAAATATCTTGTTTTATGGTGTAGAGCAATGGAAAGTATAGTTTGATTACACTACAACTTAATTTAACCAGCAACCCCTGTGAGTGGGGTTTAATTTGGACAAGCAGCTACTCAGAGACCTTGCATTTTTTGAATTTCCAGATGAAAGCATATGTAGAGGCGTTAAATTTAATTTGCAGAAGCAATTTATTTGCCGTTCAAAAAGGAAATTAACAAACATGCATGGTAAGCAGTAATTTTTGCTCTGCTGGAAGTTTGTTTATACTTAATAAGGAGATAGGATATTCCTTGGATTGAAGTTTGCACAGCTCTTGCATGATTTAATATCATAATAACACTGAAACGTAGTCTTGTTTGTCAAGGCATGCGTGCAGATTGCTGTTATAAACAATTTTAGAACTGAAATAGATTTTTTGCATTTCCCTCCCCCTCTGTAAGCCTTTCCCCATCGGCAGAGATTGAGAAAAATGTTTCCTCTTAATAACAATTTTTATTTTAAAATGTTTTTCCTGTGGAAGGAAAAAAAGCAGTTTCGCGTTGTTAGCATTTAAATGTGTGTGCAGTGAAGGAACAGGGCCAGTTACACTAAGATGCTAAAGGAAAGATGGGGACTAAATCCAGAAATGAGAGATGTAGAGGGGGAGGTGGTCACACGTGTGAATCAAATCTGCAGTTTCATGTGGAACGACTCGTTATCCAAAGAGAAGTTGGGAGCAAATCAAATTTTAGAAGGGCTATTAATACAATCACCACAAGACATGATATAAGCAATTAACATCCTGTTTAAAAAAATAATATAAAACCGTTATTTTTGGTAATTTCTGCAATCTGTTAACAGAGAAGAACATGACTCAAAGGCAAAAGGGACTTTCAAACATGGCGAAAAATAAAAGAAGGTTAAAGGTTGGCAGGGGATTGTTAGCAGAAGAAGAAGAGAAGGGAGAATAAACTGATGACAGAAGACAAGATCAAATAGCTTTGTAGGTAAGGCAATAAAGTATTCTGTCATCGCTACTATACATCAGGGTCTTTTCTCATCATGCCAGCAGCTTTCCCGCTCCGCCGCCTGGCAGATTGCCTGGTCAAACGTATCTGACCCAACAAGGGGAAAAAAAGAAAAACCTTCAAAACCTCTCCACCACTGGCAGTTATTTAGTATTCAGTCAGCTGCTCTTGAGATTCCTTAACCAAGAAGTTATGATGATGACACACAAACCCTCCTTCCTCGGATCGTAATGATTATCAGAGGTTGAATGTTTTTCTTACAGAAAAAAAACAAGGGACCAGACACTCACTGAGACTGCAAGGTGAATGATCAGGCAATGCTACCAGTCTGGCATTGAATGGCTCCTACTGTAAAGAAAATAACCTTAAAAGTGCTCTTCATCACGACCACATTAAAACAAGAAGTTCTATGTTTATATGCTGTAACTGAAAAGCAGTTATTGCCCCAGGCAACTACTGAACAGTGAGTTAAACTTCACTCTCATAGCTTACAGTTTGTGTAGGAGCAAGGACAAATATAGCCAAAGATACTTTCCAACATTTAAAACGTCCGACTTTGGCTTTTCAAGACAAAAAAAGAAGCTGGAAATGAAGTTGACAATCAAAGATAACTGTTGGAAAAGTGTTTCTTCAATAGCCAGGAATCTTGTAACATCCGCAAAAAGACAGCGTGGTGATGCTGAGCTGGCATCACTATCATCTTGATCTGGGACTGAAGTTTGAAGGGGCACAACATTTGCAAATAAAAAAGTCTGACAGGTGAAACTAAAACATATATATATATATTTGTATACATATATTCAATAAAATGTAGTCCTCAAAGTCCACATAAATAAAAACATAGATGTCCTATTTGCATACAAATTCATGGCTTTCTCATCATCAAATTCCAAGATATTCTAACTCACTATTTAATCATTTCTAGGTGTATAGGAGAAAATCCATTTTAAGTGAGTATATTGGTAAGAGAAAAAAACCCAAAAACATCCCTTAGGTAACATTTTAATTGAAAACCAGCGAAAGTTTTGACAATTATTTTTTAATTTGACCGTCTTAGTTTACCTTGAAGTCGGTGCTGGACTCCAACCAGCTACAAAATGTCAAACATAGTTAAGTTTGGATCAGCAATAGATTAAAAAAAAGGATAAAGAAATAAAGAAGTTGCATTTTGTACCGTAACAAAAATACTATACATTTCTTATTCGAGTCCAAGTCTAACTTATAATTCAACATTTCCCGAAAGGTAAAAGTTTTATACAAATCTAAGTATGCAAATATATAATCAGTTTGGCCCTCTGTACACAGAACATTAAACTGCTTCCTAAAGCTTTATTTTATTCACTACGGGACTAAGGGTTATGTTTCTGCTCTTTATGCTGTGTGCATACTAAAACTAGCTTATCAAACTCATTCATCGACTAGTTTCATCTGCATACCATTCATGCCAAATGTGCTGCCCCAGCATGTGCAGAAGTGTGTATCTGTGTGTGCGTTTGTGCAGCTGCCCTAAATAGCCTGTTCATGTACAAACCATGCCACACAGTGTTACTGTTCATACATTATTCAAAATGTTGTCTGTTTCAGGGGAAGAACAGACTCGTTTTGGCACAGACAGTCATTTGTTTAGTACCACAGTCCTCTGGGATATTTCACAAATATGTCAGCAAATGGTATTTTTACCCTGAAGCGATACATGTGAATTGGAAATTGCGGTGGACCAGAAATCTCCTTTTTAAAATCTTAAGCTCAAGTGTTTTGCCACATAAATAATACATTGTATGGTAATAGTTTGATGAATTTGATACATAACCATGTCTTTTTTAATGATCTGTAAAAAAGTGCCTTTCGTGTTGGCTATTTACTCTAACCCAAGGAACTGTGTTATGGTTTTTGATTAAATATTTATGTAATTATCATTAGAACGTCCTTTCTGCAGCGTCTAGACTTCACAGCCACCACGGCCCCGGGTAGACCCCCACACCAGGGACGGATTAACAGTCATTGGGCCCCTGGGCCTGTGACGGCCCCCCCCCCCCAAAAAAAAGAAGCACCACGCTAACCCTCTCGCACAAATCAGCGGTGTTAAAGGTTGCGCTAAAAGCACAGTTCGAATGCTCAAAGAACAAGTCAAAGAACACACATAAGCACACAAGTCAAAAATAAGCAGGCGCAATGCAAGGGGCCCAAACCCCTACATCACACAGATCACATCACTCATAAGAAAACTGCTTGAAATCATGCATTGTCATCAAGGCTTGACAATATTCTAACCTTCGAAAGGGGGGGCCAGCTTGCAAAAGGTTGGGAACCCCTGCTTTATGGTATATCCTACCCCATTCTAACTGATTTAAGGGCCCTTTTCCGATATTAGGGATGAATAACATTGATAAGCTGTGGTTCAGGAGCACTATATGACATATCATATGCTATACTATTTAATTGATCATCAGACCGTCACTTTTTTGTTACTGGTTTCTGTTCATTTCAAAATAAAGTGTATATTGTGTTCGTTATTTTTTTTGTTTATTAACTAGACAACTTGGTGATGTTATAATAACATATATCAGTCATAAACTAAACCCTAAGTGTATATTTTGTAATTGAACGTTTTTATAACTTACAATACAATACAAAAAGATTGAGGATACAAATAATGTCATGCTATCATCATCATAAATAACTTTGAATTCACATCGAAGACAAGAAACATAAATTACACATCCAAAAAGCTCTAGCTCTATATTGGCATTTATTAAATGAGTACGTCTTACCCTGTGGACCAACGTAGCTATTACACGTTTATGTGTGAGACTGGTTTGGAAAGAATACATGCAAATTGATTAAGTGACACACTGAGCAGACTAATATTTAAGTGTCACATTATGACCTGATAACATGCAGAGTGAGAGCAGAGAAAGGGTCTGAAAGCAAAATCTTAGCAAGTTTTGAGATCATTAAGTCGAAATGCTTCTTCTTTAATTGCAGCTGGGATTAATTACTCCATGAAATAAAACCCTACTTAGTCCGAAAATTACAATAAGAAGAGTCAGCGTTCATTTCCAAATAGACATGTTAGCATATGGACTAAGTTGGTGGGATGGCAACATGGTGTTGTAATGTGATTTAAAAGGCTGGTGATTGTATTCCACTCACAGAAACCTCTAAGCTCCCAGAAGCGGTCTTCCAAAAGGTGTTTTTCTATGTAATGGCCACACATCGTGATTCTGAATGGGTTGCCAAGGAAAATAACCTTTAACTCAGCTTTATTTTATTTATTTGTTCTTTCTTTTCGAGGAAGAGAATTTGACATATGTATGCAGAGTCATCTCTCACGTCCCAAGTGTCCAACTATCTTTGTCCTTGGGCATAAAGGTCACTACGTTGGTACTATAATAATTCCAAGCAAAGTAGTTTTACAGTAATATATATTTTTAAAAAGGTGTGATCAATAAGGTCTGATTCAGATGGTGCACTTCTGACCAGGTTATTGTTGCTCAAACAGTTCTAGACAGCCCAATCAGGATTGAACATGATAATTGCTTTACACAAGTACCATACAGTACACCGAGACATAAGTAAGTATAGATTGTTTTAGTGGTACAGCTGTACTTCAGGTAAAGGATATTTGCAATTTACCATATACAGCATACAAGCTTTGCTCTTTAAAATCACAGACATCTGTTTCAGGAACACCATGAAATGAACTTTGATTTAGAGATGAAAAAACATGTCTTCAGTGTTGCTGAATGTGCTGCATAATTCATATTATGCCAGGCATTGTGAATGTGCTGTGAGCCAGAGACCCTGTGAACATCTCACAAAAAATGGGCACTGCCAAATGATTTCTCATCATTTGTCAAAACAACAAAAAGAAATTGGTTTAATGAGAGAACTCAAGCCTGTTATGTAACAACACGTTGAGCCAAGCTAGACCATAAATGGCAAAGAATTCCAGAAAACTAAAGCCAAAATACAAGCAATATACTTTTTATATATATATATATATACATGTATGGCATTTCAGTAAAACCTGAAATGCCACCCGTAGTGTTAAGAATACTGATCATATTTTATTGGTTCTGTATCCAGAGAAACGAGGACACAGTTTTTGGAAAGAGATGTTGAATATTTTCTAATATGCTGATTTTCAAATGTGACATCCACGAAAAAAAAGCGGGTAGCACAAATTGCAGAGGTGGATATTTCAAAGCAAATCTGCATGGTAATTAAACCACGAGGGAATTTGAGATTGGGGTTATACTGTATCTTGACAATATTCCCTGACTTGTGATCACTGAACTGAATGTTGACACCTTTAAAGAGATGGAGGGAAAGACAGAGACTGAGCTAGAGAGATCTTAAGATAATCAGACAACATCTGTGAAATCCAGCAGTTCAGAGGCTGTGTGGAAGTTAGAGTTTGATGCTGATCAGAACAATCAACAAAGAAACTTTAGTTGTTTCAAAGAGCCAGAGATGAACTCACTTCTCTGGGGCTCACCAGGCACGTTAACAATCAGCTGATACAAGGGCTGTAATGTATTTCATGTTAATGCGGAGGGTGAAAACAGTCGGTTATTTGCTGTTAGAATAATACATCCTTGTATGGATGCTTAAGAGTTATTTTTATAAACCTGCACCTCCTATACTAAAACTGTCCTATTGTACTTTTCAATACCCTTTATCGCCAAGGCTGCATGTCAAATTATTGCTTTCTCAAAATATCTGCAAATGTTTAGGACATTTTGTAACTAATGTGGATCTCAAGCCTGTCCTGGCCGTCCAAATATTTTCAACAGGACTAAAAGATATTAGACGGCCAGTAAAGTGTCGGCCATATACTGTAGGTATAATGTGTGCCATGTTTACCATCTTAGCTGAGCATGTTAGCATGCCAACAGACTCTTATTAGCCCCAAACTCCCGATCGTGTTTTACTGATGGCAACATTTCCCTCATTTCTTTTGGTCCACTTGGCACTGGTTTACTTCTTTGAGTTTATCTTTGAGGAAAGTGTACAAGCTCCTGTTGTCACAAATTAGGTCTGCTAGTGTCAGCATTATAGTTAAAAGAAAGACCTTGGTGAAACCCAAAGCAGATCAGTAATGAACTATAATTGGCAAGGGTGGGAAAAGTACTGCCAGTCAGCTCTGCATGTTGGTTCCCCGCTGTTCTAATCATCTTGCCCAAAGGTGATGAAGCTCAGCAGCCAGGCTAGCTGCTATCGAACTGTGGGCTTCAGCACCATCATCTACATCCTTCTTTTGGCTGGGGTATTTATAACAAACAGTATGAGAGCAGTAAGTGTGTACAATACAGTACAACTGAGGACTATAAAGCCACAACATGTTGCTGAGATATGGTATAAAACTTTGTGGAGCAAATTTGAGGAATCATGTGAAAATTCCCCCAACGCAAATCTACTTGATATATGATTTACTTTTTAAAAAGCTGCGACAAGAAAAACAACAAGAAAGTCTAAGAATAAATCAGAAGGCAATTTAGCATATAAACTGAAAGTGTCTCTTGGAGAATGTGGCTGGAAAAATAGTAGAAAAACAACTTCCTCCTTGTCATGCTCGGTGGGGTTGCTAAGCACACACTTAGTTCAGTTCTTCCTCGGGCTAACTTTTATTGTGGACTTTGTCATAATGTCACTACTTTGATTAAAACATGGAAACAAGGTTAAAGTTTCATGTTTTTCTCAACAAAAAAAAACAAAAAACATGCAAATGCTGGAAAGCCCTAACTGTGTCATGTTTTCCACTTCTTCTTATCAAAAGTATATCACTGATCAGTCAATCTGTGAATCTTATCCGCACTTTGTTTCTTCCTTCTTCAGCTTCTTTTTATGCGTCACATTTTTAGTAGACACCTTGAATGGTTGGTGTCATGTTTTCCTGTCAGTGTCTCTGATTTTTTATCTTAAATGCATGCCACATTAATGATGCACTCTTGATGATGGCCTTGGGTGTGAGTGCATGAGAATCAACACAGCACAACAATCTCATGTCAGTCAATAACCCTTTACTGCCAGATTTCTACAGAATTGCTTTTCTATTACAGGTGATTTCACCTCCTGTCTCCCTGACATGCTGGGGTGCCATATATAGCGCATGTGTGCCTGCCGACAGCTGACTGTTATTTGAGTGTTCTGTTCGCTTTATCTGTTGGGAGGAGGATATTTCTTGGAAAATCCGTAGACCTATGGGAGGTAGGGATTGTGAAAACAACAAGTGCTTCAATTTACATAAAATTACATTTTAAACGGGCAAATTGCACGTCAAAAAAGTGTAAATAAAATATGTATTGAACAGGAAGAAAAGCAATTTACTGTGTTTTTTTTCATGTTGTTATGACGATTTTCTGTTCCCCACAATTTTTTCTCCAGTCTATAATTTTCTCTTACTTAATCAAAAGTTCTCGCAGGTAGAACTAGTTGCGATATCCACTGCTTTCTGGAAACCTATGACAGACGGGGATATAATGTTAACATTATTCATTAAAAAAATGACAAAACCATTCCATAGTGAGTATAATTTGAATATTGTTAGGCTGCTGTGGTTTATCACAGACAACACATTGTTTTGCCTGTTATAGGTGAAGCAGGTTAAGTCAAATAAAGATATTGCTAGCTATTCATCTTTTGCAAGGCTGTTAATCCACCTGTCTCTCCAACCACAACATGTTGTGTACATCACAAAGGTGTGTGTGCATTTGATGAAGCTGTCATGTATCATTAAGCTATTGCTCAAGGTGAATATGAACTAACTTCAGGATGATAGCCCTCAAAATTCACTTTGTGGATGCTTCGCCTCAGGCAAACCAAACCCTCCATATCCTACCCCCCAACATTATGGATGCACAACACCGGCCCTCGTCGATTTCTCTCCACTCCTCACATTTGTAATGTCGTTCTGCGCCGTCTGCCACCACCTGCTCGCTGAGACGTTTAACAGCAGCTGCATCTCTGTCTGTCTGGGGTATTTGCATTAATTCAACGTCTAATGTAGGAAATTTAAGACAGAAACTGTAGTGAAGTACAAACTGCCATGCTGTGGAAAAGAGGTCTGCACATTGGATTCGGTAGAAAATGTTGCACTGCATGCATTTCTTTGTCTTCACTAGTTTTTTCGAATGAATGCATTAGACAGACATTAAGCCTGGTTAGTCGAAGCAGATTGACCTTTGAAGTACACACTGAACAGTGAAGTAAAGCAGATCATTAAATCAGAAAGCTGTCTTAGCTCATCATTGTAACAGTGAATATCTGTAAAATAAAAGTGAAGATAAAAGCTGCCCTTTTCCATGAATGACTATTTACAATTATGGAACCATCACAATCTGATGGTTAAGCGCAATCTCTTTCACAATGTAAAATGGTTGGCTTGTCTTTTCCCGTCATACCAAGAAGGGGCTATATGGAACAGACCCCGAATGCCTAAGGCTATGCCCTATCTCGGAATGGTGATGAAAGAGAGAAAATGATTTGTTTATCCGCCATGTGATTTTCATCTGCGGAAAAACAGTTTTTTCCTTGAACACAGCTTCATCCTTTTGTGAAGTTCCAGTACATACCAGGCCAGTAGTTCTTCTGTAATCCTGCTGACAAACCAACAGTCAAACATAACCCCCTTGTTGGGTAATTATGTCCAGTGGACTGACTGCTGCCTTTGAAGGGTTTACATTTCTCTAGGCATTCTGTTTGATCATAAAACTTGGCATTTTGGATGCAAAGCATTTTAGTGCTTAAGTTATACAGGGAGTTATGACAACAAAAAAACAACAAAAAAACAAAGGACATATAATCCCCCGGGACAGAGATTTGCTCATGTTTATTTTTTGTCTGGGTTTTCTTACAAATACCCTTTCTGCTAATTGAACTTGATATATTTCACTTTATTGGTGTTTTAAGTCCTAAGACAATTCTGATTAGACTTTCCAGAACAATGTCATGATAGTTTAATTAGTTTTAATATTACAGTTGAATTGTTTTCTTTTACTTTGCATAGGAGAATGCCAATTTTGAACCTGGTGTCTGGAGTTTGAAAGTTTAGAGGGACAGTAGAGTAGTTTATTCACGAGTACAAACCAAAAAGATCTGATTAAGCGTCCAATCTAGGATTTTTTCAAATTAAAAGCATGATGGGCCCCTTTTCACATCTTTCTTCAGTCCATGTTTTTCTAATATGCTCAACCCTAATAAGATGAACTGCTATAGCATATTTATCATGACTTCACGGTTTATATCTGAGAAAAACTAGTTGAATGAAAACGTAACACTTTTCATCTTTTGACCTTCTTTGAAGCGGTGCACTCAGTGTATCAAATACCACTGACATGGCACAAATAAAAGGGCGTAAAACATCAAAGTGTAGCTCTGAATCCTGTGCTTGTGCTGGAAACTAAAACATTTTGAAGTCTATTTCACTATGATTTATTTGGCTTTATGATGTGGTATCAGTTGTGCTGCGATCCCTTTTCAGTTCAACATTACCCATTTAGTATTTTAACCAAAAACAGACCCTTCCCGGCCCATTGCATTTAAATCTGAACCTAAAATTGTGTAATAACGCTCCAGATGCATCACACATTTCACATTTGGCCACTAAACCTTTAGTCTGTATCTATATTTCTGTAGGGGTTGCATCCAGATAAGGAAGTAGCTTCCATCCTGCTTCGCTGGCTCTGGCTGCGTCGCCCCTTCGACAAACATTTTGTTTTTCTGTCTTGTTTGCTGAGTCGTTTGCAGTTCCTTCCTCCCTCCCATCTCCTTTTCTCATTCTGAGTTGCCCTTAATTTCTCACGTCTTCTGTATTTCACCTCCCTCCTCCTTTCATGCTCTTTCTCTTTCTTTCTCTTGAAGCAAACCCCTTGCTTATTCCACGTCTTCACCCACGGCTGCCTGAGGGTTTTGAAAAACGGTTACATAATGCACTTAGAAATGATCGCAACACATGCATTATTGATACAGGAAGACACAGCTAGCTTTATGGGATTTGAATAATCATAAAACAATGACATTTCTGATCTGTTACTTCACAGATTAAATGGGTCAATCTGTCATGTTTGTGGTTACTGAGTTTAAAGAAAATTGTTCTGTCTGTTGCTGTGTGTGCGTGCATATGTGCAAACTTGTGCTATTGAGTCATCCCCCATCTCAGCAGTAATGTACTGATAACAACTGGGTGATTGTGATGACACTTGACAGTACTTCTTACATTGTCTCGGCTGTGCCTCTTCCCTTTATAAAACAGCATCACTCCTACATTTCGTAGCGAGGATATTCACTCCTTTTCCTCTCCTATCTAAAAGAAGGGCTGTCTTTCTCACCTTTAAAGCCTTTGTTCTTGTCTTATTTTTGGGGAAGTTTACAAACCTTCCTTTTTTTTTTCTCTCTCTCTCTCTCTCTCTCTCTCTCTCTCTCTCTCCCTCTCTCTCTCTCTCTCTCTCTCTCTCTCTCTCTCTCTCTCTCTCTCTCTCTCTCTCTCTCTCTCTCTCTCTCCTTGCTCCTGGGAGCCAGTCTCAGCTCCTCCTGCTTATTGTATCCAACTGTCTGGGTTCATGCTTCACCCAAAAAGTATAAAGGACGGTGTCTGGGCACAGCTCAGGCAGAAGTAGACTCTCAGAGCACTTAGAGCTGCTGAAAATCAGCTTGCCCTTATTTAACACCTGCCGCAAATACACAGTGAGCCAGACAAACAACATTAAAACAAGATAATGACACAATTATATATTAAAAAGACTCATTACATTCAGAAAATGCCTAATAGATCAGTGGGAAACCAGCTCCCCTGTAGACTCTGTGTGAAGCTACATGATATCCAGACCGAGTGGCTAATGTTTTTCGCAATGGGTTGTATAATGGGATATCAAATGCAATTTCAATGCTTGATTCAAATGATTCAATATAAAAAACAAATTGATTATTTAAAATCAAAACAGCAACAGAGCCCTTGTGTCTAATCTCTACTCCCTTTTCTTTCTGAGCCACAGCTTAACACTCTTCCATATCCATTTCAGCTGCTCTGTGATCTCTACCTCTCTCTGTTCACTTTTCCCTATCGTGAAGTTATGCACATAAAAAGGATCAAGGAGGGTATTTGCGTATGAGCCTGCTTGTAGCAGTCTGTTTTGAAAGCTGACACAATTCCTCAGCATTAAATAAAAACACATTGATCTGACAACTGGTTCAGCTGTTTCATCTCCTGCTTTGATTTTAATGACATTTAATCAAACCCTCGAGTGTGGCAAAAATGTTTAATGCCGGGAGCATTTATTAATTATCATAGAAACCATTAAAAAAACGATTAAAGAAAACAAGCACATCAGGATTCCAGGCTCCCTTTCACGTCAGAGTGGAAATGAAGGGCATAGGTTTGAAAAAATGATGAGCGGAACATAAACATTCATGAGATTTGATTTTTACAAAACAGTAAATTAAACTGCTTGTGTCAAAGTTGTTTATCTGTTCTCATTTAACTTTGGATGGTTTTCTTATCATTCTTATATCTATATTACAGTCTTAAAATCACAAAACCACAAATGGATGATAACTCCAGGAGGAGGAACTATACAATGAACAGGGCAAAAAGTCTCACTTACCAACAGCATTACCCAGATAGTTCATGATTGCCATTATTATTGCTCAACTTTTGCTAAACTGCTACTCAATTCAATTTGGAAAAGTAAATCTCGTTAAGTTGCACCACTGAGTATTCAAACTACAAGAATGTAATTGAAAGTCAAGTTAATTGAGTCTCTCGTTAAACCATCTGTCAATTAAATCTTTATTATCCACATTTTAAAACACAAGCAAGAAATAGTTGCAAGAGAAACATTATTAACAAAGATCAGCGTAATATTACCTGATATAAAGAGACGAGGATGAGATAGGGTTGTATCAGTTGACATTTTTCAAACATTTCACCCATTATTGGGTCAAAACAAATGTATCTTTTTCTTGTACAAAAAGAAGTACACATTTTATACACCTGCATGATACATCTGTAAGAAGCCAGTAGCTAAAATCAGCAATTCCTAACTATCATCTGATAGGGATGCAGCGTGGGTAAGAAAGATACCGTGCATTGTCTGTTCTATGTCCTGTCAAAATGTCTCTGAGAAATCCTCTATACCATTTTCAGGAGGAGGAACTCTGGAATAATGTGTCAGAGCCACGGTTTGCTTAGAACATTTTAAAATGTAGAGGAAGTGTTAAATAAATTAGGAAGTTGAAGACGTCCGTTCAAATCCATATATATTCTCTGTCTAAACTTTCTAATAGAAACCTGCAAACTTTTGAGGTTAATGTAGACTCAGAACAACAACCAAAACTCAAAATGAAGTTCAATGATGTTGGTGATCTGAGCAAGGGGGGGGGGGGGGCAAAAGGCTATTGTCCCATCCATTTCATACCCTGGCCCAATTACTCACAAACTTTACGTATGTAGTTCAGGTCAAATTAAAGATTGAGTTGGACGGTGGGTGTGGTATGAGCAACAGCTCTCTCAGTAGGGGGCGTAGGAAGAGAGGTGGCGGCAGATGTCACTGAGGACACTTGGGAGACACAAAAATATCCGAAGAGAGACTGGGTTTAAATGTTTCACTACCATGGAGAGAGTCAGGCAGACTGGAGGTATTTCTCCATACAGAGGCTTGCAGTTTGGACTTGTGTCCTTGGGAGTTTGTACTTGGGAGTTCAAACTCTCCAGAACGGTAGAGCGCAGCAGGCTGCATATGCAGTTGTAGCAGCAGCGTACCTGCTGCCAGAACAACTCAGCTGGGCTCTAGTGATCAGGCTTCACTCCAACACAAGTGCAACTGTTCACAGTTAAAAACAACCTCAAGTCAAAGCTTCACTAATAGGCTCTTGAGGGAAACCAAAAAAAAAATGTTTGGATGGAGCTTGGGTTTTGAGTTGCAGCCAACAGAAGTTTTGGCTCTTAAGAAGATCCACATTCTATTTATACGATAATGACCCAAAGGTAAACAGAGGCTGCAGTATAACATTACTGTTCAACTCATACTGTAATGGCATTAAGTTCACCTCTTGGGAAAAACATTTGGGACAATTACCAAATCACTTTCAACACTTTACACCACTTTGAAATGTACTTGCTAGGAGTAAATTCTGAATTTGAACAGTTTTTGGGCTACAGGTCATGAAGTTCCGATCACAAGCAGCGACAAGGAAATAAATTGAGAGAAGCCTTAGGTTTTCAGGTTTCAGCACCATGGAGAGAGGCAGAGCCTTTACCCTCAAATTTACCTTAGGACTATTTTAGGCATTGTCTTTGCAGAGGCAGGGAGCCTTAGCGAAATGTAGCTTTAGAGGGAATGAAGAGGATTGGCAAATATGTGTTGTAAATAAATTCTCTGTGAAGAGAGTCTGTGTAATGTGTGATCCTCTCTTTGAAAGTTCGCAACACCTACGCACCTTCAAAAGCACATCTCAGGAGACATAAACCTCTGTCCCACACAATTGTACAAGACACCTTGCACACACTCTCACAAACAAATTCCACACGACATTCAAATGAGATATGTAAATTAACTCTGAACGTTCTTTGTGTTTACCATGCAGGCAAACACATGTATGTTAGCTTGAGTGTGAATCAAAGCTTTTCTTTTATAAGAAGAGTCAGTTAAAGGACAAGTATTTGTAATTGCTCATGAATACATGCATGCCTGAGTGTGACAAGAGCGCATCCTTTTTTCATACACAATCGCATGTGATGAGAGAGGCAGCCTATCTAATGAAACATTGAGGATTTTGAAAAGACAAAAGAGGAAAAGGTGAGAGGGCAGAAGGGAATTGTGCAATGGTAAAGTAGCACTTTCCATGAGCAACAAAGTATGCATATATCAGTATTACGAGTAGCTGAAAATGATGCAGAGTTGGTCATCGATCACCAATCTTGCATGTAAAATGTTTTGGTCCAACATTCAGCGGTCAGCTTTGGCTCCCTGCCACAGCAGCTACTTATGCAAAAGCCAGGACAACTGCAGTGTGTAATCATATGATACACTCTGCTTCTGCTGTGACTATTTATGTGCTGTTGTTAAGTCAGGTGTTTTTCTAATCTGTAGAGTGGGTTGTTTCACTCCGCAGGAGCCGTCCTTTGAGTTCACGACTGTGGATTCAGCGTGGTTTCTCAACTGCTGAGTGGGCTGTTTGAGTTGAGAGAGATCAGCTTTAAGGCAGAAAAGCACCATGTGAGTGGCAAAACCTCGACTGGAAATGTTTGTTTTTTTTTAAAGCACTCTGTCTAGTGAGGTAGGCTACAGGAAACCTAGAATTTAAAAAAGGTTATTTTTTTATCAAGCAATAAACTGAAGATACTGTTCGTCTGGTGTTGCTGATCAGGAAATTGTTCAAATTGTGGATGAGTTGACAGGTGTGCTATGTGTCCTGCAATGGAAAATGCACTGATCTGCTCTTAAGTGTTGTCATGATCGTAATTGTGCAACAAATCAAAAATGATTACCCTTTCCTCTAACAGCCAAGCCTCAAGTGCTTCCTCTTAATAGCCCGAGTGGCACTTGAATCAGGCCCTGTGGACAGATAAGCCTGTTTTTACAAAAAGGAGAACGTGGTCACAGTACAGAACATGATCTTATCCACGTTTTTTCATGGGATACCAGTGTGTGTTGTGTGAGATTTACGTGGCACAAAAACTCCCACACTCCTTGTTTCAATCAGCCCAGGGCTACATGGTTTTTTTTGCACTCATGATAGTATTTTTTTGTGGATGTACTCCCAGGCTGCATGTCTTATATTGGAAAGGTTGTATCAACATATGGTAGGAGTCAAAACAAAAAGCAGCAGAGATAGAGATGTTTAATAAAGGCTCCTGCTTACAGCATTTCTCTTTTTAATAAGACATCTCTTAGTCGGCTCTCTCCTTCTCTCTTATTCATTAAAGAAATTGTTCACACCTGGCTACTGCAAAAGTCCAGTTACTGACACTGGTTTAGAGTAATTGGTACGATTCAGTTTAATAACTGAGCTCAGTAATATTTTCATTATGTTCTCTTTGTTTGTAATGAGAAAGCCGCTGTGTTCTTGCACACCTTAATAAGGTCCTGAAGAAGTCCACCTAACTCTTAATGGTGGCCAGTTTCTGTATCATTTGTATACTGTACTTAAAAGTGATATTTTTACATTTATTTTTGGAAGTGTGTCATTTGCTTTGAATCAGTTCTTCTATGAGATTTTTTTTTCTTCTCCAAACTGCTGATCTGCTCACAGCAGATAGTATCTCATTTGTATACAGATGAATATTACTCATGTGTGCAATAGAGTAAATACCATTGTCTACACATCACTGATTACTGGTTACTGATCCAAACAGATGAGTTGACTCTCATATGCCCCTTTTCCACCAAACCAGATTGAGTTCAAGATCCGATCTTTTGCTTTTCTGGCACTTTATGGTTCTAGCCTGTAGCACCCGCTTGTGTTTCCACCGTTAAAAGAGGCCGAGAGGAGCTCGAGTGGATTTGCGTTGTTGCGTCATCGTTTGCCTTATGACGTGACCGTTTACGTGCGTTCTCATGACCCACACGGCGTCTAACGTCGCTGATTTTCTCCACAACGTCACATCAACAACTACCAGGGACTGCGTCCTTTTATACGAAGCCGGATTAAACATTATACACATATTATATGAACTGTTATTGCAAAACTTAATCTCGCACTCCTCTGACGTAAGCGTGACGTATTGGTTGGTATCGGTTTTTGGATCTTGCCAGGCAGCAGGAAGGGCCAGCTAAGATCCGGTTTTCGGCACTTAAAGCTGGCACGCTCTGCGATGGAAACACGAAAAACCAGATCTTTGTCAGCTAAAGCTCCGGCTCCACCTCCGGACCCGGGTTGGTGGAAAAGCGGCAAAAGGGTCATCACCTGTAAAAATGATTCCTTTATGTTCTTTAATCTCTAAAACATAAGAGTTCTCAAAAAGCTCTGGCCCGACACCCACATCACTAAAAGGATGCCAACCAATTAACCCATTACAAAATAACCTGTAGTAGGCCTAAAGTGAGGAGGTCAATTGTTTTGTTTTTTTGCTGAAATACTACAGTTTATTTTTTTGTGGCAAATATTCTGTTCACTAGATGACCAAACATGACAGATCAATGATGATGTTTTGCTTTTTTTTGTACATTATGTAACACATTGCTACAGATGTACTTTATAGACACAAAGGAAGTGTGTTTTTTTACCAGATACCAAATACTCATTGCTTAATATGGTCGGTTGAATAATGGTGAAAAGTATATGTTGTTATATATATTGTTTGTATAAAGTAGTTTAGTTCAATAAGATAATGATTATAAATTAATTTGCAATTAAGCTTCAAACAAATACACCTAATGTCCAAATGTGTGAACTTGAAAATTTCTTAAGAGCTTTACTAAATAAATGGCCTAAAAACTTCGTTTATAAAAGATGAAATGCTATTTGATGCTAAAGTCTTTAAACAAAGTTCTATTGAAATGATTCTGTTTAAAAAGTTCAAATAAAAGAAAACATTTGAAAGTACTGCTTCATAATGTTCCTAAATGAAAAGAAAATAGGTGGGTTTGGTTATTCCCTCAAGGGATTTTGCCCATTGACTGTAGTGAAAAAAGAGTCCTGGTTGGATCCTACAAAAATAAATGCCTATTTCCTTGCCCAATACAGAGCAAGGATAATGGTCAGGAGGATACTGACATGAAAGCAATTTCATGAAAATAATAATAATAATAATCCTCATCAGAGTGAGATACATGTTTCATTATTTTTCTTAGAAAAGAAAAATGATCACTAGATTGTGATTGAACAGGGAATTTGGAACATCAACAACATAAACTGAGCATAATTCAGTATATTTTGGAAGGCGTTCATTATCATCAGAAAATAGTTGAATTACAACCTCAAGGGTGCAATTTCACCCATAGTGATGACTCACTGAAAGAGTGTGATTAGGCATTATACTTCCCAGTAGTCATATAAGGCCTCCTAATTTCACACATCAGAATAGGTTCATCAACACTGGTATGAAAAGCTTTTCAGAAGGATTCACCCTGGCTCATTAACCTGCTCTTGCACAGCAAGCATGAGACAGACTACCTTTGAACTTTAAAAGAGACACATGAATCTGTTACAGCAGTCAATCAAGTCTCTGTAGTGGCATACAAACTGTGAAGATAATAATCAGTCAGTCAATGCACTATATGTCCTCTGCAGGGGGTTAAAACGCTCATTACTGTGGCTTTCAGCAGCTATGTGTCTTGTACAGATCAGCATGATTTGGTGTTCTGGATAATACATAAAGTGGAAGCTAAAGCATTAACGTTGCAATCAAAGGCCTTTGTTTGAAACGACATATGAAGTGTTGTCAGTTAACTGTGTTTTATCTATTGTAAAAGCAATATAAGATGCACTCATTTACTATGGACTGGTTTTTGATGTTGGGTTTAAAGTGATAATTTGGGAGAAAGCAAGCTCAAAGGTGGTTTAAAACGTGAAATGTTCAAAAAAATGCAGTCTAAAACAACATTTCGGAATTCACTACAGAATGTATAAGAGAGTGAGACATTCATTAGTTAGTGCCACAATAAAAGTCGTTCAGCAGGCAAAAGTGCACAACGCCTCTTCCTCAAAATGGTAAAGATTTTTAGTGAGGGAAATGTCTTACCAGAGTTCCTCAGTTTGCGGTTCCTGAACACGGATATGATTACCAGCAGATTTCCCAGCACGTCCACCACCGTGGTGAAGATCAAAACGCTGGCCAGGATTGCTATGACCCAGGCGGGGCGAGTGCTCTCGTCCGTGGCCAGTGTGCGCTCCAGCTGCCCCAACCGTGGCTCTGTCCGGTTTATGAGTGTGAATGTGTCCGGCATCACTGGCCCACAGCCCAACGCTGCCTTCAAGTCCCAACTGTGCTTTATGTCCCGCAGGTACCGCCGGTAACTGTGTGTCCTAAACAAAACATGAATCGCGCCTGGATGCCTCTCCAAATTCCAAAACGCACGTAAAGTCTGCTACATAAAGTCGATAAGAGTAAGTTGATATCATTTGGTTTTCATTCGTGACCTTTATATACTGTTACACGGAGTCCTCCCATTTATGTTCGCGCGAAAGTCATCCATATAACACCGAGAGCTGATCGGACACGCGACGGGGCCACGCCTCCTACCTGGTGAGAAGATGTAACTTAATTGTCGTTCAAATAACGTTTCCTAAGACGAAGTCTACTTAAATTCAAGTCTTCATCCTCTTCAAGTGCTTCTGGCTTGCTGATTGGCATTACAGATTCGTGTGCCAACGTAAGAAAATCCTTTATAACATGTCAAACCATTACACCTCCCCGGAGTCCTTGTGTTTCATTCAATATTTTCTGCAAAAACTGAGGAACAAAGTGTCCTCTCGTTCCATTTTTGATGCACATACCATTCGACGAATTACGACGCAGCCGGCGCTGTGCGTGGCAAGGAGGCACAGTGGTAAATATCACGGAGTTGCGCTCAGATGGGCACACAGCTCCGCTCTCCACAGGCTCGCTCCTGCTTTCTCCCACTCTGTGATCTCCTCGCGCAATCTCCCACCAGCATGCCGTGGCAGGCGTGCAAAGAAATACTAATTTCCCCTGCCCATACCCAGCGTGCCCTCCCAGAGTCTGTCTTTGATTCCTCCACAATACTCGTAGCTCTAAGTGTACAAAGCGGTGGGTCTGCGCGGGAAGTCCAATCAACGCACTGTGACTTATGTGGAACATGTGTCACAGATAAGCGCGAGACAATTTGAATACAGTACTCTAATTGAGCATAACAAGACTCAAGTCTTCGCTAGGGCTTAGTGTTTATTTTGTATTATGTTGTGTTTTAGTTGGTTTCTTAAAGTCTGTGTTAATGCACTAACCATTTCAATGAGAAACAAACTTGATAAGAAAAGAAAAAGAAAAAAACAGCTGGAGCTATGGGAGTCTTTAACTCACACAATATTGATTGAACCAATATAATTTAGCAGAGTGGGCTTGCATCCACAGGGTTGTCATGTTTTGACTCTGGACTATTTGATTGCACCATGCAGTCAAAGCAAGTAGAGGAGGCAGTTTAATCCCATTCATCCATAACGCGACTCACTGGTGGCAGCAGTGCAGTTGAACTTTCCATCTCATCCAGTGGATGCATATGTCATTGATGCTGTCAGCGCCTGCGGTGACACATTGAGGCCAGCACCATTCGCTTATTTAACTGTTCACCGCTGGAGGATTGCTAAAGCGGATACCCTCTAGCACAGCAGCAGGAGTAGATTAGAGCAGACCAGTGTCAGCTTCAAAGCAGGGTGATGTGATGACCAGGCGACAGGCTGTGGGGTTAGCTAGATTTTGTCACACAGACACACACACACACTGAAAAATCCAGGGTTAGGGTTGAACAATATCCGAAAATCACACACCAAGAAAACCAATGGCGTTGATGTTCAAAACATAAATCTGCAAAATAAAAGCCCTCATAAAATTGCTATTGCTATTAGTCTGGTGAACGTGCTTCAAAGACCTCCATCCAATGGGATTACTGTGTTTGCCCGCTAGGAAATAACTAGTCCTAATCACTGACTCACGCATATGATTGCGGGAATACAATCTAAAACGTCAGGAAGTGAATGGATGATGTTTCAGACAAACCTGGCCAGAAAAACTGGGCATCAACATTTCCCTTGTAAAGAGCCAATAGCGTATCTGTCCCATATGTTCTTTGCTCTGTTCATCATTATTTCATTGATATTGATTCATTTGTGTTGGCTAATTCTCAGAGCCATTGTTCCACAGAGAGTTTAGTTGAAATTACCAGATGGTGCCATCAAAACACATTGGTGCAGAGAATATTGTAAAGAAAACAAGGGAAAACACGTCTGGAAAAACACAACTGTGTCCATTTATTTCATTGTTGCGAGCGTCTTTTGAGAAACTGCAACAAGAGTAATCACAGTGCAATCAGGCATACAAACAGCACTTTGTAACTCTACTCTGAAAGAAAGGTTTGGAGGAGAAAGTGTTTGCAGTCTAGAGTGGAAGGAGTGTGTTTTCTGTACAAAGTCTTTAGCTATACTTTATCTAATGGATGGGAATGTTGATCCGCTTGTTGACACTGAATCTCAATCACTTACATTAGCTCAAAGCACCACCACTATAATAGATCCTCTTCTTCTAGTAATTCTGTAATAAGCGATTAGGAAAAGGCAATTGTGGTACCACACTCTGATAATAACGTGTTGGCTATCAGCGATCAGTTGTCACAAAATGTATATTTGCGGATGACCCTTACTTGATGATATGACTCAATATTTTTCACCGTGGAAAAATATGTTTTGTTAGAAATATACACCCTTTATCATAAGAGGTAAACGGGTTATTTATTAATTGAGTTATACTTTGTTTTGTTGTGTTGAGTGATTGTTTTAAATAATTATTGGGAATCACAGTCTTTTTTTATTTGTCTGTCAGCTCATCACTTAAAAATAGAGTAGGACATTTGGTGCAAAATCTGCCACAAACCAATGAATGTTAAAATAAATTTGGTAGAATTTGGATATGGAATTTCTGCTACTGGATTATCATGTTATAGCAACGACAAAGACACTGACAGAGGCTTAAAGCGCATCGGTAGAAGCTTATTTTTGATATGCTTTTAATTTTAATATGAAATCTTACTATCAGTAATATTCTCTTCAGGTATATCAGCAAGAATACTTTTGGCAGAGTTTTTGACTTTGTTGGTATTTTTGTCGCACAGTTGTGTGCGTTATGATTGTTCTTACCTTTGAGTCAACAGATGGACTGTAAAGGTTATTACCACCGGCATTTCACGCTTGCACAGTTCAACGAAGACCTTATAAAACTCATACAGCTGTTGCAACTTCCGCAAATCTAGATGTTTTTTCTTCTGTCAAGCATAAAACATCCTGATGAATGACACCCAAGATAGAACAGAGGAACCTCCTTCCTACCAAAATCAGACTTCAGCAATCTCCGGGTGACAGCCTTCCAATTCTTCAAAGCTAAAGCATATAATGGGCAGAGCTCTGATGCAGCCAAATTTCTCCGCAGCATTTTTGATCAATCATTCTGCCTCACCTCTTTGTAAGGCAGCATTTCTTTACAAGATCAAAAAAGTGGGCAGTGTTGTCCAACAGCGTAATACTGAATACCCCTGTCAAAACAACACAAAAGAGCCCAAGCCTTATGGTATGGTAGACCAAAAAACACATCCCCTGGTAATTGGATTCAACTTTTTCTGTGCTCTTTGTCTAGTTTTCAAAAAGTGGCCAAGAGAGAAAAAAATAATGTGATGATGTTCAGTAAGCATAATCTAATGACATTCATGTGCATTTATCCACACTACAAAATCCAATAAAATGGCATAAAGTACGCAGTTAACTTCCCTGTCTCAGAAATAGCCGTTTTCCAGGCATATGTCAGAGGATTGCTTAAGTAATAATCTATTACAGCAGAGGGGGGGATGGAATGGCGCTGATACACACAGCGTCCTCAGTCACACAGCTGAGGGGAAGCTCACTGATATGTATTCATAGTGTCATACATAACCCCCATCCCATAAAATCTTCCCATCCCCCCTGTTGCCTTGTTTTCTCAGTGTATGCATGTTGTGTCTGGTTACTCGTCAGTTGAAACTATTTGTGAATGTAACGTGATGGAATTTCCTCAGACACTGACAGCAATTTGTTCTGCTCATGTTGGTGTTATATGTAAATGTATGACTGTGTGTGCCTGTGCATGTGTCACCAGAAGCAGATGTTAGCACGTACTGTACTGTAGATCAGGTCTGACCGGGGGTGTAATCCTGGTGTTAGTGAGAAGAGTGTGGATTTCTAATCGCCCACACAGCTACTCTTCAATAAGCAGACACCAGGGAATCTCTTTTACTATTGTCGCTTCTCTTCTCATTCCCTACTTCTCTGACATGATGTATCCTTCTCTCCCCTCTTCCTTATTCATTTTTCTGTCCATCCCTGCTGTGTCCAAACAGATCTGGAGGAATGTCGAATAAGCAGAGAAGAAGAGAAAAAGGAAAAAACAAAACATGGGGGCTGTTTAGGGTAAAGAGGTTATTAGTGGCTTAGCTGACTTCATGTTGTATGTTGTTGACCAGATGGTCCGATGAGAGACAGAGCTAAAGGGACTGGCTGGTTTTCATCAGTTTCCTCTGATAAACAAACACACCAACCACTCTGTTTGCTCTCCCTCTCTGTTCTCCTCTGTATTCCCTCACAACGCCCTCATATTTGCCTTTGGTTCGACCTATGTCTTTCATTAGGACAGCCAGCATGTTGTATGGTTGTCACTTATTTGGATGATGTTGCTTATTCCTTGACATAATAGTTTAGTACACTGTGAAAATTGATGAATAAATTGCTTGCATTATTTCCTATCCCTCAGACCAGAGAGCTAGACTATTCTACCTGCGGTCTGTTTAAGGTTTTGTTGTTGATTCAGACACTAGAGCTGGAAGTAGGTCATGTAAGGTTTCGCCTGAAAGGATGCATGTCCTGTAGGTAATGACTTGCATTTTCTTTCTGTAAAGAGACAAACTGAAGTCAGGATCACAAAAAACAATGTGAATGAATGAGTGGATTCAGAGAAAGCTCACATGCCACCGGTAAGGTTTTTTTCTGGCTGTTATCGCTCGAAACATCTTTAGCATATTTAGCTAATTGATCAAATGTAGCCTTGTGACAGGCAGGAGGAAACATTGATTCATGATCAACCTGGGAAGCAAAACAAGATGATTATTTTTGGGCTGTCAAGTTGGTAATATGAGTTGTGGTATGTCTCCCACGTTGACAAGCTTCGTCAAGTTTTGGTGTCGACACAGAAATGAATGATTTTTCACTGAGCTGAGGATCCATCTCCCTCAGGTTCTGCCTTGTACCGGACTTGTTTGAGTCTTCAGTGGTTCAGGGATCCTTCAGGGAGACAGAATAGAACTGGAGCTATTTCCATCTACTGCACTGACACATACTGGCATACACTAAAAGATATATGAAGTGTTTTACTCAAAATGATATCCACCGCTGTAAAGCTTACTCTGACAAAATGATTGCTGCTATGGAAATACAGCTATGGAAGCAGCTGCTGACCTTCTTTAATGTACACTTTAAAGCTTTAATGACATATTATGAATGGCCCCCACTGTGGGAGCAGTCATGTTGAACATTATGCATCTGTACTAGAACACACAAACTCATGTACTGTACTGTACTGTACAGTGCACACACACACACACACACACACACACACACACACACACACACACACACACACACACACACACACACACACACACACACACACACACACACACACACACACACACACACACACACACACACACACACACACACACACACACACACACACACACACACCTCCTCCCCTTTAATTGGCCACAATGTGTGGTATGTGTCAGTTAAAAATGAAACACAAACATCAGGGAAATCTCTAGTTGCCATGGGAATGTTTCTATTTTGCAGACAGTGTGCCTACTGTTGTTTACACTAGGGGGGTTGGATGATCAAAACTAAAAAGTTTGTGCTTCAGATAGGGGTGCAGGGTGTAGGCACTGACCATTCTCTTTTCTAACTTCAACAAAATAAAAGTATTTTCATCATTTGAAGATTTAGAGTTTAGAATGTCACCTTACAGCTTGTAACAATCAGTCATTACAGGTGCTTTTTATTTAGATTTGGTTAAGAGGTGCATGTTCTATTAATGAAATGCAGATTTAGTCTGTGGAATTGTTATGTTTCATGTGTAGCTGATGTACATGACACATACACATTTCTGCACCGACTGCAGAGTATTGTCTAATCACTGACAAGTGCTTTTTTAAGAGCTGCACAGTCAGCATCATTTGATCACAGCACTGGGTCAGTTTAGAAATAAACTTAAGAGGAACAAAAAGTGCCACACAATAAGCAGGATACCTCTATTCAATTCAGCAGAGGAATCAATTCCGAGGTAAACAAAAGCCGACTGGGAGAAGATTATGTTGAAATCGGCTCAACTATCCCTAACCCTTCATGTCAAGACATCAGTGTCTTTAAGCTCTGCTAAATGAATCTGCCAGATTCCAGTCAGGAAATAAAAAAAATGATATAGGAGGTGTGACAGGACTGATTTGATAGGATTAAATATTTTATGGGGATTATTTATCTCTTCTAGTCTGCCTGGAGATGGAGCTCAGCTGCTATAGCTCACCAGGTACATTTCTACCCTTAGGAGAGAAGCCATTTCCTTTCCAAATAAGTTTGAATGTGAATGATTGGGACATACTTTTTTTAACCCTTGTGTGGTGTTCATATTGTTGTTACTCAACAAGTAAGTGTTTGTGGGTCTGGTGGACCCGTAGCATTTTGTGATTTTTAATGCCTCACAATCAAGCACTTTTATGTTAGAATACTCAACAGATGCTCTTCTGGAGCTTCCCTCTGTTCCACTCTGGGTTCAGTGCCATCCAAATGACAAAGGCGTTGTTTGCTGAGATGTCCAACATGTCAAAGGATATCACCAGTGGCCAGCGTAGAGTCCTCCGTTTGCAGCTGTAGGCCGTCACCAGCTTGTCCATGTTGTCTACCCCTCCTTTTGTGGCATTATAATCCATGATGATCTCTGGTTTGTGATGTTCCTGGTCACAGATTCTTCCATCCCCGTGCAGTGTACTCATGAGTACCACATTCCTGCCTTTCTTTGGCACATAGGATACCAGGGATGTGTCAGCCGTGTAGGCAAACTTGGAAGACTTGACAGGACTGTTCTTTGAAGTCAGCAGTTGGGGTGGGAGCTCTGACTTGTTTTTCCGTATGGTTCCCACCATGGTCAGCTTCCTCTTTAGGAGCTCCTGTCCCAGCTTGTGCGAGGTAAAAAAATTGTCGCATGTGATGTTGTGTCCACTGAGTCCCTGAGACATGTCCAGGACAACTCTCATTCCTTGATTTTTTCTTCTATTAGCCCTGGGTCCAGTGGACCCGGACCCCTTATATGTAATAGAAATGTGTAGGGGGGTTGTACGGTGTGTGGTCATTAAAAATGTATTCTGATATATGTTCTTCACAGAAAATGAGCCAAAGCCAGTGAGTCTGAGTTTGAAAAATTAATTAATTGTATAATTTTTCTTTTAATAAAAAATGAAAACGGGTCCCACAGACCCGAACACCACACAAGGGTTAAACTCCTAAACACTGACAGGGGTAGATAAATATTGTGCTTCTACATGTCAGTCACCTGAAACTACCTAAATCCAGCAGACTGGAAAGCTACTTTGAGGATGATGGATAGCAATAAAGCAGTAAAACATGACAGCAAAGGTTGCTTACTTGTTAGCAGACTTGTTGATCGCACAATTGAAGCTCTACATTAAAATGTGAGCCCTTTGAAGTGACACTGGGTTTCTTTCAGCTGCTCCATTTTCCCCCTTCAGTCCAGAAGCAATGCAGACCATGTGAACTGAAAATTGTCAAGTGACCACAGGTGTGAACGTTTTCTTTACTTTCCTTCAGTCATACGTGTCCAGGGATGTTGACCGGTGCAGACTTGGACACGCTTCAGCAAGACACTTACACTAGACCTGAATAGGAATGAGTAAAGAGGATGAAAAGATGCATAGAGGGACACTATACTGTGCAACATGAATACATAAGGTGACACTAAGCCCATGACAATGTTAAGACCTGACAGTATTGTAGGTGATGCTGTTTTCACGAGTTAATCCCTATGGTTCAATATCCAGTATGCCATTCTTCAGTTATTCTGGAGAAAAACATTCTTGCCCAAAAAAACCAACCTACCGGCAAACAGATTTTTCACTTTCAACAAAAGTCATTTAAAACATGAAACTTTTAATGGCATTTTCTGCTGGAATTCTTAGTACTGCATTTGGATCCTCTAACAATGTGCCTCTTGAATCTTCAAAGGGTATTTTTCTTCACAGTGTTACATCTTATTTAAGATACATGTACCGTGATGTTTTTCTCATCATCACGGGAAGAGTGCTTTGTAAAAGAAAAAAATCCATTTCAAATCAAAACACAAGTAGTCATGTTTACTAGGAGATACATTTTGCTTTCAGATGAAAGCAGTTTTGTGCAGTTGTGTGACAGTAAACCTGGCTCCTTCACAATGGTCCTGAACTGCAGTCATGAATACTGTATGTTAATCCCAAATTACGCATTTTTAAGTACCGCCAGTTCTTTCTGCCTGCCTTTTAAAAGCTGTCTATTCTAATTCCATATACATTCCCTTTGTTGTATTCAGCGCTATCAGTGAAGCAACCATGTGTAAACTTTTAAGGGTGAGTAATTTACAAATGCATATTTGCCTAATTCTCTTTCAGCACATAAACTCTGAAAATTCACACATTGATGATAGATGTTAAGTGGGATTAACTCCGTCTGCTGCTAAAAGATAAGCTTTGGTAAAATACACAAGGTACATAATGTACATCAGAATCTATTTATGTCCACAAATTGTCTTTCACATTTCTAGAGAGGGCGGTGTGAGTCAAAATGAAAGGTAAAAACTATCTGCATGAGTAAAACGAATTATGTAGCACTACCTAAAGTGTATATTAGCCGTACACTCAACACTTTTGTTTTTCATGAGGAGGCTCCTAAGCAACCAGACACAATGAAAAACACATATTAATGTCTGGTAATCTTAATAGCTATATATTACAATAGCTCTCTGGGGCTTTGTTCGGGATGTGGGTGGGTAGTTCTCTTCAACACACTCCCGGTATGTGCCAATTAATATGAAAAACACATAAAGCATTGCATGGTTGAGCTGTCAAAATGATTGTGTGTGAGTTTTGAATTAAACACAGCAGATCACATTCATTTGTATAATCTAAAAACACACACAGACTGGTTCCTTTCATATTTGCATGTTGATAAATGCTGAGCTCCAGTGGTTCTATAAATATTCAAATGTAACAGCATTAGATTAACACATAGATTCCTTCTTATTCCCCCAGTTTATAAATTACCCAGGGTTTGCTGATGGATAAGTGTTTGCCTACATCAGGATGATAATGCAGGATAATGAAAGTATATATGGTAATATACCCCTTTAAATATTTCTATTTGGTGGACCACTGGTGTTACAATATAAAGGTCAAGTACAATCTGAGGGTCAGTGCCTGTCTTTCAGATACAAATGAATATTAAATCTATTTCTTTTAAACAGTCTTGAGTGCTCATTTAAATTCATCCCAGTCTGTCGAGGGTTCGGATTGGGTGGAGGCTCTGTTTATCCGCGTGGCCCTCCTGGCTCTGAGGGACACCAGGTTCAGAAGTCTCTCCAGCTCGTCCCCAGAACCCGACAGGCTGCTGGAGCCGAGCCCTCTGCGACCCTCCTGCGACCCCCTCCACTCCCCTGTCTGTAGGTCCCACGCCCTGAGGGGGGGCAGGAGTTGAGCCGGGTGCAGGTTGATGGCTGACGGGCTCGACGGGTATCCTTCGTAGGCTCGTCGTGTCGGTGGGAGAGTGTCATAAAGGCCTTCCGTGTCTTCAACTTGATCTGGGTCATGGCCGGACTCTCGGTATTCCTCATAGACAGGCGAGGTGTTTTCTTCGCCGCTGTCATGGCCGTGCAACTGCTGCTGGTCCTGGCACGCCACCCTGTCTCTGCTCTTGTTGCCCTTCTCCTTTTCTTCCTCGTCCTGCCTTCTCTTTTCTTCTCTCTCCAGGATGCGTTTCCTTACCCACTCACCCGACTGATTCCTTTCCCAGTGGAAGGCCCTCCTCTCGTTCTCCGGCCCCTGCTCTCCGCCCCTGTCACCGCTGCAGCTTATCACTTTGTAGTCCAGCTGTAGAGACCGCGTGCTTCCTCCCCGTCTGATGTTCTGCTCGCTGTCACTGAGGTTAAAATTAGATCCCAGTTCTGGTAGACGCAGACGTGAGGGTGACAACCAGGTCGTAGTCTGACTGCAAGACTCCCAGCGGTATGCTGAATAGAGAAGAACAAATGAAGAAAGAATACTTTGTTTTTTAAAATAGTTTAGAATAGTTTCAGAGAGAAATACTTTGTTTTAATGGATAGGAGCGAATGCCTGTGTTAAAAGAGAATGTTTTTTTAGTTAACAAACTCTGTTGGCAGCCTGAGGCTTCATTCCCTGGACAAATTAGTGCTGCCAAATCACTTGAAGTATGTAGTTCTCTCTTGAATGTACGTTACAATCAGCCTTTGTGCAATGCACAGCGTGAGCAAAGAATGAGATTATGTATCAAGTGGGATCAGCCGGCGAAAGGTCCCACATCAATAAATCACTTCACTTCTGAAAACACAGTATCATCACAATCTTATCTCCAGGGGGGAAAGCGAGGTGACACAGGGAATATGCTCTCAGCTGCTGGAAGGACTGATCTACTGAAGATGTTCATTATTCACTGCAGATTCCATCGCTGACCTCCTAAAGCAACAGCTAACTTTAGATGTGAAAAAAACACAACGACCTCCAATACTAAAAAGATCAATGACTTGTTGGACTTGTTGTGTTTCTCCACTTGGGATTTTTCTCCCCACTAATTATGTACTCCCTTATTTTCATTAAATGTGGTGCTTGTTAGTTTGTCTGTACATGTGTAAGTGTGCGCTGCCTGAGTATGTATTTTTTTTTTGTGATGCAGAGGGAGGCTTGTGAATGGCCCTGTTTCTTATTGAGTTGCTGTAAAGTTCACTGTGTTCAGTGGGACTGCGTGTTTACTGTCTGTAATTGCTCCACTTCTCATTAAGATCGTATCTCTGTGCAAATAAAATCAGTCAACAAACATTGCTACAGCTGAGTTCATGCTGTTAAATTAACTGACACATAACTCCCCACTAATCCACTTTTCCATTCAAGTTACAGCGTGCAGGTTGCATAATTCATGGTCGGGTTAATGAGCTGAGAGTGAATAAATATTATATTGATGGAAAGAGAAGACAGGGGGGGGGTCATCCCCTGTGTGTAATGGAGAGTAGTCTTCATAAGCAGTGCCAGATCCTTGTATATAATGCATGACACGTGTAGAAAGAGAAACCTGACAGACTGCTGTGCCAACACTCCACAAAACATGTGGGAGTTCTAACTTTAGGCCATGCTGCTGAAATATGTTCGGATGAAAGCTTAAGAGATGAAACAAATATTTAATATAATGTTCTTACAATCCACTATGAACTCTTTGATGCACTCTACACAAATGTCATCTTTGCTTGCAGGTGGCGACTTGTTCATTAGAAACCAAGAAGAATATATCATGGGACTGGAAGCCTTTGATGTGGAAATGCTGTTTTTATAGAGATGAATGAATGCAGAAACACAGCGTGAAATAGACGGACACAACTGGATAATGGGAGGGAGGCTGCAAGAGAGCTATTAAGCTCATCACAGATTAATGTCAAAAAGGGAGACACACAACAAGAAGATAAGTACATATGCACTTCCTTAAACAAACACATGTTATCTCACGCAAGCAGGTATTTTGATCTTTGCAATGGTATAATACATGAAGTATGTTCACCTTCAATCTTTTCTGATTATATTGGTATTTTTGTCTTTTTTAATGCAGTTTTCTTTTCCAGAACTTTATGTTTTTGGCCCTTTTCAGGATATGAAATAATATAAGAAATATGCTTGTGTTTAAAAAACCCAGAATGAGATGAGTAATTTAGAAGACCTTCTGGACAACACTTCCATTCATCTTTCAATGCAAGCTCTCTGAAATTAAGCTTGTTGTGCTTCAGTCGGCTGGCAGTGACAGAGGCTTTAACACAGTCTTGTTTTGGGTAAGTTTTGAGATGCTTTGTTGACCCAGTAAATTACATTCAACTGAGAACAAACAGACTTGGTAACAAGAAGCCAATTATGTTGTTTTTGAAACTGTAGCACAAGCCACTAACGAAAACATTTCAGGAGAAGTGCAACTGGGTCTTTCCTAATGTTTATAGACGATGTATGTTGTATTAAAAATGTGTTGCAGAATGTGTATCACATCTAAATCCTTTGTCAAACCCTCAGGACATTAATAACTAAAACTCAGATTGAAGCAGACCCAACACCGATTCGTACGGGAGACCATAAACATTTCAATATCAATCCTTACTTGTAACTACATTGAGCTAGAATCCTAATGATGGAGGTCCCTTGAACTAATGAACTAGCACACTATTAATATTATATTATTACAGGTATGAGAGATATAAAAATGAGAGATGGGAGTTCAAGGATTCCAAAAGTGTGTTTTGCTTCTTATAAAACAACTCACGATGGCAGAAAAGTGTTTGAAAGTGTACAGAGTCTTTCTGATCCTGCATTTTTGAAGTCAAAGCTGGTTCTGATATTTGAAATCTGCCAAAATTCAACACTAACTTGAAAACTAAAAAGTATAAGCTTTTTTTTGTGGCAAGAAACTGGTAAGCCGCATTTCCATTCAAAGTGTGGTTGGTTAAATATATGTGGATAAAGAGAAATAATAATCTGTGTTCTATTGTGCATGATAAAAGTATTGAGGGGTAAAAAATGTTAAAAACAGAACAGCTTTAGTTTAGGGATCTGAGCTTGAAATCTGAAGCCTAAGCAATGGAAAGCTAATACGATGTAGTTGCTTTGTGTTTGGCTCACCAGGACTGTTCCGCTGCTGTTCTTTGTCCATGCTTGACACTACAAAGGGAGAGAGAGAGCCGAGTCAGAGAGAAAGACCGAGACAGACATCACAGAAACCAAAGGGGAAACACTGAAGCTCAGAGAGATCCAGTGTAAGAAACTGACAAAAATACTAAAAGTCTAAGCAGGGTGTCAAAGATTGGCTTCATTCTCCAAGTCATTTGTGGGATACACCAGTGAACAAACACAAATGAGAAATAGTATTTAACAGGAGCTATTCTTTCATACCTTCACTTTCAATATGATCAACAGCATCATTGACTAGACGAATGACTGTCACTATGGAGGCTGGGCAGACCACCGAAAGAGAGAAAAACAAGAACAGAAACAATGTCAGTCTTGTGGCTTGTGAATAAGGTATGACTTTATGTGCTGGGTGTGAGAGAGTGGGTGCACAGGTGTTAAGAACAAATAATTATCCTCAGTCACATTTGTTTGCATAGTATTTGATGTGTGTGTTCTGTAAGACAGTAGGGGATATATGATGTCCCTGTAGCTACAGTAATTAGATGGGAAAAACAAACACCCACACACGTAGGTTCCACTCCTAACATTAAACAAGGAAAGATCACGGTATTGCTTTATCTGGGGAGAAGAAGACACACTGTCCTAAGGGAATTGTATCACAGTGCTTCACAGACGGTTTTTTGTATGTGACTTAAATTTGATCCAATGTGTTCTTGATGACTTTTTTTTATATCACTTTTCAAAGCCTTACAGTATGTGGTAAACTAGTAAAAAAAAGTGTGTGTTGGTTCAGTCTTACCATTGTCATCGAAGGACTCGGAAGTGTAGGAAGAATGTTCCTCAGAGGTGGAATCTGAGAGGCGTGCCACCTCCTCCACCAGCCCTGATACTTCTGATGTACAAACACACAAAAATAAATAAATACAGGTATTCATTTATTTCAAATCCCCTCCTATGAATGTACTTATAAACAAACTAGCAATATAACACGTCCCACTTTAATCACAAGAGGGCATGATGTCCTGTCTCTAATTTTGAAGGGTTGTCTTTACAGCCCGGATCAACAGGAGAAATTATAACCCTAACCAACACATCTTTTCTCTTCACACCCAACACAATCAATTCAGGTCTGTTCTGAAAGGCAGCTTCACTGCTGTGGAGCGTGACATTTTCAAAAAATCCCAAAACACCCACTCCAGGTCATTTAATGCCATGTGCGGCAGCTGGTGTGAAAATCATTGAGGGTAAGGACCACAGAGGTGTTCTTGTGTTTGTCGCAGCAAGGTGTAAACTGTTCTAAACAGTGATGCAAACAGACCATTTAAAACATTTAAAAAAGTTACTCAGAGCAGCCTACTCTACACTGCCGTTATCAAAGCCACAGCCACAGTCACAAACTTGACATTTTGCCTGTGCGAACAGCTCAGATTACGTTTCATTTGGAGAAGGCTGCTAGCCTAAGGGTCTCCAGTTAGCCCTAACCTGCATCCCTGAAGAGGCAACATTTCAGATGAATAGGCTTACAAGTCGGCATTGGCAGAATTGTCACTGAGTGATTGTTTTCAAACCACTGCCACAGGGACAAAGCTGCTACTTACAGTATGTGCCAGAGCTGGCCTCAGCTAAAGGCACGCCGCTGTGAAGACTGTTTGCTACATACGTCTTTCAACCAGGTATGCCTGCATTCCACATTAGTCTTTAAATTGGAAAAGAGATTCAGGAGACCAACAGAGCAGAAACCTCTGGGTTTTTAAAAAGAAAATCTATTTGTTCTATAAAACTGCTTGAAAATCAGAACTGAAAGCTTTGCTGATGTGATTAAAAGTTACTAAAATGTAAAAACTCCATGGTGGTTAGTAGAACAAATGGAGGATAGCAGAAAGAGGAATGTTTTAGGACTTTCAATGCCGCCTCTGAAGAATATGTGAGTGATTAGAGTATTAACCTTGATTATCATTGAATGCTCAGGATTTTTAGTCTTATATTTCCAAAACTCCTAACTTTAAATGTTATGGCTTTATGTAAATAATTGTACTGTAATCTGCTTGTGTTAAGGCATCAGTGAAAATGATCCAAGTTGCATATTTTGCAAAGTAAGGTACTGAAAAATGTTTTAAATATCAGTACAGAAACTCAGGTATTACATAATATAGCATTCATACAGTGAATCATGAATATCATATATTAGATAACATTAGTAATTAGCTTGGCTTTTATTTTGACAAGCAATTTACCGGTGATTTGTTGGTGGGTTGTTTAAAGAGGTCGCATGCTTCTCAATACCCAACCTGTCTTTGTCCACCTTGTCTTCTGTCACTTCCTCTAAAAATGCCCTTGTTTTTATCAAAATGTGCGTTTCCCCTCAACGATCTGCAAGCAGTCAGGGTCTGGCCCATCTTATAAACAAAACCCTGACCATGAAGGCCAGGTTGTCTGCAAATCCACATGAGCTTTCTGAGCCAAACCTAGGTGGTCACGGTGCAATGCGTGCAAATGCTCCTGCGGGAATGTGAGCAGTAGAGCGATACCATCAATCAAACTTAGTGAGGAAGGCAGCGCCAGAATCACCGGTCTAATTCAGGATGCAGGTGAGGGAACACATTTCCAACATAATCAAGATTTTTTTGTTTTTAAAGAAAAAAAATGTGTCATCCCTTTCTTTCCTCACACACTCATTTAGTGTGACTGCGCTGCCATGTGTGCCTTCGCAGCCAGGATTGAGTGTTGGGACTGAAAAACGGGATTGAACTCAAATGCACGACTCACATCGGTTTTAACAAAAGGTTTATTCAAACCAAAGATCCACTATGATGGACAAAAAACAAAAGCTTGAAGCTCTGAGGCGTATTCGTGGCTTGATGACACTGGTAGAAAATCACCATGAACAAAAACGAACTGGCGCAGGACAAAGGGAGACGAGGACAATAAATACACCAGGTAATGGGGAACAGGTGGAAACAATCAGGGGCGGGGCGGACAATCACAGGAGAGGGATTCTGAAACGAGAGGGAAGGTTACTATTCAAAAATAAAGGGAAAAGTCACCAGACCAAAACACTTAAATAAACTTAACATAATTTCCGAGATATGACATTGAGGTTACGACCTTGAATCCCTCTTCAATCCTACCAATAACATATTCTCATCCTGGCACCTAAACTTTTTACAGCCATCAGGCTCAGTTTTTCCATTTTTCTTCTCCATTCAGGAAAGTTCACTTAGCGTTTTTAATTGGAAATACTTCAAACACAGCTTGTACCGCCAACAAGTTTCAACACTTTTTTTCAGAAGCAATATCAGGTACCCAAATTGCTTTCTGTAATTTATCCTGTAATTGGAAGAGTAATAGCTGAGGCTTTTGAGCTCGAAAATCTTCACTAAAAATGTTCTGCATTATAAGAGGAGCTGGGGTTCTGATGTTTTTTGTGAGGTCTTAGTTGTCAAAGTCATCAATAAAATGTATTCAGAGACATCCAATATATGAGAGAACAATAAGCAGAAAATGTGCATTATCAGACCTGATTTGTTAAAGTTATTTCCTTATTTTTTAAATGTAATTTATTCATGAACAGCGGGTAATGATAGAAAAACAACTAATATGTTTCCTGAACAACTTGTGCGCATCTATGGAAATATAAATGTGTTCTTGTTTGTAATGCTGTGGTGTAAAATGTCTAACTAAACTGTAACCCTCAATGACTACCTTTTATTTAATGTATTCCTTTGTAACTGTGACCCCATAGGGCACATGCTTTTCCTTTTATTTTCATACACTCAACAGGGAAGCAGAACAATAGACATTTTCCCACTGGAAGGAATCAACAATTAACAGGAAGTTCCCACCGCAGGCTGTATTATTCAAAACAACAGGTTGAACAGAGAATTGAAGTGTGTGGCGTCCACTTCAGCACAGCGATGCAGCGTGGTTATTTCACTGACACAGAACAAGCTGTGTTGGCAGCTGACTGGAATTATCTGACAACTACTTCTCATGTCCTCTCAGTTGACAAAGGCGTACTTGAAGAAAACTAAGATAAACAAATAAAAGGGGGAGACAACTTTTGAGTGGCAGTTCTGTCTGACTTTAAACAGATGTAAGACAGTAGCGCAATAGAAAAGTATTAATATGTTCGCCTCACAGGGAGTAAATAGTGAAACTGGAATGATGTGAGAGCAAAATAAAAATATAACTTATAACCACTCTTGCTAACTGTGGGCCATTTCCTTTGATGTATGGGATCAAAGGCATAGATCCCTGTGAAATGAGCTCTCTCAGAGGAGATGACGGTGGGGGTGTAACACAATAAGCACATGACCATTACACTGTGCTTTTTCACAGGTCAGAAACTGTGTGTACATGTGCATGCATGTGATCGCAGTCTTACCCTGTGGACTGTTATCTCTCTGTGTCCTCTCCAGCTGAAAAGCTCTCTGCCCCCATTCCTCCTCTCTCTCCACTCTCACTCTCTCCATCCCTTCTTCCCTCATCTCCTCTCCCTCCCAGGACACTTTGTGAGCTGGACTGTGGTCTGAGCGGCAGGCTGATGCAGAAGGGAGGTTGGGGGCCACGCTGCACACTGCGATACCCCTCCTATTGGCCAAACCTCGGACATTAGACATGTCTGAGAGAAAGCTGCTCAACTGTAGAAGAAGAGAAAAACAGCAATGCACAAACAAGTCTAGTAAGATTTGTGTACTGTCAACAAATCTAATGAAAAGTCAGTCCTACATTCATCCTACTGCTCTGCTAGTACATTGCTCAAAATAGTCCCAAACAAATGCTCAGTTACTTTTCAAAGAAGGCGCATAATAAGTGTTCCTTGAGGAAATCATTCAGCCTTTTATAACAAATAAAAGAACATATTTATGAGCTATTTATTTGTATTTACTACTTCAGTTGGTATAAATGGCTTGAGGCCTAAGAGCCACACACAGGGCCAGGAAGTGAGAGACTGATGTGTGTTGACTTTGGTGTTTTTATAACACCTATATAGACTATCCCCAGCCTTAGCCTTTTCTTTAAACCTTTTATTCTAAAAAAAGCATCCCAAATCGTATTTTAAAGCATCTTTTATATTGCTTGTGTTGTATATTTTTTAACGTTGAAAGAACAAAACAAAACCAGTGAAAAATTGTGCAGTTTTTTGAATTTGTTTCAGCCCAGGTCGGGTCATTGTAGCGGGGGATTTCCTTTAATACCACCGGTCAGTCGCACCTACGTTATGCATTTTCAAACTATTCTCATGGTTGCTTTGAATCCAAATTACTTCTTTATTTTTTTTAGCTAATCCTGTTATTTTGATATTCGGATCACAGCACCATACATTGTACTTTTTGACCCCATTGTCACTAATCGAGAAAGGAGATTATGCACCGGAGAGCTGTTTTGGATCCACTCCTTACGAATTTGCAACCACTGGGTCTTAACGAGGATTGTGAAAAAACAATAATAGATTTTTTATGATCTAGGTGTTCAAACATCATTTATGATTATTCTGTAATGTTATTTAGTTGTATATACGGTGAATTTTGTATATTAGTTGACATTGATCACTGCTGCATTCACTTGCTTTCTGTTCTTGCCGTGAATCAGCTCTCTAACTGAGACATTGCTTATTAACACGATTTTCACACAGATTTGAGAGCAAAGGTTTTTGTTTTGTTTTTCATTACATTTTCCATTATAACTGCAATTTCATTGTCCCATATTTTCTTTTGACATCAGAACTCTTTCATCACTCTACTTCCTACTACAAAAGCCCTTCTTTTTTTTTACCCCAACTCAACTGTGAGGACAGAAAAAAATGTCTGAAGTGCACCGTGACTATTGGGCTATATGATTAAACAGAAGTACTATCATTTTGAGTCCTTGTGGAACAACAAAAGACTAAAACTGAATAACAAAAGTACAACATAATTAAAAGGGGGAGCTGGAAGATATTTGGACATAAATATTCATATTATAATATAAAATGTATATTGCCTGGGAAATGTCCTAACATTTTCTAATTAGTTTACAGTGTGATGTTTATCATTTCTGACTCGCTATCAAAAACCAAAACTGCAAAGACCACGTCCCTCAGTCCTGTTAAGGACAGGATACAGGAGACATGCAAATTAATTATAACCATAGATACTTTCATGCACGCTTTTGCATACCTGACTGCCCTCACTGGATGTGGTCCTTTCACCATCTCCTCCCCTCATGCCCTGGCTGCTGAATGTTCCTGGTAAGGGAGAGTGGGTAGTGGGGCGCACCATGACCTGGGGAGGGCCCCCAGTGCTGCCCCCCACCTCACCGTAGGTGCTCGTGGTGGCTGGTGATCCCGACACGCGCACGGCTTTAAACTCAATCCCTTCGGCGCCCATGCCAGTCTTGTGCAGCATGTATCTGGTCTCCGTGGAAATAGCTGAAACACCCATGACAGCCTGAGTCCCGGGGCCTGGATCTGACTCTTTCCTGAATTTAATTTTCTTCCTGAAGGCGATGAAGAGTATGAGGAGGAAGATGATGACAAAGACAAGGACCCCAATGCCCACTATCTCTCCCGGTCCGACATAAGATAGGGGCTCCGCCTGGGTAACACAAATATAAATATCATATTTAAAATGTCAAAATAGCCGTACTGTATCACTGTCTGGTTGAATTCACTTCCATTTAGATAAATAATAATCACATTTAAAAAACATGGTGTTATCATAAAACCTGAGATTAAAAATGCTCATTATCTCTAATAAAATGTTTAGCCAAGGTAGGAATCACTCCTTTTCCCTTACTCAATGAGTTACAGTAGTGCCAATTATTTTAAAGCAGTCCAAGCAACCATATAACACCTGTAGTATATATGCATGCTTTATACTGTAGTAGAGGGCACAAATACAGTACAGTTGACCTTCCAAGTCCAATTACTCTTGATGTAAATCTAGAAAGACCACCAGCATTGCACAAATGTTAGAGCCAAAAATAGTGTTGGTGCAAAATTAAGATTCCATATCAGGTGATGTTGGATAACATTTGTTGTGTGTATTCATTACTGCTCAGCAAGCATCACATCTTTGGCCTTGGAGTATAGAGGACATTAATTAGTTTAGCACAATTGTTTCTTAATAGGATACATGTAGGCTCCAATAAAAAAAGGCTTTATTCCCAAGCAGAAGACCTTTAAATGTCCTTTAAAACAACAAACAAAGTTAACTTATTAATTGCTTGTGAACGCAGCCTAATAGGATTTTTCAAATGGCTAGTTCTCTGCTAATTACTGTCTTCTAGGGACAAATTAAGCACCTTCTCACAAAGTGTAACATGAATAGGTGTGCCGTCTCAATATAAGGAACGTAGTGCATGGCAATAGCCAAGTGTGACGACTTCTAAAGGACTCTTTCATTTCCCAATTAGCACACTTGTTTTATGCTACTGCTGGGACAAAGATACAAAGCTAATGAAAGAACCTTCTGGGAGTCTGCCACACAATAACAATTACTGGCTGCTTCACAAAGTTTGCCATTGAGAAGAAAGAGGAAAGCACAAAAGGTGCTTTTTTACTTATACTTTAAATTATATTCTATGAAATGTAATCCTATTTAGAGTTTTTCATACTATACCTGTGTGTCATCCCCCGGATCATCAGGTGACTGATCATCACAAAGCTGACCCTCGTACCCCTCTGAACAGTTACAGTAGAACGACCCGAAAGTGTTGACACAGTCTGCTCCATTTCCACAGCCGTCCTGCTCACACTCATCAACATCCTGATCACATCTGCAAAGGCAGATAGACAAAAACATTGCTATGCATGGGAGTGGTGAGGAGGATTAGCTTCAAAGTGAAAAAGAAGAATTAATTATAAAAGTGTGTCAGTGAGTTAAAAAGAGAGGAAGAAAAAAGATGTATTCAGGGGACCTCTTTTTTTACTAAATCAAGGGTTATGTTCACAGATTCCCTATCATTCTCATTGATGTGGTTCTTATTGAAATACATATTCTTGAGTGCAAACACACAAATACACACACTCACGCTCATACTCTTAGATAAAGACGTAAATGAATACCAAAACCCACAGTCATAATCGCTTCTCATTGTCATTCTGCACGAGGTGCCTTCCTTTGAAGCAGATAGAACAATATATTTTTTACATTTAAATTCCTTTTCTTGACGACATTTTCCAAACACTCTGCAGGAGTCGGTCCAATGTAATAAAAAGAAAAATCATAAATGAGAATTTCTGGGAACCTTACTTTTACAACGACCCAAGTTTTGCTTTAAATGATGATTAAGGGAAGGAGTCATTAATGTCTGACCTGGACATATTTGCCAGTGTTATCCTCACATGAACACAATACAGCCTTGTTTACAGTAAAACATGGCTGAGCAGCTTTTTGAATTTGCGAGTCTAGGACTCAGCTTTTAAATGAAAATGTTTACCTTTTAACTGAGTTTTTCCAATGAATTATATTACATTACATTGTAATTAAAATTCTAATATTTCAATGTGTTATGATTACTTATCCATCTGAAGCTAAATCAATTTCAGAGTTAATTACCCTCAACAGCTGCAGAAAATAGTAATCGCTATAGCAATGGTTTCAATTTGTGTTTGTCATTAACTGATAATGATTAGTCAAATCTGCTGCCTGAAGAGAACATCTTCATTTTTATCTTTCTTAAGATTTAGTTAAATCCAATTCAACCTCCTCAAAAGCTTTGTCAGTACATAAAAAAAGCAGAAACATGGACTCCATTGAGGGAAATCTGCTCTCTTGTGGCGGCTTCATTGAACTACCACACAAGCAGAAAGGTCATTTCAAAAGCAATTACTGAGCTGTAATTAAGAATGCAGCTAGAGAGTTATTACGTTTCTTTTCAAGCTAAATTACACTGATTAGAAAAACAATTTATTTCACACACTAAGTAAACAAAAACAGCACAGTGTACTAATGTGGAGTGATGATTGTTTGTGTGCGTGTACATGTTTGAATGCATGAGGAGATTATGTTGTGTGTATAAATCAACACTAACTTCAGGTCAGTGAGTACGTACTGTCTGAACAGAGATCACCATTCTTCATCACTGTTTTTACAATCAATAATTTAAGAGTGTGAGGGTGAGTGAGCAGGATACTTTTTCTTACATAATCCCCCCGAGTCCTGCAGGACAGCCACAGAGGAATGCACTGCCGACAGGTTTACAGTCCCCACCATTCTGGCATGGGTTTGGCATGCAGGATGTCAATTCAATTTCACAGCGCACCCCAGCGAAGCCACCACTGCAAGTGCACACAACGCCTGTTGGTGAGAGATTCACAATGTGTCAAAAATAACAATTCTGATTTAACTTGAGTAACTGACTGAGTTTCTGAATACAAGCTGATTGTCACGACTGCACCAAAAAAACATCAAATTAAAATGAAGGAAAAACTTAAAAGCTGAAATTGACGCAGAAGCTATACAATTGAGTGAATCTGATTCAGATGGCAACATGTATTACTGTCATTTATGTATACAACAAGATGACTAACACCCACACACATTCATCCACACAGACCTCCAGATGGTAGGCTGCTGCACATGGCTCCGTTGAGGCAGGGCTGACTGACGCATGGATCTGGATAAAGCACGCAGCCCAACTTGACCTCGCTCAGTCCGGCGATCTCTGCATAACGGCTCCTCTTATTCTGGAGAGGCAGCTCGTTACCATTCAGTCTCAGCGAGCCCAGGCATCCCTGGAATCCATCCTGGGCTCTTGGCTGGGCCCTTACCCCACGGTCCCAGAGCCCAGGCCCCAGGCTCGGCCTCTCACCCTGCCCGCTCTGTGGCCTCACTTGAGCTCCAAAGAAAAATGATGAATCTGGGGCCAGAGGCCAAAGGCGAACAGGAGCTCTGGCAGCTCGCCTACGCTCAACATAGCTGTCATCCAGTGACAGGAGGGTGTAGTTTCTAGTTAGCTCAAGGGCAACAGCATGCCAGAGGCCGTCGTTTATTGGTCTGCCAGAGATACCCATAATGCCAAGGGTGTTGTCACAGTCCAACTGGAACCAGAGTCGACCCTCTTCAATCTGTGGAAGGACAGGGAATATATGTTTATAAAAAACTATGTTGAGAAACAGCACACCCTTTGCTAAGCAGAGCTGGCATTGGGACGCGATCACGTGTTTACCTTGAGCATGGTGCATGGGTTAACACGTGTGAACATGATGACTCCTCTTCTCTGAAGTGTTCGGATCCTTAGGCCAAGCCTCATCTCCCCACTCTGGCCACTCTCTGTCACTCTGTACTTGATGTAACTGTTTCCAGAGAAACTAAGAGAGGTTTGACCTAGGAGTTCACAAAACATAAATATACACGATTAAAAAAAGAGAAAGTGACAATCTTTTTTTTTTCTATATGGATCAGGTACAGTACATAGGTTTTAACTTCAAGCAGCAAAATAAATCATACCTGCACACTCGTCTAGTCTCTCAGGCTGACACTGGCAGACAGATGGCGCTGTAGGACCAGAACGAACACACTGCATGTCTGCTGGACAGGACTGACCTTCACAAAGTTCCACAGGACTGGAGCATTTCCCTCCTGTTTGGGCCAGATACAAAAACCACATGAGAAAATAATACCCTAAGGAAGGAAACAGCTTTGATGCATGTATACATCTTTCTTTGCATGTATCTGTCTCTATGTTATGTGTTTTTCGGAGTGCACTTCTCACCAGGGCAGGTGCATGTCTCTTTTCGGCTGAACCTCTGTGACACCAAGCTGACCCTCTCTGTGCTGTAGGTGACAGTCGAGTCACCATCCATCACCAGTGTCTGTTCACACACCCTGTCCCCACACTCCAGCTCCCCAGAGCAAGCAGAGCTCACCACCTCAGCCCCAGCCAGGATGCCCCGAATCTGCCCACGCACTGCTGCCTCCTCCAGCTTAGCAGAGAACTCTTGCTGCGAGTAGATCCCACGCATCCGTCCGCTGCCTGACGTCTCTGGCATATCTACGGCCAGAAGCAAATCCACTTTCGTTGTCCCCACTGGCTGAACACCCAGTATGTGGAGGGGATCCTGTTGTCCTGGTGACCATTTCCAACCAGCCAGTCCCCGCAGCGTTAGTTTGATCTGGTTCAAGTAACGGCCAAGCAAGTCTTCCGGGGACAGAGAACTGAAACGTAAGGTCAGGGCGCTACGTAGCAGCACATCTGTCACCTGTTCCACCTGGACTGACACATCGGCTATCACAGCGAAACGTCCGTCACTCACTGTGGCATTCATCTGGTATCTGAGAGAGGACATGGAAATGTGTTTGGGACAATTTTTTTAAATTTTTTTTATCACCGTTAGCTTCAATGAAAGCAGCTCTAATCTTTTTTGGGATTCAAGAAGTTAAATAAACACTGACAGCATAATAACATAACAACAAAGAAAGATTGTATTAAATTACACATCTGAAATATAAGTAATCAAAACATCAATAAATGAAAAGGAAAAAACTATAGAGGTTATCACCAAACGAGTTACTCAGAACCCCTAACAAAACCGTATGGCCTGATCCATAACTCCTATTGGTTGCTCCCTTTCATTACTTCTAGTTGAAGTGTTTTTTTTAAAGTTGTTTTGTTTTATGTGTGAAGGTAATGAGTTCCTCTGTCTGGATACTCATGTTCTGAGTTTTAAAGTTGAAAACTTGCTTTCAGGCTCTATTTTGATTGAGCTGGAGTTTCACATATTGTTTTTAGCATAGGGCCAAACCACCATACGGTTGGCAGGCTTTCAGTGTTACAGTTTTCAGCCTGTGCTATAAAGTGATGTGTCTGTGTGTTGTGGTTTGGTGTGGTGTGGTGTGTACCTGCCAGTTTCCAGGCCCGGCAGAGCCACAATGCTGCCATCCTGTCTGTTTATTGTAAACAAGCTTTTGGGCTGAAGCTTCTGGGTAAATGAAAGCACGTCATTGGGGTCGCGGTCGGTTGCATAGATCTGACCAATTGGCCCGCCCTGGAACATGTCTGTTACCATGACGATGAAGATTTCCAGGGGGGAGACAGCGGGTTTATACTGACTGTTCCCGATGACTCTCATAAATATCCAGGAGGAAGAAGTCAGACTTGGTTTACCCGAGTCAGTTGCCTAATAGACCAAAACAAAGTCACAGTCGGTGGTGGATGAAGTACTCAGATCAGTAGTAAAGCACAGAGTAAACATGCCAGTCCAGTATTCAAAATGGGTCTAATTCTGAACAACGGCCTTCATCAGAAAATGTTACTTTATCTTCATCATTCTTAATGCATTAAATTGTTCATCAAGCTTTTTTTTCTAGATACTGTCAGGTAATTGTAACTTGAAAAGAGATCAATAGGGTTTTATCTTAACGTAAAATAATACACAACAAGTTATTTGATCCATTTTATAAATCTCTATCGAAATATTCAATATAATCAAAGCTTTCATAATGGTTATAGCAAAGGGTGGCCTTGTAGATTACTGTAAACTGAATGAAACATCAATATTAAAGCTCAGTCCCCCCTTCAGTCTCATCATAATAATGGTGTTAATAGCTTCTCTATAATTGAAATGAGTTCATATGAGGCTAATGAAAAAAAACAAAACATATTTTAGCACCACTTAGTAGCTAACAGTGGAAAGCAGTGAAAGTGCATTTAGAAATGCTGAGTGTGTGTAACTAACGCTGTACTGTCAATCAACTTTACTGCATACATAATGGTTAAAGAGAAACAGCTACTACTAACCTGGATTTCAAGAGTGAACTCTCTGGGGGCTTCAGGGCCAAACACACGCTTGGACCTCAGGGTTCCAGTCTGGTCCAAGGAGAAGAAATTTCTCTCATTTCCTGACACCAAGCGAAACTCAAAGGGAGGGCCATTTCTAGGGGAGTCTTTATCGCTCATTGACAGCTTCAGCAGGGTGGTGCCGGCAGCTTGGTTTAGCTGAAGGTATTGGGAGAGAGAGAGGAGTTAATGTGACCCTAGCACAGATAAACGTGAATAAAAGCAGACACAGACAGACTGTTACCTGTATGACGCCTGTGGAGTTGGGAGGAGTGAAAACAGGAGGGTTGTCGTTAACGTCAGATATGTCGATGTTGAGGGTGACAGTGGAGGACATGGCAGGAGAGCCACTGTCGAACGCCTGCACTGACAAAGAGTACTGGGATACCTAGAGGGAGTAAGAGGGGATGAGAGTCATCTTTATGTAACGGGATGTATGAGAAGCACAGCTAAACCTTTATGACATAAATAAATCTGAATTTAATCACTTCATTTGGTGATGACCTTGAGCAGACTTTGTATTTTGTGTGCTCATGAACCGTAAAATTGCTATTGATTGTAAATGAGATATTGAAGTTAGAGATGCTTCCTTACTAGTTCTCTGTCGAGCCGCTTATTGACTTTGAGCAGTCCCGTCACAGGGTCAATCCAGAAGTGGTTAGTGCGGTCACCTTTCAGGATGGAGTATGTGATGCGCCCATTTACCTGGCTGTCTAAATCTTCTGCTGATACCTAGAAAAACACATACACATGGAGAGAAACGAAGTTAATAACAAATATAGCAGAACACTTTAGATCCAATATGTATAATTCTTATAATTCTTTATTTTTGCAGAGATGTCACACAGTTAAAAGCAATGCAACAGACTTAGCTAGTTGCTAATTACATCTGTTGTTCCTGGGCAGGTAGAAAAAACAATCCCATAACAAATAATATGCTACATAAAACATCACAGATACAAAGTCCATCAATGTGAGGGAATGAATAGAAAATAAGAGTGCAAAAGAGTGTTACCCTTGTAATTGTCTGCCCGACAGACGCATCCTCGCTGACCAGAACATTGTAGATTTCCTGACTGAAGGTTGGGGCGTTGTCGTTGACATCCATCAATTCAATGGTTACCATGGTAGCTGTACTGAGAGGAGGGTTCCCGCTGTCCCAGGCCTCAACGGTGAGGTAGTAGTCCTTACAAACCTCAAAGTCCAAATCATCAGCCACAGAAATAGAGCCTAAAACAAACACATTGTAAAGCATATAGGATTTAGCTCAAGATTTGAAGTGAGTTTTAGTTTAGCATTCAGCACATACAACGACTTCAGCTCACCCAGGTTTCTGTCTATGCTGAACTTTCTCAACTCGTTGCCTGACCGGATGGTGTAGGTGATATCAGCATTCGGTCCGATGTCCACGCTCGTCGCCAACACTCTCAGCAACTCGGTTCCCACGGCAACATCCTCAGGGACGGTGACAGCGTAGTCCCTTCTCTGGAAGACTGGAGCATTGTCATTCACATCCAGCACCAAAATGGTCAAATCCACCTGAGGGAGAGACAAGACTCATTTCACTGCCCTCAGAGTTTAGTTTCAGCACAAGACAAGGACATTAACGGGAGAAAAGATACAAGAAGCTCTACAAACAAGACAAGCGACTGGGGGAGGAAAACCCATTGACGTTTTTGCCCACCAAAGCCCCGAAGAGAATCTATTTAATTATTTCTTCCTTTCTTTTTGGTCACTAGATAAATATTAAATAGAAAGTTACACTGTGTCATTTGATTCTGCTTTCTGGAAGGTCAAAACAACTTTAAAACAAGGCTGTGATGTTAAGCAGTAAACCTCTTTATAATATGTGTATTTGATTTTCCTTTGGTGTATTGCAAACAAAAGTCTACAAACAATGGAGATTTTCATTGTAGCTGAGGGTTGGGGAAAAGTGTATCATCAGTTTCTAGTAATTATTTCTTAGAAAGAGTTTCCAAATGTAATGTATAACATTGCTTTATTTGTATAGGAGAATGTAATGTTATTACCCTTAGCCTCATTTCCCTTTATTTCTTACTTTTGACATATGATAGGTTTGGTGAAATGAAAATGTTTCTGTTGATTTGATTTTCCTTTCTGTGGTATTTCTGTTGTTGGTTTTTCTTGTATGTCTTTTCAATAACTGTTGTGGTTGTTGTACCCTATTGAGACCCCTATTTCATTCATAATTCACACCTTCCTCCCTCACAGGATGACATGCTTTCAAGCTAAACTGCATCAGACCTTCACTATTCTCAGCCCCCTTATGTATTCTGGCATACACACTCAGCATATGGTACGGTATATGTTATGCTACATATGGAGTCAAAGAGGAGAGTCACTTGAACCCAGTTCCACTCACTGCAAGTGGGATGTCATCGCATTTCTACCTTTTCTGCTTCCATACTTCTACTAATCGCTACTACTACTATCTCAGCTGTTACTCCAGTTACACCTAATGCTATGTTGGTCCAAATAGGCACACCTGATCTCACTTTTGTCTGGGGTTCATTTAAAGTTATAGCATGTTCCGGCAGTCCTAAAAAGAACCCTTTTTACCTATTTTCTTCCTGACTCTGCATCTGTATCCGTCACCTTCCCCACTTTCCCATCCAAGACACTCCACCGGTTGATGATTTATCTTGATTAAATCTACCAGGTTCTTTATCTGATCTCTTCAGTAAACAACATGTTTTTATTCATTGGTTTTTTGTTATTCATGTGTATGGACAGCAATACAAATTGCCCATCAGCAGCTGGGAGACTCTTTGACTGACTAATGTGCCACTTAATGTTCAGTGTATAAAATGTAATTGCGTAATTATGGTGAAATGGTTTCATAAATAATTACATTTTTAATATATAATTGGTGTAAATTGCTCAGAAGCCATTTTCATTTAGTCTGTATCTTATTTAATTGCCATGTTTATTTCACCTTGTGTGGTAATGTTGTGAAGCCTGTTGTGAATTTTAATCATGTTTGGCTTTCTTTTCATCTTGGCGTTATTTCAAAAGTGTCATGTTTTGTGATTGTGACCATCTTTTAGGATGTTTTTTTCCCTGCACTTAGGCTTTATGCATACTGCATAGCATGGGAATAACTCAACAACATTGAATGTGTGTCACTGGGATCACTTACCTGGGAGGACAGCGCCCCCTGTTGCCCATCTTGATCACTGGCCTGGACACGGACTCGATAGGAGTCTTGGCTCTCTCTGTCTAGAGATTTCTCCAGAATTACCATCCCTGTTACCGGGTCAATGGAAAACAATCCATTGACTGAATCCACCAGAGAATAGACTACTGTACGGTTAAATCCTGGAGAGAATGGGAGAGAAATCCAAGCACAGCCAAGACTTCATATTCATGTCAAAATGTTTTTCTTCCTGTTCAAGGAAGTCTTTTCTATTCGAAAAATTGTGCGTGATAACATGTATCTGTAAGTAATCTCAAGTGAGAGTCAGCAGTTTGAATGCTTAGTGACAGTATCTTGAAACTGCATTTATTGTGACTCTATTTGCTCATTATCATCCTTGTTCAACATCTTACTCCTCCAGAATTAAACTTCTTATTAGCTCACCTTCATCTGGGTCGCTGGCTTGCAGCCGGGTAAGCAAAGCCTTGGGGGCGGCATTCTCATAAACGCTAGCCAGGTAATGGTTAGAGGAGAAGGAGGGGGGATTATCATTCACATCCAATACTTTGAGAGAGATGTCAGAGCGGCAGAACAGCCCTCCTCCATCAGTTGCCTGGGCAATGAGTTTATAAGTGGTCGTCATTTCCCTGTCCATAACCGTGGCCGTGCGCAATTCACCTTAGGACACAAATAAAGATATGTAGAAAGGAGGCGTATTCTCTGACATACTCTGCATATTGTTTTTCCTACAAAAGCATAGAAAATATATGAACCGAATGTACCAGTGTTGGCATCCATGTAGAAATCTTCAACCCCGATGCCAAACAGTGAGTATTGGATGTCAGCGCTGGAGCCTGAGTCAGCATCTGTTGCGCCCACTGTCAGAATGCCCTTGTTAATGGGAATGTTCTCAGGAAAAGAGGCACTGTACACCGCCTGGCACAACAAACACACAGACACACACACACACACACACACACACACGCACACACACACACACACACACACACACACACACACACACACACACACACACACACACAAGCACAAAGTGAAACAACAGTTTCTGGGGGGAAAAAAAGGAAATCTGTCTAACACATAAAACTGTTGAGCAATGCCTCTATTATCCCTGGTGAGAACGAGCATAACAGTAAAGTGCCCTTTCCTGACCCTGCATTCACTCCAGACAGTTACCGCCTCTGGAAATCAACTTTGTGACCCCATTATTTCACCACACACACACCAACTACTTTTCCATTTTTTCCCAGACTTGCTGAAATGATTCGTCCATAACCTGATGAAACTACTATATCTACTACCAATAATATTAATTCACTTTCAACTAATATTACTTGTACTGCTTTTCCACTATACCTATCACTATTATTTCCTATGCTGCATCAACCATGACGAAACACGATGGCTAGTAGCAGAAGTGGAGGTTGTTTATCGCCATTACTGCTACTACCTTGACAGCTGAGTTCTGCAGCTACCATTACTTCAAGTAGAAATGCTTTTGTTTCTATGGTTACTATAAGAGCATCAGGCACTTCAATACTACCACTACTTCTCAAACAACTAGCACTTTTAATCAAAACACATGAGAAAGAGGCCATAATAAGCTACAGAATAGTGTGTGACTAAACATATTTTGATCAATGTGATGCTGTCACCGTACCATGCAAACTTTGTAGTTATCCTGGCTGAACTTGTAAAGGAACAGAAAGAATATAAGAGGAGAAGAGGGACACGGGGAGGGATGATTTCAAAGAGAAAAAGTTTGGACTGGAAATTTAACTTTCTTAACTAATGATGTGAAATTTAAGAATTGAAAAGGGGGTATTTCTAGAAGATGGAACATCCCAATTATAGTCCCTTTTCACAGTTGCTGGCCTCTTCTACAGCGTTCATTTGAGTTTGCATCTTAAAATAAAAAAGCTGATGTTGATTGTTTTTTGTGTCACACAATTTGTACAGTATGTCAAAAGTAGTAAGTTACAGTTTAGTACTATTGATATATCTGATGAAGTAATTCAAATGAAATTCTGTACTTTACTAAACAGTGAAACAAAGACTATTTTAACAAACCCTTTTCTGCAGCCGTTTCACATACATAAATACACACCATTATTCAACAGCATTTAAAAAGACAGATTGCAGTTACTGTTTGTTGCTCTCCGATTCTGCATGACATGATAAAACATTGATCAACTATTTGATATTCAACTTTGTATTTGTTTATCTTCACTTTAAGTAACAAAGTAATTTGTCTGTAGCCAGTGTAACTTGGTTTTTCACAAAGATTTTGAATAGATGTTTTCTTTCTATTTTTAGCCAATACTAATTGCAATGTGGTTAACGTGGACATAGGCAGACCACAAAGGCAATTAGAGTGCCATGAATTCTAAAACAGCTATGTAATAATACTTCATTGTCCTACATTCCAATAATTATTTGTTTGCGTTGCATATTTTTACGCATCTACATGTGTGTATTCTGACCTGGTTGCAGATGGGACTGTTGTCATTTGCATCCATGACGGTGACTTCCACTGCAGTGCGAGTGACATATAGGCCATCGCTGGCTGTGATGTTGAGCAGATACCAGTCCTGCTGCTCACGATCCAGCAGACCGCTCACGTAAACTTTCCACTCTCCCTGTACTAGAGCCAGGCCAAACACGCCCCGCGGGTTCCCCCCTGAAGATTAAACGGGTGAAAATGAAACCGCTGACAACCCACAGCATAGAAAGAGGCAAAGATGTATTGTAACAGACTTGTGAATTAACAGGCATTCTTATTTAGTCACAAGAAGAAAAAAACACCAGCTCCCCACCCATCCACACCCCCACACAAATGATGCAAGTACCCTTTGGCATAATCAATAAACATCTATCATCATAGCCTAAGCCGTGCTGGTGGTAAAGCAGTTATGGCCTTTCAAAGTGTTAAAAAGATGACCTTTCATTATGACACTACAAAGGCCAAAATACATCACCCTTAGATATTATCAGACAATTTTATGTGAATACAAATGATCAAGCTGAGTGTCAAGGTGAGAGTTTTGCCGGCAAGGTTTTTATTACTCCCATAAAAAGGAGTAACTACACAAAGCCATGTGTGAGTGTGTGGAATTCCAACCAATATACCAACTTCACATCGAATTAAAGACTCATTAAAACATCTGTGTGTTAGTTTGCACTCTATATATTATATAAATACAAATGTGCATTTCTCTGCCTTGATTAAGACGGGGTTTTTTTTGTACGATGTGTACATTGTAGAATGAAAAGGAAATTCCCAAAAATAAAAGGTTTGACATTTGGATTGGAATTTATTTGAAATGTGACCTTTAATAATAACAACCTCCTTAGTGGAATTCATTTTTATGCAACACCACCTTATCTCACTGCATAATGCAATTACTGCAACACATTATGCTGCCATTATGTTAGTATTGTTTTTCATTTCCTCACCAGTTATGTAAAAGTTGACGAGGCGGTTTTGATCCGTGCCATCTTGATCTTTAGTTTTTAGAACAGCTACCACCTCACCGAGGGGGTCGTTCTCCTTTACTGCACCCCGGTAAAGCTCCCTCTCAAACTGCGGGGGGTTGTCGTTGACATCCGACACAGTGATGGTAACCACTGTGGTGGAGGAGAGCGACTGTGACTCCCCCAGGTCAGAGGCCACTACTTCAAAGCTGTAGCTCGAGCAGGCCTCGTGGTCCATCTGACTCAGTGTGGTGATCCAGCCTGTTTTACTGTCAATAGCAAAGACTGAGCTCATGGTGATGGGGCTGCTGAAGGTGCTGGTGTCCTTTGTCAAGTCCAAGTTGTAGTTGATCAGAGATCCAAGGCTGTAGGTTACCTGGAATTAAGAAAATTAAGTAGCTTTCAAAGCATCAACAACAACAAAAACTGCTAAAAAAAACAAAGTATTTCTTTGTCAGTTGAACTTATCTGTCACACACCTGTCCATTGGAGCCCCAGTCTGGATCAAGTGCACGGACTTGTATCACTCTAGTCCCAACTGGCATCCCCTCCATCACTGTGGCAACATAGGCATTTGTCTCAAACATTGGCTTGTTGTCATTCACATCAAGGATCTGCAAAAAAAAAAAAAAAGAATCAAATTAAATGTTAAATTATACTGGAAAATATTGCAAATTAATCCACTCATTCTCAGAATTATTCAACCTAATTTTGAATGTATTGAATTGAATTGTCGTCATGTTGTGCAAAGTTTAATTATGTTATGTAGCAACTTCAGAACCTCAAACAGAGGAATCTTTGGAGAGAAGTAAGAACAAATAATGATCTAAATTTGTATAGGATATTTCCGTTGGCGTGCTTTTACATAATGAAATAATAACAGGCTCTTTGTTTAGCTTCATCACAAACCTTAACCTCGACGTCCACAGTGGAGACCGACTCGATCAGGTCTTTTCTTGTTGTTGCTGCAACCTTAAAGCGGAAGATGCTCATGAGCTCATAATCAAGTGGCTTGATCAGACGGATGAGCCCCGTGTCCCTCTCCACCAGGAAGGTCCCTCCCTGGTTGCTGTCGAGCGTCTCTCCACCAACTGCAGAGAAAGTCCCAGTCTGTCCAGGGGCCATGTACACAGACCCCAGAGCTGTTCCTACTGCTGTGTCCTCTGGGATGGTGAAGGAGTACTGAGGCTGGCTGAAGGACGGAACAAATGCATCTGCTGGGACGACGTGGATGAATGCTGACACCAGAGAGTGTTTTGCAGGGGAACCGCAGTCTGTGGCTTTGACGAAGAAGGACAGCACCGTCCCCTGGAGGTGGTCCACAGTGCTTTTCGTCATCATCCAACCACTGTCAGCCTCCACCTGGGCTCCGGCAAAAACCACAATGAATGATAGTTATATTTATTCCACTTTCTTTATTTTCCTGCATATCAAATTAGCCTCTTATACTTCAGCTTTTTGTTTCGTACAGTTCTATATTTTCTCCTAGCTCATAATTTAGTTTTTCTTTGGAACAGGCAAAACTAACTGAGGCATCAATCTTAATGTAACATCATTTTAACTTGATGAGTAAAATGTACAACTACAGATACCAGATAGCTGTTCCAATGAAAGGGGGAGCTGATGTCACTTGAGAATGTCTCTTAAGTAAGATCTACCGTATCATGAGTTTTAATATAGTTTACTCTTGTTTAATACATTTGTTAAGGTTCGAATCTGGTTTGATTTTTAGTCTTTCTTGAAGAAACTGAAAATGTTTGCTGCTCTATTAAAGCTTAGCATACAGATATGAAGTACAGCAGTATAAATTATAAGGTTTTAAAGCAAATGTACTCACCTCCAGCACATCCACCAGAGAAAGGCGTGCCTCGCTGTAAAGGGAGTAGGTAACCCTCCCATTGGGCCCGGCATCAGCGTCAGTGGCTTGGATCTGTGTGACCAGAGAACCTTTAGCAACATTGGCTTTAATGCTCATACGGTACTCCACGGCTCTGAACCGAGGGGCGTTGTCATTCTCATCAGCAAGAACCACTCGAACTGTGCAAAATGAGGCACGGCCTGGAAAAAAAACACAACGTAAATGTCTATGTATGGTTTCATACAGACTTAATAATTTGCCCTATTAAACAGTTTTCAATCAGTTAAAGCAAATGGCAAAACGTAACAAATCCTTAATGCAAACATGCTTCTCATTGTGTGATCTTCTTATACAGAATAAATGATCTTGAAGGCAATGTAAGAACAGTGACTACTCATGCACTCATGTTAGCTACATGCTTGGTCTGCCAGATTAAGGTATAACTTAGACTTTTGTGTATGTCTACAGTCATAAAGATGGGCTGATTTGAAGAGAGCCTTTGTCAGGCTATCAGTGTTATAGTCTGGTAAGTGTCATGAATAATACCTCCACCATCCAGGGCCATAATGGTCAGCACCATGTCCTTGTTAATAGGATTTTCTCTGTCTAATTTCTGAGCGGTTGATATGAATCCATCCGCATCGATAGTGAACTGAATTTTCCCCAGGTCGTTGATGAAGGAGTAGCTGATCTGGCCAAACAGCCCGGAGTCCTCATCTGTTGCACGGACCTGGAGACCCAAACAGGAAACAATGTCAAGGCTCTACAGCTTCTTCCATGTGGGAATGTTGAAATAAAATCCCTGATAGAAAGTAACTTAGTGAATGGTGAGCAGGCAAACTTACTTGAATGACCCTTGACCCCGGAGGAGCATTTTCTTGGACTTCAGCCAGGTAGAACCTCTGGCTGAACACTGGGCTGTACAGGTTGGCTCCCAGGACACGTACAATCACCTGCAGATTACATCATCATCATATCATTCTCAATTTGATGCCATCACAATAATCCTTACTGACCGATTTGTCAAACATGATCACATCAATCTGACACGCACACCAGCAGCATAAGCATCAGGCCTGTGATCTAATGGTGATTGATAGAGCTGTAAACACTCGGGAGAAACTACTGTGGAGGTCTGCTGTCTTCACATTATGTCAGAAGCGGCAGCAAAAGAATGAGGTGACATTGTATCTATAACATGTAATATAGACTGTCAGAGATAAGGGATATCAGAGCACACACGTGATTACCACTATAGGACAGTTTTTTACAGTATGCAGATCATCCTCACAGTTAATCCCTTATCACACAAACACATTAACCTCTAACTGCAGAGCCGCTCAGCAGCCAGTGGTAGGAAGCATCAGTCGTACTAGACAGCTGCAAATGTTTGAGATCAAATTGGAGGTTTCTCGGAATGAAACACTGCAAAGGTTAAAAAAATAGCAAATCAGTTAATAGTAAATTGTACGTTGTCTCACCTGAGCAGTGTTGGTGAAGACTCCATCCGACACGGACACATTTAGCTCATAAGAGAGTTTCATGCCTTGTCTCCTCTTGTTAGACAGACTGAGCACTCCAGTATCTGGCTCCATCATAAAAATCATTTTGTCATTCCCGGAGAGAATAGTGTACCTGAAAGCAATTTAAAAAAAATAGTACAAAGGTGTTTACATTGTTTCATGTTGTTTTGCTCAAAAGCTGCTGGAAACACAAAGTATTTACTTTTGTTGCTTATGCCTGAGAATCAGACGAACAAAAGTTCAAACCAGTAAGATTGCGTTTGAAACACAAAACTAAGAATGCCAATAGCAAGTACGCCTTGTAAATAATATAATGAACAGAAACATTTGGACGGGGTTCAGTGGGATACAATGCAAACACATTCTAACCATCACTTTAAGAACAAAACATCAAACCCACAGTTATATAAAACACATTTTACCTCAGTCTCTGAGCATCACAGATGTCGGCATCCGACGCCTGAACACAAGTCACAAAGTGCCCTCGGGAAGCCAGCTCGCTGACAAAGGCCTCGTACAGCGCTTGGCTGAAATTAGGAGGGTTGTCGTTTGTATCGGTTATAGTCACAGTGACACTAACATCACTGCTGAGGGCAGGGTCTCCACTATCTGTCGCCCTGACAATGAAGTTGTAGCGTTGGATGAGCTCATAGTCGAGCAGGCGTGCCGTGAATACCAATCCACTGTTACTGTCAATGTGGAAGAAGTCGGTGCTGTTGTAGATGTCAGATAGGATCTGGTAACTCACCGCAGCGTTTTTCTCTGAATCTTGATCCTGAGCAAACACCTACAGGGAGAGAAAGATTAAACATTTGCACTGCCTCATGCATTATTCAGAAAACAGTCTGAGTTATTTACCCTGACATACTCAATTCCTACAGTACTAAGTCACTGAATACTGAGCCCAAATGAAAAAAAGTGTACTAATGTTCTGGGATTTTTGATGGAGATCCAGCATTGAAATCCAAATCAAACCATTCATAAGCATCCAGCACAAACATTTTGTTGAAGCGCAATCATTTATCAACAAAAACAGACATTATACTGTATTCTGAAACCATTGTCACTTATATTTTAAGTATTAGTATTATAGATAATATTAATATTGATTGAGGGAAAGGAATTTTAGGTGGCACAACACTTAATATTTTAACTGAAAAACCACAACCTGCTTTTACAATGCATGAATGATTTAGTATACAAAACTAGAATACCAGTGAGCAAGCCAAAGTTTATTTTATGGCATGAAAACGATTTGTTTGATACAATATTCTTAGATACTGATTCTTTCTAAAACTCTAACAAGGCCATGACTTATGATGATGACTCAAAACTTTCAAAGAAATTGTTACAGAAAAGAATATATTCAAAAATCTGCTCAAGGCAACATCTTCCTCGGTGAAACAACATTCAGTAGCTGGTCCATTATTTGCTAAAGGTCAAGGGCCTCACAGGGAAATTTGTAGGGAAATATAACACTATTATCTCATAAATAAATCAGTAAGAAAACACTCGCATATTCATCCACAATACTGCTGAAGTGAATCCTAAGTGTAAACACTTATTTACTATGAGTATCACTCAACACACACACACAGACACACACACACACACACACACACACACACACACACACACACACACACACACACACACACACACACACACACACACCTGTAACACGGCTGTTCCAATCATGGAGCTCTCAGCGATCACAGAGGAATATGAAGTGTTCTGAAACAGTGGCGGGTTATCATTCACATCCAGCACAACGATGTCCACATCGACCTCAGACTTTGCTCTGGTCAGTGGATCTGTAGCCTTCACCGTCAGCCGGTAGTACTGTGTGGTCTCGTAGTCCAACAGATAAATCACGCTGATGATTCCTGTGTCAAAACCAATGTCGAACTGGAGTGAAGGGTCTCCGTCTGTGATGGTGAAGATGATGCTCTGGCCTTCAGGGCTGGTGGCATTGATACACAGGACAGATGTGGAGACGGCTACATCCTCCCTGACAGTGAGACCGTAGAAGGGTTTGTCAAACACCGGCATGGCTTTATTCACTATGGTAACAGGCAGCTCCACCTCACTTGACAGAGGAGGGAAGCCACCGTCACTGGCCACAAGGACCAACTTGTACTCTGCGTTGGATAAGCCAGCCTCAAAGGCCCTCTTTAATGTCAGCTCTCCTGTCACTGGGTTCACCTGCAACCAATATATCATAACTTGTTTCTAACATAGGAAGCATGAGAATGTACCAGAATGTTCAAATATATATCCCCGTATAAAAATATGAACACATTTAGAGCAGGAATGTGTAGCTCTTACCTGAAAGTTCCTGTGCTGCTTCTTAAGACTGTATGTCACTTCTCCATTAACACCGTAGTCTGAGTCGATAGCTGACACCCTGAAAATACCTGATCCAGGCTCTGCTTCCACCTGCACTGCAGCGTAGTAAGGGAGGTTCACAAACTCTGGAGCATTGTCGTTCACATCCTCCACCTACAGAGAGATCATCATTTTAAAGAGGCCCTAATATTGTTTTGGGGGTATTCCCTTTCCTGTAGTATGTTAAAAAGGTTTTGTGCATGTAAATGGTATGCTCCCAAAGTTCGTGCCAAAGGGAGTTTCTCCACCACACCTCAATTGGATTGCTTTTTTCCATAACATAATGAAATCCCTCTGTTACACTCGCTTTTCTACAGGCTAGCGCTTCAACACATTGTACTTGATAGACTAAGAGCCCCTAATGGGCTCTGTGTTAAGAAATTAAAAAAAGACAGCCACCTGAACTTGTACAGTCACCCTGGCCACCTTCACTATTTCATCTTCTCTGCGGACCTCCACCACCAGCTCGTAACTCTCCTTCTCCTCCCGATCAAAAGGCAAACCAGTGGTGAGCACCACCCCACAGGTTGGCCGAATGATGAAGCGTCCGCTGGGATTCAGCAGAGTGTACTTCAGCGGTTCGTTGAGACGGTGGCCAACTGTGTTGACAACAGTGACTACAGTGACATCAGGTATGTTCTCTGGGATTGAGGCGGAGTAGACCGGAAAGGTGAAGAGAAGGCCACTATCTATAGCTTCTCGGACCAGAACTGTGACCAAGGCCATGCTGGAGAAACGCCCATCCCAAACCTTAAAACGGACACATACAGAAGAGCATGAGTGCCTTTTTATGGGCATCCAGCACTGAGTGGGAAAGCATTATTTTTTTGTGTATTTGACAGCTGACCCTCAATAAGCTAATGCAGAGGATGTGATGCTGGGGTTTTTATCACATACTCAATGACACTATGTATGCATAACTTTGTTTCTCTTCTAAACAAAAAATAACACAACAGAAAAAACATTAGTGATTACCAATTTACCAGGGCATAAAACCCTGCGTCATTTAGCTGAAGTGTTTCATATCAACACAATGAATAACAATGGGTGTGCAGCTGACCCAGCGCTCTGTCCTCCCTGTGGGAAGCATTATCATGCAAGCCAGCTGAAGCCAACTTCATGCTGTAAATCTAAGCTAGTGACAGGATACATAAAAATTATATGTGTCATGTTCATTGAACACGTGTAGCTAATCACTTACCTTCACATTAAAGCGGTAACGGTCTTTACTGAGGTCTTGATTGATGACAGTGACAACACCTGTGTAGCGCTCCACAGAGAAGTACTCCGCATTGCTGTCCACCAGCGAGTAAACTAGCTGCGAGGCGAAGGATTTGTCAGGGTTTAGGGTGGGGTCAGAAGTCATATCGGGGTCCAAAGCCTCTACCCTGAGGACCTCGACACCTATGTAGGTTGGTAGGAGGAGTACTGCCTCGTAAGTGTCCTGTGACAACTTTGGAGGTGAGTCATTGATGTTGATCACCTAAGATTGAAACAAATACCCACAAATAAAAGATACAATTGAGTAAGGTAGGTGTGTATAAAGCACTGAAAGTGGACTCAGATGTCATTAACTTACCTTTATTATCACCTCTGCTGGGCTCTCAGTACTCAATGGAGGCAGACCACTGTCTCTAACATGAACCCGGAACACAAACTCAGAGAAGTTCTCATAGTCCAGGCTGGAGATCGTTCTAGAACAAAACAGCCATACATTTAATCACAAATCATGGCACATTTTGGTTTATAAGCAAGTTAATCATATGCCCAATATTTGTGGATTCTGCCCTTCACATACCGAATCGATCCAGTCCCAGAGTCTACGCTGAAAAACATACGAGCGGTCTCGTCTATGATCTGGAAGACCAACAGGGCGTTGTGGTTGCGGTCCCTATCGGTCGCCTGGATGACGAGAGGGTTACCATCCTCTCCCAAGACCACAGTGTTGACTAGAGCAGCCTCACTGATTACACCCACATACCTGTTAATGTAAAAAGATAACAGTGTTGCAAAAAAGGAAAATGTATGCTTAAAAATTGATCTAGAGAATCGCATGTGGTCATTGGTACCTGATTTCTCTGAAGATTGGAGGGTTATCATTGACATCCCCCACCTGGACGATGACGGTGGTGCTGGCCTCCACTCCGGCCATGCTCAGGGCATGCACCACCAGAAAGTAGGATGTTGTTTGCTGCCAAAACAAATAAATTCAGTGAGTAGTGAAAGGGATATAATGAAATTGTATGAGCACTCCTTGATCATCAACACACCTCGAAGTCAAGTGGTCTGTGTGTGATGATTACACCAGTATGATGGTTAATGAAGAAGCAGTTCTCCTCGTTGCCCCTGGAGATATCATATATGACTGCCGAGCGGCTGAGTGCGTTAACAGTGATCACGTGTGTTCCAATGGAGCTGTTCTCCATTATCTGCGAAAACATAGACATCAGTATCAGTTTATTAGTAATATTTGCATACAATAATTTCCCTGCACTGCTTCCTGCACATATACATGTTTTATTATTGAGTACTATCTGTGTTTCTGTCTTGATCTGTTGCTGCTATGAGACCTACATTTCTCTATAGGGATCAATAAAGGTCCCTCTTATGTTATCTCTTATTATCCCCCATGTTACCATCCTTTCAGTCAGACATTTCCTTCTGTTTACCTCGGCCTGATACTCATTCAGAGAGAATTTGGGTTGGGAAAAGTCGGAGAGTATCAATGAGATGCGAGCTGAAGCTGTGGCCATTAAAGGAGGAAATCCACTGTCTGTGACTCGCACAGTTAAGGTGTAAAAGCCCACAGAGGTGAGGTCCAGGTCCCTGGCGATGAAAATAAGGCCAGTGGCATTATCAATGCCAAACACACCAGCAGTGTTCCCTGAAAGCAGCAGAAAGGTTACAGACATAATTACTAGTAAATACACAGGACTTGAATCTCCATTTGTTTTTCTCTGACATATCATTAAGAAGGCTGTCGCAGGTCAAACCACTTCGCTAATTAGAAGCAAATACATACATTAAAATAAGATAGCAACAAACCTGCTTCCATAATATAGGAGAGTTTCCCGTTAATTCCATTGTCTTTGTCTAAGGCTGTCACTTGTAGGACAGAAGTGCCTATGGGAGATGATTCATAGGCCACAGCATCATATACAGTGCTGGTGAAATAGGGGATGTTATCATTAGAGTCCTCCACTGCCACCAGGATACGAGCCAGGTCGCGGTTAAATGGAAACTCCTGATCCTTGACCTGGAGTGAAATGACAGATGAATATGGATACCGTTTTAGGATGCAGTAAAAAATAAATAAAGAATGAGCCAACAAAGAAGAGGAGCTGAGAGGAGCTTCATTTTGAAGAGAGCCCAGGTAAGCACACACACAGACAGCCAAGCAATCAGACACAAAACATATATATTAATTTTTCCATGTTCCCGTCTCACCATGATGGTGAGGATGTGCTGTGTTCTGGCCTCATAGTCCAACCGGTCTGCAGTGTAGACGACCCCAGTACCAGGGTTGACCCTGAACAGCCTCATACTGACTGGGTCTACACTGCCATAGATGGAAAAGCTCAAACGGGCACGCTCATCCATGTCCGACGCTCTGACCCGCAGTAGCTCCATGTCAACTGGTGCGTCCTCTGAGACACTGACATCATAGGCTGGCTGTGAGAAGACCGGAGGGTTGTCGTTGCTGTCCAGTATTCGGATAAATACCTGAGTGACAATGATACAGAGGGAGAAATTAAAAAGTAATTCAAATAGGTAGTGAGGGTGCTCAGAATTGTATTCTTAAAGATAAGAGCCATGTTGATAATACTGATAATATTTGATTCAGTCGTGATGTATTCTTTTTTCATTCGCAAAATGGAGATACCAGCCCTATTTACACTAAATCTCCTTAGTCAAAGCCTTGGGTATCTTTTTCAAATTGGACAGGGTGTTTTCAATAAAGAATGTACGCAACTGTGGCACAACCTTTATTTGCACAGTCTAATCCCATTAATCCAATGATATCAAGGATTTCCCTTACGAGGCAGAACGAGTAGTCCAGCCAAGACAGCAGGAGGAAATGTCAAAGACAAAACCACATTTCATAGTCAGTGAGAGATCATTTCAGGGAAAGAGAATGCAAGCATAGCAAGGAGAGATGCTGAGAGTATACAGCTCCCCAAGGAATAGGTAACAATAATTTAATTTGATGTGGGTCTGGAGTGTGTTAGAGGCAGTGCCAGTGCATAACAAATCATCAAGTGTGCTTACCTGAGCTGTGGCAAAGTTGGTCCCATCTGTCACTTGAATAGTCATGTTGTACACAGACTGCACCTCTGCATCCAGGGGCTTGGCCACAACTAGAGTTCCAACCCCCACTTGAAGGTCATACTGCATGTCAAAGCTCCCTGGAATCACACACAAACACATACACACATAGCTCACACAGAGTTTCAGTCGTTTAGTATTCAGTGTGCGTGCTAAACTCAGGTGCTCTAAGTTATTACTGTGTAATTGTTTTGGCCAGGTTCCTGCGTCTGGAGCTGGAGGGTCTGTGAAATAAAATGAACTGAAAAGCAGTGCAATGTAGCAACGAAACCCACTTGGCAGCCAGAGAACTGTTAACAGCCACACAAACATCTGTCTTATCACTCCAAAACACAACCCATCTCAGGGATCAAAAACCTGCAGCCGGGTCTTTTCCACGGGCGCCGAGTGTACAGTTTAGAGGCTTAATGTTTGATTAGGATGACGGAGAGGATTGATACGTGTTAGGTATTCAGTGCCATCCTCGGTCTCATTCCAGCTTCTCTCCAGAGATATCTGGGAGCCTGAGCCCTCTTCAGCATATGAATACTGATTGGCCATTTTTCACAGGAGCACTGAAGCATGTTGAGTCGTGCCAAACCGTGGGGATTCGCTTTCTAATTCAGGTTAGGTTGGTCAATATTACACTGTGATCACACAGCATAAAAAAAACAGAAATCACAGACTGTAGTCTCTAAATAAAAATAAGTATTCTTTTTCTGTTATGCATGTTAGAGTTGCCTCTAGGGGCTCTTCAGACTCAGTTTTGCTATTTTTGGTAGCATCTTTAACAAACATACACTGATCCAAACATCTAAACAGTTACAATAAACCATGTGTATTAGCAGCAAATGTTTTACATTTTGACAAATTGTTTTAATGACTGACTTTTAGTCACTACTTTAAGTCTTAAACAGCTTGAATACCAATGAGATAAACAAGATGTATTTTGAGTGGGTCCCTGTATTGTTCTTATTACATAATCTTCCAGCATTTAAGAGGCAATGACACAGTTTAATCTCACCGAACAACACAATACATGCATACCGAAATAGCATTTGGTTAAAGGTGAGAGATCTATTGCAATAACATTGTTGACACAGATTACCATACAGTTTTCCCCCTTTTGTTACGGAGCATACCGGGGTTGTCAGTAACTGCATAACAAATCCTCATGTTGACTTATATTGTAAATTACTGTAAGTATTAAAGGTCATTATTTCAAATGTATTTCCATTTAGAGAAAGGCTCAATGATGTAAGAATGCTACAGTAAGAGGTTGAATGTGTCATGCAGAGCAAAAAAGCACAGTGGCTGAACTAATGATTTGAACCTATGCTGCCTGGACCGGAATAACAAACTACTACTACGTGTGGAGTGCTTTTTCAAACTCAGATCAATCAATACCGCCTTTGGCCAAACACGGCCCTGGTACTGTTTGCTGCATTTCCTGAATTTTCTACATTTCTCCAGACACGGGGCAATTTAGGAAATCATTCGGCAAAATATGCTTTGACCAGACCTGTTTCAAGTGAGCAATTTCTTCCACATGCATTTTGAGGAATGTAGAACGTTTCTCTGGCAAGACGTCCGCCTTAACAAGAGAGAAAGAGAGAGAGGTTAGACGTATTTAGGAAATCAAGGATGTCATTGTGATCAAAGGTCTGCCTCATCTACAGCACTCTGAAAAGTCAACCTCTTGAAGTTTTCACATGTTTGTGCATCATTAAATACTGCAAGAGGATTCAATACATGCGCGCAGTAGCGGGAATGTGATTCATTCAGGGACGATATTCAAGGCCGGAGAAAAGATTATAACTAAGGATTTGTTTTTTAAAAAGAAAAAAGCGAAATATTAATGAGCTGCACAATTACATCCCTGACAGCAACAGTAATAGTGGAAAAGGAATATAAAAAATGCTCATGTTCATCATGTTCTTCTCATTTTCTGCTTCTGCTATGCGTGCGTCAAAAGGGAATAATCAACTCATCAACTTGTTTTTAATTCATTTCCAAATAAACTTTCAAGCAGGGTCTCTGTTTAGATTATTTAATCAGGGTAGCAATGTTCAGCTTTTTACTGATACTTAAACAATTCTGAATCAAGGGGCAAGCTTCCCATTTTTGAGCAGGCAGACGGATGTAAAACCAGTAATCTCTTTTTAAAGAATCCTTGTTTCCAACAGAGCAAAATAAATAAGAGGAACCTTTATTGTATTGTAATTTGTTATGCTTTTAACAAAATCCATTTTAAAGTAGTGAAACGTTTTATTTAGATAATTAACTTTTACCTGCGTACAGTTAATCGCAACAAAAGAGCCTTTCGATTTTAACAAGCTACTTTGGATCCTGAGAAACTGTCTTTAGTATCTCTCATGCCGTAAAAGGTTTTATAAATCAGCTGAAATATGTCCATAGCTGTTATGGAAGTCTGTGGGAAAGCCTGCAGTTTGAGTCAAGAATTGTAACACTTGCAAACTATTACACTGCATGGAGTGAATTGCATTATTTCCATTGTGTTAATTCGGCTCACCCAGCGTAGGTCTGACCCAAATAACATCTCTCAAAACTAGTATTGTATTATTCCAGCATGCATATGGAAATACCATTTCAATTTTGACTGTCTCTTTACAGTCATGATTGATAGGGTTAGTAAATTCCCTTTTAAATACATCAACTATACAACATGACAGATGACAAGACTTATTTAGTTCAATTTGATAGTGTGGCTGGGTCGCATTTGAATGCATGTGTCACCTGAAAACATTATGAATACGCATTATTCTTTGTTAGTTTGTTGTCACACATTAATTTTCTCACCGATAATATTGAACCAGACAGGTGTGCTCGACTGGCTGACAGCCACTACTCCCACCGGCTGAGCCACGACAGCTGTCTCCGAAATGGAGAAATTGTAGGACCTCTGGGTAAATAGTAGAGGTACAGGCGAGGGGACGGGTTTTCGAATCCACTCTACGTGGAGTTTGACAGTGGACCATAATGGGGGATCACCGCTGTCCTCGGCTTTTATCTGAAAGAGGGAACAATACGGAGAAACCAAATACTTAGCTGACACATGCTGGAGCCAATGAATCAGGCATTTGGGGAACATTTAACAATGATAAACCAGACAGGTAAACAAGCGAAAGGAGTGTTTAACATTATGTTAGTATGCATGTATTCAGGGCAAGCAAGCAGTGAGAAAGTATTAGTATTCTGGCCACATTTATGTCAAAACTATGCCGATGAGCTCTATACTCATCTACATTTACTAACACCTGCACCTCAGCGACAACCTCCTATCCATAAATAATATTTTACTAACCTCAAAATTGATTCCAGAAATTACAGCTTAATGGGATGGCTGTCCCTGCCTGACTTTAAATACCTCGCTCTGCTTTTCACACATCAAACTGGAAAACATTAGCGATAAAAGAAAACTCTTCGGAGGAACATGCAGCATGTCAGAGGCAATTGTAAAATGTGGCACTAAGTGGTGCTCATTAAAGAGCAGAACCTGTGAGACAAATACATTATTGGAACAATTATTCACTCAGTGTTACGAGAAAACCAAGAAACACATATGAAAGAGAGAAAACCGGTGTGTTCATTGTCGATCTCACATTCCAGTTCCAAAGTGGTCACAAGCTCAAAGGGCACATGGGCGTGAGAGACTAATCAGTGAACCAGACGCATAAGATAAATCAGTTCTTCGTAGCGCATACTTAAAAGGGACTGGAGCAGGGTGAATAGACAGCAGACACTATCAGCATGAATAATTTCATATACAAATACGACCACTAAAATTGCAATATGTGCTTGTGAGTGAGCATTGACATTTACTGCCAGAGAATCATAAATGCTTTGTGCCACCTGATGTGCATAAACACAAATTCAGCTGTGCCACTCCATCCACCTTGGCGCTTTTGAGTCCATTTGGCCATGGTAACACCAAAAACCAACAAGCTCTCATACCTGGGCTTGAGCCCGATGAAAAATGAACTACGTGACTCTGTTTGTTCCTGCCAAATTTGCAAATGCATGTAAGCAGATCCACTAACCTAATGGAACCCACGTGGCTATGAATTTATTTTGAAGAAAGGAAATTGGGACAGCGCTTTGCAAGTGGAAAGAGAGAAGCACTATTCCTGAGAGCGGTCACAGTCTTATCCGTAGTAAGACAATATTATTTAATAGAGATTTATATTCAAGTATGCCAAGTTGCATGCTATTTAAAAAAAGAAACTTGGAAAATGAAACTCACAGTGAGGATGTCATAGCTTCCCGCTGTCACCATCTTCTTGGATGACACCATGGCAGTCCTGGGGTCAATACTGAACTTGTCATCCCCATTACCATCGACAATGCTGTAGGTGATGTTACCGTTGGCTCCTAGGTCACGGTCATAAGCGAAGACACGGTACACCTGTTCGCCACGTTTGTTGCGGTCTCGTTCGGTCAAGCTGATGCGGTAGGTGACTTCGGGGAATGTAGGCGGGTTGTCGTTCTCGTCCTCCACGTGAACTATGACCCACACAGTAGACTGCCGGGTGGTCACTGGGCCGTCTATTACTGTTACCTGAGTAATACAGAGACATAATGAGTCATTAATGTCTTGTGAACCTGGTTTGTCATGTGCAGGATTTGCATGAATTTATCAACATCTTAAATCTCACACTGTGTGGCTGAGCTGATGGGAAATCTCTTTGTGTTATTGATCCCTGGAGGCGGAGGCAGAGGTCTGATCATTGATCAATTGGATCAGGAAAGGGTGAACACCGCCGCTGCCAGCCTGACTGCTCACTAGACTATTAATTACCAACAGGCCGCAGAGAATGGCAGACGAAGCAGTGGGTGGCATGCATGGAGCGGCATTTATATCGAAATCTCAGGACAGGACAGGACAGGACTGGACAGGAGGATGTAACAACAAAGGCTTCTCTGGCCCCAATTTCAAACTCCCTTCAGGTGTGAATGTTTGACTATATGATGCTGTAAGGTGGAAGCGTCCTTGCCCAACTTTTTCATTTTGTAGTGTGCTGTCATACGCTGTGTTCCTATTTCATACTGAAGCCGAACAAAGCAGAACAAAGAGTTATTGTGTGTAGACAAGTCAATTGGCAATACGGAAAGAAAACACTACGCTGCAATGCTGCAGGTGAACTGGGGGTTATTTCATTCCATTTTGTAGAAGGGCAAAGTGCTCGCAGATTCAACAGCATTCAATAATGTGTAAGAGAAGTCTGGGGAAGTGGAAGTTTGCTCGGGTCTCTGAAGTCGAGAATCTCTGATTATCATGTTCATCTGCATGCAGAGCAGCAGGAGCAACGAGAAATAGTAATCACAGAGTTATCTGTGTGCCCAGTGTCTGCGCTTATCAAATGCGGGGCAGAGAAACTCCTCTCCTCCCTTTTCTCGTCCTGAGTAGAAAAGATAACCAATGATGAATGATTATATTTAGAAATTCCTAAACCTGGGGCCCAAAACTACAGCCATTCATCACAGTTTATGGACTGTTGAAGGCCTGCCAGGTTTGTCCTCCACACCGTCTCTGTTAATGGTGGCTAGTGGCAGGCGGCATGGCCAGATAAATAATAATAGCAAAAACCAATAAACACGGTTAATGTTATTCTGTACCTCTAAGAAGTGCTCAGCCTGTTGTTCTCTGTCCAGTTTTCTCGCGGTTGTCTTGATCAGACCTAAGAATCGCAAAAGAACAACTTTAGATTACACAAACACAGACGCAGATGGTGGATAAACAAATTAGATTACAGTCCTTGTCTCCTTATCATTCAGTGATTATACAAGTTTCATAAAAGATGCATGATCTCCATTCAGAGGTTTATAAATATTATAACATTTAAACATTAAAGCCAAACTAAACACTAACAAGGAATTCTTACACTGAGTGCATGTATGCACCAACACGCACACATACAGACTAGAGCCTGCAGTCCTGGCAGAGATGACGGCACTTGGCACATGTTCATATGGAACTGTATAGCTGGGGGTCACTTAGTTGGCCAGCATGCCACCATGACAGAGCGAAAGGAGTGAGGCTATTGATAGTAACTGATCGAATCAGATTATTCCGATGACAGCTTGACCAACCCTAGCAGGCTGCATTGCTGATCACAGACAACAAAGGCCAAATGTTCCTCTGATAGTTTATGTTCTCTTTTTGTATTTTAAGTGTTTCCTTTTTTGTTATGTATTCTCAACGCACACAGCAACAGTGAGTGTGAATTAATAACTGCTGTGTTAATTCAGTAAAAACTTTGCTAGTTAAAATGAAAAGCTCCCCTGACATTATCCAAGCCAGAAAGCCCACAAGGATTAAAAAACGCATGCATTAATCCATAAGCAAATTCGACCCTAATGAATGACAGTTTTACAATATTGTAAGCAGGCTTTGTTCTCCAGAATACATTGATGTTGTTCATCACAATACTTGTATACTATTCAAACTTTCTCAAAGGCATCCAAACTCTGGAAAACGTGAGCATTACGACGCAGAGATACACACCAAAGCACTGTATTGTATAAGGAGCTATTTCTGTGTAGATTCTTTGTGAAATGACTGTGGTAATGTGCTTGAATGACGCATTTGTTTTAGTGTAATGAGCCGTTGCGGGAAGTAGAATTTTTTGGGATGAATACAATATCTATGCAGTAAATGAATAGACTAATTCCATGGTGCAAACACACACTTACACATTTCCATGCTAGTGCATATGAAAGTGTCACCTTGAGCTTGCTATGCAGGCTAACTTCAATTAAGCAAATTAGGAGTAAATCTAGAGCAGCGGTCACAAGCTGTAGGGGGGTGGAAGAGGGGGGGAGGTGGGGCTTGTTCAGCAGAACATAGAGCGAATTACTCTGATGAAAATCAATGATCTACAGAGTGCAGCACATCTGCAACGGTACATCCGCCGGTTTTAATTGAACATAGGTAAGAATTCTCTAAAAATCCTCACCCATGCCTTCACAATATGTGTGTCATGGTCCAATACTTTTCTTCCTTTAAAATGTTCAGTAGCAAATATGGATTTCCGCACAATATCTGTCATGTCATTGTCATAACCATTTTTTTGCCATGTAGGGGGAATAGCTGACATGTTTTCTAACTGGAGCAACAGTAAAAAACACCAACTTGACATTTCTAAATTCTTCCTCTTGTTCATTGTTTATCATGAATATTGACTCAAACATGTACAATTGATTTATTAATATTATGGGACAACAAAGCCAGTGCAATCGAACAGTTGATTGCAGGAAAAGGTCACAGCCGCCATGATTCCATGACGGCTCTCTGCAAACATGCACTTTTTAGAAACCAGTATCCCTTCTAACACCCTTTGTCAACACTTATCTTTTCTCTCTTCACCCCCAAAGGGGGAAGGCTCCACTCGCACACCCAGAGACAAACAGACAGCCCTGGAAGCTGTGACAGCACATTTGCACACTTTGCACTCATTCAAAGTTTGCCTTCAATACATTTTGGGAATTGAAGCAAAACCTCAAACCCATCAAGCTGACACTTCCAGAGTGAAGTTGAAAAATGGATTACTTTGAACCCCCCCAAAAACTCAGTTCTAAAAACAACAATTTGAATTTTGACGGGGTTTTGCAGCAGCTCAGGACCTAGTGTGGCAGGCTGCCACTTCATGAAATTAAATCAATCAACTGGCTGATGTTTTTTCATCTATCCAATGAAGCCACACTGGTACATGGAAAGTTTTGGACTGGGCAAACAGTGAGGCGTGCTATTTATTGAATGCAACTCTCCTTTGTGCAAACTAATCTTCTGGAACTGTCATGCACATTTTTGTGAACATTATAGTCATTGTAGTGTAATGGATATGCCTTTCTAAAGCTGCAGGAAATAGTAGATCCAAACTAAAAATATAATCCACAAATTTCATTCACATTATTTAATGCGCTTCAGTAAGCTAGTGGAAGTACACCAGAAGGAGAAAAGACCATTAAAAGCCTATTGCTCAGTTATTGCAATGACAGTTCATTTATCTCAGTGTGAACAAGATAGTCATCAATGTGATCTGGATAGTATGAAAATAATGAGTAACAGATAACAAGATACTGAGGGTCTCCCAAATAGAAAGAGAGCAGGACTCAGATGGCTAAAAACCTCTCCCCTGTGGCGCGTACACACACACACACACCCACACACAAATCATTTGTATACAGCTGTTGGATGAAAGTTGTGGTTCACACAGAAACACATGTGCACAAACACTCTCAAGTGAGTTTCACACATTATGAGGTGGCTTTATCACCATCGAAACATTGCAATAGAGCTGCCCTCTCTAACCTACTGTAACCAATGAATAAATGGATTAATTTGCCACACTATCTCTCCTGCTCTCACTGAAAACGCAGTGACAAACTTGCTAGTGACACATCTGATGAATGCAACAGATCAAGGACAGAAACGAATCATTACAGCTAAGGATTAACCGACATGAATCATATTCTAATCTGAAGGATTTCAAAGAGTCATGAGTAAGGGAGGTTGCCTGTTTGATGGCTACAGTTTGCATATTGATGAGTGTGTGATGACCAGTGTTTCTCTTTTGGGATCAATATTAGCCTTTTCACCCTTGTTCAGTCCAATCCACTTCCATATGTGTTATCAATATTGTCTATACATAATGCTGTAATGTAAAAAGGCCTATCCACAGAGGGAAAGAGAAACGGACATACCACGCAGCAGCACACCATTAGGGTAATCATTTCTTCTGCCAAAATGCTTCATAACTGACAAGTCACATACTGTATAGGCCATTGCCTTTTGCTCATTACATTGACATTTCTTGGAATCAGAATACAGGTCCCTGTGACATGCCGAAATGTGCCCTTTGTTGTTTACAAAACACTCAAAACCTAAACTAGGGCAGAGACAGCAAAGACTTCACAATTTTTGTTTTTTCCTCAAGATTTGAATAAAACATTTCAACTCTTTAATAATTCTTGAAGCTTCAAGCAAAGCGTGTACCGAGAATGCATGGGGACCTCTGCAGACTTCCGACTTCAGTCAAAAGTGAAGCATGTCAGAATTTATTTGCTTTATTAATGTTTGTATTCTGTGCAGATATATATGTAAATAAATCAGAAATACTTGAAAATAGAAAAAGTAGAATTGTAAGTAGTTTTAGGAGCACAGAGAAAAGTGTGGGATCAATACAGGCCCAATAGAGTTTTCCATCAAAGAGAGATATGGTAAAGTTTGACACTAAAAGACTATGAGTTTTGAAATGTTGTTCAAGCATAATGTCGGAAGATGAGATTCAGTTCATAGGCTGCTGTTTTTGTAAGCCTGTTAAAATGTACCGGGAATTCGAGTGCGTGAAATGTCTAAATAAAGATTTTTCAGAGCACATAAAATTCACAGATGTGTATAAATGATTTGGAAGCATTTTGACTATATAAATAAAATATGTGCACAATTTATCTCGTAAGGTAAGTCGTGCTAACAGTCTGTTCACTTTTGGGAATACATGCGTACTGATTAAAAGCAGGAAACAGTGTAAAATGAAAACTCAAAGATGTAATGTTAAGTTTAAAAGGTTACTCCATCAATGTTTCCTTATCATCTGCTTACAAGCCTTTGAGAGTTCTACCGTTTAAACAAAAAACTTGTGAATCTGTCCATCTTGAGTCCATAGATGCTATAGCAGTGAAATACTTAGTTGATGGACTATTTTAAAATACACCCAAAATGTGTGATCCCACCTTTATAACCCCATTTAACCAGACAGAAATAGAACCGCCCACTGACTATTACATAAATCAGGAAGCAGGTTTTAACACCCAATTAGGCCACATTAACAGAGACAGACGGGTATTTTTGCATGTGCACATTAAAGTTAAATTAGTCTGGACAGGAACAGGGAGCAAAATGTGTCTTTCTGCACAAAGAGGTTTTTTTTTTTTTCGCAATCACAGACCTTCATTTCTCATGCAGTATTTTCCCACAGGCTCGAGAAGGTAATATACAATCACAGGCTGTCTGAGCATCATTTTCACAAGCTCAGACTAAAACCCTATCTTGATCCCATGGTACAGGGCTTATTGTGAACCCATATGGTGGTTGGCAGTACTTTTTTGATTAAAAATCTAATTCCAAATCCAAGATAATACTCCTGAAACCTTTTGACAACTTCAGATTTCCTTTTCCCTTCTACTTTATTCAACTCTCTAAGAAAACCATGTTTTTATTCATGTTACTATAAATCAAGTAATGCATTGAAATATACTAGTTGACCGTCCTTGAGAGAACAAAAGGAATGGAAAAGAAAATTGCTTTGACTAATTTAAACTCCTTCTTGTCTAGAAGATATTCACCCACACACTGGCTTAATACAAAACTAACAACATTAATTTCCTCTAGTGCATTGCAGAGAGCTTTCACCCCTTAAGATGACTGAAAGCAATATTCAGTTAAGAGCGTGGGGAAGATTGTGTGGAGGGCAGCTCATCAGTGTCTCAGATTTTTGATTGTGTGGGCACAAAAGTCTTTTTAATTTGTTGTGTGGGTTTCAAAGCCTTTTATTGAATGAAATTGAAGTAGGAGGGACATGATGAAAGAACATTTAAGTCATTTGAGAGACATGCAAACATGTAAACATAAAATACTTGGATAATGAATGTGTTATTTGTAAGGATATACCAATTACTAGTTCATTCTAGTACATTAAACTGTCAATTATGATACCAACATCTCTTTAAAATGTTGCATTACCTGTTCTGGGGTTGATAGAGAAGAAATTCTGCGGGTTGCCGGCGGTGATGCGGTAACTTAAACGACTGGGAATGGCAGTGAGGTCAGGGTCCTGCGCCTGGATGCGGATGATTGACACATCCTTTGGAGAGTTCTCCATGACGACTGGGTGGTAGATAGGATCTGAGGTGAGGGGAGCATTATCATTGACATCTTCTACCTGAGAGAGAAAAAGGGGAGAGGAAAATGAGGAGGTAGAGAGAGTGAAAAGTTGCGAGAGGGCGAGAAGGCGGAGGAGAATGACAGGAATAAGCAGTGTTGTTTGTTTATATTACAACCGTGTAATTTATCTGAGTTAAATCTTAATTGGCCTAAGATGTGTTGATAAAACATAACCCTCTAAATCAGAATTGTAATATAGCGTTTGGTATCTTTTTTAATCAACAACTCATGAAATGCAGCATGTCCTTGGTCTGGGTTGATCTGTTATCAATCACAAAATGGATTTTTTTAACCAGAAAACGTCATGGATGTCACACTTTAAATGCACTGCAAATTCATTTCCCTTCTTACAGCATATATCTAGAATATTTATGGCAAACACAGCGTTGATGGAGTGTTTGCTGCAAGGCACAGAGAGCCAAGACGTTCAGCCGGTGAATGAGGAGCACCTGTGCCTGATTAATCTCCCTATTTTCGTCGTGACGAAGAGGCCGGGAGTAAAGCGCCCGATCACACCGCCACACCTGAATATCCCGAAGCCAGACAAGGCGGTTTGTTTTTTTATACACTGCTGAACTCTGCCCCAAACGGGGAGCAGTGTTGGAGCAGTGATGTGTGTATTTCAGTGTTTGGTCTGTGGATTACTTGGTGCAAAATAAAAAAAAGAAGCCGAAGCAGAGACTTCCCTCTGGTGGGTATCTGTAGCTCGCAGACAGAGCATTGCTATAGTTATCCACTGCACTGAGCTCCATGTGACATTAAGCAAAGAAACCTCCACACAAAACTCAATTTTGTATATATAAAATAACATAGAATACCGAATGTAGACTTTCAAATATTGTGCTTTTGAAAAATGTCTTTTGGAGTCACAAACAAATCTGTCCAAATTATAAATGAGCATGATGTTTTTGATATTTTGTAAGCAATTAAGGTTAAACTGAAGAGTTTTATTCAAAACAGCAACAGAAATAACTGCTTATTAAGGAACTTCATGTTTATGAATGTGGATACTACCAGTAGAATATGGGTACCTGTATGAAGACTTCAATAGAGGATGACTGGGGCGTAACTGCTCGGTCTGTGGCATATACAGTAAGCCAGTAGGAGTCTTTGGTCTCACAGTCCAGGATTCCAGCAGTGTAAATAACCCCTTTGGAAGCAGAACAAAAGATTCATGGAACTGTTACTCGGGCTTGAGAAAACATATCTATTAGGTGGTGTGCATGTGAGTGATGGGACAATGTGGGTGTCATCTGCAGAATGCACTGCCCAAATACCTCATGAGGAAAAGTCTTTGAGTACTAACTTTCTAGAGGAAAATACAGAAATTCAGAGAAAAAACGTTGTGTCGCGGCTTCAGTGACATTCACAGGCATTAGAGGCGCCGCTGTAGTCACCTTCAATGTTTCAGCCTCTCTACAGCTAATCACAGCTGACCAAACTGCTCCCAGCTGCAATTTGCTTGGTGCTAAACGTACCCTGAACTGCCCTACACCAATAAAGACAAACGCAGACACTCAGACACTCATGCACAGTGACTGGCGTGTGTTTAGGCGCCCTAAGGAAGATGAGTAGCTGACAGCTCTGGTGACCTCTTGAAAGACAAAGAGAACTCCCACAATGGACAACAAATGGGTGCCTGTTTTACTTCTTTTTTTTGAAAATCAGCCATGCAGGACATCAATGGAAAAATGACACACATGCTCACACCGTAGGTTTAAGGCTTCACTCATGCCATAGTCATACATTGCCAAGAGCAGTGGAGCTCAACAGTGCTCATCACTGTCACACACAGTTTATTTAAAAACCTAAAGTTTTGATTAAAAAAAAAACACATGTCATTTTTATTTACAGAAAATAACCACTGAGTCCACTGAGAATAAGGACTAGCTGTTGATGAATTTCTGCTCCGTGCACACAAACTTTTAAAAGGCAGCATGACTGTGTGACTTTAACTAACTTAAATAAAGTCCGTTAGAGCTAAGGCGTGCAATAAGTGTTTTCTCAATTCTTGCAAAGTCATGCTTCAGTTCACAAGCAATTAACCCCGACAAGATGCTAGGCAGAGCTGAGACGGCACATGTTAGAGTATACATTTACTTTAGGCTTACCTTAACATGGCTATTTCATTTCTTATAATTAACCACTGAGGGATGTTGATGAGGATAATGAGTTTATGCTCTTGCATGCAAAGACCTGCAATATGTAAGTATCACCATTTGAATACTTATGTGTAGTGGCGTGAATAGAATTAGTATTCATTGATGCTTGAATGGCCTTAACTCATATTTCTGAACATAAAATTCACATGTGTCTTAATGTTCAATGTTACCACTCTGTTGTCATGGCAACATAACTGTTGAAATGGATATTGTTATGATGAGAGTAAATCATTGCCCAAGTAATCAGCATGCAATTTTGTGACTAGAAGTGGGTTCTTAAGTCCTTTTGCAGATTTTTCATCCACATGCCATAGGTGTTACCTTATCACCAGAAAGTGTGTGTATGTGTCAGATTATGACTAAGTAGCTGCCCAGGAGCATGCACAATGCATAGTAAATGTATTTGCTTAAACACAACCTTGCTCTGTCGTCCTTGACCATGTCCTTTTCAAACCCCATCCCATCTCTGTCAGATAACTCGACAGAGAGAGGCAAGGAAAACAGAGCTGGCTGTTTCAAAAGCTCTTTGAACTTTAAGACCGACAGGCACTATTCAGTGAATTCAATATAAATCTGACTTGACAGCCTCCATTCTCACCATAAATAACACACTTCAAAGAGTGGAAAAAAGAAATGAAGGGGTCAAGGCATAATTTCTAATCTTGAAGCTCACAGTACTCTTGGGTTTACATCCATCTGTCATGTCTATTCAACTTCTCCATTCTTGGGAAACCGTTTTGGGGTCCCACTATTGAGTTAATGTCACCATATCAAATAATCAATCTCAAGATTGATGAGGAAAATATTGTTTGTTTTTCTCTGCCTCTTAAGGCACAACTGAGTAGCTCTGAGTGTGGCAGGAAAGAAGACATTTAAAGTAAAGCTTGTTCATTTTTTATCAAAACAGGATAAATTACTTTTTAAAAGTGTGTTTGCCCAGAACTTAAAGACTGCTTTATCACGACTGCCCAATGAGAAATAGCAGCGCTTGCTTCCACCCTAACTGATGACAAGAATACCAATTTTTGTTCAAAGTACAGGGGTGCTAAGTATTTAAGCCAGAGAAGATCCTACTTTTCTTTTGATGGATAGCCCCTGTATTCTCCATCCATACCGGAGTGAGTCATCGTAGGCATCTAAATATCAAACCCGGGAAATTCATAAACGTTAAATTAAGTATACGACAGACAATGGTGGTCTCGTTAGCAACACAAGATGCATCATCGAGCCCATTTACAAACTAAAGGAGTAGGTAATGCACAAGTTAAGGCAGTCTTAACAAAATAGATTCCTCACATAATATCTAATTCTCTCTGTCCCTTTTACTCACTCTCACTGTCTGTCTCACTCTATCTTCCCATACTTAGTTTTGGCAATAAGAGCCACGGATTGACAAGCAGTCAGAGCCAAGCCACTCAACAAGGCAGCTAAATGCATGGTGGGAGGACGGTGCACTACTCTGTCCATGCCTGACAACACAAACATCTATGCTACAAGATAAAATGAAACACTTGATGAGAGAAAACTTGGTATGGGCTTACTGTCTCTTCTAATCAGATAGCAAAAAGGGTCAGAGACTTTTGAGTTGCTTATGGGGGAATAGATGCAACTACAAAACAACTTCCAGAATATATATATATATATATATAAAAGCCTGGGAAGAAGAAAGCAGTATTTTCTTTTGACAGTTTTTATGTACTTCACTCTCCCCTGCATCCCCTTACTTCCTCTCTTTGCTTCACTTCCACTCCCCTCTCCCTCCACTTTCGGCTCTAACAACCATTCTGCTTTCCCCTGAAAAATCTGCACTCAATAAACTTTCTCACTGGCTGTGATGCTCCCTACTGAGGTATTAATACCAGTATGAGTAAATAACAGCCCCAAGTAACATTGAAGAAGACTGTCTAGGTCTTCTGTAACACTGTCGTCCATGACTACAGCATGCACACATACTGTACATATACGCAAGTAATTATTTATACATATTAAAAGTGACATTCTTTCCATTTGGCCGTCTGTTTCTCTCTCGCTTCCTCTCAATAAAGTCAATACTAATTACCCTAGTTAAAGTCAATACAGGCCTCCAGTGCAAGTCCTGTACAGTAGGCACCAGCGTGACCAGAGGAAAAGGAAGAGGCAAAGAGGAACGCTGTCGTTAAAATAACAACTGAAATCAAATGTAATGGCTAAAATAGCCACATATTTTGTTAAAATCCTACTGAAAATCTACTTTAGAAGTTACTGTACTAAATAATATTGCTGTTATTATATACATATTAGGGACAAATGTGGGTAAAGATACTAATTTAAACAGTTGCTTCACGTACGATGCTTAGGGTCTACATGGCTGTTCACAATTATTTACTAAGTAGTCTCAATTACCCTCCTATTAGAATGCATTGGTTAATAAGAAAGTAATATCACCTGTTCTTATTGTATGTCTACATTATCTCGTTAAATTTTTAGATGGCAGCCACTTGAATTTAGGATTTCATTCGACCTGCTGCGTACATATGTGATGATAACAATAGGATTTTGATTCCCAATTTGCACGCTTGTACAAAGTCCAGGACCTGTCATGGGTAAGACGTTGCATCAGTGGTAATTATGAGGCACTACTCACTACGGGGTCCCCTGGAGAATGGGTGAATAAGGGACTGATTGTGGAGCTTAAATGTTTCAGACAGATTAGGTTTAAAAGCTTCGGCTGCGGGGATAAAGAGAGAGACTGCAAGCCTTGATAGGAAGCCTTGATGGGAAAGTAAGAGTTCTCACACCTGCTTTTGTTCACACGGAAATATCAAATGTACAGATATGAGTCCTTTTCCTTGAACGGAAATATAGAAAATGGGAGAGAGTTGGCATTTCATTCTGTACATGAATTTATATGACCTGTTCTATTTTAATACAGGGTATTTGACACACTTTATCCCTGGGTGAGTGAGTCTCACTTTGGATCAATATGTTTTTACAGATGCGGTTTGACAATGCGGGACAGTTGGAGACAAAAGCACACTTTTTTGGGTCAGGCCTCCGTAAATAAGTCACAGTGATTTCACTACTTTTGTAAAGGATAGTGGAACTGTGCAGGAAAGCCTTGATCAATGTTATCCACACAGCACTGGATCAGTTGTACTGGGCGGCCTGAGGCTAGTGTGCCTGCCATGCTGCCCTCATTTCAGTAATGATCTCCCAGTACACAGCTCCACGTGAGGCCCGGTCCACACACTGAGTCTGACTGTAACTCACACCCCTTTCACCCCTTTCACCCCTTTCAATGCACATATTCTTCCACTACACATGTGAAAGTCATGGCAGATGCATAGTAAGATTTCCTAAACATACGCAAAGCACTTGGCTGTTTAAATTCCATGCATGGCACTGTGAGATAATGGAGAGCCACTTTACATAAATAGGCTTCGTTATTGATCTTTTGTCCCACCTGTGTCCTCGTCAATGGTGAAAGTGCCCAGTCCGCTGCCTCCTCTGACAGAATACCTCAACACGCCATCTCGCCCTTTGTCGTCATCCTTAGCGCTGACTGTCAGGACACTTGTGCCTGCTCGAGAGTTCTCCTTCACTGAGCCTCTCACAGCAAACTCAGGGAAGTAGGGTGCATACAAATTCTCATTGACGTCCACCACCTGAAAAAAGGTAAGGGTTCACTTAAATTTTGACTGGCAATCTGAAAAATTAAGTGAGTTATCTGTAGTATCATAAACACAACATAGCTTCAGACTGATATAACAATGGTACTATTAATTAAATTACAGCTAGCAGCTTTTCTGATGAATACATTTTTTCTTTGCAAGTGTACTTTAAATGCTAATTTTACCTGAATTTAATTTAATTTCAATTAATTAAATGTAATCAATTTGAAACCTGAAATTAATCAACAGACCTATGTCGATTTCAAATTGATGATTTAGAATTTGCTTCTGACCCTGTTTCTTGTACTATCGTGTGTGTGCGTGTGTGTGTGTGTGTGTGTGTGTGTGTGTGTGTGTGTGTGTGTGTGTGTGTGTGTGTGTGTGTGTGTGTGTGTGTGTGTGTGTGTGTGTGTGTGTGTGTGTGTGTGTTACGCACCTCCACCTCCACAAATGTCTGACTGGTTAGGCTGGGTACCCCTCTGTCCTCAGCTTGTAATGTCAGGTTAAAAAACTGCTGTTTCTCAAAGTCCAGCTCCTTCCTTATCCTCAATGCTCCGCTCCCAGCATCAATCTGTTAAAAGCATTACAACCCATGCATCATAAAGAGTAAAAAAAAAAAAAAGAGGATCTGCATATGGAACAGTTTAGACATTACACATTTGTGACATCACATACCTCAAAAGTGCCATTGAAGTCATTACTCAAGGAGTATCGGACATGTCCACCAGGGCCCATGTCTGGATCCTGAGCCTGCACCCAGGTAATCACGGCCCCTGGAGGGAGGTCCTCAAGCACTCGAGCACTATAGCTGCTAGGGATGAAAGCTGGAGCGCAATCATTGATATCCTCCACAATTATGGTAAGAGTTGTCACTGATGACCTCCGAGTCGCTCTTTCAGCCTTGTCTCTCACTTCAATCTTTAAAGTGAACATTGGGACAGTTTCTCTGTCCAAGTAGCTGGAAACAAATACACTTCCAGTTTCACTGTCAATACCAAACTGAGGGACACTGGTCAGCATTATGTAGGATATTTGTCCATTTTGACCCATGTCTCTGTCGAAGGCAGTGATTGTTATAACCTTTACACCGATGGCCGAGTTTTCTGCAACAACAGCAGAGAAGCTTTCCTGATCAAACTGTGGGTCATTGTCATTTGTGTCCTCGATGATCACAGTCAGTAATCTCCAATTGGACATCAGAGGAGCGCCCTGATCGTAAATGGTAATATTAAGGAAGTAACGATCCAATCGCTCACGGTCAAGTGGCTCTAAGACAGTTATCAACCCGCTCTCCATGTTGATATTAAAGCAGTTATCCTTGTTACCATCAGATATGGAAAAGAGAACACGGCCATTGAAGCCTGTGTCCCCATCTCGTGCTCTCACTGTAAATACACTAGCACCAGAAGTCAGGTCCTCTTTCACCAGAATACTAGTAGGTAAGGCTTCAAACTGTGGAGCCTGTTTGTTTATAGAGAAAAGTGTGTCTGTATATTTCTCTTCTGGTTTTGGTCTAGCCATAGCGGATGCTTTTGAAAGCATTCTTTCTGCCAACATCTGGGCAACCCTGGTCTCCTTGCAGTTGAATCCCCTGGGTGGCTGACGACCCCTCACCACAGATACATTCACAAATGTAGGTTCGGAAAACAACTCACCATCAGTAGCAACTATTTTTAGGTTAAATATCCCGCTTTTTAAATTAGCCACTCCTAACGATCTTTTCAAAGACAAAGCCCCCGATTCTGGATTTAATTCAAAATAGTCCAACTCGTTACCAGACAGTATTTTGTATGTAACCATTTCTAGCTCATCCATGTCCACGGCTGACAAAGTGACAATAGTCTGACTGACAGGGAAATCACGGCTTATCATCCCTCTGCAAGAAACACTCTCAAAAAGAGGCTGGTTATCATTTATATTTGTCAGACGAACGGTGACATTAACTTCACTCTCCCTTCTGAAGGGTGAACCCCAGTCTGAGGCCCGCACTGCAAAAGTATAGATATCATCTGATGACTCAAAGTCTAAGTCTCTTGTTATTCTCACTTCCCCTGTGACCTGGTCTATTGTAAAGGGAAGAGACTGTTCTCCGTTTATTGTGTGGGTTACATAGCCATTCTCTCCTTTATCAGCATCCACAGCAGACACCACAAGAGCAACCGTGCCAACAGGTAAGCTTTCGTTGATTGCTATTTCATAGAGAGGCCTGTTGAACACTGGAGAGTTGTCATTAGCATCCTCTATGGTCATTTGGACCCTTGCTTGCTGCTGACTGATAACATCCACTACCTCCATCTCCATGAAATCCTGTGATTTCCTTGTCAGCTGCCTTGTGGTCATGATAACTCCAGTCAAAGGGTTTATATCAAAGTACATTAGATCTAAGGGGTTGCTGAAGCTGTAATTGACACTCAGAGGAGCTGGGGATATTTTCACCACCTCCACAATAGTGCCTGGGGGAGCTATTTCACTCAGCTTGACTTCATAAACATCTTTCTCGAAATTCCCTAACACTGGGTCCGGCTTTGTAACCAACAACTGCACAACTTCTGTATTAGAAAACTTAGGAGGTATACCTCTATCTTTTGCTTGGAAGGTCAAGTTACAGCCATATGGGAATGTATCCCAGTCGAACAATTCTGATGTTTTAACCCTATACTCATTACTGACAGGCGAGCGATCAATCACAAATTGTTCAAGGGGGTCACCCTCAATGATGGACACCCACTCTATATCCCCAGATACCCCTTCGTCTTTGTCCTCCACAGTCAGTATGGCATATACTGGGTCCTTGTCAGCCCATTCTGGAACAACAGCAATTGCATTGAGAACAGGAGCAAAGTCATTAACCCGCTCCACTGTTAGGACCAGCCTAGCAGTGCTGCTGATACCATTGTTCCCATAGAGTTTCATCCCTCTGTCAACCACCTGCACCTCTAGTTCAAATCGCTCTTGTCTGTCCAACCTGGGACGACCAGTTAGGGTGATAACACCACTAGTTGGATGAACAGCAAAGAGTTCAACTCTGTTCTTGAAGAAGTAGTAGAACTCCCCGTTGGAACCCACATCAGCATCTGTGGCTGTAACACGTCCTATGCTGGCACCCAGTGGGGCACTCTCAGAAACAACGTAGGAATAGGAGGTAGGGGAGAAGAGAGGTCGGAGATCATTGGTATCCATTACCTTGATATAAACAGTAGCTAAAGACTCAAGCCCTCCGTGGGCAGAAGCCTTAACTATCAGTGTGTAATTGTCCTGTACTTCCCGATTTAATGTACCACCACTGCCTCCATTGGTGCGTACACGGAGGAAACAAAAATCTCCCATTACAAACTCCTCAGCCTGGAAGATTCCCTCACTGTCTCCAGACGTAATGGAGTATTTTATGTCTAAAGACCTGGGTGGCCCAAGAATGATGCCCATTTTAGCCTCACTCCTGGTATAGGTTCTCGTTGCAGAGTTCTCGAAAATGGAAGCATTGTAGGCAGGCTGCGTAAAAAGCAGCAGGCCTTGCCCTGACTTAGGTTCTGTCAAGAACTGGGCATGGATTGAAGTTAAACAGAAGAGGAGAAGAATGAAGCAAATATAAGGGAATAGAAGAGAGAAGCTGTGTTGAGGAAGCATATCTCCCCACCGATTAGGCTTCATCACAATTCCATCACCCAGTCACCCTATATTTGGACACAATAAAAAAGAAGAACAAATCTGGATTCAGCTGGTGAGCTGTTAAAGAAATGCACTCTAAAAGCTAAAAATCGAAAGAAGACATTTCAGGAGTACTGCTTATCGCTTCAAGAATATGATAGCATAGTTGTCAATGATGCACTACAAACGCTTGCTTTCAAACACTGAATATTGCATCTAAAAGACTGAGAAGCAAAATTGACATATCTTTAAACAAACCAAATCAAAGCCTGGTGAACTTACACAGCCTCAGGGGATCACATCATGTCACCAAATAAAATACCAGGGATCGGGAACAATGTCTGTTACTTTAATAGAGCGCCTATAAAAGACACAAGGGCTTGTTATTTTTTTAGCAAGTGACTTCCAGGGTTGTGTTATTTTCACAAAAGAAAACAATGGACTGATAAAACATAATTTTGCACAATAAAAAAAAAGGAAATGATTATTTATTATTATTAACTACTTATCTACCTTAACCAGCAGCAACATGTGTAATGCTTACACATTAATCACACTCATTTTGATCCAATAATATGAAACATTGTTCTGAAATGGACACAGTAACACATTCTAATCATGCTCATGCTACTTTCTTAACTCAGATTTCCAATAGAGGCCTTATACTTTAAACATTGATGTAAACTTTTACATAAATAACATCTGAGTGATTTACCCAGCAATGTTAAGTGTAAAGCATAGCCAACTTTAATTATAAGTTTAATTCATGGGTGAGAAAATTGCATATGACTGTTAAACGTTTTGTTTTGTATTATATTTTTATTAAGATTCTGCTTCTATACTATAGGCCCATCTGCGTGGTCTAATGTTTACTTAATGCTAAATGCATCCCTTCATAGCATGTTCTTGATCATTTTACAACTTCAACATAAACTACATCTAAAAAAAGAAAACCTGATGAGATGACATATGCACCGTCCGAGTCCAGGACATAGCCTATAGCATAGAGATTTAAATCAACACCAAAAAGGCTAGGCTGTCATAATCCAACGACTCAAATGAATATTCCCGAGAGGCAGACTGTCCCGGGAGATATTGGCGTGCATTTATCGTCTCCCATGTTGATGCAGATGCGATGGAGCTCGCCTCCATGCAAAATCCACGACTTTACCGAGCCACAGGCTGAAGCTACAATGTCTATCTTCAATAACTACACAGACTTCACTCACAAAACGCAGCTTGTCCTACCTTTACACGAAACAGCAGTAACCAGTGAAAGTAAATCCTTTTCCATCCTCTCTCCGACAGTCCTTAACAAAAGACAAAGGCAAAAAACAATCGCGCAGAAGTCAGTGTACTCGAAACGCAACATTCATGTGCACATCCCGACAGGCAGATGTCTACTAGGCTGCGGCCATCCTCGTAAAACTAAATAGGCTATTGCCCCAGTTTCATGCACCTGACTAATGTAACCCTGGGTGCAGTGGGCTACTCCGGCTTTATCTGCAATAGTTAACACAAAAGAGACGCTAAAACAGCCTGGTGTCATTTGCTGGTTTACGTTAAGTTCCGAGAATAAAGTGGTATAAAGAACATTTCGCTTTACGCAAGTTGGGAAGCAGTCAGCATCAGTTGTCGCTTCAGTGGGACTACAGTGCGCTCGCTGGATAGAGGTGGCGGGTTGGGCAAACTCCGATCTTTGCCGAGTGTAGCCGAGAACTTCCGGAAGTGGAATGTGTAGCGGCAGTCCACACACGACTAGGGCACTGTTTCCCACACACACGAGCCGTATAGTGGTTAGTTAAACATCTGGGCACCGGTTAAACTTTTACCACCCGGAATCATGTCCGATTTGTGTTATAATAAGGGATGTGGACAGCGATTTGATCCAGAAAATAACCCAGCTGGTGAGTAGTGTCTTAGTTTACTACGCTGCCCCGTACCAGTGTGTTAGCAAGCTAACCTCAGATCATCTGGAAATTTCTACAGCGAGCAGGCCTGCTGGGCCCATGTAGCTAGTCTGAGGTGACTGTAACAGACTGGACCCAACACAAATACTATTTCATTCATCTACACTGCTGTAACCGATAACTCAGGAAGCTAATAGCATGTGGTCCTGCATGGATGTTGTGGCTTATCACGATGTTGTTAGCATGTTAAGCTCATGTGATTAGCAGGTTAAGTTAGAAGAGGACGTTTGACTTCGTAGAAGCATTGTCCCAGACAGGATATACAGAACACCGGTGATTTAACAACAAGCACGTTATAGATCGCACATTTCTCATTGTTATCCCACAAAACACGTGTTATTGCCAAAGAAGCGAAATGGTTTTTTTTCTCGAAAACTTTATAAAAAGTGGGGAGGTAAACTGAGAGAGCCATCAACATTTACGGCTTGGCTTTAAAAGGAATGTCAATTAATGTCTGTGTTTTTAGATTTATTAAATTGCTTGTTTTTTTTTTAAATAGTTGTTTGTCACCATTATTATTATCTTAATGCTAACACAACACTGCCACATTATAAAACTGAACTAAAGAGAACAGCAGCACTAGTGATAGTTTTCCTGCTGACTCGATATGCCTCCCATACACTTTAATCTACCTCAAACAGTACATGTAGGTTTTTCTTGTAGTTGTGTGTAACTTCAAACCTCATGTGCATGCCATCGCTGCCAATCAGCATGCAAAACTAGGAACATCAAATATGTAAAAAAGTTGTAAGAGTATTCAAGATAATACATTTCCTTTGTAAAGTACTAAGCCAACTCGTTGTTGGGGAATATGCTTTTAGGCCAAAGTATATTTTGAACCCACACTGTCTACTGCTGGGGGCCTCATTTAGAAATCTGGACGTTTGAAAATGCTGTCATGATGAGTTTACAGTGAGCACTCTTCATTGAAACAGAGGCCAAATCCTCGAGTTAATTTAACAAATGAAGCCTCCTCAGGACACAAAGACATTTTAAACACGGCTCATCATCATGAGCAAATCTAATGATTTCTATCTCATTGCATTTTGTCATGTTTAAGGTCATGGTTGAGTTGGTGTTTACAGGTTTGGCACATAGTTAATGGCTTGAATGTTCCTGTTTGAGGAAAAAGCAGGTTTTTGGAAGGAATGCATCAGCCTATACGTTATTCCAGTTCAGTACTCCAGAAAACCAAGAGGAAATTCACTTACATAAGGTTATGTGGGGATACGATCATTGCTTCTTGATCTTAAGTTTCCTTACTCACGATAAAGTTTGCTCATAAAAACCTTGTTTATATGAAGCCACTAATATAAATGTAATTGAATGTTCAAGAAGTGCATTGTCTTCAGCTCCCACTACACAACTTATGTGAGTCCCTTATTTCCTTTCATTAGAAGCGTCCTCTTCTGTCTTCAAGCAATATAGCATTGAGAACTTTCAGGCAGTAGAATGAGTACATTTCCATTTTAATAGGATGCGTCTTTTCATAACAATAAAGTATATTAAACCTCTAGTGGTATGTAGGAGGTGTAAGGCAACGGCACGGAAAGGGCATAGCTCAGGCTGTGCTGTAAGGAAACTTCTTGATTTATGGCGTCATGCAGACACTTTTTTTTGTTCACTCCGCAGTGATTTGTCTTCTAAGGCAGGTCTACAAAGAGGACATCCTGCCAAACCTTCCATAGGCAATCTCAAAGACACAATTTCTAATCTGAAATGAATCCAAAATCAATTATTTAAAAATAAATGTGTGTAAAATTGGTATTTGTATGTCAGGTAGTCTTTTGTCTTGTTCATATTTAATTCAAATGTTATATCCTTATAATGAAACTGAGTTATGTTTAAGGAACATATTTCCAATTAATTTCCAAATGTCTTTTGTTTGCTGCACTTATTTTAAGTTATGACGAGGTAGTAGAAACTTCTCATTTTCTACAACTCTACTCATAATTCTGTAAGATAAATTATGTTTTTGCCACAGTGAGCGATTTAGAGTGAACCCCTAAACACTCAAAGTGTCTTTTGTTAAAAGTTAATCACAGCTGTGTTTCGTCTCACAGATGGCTGCACCTATCATCCAGGAATCCCAGTATTCCATGATGCATTGAAGGTAAAAACCTTGAAAATGTTTCCTTGTGTTTTTTGGTGTATGGTCAAATCTAATGTCCGTCTGACTTCCTCAAGGGATGGTCCTGCTGCAAAAGAAGAACCACTGACTTCTCAGACTTTCTCAGCATTGTTGTAAGTTTAATAGTCTCTGATTTAATCCATACTTTAAATCCTCCATGGACATGTTTCCATTGCCTTTTATTTTCACAAGCATTGACTGCCACCTTTGCTGTGGCCACATCGTCCTGAGCACTCATTGTTTGTGACCTTCTCCTCCACAGGGCTGTACAAAAGGTCCCCACAACAAGGAGAAGCCCCCTGAGCCGGTGAAACCAGACATGACATCGTCAGGAGAAAATAAAGACATAGATGACCAAAAACCAAAGTTCAATGAGTTCATCATCTCCGCACCAAAGCCTCAGGAGGCGATACGCAGACCAAGGTATCACAGTTTGCTTCATACATGATTTTTTTATTTTAATCAATATCATCCGAGTGCTCTAAGCTCTATTATCTGTGCAAGAAACTCCCATATAAGACAAGAACACATTTATTTTCTATGTAGTCCATCAGCAGGGCTTTCAGTTTAAGACTATATCCCTATAAAGTACCAAATAAAGACACCAAGATCTTAAAGAACTCCGTAGTAAAATCTATTTTGTGATTTGACATTTCGAGATTTCTTTAAGAATTACATTACCCGGCGATTGAATGGCGAGGACTTAAAACCGCCACCAACCCCCGATAATAGCAGTAGTTTCATTTTCGTTTGTCAAGTGACTCCAATGCATAAAAGGATGGGTAGAATTATCGATATTAAATCAGCCTGCATACTAATGATCCACAGAATGGTCAGAGTTGTCCTCTCTGGTCGTTTACCATGAATACTCCTCAACAGACTTCAAAAGAACGCGGACAAGTGATTGATGAAGCGATTAGGAATGAATAAATAGTGAAACTACTTTCAAGTTTTGCGTTGGTCTTCGTACCAGAGACCTATGTGCTACTGATGATGTATTCCTTAAATATCGCATACCCCAATCAAAGTAGTTTTCAGTGATACAATTAAGTAGCACTTTGCTATATTACACCTCAGTAACATACTTCAAAATTGAATCAAGTTCTGGCACACTGTGAATATTCTATTCTGTATTATGTATATGCCCACTGTCTTCTGTATATGTTGTGTGTTAAAAATAGTACTGCATATTTTGGAGTGTGGGGAAACACAATGTCGATCCTCTGTATAATTACTTGCACTAATTGTATGGTCTGATTGACAATAAAGTTCACTTTTTTAAACTTGTTTTAAAAACACCGTTGGCCCACCTTTGTTTTTAATGTGTCCTACCTAATAAATACGTTACAGTGCTGATGAGCCGATGGTGAGGATGCAGCACAAAGTGTCTTCTTCGCTGAAGCAGGCTTTGGAGAAACTGAAGCTTACTGAAAATGAAGCAGAGAAGAAAGGTGAGAACAGAACTTCATCTTAACCTCTTTCTCTTGTTATCTCATCAGTGTTTTTGGCCTGTTTACTGCAGACTACCATCCATTACCAAAGGCTTGTTGTTACAGTAGACAGGAAGGTCATGTTGACAGGGGAAGTTAATGGATGTCCTGTGGGAATTTGCCCTAACCTGTGTCTTTCACATCGTGGCGTTTGAGTTAAAGCTGGCAGGGACGGGACAACACATCACAACAGTGGATGCACTTTTTAGATCCTCTTCAAAGCATCTAAGTCAATTCTTTGCCTCTCTTTGTGTCTCTGTTTTTATAGAGGAAGATAATGACGAGATCAAGATTGGAACATCCTGTAAGAATGGAGGATGTACTAAAGTAAGTGAATGTTTTGATGTACACTGGAGGAAAAAGTTATAAATGATCATGGTGTTAAAAGGTGTGAATAAAAAAGATGTTTTTTATCTGTACCAGATGTAGGGATTTGCCAATAGCAGCTCAAACGTTTTAAGTTATTTGGCTTCATGCTCATGCTGAAATTATGGATTCTGCTTAGCACAATTTCCGCTTCTTCTCGATTATAAAGCAAATTGTAATTTGCATCGTTGAAGAAATCAATGACAGATTTCTTTAAATGAATACATAAACAAATCATGATGAATCATGTCAGATGAGCTAGGCGAAACACTTGTTTTCCTCCTCCATGTTTGTGACCGAGGCAGATGCAAAGCAACAATATTTGGTCAAGCTAATCTGTTCTGTCAAAGTAGAAACCACACATTTAGAACATACATTTTATGGAAAAGTTGCATGAACATGTTTTACAGAAGCTTGGAGCGTGACTTAATTATTTACATAAATTGTACTTCAACTGATGTGATTGAAATCCATGAGATGTTCTCCCAAGGGGAGCCTGCCTATAGTTGATAAGTCAGTTAGGGTCTTCCAAAGTCTTCATTGGAAAACAAAACACTGTACATCCCATAACTATGTTTTCTATACAATCAAGCCCTATTTTTATTTTTGTTAACAAAAGCAACCTGCTTAATAAACATTTGAGCCTCACTTTTGTTGTCATCTTTAGAGTTTCGATGGACCTGCAAGCGATTCGGATGAGTGCTCATACCACTCGGGATTTCCAATCTTCCATGAAGGGTTAGTATAACTGAAAGGTTTTCCATCACAGCATTTCACTGTAGTGACATGGAATTGTACATATGCTCAGAAAACTGTAAAAGAAGCATGAGGATTAACACTAGTACTTTCCCGTTGTCTTCCTGTTAGTCTTGTTCACTTTTTCTCTTGAGCGACAAGTTATTGACAGCTAAAAACCCAATGGGTGTCTGTTCTTGCATCTTCAGGATGAAATACTGGAGCTGCTGTAAGAGGAAAACTTCCGACTTTAACACCTTCCTCTCTCAAGAGGGCTGTACCAAGGGATCACATCTATGGAGGAAAAAAGATGAGGTAGGTGTGCCGGTTTGACAGCAAGTGATCATTCATGTGTGCAAGTCTTTATGAGAGAGCCTCAGCTGTGACTCCATCTAGTGGTGTGTGGGAAACACTTGCATGGTGGAGACACTGCTTTGTGGTACAGACTGAATAGCTAAATGCCTAAACGTTGTGAAATCTCCACGCAGGGTAACAAAGTGGTTCCATGTCGGTTTGACTGGCACCAGACGGGGATGCAGGTCATCATCTCTATCTACGCCAAAAATGGCATCCCAGAGCTGAGCTACGTAGAGGCTAACAGCACCACGGTGAGGGATTATTCTACAGTAGAGACGATGAGATCATGTCTGTCCATACCTTGTTATTGTGTTTGTGGTCTTCTCAACCTAATGTTTATTTATCTTTTCTCCTTCAGCTCGACATCCATGTTATATTTGAGGGAGAGAAGGAGTTTATGCAGAAAATCAACTTGTGGGCAGTAAGTACAGCCTGATTCCAACCTGATATAAAGTCCTATGACGTTTGCTATATGCTGGTTTTAATACATAACGTTTTTGGCACAGCATTTCACGTACAGCAGTACATCGTAGTTTCATGCATTATTATATGTGGTATTAATCTATATACCATTGATTTACACTAGAAATCGTTGCTGTCGGGTTTCAAAGTGGCAGTACTTAGAAAATATAATTTTCTTTGATCTCCGCGTATCAAAGCATCGAGCATATCTGTTACATTCCCTCCTTTTTTTTGTAGGTGATAGACGTGAGTAAAAGCATCGTGAACATGATGGCCAGCAAAATCGAGATAGCCATGAAGAAGTCCGAGCCCATGACTTGGGCACGCCTTGACCTTCCTCCCCCGGCCCCCCCCAAGGAGCAAATAAAGGAAAAAGAGGAGACTGATAGCGAGGAGGAAGATGAATGATGAGGTATTACAATACAAACATGGTGCGTACCTTTAGCTGAATCCAAGGCCTCACAGTTCATTACCTCTTTTGCTGTCATTGACAATGGGCCTCTGCTCTTCAACAGCTTTCCCCTTTCATTCTTATTTGTCAACATACTTGATTTTTGCTGGTTTTGGTTCTTTGTATTGCTCAATATAATTGTTTGAATGCTTAGGAATCTACAAGATTTTACAACAGCTTTTTCACTAAAGACTAAGGGTCACATTTGTTAATTGCACTGAAGTTCCCAGGAGATGAATTCCCCACAGTAAGATAGGAGTCAGGCGTGACTATGCTTAAGTCATCCTAATGGACCACTGATCTCTATTCCCACATTCTACGTTAAAAGATTCATTCCATCCAATAATTTTATATTTTTGATGATTGCATTGTTTGTCCAGAAGAATCACATCAGACTGATTGCTGTGCTCATAGATATGTCCCCATGTATGGCAATGAGACAGACCCATGTAGTCTAAGCAGGAAGTTTTGATCTCTAAGACACTTGTATAATATAAAGTTTAATATCAATAAATTGTGTTTTAAAGAAATGAACTGTTCATTTTGAGCCTTAAATTTAGAAATGAAGATTAGCTCCCACTACCCCCTTTAATTCTCTCTTTTTTTTTAACATGGTTATACCTATTATGTATATTTGTACAAGTTTTGCTTCGAAATGATCAATGCTGTGTTTATCTCCATTTGTTGTCAGAGCAACAAAGCGCAGTTTGTATAACGAGAATGTACTGTAATGTCTGAGAATGCTAAATGAATACCAAGTATTTTTCAGCAAAGTACTGTGTTGTTAAAAATGCTAGACAGCACGTCTGGGATTTGGCTGAATGAATACATGACGTGTGGGTGAAAATGTTTAGGGAACCAGTTTATCTTACCAAAAATAAACGTTTGTGTTGAACTTTTGAAATTGAGTTGATGTGTGTGATAGATTATATCCTGATTTTAAATATTTGTTAGAAACTGTTTATGCAGATCAAGTTTTGCAGAATGGTGTTCAGGCCATAGTCTTCCAACAGCTGTGACCTCTTGAAACATACACTTTTTGAATTAAAGAAGGTGTGACATTTCAAGTGATTATCTTTATCCACATCCACTCTGGGAATTGCAGTGACTTTTAAAATGTCAGAACGTTTTTTTTAAACTATTACACACTTGTCAAGATGTCCGTCCTTGACATCTGGGCAGACATTATCACCCTTTTCTCTTTCCAAAAGCACGTCTCACACCACAAACAAAAAGCCATTTAAATGTTAATTTAAATGTTTCATTCAACTCCCAATGATAATGAAAGAAAGTCCCCCAAGGCTTTTGTAAATGTATCTAAGGAGTCTGGGATTCTAACTTAATGGAAGTAGGATGCATGTAGGATTCAATTTCTCCGTAACAAAATGCCCACTTGCATGACTGATGCAACATCCTGAAGAACCTTGTTTTGATGGTAATCAGCTCAAATCCCTATGAATGTGAAAGTCATTATGGAACATTACCATGACAGGATCCATAACTGTCGCACAGACCGTGTGTGAAATGAGCTAGAATGTACAAGTTGTGTGAGGAATATGAATGCCTCTTAACAAACTTTTGTGTTTACTCTTTAATACAGTTTAAATACCCTGCCAGTAACAAAGATTGCAATGCTCATTAAAATAAGCCAATACAACATATAATTCACAGTGCTTTGATATTAAAATTCATAGGTGCACGCGTCAGTGCACAGGGTTGGCCGTGCCTTCAGATAGCTGTTTGGTAGTTATGGTGTTTGGTTTCCTCTGTGTCACTGCCCCAGATAAGTGGCTGTCTCTCTGGAAGAGCAAATACGTTTTTCCACTTTCTCACGTGTAGCCAAGACACTCCTTCGCATCGCCGTTTTGCAGTTAGGACCACAGCAGCTATACTCACTGCTAAAATTCCTCCACAGACCGCTGCAATCAGCAGCCAGGGCCACACATCCTGCATCACCTCCAGGTAAGGGCCCATTGTTTCTGCTAGCCTCTGGTCTGGAAAAAAAGGATACAAGTAGTCACAGGAAAGTAGGGAAATGTTTACTCAAGTTAAACATGGACAGTATGTAACCAACCCTGAATTATATGTTCCTTTATCTTTCCACTAAAGTTGCAGGGGACATTTGGAAACAGAGATGATGGAAAGCAGTCTACAGTTTTTCTTAAATAGAAATAGATATTGAAAATAGAAAAATCTCTGTTTGGATTGAACTTACTAGCATCTAGAAGATATGAATATTCATATCCCAGATCCTTGCTGGAGATGAAGAATTCTCTGTTTCTGTGGAGGGGCAGGAAGGGCACCATGTGGTAGTCGCCGTTGTGTCCTATAGGTGCATCAGAGTCTGGAAAATCCGACGGAGACGGTCTATACCTCCTGAGCCACTGCTCGTAAATGCTTCCACAGACAAATAAAATGATGTTAGGAGCAAGTGTGAATGTGTACTCAAGTGTTAGTCATATGTATGTGTGTCTCACCTGTCAACAAAAGCGTGGTGGAGGAGAAATATGGGGTCATTTGCTGAGCCCTGCACTGAAGACATGGATCCGTTCATGAACACGTGGAGAGCAGCATGAATTCCCCTACGAGGACTGTTCCCTATCCCAGTCTGAGAGTCCCCGAATCCTGCAAGATGATAAGTATTTACTGGTTAATTGGCAATGACAAATGTGGCAGTAGCATGTTGTAAAAATCTTAATAAATAGTTATGATTGATAAAGAAGTATGGGGCACATTTGGTGCATTTTGGAAATATATGTATTAAATAGACAAGCAATTTTATTTAACAAGGATGTGTATGGTCATAGTAATCTCCATTAAAGGTCTCCTGTAGTGGATTTTTGTTTTACTTTGTCTATCTTTGTATTTTTGTTTTATTCTAAAATGAGCAGTAACAAACCCAATCTCCCCCAGGGATCAATTTAGTATTTTTGATTCTAATTGCCTGACTAACAATTCAGTTACTTATTGAAACTAATACTTACTTATCCCTTAAGATAAATAAGTGTGTGTGTTTACGACTTATCTGACCTTCCAGAGTGTTCCTGAAGCTCATGTTGGCGCTGCGGTCCATGGCACCGGTGTCATACTTGGTCAGACTGAGAGCGAACTCCACCTCTGCTGAAGTTGGTATTCGTTCAACCACTTTACGGTTGTGGTTTCCAGGATTACGCCGCAATGGGCCTTCCTCTTCAGCATCACACAACACACCCCTGTTACTGTAGTCCTCTGCTCGGGAACACAGCACCTGTTGATGAAGGTACACGGTATAATGTTGCAATAATGAAGGAACCAGCACTTATCCCATGTTGCAAATTATATTTTTGCTACTTGGAATTGGTTTCACTGAGTTTTAAAATGATCCTTATAAAACTGTGTACTTTGATATTATAGTTAAAATATATTTTGTCTTAAAATTAAAGCCAACTCTTTAGACGACTAAAACCTTAATATTTTAACTGAAAAGTCATCCACTAATTCCCTTCCAATGGTCTATATCCACTTTTAACTCTTAAGCTCCTGAGCTCATTGCTTACACTGTCAATTTACATTGCCATTTTACCTTAATATAGAATATATACATTACAGTACTATTTACTTAAAAATAAGTACACCTGTTAACATCTCTGTACAAATAAATATACATATAAATATGCATAATAACATTTCTGTTTACATCACAATTTATTACGTTTTTGAAACAATATACTATATTACTGTATTTACATTATCTCTGTTGTATTTTCCATAGATATCCTTTCAATATTTTGTAGACTACTTCTTAGGCATAGCTAATTCTTTAACTGAAATGTTGAAACTATACGTAGGACATGAAACAATGAAGAGCAACTCACTTGGAGGGAACACGGACCAAAACAAACGTTGACACACACATAGGCCTACTGGAGAAGTATCTAACATGTGTTTACCGTCCAAGAAGAGAAGACTGAGCCTGGGCTGAGCAGACTGGGGTCGTGGGGGCTCCGGTCCCCCATCAACTCGTCTGTGCACACGTCGCATCCCTGGGCATCCCTCCAGTCCCAGTACGGGATGGTGAAGCTCATGTCTCCGGTCAGCTTCCTGATCTCATGCTCCCAGTGCAGCAGGTACAAACGGTGCCATGGGAGGAACCCTGGTCCCCAGTGGGCAAAGTCGACATTGGTCCACACATTCTCCGGCCCACCGAGCAGCGCGTTACGGGACACATAATAATGCATCCACACAAACACATCATACACAGACACATCAGCAAACATTGGGTTGGAGCCGTTTTCCATCTCCTGGTAGGTCCCGGTGACCACGACATAGTCCCTGCTGACTGTCTGCTTTGCCAAGTTCAGGTAAGATACAAACCTGATCTTCTCGGCCCGGGACAGGTGCAATATGTTCTTCCTGACAGACTCTCTCCTCTCATTGCAGTTCACACCAAAGTATCCGAATATACAGTCTGCGCAGTTGAAACCCATAAAGTTCCCTGCGCACTGGCAAGTGCGGTTGTAGAAAACCAATGGCCACTTCTCCCTGTCGTCCAATCCGGAGAAGGGGTACTGCGGTCCGTCAGGCCGATCAGGCACCTCCACATCCTCGCAGGATCCACGACCCGAGCTGGCTCCGCAGGGCGACCCGTCCCCTTCCCAGGACGGGCAGCACTCCTTTGTGCGCAACACTTCCCGGGTAGCACAAAAACGTGGAAATTGTTGATATGATGGTACAAAACACAATACGAAACTAATAATTGCAAGTTGCCACATTTCAGCTAAGTTCTATTTTGGAGACTGCAACTAGTTACGAATGCATAAATTAAATAAGGCCCATGTGAATTTCTCTCAGGCTTAAGTTCTGCCGAGGTTTACCCAGGCGCCCCCTTCTCTCTTGAGCCAGTCACATGCTACTTAGCCTCGGGGTGAAGCTTACTTCATGAGGGGAGGGCGCAATTAAAAAGAAATGCAGACATCCCGAGATTTCAGAGGAACTACTTCCACTAGAGGCCCACATTTTGTAATAACAAAGATGCTACAGTGGTTGTCTGAGTCATGAGTATAAAACAGGCGTAACCAAGGAGGTCTCGAGGCACACATACATGCTCACACATTATGCCTCAAATATGGTAAACTGTTATTCCTGGCATTAAGGGATGTAATTACCATGATAAAACGCGGACTACAAAGTGAGACACATAGTGAATGAGGAGTGAGATAAAAGACAGGATTTGTATAGGTTCTCCTGTGTCATGGCCATGTGTTTTTGTCTTCCCATTTTCACCCACCGATGTATAATTTAACTTTAAACTGCCAATACCTAGCACTGCAGTTAGGTATAACGTAAATAATTAAGGAAACAATAAGCTCATGTCAGGATTCAGAGACAATGCTTTAATTAAATTGTTATTTTGAAAAAATGTAGTTCAAATGCCAAATAACTAAAAGCATTGTGTTGCCAACTATTCCTTTAATTAAAAAAAAAACATTTGTGGAAATGTCTTTTATGTCCGTGTGGTCATATGACCTAACACCCACCTTCAGTTCAAACGGATTTTTAAACGAAAGATTCATTGACAACAATCTGATAACACATGCTCAAAACAAGCTGTTGCCTCAGGGAAGGATGTACTTTATTTGAATGTGTGCTTTCTCAGAAGATCACTGTGATGGATTTTGATCTTTCTGAGTAGCGCTGTCTCACATGGTTCTATCCACCTGAGGACTGTGTGCTCCCTGCTTGAGTTCAGTGATTACGGAACTCCTTGGATGTGATATTTATAACGAATGAGCTTCAGTGACAGCCCCACCAGAGGGCGCCATGGGACCATTTCCTATACCGATCTCTCTAAAAAATGACAGTTCATCAAGTCTACCTCCCGTTCTCTGTTTCCCCAGGCAACTGACAAACCAGATTTGTGCAGACAGAAATCCCTTCATTTGGCTCCTGGTAATGAATCCCGATGTAGAAAAATCATCAATCACATAGTTGACCTCCATTTGATAAGACTTTCCAATCATCCTGTGAAAAGATTGTCGTTATTGGATTAACTGTGGCTGGAAATGCTTTTGTTTATTTGGAGGCCTGCTGAAAGCCTTGATCATACCTGTGTCTTACACCAGAAGCTAATGGGTTCACCTTTATATTGTGGAGGTGTTCCTATGTTTGATGAAGCTTCAGAAATGTAAATGAGTTATTTTGACTTTCTCTTCTGTATATGGAATAATTATAACCCAATTACACAGCTCAACATCTTTGCTTTTGTTCTTATGGGGGTGTAACGTTTAAAAATCAAAGCAGGATGTTATTCTTTATCAGTTGAAACTTAATATTAGTGGTATCAAATCAAGCACAATTCACACACTTTTGTCGCCATGCGTTCTTTGTTATATTTAGATTGTGTATTTTCCTAGATTTCCACTTCACATAAAGACAGACATGGTAATTACATAATTGTTTAAGAGAGTACTTCCCCCTCGTATTCATAATTCACATTGTTATCAGATCAGTATTCTCTCAAATAAAGAGCAAAGAGCTTCTAGTTACCACAGAATATTTGTGATGTTTGACTTTGATTCCAATTTTGGACTTCATGACAATATAGAAAGAAATACATGGAAGTGGGCGAGAAAAGTCCTACCATTTATTTAATACAATTTAATACAAGACAAACCTTTCATAATTTTTGTGAATAATTTGAACCTGAGGCAAGAGAGGGAAATAGTCCAGTCCTGATACTATACTGATGCTGAAACTACACTTCCTTTGCAGCTAAGAAACACAATCATATATATTTAAAACCAGAGACTGTAATGACACAGTCAAACTTTCTGGATCAGACACAAAAACATTTAATTTTATGACCACTGTTTTTATCTGACGTATTTTGAAAGTCACAGAATCCTCTCGTGTCATTGTGTGATTGATTGATCATTTCGAATCGGTTACTACATTCACATGGAAGCTGCATAGAATTGGGATCAGCAGAAACTTGAAGTGCAGAAGAAAAATAATCGCGTCTCACCAATTAATTGCACACCAATCACATATATAATCACATATTTCTTTTGCATGTCTGTGCTTCTTTTTTTTGTTCATGCTAAACATGCGTTTTCTGTGGCTCGGCTCCCTTAGCTTTCCACAGCCCTGCTCGTTTAGTCACTGTTGCTGCTCCATGCTCTCCACTGTTTTGGAGTAGGAGGAGGAGGAGGTGGAGAAGGAGGGGGGCCGCCGTGTGCGTCAGTAAGTCAAACATGTTCCAATAACGGGCTATATTATCTGCTGCTATTTGCAGTTTCCTGTAACCAGGCGCCAGACTGAGCTTGAGCAGAAACCTGCAGCGCTTTTTTCTTTTTGCTCTTCTGTGATGGAAACGCTCTTAAAAGGAATGGCATCTGCAAGGCTGAGGGCAGAAAACAGGTAGGCTGAAGTTCTCTCGTAGTTTGTTTGCGCGCTACGCAGGTTTAATGAATTGATTCTTAAATTCAGGAGCGATTTTTGCGTAGGTTGTTTTGTCATCATTGTACATAAAGCCCAGATATAATGTATTAAAAGTTACACGAAGCCTTGCCAACATAATTTCAGCACCATAGACAGCAGCTTGATGACATTTTTAAGTAGGGTATATCAAATTTTAAATAAACTGGCATTTGTGAAATATAACCAAACCTTCTTTTCTTTGTTCCCATGATCACTGTACCTAAAATACATGTGCTGACTCAACTGAGTAAGTCGTTTACTAAAAGGTCCTAGTTGACTGCCTGCAACTATTATTCACGTGTAGAAGGAAGAGGTGTAGCCTACTTTTGGCCAAATCTCACATGTTCTTTATTCTATCTCTCCAATTTTTGTATTCTAGATGACTTGATACCGTCTGTTTCTGAATGACTTCTTTTCGAATAATAATTTTAAATATAAATGTATTTCGGTAATGGGAGAACCTACACACCCAATAGTAGCCTTTGCACAGTTTTTTTACATACAATAAAATCAATGGATAGGTAAAATCTGTGCTATGGGTTCTTATGTACAGTAATAGGAATTATTCAACTTTCTTAAAATAATAATCTCAATCTGTATTTCTTTATTCTTCAAATGATTTTAATTACATAACAATTCTGTTTTTATTAAAAACAAACTATAATGGTTCTCTATAATAGTGGTTCTTGTTAGTTAAATTGGTTGATAAGATAACGATTGCTTACACTCCGAGTTCATTCACCTTCTATCCCTTTCCCTTTCTTCAGGAATATAACCCTTACCCTGTACACTAAGAGCACGTTGCCAGAGACAGCACCTTCATCAGAACGTCAGCTCTAAGACCAAACAGGATGGCTGGAGGAGTAAGACGAAACCCAGGGATGGGAAATAAATTAGGGTTATATGTGAGGCTGTTGGCAGTGACTGCGATTCTGGGAGCTGATCTGGGCTGGCTGGGCCTGAAAGGGCGAGCTGGGGTCAATGCCCAAAACACAGAGAGAAGGGTATTGACACATATCCCTGGTGACATCATTATAGGAGCTCTGTTCTCCGTCCATCACCAACCACCTGCAGACAAGGTACATGCTGCGTGTTCATGCGTATGTGATCATTTTCTCCACAAGTGTATATGTGATGTCATCAATCTCACTTGGGTTTTACTCAGGTCCATGAGCGAAAGTGTGGTGCAGTGCGTGAGCAGTATGGGATCCAGAGAGTGGAGGCCATGATGCACACACTGGATCGAATTAACGCAGACCCCACTATCCTCCCTAATATCACCCTAGGATGCGAGATCAGGTCAGAAACCATTTACAAAACTTCTGATGTTGTTGTTCTTAGCGACGTTTACTGTTAAATTATAAATGTGCCATGTGTTCAGCAGGCAGGTGGACTTAACAAAGTCTTAAGTAAGATTGTTACTTATGAGTAGGTAATGAAATAAACCAGACTGAGGCAGGCAGCGACTATTGTAACTTCAAATAGAATTTTAGGTTTTAAGACACACAGGTCACACTGACCAACAGGTCAATCTGACCAACTAACAAAGGGTGGCTGACAGATTGCAGTAAAATGTATCCGAAGTACTCAAATGCTATGTGCATCTTGAAGAGGTCACTGCAATGATTCTTCCTCTCCATAAGGGCTGTGAAAACACAGCAGGCGAACACAAAAAGGCAAATTTGTTCAAACAAAACTTTGGAAGATTGTTGAGACTGACTCATATCAGCTTTGCTGAACTCTGGACTGCAGATTGCTCTCAGCTCCAAAAAACGTGTTATTCAAGTGTCGTTTTTTTGTTTGTTTTTTCCCAAATCATTTATCTGGCTTCTCCAAACCATCACCTTTTTCCCCATCATGCACGCCTAAATACTATCAGGGACTCATGCTGGCACTCTGCGGTGGCGCTGGAGCAGAGTATTGAGTTTATTCGGGACACACTAGTGTCTAACGAAGAGGAAGAGAGCCAAGGCAGGTGTACTGCAGAGGCAGGGAGCATGTTGCTGCAGGCAAAAAAGCCTATTGTGGGAATGATTGGACCAGGCTCCAGCTCTGTGGCCATCCAGGTGCAAAATCTCCTTCAGCTATTCAACATCCCACAGATCGCTTATTCAGCCACCAGCATGGATCTCAGCGACAAGGTAAGACCAATTAACATACACAACATTATGAAGGCTTTAGAACACTTTTTATATTATGCAGCCATGACAACATCAAAGGAAGTCATTGTGTATCTTAAGGATGGTTATATAATATAACTAATGAAAAGCTGGTGTAATACACCAGGTAGAATACAGTATTCTAAAAAAACAACAGCATGTATGGTGCTTTTGTACATCGAATTTAAATGGAATGATGTTTATAATAGGGGTTATAATGGACGCACAGGTATACTGCTAGACTTGTGGACATATGCATTCCTTTCAACAGAGCCTGTTTAAGTATTTTATGAGGGTGGTGCCATCAGATATGCAACAGGCCAAAGCCATGGTAGACATTGTAAAGAAATACAACTGGAGCTACGTGTCCGCGATACACACAGAAGGTAAGATTGTGTATAATGTGCGTTACTGCTTAACATTCGTCATTCTGTCACTCCCCTGTCATACCTCTCTCTTATGCTTATTTACACATGGATTAGGCAGCATGTTTTACACTGACACTGATGTGTCTATAACATTTTTCTCTCTTGTTTTACTTTGGGTCAGAACATCTGCATTTTTGTGGGCAGTGCTTATTATAATTTTTTTCCCTTTGAAGTGGAATTGAAAAAATATTATGATTTCACTCACTGACCTTCTGACCTCTCATTAAAACAAGAAGCTAAATCTCCTCTCATTATCGGTGTGAATAGCCTCCTACAGCAAGCACACTGGGCACACATATAGCCACAAACACACACACACACACACACACACACACACACACACACACACACACACACACAACATTCATAAAGTCACTCCTCCATGAAACATCACATTTTCACGGAGGGGGGGGGGGGGGGGGGGGCATTATATCTATGCATTTTTATCAAATTCATATAAAATTAGCTCTGATTATATATTCTTTGTAATCCTGTTCACTATTGGCAAAGCTTCCCAGGGAACATCTGCCATGGGCTTTGAACTCTCTGGGTAGCATGGCACTGTGTCCACTTATTTCAGTGACGCTTCACTGATCCCATTCTCAGAGCAGTCTCTCGGCATACCCTTGATTTTGTATTTTCTCTTATTGTCTTATGTATGTTATCTTTTCATACAGTGGAAAAGATGCTATAAGAGCCCAAAAATATATCTCCCATCATTATAGGGAACAATCAACGGGTCTAGGATATTTCGATGTAGGATATTTTTGTAGAGCAGATGTTCAATGCGGCCCCTTAGCCCCTGATGTCGAACTACAGGCAATAGCAACACACAGGGTTATCATAGCTTCAAAACATCCAGCCCATGAATCCCTAATCTCACCGGAGACTAAATATATAGTATTGGCATCATTCTCAGTATCAATATATATTTCTCTTTTGTGATCTATTTGACACTACATAGACAGCCGTGTGGACGTTTGACGTAGTTACAAGACAAACAAGACAAATATTACATTGCCAAGCTCATTCTGGGGTTTCTAATCTATATTTTTCCGATCTTGTTACACCAAGACAGTGACTGTAATGCCCCTCCGTGACAAATGCAAATGTACCTTGCTTGTGACTCTAGATAGCATTTGTATAATCTAATGACAAGCTTTATAACCCAGTGAATTATATCAGCTTTCACACATTCCCACATACAAAGCACAAAACATTTCTCTTTAAAATAGTCTAATGCGCTGATGAAGGCACAAAAAATCCCAAGTACATCAAAGGAAAAATAATTAAATAATTATGATGCAAATAGAAACGGCAGCCCCATTTCTTGACACATTAAGGGAGTTGGATCAAGGAAACAGTTTAATACAGTTAAAACTACTCAAGAAGGCATGCCACATATTGGAGTAAACTCACACATAGTAAAGAAAAGGATGCCTCAAACTGTGCCTTGCCCAGAGTGAGAGCACACTTGCTAGGCAACAGAAAGTAGGTGACCTCATTTTTAGCAAAACAGGGAAATGTAACCCCTGACAGTTGCCATAATAGGGACAAATTTACTAGATTCTCAGTGTTGTGCTGGCATTACATCAGTGTATTTCCTTGTGCACACACTGTGTGTGCCTGTGTGATCATGCTTAAGCCTTTGTGCCATACTGAAAGGTTGGGAAGCACAAAAACAAGTAACAAATGCATGAACACCATTAATGAATGTTTTCCCCTTCTTAGGTAATTATGGTGAGAGTGGTATGGAAGCATTTAAAGACATGGCAGCTAAAGAGGGGATCTGCATCGCCCACTCTGATAAGATTTACAGCAACGCAGGGGAACAGGGCTTTGATAAGCTTTTACAGAAGCTACGAGCCCATCTGCCCAAAGCCAGGGTTGTGGCCTGCTTCTGCGAGGGCATGACGGTCCGCGGCATACTGATGGCTATGAGAAGGCAGCGTCTTGTGGGGGAGTTCCTGCTGGTTGGAAGGTGAGTGGGCGATTGTGCTGTGTAGAATGTATTATTTCTAATGGACCTTTTGTTTTGCTTTCATTAGCGGCTGAAACATTTGACTGAAATATTTATGCTTCAGATTTTTTCATGGTCATTTCCAATCCAGTCCCTTCAGATGTCCAGCATCATCAGACAAGATGTGTTTGTTGTCATTGGGGCCATCTTTGTCTCCTCCTCATCATCATCCCTATTATCATCTTCATCGCATCCATCTACTTCATGGTGGTCTAGGAACATAAAGGTATTTTTGTATGTATGTATTATTACTTCAAAGTGAAACTGATTTAAGATGAGTGAGATGCAAAAGTCTATCTTAAAACACCTAATTATATCTAATTATTAAAAAATGTTATCTCTACTCTGGTAGCTTTAGTGAAAAAGCTAACCCCGCCTGCTTTGATTTGATTTAATAATGATTTTACTTTTAATACAATTATTCATGCAGGTTTTTTTATTTACCTTCATTCAACCTGCAAAAATGTGCTTGAAATTGAATCATATTATAGGATCCATATAAACTTATAGAGTAAAGCAGTAAATTAATTATAACTCTATGTTTAGTAGGACACTATAGGCATTGTCACTGCATATCAGGGGGTTTTTTTCTTAAAAGAGGACAACTAAATACGTCAGTGCTGATTTTCCAGTAATAATTCATTTCTAGATACAGTATGTAGCAATGTAATGTCCTACTACATCTTTTTTTTTTCAGATGTTGTAATGTGCTGGCTCATTTAAAGATTGATTTAACAGAAAAAAACGAAAGACTGGGCAACTGATGCAGGACGGACAGAATGCAATTAAAAACATGAGGGGGAAAAAAATAAATGGGAAAGAGGGGGTTGATTTAGCAGGAGGTTTCACACTCTCCGAGAATAACGTGTTTTATTTTAAGGTTTAGCTCTCTGGCTCACTCTCGTCCCTCGTGTTCTATAAATGCCTTTCCTCATTAGGAGCCACATGTAGGCTGTCGCTCAAACCTGACAGCAGGAAACATAAAATAACCTTGAACTACATTACAAAACACTATGCTCTATATTCCAGGTTAAAGTGGCAAATTTATGTCTCGTTGTGTGCGATCATAAAAGAGCCGCTACTGTTTTATGCTGCTTTCCTTCAACAGCATGTTTCTGACCTCACTTTGTTGGCCACATCCTCCATCGTTTTCATCAGCCTGGAAGATTTGTCACCAGGTTTTTGTATGTGCGCAGTGCATTCATGCTTAGTTTCCATTTATAGAAAGAGACACTGAAGGAGAAGATAATGATTTTTTTTTGTGTGTTTGTTTTGTTGCCAGCACTGCCTAAGCCGATTTTAAACTGTTGTAGCCAAGCTACTGTCATCCTTCCTTCTGAACGTATAGAAATCAGTTGAGAAATGACAGTTATTCCATATATTACAAAGACAGTGAGTTGTGTTATTCTAACAGGCTTTGTCATTCAAATGAAGATGGCAAAGAGTCACACAAGTACAGTCCTTCTTTGTATTTAGCTGAATATTGAATGGATTTACATCTTTCTCTGCTGTCACCCTGAGGTTTTGAGTCAAACAGGACGTATTTAGTCTTTTTGGGGTTTTCCCTTTCCTTTATATATGTTTTTGTGCATGTAAATGGTCTCCAAAGGCTAAACTCCCACCGTTCACTCCAGAAGGAGTTTCTCTCCCACGCACTCTCCTCGTACCTGAAACACCTCTATTGGACTCCTTTGTTTACTTCCGTAACATAGTGACATCTCTGTGTAACACTTGCGCTTTTACTTTTTACGTGATGAGGCTGAGGGGCGGGACATCTCTAAGTGATTGACCAATCACAACAGAGCCGGCCAGTTAACCAATCAGAGCAGGCTGGGCTCTGGTTTCAGATGGAGGGTGAAAAGAGGTGCTGCAGCACAGGGAGTATGAGAAAATTAAAGACCTTTTTGAACATTAAAGCATGTAAAAAATATCACAGTAGAGGCACAAAATACAAATATGAACTTAAAAATGTGCATAATAGGGACACTTTAATGTATGATTTAGTTTGTTAGGTGTGAATCAGTTATCACGTGGATTTGAATCATGCTGTTCAGTTCCGTTTAATTAAGTCAATCATCATGTTACATTTGTAAACTAAGCAGACCCCTGCTATCTACCAACAATTTCTTCAGTCACAGTGATTCAGTATACAACTGAAACACACAGCTTGCTTAGGTTGTGTGTTTGTCCTCTGTTACCTTCAGACAGTAGTTTCATTTTTTTCTTTCATGTCTCGTTTGGTTTAATTATAGGAATGGACACCTTTCCAACCTCAAGTTTGTACCACTACACAGTAAAGTGTCCACTCAGTAAAGATCTGGCCAAAAGTTAACTAATATGTGTGTGTTTGTGTGTGTGTGTGTGGGTGTGTGTGTGAGAGAGAAGAGCGCTCACACTTGTGTGTCTTTGAGCTTGTAGGTGGTGTAGCAACACACTGCATACAGCATATTGCCCTCCCAGGTCGATGTGTGGGTTTCAGAGCTCTCGTTCAAGAGTGATTCAAACTATCCAGAGTCAAAGCCATCCATGCTTTTCATTTCCATTCCTGTCTTTTTTATGCCAGCATACCATTTCTGTGCTCGCTTCTCTAAGGATGTGTTATAAAATGATCTCCTTTCTCTCCAAGAGAACCAAGCATCATAAAAAAAAAACACCCACACTTCTGTTGTGTAACTCTGTTGGCTAAGTTTTCAAAAATGACTTCCTTTGCTTTTTTTCTCACGTAGAATAGATAGAGAGGAGGTCATTTATTTGTGTGAGTGAGGTGTGCCTGTTAACATGTGTGCACATGTGTGGAGGTGTAAGCAGCCTTCTGTGTTTGTTGATCGTAGTGTCCAGAGGGAGGGATAATAATAGATGGAGCAGAAACCATTTCAACCGTTCACTGATGAGATAGCTTTTTGAGTCCAAGTTTTTAAATAAACAGCAGATCAGACGTGTCTGCAGATGCTGCTGTTAAAAGTAAATTGACTATCAGATATATTTCGGTAGTATAGTCAAAAGGTGTTGAATCAAAGTTCCTATTGATCAAATAAAATGAGTAAATGAATCCTTAACATTTCCATGTCAAATTCTCAATGTATTCTTAATGTAATGACATGCTTCACTTAATCACTGCATTAAAAATACATTGAGAGTTTGGTTCAGAGGAACATGTTTGTGCAAGCAGGGCTATCGAGATATATTTGCTCCTAAAGTTTTTTAATCAGTACGTTTTTCATTGCTGTTGTATTAAATTGGCCTTCACCGATAATGAGTCTATAGAAATTGTATGAGTCAGCAGTCAGACTTTGCCATCTAAATCTTGTGACCATGGAATGAATATATACACAATAAGCCCCAACGTGGTTTTTTGAAAGAAGTCCTCCAAGCAGCATCAACCTTCAACCATCAAGCTATCTTTGCAATTGAACGCAACTGAAATACTTTTATCTTTATCACCCAGTGAGTCTTGTGTCGTCACATCTGAGTCATCTTAAGAAATATTTTATTTTACTGTAAGTCTCTGCACAGTATTCATTAGGTTTATTTAGCGAGATACCACCTGTCTCTTTCAATCTGTGCAACAGTGGTACCACATACACAAGCACCCAGCTTTTCTACAGCTGGCCACATTAAAATTCACTGCCATCGTTGTCTTGAAGTGATATTACACTTTTAAAAAATCATTAGGAAGTATGCATGATAATCCTGTGTTCAGATGAACCTTTCATTTTTAATCCTGTTGCCTGAAAGTATTATTTTCACATGAGCTAATGTTGGTTGTTATGGTAACATTTGCCTTCTGGAATGCTGAGCTTATTGAAACTGGTCTGTTGCTGAAACCAGCTTCATTGGTGTAATTGTGAACCAGGTTAAAGGTTACTGTGTAGGTCAGGGGGTGGGAGCTTCAGCAAACGACGTCATAATGTTTCAATGTTCTTTTCAGATTTAAAAACAAAATGTACGTTCTGCCTGGATCTTTTATTTTTGTGTCAGGTTTATCTGCTCCTTACAGATAAAAGACAATAAGAAATCTTGCTGAGGCGAAAGTGCTATCCAAACAGTCAAATCATTGTGTGTGGGTTGCAATATTAAGCAGCCATTACCAAGAGGCTGAAAATAGTACACAATGTGCTGTATATAAAAAGGAATAGTTCATGTGAGAAATGAGGAAACAATTCTTTAAAAATGTCTGACAAGTCCACAACGAGAATTTTATTATGCCTAAGTTTGCCTGTAATATATTTAATTAGTAGCTTTAAGAAAACAAAACAAGCTATGTATGTCTATATGTAAATAATTAAAAAAATGTAAAATAGAGCCTTATATGACTAATCTTATCCTCACTTATGTTGTTCTGTACTTTTCATCCCTGTGTCTCTCCTCCTGTCCAGTGACGGCTGGGCAGACAGGTCGGATGTTACCGATGGCTACCAGAGGGAGGCAGCTGGTGGTATCACTATAAAGTTAAAGTCGGCATACGTGACCTGGTTCGACGATTATTACCTGAACCTGAAGCCTGACGCTAACCTGAGGAACCCCTGGTTCCCTGAGTTCTGGCAGCATCGCTTCCAATGCAGGCTGCGGGGTCATCCGCAGGAGAGCCTCACGTACAACCGCACCTGCACCTGTTAGTACAAGATCACCTTGCACACACCTCCGTAGCGTATTCACATCCTAAAAGTTTGGATTACAGTGCTTGAGTTTCTCCTTATGAGCAGGTCTCTGTCCTCCACAGGGAGAGAGTCTCTGCGCCATCAGTATGTCCAAGACACCAAGATGGGTTTTGTCATCAATGCCATCTATTCCATGGCTCACGGCCTGCACGAAATGCAGCAATCCCTCTGTCCAGGATATAAGGTACGAAAATTCACTGTGTGCACACTTGTATGGTTTCCCATTTGCTGTCACAGTATTTAATTTTTTCTTTTCTCTGGTGCCAGGGTTTATGTGAGAACATGCGGCCCATTGATGGCCGCAAGCTGCTGGATTTCCTGATGAGAACAAACTTCACTGGTGTGTCAGGGGAGACCATCTACTTTGACCAGAATGGAGACTCACCTGGCAGGTAAAGATTATGGTGGGGCAGGAAGAAGAAGTACAACGGGAACTATAAATGTATGCATGTGCTGTTTGATGCACACAGTATTTGTGCCTCAGGTATGAAATCATGAACTTCAAGGAGACAGGGGAGGATGAGTTCGCTTATATCCATGTGGGAAGCTGGGATCAGGGTGGCCTGAAGATGAACGATGAGGAAATCTGGAGTAACACCAGTGAAATCATCCAGTCAGTGTGCTCTGAGCCCTGCCAGAAGGCACAGATCAAGGTATGTACCACTAAAACACACCGTTTCCCACTGTAGATAAGATGTGTTTTATTATATATATAATAAATATATAAGTTATTATAATGTATTTAAATGTTAACCCATTTGTATAAAGTAACAATAAATTAGATTTTTTGAAGTAAGTAAGTTATTATTCTTTTATATTCTTTAAAGGTGCCATAGAATGGAAAACTGTATTTACCTTGGCATAGTTGAACAAGGAGAGTTCGGTACATTGAACTGACATACCCTGAACCTCAAACACCATTATTTCCTCCTTCACGTGCAAATCATGAATATGCATATCACAGCGGTAAAATGGGCGGATTACAGCAATCCCTGTGTGTGACGTAACACACGGTAGTCCAGCCCCAACATTTGCATGCACCAGCTGCTGGAAACACTAACGCTAACACTTACCCCTCTGTAACGTTGCTCTCCAATCTCCGACCAACTGGCTGTTCTTCAAATTCCTCGGTTTCCTCCTCCGATAAAGGCTCAAACATGTAAGGTTGGATGCCAATAGCCTCCATGGTTCATCTCTCACAGTTTCGCGAACTTCACTTACTTCTGTGGGCTCTGAGGCAGCCATGGATTGCTCCTTGTAAACCAGCCAATCAGAGCAGAGCTCGTCATAATTATTGTTATTGCTTGTTTCATTCTAAGACCAAATCATAGGGTTGTAAATGGGCCTGTAAAAACGCATCTGGACCTTTTTTGGATCAACCGAATTATATACCTTCTTTGTAGACATCAGAGAACAATTTAAAATACCAGATAGATGTTTTCTATGGCACCTTTAATATGTTAGATATCATCTAATGCTCCCCCTGAGGCAACATTTGTGATTTGTGATCTTGGTCTTTATAAATAAAATGTACATTACCTGACATTTTTCCTGTCTGTACCTTCCCTTTTGTTTTCATACACAAAGTCAAATATACACTATATAGACAAAAGTATTGGGACACTCCTCTTATTCATTGAATTCAGGTGTTTCATTCAGTCCCATTGCCACAGGGGTATACAATCAAGCACCTTTTTTTCTGGGGTTGACCTAGACCCCTTAGTTCCAGTGAAAGGGATTCTTAATGCTTCATCTTACCAAGACATTCTGGACAATTCTATGCTTCCAACTTTGTGGAAACAGTTTGGGGGAGGCCCTTTTCTGCTCCAGCATGACTATGCCCCAGTGCACAAAGCAATAAAGTCCATAAAGCCATGGTTGGATGAGTTTGGTGTGGAAGAACTTGGCTAGCCCGCACAGAGCCCTTACCTCGACACCACTGAATACCTTTTGATGAACTAGAACGGAGATTGCGAGCCAGGCCCTCTCGTCCATCACCAGTGTCTGACCTCACAAATGCTCTTCTGGATGAATGGGCAAACATTCCCATAGAGACACTCCAAGATCTTGTAGAAAGCTTTCCCAGAAGAGTGGAAGCTGTTTATAGCTACAAAAAAGGAGGCCAACTTCATATTAATGCCTAGGAATTTGGAATGGGATGTAATAAAAGCTCCTGTAGGTGTAATGTGTAGGTGTCCCAATACTTTTGTCTATATAGTGTATATATCACCTTTTCAAGTTATACATTATTATTATTATCTATGGCGTCACCCTGGAAATTCAGTTTTACTAATATTGGCAGCTTTTTTCATCATGATGACCTCCAAATCACAGACTTGGTGTCATTCATTTATGTTTGTAGACAAGAGAGCATGTCAACATTTTACAGAAGAAAACTCTTAAGCAATACCCACACAGCAGCCGTGATTTGGGCCCACAGGTTTGCAATCTGCAGAATTGGTCCAATCATATCCTCGAGTATCCCACCAGGGACTCAGAAAAGCTCTTTGTTCAAGCTGTAATCACGTCCCATCTGGGGTTCTGTAACTCCCTGTAGCTACTCCAAATCATGGAGAACACGGCAGCCTGCCTTTTCTTAATCATCCCAAAAGTCTCTAATATTAAACCCCTTCCTACACATTCAACATTAACTCCCAGTAATGTGGCAGCTTGTGGGGAATTAAAAACTCAAGTCTCACGCATAACAATTTGAGGAGACCTGCTTTTACACCTCCAGGCCTTAGATCCCAGCCCACGCTGCATAGCTTGGCTCCACCAGCCAATTGGCTTTCTTTCACCTGTTCTGACCTTGACAACACATTGGAGTTGTTCCCTACCTCATGTCATTTTAGCAATGCATTTCTTCAAAAAGAAAATACTTCCTAATTTCAATCCTTTTCATCCACCTGAATGAATGAAGCCTCTCTCTGGTTACCATCACAGGACAGCTGTAACATGCAGATGACACATGTTTTTACAATTAAGAGCAACATACAGTTTTCAGATGTCCTGCTCTGCATGTCCTCAGTCTGTAGGAGAAGCTACAGCATCCTACTTGCAACTTCCACACAAATATATGAACCACTACATTTCTGAATAAACCACTAACCCAAAGTCTGTTAAGACAAGACAAAATGTATAAAATAATGAGCATAAATGTACATCTTCCTCTTTTTTCTCCTCCTATCCCCTGATGAGAAAATCCTCATTTCCCTGTCCTACAGAGCGGTCAGAGTGTAAGATTAGCTACAGCAAAGTGCCATTAGAGCTTTGAGACCTTCCCTCCCCTTTTAATACTGTCTGTGTCTCCAGGTGATCCGCAAGGGAGAGGTGAGCTGCTGTTGGACTTGCACTCCCTGCAAAGAGAACGAGTTTGTGTTTGATGAGTACACTTGTCGAGCCTGTGTCCTTGGCTTCTGGCCAACAGATGATCTCACAGGTAATACACATTCTTTATGTGTCTGATAAATGCAACTGAATATCACCAGAGGAGCCTTGAATCTGGTTCAGACTCTCATAGTGCGCCTAACATCTCCTTACATCTTTCGTCGACACACACCAAACTTGACAACACTCAACTAAGACCCAGGAATCAACACAAATACTGCAAACACACCAAAGTACTTCCTATCCTTGTTTGAATTAGGCATTTGGCTGAAGCCTTTTTAACTCAATAGTCCGTCAAATGTTTTGAAACCCATTTCCTGATCCTTTGTAAACACTTATTGTCTCCCATGGTAATTCTGTTCATCTGTTGTTGTTGTTGTTGTTGTTGATGTGTATCCTAAATATGAGAAAAACAGGGTGTTTATACTCTGTTCCCTTTGATCTCTCTCTTTCTGATCCCCCTTTTCTCCCTCACAGATTGCTTTAATGTTTAAAAAAAAAGATTGCCTCCACTCTCATTTCCTCACTGCATCATAGACTGAATTTTAAGTCATTTTTTGTTGGTCAGGGTAAATAGTGCAGAAGATATGTGGCTGTAACACGTAAATACATGAATGCACATCTAACTGTCCCTTTTGCAGACAAAACAATTCAAGTTCTCTTTCTTTTTTTCTCTCTCCCGTTGATCTCTCTGTTTGCTGCAGGTTGTGAGCCGATTCAGGTGCAGTATGTGCGTTGGGGGGATCCAGAGCCCATTGCTGCAGTGGTCTTCTCCTGCCTGGGCCTAATGGCTACACTTTTTGTTACTTCGGTCTTCATCAAGTAATTACAACCCACTAGCCAAATATCAAAATCAATCAAAAAGTTAAGGGGTTAACTTTACACGCCATGACTAAAAAAGTGGTGGTCTTGTGTTTTTATGATTATTCATCTTAAACAAACTCTTATTGAACTTCCATGTCACTGATAGTTGCTCATATGTTTATTTTTTGTATGTCACATTAGTTTTTACAGTTAACAATACCTTTGTTGAATTTAAATCTTAAGCTATTATGTCTGACATCAGATCAAATTAAACATTGTTTTAGTTTAGCTTAATAACCCTTACGTAACATAAGAACAGAACACATAAAATGGTTTAAACAACCAATTTTTTGAACAGGTATACCAGTGTGATGCAGGCCTTATTTACAGTAGACACCATGTAAAAGAATATAGAAATACAGTTTACTCATACAAATAAGATTGCAACTCTATGCCATGTGCCGAAGCAATACCTGTTCTACTTAATCTGTTAAGGTAATTACGTGAAACAACATATAATCTTATCCGTCTGTAGGTTTTGGGACACTCCTGTAGTCAAGTCATCCAGTCGTGAGCTCTGCTACATCATCCTGGCTGGAATATGTCTGGGTTACCTGTGCACGTTCAGCCTCATCGCCAAGCCCCACATAATCTACTGCTACCTCCAGCGGCTGGGGATCGGCCTGTCCCCCGCCATGAGCTACTCTGCACTGGTCACCAAGGTACTTTCTTTTCTATTTCATTTTAAGGAGGTTGGGGCATAAATATAAACAGTTCAAGTAGTACAAGGTTCAACCATACTCTGACATCAGTGCTTTTTTCTGTGAAACTGTACAATGCAGCCTAATAGTCTTAGAAAGTCCAATTTAGATTTAAAATGAGGTCCTTCCAATTTTTTTGTTTGACACTTCCACCCTTAATTGGTATTTGATATTGAGAAGAAGGTTTGTTTGCCAACAAACTACGAAATGTACACTCAAAAGAGCTATTGATGACCCATTTCTTTCCTCGTACGCACTTACTGAGGTGGTGGAGAACAAACAGACAACCACGCAGTAAGCAGCTACCGGTGCTTGTTGGACCATTTGTCAGAGGAGAGAGCTGTCGATGATGTTGCAAACTGAAACATGTGATCAGTCCAATTTCCACTATCGCAGTCCAGTGGTTGTTTTTTGAAGGTCTTTAGCAAAAATAGAATGGCATTTAAGGATAAGGGCAGGAGTAAAAAAGCTACCTCCAGAGATTGGATGATGGCCAATTGTAAGAGAGGTACATTAAAGTTTAGTCCCTGTGTGTGGGTTGAGGCTGAGGTTTCATGATCTGAAAACTGAAAAGGAGATTATCGTTGTGAATCAGCATGAGCGTTTTTATCGACATTCATTGTAATCGAAACCTGCATAACTATTAAAACTATTTTTGATCCAGACCAACCGTATAGCGCGGATCCTGGCAGGCAGCAAGAAGAAGATCTGCACCAAGAAACCGCGCTTTATGTCCGCCTGCGCACAATTGGTCATCGCCTTCCTACTCATACTGCTGCAGTTTGGGATTATTGTGGCGCTGCTTATCATAGAGCCACCGCAGGTATATAAGTGTGTGTGTTTTTCTCGGTGTAAATTATGTTTATTTAGATGTATTTACACACAAGGAGTGATCGATCCCCATCTCTCTTCCTAGGTGATCTACGACTACCCTAGCATCAGTGAGGTGCATTTGATCTGCAATCTGACCACTCTGGGGGTGGTGGCGCCGCTGGGCTACAACGGCCTGCTTATCCTGAGCTGCACCTTCTACGCCTTCAAGGTACATCAGCACACCCAGAGATATTAATACCGTCAACATTTACTTTCTATGTCAGGATCATGGTTTTCTTTCTTGTAACCTTCACATGTTTCTTCTTCAGCCTGCACGATTTTCAAAAATTCTGTTCTTAATTTTCTCCCACAGACTCGTAATGTTCCAGCTAATTTCAATGAGGCCAAGTATATTGCCTTCACCATGTACACCACCTGTATCATCTGGCTGGCCTTTGTTCCCATTTACTTCGGCTCCAACTACAAGATCATAACCATGTGCTTTAGTGTCAGCCTCAGTGCCACAGTGGCTCTGTGCTGCATGTTTGTGCCTAAGGTAAGAAACGGAAACATGGTTGATAATTTTCTTTTCTACATATTTTTTGTAGGCGTGCATCTCATTGCTAAGAGCTAATGTGTTGTTCATTTTTGTGGTCAGGTGTACATCATGCTTGCCAAACCTGAGAAAAATGTCCGGAGTGCTTTCACAACATCCACAGTGGTGCGCATGCATGTAGGTGATGCCAAGAAAGCTGCCAAGACAGGAAAATCCACCAGCAGCATGGCCAACTTGTTTCGACGCCGTGGCTCTGCGCAGGATATCAGGTATGAATATAAGCAAATACACCTGTGTCACCTACTACAGAGGAGAGGATTTTTTTTCTAAAACAGCCAAAACCTCATGAGGGCGTCTTTGCCCTGTGCACTCCCTCCATCTAATTGTATGATCATTTTATTCTCAATATACGCATTCTAAAATATATTATGTCATCTTTTGGCATATCATTTAACAACCATTTTGGCTCCTTTTCTGCTGAATTATGTCCATTATTACAGGAATAAACATGCAAACCTTGCTGAGATATTACCGTGAATTATCCATCTTCCTTCTCAAACTGTCTTGGGTAATCAGAGCTGATTCCACTACAGCAGGGTAGATATGCCAGGAAAAAACTGCTCCCCGAGCTGAGAAAAGGCTACCTCATTTGGGTTAAGTACTCCCAGAGGAGCCTCGCTGCCTTAAGGATTTCTCTTTCTAGGGAAGATAAAAAGAAAATGGAGGGAGATGTGAAATTACACAGACGGCAAAAGATTAAATTGGGGGATGGAAGAAATTCCAACTAGAAGAAGTAGAACATGAAATTACTAATCCTGGTGTTATAGCAAAAGACGTTTTTTGCCAACATGTACTTTATGTCAGCACTCACATTGATATACATGTATTCATATAGAAGATACTGTACTACGTGGATATTTACTATTACTTATTTTGTTATGTCTTTAATTTGTATTGCAGTTCCAATGGAAAATCTGTAACATGGGCCCAGAATGAACGCAGCTACAGACCAAACATATGGAAGAGGATGTCATTTCATGTCAAGAAAAAGGAGGCAGTCGAGGTAAACCAGACAGCCATCATCAAGCCGTTCTCTAAGGGAGGAGATGCACCTGCCGACACTGTCGTCAAAGAGCAGTATGAGGATCAACATGTGCCTCAACCCTTCACATGCTCCCCCTCTCAGTCACCAAGGGGTTTCCAGAGAGGAGAGATGGGGGAGGACGGACAAGCCTTACCCACCTACGTACCTGATAATGGAGCTGGGGTCAGAAGAAGAGTGGGGGACAACAGTCAGGATGTTGGTATGCTGGACGGGGGGGACATTAGCGTGATAGGCGTAGGGGACATCGGCACAGGGATGATTGGCGGCCAAGCTCAAGGCACTTGTATCATGGACCAAATCAGCTGTGTGGTTAACCGTTTCACTGCCAACATCAGCGAGCTGAACACCATGATGCTGCCGGGGGGAGTCACCGCAAGCCCCACGGCAAGTCCTGCTGTGCCTGCAGCTGCAGATGCCGCCCCCTGCCCATCTCAGTACCACACATCCAGGAGCATAGACGCCTCCTCCACTGTCACCACACATGCAGAGGTTGCAGCCGTCTCCAATTTCTGCGAGAATCGACCAACAGGGAAGATTTATGAGCACCTGGCTGGGACTTGTAGCAGGCGAGCCAAGGATATGGAGGAGCTGGTAGCTCTGACGCCCCCCTCCCCTTTTAGAGACTCATCTCTGAGCTCCAGCGGCAGCTCAACCCCCTCGATGTCCCCGGCCTCAGAGGCTGAGTATGACCAGCTGCTGCTGAGACACTACAGCCAGAGCTCCTCCTCTCTCTAAACCTGCTCTCTGCACACCTTTTTCTCCTTGTTGGAGTATTTTTTTAAAGACTTTCTTTAGATGGGACCAGACTCTTGGATGCTTTTTCTACACATGGATATTGAGAGTGTAAGCAATTTAAAAAACCGAAATTTTCAGATTGATTTAAAATGCGCAGACACATACCTCAATTGAGAGGACTGACAGGAAACACATCAGTGGCGAGACTACAAATACAAAAGGATTAAATTAAGCAACGTCAGGGCTTCATCATTTGTCTTCTAGTGAGTAAAACAACTTGACAAACTAAAAGACACGGGCATTTTACACAACTTTTAAATGCTATGATAACTGTCACAATTTTTTAACTTTCCAAATTCCAAAGAACATACTGATAAGCTGAGAGAACAAATGTGAAATTGCCTATTACATTTTTATTTCATTATAACTTTGCCAGTGATCCTAAGTTACCAAATATGTATGTTCAGTGTTTCTTTGATTATGCCAAAATGGCTTATATACAGAATTTCAAGTAGACATTTTTTTTTAGATAACTGCAGGTATTATTATTACCTCTTAAGATAGTTGTATTTCAGTTGTATATTTTGCATCAAATATTATCATAAACCCAAAAAGCGTGTTTTTTTTCTATTGCTTACTGTATCGCTGTTGTACATGTGATGTTTTTGTATATCTCTAATAATGTGAGACCTGGTGAATGCCGATTGTGACAGCATGAAGGCGTCCGCCCAGAAGATAACAGCTCAAATAACTTGCCTGAAATGAAAAGGTTAGTCTGCAACATGTTTTTTTCCTGATCTATAATTTGTTGTCAGTCCTGAGAGACTTAAGCAAGCATTTTGTATCCTAAAGCTAGAGGAGAACGTGTACAGATGCTGCACGTTGTGAATCAGAAAGCAGGTTTTTCAATGACCCTCCCTTTTCTTGGAAAGAAAACACTCTCTGAGAAGGAATCCCCCTCCGAGTTACGATAGGACAAGAGCTCTTTGTGTCTTAAAATAATTTAAGCGTGGTTTTATTGGACTCAACATCATGAGGTGTCTAACCGACAAAGAGATTATGGACTACCTGGATGTGTTCTTTGATTCTTTTCTCTAGAAGTGACTTGACTGAATGTACAATAAGTTGTCATTTGAAGTGGACCAAAATGATCTTCCTCCTCAGGATGTGTCTGAACCAAAATACCTTGACTTTAACTCCTAACTGCCGAATGAGCGCCGTCTTTTGTTGGCTCAGTTTGCATGATGTCAGGATTTGGTTTTGCAAGTTACATTTGTAATGCATTTCTTTTTGATATTCTACACGTTAAACCAATAAGATGAATAGATACAGTAGCAAAGTAATGATACCATGAGTGTGTGTATTGATGTATTTTTAAGATCAGTTCTAGGAGGAGAGAAGCAAACTGAAAATGTGCCAGATTTTCCAGACATCTATTACAAAGCAGTTGTTTCTCGCCTGGCTTTTTAACTCCGTATGTGCCAACGTCTCTGTGCAGTAAATAACATGTTTCTATGAATGGGCTCATGTTGCAGGCTCTATAAGGAGGATGTTCTTTTTTATAATATTTTATGACCTTTAACCATTTTATTGATCAATGAATGAGTATTCTTTTTTTATATCTGCAGTGTGGCCTGTCTGAGGATAGTGACAATGTTAAATAACAGGCAGATGTAACTGATGATATTAATGTCATAGCTTGCTTATGCTCGTTTAACAAACCTATTTTTCCTGTATGTTTACAAAGGCAGAAATGTGTTCATGTTTTTTCAAATTTGAAGAATTTTTCTACTGGCTTTCGTTTGTTAAAATCGTTATAGGCAATTCTCATATTTGCATGCAGGTCTGTGACAATTTTGCAGTTGTATATTACGCTTTATGCTAATTATTCAAGCTACAGAAGATGTTTGTCTTATTTTATCATCGGCATTTCATAATTTACAATTTAAACCTATGTTGAATTAAAGATTTCCAGACAAAAGGCTACATCTTTTCTTGTAATTGTTTCAGTTCATTATAAATACAACTGTACACAAGATCTTTTCCCTTATTATACGATTAATATTATATTTCAGTATTCTAAGTCAAAAGCCCAACTGGAACTAGAATAACATGTCTCAAAGTGACTTTAAATGACCTATACCAAAATGTACGTATATGCCATAAGTTTTTACGAGCCATAATTATTATTATTCCAAGAAACTGGATCATGTGCAGCGTTATTTATATACTTCCTTAGTCCATGTTATTTGAACCTTCTCTAAATATGAGATAATTGTGTCGAATCATGGTGCAATAATTAATAAAGAAATAAGGTTTCTGGGGCAGTCTTTATTAAATAACAAGGGATTTAATTTCCTATGTTGTATATTATAGACCTGCATTGAAATTAACATTCACACGATGATGGGCAAAACAGAGAAGTCGCTAACGTCGATGAGCTTAGGGAGAGAGCAAGGCCTTAATGGACCACCTCATTGTTTATCTGATGGTGGAGCTTGCTGTTAAAATCGATTGACACTGCCCGGTCAAAACAAAGGTCACCACCTGGATTTAACTAAGCAAATAAGTAAGAGCCTCCCATTGGATAATTGCAGCATGGGTTTCAGCTGGCAAAAAGTTATTCAACCCTAACTGATGCAGTGAAGTGCAAAGATGTCATTGAATGACATGAAACCCTCTTTATTTGTCACATACATGCACACAGCAGAGCACACACAGTGAAATTTGTCCTCTGCATTTAACCCATCCTATTACTAGGAGCAGTGGGCCGCTATTGTGCAGCCCCTGGGAAGCAATGGGGAGTGGGGGATTGGAGGTGTCCAGTACCTTGCTCAAGGGCACCACCACAGGGCCTAGGAGGTGAACTGGGACCTCTCCAAGTAGCAGCAAAGATGTTAATCTGTTTCAGAAGGGTCAAATTATTGGCATGCATCAAGCAGAGAAAACATCTAAGGAGATTGCTGAAACTACTAAAATTGCGTTAAGAACTGTCCAACGCATTATTAAAAACTGGAAGGACAGTGGGGAAACATCATCTTCGAGGAAGGAATGTTGTCGGAAAAAATCTTGAATGATCCTTATAGGCGATCACTTAAACGTTTGGTGAAATCAAATCATAGAACTCACGGCTATGTTTAATATTGAAAGTAAGAGCATTTCCACATGCACAATGCGAAGGAAACTCAAGGGAGTGGGACTAAAACCACTTTTCAGTGAGGCTAATCGGAAAAAACGGCTTCAATTTGCTAGGGAGCGTAAAGATTGGACTCTGGAGCAATGGAAGAAGGTCATGTGGCCTGATGAAGCCAGATTTACCCTATTCCAGAGTGATGGGAGCATCAGGGTAAGAAAAGAAGCGGCTGAAGTGATGCACCCATCATGCCTGGTGCCTACTGTACAAGCCTGTCGGGGCAGTGCTATGATCTGGGGTTGCTGCAGTTGGTCTGGTCTAGGTTCAGCAACGTTATGTGCCCAAAGAATGAGGTCAGCTGACTACCTGAATATACTGAATGACCAGGTTATTCCATCAATGGATTTTTTTTTCCCCTGGTGGCACAGACATGTTCCAAGATCCAATGCCAGGATCCATCGGGCTCAAATTGTGAAAGTGTGGTTCAGGGAGCATGAGACATCATTTTCACATGGATTGGCCACCACAGAGTCCAGACCTGAACCCGATTGAGAATCTTTGGGATGTGCTTAAGAAGACTTTGCGCAGTGGTCCGAATCTTCCTTCATCCATACAAGATCTTGGCGAAAAATGAATGCAACTCTGGACAGAAATAAATGTTGTGACATTGCAGAAGCTTGTGGAAATGATGCCACAGTGAATGCCTGCCGTAATCAAAGCTAAAGGCGGTCCAACGAAATATTAGAGTGTGTCACCTTTTTTTTGGCCAGGCAGTGTATGTGAACGGTATTAGAAACACCTTTCAATGTGATGTATTACAATTTCAACTGCGCCACAATTTACAGTGACCCATTTTGGCCTACATTCTACTGTCTTTATTATTAGGCAACAGAAAACAACCAGTTGATCATTATTGCCTTCCCTCCACTTCATGCTGTCCAGTTGTGCTGAGAGGTCACTGCCAAAGGTGAGAATAACGTCACCTGTTTAGACCTAAAGCTACATAAAGGCAAACAGTACTGTAGTAGAAGTTAGTAGTCAGTTACAGGATGTCCTGTATGTGAGCAACCTCCCATATGACATCCTGGACCTTGTGTTGATTCCCCCAGAGAACCAAAACAGCATTCTCTTTTTCGCATTTGCCTGTTTGACTGGATGTAGTCAAACCCAGTGCTCTGTATTCAGGGGTTAAATTGGCATTATGATGATAATATACCATCATTTATTTCATAAATGTTTACATACTATACTTCCACTCTTTTCAAACTTGCTGTACAATGACCTATTTTCATATTTTTCGACAAACTGTTCTATGAATCTTTTCATAGTTTTTTGTCAAATTCTAGGACCTTTTTTCGACAGACTATATTATAACTTCAGAAAAATGCTTTACTTTGACTTTTTTTTATTTTCACCATATTATACTTTTACTTTTCATATATTTTTCGACATAAAATACTATGACTTTTTCATGATATGATGCCTTTTGCACTTATTGTAAGTCACTTTGGATAAAAGCGTCAGCCAAAAGAAATGGCATGTAATATTTTTTAACCTACTATACTATATATATTTTTTCCATTTTTGTTTTACACACCATGTTATGAGCTTTTTCATAATAATTTTACATACACATCTTTTCGAAACTGACCTTTTCACATGTTTTTCTCAACATAATATGTTGTGCTTTTTTCAACATACTGTGGTGTCACTTTTTGATGATATTTCCGGCAAGACAATGAAATAACCTTTTCCATATTTGACGTACTGTACCCCGACTCTTTTCGAACTTACTTTACAGTGACCCTTATGTATGATAAGTTTACAATTAGCATTTGAAAAGGAATATGTTCACGGTAGGTAGACACAAAGACAGATTGAGTGGCAAAAGGCTATACTTCACTGGACTCACGAACCCCTGTAACAGGAACTACTTCGCGGAGTTTACAGTAAACCGTGCGCAGTTTTAGTGTCCTCAGGGAGAGGCAGAGAGGTCACAAGTTCCCAAGTACAGCCCCTGAGGAGATCACACGCGTCCCTTCGGGAGAGGCGGTCACTACACTCATTACGGAGAGACTGCACACGGGATTATCGGGTAGGGATCCTCAAACTGCGCTCATACCGAGTCAAAGTTGCTGAAAGCTGCTGTACACGTCGGAGATCCACCAAGAGCAATGACCAATCACTCATCGCACTCCAACGGCATGCACAGCCACCGCCAAGAGCACCTGTACAAGGTGCTGGTTATCGGAGACCTGGGGGTCGGGAAGACTTCCATCATCAGGCGATACGTCCACCAGACATACTCCACCAACTACCGGGCCACTATCGGAGTGGACTTCGCTCTGAAGGTGTTGAACTGGGACTCAGAGATTGTCCGGCTCCAGCTGTGGGACATTGCAGGTATGACGCTGAAGAAGTGTATTTTTTGTTGTTGTTGGGTATACACTTATCTTCTCCTGGTGTCACTGCCACAATTTAAACATAGACTTAATTGCAGAGTCCTCATTGATGGCTGTTATTTTCCTGTTTCGTTTGTTTAACATGCGGAATAACTTTTAGAGCTCTTTATATGCTGATTGAAAAAAACAACAATGTTCTTGAGCAACTCTGTTTGTCATAGTTCCTAAAAAGTTGATTGTTTGTGCAGATAAGACTTATTTTCAAAATGACAGTGAGTGTGACTGTTGTAAAATTGTGAAACATTCACAACTTAAAGATGCACTGTCATTGAGCAGAGAGATTGTATCTGACACACAGTATTTCTTCTCTCTCACAGACACAAACACACACGCACACACACACATACACACCAAGTGGTTGGTTGAAGCACTTGTATGAAGGGACTGCCATACTGTATGTCTCCTTTTCTAACATGACACCTCCCAAGGCATACAAGCTGTAGTAGTAATGACGACAACTTTGTTGGAATAAGTGAAATGTTAGCTGGCAGGTAAAAGTACACTAAGTCTGACTTAACTAACATCATATACTAATACATGGAAAGAAAGGATAATTGTTAGAATAAAATAATACCACTCCCGTCCGTCTGTCTTTCTCCTCCTGACCTCCTCAGCTAGACTTGCTGCCTTAAACTAATACAAATAAAAAACTTTGAATCTGACTCTATACATACATAAGCACATTGTTGGTTTCAGCCATGCTCACAATGGCAATATTGCTTAGGTAAGAACACCTCATTCCAGTCATTATTCAAGGTGCGGCGATGCGTCATGTGATTCTAGGAGCATGTGAGGGAGATTTAAAGGCAAGTCACAGGAGTGTCATTGTAGCCTAAATAAAAAAACAAAACATCAATAGTCACTCACACACAAGCACATGCTTCCAGAGGGCAAATGCAATTATGAGTAACATCTGATTTAGTTTAATTTACCTGCTTGAAATTCATCTCAATAGGGATAGATTAACTAGGGTCTGTGACATTCTAGTTTGTTATTATATGGTGGTGAAGTTAACAGGTTGTACCTTGAATCATGTAAAGCTTGAAATTGCAACGTCATTTTGTTGAATGACAATGTGTCAAGTGACATGTGTGATGTGGGTGTCTGTCTGAGACTGCTGTCACATCGCTTCACATGAGGGTTCCTTGTGAGCAATAACAGTCATTGATGCTTTTTTTTTGCAAGAAAGGAGGAAGTTCTCAATCCACTTAGTGTCAGTTTTTCCATTTCCTCTCTTACTCATGAAGAAGAAGAAGAAGAATCGGAGGATGAAACCCTCTTTATTTGTCACAAACATGCACACAGCAGAGCACACACAGTGAAATTGGTCCTCTGCATTTAACCCATCCTAGTACTAGGAGCAGTGGGCAGCTATTGTGCAGTGCCCGGGGAGCAATGGGGAGGGGGGATTGGAGGTGTCCGGTGCCTTGCTCAAGGACACCACAGCAGGGCCTAGGAGGTGAACTGGAACCTCTCCAAGTAGCACTCCACCTTCCATATTTTCAAGTCTGTTCGGGGACTTGAACCGGCGACCCTACGATTCCCAGTCCAAGCCCCTACTGACTGAGTCACTGCTGGATCATGAGGCAGATAGCAGCATTTTGTCCATGTAGAAGTGACTCTATAAGCCAAAAGTGTACTCTGAAACATGCATATTTATTAACAGTGTAAACTTTTCTGTCGAGAGGGCTTGGTATGTAAAACAAGCAGAATGCAAACGCCTACACTCGTTTGGACCAACAAGTATTCACATTAGACAGCAGAACACAACCCCCTGGGAAATGAGATGTTGACAGCTTTTCTAACCTGCCCCTTAAGCAACTTATATCCATTCCCGGCATAATACACACACATTCATGGACACACAGACACATGTATCTCCACAAAGACATTTCACATTGTTATATTCTTACAAATATATTGTTTTAATATCATTTTAGTCTGGGTCAAAGTTAGTTTTCATTACAGGTCCGGCAAAATACAGGTTTAATTTAAGTAGGCCTATTATCAGCAGGCACAAGCAGTTGCATTGACCATCTGGTTAAGAGCAACGTGACAGAAAGACCACAGGAATGTGCTGTTTTTGTGGGAATGCAGGCTCTGCTAACTGCAGTCCGAATGCCAGCTGCATTAGCTTATTTGCTGCAAAACATAAGGGAAAGAATGAGAATCTGTCATTAAACTGGTGGCCAGGAAACAGCAGTTTTACAACACTTATCAATGAAGCCCCCTTTGTGTTCGCATGTGTTCATCACAGGTCAGGAACGCTTTGGAAACATGACAAGAGTATACTACCGTGAAGCCATGGGAGCCTTCATAGTGTGCGATGTGACAAGACCCACGACCTTTGAAGCCGTCCTCAAATGGAAAGAGGACCTGGACTCCAAACTGATGCTAAATAACGGGCAGAGCATTGCCACAGTGCTTCTGGCTAACAAGTGTGACCAAGGAAGGGAGCTGACCAATAACGCCACCAAAATGGACCAGTTCTGCAAGGAACATGGCTTTGTTGGCTGGTTTGAGACCTCAGCAAAGGTGAGATCAGAGTATGCTTAAGGTTTTCTTGTTTGCAATGTGTGAAATGAAATTTATTCCTGCCGGTCCAGGGGCATTTGTAGTTAAAAATAAGATTTTTTTTCAACTTAATTGATAATAATTTGCTGAGAAAATTAAACCCACTTACAATATATATCTTATGACCAGAAATAGGGGGAAATGGCTATCCTGGCTCTGTTTTAACGCAACCAACTCTCCCGCAACTTCATATTATATCATATTTAATATTTTCAAAAAGTAAAAGTGTAACATAATAATTGTCGTTGATGATTGTTTACTTTCATACAGGGACTGGCTTGTCCCCCTCTTTACAGTCTTAATGCTAAGCTAAGACGACGCTGTAGTTATGTAATACTTGAAATGAGTGTATCTATCTTCTTATACAACTCAAGAAGGCAAAACAGCCTATATCCCAAAATGTTGAAGTATTGCTCTAATCATCTAAATTATAATGAATGGTTCAGATGGTAGTCCTGAGTGGTGAGCGGCTGACACACTCAGTGGAGATCCTCTCCCCCTCAGGTCACTGCAGTCAGAGACATCCCCACAGAGCCCACTGGAATTTCATATCCTGGTGGAAAGTGGCTCTCTGAGATACATTTATAAAGCAGGGTGAGAGTTGTGTGGTGTTTAAAAAACTCCATCTTGCAGAGAATTCTGTTCCCAAGCAACGGCAAGTTATTTAATTAATTTAGATTCTACTTTTTTCTTGACTAGAATCGAAAATTGGATGTCTGAACTAATAATTTCCGTACAGTATTTGTTTGTGTGTTTTAAGGCTAGAGCTCCCATATAATCTAAACAGTATGTAATGTCAGTGATGCATAATCATTTAAATAAGCCTACTTCCTTATTCCTAAAATAAACTCTGCAGTACCTAAACATGGCTATAAATTATACAAAAGTCTTCATTAACACAGCTTCTGCTGACACTAATTTGTTTTGGGCAGCATAAGTGCACAGTCATTTGCATGACATCAAGACTCAACATTCCCGAAAGGTCAAAGGTTATAAGGTTCAGGTTCAGCCAGTAGTGTCAGTGACAGGCGCTATCGCAGACATACACGTTTTCCTTTGGTAGCAATTAGAAAAACACACGCCAGTTTGATATAGCTGCGACCAATTAAATCCCTGCATTGATGCATGCATTGATACACATGAACTAACACCCAAACACACACACAAACAAACACAAACACACACACCTACCACAAGAAACAGTTCATTAGGTTGGCCACAGTTCCTACATCTTTGTTAAAGGCCACACTCACCACAAGCCCTTTTTTCCAAATGGCATGAAAAAAGCCACACCTTCCGGCTTAAACAAAAACCAACAGTTGTCTCTCTTTTTTTTTTTAGGACAATCTCAACATTGGTGAAGCTGCAAACTTCCTGGTCAAGCACATCATGGCCACAGAAAATGACATCCTGAAAAGCGTGGTGCCAGACACCATCTCACCTCAGCTCGATTCCAACAAGCAGATGAGCTGCTCTGGATGCTCCAAATAATGAATGGAGAGAAAACTGAATGGGGACAAAGTAGGACAAAGAGGGACATGCAAACCACACAGTCTTCCAAAGAAGGAACAACAGTACAATGTGGCTTTGTTGGTCCAAACCAAAGTTAAAGATTGACATTCGATACAGGGTGTTTGTTTCCTCATTGCCAAATTACAAGCGAACCAGAGCGTGCAAAAAGAAAAATCCCATGGACTCAGGAGTGCTCGCTTTAAAGTATGACAGACAAACACGTATTACTTAAGCCTCTATGCTCTTTGGCATGATGATTGAAAGTATCAAACAGTCAACTTTGCCTTTTTTGGCTGTTCTTATTAGGATATCTAAACCCTCTTCTTATAACAGTATCAGATCTGGCAACTGTCGCACAACCTGCCGGACCAAACTTAACAAACTGAGTAAATGCTCCCAGCATGCTTTAGGCAACATACCCAACGTTGTTCAGTAATTACAGAATGAAAACTGAAGTCTTGTTATCAGTTCTTCATCATTTCCAGCAATTCGATTGTGTTGCTGTTCCCCCTGTGTTTACATTCACCTCTACATAAACATGGTGAAGAGAAACAGTGTGAGTGACACACAGTCCTCCTTCACCATTAGTATGCCAGAGCCAAGAAAAGCAGTATCGACTTTGTACGTAAGTGAATTTTTGCACATATATATTTTTGGTTATGATTTTAAGTTATTTACAGTAAGCTTTTGTGAGTGCAATGCTTGAAATATTTTCTACAACTGACTATTGTGTGTGTGATTGAGTTTAAAGAACATTGCCTAGTAGAACGTGTTTTTGTGAAACGTGCAGATCCCGTGACGCATTTGAAGTAATCAACATTTGTCAGACATGTTTGTTTCTAATGGAAGAGAGTGGTGGTTTGCTACCATAATTACTCTGTCTGGTTGCAAATTGATTTGTGCTTCTTCTCGGTTTGTTCCAAAAAAATGTATCTGTGCATGTGTTCTTTTTCTTCGTCAGAAGGAGAATTGTGTTGATTGTCTGGATGTATCCTGGACTTTATTATGAGTTCACTTGCCAAAGCCTAACCCTCTGTATCCATGGTAACTAGATCATTTCTTATGGGTATCCTCGAACATCCATGTGAAGCTATTTCTTGCTGTACTCACAACCATGCAGGCACAAATGCGTGCACACACACACACACACACACACACACACACACACACACACACACACACACACACACACACACACACACACACACACACACACACACACACACACACACACACACACACACACACACACACACACACACACACACACATACATACATAGGCAAAGAGATCTTTCCTCTTTTCATGTTCTTGTTGCTTTGTATCTACATCTTTTCTTCTCTCCCCCTCACTTCCATCATTTGTTTTTGTTTTTAATACTGAAAAATGTTCAGTCTCTGTCCAAATATTTCTGTTACATGTCCTCTTCTTCTTCTCTTTTCCTGATCATGTCATTAAGTGACTCGTATACAGAAAACCTACACGCCCAGGGAGCCGTAGTACTTTTTTATATCATCCAACAATATAATGTTATTATTTAAAGTTGTAATCCTCCTGTTGGTGACCTTGCATCTTTGTATAATCCTGTTTAGGGCAGTGCAGTTGAACCCACTGTGGTCAATATCTTTTTTTCATTGTAACTTAAGACAGAGAAGACTTGGTATTTTATAAGACCTCCGTTACATTGTTTCCTACAGCAGCTGTTGGTCAGCAGGGTTAGCACAGTATTTATAAGACTGATCACAACAGCGTCATGTGTTATTGTGTGCTTTCTTGGAAGTAATGCACAGCATGCACATTAGGGCCTGATAGAATTAAACAATGGCATCTACACAGGATTACAATTTCACAGTGTTAGTTTGGCTCATCATGAGGGTGTGGCATCATGTGACATTAGTTGTGTCAATAGTGTTACAGTATTGTAGCAATAGCTGCATTATCTCTCACTCTCACTCACACACACACACACACACACACACACACACACACACACACACACACACACACACACACACACACACACATTCAGTGTAGAACAACACTTTGTATCAGATAATCCATTTTTTATATCACAAGTTAACTGTATCCCTATAACCGATTACACCACTTGTGGATGTTCGTGTTTATTATTTATTGTGAAGTAATACAAAATTACTTAACTCATTTTACTCATTACACTCCCTCTTTTTGTAATTGTGTAATAAAATGTGATCATCATGAAACATGGCTTACACTTCCGCCATGATATAAGTAATACGTTGTTGTGTTTTGTAATAATGGCAGTTTAAGGTCAATCGGAGACTATTAAAAATTGCATTGAATAATATAACTGTAATCTATATATCAGTTTGAGTGTGTGTGAGTGTGTGTGTGTGTGTGTGTGTGTGTGTGTGTGTGTGTGTGTGTGTGTGTGTGTGTGTGTGTGTGTGTGTGTGTGTGTGTGTTTTCTGGCTGATCAAGGGCTCTCAGGTCCTCATTAGGAAGCCACATGACTGCGTGGATTATTCTCTGCCTGAGGGATTAGATTTGGTCGTCTGCTCTTGGCTCCCATTAAAGACATCACCACCAATAATACATTAACTAATCTAAGAAACAAAATCTCCCCTCACTCAATAATGTTGATGAAGTTGTGTCAGTGGGTGGAAATGTTTTAGAATGTTAATTACATTTCAAAAGATGTGATTAAAACCACACTACAATTAAAACTTCTATTTCAATTAGGGACAGTATTCTGCAAGTTTTGGTCTGTTATCTCTTCCTGTGAAAACAACTGGCACAGATCTAACTATTCATTACTGCGATTACGAGCCCAACATATTGTGCTCCCTTATAGTGCTCGGGCTCTGCCAGAGAACCACCTACAGAAAACACCCACATTTTCTCTCAGAGAGAGAGACAGCGAGAAAATGAGGGACAGAGACAGAGAGAGAGTGATGAGGAGAAGCCGGTAGCAAGACAAGAACATGAGATGGGAGAAAAGCAGTAATTAAATCTTGCAATACTCAAATCTGAATGCAGTTGAACAGAAGCAAACATATCGAATTGGTCACTTTTGACTGACTTTGAATTGACTTGTATTTTATCTGATGAAAAGATAAAAGATCAAAATAAATTCAGCCCAAACATGGAGACCAACAGTAATTTGGAATATAATAAATAATAAAAGCAAGAATAACTCAACATGATAGAAGAGAAAAGATCTGCTCAAGATTCTTCACCATCAGAAATTGCTCATCTGGTGCCATCTGTTGTCACGTTAGTAACACCGCAGTCATTTATTCACTCAGGGTTTCAACACGTTTCTGGTGCCGATTGCTTGGAAACAACCTTCCCTTTTCCTTTTCTGTTGATATTTATTTGCTCAGCTCTCCTTTATTTTTTGAAATATACTAACTGAAAGCTTGGCTCACAACATGCATGGCCTCAGTACATGGTAACAAGGTCCTGTCAAATGCAAGACAACAGCAATGGTATTCTCTGCCCAAAAGTAATTTAATTTTAGATGTCCAGGACCGAGGGATTGAAGGTTGCCCGCTATAATAGGGACCTCTGAATGAACTATAAATGATAAACAATTCCCAAGCTTCCTCATTTATACAGAAAACTCACAAATAAAACATGGTTGACTTTGGCCAGAAACACATGCACCCATAACTGAAGGGCAGCCACTTGAGAATGAAAGGTTTGAGCTTAATTACAGCATGTGAACTCATGCTCTCCCAAGCAAATGACCTCCTCCATTAGGCTGTTTTTCTCATCTGTAAGCCCTGGGACCTCAGCGACTTTCGGTTCCCACTCCCCAGTGCCATAATCTATTATGCCAAGTTAACCTGCTTGACCTTTATCCCCTTGGGTCTTCCTTCAATTCTGTATTCATGATAAGTTCATTAATAGCCAGGGAGAATGACCAACAGTAGATCTTAGTATAGCTTCATAATCATCTGAGAGTATTACGTTATGTTTGCTCACATAAAAGAAAATTGAGAGATGAAATAACAGTCCCTCTATAATTTAAATAGCCTCCAGAGAGAGACAGAGGGAGAGCGCGGGAGTGAAGAAAGAGAAACAAAAAAGAGAAACTTAAAAGTAATAAAGATGAAACTAAGCTAAGTGACTGAGATTCAGAAGGGAGAAACATGAAAGTGCAGTATTAAATCATGAATACATCTTTCCAGGTTGAAAGATGAGAACGGTGAGGACCTTAGGAGCTCAGCTATTCATCACTCACTCTGAACACTGACAGATTTTACATCTCATTAACCTTGCTGATGGTTTTTCAATTAAACTGCATTGCACTTACAATCATCTTCAAAAGTTAGTCACGATAACATCATTAACTGTTTTATTGTTGATTGGTTTTGTTTCTGAAAAAAAAGGAAGCCTTTTTGACATTGTCATTGAAAATAAAGTCCTTTTTTGTGCAATTAAAATAAATGAAACGTCTTACTGTAACAATATGTTGACTGTACCAAAACTGCCACTAGAGGGCAATAAGCACCAGCGTCTGCAGTCGGATTGGTGTGAGAAGAAAACAAAACATTCTTTTGTGGAGATTTAACACCCTCAAACACAACTGTCCTCAAAAAGACAGTGTTGTTAGTCAGAATTTCCTTATAAAAACAATGTACCCTAAACATCATTCTTACAATTTTTTTTTTTTTAGCGACAAATCATTTTGAAGCCACACGCACTGTAAATGAGATCAAGAATACAAAAATACAAAATAAACATATTTACATAAAATACAGTGAAATTAGATCACGAGGAAGTTGTGTAGCTGGTTTTCTGTACATAATCCTGAGTGTCATATATCTACTATAAGCAGGGAGAAAATAGGTCAAAGGTCAAAGTCAACAGAAAGCCTGAGTAATGAATGGAATGCAAAAAAACTAAAAGAAATAATTGTGCTTTTAAATATGCTCATACTTCATGCATCAACAAGTTAATGCTAAATTGACCTGGAGAGTTATTTAAATATGGTCACAATCCTGCCACAATTCAGGACAAACTGGAAATGTGGGAAGAATGATGGGAATGCTTTTCATCAGAAAGAGTGAGGCAGCTTTTCTCCTGAAAGTGTTTTTTTGTTTGTATATAAAGTTCTACTAAGGTGCACTTTCTTTAGACAGCTTTGAACACACCTACGCACATTAAGAGGTTTGTTTTAGTGAGTCCATGCTGTGTGCAACCTAAAAGAGCCATGTCACTGTGGTTGAACAACCACAATAACAATGGTCTGTTCTTTGTGCAAAATCTTGTTTTGTGTTGCTCTCTCCATAGAGAGGGCATACCCCACACTGTCTGTTAGAGGTATTGTTTGCTGAGTTTTCCTATTAACACCTGAGAATCGGTATAAAACGTTTTAGAGTTTTAAGAAAGGAAATAATTATGTATCAGGATGAAGTGCAATTTCCTGAGATAATGAAGCAGTGAAGCACATTATAAATACAGAGACCATTGTTCCCTTTCATTATGATTAACATTTTGTTCTAAGATTTTAACATTATCAACATGCACCCTGGCTGGGTTTATTTGTGAGCAGGTACCTTTCGACTTTCACCCGAAAACAAACTCTGATAAGAGGTTTGCCAAGGGTGAAACATTTGCTACACAAGGTAATCAGACTTATAATTGGTGTAAAAGTAAAATGAATGGTTTTGGACACCTGGAATGCATTCCTGACCACGCAATTAAACTCATTGAATAACTAGTTTGACATCATAATCAACCCTATTCTTTGTATCTAAAGCGAATGTTGCCCATCTCTGGTGACTGTATCCTTTCTGGAGCTGGAAGCCTCCTCAGACGCCATATACCCATCATGAGGCTGGGGTAGCAACCCGGGCTGTGAGAAGAGTGTGTCTATGTGAGTAGAGAAAGAGGACAGAGGGCAGTCCGGGGAACTGTATTTGGCTAACACCTGGATCTGCTCTGGCTGCAGGTTGGCTTCGTTGCAGACCCTCTGGCATAATGTGGAGACATTGTGACATGCTTTCGATTTCAGCTGGCTCAGATGGCTCTTCTCTGACATCAGTTTCTCCCTCTCTGTCTTCTGTGACACACACAAGCAATACATGCAATCCAAATGAATAAACAAGAAGAGGATTTAAAAATAATTGCTCTGATTTAACAAAGAGGTTTTTCGTTATTTTTTTACCAGTTTGTTGATTTCACACTGCAGATTATATATGCAGTCTAGTTTTCTCTTGCGGCAACGCTGAGCTGCAAGGCGGTTTTTGCTGCGGCGTCTCATATCGTGGACAAAATCCAGCTGTTCTCGGGTAAAGACCTGTTGCTTCAGCAGTTGCTGGAAGTCATTCCTGCTCAGATCAACAATCCACTCAACAGAAAATGGCAACTGCACCTGAGGACACACAAACAGGAAGTAAAGGTTTCACAAGAGAGTATGTGCTTCATTGCAGGAGCAACCTTAATAAAAGATGGAGCAAAATCAACCATATATTGCATGATATCACACTTTTGAAGACATGGGAATGTGGTACACACACCCTTATTTTAAAGCAGCAAGGTTGTTTGGACATCATAAGGACTAATTATTACTGTCAATATGAAATCTTAGGAAATCATTATTTGAATTAAAATACTATGAACAAAAATATGTAATGATCAAACAGTGGAGCTTGCTGTTAACAACCAAAATAAGTAAGTCAAATGAATATAGAGTTCAAATACAAAGTCAATTTTTTACCAACATGTTAATCATTTACTTGGAGTTAACTTTTATAGGCAGCGGTTGGGTGCTGGGTTATTGCTTCTGCCAATGTGTGACAGGAAATGTATACTTCTTAGTTTATTGGAGCAGTATCAATCATGCAGTGTTTTATCTAGGGTAAATAAAAGCTTAGTTTCTCCTGTGAAGTGACCTCAGCTTTGTCTGCACACCCACTGCACTGTTGAACCTCTCTGTACAGAAACATGAGAGTTTCCTCAAACCTGTTGTTTTGTTGTTTGTGTGTTCCTGTTCATTGTTAACTCAATGGGCTGAGCTGTCAATGTGATGACTTGGACTCTGAGCTAATTATGCACACCGTTGCAACAAACACAAGTAAACACATACACACACATCAGTAACTTGGTGAATAATTAACTTGGCACTTAAGTGATTCTGCTTTCTGTTGAATGTAAGCTCATACAGCGGATATCATGTTCCCAACAAGCTTATCTAAAGCAAACACACTGTAGTGAATGTATCTACATGTAGGGTGGGCTTGCTGAGGTTTACTGGAACAGACTATTTTCAGCACATGAACTTCCCAGTTAGGTGTCAGCCGGAAGCATATATAAATATATCAAAGAACGGAGCAGATATGCAGAGAAAAGGCAGACTTGATTCATGGTTTAACTGCTCACCTGTCTGGCCCGCTCCCTTGCATAGGACTCACTGTCTCCTTCTGTTTCTGTCTCCCACTCTCCATCCTCCCCTGAGTTGAAGGATGACACACCTGACTGAGAGGCCCCCTCGCACTCAGACAGCTCTGCTCCCTTCCATAAACATGTGCCTTGTTCCAGATCCTGGAAAAGGAAACAGTTGGTGCTTGTGGCGCTGATTTTGTGGAACTTCATCCAATCTATAGATGTGCTTTGTGCCTGTCCGCTCCCTGTATCAGAGGCACTTCCTGCATCTGGGTCCACGTCGGAACCCAGCCGCCTTGCCAGGTGCTCGGCTACCTCCCTTTCCTCTGTGCTCCTTTCTTTGGCATTATCTACTGACAGGGACACTCTCTCCATGCTGCCTCTATCTTGCCAGCCCGAATATATGTCATCGTCTGCCATTTTTCCCTTTGCTTCCACCTGTTGGTGAATGGAAACTGTTTGCTTACCCTCTGTAATGTCCATGTCGAACCTCTTGTGCCACTGTGACAGATTGATTACAGGGCCTTCCCCAAAGGTCTTCAGGGGGCAATGGTTCAATATTAACCCTGATGACTTCTCGCCCAGCACTGTGCTTGACCCTGAAGAGACTTCCTTGACAGTGAATCTGTCTGAAGAGCATATCTCTTCCTCCACATTCATCTCTCTTTCCTTCTTAATCCATTTCTGTTGCCTTTCATGTTTGTCTTTCTCCATCACATCAACCTGGCCTCTGCCCCCACCATTCTCTTTTTTCTTGTCATGTTTTTCATTTTTCCATGGCTCATCAGCCCCTCCTTTGCTCTGTGTAGAGGAATTGGAGATTGAAATATGAGGGAATTCAACATCAGTTTCATTCTTGCTTTTCGCACTGCTGGAGGAGGGCGAGCAGGCGAGGTCACAGTCATCCCTGATAACTGTGGTAGGGTTGTTCAGACTTTTATCTGTGACACACGTTTCCATACCACAAGCTAGCTGGAGCTTGCGATACTTTGGACACTGCATGAAGCCATTGTTTGTCCCTTCAGCTACAGGTGTAAGAGTGCCCTCACTGTTCAGACTTCCCATTTTGTTGTTCACTGATTTGTTACAGTGCCAAGCCACTTCCTGCGTAGATGGTGAGTCAGCAACTGGTTTTACTTCTTTGTCATCCAACAAAACATTGTCAGAGTGAATGTCTTCCTTCAACAATCTTCTCTTATATTTCTCCTTACAACAGATCTTTCTGAGGACAGGGGCGGAGTCATTGCTGGAGAAGAACTTGGGGAGGAGAAAATCAAAGCATGACTCGTCTAGGTCTCTGAAACCAAGAATTGAAGCTGAGTTACGTATTTCTAAGACATCGTCTTTCCCGAAGAGAAGTTTGGATGTGTAGGCAAAATTTAGCAATGGTTCAAAGCCAGAAACTGTCACCTGTGAAAGAGGAGAAGAAATATAAATAAGCAATAGGTATTTCTATAATATGTTCTGTCAGAAGGCAACAACATGCCAGTAAGCCAGGGAAATACTGTAAAGCTACTCTGACCATAAATGTTTTGTGAAATAAGGCCAAGGATTGTTACTGACACAACAACTAATGAATGTAAACAATAATCTATTTGCTATCTTTTTTCCATGGCTTTTGCATTCAACAAGAAGATGAATAATAGTGCATTAAAGCATTGTGTAAATGGAAATTCAATTTGTGAAAGAAACACAGTACTTGTGGAAATAACAGAAAATCAAAAAAGATTTGGTAATTTAAAAAGAGTTGTGTAAGCCAGCGCTTTCCTCTTGCAGATCAAATTGGTTGGACACTTTTCAGTATTATTTCCAAAGACCCACTGGGAATATATTTTGTAGTCATATGTCTCTTCAGCAAACAGGTAACCACTAAGAACTTTAATAATTGCAGTCAGTCAAGTGTACGTGTCATGGTAGTATTTACACAAAAAAGCATAATCAAAGACACAGGTTACACAAACCACAGCCTATTTACCATCAACACTGGTTGAGGAAATGAAACTTTCATCATACTTCTCACTTCACATTAATACAGGGATGTGTTTGGTAGCACGGTCTGTGTGTTTTTCACTTTCTCGACGTCACTTGAATGTATCTTGAGGTGTCATCTCACCTCTTGTGGCAGAGTGATGACCCCCCCATGCTGTGTGAGGGAGGAGATCCTGTGTGAGAAGTACTCGCTACAGCAAGCGAGCACTGAGCGGTGGGCTCTTAAACTGTGGCCCTCCACCACCACGGTAACATCACACACCGTGTCCCGGCGACGCTGCTCGTCCAGGCAGCGCAGCACATGGGAGGAATGCACTGTAGACTCAAACGTAAACACAGACGACCGGGGAGCAGACGAAGCCATCACAGACATCTATATACACAAACGCACACTCTTAGAGTTAAGTGCTTCCCCTCTATCGGGATACATGAAAGGTAAAACGTTATTTAACAAATTTAAAAAAAAACATACCTTACAATGCCGCCTTTATATATCCGAGTTTCCTAGAGAAGTGTTAAAGTCCTATCTTCTGAGCACACATGATTATTTCTAAATGTAATGCCGTCCAACCGGGCTACGATTCCCAGAAAGTCTTATCTCAACTCTGCCACAAACTAAAAACCGAGCTTGACTCAGTCAGATGGCCTGTGTGTGAGTGTGTAGGAGGGAGGGGGGTAGAAAGAGGGAGTGTGTGTCTGTGTGTCTGTGTGTGTAGCCTATGTCGCAACAACTCTGGGTGGAACAGAGCAAGCGCTGACTCATGCACTCCTGCTGATATCGGATGAGCAAGCAGTTTTTCCGTCCATACCAATCCCACCCTTAGATCCGTCTGGTAAAATAACGGGGTTTTCCCTAGATTAGCCCTTTATAGATTAACCCCGCAAACTATTCATAGAGTAAGGGTTGGAATATAATCCAAGTGTTTAAACATAATTTAGTCTTTTGTCCATTTGTTTGTTCTAGACTGTCTGGACAAACTTGACTCATTCTAGACAATGCATTTTGTGAACAGATGGTTCAATAACAGAGGGTAAAAATAACAGAAAATTAACTTTTGCAAGACCAAGGAGGCGTTTATGCTAGTCTAAAAGTAGAACATTCTCAGTTCTCTCATATTATGCTGTTCTTCTAGGTAGCAGCAATCTTTTCAAGGGATCAGTTCAAGTCTTTGTCATGTGTTTATGAGTCTGCCTTCCAGGCAGAAGTCCAATAAATGAACAGCTGCAAAAGAGTACCAAAAAAACAATATTTGCCCTCGTTTTATTTTTAGATTCGGATTTATTTATTAAGCTTTTGTGCCAGAAACTGTAAAAGGCGAGGTCAATTTAATCAATTATCTGTGAAAGGATGACTGTTAGGGACGGAACAATAATGTATTGACTACGAGTGAGTAGTCAGTAGTGAGTTGTTTGTGTATACACCTTCGTAACCAGCATGCCAGGCATTTAAAGTAAAAGAAATTGGACTAATCGTCACCACAAAGCACTGTTGTCAATGTCACATGATTTAAAGGAGGAAGAAGGAAGGCTAACAGAGTCGAACTAGCCAATCCGGTGACTGTTTCATAATTCCAGAATGAGCTAATCTCCACATGAAAAAAAAAAACAAGTTCCCTTTTCCATGTAAGCACTGCATTATGTCCATAAAGCAGACACCAAACACAATAGTGCTGGAAATGAAACTAAGGAACTGATGCTGGTATTCATTTTATTAATAGATGCAGGCAATAATCAACCTTTAATCTTGTTGTATACTGCCCCTTCTACAGGAGGATGAGACAAGCTGCATCAATCAAATGTACAATTCTTACAGTGTTGTGTCACAGCAGAGGCTCATTGTGAAACAGACAGGCTCACCCTTCTCTTTTACTGTTCCTCACAAATGGCTTTTTCCCGGTCCCTTACACATTTAAAACACTCGTCTCATATCCTTTTTATCACAACAGGAACTTGACTGGCAACTGTATAGGTGGAAGAGAAGGAGCGTCAGGGGAAACGATTCTCAAAATACAACATTTGGACCACATCATACCACCTCATGCTACATCCACAGACCTCAGGTAAAAGATCTGAGTCTCCACAGGACCTGAGACAGATTTCAGATTATCTGGTGAAATTCACAGCAGCTGAGCATGAAGATATACTGTGAGGTATTGCAATGACGGCCAGGAAGGTTCTGCAAGATCACATAATAACACAATCCAGAAAGGTGATCTTGTGTCATAGATTGGTAGAATCACTACAACAGTAGATGACGACACTGCGTCTCAAACAAATGACTCAGACACAAATAAACACGGCACCTTTCTGTGTAATTAGCTGAACCACTGACTGTATTTGTGTTGAATGAGCACTAGCTGAGCCTTTATTTCTGCTTTGTTTCCTGCCTGGCATCAGCCGGATGTTTGGAGGCCTCAGGTTCTGCGGGAGGTCAGAGGTCACGAGGAGTCCTGCCTTGTATGATTGGGTAAGCAGAGCCTCTCCAGCTGCTGAGCGCGCTCGTTGTGGACAGTCATCAGTGTGCGGTTCTCCTCTGTTAGGCGCCGAAACTCCTCCTCTAGACGGGCAATCTCCATGGCAACCTTCTCATCCTCCACCAGCTCTGCCAGCAACTGACGCCTAAATAGAGTGAGATAAAAACATTAACAGACAGTGCCCTTTTTCTTCGTATTTCTCCAAATTATACAATTCATTTTCTGAATAATAATTTGTTAATTTTCCATTTCTTCCTGATTAATCTCTTTTTTTTTGGGTGAAAACCTGGACCGAGTATACACTTGACTGCAGGCAGGAAAACATCCTCAACAGGTTCCTAGATGAGTTAAAGGCAGATTTGCCAGCGATAGCTAACATTTATATCTATGAGCAATTCAGTCAGACAACTCCCGTGTTTCATTAATATGTTTATTAGAAGCAGTATATAGTTTGAGTTTTGCGTCTAGGCTCGGGCCTCATCACTCCACATATTTACACAAAACATTGAGTGATGATTAGATAACTAACCCCAGATCCTACAGGTGGAAGCTGGGGAGGAAGCTGGGGTGATGGTGAGGCAGGCGAGCGTCACCAACGTGAACGCAGCAGCAGCGAGGTGAACGCATTTTGCAGCGTGGAAGCAGCAGTAGCAGCAGCTGCATTAGCGCGGCAGAGGTAGGCAGATCCGTCAGCTTAAATAGAGCGCCAGATTCAGGGGACTATGATTGGTTGGGTGCAAGAGTGACGAGGGGCGTTATATGCGAATGTATCATTGGTGCTCGAGTTGACTGACTGAACTAGCTCGCAGGCTTCGCCCCTTTAAATAGTCTTTGTCATGTTTTGTTTCTTAAATGTTAACAGAAGGGCTAAGCTTCAGAAAAAAAAACACATTGATTGCTGTTGGGCAACACACAATATCTTCTTATCTACAATAATTTTAAATACATTTGGTTGGCTAATATTCATCAAGGCACATTTTTGTTATGTGTAAGAGTTCTAACAAACCCATATTACAAACATATTGATGGTCAGCTACAGTGTACTGCCTTTTATGTGTAACATAATTCCCCAAAAGTGAAAGATCTCAAAGAATAAAACAAAAATCTGTGTCTGATAAATGTTTTCACAAATCAACTGAATTGTTGGACGAAGTCCACGAGGCCTAAGCACAATAAATAACATCAAACAACTTCAGATTCAAATCCAGCTTTGGTTCAGGATGACCTGACTTTGCCTGGCAAACAGTGATTTCACACTCTGGGAGGAGATCAGCATTTGGACTTTGAGAGGCATTGTAAGCACACAAACACGTATGTGTATGTGAACAACGTGCGTGTCATGGCTTCAAGCCAGAAAGTGTGTGAATGTCAGGGTTGTATTACGGCTGGTAACTGCCAAGTCACACAACAGTAGCATTACCAAAGGAGAACATTATTCTTTATTCTACAATGCAGGCTGTCTGTAGAGCTTTAATGACTGAACTGGGTTTTATTTACTGAAGGGGTTCAATGTTGAATGATTGAAAGGCACTAACCTTTAATTTATTTTAACCAAATTCACATGATACGTGTGCCATAGAGGTAAAACATGTATCCAATTCTGTTTCAAAACACAAATTGATTTTGTCTAGGCGTCGCCCTAATATGAATTAATGATTAATGATGATGATTGTGACTCTTTTGTTTACATATGGATCACAAATGATTGCTTCAAATATTATGTTTGTTTAAACTAACCTTTTACTTGTAATAGTCCTTTCCACATACCAATAACACCTAGTTTTGTATATTCATTTACTGATAAGACCAGTTTGAAAAAAGGAATGAAAAAGCAATAAAAATAGACATGTCAGCGGATAAAATATGATATGACTTTATCTTTCTCTATCGGCTCATCCTCTGTCCATTTTCAGTTTTTACACTCTCTAAGACTGGTTATTTTGTCCTTGTTGATAAGCATAACTTCATTTATTTTGAAAAACTTTTTGACAAACACCTCAAACACAAAGAAAAGGCTTTTGGTCACGGTCACTTACAATTTTACAATCATAGATGATTTCATTTTTTTTGGAGGGATTCAATAATTGTGTTCATCTGTAATCAGCATTTTCCAAAACAGGCAAAACACAGTGTGATTTACCGGCAATGATTAGGGAGTATGATGCATTACATTTGTGCCGAGTTTCTTTTTTCTTTTCAGGAGCAAGTTGAAACATGCATGTGGTATGTTCCCTGTTGTTTATAAGTATGTTTCATTTACAGAAAGAGGTTAAGAAAAGAGGAACAATCTTAGCCCCACCTGGAAACCATAGAAGAGGAATTAAATCTGGTGTAAATAATATCCAATACACCATCATATCATCTGTGTACCAAATGTTGTGAAGACCTGAACAAAATGTGCTTATATAGAAACAACATAACAAACACTGCCCAGTTAAATTTATGAAGTAAGTATGAAACCATCTCAACTAACTTAAACTGTGTATCGAAATAATTTCAAATCGTCGAATATGGGCCCGGGCCGTGGCGCGAATGGCTGGGGCACCTGCGCCGTACGCTGGCGACCCGGGTTCGATTCCCGACCCGTGTTCCTTTCCGGATCCCACCCCGACTCTCTCTCTCCCACTCGCTTCCTGTCACTCTCCACTGCCTTATCCGATTAAAGGCAAAAAAACCCCAAAAAATCTCTTTAAAAATTCTAATATGGATACCAATGTGTTTCATAACTCTTTTATAACTGGGAATTCGCATTAAGGTTCCTGTGATCTACTAATAGCCTACCAATATCTGAGTCATTGTTTTTGCATACACTGGGGTTTTTTGAAACAAAAGAAGTTCACTAAAAAAACAAGAGGCATAATTCTCTTTACATTCCTACAGCACGGGCTGGTTTGATATTACTAACCAAAAGCTGACAGAGTGAATTCTGGAAAATCCCGAGTGCGGTTCCTGTTGTAATTATTGCAACGCTTCACTGTATGTCTGAAACTATCCTGTGTTTCTGCATGTAATCATATGGGAAGTAACAAAAAGTCCATTGTATCAAGAATGTCTGTCAATGGTTGGTGACCTTAGCAGAAGATATCAAAATGTCCACACACTATAATTTGATGTCTGAATAATAGAGTATCAATAACAGAGAAATATCTTATTTTTAGTATTGGCGTAAAAGCACAATCTGTGTAGCGCCTTCCCTTCTGCCTAGTTGAGAATCATTTTACTTTAGGTGTGAATCTGACTTTGTGTGTGTACGTGTCAGTGGATGTTGGCATGAGCGAGTAGCGTTAAAAGAGAGAACCAAGAGTTTGTACTGGCCTGACTCATCATGTTCTTATCTAAACTCAAGGCTACACTCATCCCATCAGAGTCTGCCTGCTGTTCTCTATTTAAGAGCTACCAAGTGGTGTAGGTTTTGTGTGTGTGTGTGTGTGTGTGTGTGTGTGTGTGTGTGTGTGTAGGTGTGGTTGTGGGGCAGCAGCAATGGCCTTGAAAATCCCACTGCTAAGACCCCCCCACAGCTGCTGAGGGCACAGGGGACAGTGTGCACTGTGTGTGTGTAGTACTACCCTGTGTGTGTGTGTGCAGGCATACACGGTAGTACACGTGTGCATTAAAAAATAGAGCAGGTCTCACTTTCTTACACCTTATAATGGTTGCAGTGGAACATTCACCGCCGGCTACTGTTTGTAAATATAATGCTGAAGCAAACAAACCCATTCAGTCTCTGTTCGAACAAATATCAGTGAACAAATAGTGGTAGCAAATTATCTTTATGTTAAATCATGTCGGGGAAGAGATGAGGAGTTTGGTTTTGAAACAACATTTTGAACTGAGCCATGTTGGTTTTCAAAAAGCTGACTTTTCAAAATGAAACCGATCGCTTTTGAGTGTTACCCATGTTACCTTCGCATTCACACTCATGTATGGGTATAACTTAATTCACTCTGATTTAAAGGTTATTACACAAATAAAGAATTACACCTTAAATTTAAGTTTTACAGTACTTGTTCAAATTTAAAGGATAGTGCTCTCAGGAGTTAACGTGCCTGTATGAAATCTATTAACATGTGCCACCTGGTGGACATTTTGAACAAAAAGTTATGTATTTTCTTCTGGTCCCAACAGTGCACCCTTACATGATTTGAACATGCAAACATGTAGAATGCGGGTATACATGCTACCATCGCGTTACAACATCCACTGGTTTGTTTTGTGTTTTATTTAAAATAAATGTTGTATAGGGACTCACTTGCGATCCTCAATCGCAGCGATCTCGTGTTTCACCTGGTGGAACTCTCTCGCCATCCTGCAGTGCTCCTTGTACACCTGAACGCTCTCCCTCAGAGACACACAGGGGGGTACTGGCTGCAGGGGGTCAGGGTAAAACGGATCAGAAAGATGAAACAAAGCAGATTATGATTAGACACACATTTCTTTCACACGATCAGTAATATGTTAAAACGTTTCATATCACTTTCCATCATCTAAAGAAATGATCTTTTTCACTGACTTTATTAATTATGACAAATTATGCTAACGGGCTGCATAATGGCTAATTCCCTTTACTTGACCCTCTGACCAAAGAACCTCAATATCAACAGTTTAATTTACTTTGATTCATTAAAGTATCTCCTAACATTATACAAATCATCACTTCTGGTGAAACATGAGATTGCTGTGCTTGAGGACACTGACATGTATCCATGCTAATACATAAACCTGATTCTGATTCTCACACTACTTAAATGAGATGAACACATGCCTTGTGTCACAAAATTAAAGACCTTACAGTGGGAGACCCTGTAGCCCAATGGTAGTGAGCCACAATAAGCCTGTGGTAGAGTGTATAAAAGCTATTATTCATTGGCCTGTTACTACTGTTCTCATTTGATACTTTAAACCAGCATGCGCTTTATGTAACCCTGGCACTGGCAGCAGCTGAAGGATAATTCAATGACAACACTAATAGCAGCTTTAGTGCACACAGTCAAGACATTGATTTACAGGGTTGATAAAATTAACTCAGGCTTCTCTTGATGTAGCCAACAGATTCAGATGCTACCATTAACAGAACTGTGGGACTATTGTAGTAAAAATAAAATAAAATATACAGTGAGGAGAGGAGGGAAATATTCTGAGGGGAGAAAAAAATCAATTATTCTGAAAGCTTTCTCGTAAAATCGTCGCTCTAACTTTGTGACAAGCAGTGTATATTTAAAATAAATGTCCTCTCTTCTATACTCAATCTAATCTCTTTTCTGCTGCTCTGCCAACAATACAAGGCATGTGTTCAATGCAATGGGATGCTACAGTGTGTACGGGTATAGTATTACTGTATACCTGTAGTCGCTGTTCAAGGTCTGGGAAAGTCTGAGGGAGGTCCGCCACATCTTTTACATCTATTAAAACAGAACACGTTATTCAGGCATGTACTGAGTGATCAAAGCGTAGTGTTATTATATATTTTGTATTATTGGCTTATTATTATTAATACATATGTTTAGGCTAAATATGTTATAAAGTGTTGAGACATTCAGCCTAGTGACTTTATTTCCTGATTTTTTCCAGAATGATTTCCTTCATTCTCTCCCAGTACTAAATCAGCATGCAGAGATTTGAAACTTGTGGGAGAGCGATTATCTTGTCAAATTGTAGGTATGAATCATGTGGTGATACCAGTGCAAGCAGACATTGCTCTGAGCATAGTTAAAGCATTGCAGGAAGCTATTACAGTAGGAATTGATTACAAAATAGTGTTGCATTCATAGGACAAACACTAACAACCATGTATCTTTTTAACTACTAATCTTAGTGAATATGGTTTCCTTTGGAATCAAAAACACCTTACATTTTTTTCTGATAATTCACTAGCTACCGTTTACTGCAAGTTGATTTTCATAGGATGCTAAATGTCAGTCTAAATGTATATATTTATCTATTTTATTAGTATTGCTTGCTGCATGTTGTTGATGTATATCCAAGTGACTTGTCTTACTAGCAGTTGCTTAAATGTCTTTCCCCGCCTCATAAAATAGACCAAAATGAAACACTGTAGGGGTCTCTTGTACGACACCACAACATAGCAACATGCTGCTACGCTTATAAATGAGCCATGTCCTCTTACTGTACATCAGTAATGAGCTGCCACACTGAATGGCATGCAGGGTAAGAACACAAACAGACAAAGAGTGGGCAGAAAGAGCAGACGGGCCAGATGTATCGACAGAGAGGGATTCAGACAGGCAGCCAGACAGACAGAAACAGACAGGTTGTCTGCACCAGCCTCTGCCTCGCCAGTAATGTCCCCCAGGAATTGTGGAACACATGTGGAGAATCCTGGGATGATGCAACCTTCTAAAAGCAGAGGTATCAGTGGGCCAGGCTGCAGCCGTGGGGCCAATTATGATGTGGAATAAATACAGTTCTCATGCTTAGGATTGACACAGTGGTTATAACTATGCCCGGCATGAAGTCATGAAAGCCTTAGAGGATGATCTCTAGATGGAGCACAGGTCCCCTGCCGAGGAACACGAGTTCAAAGAGGGAACAACATGATCGTCTTGGGAATATCTAAAATTTGATTTTGGAGGGTAGGGTCAGGTTGTGCCTGAGCAGCTCTGGATGGTTTAACTAAAAGTAAAACAAGGCATGTAAGCATGTTACCAACTATAGTCATCGCTCTCTTGATCCACAAGATTTATAAAACAAAAAAAGATTGAGAAAAAGACAAATATGAGGTAAAGGGAAACTAAATTGAATCCACTGAGGTTGAATCCAAAAGCAAGTTATAAACAGCATTAAGAAATATTAGCAATGTAAAATGTAACTCAGAAAGAGACGGTATGTTGCCATGAGCAAATGACAAGCAGAATGGCAATGAGTTCAATGAATCATTGCTCAGAGAGGGATTTGAGTGTAGTTCCTGCTACAGCCCTTCATCTCACTTCCTAAGAGAAAGACAAGGGGGATCAGAGATGGGTGGAGTAGGACTGGAAGTGTTAACTGCTTATAAATATAGGCCAGTGTTCTAAAAGCTGAACAGTGAATCAGGCAGCGGGACACTGATAGTATTAGAGGGAAACCTGACTCTGCCATTTCATAGCTGCAGCAGCTGTCCCAGTGCCCGGCCCCATTTCAGTAAAACATCCTGAAAGACAGTACCTTGGCCCATGGGTAGGGCAGACCTGCGGGTTTTGATAGAAAATTATAGAATCAAGTAATGATGGTCACATACAAGGTTGTGCAATCACTCGCGTGGTGCAAGTGCACAGCTGCTCATATGCATGTGTGGTTGGTTTTTAATATGCAGGGGTCCTACAGAAATAGAGGGAGCACCTGTCTCAGCTGCAGTGTAGAAGAATGAACACAGTTAAAGTGATAGGGTGTGAGGGAGGAGGGGGGAAGGGGTGTGAGGGGCAGATTGTGCCTGGTCTGTTTTGGTAGGAGGAATGTCGTGCATGTGTTCCACACATACTGGAAATGCAGTGAGAGTAGAGCTTCAAGCAATGCAGGTGTTAAATGATCTATTGATTAATAGGTGTAACTAAACTTTAAAGAATGTGTTAGTGTCTTTTTTAAGGATGCTGGAACACAGGTGTGTGTGGGGTGTTGGTGTGGGCATTTGTGGGTGTGTGGGAGTGCACAGTTAGTTAGTGTGAGTGTGTTTACCTGATGTGTCTTCGAGGCTGAAGGCGATTCTAACTTCAGATTTATCAGGAGACACTCTTCTGGTTGAGGTGATCATTTATCCCTTCATGGGGCCCACAAGCACAAAACACAGCTGTTAGCAGAGGATCTCATGAAAGAGGAGGGATGATGTAATAATCAAACAAGTACTCGATCAACTGGAAACTGTCAGACCAATAATTAACACATTTATTAAAACATACAGTTTAAAGATTCTAAACGTGGTGTTTTTTTTTGCCTTGTTATGTTTTATATAAGTGTCAATGTGTGGGGTTTAAACAATTGCTTGTACAGAATAAGCTATTTAAAGGAGCTGCCTACATTTCTGGGAAAATGTAAAGGGCATTTATTTTTACTTTTATAACAAAAGATAAACAAGTGGTAATAGTGGTAATTTGATATGTAGCTTATGTAGTGTCCTATCTGACATGGAAGGCTAAGTATACCTTTACCCCAATATTTCGCCTTCAACTCAAACTAAACTAAACAGTGAACTCAGCAGGTGATGTGTTTATTAAATGAAAGCGTGCTTTGATAAACCACATGATTAATCCACACCTAGGAAAGTATGGGGCTTTATACACACACACACACACACACACACACACACACACACACACACACACACACACACACACACACACACACACACACACACACACACACACACACACACACACACACACACACACACACACACACACACACACACACACAGTTTCATCATCCATTTGAAGTTGCAGTCGGATTAAATAATTAAGGAGCTCTGACAGACCGGCTCTGAGGTCTGGATTCTGCATGCCCCCTCTGGTTAGGGTATGGGCTTTTTATATCAGGGGGCATGTGCCTACTGTAACCCTGGTAAACCCTGTCACACATAGCATGCTTCACTGACTTTCTAATACGATGTTTTTTTCCTCCAATAAATGTATCTATCAGTCGTTGTAATAGTATTGAAAGGTCACATGTGCAAGGAATAAAAAAGGTCAACATGTGACAGAATAGGCAGCTGGGATAGCATAATAGTGCACATATTTTAGGCATATGATCCACATAATGATGGAGACTAGTTTATTCCATACATATGGAGTATTTCCAGCATGCACTGAATATGACCCATTTTGGCATGCAGGTCATTGTTACCTGAAGCAGCAGCAGGAGCCCAACCAACTAAGGAAATTCCGTATAATAAAGTTTAAAATCAGATTGCAGTGTACGTCCTCAATATTGATTCCCGGTCCAATGATGTCTCTTCAGAAAAAACACAATTCGTACATCAGCTGTTGCATGGCACAACTATCTCTCCAAAAGTTGATCTCAACTTTCGTCTTGAGACAAAAATCTATATTATTTTGTATTCAGAAGTTCTTCACCATAATAAACGCGTCAGGCAGAGAGACTCCAGCCGTTCAAGTTTGCGTGGGCATGGACATGACATCCACAGACTGCAGCCACGCGGCGAAGAGCAACACAACAGGGCGCAGGCGGTGGAGGAATGCCGTCTGCTGTCCCCCTGTGGCGGCCCGGGCCCAATTAAATGTCTCAGATGACATGACTTTAGCTCGCAAAAATGCCCATAGCTGCAGCACTGTTTTGAGTGACACGGTCATGCCGCTGGGATGGTCTTGAGCTTTGTAATAGCTTTGCAATGAGACAGTTGCTCAGAATGAACATCTCGTGCTATAATAAATCTGGCGGAAGAAAATAGAGCAAGAGTGTTTTTCTTTTGGGGGGAGGGAAGGTTATCGCAATAAAGTACAAGCCCACCTTTATGCAGGTGATATACTTTTTATATAAGACGAGATCCTTGATATACATAAGCTACATCAAAAGTGGTTTTACTTTAAGGCAGTTTTTTTAAAAGGGACACTAATTTTCCCACATGGTCAGTTTACTCAGTGTGGCTCTGTAGGAGCTTTCTTGAGTCTATTAAAACATAACACTGATGATGTCATTATAAACATTTATATTTCAAATGCCATTGATTAGTTTAATCTCAACACCAAACTTGGAATGGGGCTTCACAGTGTATGCTTTATCGGTTTTGTTTATAGGCTGAAAGTGCATGAGAAACTTTCATAACAGGCAAAAAACTTCATAATGCTAAACTGACCTTAAGCCTTTGAGGATGGGTCAAATGGAAAAACAAATTCAGCCCTGTGCTTTTATTAAATTGTTACTTCTCAGGGTTTCCTCACATTCTGATTAAGTGCAATTTTCCAAAGTTTTATATAAGGCAAGTTCACCTACACACCACCAGATGAGAGCATTGCCCCTGAATTATTTACAGCCAGGCTTTTCCACAGCAGGAGAGAAAGAAAAAACCCAGAGAGACAAACAGAGAGAGAGCGAGAGATAAATGATGCTCTGCACCTCTCAAAGCGCTCCTCCTCGTTTGTCTTCATTGACAGGCTGTTGACACAGACCTGCCTTATCAGCCCCAGAGACTGTTCATCTCATTGTGATGGATGGGACACACTCAAACGTCTGCCACTCTTTTACGTTAGAGACATAGTTTGGATTTAAGTCTTCTTTATGTACAGTTGAGTTTAGATTTTTAAAACCATACTTGACAGGTTTGAAGGATTTATATGAATGGTATAAGATACATCGAAGCACAGATCTGAAGTGCTCCCTGATGTTTTCTATAATGCAGCTGGTTTTACACAACTAAAAGTAGCACTTCTGAGTTTCTCTGTGTTTTATTGACCTTCCCTGGATACTCATTTTGGACATGTTTAACTGTCAACATCAACAACTCTTTGAACTGTCTCTTCATCTGGATTTCTTTGGACTTTTATCTCAATCTCTTTCTGATCATCAGTGCAAGAGGTACAGAAGATATGGATCATAATCTCTGACCTTCTTACTGACAGCACAAACAGACAGATGCCACAATCCCTTTATCTCTCTCCATTGCTTTTTCACCTCTTCCACTACCACCAAGGTTGAAAGCTTGGTGGGAAAGCTTTTCACAATCATTTAGACAAACAAACATTTCTGTGGGAGGAACAAACAGGGACAAAAAGACAGGTGAAGGCAGACATATTGTCTAACAGCACAACATTGTTCAGGTGAGGTCATCTAATGTTAGTAAAAAGGAGGCGCGTCCTGCTCAGCAGTGCAGATTGCAAATCCAGAGTAGTAATCCACAGCTTCCACGGATTGGATAATGATAAAAAAAAATACTGCCTTGGTTTTGATTAAGAATTATGGGGTTAGGAGATTAGAGACAACCACACACTATTACATTGGACTGAGCCCAATCCCAGAGTTAATCTGAATACCAAAAAGGAGAAAACTCATTACATGGAGAGATTAAGAAAACTCTGTCCAATTCTCTCAGGATGCATATAAGCCAGTGCACACCATGCACCTAGAGAAATGTCAAAACAAAACCTCTGACTCCAGTAATTTATAAAGAATTTAGATCCATTTGTTGCTCTTTTCTTGGTGGAAATGTCATGCATTAGGTGGTAAATGCTAGGTCAGTTTTGAGAGTCCTGAAATTATTGATAAGCAATTGTATTAAATGTTTAGGGTGTTTCAATAACATTTGATCTATTCCCCACTAATTGTTTTCACAATTGTATTTTTTTTAAATGCTGGTTGTACTGATGGTAGTGTTTAAAAAAAAAAAAAAGCAGGAATACTGAAATGCCGACTTCAATAAGCTTTTCCAAAAAACACATAGTAGTACACCTCTAGTCCACTGACAGAGTACATGGCAGGTACACACTAAGATGTTAAGAGTAAAACGGCACAGGAAGTATCTATGCTGATAGAGAGAAAAGATTAAAGGTGTTTGGCAAGATGTGCCAGAGAGTCAGAGTGAACGCTCTCTGACTTTCCTCTTCTTTCACTAATTCAATTATGTTACCCTAAGGTCAGCTTTAAAGGACAGAAACAATACCAACGATATGGAGGGAGCTCTTAATGTAGCATTCAGCTCAGAACTCAGTGGAAATGAGGAAGATGTACAGGACTTGTCAAGGAAAAACTTAATTGATTCCTTTCTGTATTCATGCTGCAGAGAGGTAATTGTGCTGCAGCTGTTGAGAACATATCCATCCTTCATTCTGATAACCGGCAGAGAGGTGAGAGATCTTTCTGGTTGGAATTAGTAAAAAAGAAAAGAAGCTAAATTTGATTTGTGTGTGGGCAGATTGGATTTGTAAATCAAATTAAAACAAACTTCAATTAGAAACATCTTTGTCAGCACCTATTCCTTAAAAAGTGTTTTTAACTGTATGGGGCAACATTTTCTTCCAAAATAAGGGTTTTAATTTAAAATGATAGTTCTTCCTATGGTTCCTAATTGCATCATCATTTATAATGAGCCTAAAATCGTCCAGTAGCTAATATAGCATTTACAGTAAGCATGTAGAGCACTCAAAGAACATCTTTTCACTTTATTGATGCACACATCTACTGAGATTCAATACTGGGAGACAAAACCTCCCCTTAGGCTTTCAAATGTCTGCAACTGCAGATGGAAAAAATATTGAAAAATAAACTATTACACCCAGGGGAACCAAAAAAAATGTCTTTGACATTCTAAGAATTTCACACATAAAAAAAACTGCTTCTTATTTTCACCTTTCCTTCTGCCCCTATTACAATCTTTCTCTGATGCAAAGAGGGCAATATTTTATGATCACCAGCATTTGATGGGCTGTGTGTGTTTGTGCGTGTATGTGTTTGGAATGGGGATTTGCTGTCTGCACTTACAGTGCTTGAAGGGCATAAAACAGCAGGTATGTTCCTTACTTTCCTTAGAGGTCCTTATCTTTTTTCACTGGCCAGGGTTGGCTCAGCAATAGGCCCTGAAGATACTCTGCTGCCTGCCAGTAGGCACATAGGAAACACACGCACAAACTGCTGCCAAGCATAAACAACAAGCATCAGTCATTGGTTTACCAAATGCAAAAATCGTTTTACTCTGAAAGTCAGTGAAGTTGTCATACATTTACACAACAGGAGTATCTATAAAGTTTGCAGATTCAACTCTGCAAACTTCTCAGAAGAGTGAATTACAGCCATTTAGGAACAGCAATGGGTTTTTTTTAACTACGAGGCCTCTTTTGCTCATAGTACTCGCCTGTTTTAACATGATTAATGTTGATACAAGGCCAAGACTTTGTTAACTAAATAAATAGTATAATGCTCAATAAATTATCCAGACACAAGGGTGATGAGGAAACAACTTTATATCATTCTCTGGCCCACAAATAAAGGAGTGGAGAGTGATCAGTCATCAGTCTCTGATCCATTTCCATCCGTTTGTATATCCAAGGCTCACGTGCTGGAGTCCCGTCTCGCTCCTTCTCTCTTAGTGCGTTTGGGTTGACAGAGGACACAAACTGTCCTTGCTCCGCTCTGTGCTCTTGATCTCCTCCGGATGCCTTTGTAACACTGCATGGATATTCCCAACTCCTCCATCAGGGCGCTAAAAGATACACACTGCCAAAGAGAACATTAATTAAAGGCTTGGGTTGACACAACATCAAAGCTGATTTCCAATACAGTAAATGTGACCTTTTTGAACTTTGGCTTTGGTCTGGAAGACTGTGTGATTACATACAAAAAAGCTGCTGCTGCTGCTGCATAACGGGTTCAACAAGGCTCATTGAAATGTAAACCCAAGGTAAGAACATTTGACTAAGATTTGCAGAAGCTTGTCTGCAGCTGAATGTGAGCAGGCCACCAACTTCTGCAAATGTAATGTAAAGTCTGACCAGGCAAACTGCAGAAATGACAAAATACACATAAAAAATCAGTTGGAATGACTTGTAAACTCTGTGGTCACACCATTAAATCCCATGACAGAAAAGAGATGAAGGACAGTGTGTGTTGTGCAACAATGCAGGAAGTTAGATTCATAATATGGTAATCATTGGAAAGAATCAAAGACAAGGCCATCTGAAATGAGAGGCCTCGGGCTTATTTGATTCTGCAGAATAATACATTGCGTTGAACTCATTAATCTTCAATTACGTTTATTTGCCTTTTATTTTGTTCTCCTCCAGAGGCGATCCTTTCTAAATTTATTTTGCAAATTACCATTCGCAGCACAAAGTCGTCCCATTTTTATCTGTTGGTCTTTGTATCCAAGGACCATAGAAGGGCTTCCTCTTTCATCCTCAGGCTTTGCCTAAGGCTTCTCAAACCAATGTGGCGTCCTGCAGGGTTTCCCACGATTGCAAGGAACACTCTGTATCAGAGGAGAAAACTTACCTGGTATTAACAAAATACCTTAAAGACTGTGAAAGAGGAGCAGAAACTGCAGACTAAAATTGAACTATTTCTGAACAAGGTAGAACAATGTTAAATCCTAAATCATAATTCATTTACTTGCACTATTAATATTTGTTGCCACCTGGAAGTACCACACAGAAACACTCAGTACAAACTAAACTTGTTGAATGTAAGTACACATATTTATACCCTTTAATAATATAAGTTCTCACCACTGTATATTTCGGAGACACATTAATCTTCCGACTAGGTGACGAGGTCAGTCCAGGAGTGCAGGGAAGACCTTGAAAGTCAGTTTTCCTCTGATTAATTTTTACCTCAGTTAAAATGTCCCGCAGTCAGCAGAAAATATTACCGTACTTTTGGCTTTGGATCGGTGTCTGGGACGTCATAACTTCACATGTTGTTCCATCAATTTGTTATCCAAATTGTAACCAATCAAACCAGCCTACAAATGAGCCTAATGATGAAGAAAGTATCCAAGTAACTTTTCCTATCTTTTGATTTCCCAAAAGACATTTTGATTGTCAAGTACAAAAATGTCCAGTGAGCTGAATAAAGCAATATGTTTAGGCAGGCTACTTTATAAGTGCTAACTAGAAAGCAGCAGTGCAGAGCTCCGCCACATTTTCAAACCATCATGGATTTTAACAAATGTGTGCTAAAAAGGCTACAAAGAGGTGACTCATCATGTAATACTTAAACACTTGCCACCTGAAAATAACCCATTAAAATGTCCACAGTGTTTTTCTTAATTAGAGTAAGTGTTTACTTTCAGGCTTTCTTTAGTGCTCTTTAAAAGTATGTCATATAAAAGCATGCAAATAAGAGGGGGTGGACACTTAGCAGACATGCCTGCATCAAGATGAGATTTAGAAAATAAGCTTGCTCAATGCAAAGAAAGTGAAGTTGTCTGGTGTTAAAAACCACACTGTAGTCACATAACACCTTCTCATAAATGAACCTTGGGCTTGGGGTAAAAGGAATACATTTGAGGACAACATTTCAGCTCAAACAATTAGAAAAAGAAGGAAATGTGAAGGCAGAAGGAACAGGTATTGGAGGTAAAATGGTAATTGGGATTGGCTGACACAGGTGCAGATAAACTGGGGTATTTTAAGTAGGGGGCAGAGAAAAGGACACCTTGTTACAAACCTATCGTCTAGAGTGTCTATGTGTGGTAAATGTGCTGCCATGGCTACTCTGTGTCATCCCCCAGTAGCCTGCCGCTCTCCAGATCAGTAGATAAGGAGGTGCCAGAGGAGGAGGTGGAGCCACGGCGCTGGAACTGACGGGACTGCACCCCGTAAAAGAAACAGAAGGCCTGACCCAAGCATGCACAGAAAAAAAAAGGAATGGAGGAAAGAACACAAAAGAGATCAAAAGATGTGTTAAGACAAGGACAAGGTGAGAAAGGAAATAAAAAAGCTAAATAATAAACACACAAAAGCAAAGCAAAATACAAGAAACTAATCATATGAATATTAATTCTTTCAAAAGTGTGGAAAGAGTTATAATTGTCCACAAATTATAGAACTCACGTAGGTTTCTAAACAATGAAAAGATAGAAGATGCAACTCAAAAAAGCATTTGAGTTTCAGGCATTAATCGACACCAATGAGATGAATGACATCTGATCATATATGTAAGGCATACATATTGGATATTGCATAGATTGTTGGTGGAGTGTCAGCCACTGATTAGTCATAAGTCCATCTTGTCACGTTCCTTTTGTTAACACTAGCAAGTGCAAATATATGTTTCGAGTAAATACATTTTGATGGAGCAAATATCATCTAACAAGCACTTCAATATTTTGAACATTTTAATTAGGAAGACAAAAGACAAACTAAAAAGAACATTTCTTTCTCCATTCTCTGACAATGTCTGTGAGGATACATTTGCATACATTTTATTTGCCTTACAACATTAATGACTTTATACTTTCCACATAGCAGATTGCATATTTAAATCTGATCACTCCTAAACTGGAGAAACAGGTTTTTCTAACCCTCACTCACCTCCTCTATGTCGGCGTTCCTGCGAGCCTTGTAGATGAACTCTCCGATAGCCACGAACACGGAGAGAACCAGACCAGCAGCCAGGACGATGAAGATGCCGCCAATGTTTTCCACGCCGAGAGCATTGGCTTCTTTGTTGTCCTCCTCTGGACATCCATTGCCCCTCCACCACTTCTCTTTCATCATGTGCAGCTTCCCTTCCTCCTGCAGCTGAAGGATGGCAATGGTCACTTTATCCCTGTATGGGGACCCTGGAGAAGGCACATAGAAAAACAGAATGTATGACAGAGCATAAACAATGATTTAATTAAAACAAGACAAGGCAGCCCTGCTGAGGCACTCCTCTGTTTACGTTGTTTAAAAGAGAAAAACATATTTTCTACTGTGACCTTTACAAGATCCGAACATACTGTTTGAGAGTAAAAGCAGAGTAGCGATCAGACGACTGCAGGAGACATGAATAAAGACATGGAGTTGAAGGTATTAAACCACCTTTATTAGGTTTAAGAAGGAGGATTCTGCCCGACACTATCCTCTAATGACCTCTAATGGAACTTGATGGCAAACACTGAAGGTTCATTATGAAGTTACGGCCGGAGAATTGACAAGACATGTGCAGCAGTCAGGAGATGACAGAGCGGTTGCCCGACCAATTCTGAAGATTTCTCACCTAGTCCCATGTGTTTAGCTGGTTCTGAGAGAATAATCAACACGCTGAATAACAAGACAAAACAGGCAAAGCACTATAACCCCTCTATCAGCTGCACCAACACGTAGGAATAGGGATACAAAACATAGTAGAGGGCAGTAGAAACAGATAAACTGGGTCAAAGTTGAGGGCCTAGGAAAATATTTCCCCAACAGGTGAGCAGCCGACAACCCTCCTACCTACACGCACATCAGGAAGGTTGGCTTGGCTGGTGTGGGTGAAACTTGGGTCTCCTTTGGAAGTGTATCACACTACGGTGAATAATTGGCATGCCTTCTTCAAGTCTGCTTGAAGCCTACAGGTAGTGTTGGAGGTTGTTTCTGTGGGCTACAAACTTTACCTGAGAGCCCAAGACCTTTGGCTCTTGTTAACATAGCCTTTCATAATGATTGTACTTCTTTCTGTTTTACACTGCACCTTCATCTAGTGTATGTTGTAAGAGTAATACTATAAAGTGATCCCTTTATGATTCCATCTCTTATCTAAGAATAGAGCTGAAGAGGCAATAATTGCTATGTAATAATTTACAGTAAATCATTTTCATAAATACTGACAGCGAGCCATCTCTGGTAATTACAGAAATGTAGTGTACCCTAAGCCTAACCCTAGCCAAAACCCACCCTCATTGATTTCTTCGTTTTGCCCCTACATATAAATGTATGTCCTGTACTTCCCAGCTTATTTTCTTGGCTGACAGGTTGTGCTCAGCAACTACCACAGTTTAAAAGGAATATTTTAACTCGGCCTACATTTTTTTCAACATCTCAAGAGGAAAAGAGAAAAACACAAGAGAGACACAAGATGTTGAGCACTGCTAAAGTAAATATCCGACTGTAGACACGGTCCAGAAGGATGACTTTTAATGACCAGTTTAAGTTCTCACGCCAAAAAATTGGCCACAACCCTTGCATGGACATTTGCAGTGATCAGTTGGCAGAGCTTAGGGATGAAAGGACATTTCTAAGTGGAAGATACACCATAGAAGCTTTGCACTTAAAAAAAGAAAATGCAAATTGGAGACAAAATTTAAGTAACAGTAAAAAGCATTTATTGCAGAGATTCCAGGAAAATACCTCAACCAAAACATTTAAAAAGCCTTGCATTTTTTTACATTTTCATATGTTGCTGTTGAAAACCTTTAACTCGTGTTGGGCTCATATTAATAAATGTGGAGTTTTCTAAAAATGAATACCCTGTTACAACACATTCAAAAACATCCTTTTCCCATGTTACAATCTTCCTTCTCTACACTTCTTACCTATAGGTGTTCCCACTCCGTAGCCCTTGGAGTCAATGAGACCTCCGATCTGAGTGAGGTTGCAGTTTCTCTGGCTGATGTACTCGATGCTGGTGGACTCCATCAGCATGGCGTAGTCGGTGGTCAGCACCCGGGTGATGCCTTCTTTGTTGTTCTTAACCAATGCAGTGTTCTTCCTGCTGCTCATAAACGCCCACATCTTCTCATAGGTGGAGATCTTAGATTTCTGCCAAAGGAACCAAACAGTCAAAAGTTGTTAAGAAGTGAAATTTTTATCTTTATGTGCGTTTGTGGCAGCCCAAATACACTAAACTATATATCAAAATATTGTAATATGATATAAGTTATAAGCAGAATGTGCAGCAGTCTATCTGAGTGTGTGTGTGTGTGTGTGTGTGTGTGTGTGTGTGTGTGTGTGTGTGTGTGTGTGTGTGTGTGTGTGTGTGTTTCTCCTTGCTCAGTCAGAGAAAATGGGACAGCTGCGTTCTAAATCTCCTCCAGCTGATTCAATTTGTTCGAGCCATCAACACAGCCTGCTTCTTCCTATCCAGTCAGCCGTAATCACTGGCTGCAATCTGGGAGGATAAAGCGCTGCATGGATCACCCCTGCTGAGCCACCAGGAAGCTAGGAGGGTGGGTGGCAGTCGGGGGAAGGAAGTGACAGTCCTGTCTGAGGACTCCGATAGAGTGAAACATTATATAATACAAACTAACAAGTGAACATATGTTCAACTAAAACACTAACACCCCAAAATGCAAACATAAGTAGTCTGAGTAGGCGTAATTTCCACTTTCCATCAAACACCTCGATGTATAAACTTTGATTTTAATTATACTAAATGCAAATGTTTTTTCTTTCTGCCTTTTCAGATGTGTTGTTTTTCCTGGGATAATTGGCAAGAATACAGGATAATGTAGTTGAGCAACTGAGGAAACCCTCATGAGTCTGATTATGTGTTAGGGAAGGTACTGTACCGCTGCTTCATACTCTAAAAGTAGGACAAAGATAAACTGTTTTGGGAATTCATCCGAATGCAGAGATGCTAGTAAACTGCAAAGACACAAGCAAACACGGTTAAGATTATGGTTTCCAGTTGTTGTTATTTGGTACTAACTAACCCAAGCCATTTGCTGATAATTACAAGCCTTGAAGTAACTTAAATGAGAACATTTCTTTAATCATAGATGTGTGCAATTAAAAAAGGTATTTCTGATTATGATCTGATACAAGACAGTTGTTGGATAAATTGTCTTTTGTATTTTTATAGGATACGGATTATAAGAATTTAAATCAGGGAATGTAATACGCAAGGGCTTTTTATGACATCTGCTGAAGTATGTTTTGCTTTCTTTTAAGATAATCTTTTTGGCATGTTTACCTTGTGGACAGTTTGACAGTGAGAGGGTAGACAGGAAGACAGCAAGAAGGAAGGGAGTATGCCATGCATGTGATTCTTCAGCAATGCGTGACTTTATTTTTTAAAACAGGCTGTGACTTTGCTAAAGTTAAGAAGAACATTTGGAGCCCTTTGCACCTTGAAAAAAGTCATGGTTGATCCATCTCTCACTGCCCCGTATTCAATCCTGGTCTGCTTCGCCAGGTCGTCTGCTGAGTCGATCGGAGCATCCATTCGCTCCACAGTGAGGAAGGCAGCCAAGTTGGCCGTGTAGGAGGAAATGATGATTAAGGTAAAGAACCACCAGATGCCCCCAACTATACGAGTGGACAGAGCCTTAGGCATTAGCTCCGAGCCTGGAAAGGGAAAAATAAAAAGATGCTTAAATTGGATCTTCAACTCCATCCTCAGTGACAAATTGTGCAGCTCTTGAGACAGTATATTATATTCTCCCACCACTATTTGTTTGGTCTAAAAAAACAATCATTATGAAAAACCAAACATAATGGAACAAAATGGTTTGGATAAGTAAATGTCACAGACAAAATATACCAAAAATGAGTGAATACACCATGTCCAAAACTTAATGAAACATCAAACTGTAGAAGCAGATCGAGCACTGTTCTTTATCTTGTGCAGAGAAAAGAGGAAATGAAAACACATAAATGTGATTGAATAATGCAATGTGAATGTTTTTACTTGGAGACCTTTTTCTCAACAACACTTTTAGAGTAAAACATTTTCTGGAGGGTTTGTTTGACTGTGATGTATCTAAGGAAGCAGTAACTTTCAAGCACAGCATCCAAAAAAAAGCCCAAGGCCACATTTAACCACCAAACAGCAAGGTTACACACACAAATGCAACAGAAATAAACCGTAACGTAAAAGCATCCATGCCTTTAACAAACACTTTTCTTGTGTTTCTCTTCTTTTATCACTACTGCTGCATTTCTGAAGCAGAATCCCAACATTTCCTCTGCGTCCCCATGTTGTTGTGGACTGCTGCTGTAAAGTTAGTTTGTTGGCTGTCCAATCTTGCACGTCGGATTTATCCTGCTCAAATCTCCTGCCTCGAGGGAGGTCAAGTCCCCATGAAGTGCAACATGATTGGTATTACAGGGCATGGTTGCAAATAATGGGGCAATGGATCCGGGCAATATGGAAAGAGCATTCGCAGAAAAAAGGAGGCAAATATTGATGTTTTGAATTAAACAGCTTAGAGTAGAGTTTAAAGTGTCAGAATAGTTAGGGCTGTGCAGGGAGTTCAGACAGCTCTACAGTAGAACATTTGCAGCCTTTACTATTTGTAGTTGTTGTGTTCCTGACCACTTGAACCCCCTCCTTTTAGACTTCATATGGTCTACTCTCTAAATATCTTATTATTAACTATTATTTTAGCTGCTGAATAAATCAAACTTCATTTATATAGCACTTTTCATACACACAGGTAACTCAAAGTGCTTCACAAACCAAACACATAGAACATTTACAAATACATTTTCTATACTGTTGACTGCCTAATGAACTCCGTGAAATACTTCATTATATTCAGCCGCTTGTGACTTACTCTGTCTCTCTGCAGTTTGATACTGAGTTAGCTAGCACACAGAGGCTTTTATCTAAGCTTTTTAGCCCGATACAGCTGCCTGCCGCAACTGAAAAACACTGGTGAGAGTTAATCGGAAACATACCAACAGGGAAGTAGTCAGTAGAAAACCAAATTAGATTAAAAAATAAAAGCTACTTCCTGGTCCATGATTAGTAGGAGCACCCGGGACAGGGATTTAATACGAAAAAGCAGCACCAGTTGTGACGGCTATGAATGAACATGTTTAATTTCCTTTGACAATCTGAAAACTAGTGTCCTTATTCGAAGAATATCTTGTAACAAGCCATTTCACACACAAGTAGCCCTTTGATCCATTCTTTTTGCACAAATTGGTGATGACTGCTTCAACTGTAAGCTACAGTAAATACCTTGCCGCATGAGAGCCCCAACGCCAAACCAGAAGCTGTTGAGTAAAGTGAAGTTGTTCTGTATGAGAGTCGAGGACGGGTTGCACGGATGTGGGTTGTACCACTCGTACGGTGTAAACCTGCAAGACAATAAAGGAAAAAAGAAATGAAAGCCAATTCCAATATTTATTGCAAGATACTAAACATGAACATGCAAAACCCCCTCTACAAATCTCCACACACAAACTTAACTTTAACGCAGGCTTTCAGTTTTTCTGTAGTGCAATGAACACTTTGCCCTGATTGGCATTTGACATTTTATAAAAACATATATCCATTACCGGTTGCAAAGAGCAACCTGCTGGAGCTTTTCTTTTTTTTTTTCACACAACCTAAGAGGAATCTGAAGAGAGAGAGCAATTACTCCCTGCCAGCACAATGAAAACCAACGTTTCAGTTGACAGCTAAAACATATATTTGGTTATTTTAGAATAACTATAGAAGATTGGACATCTTCTGAATTACAGTCATGCCATTATTTTACTATTTGTGATTCTAACCTTGTGAATTAGATACAAGAGGTGTGACAAAAAGCTAAGTGCTGACACCATCTCACAGTTTTTTTTATCTGTTGCACTTTCAAAACTGTAACAAAAGAGCTTTTGGAAAAGCTGATCCTGGCTGTGGACAGCCCATTAAGCAGTCACCCTCTATTCATCCTACAGGGTACCCTCAGAAATCATTATTTTCTTCCATCCCACAATACAATATCAATCAATCTTCGTACCTGGCAATCACAAAAAGCACACAGCTAACTCCTGTGCAGGCTAGCAGCACGTACATCCAGATATCGGGAGAAAGGGGATTCAGGAAGGAGAACACGCCCGGGTTGGTGCCGTTTGGTTTGCGGTACAAGATGCTGATACCCAAGGTCATGAAGGGCTTGGAGAAGTCAATGGATTTCTCTCTTACGTATGTGATGGTCAACGGGGCCACAGCTAAGTCTGCAATCTAGAGGAGACAGAAGACAAACTATGATACTCCAGATAAAACAGATAGTCCTTTAGGAAAATATTTATAATCAATTTAACACATTTCGGTGACTTGATATCACAGCGACATATAAAACTTGTCTGCTAAATATAGGAATAAAACAGAACAATATAGGGCAAAAAAGAAAAAAACAAATGAGTAAAGAGGCTGCATAAAACAATTAAAGTCTCAATTGCTTTGAAAGAATGTCAGTACAATTAAGAAAATTGATTACTACTGATTGTACCTCCTTTGGATGTTATCCAACACAGCAACATGAAGCTTCTTGTCTAACAGGCTTTGTTTCCATCTGTGATCCTAATTATAGACTAATTGGTTGAATCCATGTTAATGCAGGATTTGTATCCACATCACAACCCTGTAGGTGACTAGTTTTTAAGAGTTGATTAATGAAGAAGTGGAGATTTAATTCATATTTGATACACTATCGCAATTTTCACCCTGCCATGAGCAGATTACTCAAGAATTATAGTAACCAGGTACTTTTACGCAGGTTCAATTATTATGTTTTATCAATTATCTGATCACATCCTTTAGAATAAATTGACTCAAAAACAGATGTTTGGCTAAAATATAGTTGATTTTCCTCGAAAAACATTTGTCTAATTCTGCTGTTTAGAAATATTACATCCATCTTAATGATATGAGCTTCTATTGTAACAACAGATAACGTCCACTTTGGGTTTAATTCTTTAATTCCACAACTTGATTCACTATTGAAAGTCTTTAAGTTGTTCATGAGAGTCAACACATGTAGGTCATTTTCCAGAAAAATATTTTAAAAATCAGTTTAGTTTTGTGTTAAAGGTGCCATAGAAAGAATCTGGTATTTTAAATTGCTCTCAGATGTCCACAAAGAAGGTATATAACTTTGGTTGATCCAAAAAATTTCCAGATGCGGTTTTACAGGCAAATTTATAACTCTAAGATTTGGTTCTACAATGAAACAAGCTGAATTTGGGGGCTCATTTAAATAATTATGACGAGCTCTGCTCTGATTGGCTGGTTTACAAGGAGCAATTCATGGCTGCCTCAGAGCCCACAGAATTAAGTGAAGTTCGCGAAACTGTGAGAGATGAACCATGGAGGCTATTGGCATCCAACCTTACATGTTTGAGCCTTTATCGGAGGAGGAAACCGAGGAATTTGAAGAACAGCCAGTTGGTCGGAGATTGGACAGGCAACGTTACGGAGGGGTAAGTGTTAGCGTTAGTGTTTCCAGCAGCTGGTGTATGCAAATGTTGGGGCTGGACTACCGTGTGTTACGTAACACAGAGGGATTGTTGTAATTCACCCGTTTTACTGCTGTGATATGCATATTCATGATTTGCAAGTATGGAGGTTCACGGTATGTCAGTTCAATTTACCGAACTCTCCTTATTCAACTATGCCAAGGTAAATACAGTTTTCCATTCTATGGCACCTTTAACTCACATGGTCAATCAGCTCCCGGACCATCCCGTTCCACTCTCCCTTGTCATTCTGGGCACCATATTTGCCATCAGCCACCAGTCTGACTTCGTAGGTGAAACCCAAGATGTTGGAGAGCTCTTTCAAAAGGTCCAGACAGTAACCCTCGTAACGGTCATTACCAATCATCTCCTTGTCGGACTTCCTCTGCATCACATATGGATTTTCCTGTGTTGCAAAAGAAAAACTGTATTTCACTTTTCAAGGCATGTTCATTATTATGATTAAATTATTATCTGAAGGCGATTGATTGCAAAGCTGTTGACCTTAGGAAGATTGGCAAAATGTCTTAATAGGAGAAATTGTGAAATACACATTCAGACTCTCCAGTTCAGTGACTATTTTCCTCTCCTTAACACCACTCCGTCTGAATCTTCCCCACTTCCCTCTCATGGATTTTCTTCTGTTCGTATGCTGTCCTCTGTTTAACCTTTCTCCTCACCAATATCGTGGTGACAATAAGAGTCCTGTTAGCCAGGGAGTCCGTCACATTGTTATTCTTGTCTCGGCTGGTCTCCGTCAGGTTCATCCCCCTGTACGAGTTCCACACAGCAATCTGGAAAGGCAAACAGGGCTTTAGATAGTTGAGCCACGTTCACTGCTTTGAATTAAGAAAAATTATAGGTGCTCATATATTTGCCTAAAGATTTGAATTAGGAGAATGTGGATTATTTATGATTACAAAGGAAGGAAGCTGATTAATATATGTTACACTAAATAGAGAGAGCCTAATTCAGTCTCTAAGCATTGACAGGAAATAAGAAACGGTTTCAATACACTTCATATTTGATCAAATTTTCGGATTCGTCGAACAGGATAATGAAAAAGAAGTGTACTGGTTAAAAGACCTGACAATCCTGGCTCATTTTCAACTTTCTGCTCCATTCACAACCCTTCACCATTTCCCTTTGCCCAGCTTTGCTATGATAACTCTTGGCATAGTGCTGAAAACTCCATCGAGTGAATCTGCAGTTCATACGATATGAAAATGAAGAAGTAGTGGGCTCCAAACTGAGCTGTTGATACTCGGAATCGGGTAAAAGTGTACAGATGCAAACCAATATCACTCCTGTTGTCTGCAGCCGTTAATCTGACTTTCAGGTACTGAACATATTGTGGGGCCTGGACTACAAAGCTGTTTTTCATAAAAACAATTCCTTTATGATAAATTATTGCTTTGGATTGGCACAGGCATCTGTAAGCATTTATATTTCATTCTGTTTGAACCTGAAAAACACGAATATATTTCACAAATAGACAACAGGTGTTTCTTACAATAACGGTTGGATACTTTCATGTTCAATCACTACTATCTGCCAAGTTGTTGGAATAATAACTGAAAATATTTAAGTTTTTTAACATTGGTCAGACCATATTTTGGATCGAGGACATTGACGAAAAATTATTTATTGATATTTTGGGATTAAAAATAAGACCAGCAGGGACAGTGTAAATGGTGAAGGGCAGGATCAGAGAGCGTCGGGGGGGTAGAGGACAACATGGTGTCTGTCCTTCATACGGTCACAGAAGCTGTGAACGAGAGTGTCCGGTTCATCGGACCAGGCGGTATAATCCGGACAGTTATCAGATTAGGACAGGCGTCTGGCAGATGGATGTTGACCTTTTTTTAAATCCCCTCACTGTTAAAGAGCAGAGCAAAGGTCAAGGGGACTCGTGACATTGATGCAATACAGTTAAGTGCATTAAATATACCACACTGAACTAAAGCTTTCTGCCTTTTGCTTTTCAGTCTGTGAAGAAAAACTAATGAAATTGTGTATTTGAAGCCAGAAACAATGGCTTTTTTTCAATCCCTGCAAAAGATGATGACTCGCAGTGAACGCATCAGCACCTCCTAATAAAGCATAACAGAAGGTACAGTTTTATTTTTCATAATTTATTTTGCAGATAAAGGGCTATGTGGGATTACCTATTGCAAAAGATAACATGTTTTTCCCTCCCCATTACGTTCTGTCTTATTCTGTTCACCCAGTCAGACTGACAGATGATGTGCTCACTTATAACCTTGCTAAAAGTACTCTGTATCTCCACTTTGGCACTTCGCAGGGGTCCACCCTGAGCGGGAGTCCATAAATCTGTCTTATCTCTGGACACTCCAGATGAGAAACGCAGTGAATGGGGTTGGATTTAATTAATTGTATTGTCTTCAATCTCCAAGATAAATGGACACAGTTAGAACAATATCTTTTGGCAAGTGAGGAAAGTATTTTGGTCTCAGGTTTTGCGGTGTTTTAGAACCGCGTTATTTTTGGGAAACATCGTACTCCAGGGAATATCAACCATACGAATTGTCAGTTTGAAGTTTAAGTAATAAAGAAATCTGACCAAGCTAATGAAATCAACACCAAAATATAGCCTGTGCAGCATTTATTCATCATCTTTTAAATCCCTAAATCAAGGATTAACTGTGCAGCCTTGCAAATTTATCATATGTACCAGAGCAGTTCCCAACAACACAGTGTGCCATGCAAACTGACGGGAACTCTCTCTCATATGCTGCAAGGAAAATGTTATCCATGAGTCCTTGAGCTCATCTCCATCCATGAACCAAATCAGACTGGAAAACTGTAACCAACAAGCGGGAGACATTAAGCCCGGCCAAGAAAGCTGAGAGGGGGGAAAAAACATATTACCAGAAAGTTAACAACTTTAAGAGAAAATATTTTATTTCCTAAGAGACTTTGTTTAGCCTCATCATCTTCTTCAGGGTTTATTTAACACTCCAGTGCCCAAGCTCTCACACGACTGCGACGCTCTGATAATTCATTTTTCATGACGGTAATCACGCAGTTTATGTGATGTGCTTACAATGTTTTGCTATTTCATCCAAAAGGGAGGCTTTTAAAAGCTAAAAGTACTGAATGGAATTAAAATGACAGAAAAAATCTCTGCTGCTGCACCTTGACAGCTGCTGCCTCCCTCCACACCTGTCGGTCTGCCAACTGAGGTGGACTGAGAGGAAGAAAATCTGACAGTAATATATGTGTTTAAAGCGATGAATTAATTAAACATCCCTTCTTTCACTCACAAATAGTTGGTTTCAAGGTGCTAAGCAGAGGTGGTGAAGCAAAGATTACTTAATTTGCTCTTTAGAACTGACAGTATATTTTGTGAGACAGAACGAAGCTAATGGTAGCTCTTAAATGTTTCAAGGTTTCAAGGTTTTATTGGTCATATGCACAGCATATACTACACGCTACATGCTCCTCCAACAACTCAACATACATGGTGCAAATAAGATAAATAAAATAGTGCAAAAAGAGAGAAGAATATTTACAATAACAACAATGTGACTTAATTGTACAGAGAAAGAATGATGTGACACACAGCTAAAGCAATCACATCACAGCGAGCATTTTACTTGTGCACTGGCCTCAATTTGCTGCTCTTCAACAAGTCTCAATGCTGTGGTCGCCTCTGCTAACTGCATCTTTCTTTGCTGCAATGAACTACTGCTGGTGTGTATGAAGGCAGTTAAGAACCTTATAAGAGTGGACTGACAAGTCTGTACAAATTAAGCAATGGTAGGATAAATTATATATGTTTTTCTTGTTACTAAAAGCTACCTGCTGTCAAATGACAAATACACATCAAGTCAAACTGCATGACTTTCCACTTTTTCTACGGAGGTTTTGTAATGTCTGTTTAAACCAAAGGGTATCACTATTTTTACCTTGGCTAATAAAGTTTTGACATGTGTCAGAACAATGCCTTGACCCCGACACGGAGAAAACTGAAATGTCAAATACTTGGCATTGGCGTACACAAAATCAGCGAAGAGAAACAGGGTTGACAAGGCAAGGTGCAGGGAGGTGAGTGGCATACAGAGTGAGAAAAGAGGGGAAGAGGGAAGGAGGGAGCCAAACAACAAAGGCTTCGACCAAACAGGGCCCTGGCACAAACCTTGATCCACCTTTTCGTGAGGCGACTTCCTCCCTCCACAAAACCCTTTTGAAAATGTGATTAGGGCCACATGAAGCACAGACAGTGTGGAGAGAAATAATCAGTTGTTGCAGTATTATTAATATTCATGACCAGTCAAATCAAAACCAAATAATAAATGTGTAGATGGATTATGGAAAACAAAATCTCTACAGCACCTCTCTCTCTTTTTCATACATACACACACACACATGCTTTAATGGAATGAATCAGCCAAGGTGGAAGCAGTGTGAGAGTGGTGTAATTGGATGTTTCAGGGCCCCTGTGCTCACCCTGGCAGTGCCGTCCTCTTTGAGGCTGATGATGTCCAAATCAAAGTCTTTCCTCAGGCCGTCGGTCTTATTAAGAACAATGTGCCCTGTCAGTCCATCCCATTGTGCCTACAGAGACGAGATGCAGAGGAAAAGAGAAGTGGAAGATAGTCTCAAATGCCGTCTGAGTGCCGAGTGGTATTGAAGCTCTGCAGCAGACTCCCAGGAGGGACAGAGAAAGGGATCAGTGAAGCATCAGGTGAAGACTGGAAGATGTCCACTGGTTGTTTTGGAGTAAAATCTCAAAAGGCATTAAATGTTCATTGTGTTTCATGAAATACATATTCATTTCATTTACATCCTTAATACAGTAAGGGGTTTTAAAATATTGAATTCTTATACGCATGCAAATTATTTTCCCAGTGGACAGTTTGTTTGTAATTCATCTAAATATGTGTTTATTTTACAAGCTGCAGAGTTTTTTTTACCCCTTTTTTCACATGCTACAAACCCTTAACAGTGAATATAAATCACAACATTTATATAACCTAACACTAACCCTAACCCATTTCCACAAAGTGACATTATTTAACATTTTCCAATTTCCCCATATTGTTTTACGGAGCACATAAACGTTATTTTTATTCATTGCATGTCGCCGATTTTGGCTATGTTTGGATAACTTCTTATACCTTAGACATACAGCATGTGAAACAAATGTATTCTTTTTATCTGTGATAATAAAAGAGATAGAAAGGAAGGGACAAAATAAAGTACCTCAAAATAATAATTCTCAAAAAAACGGCAAAAAGAACTGAATTTAAGAAAAGCCTTTTCTGTGGGTTGAATATTGTCCAGTATATTTTCATCTTTTCAGTAATTAAATGAGGAGCATTGAATAACAAGAATGGTCCAAACATTTTAAATAGAATTCCATTAATTTTGTCTATAGAAGCATTCGGAGTATTGTGGACTGGCCAGGAGAGAGTAAACACACAGGTTAAAGTGCCCAGGATTTAATTTCAGCCATTGCAATAAAAACTGTGTGCTCATATTCTGCACTCTCTTGGTAGAAATGGTTTTTAATTGAGTGCTGTGTGAGGCATTACTGGTTCTTGCAATCAAAAAACGCTCTTATCGAGTGATGAATGGCACAGGAGGACAGATGCTTCAAAGAATGGGTGGTGGCAAACTAAACGAAAAGGATATGAGGAGAGAGACACTGAGATGGAAAAAAGTATATGAGAGAGAGAGGGGATAGGGGGCATGAAGAGCAAAATATGAGAGAGGGGATTGAATGAAAATGTTCCCTCTCCATGGTGGGCAACAGTCCTCTGTTGGATTTAAGTCTTAACAGATCAAAACACTCATGCATCAAAGGCCTCATTTCTGTCTGTAGGCATCCAGTCTGGCAGTCAGATCAAACCACACGCTTTCAACTTGTAAGTACATAAAAACCCTATATTTTCATGTAGTGTACATTTAGAGGCAAAGCGTGGCCTGTCAGAAGTGACCTATCATGTAACGTATCACATGAAATGATCTGACATGCAGCTGGGTACGTTTCATGCTTGTAGCAGGGGCATTACGATATCAATTTGAAGTAGCCTGTGATCATGAGGCCCTTTCAAAACGCACTGAAAACAGTTCATTAAAAAGGCATAGTGGTCAAAGGAAAAGCGACAGGGGTTTCTGAAGTCACACTGCTAATGTAACAGGGTTCTTAGCTGCATTTGATCCAAAGACCTTAGCTGACACCAACCTCTTTGAAGAGGTTCATGAAGCGCGGTCCGAAGCGCCAGGGTTTGTGGCGGTGACACTGCAGGGAGCTGACGGTCATCTGAGTGGCTCGCTGCGACGCAACGGCGACCATGAACACTGCATCATACATCAAGGCTGCGTCTGTCTGCGGAGGAGGCAGTGAAGAGGAAGATGTTTTTCTCTCACACTGCGCATGTGTAGTTCACATATCAAGGCAGGTTGTAAACAAGATGAATTACAGTAAGGAACTGAGAGAGCACGGTTTGAAGATGAAAATGTAAAATAAACAGCTGATCGTATAGATATTATGATGGAACAAATACAAGGGAGGATTACAGCGATAACATTTTTATCATGCTGAAATACAGCCTGTGCAAAGATTTAAAGGTTAGCAGGTGTGTGCAGCTTACAATTGTCTGCAAAAAAGCAGGCAGAATACAAATGTGCATCCTGGGCTTTCATCTGAGCGTTTGTGTTGTTGTGCAGGCTTACAGTCATGATTCCGTCCATCAGGCCACTCTCTTGTTTTGGACCTTGCAGTCTTTCCATAGCCCACTTATCCATGGTGGATGCTACCAAGGGGTCATCAACATTAAGCAGTCTGAAGCCGGTCATGTTGACCCCGCTGTAGCGGTACGGCTCCAAGTCCAAGGCAAACAGATCCTGCAGGGGAAGAGAGAGGCAATAGGAAATGTATGATTTGGTGTTTGTGTAATAGTTAAAAAAGAAAGAGCAGGAGAGAGATTTAAGCTCTAGCTCAGGGTGCAACTTTCTTTCACTTTGAATTGATGAACCAAAGCAGCATTTTTAACATCCAGATAGAATTTACAAAGCAAATTCAAGGCCAAATGCGCACACAGATGAGGAGCTTGGTTTCCCTTTGTCCCGTAGCTTCAATAAAATAACTTTATCCGTACAGTTTTCTCACTCACCAAAGTCGTGAAAAAGAAATGGTAGTACTCGGTCATCATTCCCATTGATGAGAGCTGCAAAATGAGAAGAAATAACGAAATAAAGGAAAGGCCAGGACATTATTTCAAATATGATGAGTTCTCAGGTGCTCCAGCTATAGGCAAATCTAAGTTATTCTGCAGGTGATTTTTCTTTTGTGTGGTGTATCAACTATTTAGGATTATTAATGGCATTCAGTACAGCCACTAAAGAAGGATGAAACAAAAACTCACTAATAATAGTCTGAAAACGTGTGACAGCATGTCTGTCCATTTCATAATTCATTAGCTATCGCACTTCACAATCTGTCTTGATGGGAAATTACTTTTGGAAAGTTCAAAATGTTAACTATGACAGCTAAGTGCTATGTAATCTTTTTTGTATTAGAATGTCTATTATTAAATTTAAACCTTAGGGAACAAAGTAATAACATGAAGCCCCCGAAATCACACCTAAATGTTTTGGAAAACGACAAAATAATGCAGGCGACTTCGACCAATCACTTTACGAACCTGCTTAAGGAGCTCTGAAGCCATGCGATAGGAGCAGTCAAAGAGAATAAAAAACTCCTTGTCTTTCTTCAGTTCCTTAAGCAGCGGTCGGGCATCTTGGTTGCCCGGGGTCAGCTGGCGGATCTTGATCTTCAGGTTGAACTTTGCCGGAGCTTTGATCAACTCCTGCATCCGCATTAGACCTACAAAAACAAGTGAGGCAAATTGGATTTTTTATTTATCCCCTCTTGCCAATTACTCATTCCTAGCTCCACTGCAGGAAGGTCATATGTCAGGTTAAAGGACATTTCAGCAAAGCTCGTGCTTGCCGTAATACTTGTTGCCTCATATTCATCTGAGGAATGTAATCACTATTCACTGCATCACCCTGTTGCCAAATACCTTGCATCTTTTTCTCAAATTCTTTACTTTGTTTTTAAAATCCATCAAAGGATAACACATACCTTCCCTGAATCGTGTATGTGTGTGTGTCAATAGGCAGGTGTGTGTGTGTGTGTGTCTGTGTGACATTTCAGGAAAAATACATTTTTTGATCGAAAAGGAAGAAAGAAAAAATGGAAAATCTATAAACTTTGACATTTCAACAGCAGCATTTCATATTCTCTAGGTCATAGGCTGGGACTCCATATTGGACCTCGCTGGATTTGAGGCCGTCAGTGTTGTGTTTTGGCTCTTTTCAGCAGCATCAAGGCTGAGGGCAGCAGTACTGGCAGCTGTTTGATACCAACAACTCTGCCCTTGTCACATATTGGGTTCACTAGCCAAGGTGGCATTGCTGGACAGCTGAATTGCATGTTTGTGAATACCGGTAACTAAGACCTTGACATATGAATGCATTGTAAGGTCCAGAAAACAAGAGCCAGACCTGTTCTCACTTTAAATGCCACACAACGTCATTTGATATTTACTCATGCAGTAGGAAACACCTGGACACAATGCAGTCTTTAGCCAATTATCATAAAAAGACAGATTTTGTGGTGATATATCCTTATAATATGTATATCATAATACAAGACAATATATTGATTGTTGATTTGATTACAGACTACAGGTAAGGGACAGATTTGTGAGTTGAATTGCTCTGTTTTGAGTGATATGAGCTCTGAATTTACCCCTTCCCAATTGTTCATCATATCCAGCATCCTCCATGAAGGAAATGTGTCTTCCCCAAATCTCTGTTGGATATTCCGTATTATCATGAATCAAATCAATTTCCTTCCAATATATTTGTCCCAAACCATTTGAGCAAATCATTTACATATAAAATGCTGACTTAATCACAATTGCAATCTGACGGTTAAAAACCAAATGACCCTACCTGTGCTGTCCTCATAGACCACGGTCAGCTTCCGCCATTTGAAGAACGTGACCACGTCCAGGATGGCCCTGGCGATGGCGGTGTACTCGGGAAACAGGTTAATGAAGAAGGTGTCTTTGTTGTCCACCGACGGGTGTTTCCAGCGGGTCTGAATGTGAGGGACTTCCAGAGCGTTGCAGATGGACTGAACGGCGCTGACCGAGGAGCTGTGAGACGGGCCGAACACGGCGACCACCCCGAGAGCCAGCTGGTCACACACTGAGGGTGAAGAACAAAGTCAGATGGTTTGGACACCTTTTCTCAAACAAAGTCCATTGCAGATCAGGTTCACTTTAATATTCACTACTTAAGGTCTGATTCAAATAATAAATAATATTAAATATGAGCTTTTTGGCCAAAGAGAGACACTATTAGCCCACGTTAGTATTAGCTTAATGACGACATTAGTCAATGGTTGCCTTGAATAATAATTGTAGGTTTTATAATATGTTCATGTGCTTTTTCCTCTCTTTAAGAGATGCTATCAATCCCCTTTACCCAGTTATCAAGCTGGGTTATGCTCATCTTATTGATTCAGTGTATGGTGATAAGGTGCATGCAGAGACATTTGTAAGGAATTGATCAATGTGTACCACTCTTGTTAAGAAATTTAAATAGCTTAATAGACTTTGAACAAATAAATACAATTTTCAACTTAAGCCTCTTTAGATTCAGATTCTAAATACTTTATTGTCCATTAGATTGACATAAAATGGACAGTTGCAGACACAAAAAATCCATCTTAAAGTCTTCTATTAAAGGTTTTAGAGTACGTTATGCTTCACACACGCTGAGCATAGCTACATCTTCTGATCATGTCTTACCTCTCCTTGAAGCCTCAAAGCCATCAAAGAGGTTGATCCTCTGAATGTCGTAGGTGAGAGTGGTGTTGGGCATCAGGGTCTTGTTGCGGTTTATGTTATTTACTGCAAATTTGAATGCCAGCTCGTCCATGCTGACCAACTCACTCTCCCTGGTCTCAAATATACCGCCTGCAGATGGAGAAGGGGGACAAAGACAAGAACATTGTCACTGCACGGAGATTAAATTGGTGGATTATGTTCTCCTCTGAGGGTTGAGACATTCTTCCTGATGTTGTTTGAATGAAAACCTTTCAAAACCCATCACAAAGGGAATTTATAGTATCATCGCACAGGTAAGCTAAGTGGTTGAACTCAGTGACCAGAGAAACCATTATCTGGCATTACATTTTACAGCAAAAAGCACTCCAGACCAACATCAAAACAAAGCTATACTCAAAGCTGAAATTAAAGTAAACAAATACAACTTTTCCAGAGAACATGAAATCCCATAAGTAGAAAAGGGGAAAGTTTGAGCTAAGCCCACAGCGATTGGCATCAAGCTTCAAACAGGGTTGCACCAAAGCAAATTTAGCTCAAACAAGGAAGTACCCTGAAGGAGTCTCTACACAAAACAGGAAGCTCCTCCTTCAGACAAAAGTTAGCTGTGAATCAATCAAGACTATAAAAGTACACGTCTATGTAAATACAACAAAAGAAAGTCTTCATTATTTGTCCCTATTAATACTAGCAATAAGGTATTATAAGAAATACTGTACTGCCACTAAAAAGGTACAGTCCATTTACTATTAAGCCCATTTGAAGCTCTTACAGGTTGGCAGTTTGGACCAGCAGGGAACACGTATGGGAAACAAATATTTAGTCAAATGAAGTTACATATGTGTGGTTACTCATTTAAGAATGTAAATATTTAAAGTATGCATACTGAAATGACAGGACATTACTTATGCTTATGTTAGCATGTGCTAATTCGGCTAACATACACTAGCCAAAGACTTAGCACGTTAGCTCGCGAATGATAATCAATGCAATTATTTAGTATAGAGGCAGCTGTACTTTTAATAACGGTAAACTAAACTTCACATTGAAAATTCATTCAATTAGATACTGTACATCAGTGGGACCGATGAGTGGAGTTAAAGTATCAAGTTAAACAGGAAAATTATAATATACAATATATATATTTATTTAAATATAGTCAACTGTGTTAAAAGACAGATGGATACTAGAAATATGAATGAACAATATTGTGCATGTCGAAATGTAAACAATGGATGGTTTTTGTACATTTCCAACAAGGCCATTAAAAGAAAATCCCTGTTTAAATCACATGTAAGACCAGGCATGTAGTCTTGAAATGTCATTGCGGGTTAGAGGAGTATTAGAATAACATCAGGAATAGGATTGTGAGGTTTACTGTGCTAGACACTTTATTTCTGCTGGCCTTGAAGATAGAAGGCTACACTTCATAGTTATTGAGGCTGTTAAGCAAATGTGAGGAGACGAGATATGGAGATGAAACTCCTCTTCGATGCACTCTTACAGACTGAGTTTCCTCTGGGAGAAAATGATGAATAGCTGCTGTCTTGTTTTTTTAATAAATGCAGTTTTAATGATTTTTGCGTTTTGTTTTTATTATCAGGTCTTTCGCATGATGACTTAACAAACCTAACAAACATATCTGGATTGTTGCAAAACAGAATATTTATTTGTATGACTCAAATGTTCTTCTTAATGTTAATTTGTTTCTAACTAGTGGCGTTTTCCTGATTGATGTTATGATTAGACTGTAATCATTGGCTGCCGCTTGAGAGCATGCTCATCCTCCTGCGCGCCGCTGCACACCATTTGAAGTGTTAAATACTTATTATGGCATTACTGACAACTTCATTTGCTAGTTGCAGGAAGTTTGTCAATGAAAAATGTCTTAATTTGTGGAATTGTTGTGAAAATGTCCACAGGATTTTTTCATATAAATCAATATGCCATGGTTAGAAGTGTATAATCATTAAGTGCACATGTGATCAGCACAAGGAATATATTGTACAGATTATTTTACTTTTATTTGATCAAATAATTTGAAATTACCAATAAATAATTTATTAAACGTGTTTTATCAGACATGTTCAGTCAATAAAAAAGTAAAGATGATAATATGAAACACTTTCTCATTTACAAATCATTTTCTCAAAACGCTAACCAGTCAAAGGGGTTTTTCACAAGAGACAACCCAAATAAGTCCTTTATAAAGGGTGTCTTAAAAAAGTAAAAGATTATCCTAGATTAAGCCAGAAGAGGTATGCAAAATTGCATGAAAAATATCCAAACCAAATCTACCAGCCATAAACAAACCCATAAATACTTTATGTCCATAATAAAAGATAATATTGGTAACTTCAATGCCTCCAGCTTCGACATTCTATGAGAAGATAATTCATTTTGAATTCCCTTACAAGCATGCAAATGAGATGAATATTAAGTGCTCAAAGATGCTCTACCCCAACCCTGATTTTTTCTACACAGGGACCCAAGGCCACATACATACAACTTTCTGTTGGACCAGCTGTCAGCACGCTCTGGAGAAACAATGATGTTTAGACAGACTTCTGAAATTGCCCTGAAACTCCTCATCAACATCCCGTCAGCCGGGTGCAGAAGATGTGAAGTGTGGACTCAAAGACAAGATGAAATGGAAGCACTGTAATTGCTCCCGCAATGCGAAATGGCAGGAAGTAAAGAGGGTTTAAGAGCTTCTTGTGGAGGTTCAAAACAGGCTTTAGAAAGACAAGTCGCATCAGTCAAGACACAGACCAAAATAAAATAAATCCTTGGACAAGTTATCGTCAGTCAGGGTAGATTCCTCAGAAGGAAACAGCAAGTTTTTGCTCCTTAGCTGACCCTGCAGATGTTCTCTCAGACTGAATCTAATCACAGACAGCTTAGTCTATTTGTTCACTTCTAACAAAATACTTCCTGTCTTTTCTCTCCTGCTGTATGAGTATGGCTATATTGTATCAACGGTTTTACACTGAAATAATGTATCGTATGAGGAGTCCTTGGTAATGTTCTGTGCTCATGAGAGGTAGCGGGTGTCTGCCATGTCGTGTATTGAAGGGAGAGAGCAGCCGATGATTATTTGGGCCATGTTGGTGAACATCTAGGGCCGCTGTACAGCCAGCATACCACACTGTGAGGCAGTGTGTCAATATGCTCTCTATGGCAGAGCGGTAAAAGACCACCAGCAGCTTTTGACAAAGATGGTTCTTCCTGAGGATCAGCTAAAAGTGCAGCAGCTGCTTTGATTTTTCAGAGTGGCTTTAATGCAAATTTACCAGGAGAGGTTGTCTGATATGTGGGGAATTTAAAACTGTGGACTCCACGCAGTCACCATTTATGCAGATTGGAGAGGGGTCTGTTCTACCTTTCCTGAAGTCCAGGGTAAGGTTAGTTCATAGCTCATTTGGTTTGCTCAGAAGAATTACAGCATTACAATATTTTTCATTAGGTCTGGTTTTAGTCTATATTTAAATGCTCACAATATAATGTATGTTGCTGTGTCATCATTGTGCGTGAATGAGCCGATTACATATTCCTCGAGGATGAAGCTATGCATAGAATGAGGTCAGTTTAGAACAAATCTGTTACATTTCATCAGATACATTTAATAAATAAAGATCTTGTTTTACAAAGACAGTTTTAGGTTTATGAGATCTAACAAGTATTGAGGTTTGTTAATTGAGCCAACTAACCCAGAACAAAGGGTTTAAAAATCAAGTGTAAAGACTGGGAATGTATTCATTGGCGCTATGTAGCTGGCCCCTGCAGGGACACTGTGAGGCTCCTCAGTGTCTGTGCCACTGTAACTGATCCTTTGAAGCACAATCCAGCTTCTCATTCCCACAAACAGGCTGTTATTAAGATCCAGGGGAGTTGTTTGAGGTTTCCTAAATCAATGGGCAGATCATGTGAACAATTCAACTTTAATATAGGAAGCAGGGGGGGGGGGGTGCTTTGTGTACGCTTGTTAATGATGTAATGTCAAAAAGCTTACTGTACATGCAGAATAGCCGGAGGACGTCCATGTGCCGTGTCGAGATTAGTAGAGCTAAACACAGTATGAATGACCAACCTTGTGTGTAAGTTAAGGGGTCATCAAAATGACTTATCGGTAAATCTTTGATTGGTTTTCAAAGCGTGTTTAAGGATTATTCATTTGTTTCCAGTGCCACAGATTCTCATGTTTTGGTTTATAATGATTGTCATTCATAGCATAACGTACACACCCTCATTCAGACAGGCGCTCAAAATATGTCACCAATAAGTCCTTGTGAAGACACAGGCCGCCAATTATCAATTGCTAAAATAATCAAAAGCCATTAGGTTGTTGACATAAAAATGTGAATCCTCCTGCAATTACTGTGATTTACAAGCACAGTTGTAACTGCATGACAATGGATGAATACATTTGTGCATGTGTGTTACAAACAATGGATGGGAGATTTATCTGCCTGCTGCGGTGGGAGGAAAACACAAAAACAAAAAGCTGAAGAATGATTTTGAGCTATGAGCCCACCTGTCATGCAAACCTGATCAATCTCTTCTACAATCCACAGAGGAGACAAAGATATTTACTTGTAGGGCTGTGTGTGTGTGTGTGGGAATCTCACCCTTTCATCCGGCACTTCACCATTTAATTACAAACAATTATGTTTTACATTAGTCATGTGCCATCCTTTTTGCAATGTTGCTTGAAATCCACTGTGGCTTGTGACTGGCGCAGTCATAAAAAATAGCTTTTTTCGTTTTAAACAAGGTGGTGTTTTTTTAAAATATATTACTGTACCTCAGAGCACTAAAAGGATACATTCAGTTCTCGACATAATGACAAAATAATTTGCCTCTGGAACACGCATCCATCTGGCATACAAGACAGCATAAATGGGCATTAAAAGTTTCAGAGGACCCACAGGAGGCTGTAAATACTTTTTAACATGTGTTTCGGGTTGTGGAGGTGGATGTTATCTGCATAATATATGCACTTTGTAGATGCAAGTACGGAGGCTGCTTAAAACACAAAATATCTCATTACGGTCAAGAAACTCTGTGGTAATTAAAGTTTTATATGGAAAAAAACCTGTTTACACCGAGGAGACCAACCTTGTGATTTGGTAAGGTGAACGAAAGTCCTTTTTGTAAAACACATTTTTGACTTGCAGATAATAATGTGTGTTCACATGCTATTTGCATAGAGATTACTGGGAATTTCAAAACCCGGCACAATCAAGATACAAAATGTGGTTTTCTCATATTGTTTCTTTTCCATCATTACAACGATCACACTGCCACAGTACAAGGAAATGCTTGATTCAAAATGTACACTGAATGGAAATGAAGGGCCTCGTAGATGATTAAGTGCCATCCCTTATTATTGTACAGCTGTTCCACTGATTTTACCGAAGAGACTACGTGTCAGGGGGGAAAAAGACAATAAATCTGATATAATTCTTTATCTGTTTGACTTCCAGATGTTGAACACCAGAAATACAATAGGCAATTCATCTTATTTTAGCACTTTCTTTTTAGTGGAGTGCAGTTAAACCTCCAACAGCCTCTCAGTACCTGAGACAGAAGAAATGTAAATCTTTTTTAACAGCAACACTGAGGAGTACAAGAGAGTTGTTCTTTTTTACTGACAGTGACAGAAACTACCCTCTGTGTCTCTCTGACTGTCCTGCTCTTCAGCTAAAGCCAGGAGGAACTACATCTAGGTACGTTGAGAGAAAAGATGTCTGAGATGTCAAACTGAATGACAAACATTTCTCTGCACCCTTGCCGACAAAACACAGGGGAAACACTTTGTTCCCGCACAAATGGGCAAACAAGGAAAAAATGCAATCAGGGATGAAAGAATGGAACAAGAGAATAAAGAGAGACACACACAAATTGAAAATGAAATGAGGGAACCAAAACAACTATGTAGTATCTAGAGGTCAACATGTCCTACATCACTAGAAGTATGCCCTTGAATAAGTGAAAGTGATGTACAAGAAGCATCATTTTATACAACATGTACATATGATGCTTTTGATCCAGAAATCAATAAACATGCAACGAAAAACCAAGAAAACTCCACTGAGGCCAATTCCATAAGAGGAAAATAATGCATACATCTGCCCTGTGATATGGATCTGCTCTAAAATTGGGTTAGTACTGACCAACCGAAAACATTGTCCTTGGTGAAGGTAAGTAGCCTCAGTTTTAGCATTTTGTCAGAAAATACATTAGCTTACTACAATAAATGTACCCTTTTTGCATTGCACTAGAAAGACTGAAAAGTAGTACGTTTAGCAGTAGTTTGTCAGTTCGGGCACTGGATATCAACCCTAAAAGCAGTCCTGTTGCAGTTGTTGGCAAAAGAAACACAGCCTTCTTTCAGGGAGAGCCTCTCTCAGGTTCCAATTACATTTGTTTTGTGGCATTGAATCAGAGGCAAAAAAAAGGAGGCATAGGCCTAACTCTGTTTCTCTCACCACTCTGAACCTAATCAGTACATCCGTGGAAAAAGCTCAGGATCAATACTTACAAATAGATACCAATGTTATCAATGTAATCCCATGAGAAACTACAATTCCCTTTTCTTTCTCACAAAAGTCCTGAGCTTCTGCCACCATGATGGACGATCCAAATACAGGGGCAGCCAACTCCAAAGAATATCTGTGTGTATATCTTCTAAGAAGTAAGGCCAACTTTCCAAAGCTCTGGCCATTTGGCAGTGGAGGAATTCATTTGTTTTCTTAATGGCCAGTTGTAGGAGAGAAAGGACCTAATGAATAAAATTAAGCAGGAAACAAATTTATAAATGTAGGATACAGCTCCGACTTAACTTTAACAGAAAGCAACACCTGGAGCCAAATTTCTGCGATTTCTCTTACTCTCTTACACACACATGCACATTTACTGATAGTGTCTGTGTGTTTAAATCTTTAGGGGGAGAGTTTCGCGGACTGTGTTGTTCAAGTGAATCTGAGCTGAGAGCTGAACCATCAAAGCTGAACTTATTGGTCTTGAATGGTCCTGAATATTAATGTGTGACCCAGAGCTAAACTCCAGATGAGAAACCCTCTGCGTGTGCAGCTGTGAACCAGATAAAATGGATAAATGCTGCCCAGGCTTGAAAAGAGATCCAACACTGTAGGCGGGCACACATCAAGATGGAATCAAGGTGTTATCAAGACAAACAGCTTATAGTAGAACTTGTATTATGGCTGGTAAAAAAACATACATGATGAATATCATATGATATAGGCTTATCACCAAAAAGTTGGAAAGAAAGGGCAAAACATATATCTTTTGTTTAAAAAAGTCACAGTTGACTAGTGTGCCCCCAAAAAAAGTACAGACATGTTTATTTTTCATTTTTATCAAATTCCGGGTGATATTTACCGACAATTGAGTCAGTTATAAGTAGATAATATACATCTAAGTTCTTTTTAACATCTATGGAAAGATTTTGGGTTGACAGAGTGAGAGCCATTTCACTGATGTCTTTCCTCTGAAATTCAATGTAATCTTTTTCCCTTTTGGAAAGCACTTTAAAGTCACCCTCAACTCAGACGTTAGTTTTGGGTATTGCTATTACACACAACTCTTTGACCTTCACTGTTCAAAATGATGTATGTGCAGAGTTTGACACTAAAAGGGTGTTTTATAACATGAATCTGCTGAAGGGGAAACGTTTCTCTGAGCTGTTCTTAAATGACCATTTGAACAGCCGAGCAGGACATTACAGCCATGATTCTGAAGTCATTCGAGGGTCCAATACACAACTCACACAAGAATGATGTGTATAAATAAATCAGTGCAAAAACACTACAAAAATGACCCCATCTTGTGTCCAATAATGACACTTTTGAAACATCTGCATATTCAAAGATGGATTTTCAATGAGGAACAAAGAGTAGCTCTCAAGGTTTACATTCATCAGAACAGAGTATTTTTTATTTCTTAAACCATGTATGAAATGCTTTGCAATTATCAGAACTCCCACCCATTCACAGTTTGCCCCCCTAATGATCCAAGCAAAGAAGAAAAGCTATGTTGTCACAGGGCACAACCAACAAAGAAAACCTTTACCTAAAAAGCTCAAATTATTATTATTAAGGAATATGATGTCTTAATGTATTAATTTTGTTGGTAACAGATGCGGTGTTGTGTTATCATCGAAAGGCAAAACTTGTGTAAAAAATAAGATGGATAAGGATTTGCATTTGGAAATATACCTCAATATATCCTTTGTACAGTCAAGTGTTCTTGTAATCCAATCCAGGACTAATACTGCATGTGAACCTCTTTTAGCCTGTACCTCTCCAAGTTAGGAACAAGGGGCAGTGACACCAATTCTGAAAACTATAGTCACTTATGTTCACACATTACCGTTTCACTCAGGTTTGATTCAAAGCCTAAAAAGGAGAGGATTTGATAATGAACACAGCCCCCAGCGTTCACCAGCCTACTCGTGTCTAATCAAGCTTGGGTGAAGTTCTCCCACTCCTCTTAACTCCACTACACACCAGGACTGAGGATGATTGCATCGCCCTGACTGGCTACATTACACCAATCTCACTGATGGATATAGATCTCAGCTGTTTGTGAATCAGCTGCTGGGGGACATAATATGAATGAAAATGCCCCAATAAGAGTGTCAAGTAGCAGGAGGACTTACAGAGAGGAATCAATAATCTATTACTTTCGACAGATTCTGTGTGTGAATGGGTGTGTAACTGTTGCAATAAGCACAAGTAGTACTCTATAATGAAGCTTAAAATCAGATTAACATTAAATGAGATCATTTTAATGTATTGCACAATCCTAAAATAAACCCTCTGGTGGCAAGGTGGGCAGCATTCTATCAATACATTGTTTTATATCAAAGACATTTTCAAGACATTTTGATAAAATTCTGATTTCCAGCAAGACTCAAAACTCGCAAGATGATGAATATTTAAATGGGAGATTTAAATGTAAGCAGCTCAGGTGCATCCCCCACACGTTTCAGTGAGTTAAAATTAATGTCAGACTCTTGCAACGACCTTTGCAATGTGCATAGTAATTGAATGTGTGGACTCATTAAGGCCTGATATATATTGTATCTCCAATTAACCACCAGGGAGGGAAGTTGACAAAGTCTGTTTTGTCCTCTGATTCAGGTGACCTTTTTTTCTCTGTTCTGACAAATCATCACGGACAGAACAACGCAGATAATAAGAACAGCAAGTCAGTTTATAATTAATTCCATGCGTACAAGACACAATAGGATGAGGGGATAAACAAAGAAATCTATAACAACTTTAAGTTTACAACAACTGAATTAAATACAGAGTTTAAATATGATGTGATACTATCTATGACACTAACACCTACTGTACATTTCAACTTAGACATGCAGTGAAACGCCAACCACACCGTGCGTAAACAGCTGTTGCTCTTACCTATTCTGAGGACTTGTGGTGAGCTCAGACAGAGCTGCACCACCAAGAGAAGACAGAGGAAAAGTCTCTTTCTTTCCTCCATTGTGCTCCAGGCGAACTCACCGCGGGCATTGACACCATGACAGGAAGAAACGGCCTCTATCCGAGCTCAGGAACACCTGACTTGCCATTCCAGCGCACAACCCAAGTTTTATTCCCAATGAAATGCTCTCCACTCTGCATCAGGCTGTCGCACAAAAGAAGCGAAGAAGCATAAACAGCGACCAAGTGGATCAAACTTTCCTGTCAAAAAATCTATCCAAAACACATCTTCTATGGGAAAACTGGCGGTAAACAGTAGTAAGCACGTCCACTTACTCACTCACAGGTCCAACAAGGAGGTTGAGCTGAAGGCAGTGAGAGCCCGCGGATCAGTGTTAACACGCCGAAATGCCATTCATTTCCGGTACGACCTTTCAAAATAAAAGAACGTTTAAATGTTAGCCTACACCTGAGCGTTGAGAATTCTTAATTCTTTTCTATATCTTGATGCGAAGTTGTCCGTATATGCTTATGTCATAATAATAGAATATATAAAGGTCCTGAAACTTGGTCTAGGCTTAAAGCTTTCCAGTATTCAAGTTGAAACACACTATTTCTACTTCATTGTACTACAAAATGAATTGCGCCGTTTGTCCCAAAAGTGGTTGAATACTATTTTTTTCCAAAAATAACGGCTATCTGATTTTTTATATTGAAAGACCAGTTTTGCACTGAATATAAATCTGTTATCTCTGGATAGTTTGGCTCCAGTCGGTTTGGATTAAGGAGCAGATGGATTGGCAGCGGCTCTCCACCGGTCCTGATGAGAGGAGAATAATCTTCAGGTTACAGGGCAGATGCCAGATTATCTCTCCCTGCAGACAAGCATGGTCTTATCTGACTAGGTCACTGGATGCCTTCCCATTGTCATATAACAACTACAGGACATGGCGATGTTTGTTTTTTTATACTGATTTTGAAAAGCTAAGAAAAAAGGAGTACCATGATGTGCTCTAACACCTACACTCAGAATTAAAAAGATAGTAACATCTCTAAAGAGAACAAACTGATAAAAAAAATGTGTTTCATGTTTTCTTTTAGATTGGATTTGCATGAAAGAGCTATTTTTGTGGCTCGCGACATCTATTTACTTTTGGGTTTTTGTAGTTTGTTAACTCTGGACTCTTGTGTGATACTGTGACATTTGAAAAAGGCAAAGATTCAAGGGGCCAGCTAACTCACATTCTTGATCTCCTCAAGACATTACGTCAGAACTGACATTTGGTTTATCACAATGTTTGTCAACTGTCTCAAAGCTTAGAGCCAGGCCAGAGAGCTCTAGAAAATGGCTGCCAACTTCAACCTGGACCTCTGACAAAACAGCCTATAGACAAACTTAATTAACTCAGGAGATGACCATCAGCCTCTCCAGAAGGAGATCTTGGGCAATAGCCCCAGCGCTAAACTGGTCTGAATACTGAGCAGAATTGTCATAGCGTCTGGTCAAGTCCTTGCATGTCAATGTCTGTTAGAGTTACAGAAAACCCTTAAAGGTTAACCCTAACCCTTTCAATGTATTCAATGAATACCTTTTAAAACAGACAGAATTGTATAGAAACTGAAGACACTGGATTGCCAGATTAATTTGAACTACATCTTGCAATTTAGGATATGTAAATAGATGATTTTATTACATTACTGTACATATTTAGCTTATTTACTTTAAATTTGTATGTGATGTTTTCTACCTTATACCATGCTACAGTTTTACCAAACCATCCTTAGTTTTCTTTTGAATTTTAACCTAAACTAAGAAACTATCGCTTTAGTTATTTAATTATTTGACAAACCTCAGATTGAAGGTAATATAAGCCATTCTTTTACTTCAGTCATGTGTAAAACAACAAATAAGCACTTTCACACAAATCTAAATTTAGAAAATTTATTTTAACATAAAATTGATAATACTCCACAGTTTTATGTACGAACACAGTTTTAGTACAAAGTACAAAGGGAGGAGTCAAAGGGGGTTCTCACAGGATTTGCCGCCAAGGCCAGGTGATTGTACCTCACAGTCTGAACGTCTCTGCTGGGCTCCATCACCCAGACAACTAAAAGCTAAGAAACCAGCAACATAATAAAAACACAATAAGAAACATCCAACGTGTATAATTTCTCTCCACTCTGCTCACACTCTAATCAGAGTAACTCTCAGATTCCCACCCTCCCCCTCACAGTTGGGTATTAAGTGCATGTTCAATACATCCATTAAGGTGCGGTGACTGTGTTGAGCTCAACAATCAGCGTGTTGTGAAGACATAAAGTGAAGCAGCACAGCCTGGTGGATAATGGAAGAGATGCAAGAGAGGAACTTTAGAAGGGGTTGATGCTAAATGTCATGTATGTGAAGTCTGTCTCTACCAGCTTTTCTGTGGTTGTGCCGCTTCCTGACATGACAAAGGTCAAAGAGCTGGAGAGAGAGAGAAGGAGATGATGATATCTGAAGGGAGGAAAACCGTTTGAATATCCTTGGGGATATAGTCACCAACATGGTTCTGTTGAATACCTCCTTTCAAAATAACAAAGAAAATTCAAGTAAAACAGGATGGTTGGAGGAATCATAATGCTATTAACCAAGATGTGGAGCATGAGAAGGCATGGCCTCAGGGGTCCGAAAGAATCCATTATAATGATGACCTTGATGGAGTCCAAAATAACAACAGCATTTTATTAAAGCAACAAAATTATAGGCGGGACATTCATGTGAAGGTCACGAGCGATGGCTCTGTCAAGCTTGTTTCTGGCACCAAACACACAAAAGGTGGTTTGTAACACTGGGCAGCTGAGTGTGGTGTAAACAGTAATAGTTACAGTCAAAAGGCAATAATTAAATAAAGATTAGGTACACTTTCTTTCAAAAAGGATATGCTAGGAGACAAAAGTGAGCTTCAAAACATTTTCATATCAGGGGTTAACGGCACTCTATTGTACTCCTGAATATACATCGATGTGCAGCTGATATTAACTTAAAATGATAAAAAGCACGATAAAGCTAGTTTGATCTCACCATCTTTTTACACAGCAGTCATTAAGCCAAAAGCCCCTGAAGAGAAGTTCAGTAACACACAGCCCTTTGAGTGTTAAAATACAAACAGTTTCTGAGTCAGAAAAATATAACACCCACATTCCTGTGTTGAAAAATAGACATTTTTGGCCAGAAGTTCCCTGTTCAGTGATGACGTCTCTTCAGTACGATGTGTGCACGGTACAGCGGCTGCCGCATGCGTCTGTGCTCCTGTGTACTTACAGTGTACATACACACACTTGCTTGTTTACTTGTGTGCACATGAAGTGCTGTCTTTTTCAACGTTCACATACAATTCCAGATGTTTATGTGAAGTTTGGGTGTATGTCCATAAACAGTGAGGACTGTGTTTTCTTTTGGGTTCACTTTTAAGCAGTTCGGGATGAGAATCTCTCCTTACTTGCTCGGTGGTTTAGCACTTTGGGATTGTCAGAACAAGGGAGATGCAGGTGAGGTGGGAAGAAAGGGGTCGTGTAGTAACACAGGGAGGACTGACTGAGGTTAAATTCCTCCTGTACACGAATACCTCAAAATTCTACATATTTAAAGCTTGTGTCCAATCTCTCCCTACTTTCTTGCGCTCTTACTTTATTTAAAAAAGTTAAAGAAACCACACATTATCCATTTCTTCATCTACTCTCTAATATTACCAATCAGAAGACATCACCGTTGCACCCGTTAGCGAAGTCGTCCCGTCGCACCCAGATGGCATCATGGTCTTTGTTTGTGGCCCCCTCCACACAACACTGCTTCAAGGGGGCGAGCGTTAGACCTGGAGTTGAACAGCGGGAGATAGAGACCCCGCAGGACGTGAAAGAGTCTACCGAGCCTGAATTGTCACATAGGTTTATTCGTTCTACTTCCTCCTCCTGCATCACGCTCAGCATGATCTCACTCCCTGACTCTCCTCGTCCGTTCAGGTTGTGGCTCGTCATTTGTCCACCCTGTAGACTGAGTCCCTCCATCCTTCCCTCCAGGTCGGCAGGTTCTGCTGACGCTGCTCGGACAGATTTGCAATATTCGTCGTCGTCGCTCAAAATGTCCGTCTCCTTCACCGGCCCAATGCCCTCACCCTGGTCTTCATAGCAACCCAGATCGAACTGTTCCTCCACCCAACGGTCAGTGTCCTCCCCTTGAGGTTTTTGGGTTTGAGGAAGAGCATGCTGGGACATCGACGGGTAGGAAGAGTGGTGTGTGGTGTCTGGATCAGTGCTGTTGTTGTTGTTGCCATGGAAAATCAGGTCTGTGTCGATGGTGATGCGGTTCCTCACAAGCTTCCTGCGGGCCAGCGTCCGTGATGGAGCTGATGCTGAACAGAAAGGAAACATGTTTTACTTTGTGAATGTCATGTACAAAACATATGTGTCCCTTCTTGTGCTGTGAATTAAAAGCTTTACCTAAGCTTTGTTACCTGCTCTGTTCATGGCGGGACGTGCGCCTTTAAGGGCACACAGGCGCTTTCCTCCAAATGGGACGTACTGCTGGTTGAGAGGCAGGGACTCTGTCTTCAGAAGCTGCCGGCGCTGCTTTTCCCTGAGGATGGAGTGGATTGCTTTCAGGAAGTCCTTCTTACTATCTGGAGAACTGCAGATTGGAGAAAAGCACAAGAACTTAAGATAACATACTAGGGAACATTTTCTACCTCCAGTGCACATGTTTCAAATTCATGTGTGGAGTTTTTTTGAAAGCATTAAATCATACCTGCAGCACAACTGGAAGGTTCTCTCTGGTCTTCCCTCAGATTCAGATCTTGTGTGAACTATCTCACAAACCGCTGTTCCCTCAGAGTCTGAAGAGAGGAAGAGGAAAAGACAGATTTGTTAAAAGCATTCAGTAAATTTCTACCATCAATTTAGTCCCCCTTAACAACAGGCCATTAGGCAGATAAACGATCACACTTCAGCAGGATTGCCTGAGGATGATTTAAGTTTCATTTAGGACAGAACTGTAAGGAAGGTTGCATGCACATACTAATAGGTATCCATCTGTTTTGTGAACAAAAGGTTATCGTTCATTTATAGGAAATAAAAAATGCAACACTGAGTTGAGATTAAGTCACTAGAAACAACCTCTTTGTTCTACGATGATTGAATCCTTCACATGCAAAATGTCTTTTTTTTTTGCTTTCAAGTGTTGAGCAAATGTACTGGGGACAAAAGTAAAATAATACTAATAATCCAACATCTCCCCCTTGAGGACATACTGTAGTTTAACTTTATTAATTAAACTAATTCTCAAAAAATGATGTGCAATATGTATCCCAAATCTAAAAATCGAAATGTTTCGTCTTCAATTTATGTGCAATCCCCTTTCTAGAGACAGGATAATTACAATGGTATTTGATTTAACAGCTAATGTATTTCCTAAATGAACATATTTGAATCACTTACAAACTAACTAGTGAACTGACATACTCACTGAACTCATTTATCTACTTATTTGTTGTATAAACAAAATGACTGTAAACAAACTATGAGATTGACCATTCACTAAACTACAACTGACCCCAACAGCAGTCCTAATTTTCTGTGTTTCCTCAAAGTTCTGAAAACACCCAGAGAATGGGGACGAAAGATCAAAAATAACATGTACTGCATGTTGCTGTATTTAAATAGACCTACTTGAAAGAGCGCGGAGTTGAAGCGAGTCCGTCGCGATCATGTGACGGAACCGGAACGGGTCTTTGTCATCGATCACAGACGCACGGTGAGATCCACCCTGAGAAATACAGACTGGGTAAATCTCTAATCCATAACCACTGCCATACTTCAACACGACAGCAGAGAGCAGAAGAGAGCAATGGCAGAATGGTGGCGAAACAGATATTATGTATTTGTATTTTCAGTCTATTCAATTCCGAGAACAACATTCAATCTATTGTCCCATTATGAAATACATAAACGTCCGTAATTTGTTTTACCATTGAGAAAAAAAAAGAAGCAATTCCAAAAGCACTTCAAGGAAAGCCCAGAGCCCCAATCTGCACAGTACATGGTGTTTCCTTGACTGGATTTGATCACCAGAAAATGGGAAAACAGTACTTACAATTTTTTTCCTGTGCTTGGAGCTGTCTTTGTACACAAATACAACCGCTGTTTTGAACACTAAAAGAAGACAAGGAAGAGATGGAACCATTAGGAGGGTCAGCATTCACACATATAAACATTTATTTTATCCACAAATTAACTACAGTGACAACTTGACGAGCATGTTAATGGACACTATTACATGTAGTTGCATATTTTGAGGAAGAATAGCCTCAAAGTGGTGGCAGCAGCACAAACTATGAAGATGGACCAAAGTCACGAGATTGCATGCATCTCACTAACACCTTACCAGGAAAAGCTGTTATAGCATGTAGATGTAATATTTAGAGTGCAATTTTAGACAGAAGGCACTTCTGGGTGTATGAGAATACCACGTCACCCATTTAATGTAAGGATTACACGCTGCTCTTCACGTGAAAAGTAAGAAAATGGATCCCTTGTGCTATATGCCCGACTGGGTTTTCCTTTCACCAAGTGTAAACCATCAGAAATAGCACTGAGTGTCACACTATGCATGACAGTGTTCTGTAGGGTACAGTTAAGTGATGCGTGCCTGCAAGTGTTAAAATACAGTAGTGTTTCTCCAGAGCAGAGAAATGTAGCATTGCTGTTTTGCTGAGAAAAGCGTAAATGCATATCTGCTGTATATGGAAAAGGTGTTTATTCATCTAAAGAATAAATCCCACACTGTTTTAATATTTAATACACGAGGATGAGCGCCTTACAGATCATCTGTCCGTATGATCCTGTGCATGCGAGGGGATTTTAAAGTGATTATATAATGTGCTGACCAATACAAAGCTGTAGGATGCTAAAATGCACGTTATCAGTTATTTTGTAAATATTTATGCTGAAGAGCTGATTATAATGCTTATATTATGTATATCATTATGTTATTCCATTTGACATTAGGATTTACTCCAAGGATTTGATTGCATTGATAAAATTAAGCAAATCTAACAACCCTTATACATTCATAAGTTGTGGTAGTTGTGTAAAAAGGTCTTGTCCTGTGTAAACAGCTGAACATGTAAAGAAGATTTTAACTGCAGAAATTCTAATATAGATGAAGCATAATTATTTTAGCAATATTAACCCAAATCCACATTAAGCCTTACCAAAAGCAGCCAAATCGGGGTCCTTTTTGCTCTTGGTCAAGGAGGCTGGAGGGTTGATCCACACCACAGTAGAATGAAGCAAAAGATCCCCCATGGAGAGGTCCGCCACCTGAGAGAAGTAAAAGAAGCAAAACACATTGTAAAATATGAATTGAAGTCATTTGATCATATTTTTGGTTGAATATGGATTAACATGACAAAAAATTGGCATTATCATATTTACCTCTTTTCTATCCGCAGTCTGTTCGTTGATCAGCTGATCGAAAACAGCTCCGTACTCCTCGTGAAGCTTTTGCATCTCATTGATGTGACTGGCAACTTTATTCATGGCCTTCATGGCAACTGAAAGGGACAAACATCAAATCCTAATTAATCTATTTCTAGTTCCATGTGTCAAAAAGTGCATGTGAATAACAGAAAAAAGGCACTGGCTTACCATCCAGGTGGTAGTGCTCCTCACTGTCGGGGTCAGTGAGAGAGTAGAGCTCTCTCAGCAGCAGCGGGTACTTCAGGACCCTCTGGATGGGTTTGATCAGGTAAGACTCCAGAGTGGATGAATGTTGCTGTCTGGGGTTTCTCTCCGCCAGAAAAGCCTTGAAATCTGGATCTGTCTTTGCTGAAGGAGCAGAAATATGAGTATTAAGGGATTTTGTAAAGGAGGTAAAGAAAAGCAAACATATACAAGCAGCTGGATCTAAAAGATATCCTTTATACCTTCAAATAATTTGTGTCTTAAGATGAAACACTTTTTACTGTCATGGAAGTGACCTAGCAGGAAATGCTGAAGTAAGCTTTAATTTCAAATGCCACTCAATAGTGAAATGAGTAAGTCTGTCAAGGTTATGCCTCAATGTGTGATGAAACTAGTTGCAGCACGCCCTCTGCACTGCACTTTTCTGTACTTTTGAGCTGAAAGGAGCATTGGGTGACTCCCTGCGTGTCACCAGTCAAGAATGTGTGCATGTTTTACCTTTAGCCAGCACCTTTGGGACCTTTGTGTGGCTGGCACAGAAGGCGCTGTAGATCTTGAAGCGATCGGCGTAATACAGGAATGAACCCCCCAAGGAGAAGAGCACTTTCTGTGAAAACAAAAAGGCATGTTATGCAATCAAAATTGAAATACGATTGCAAATTAGCACACGTCTCAACTCTGTTTGATCCCTTCAAAGAGTAAGGTTAGGAGGCCAACAGCAGTAACATTTGTAATGTTTACTGCTGATCCAGAACAAATGGAGGCAGGGCAAACATGTCTGTACAACTGCAATAACACCGTGAGCCAAATATCGTGAAGCGGCACCTTTTCGAAGTAACCCTTCAGTGTGATTACATTAGAGAAATGATAAACCCTTCCCCACCTTAAAATGCTCCACCCTTTCCAGTCTGTCCAGATCTGGCACCAGTCTGATCCCGTCTTCCAGCGTCCGGAGAAACTCCACCTGGAACTCCACCATCTCCCCGAGGTTACCGAACAAAACGTCCAGCTGCAAAAACACAACAACAATAATAATAATAGCTTAAACTTACATAGCGCCTTTCATGGTACCCAATGTCGCTTTACAAACAGGGAGTGGACAAGGGGAGTGGGGGTAATCTAAAAAAAACGAAAAACATCGGTTTGGTCGGAGATGAGAAGCGGCGACCTACGCCAGCTTCCTCTCAACGCCGGAAGTTCTCAAGGCATCATTCAGAAACGGCCACTACTTCAAGACGTTTAATAATTAGGGGAATTTATGACAACATTTCATAAACAGTTGATTTTTGGATTACATAGATGAAGTAGAAATTACCTCATCCTGGGTGAGGAAGCTCTCTTTCTGCAAAGGTGTCAAGTAGCACTCTATTAGACAGTTCAGGTCCTGAAAAGACAAAAGATAAGAACATGAGCCTCCGATGAGATGTTCAGGGAGGAATGGGGAAGGGCATGCGTGGGTGTCTCTTCATGTGAAGGCTGATTAATGTCGACTAAGTAATGAAGATTTTAAAGAACAGAACAGATCAGTTCTCACAGGTAGGAACAAAACCAACCATGACACAAAAGGTATGTCAAAGTTCTGAACACGTCAGTACCAAAGTGTCCATTATCCTCAAACTAATACAGATTAGACTCAACAGCTATCAGTTTGTGCTGGTAAGATTGACTTTAACAAATCAAAGAGAGCTTTAACTCACTTTGACGTAGGTCTTCTCCGTCTCCACCAGTTCATTGATGACCTTGCGGAGTTTGTCTGCGTGGGAGAGCTGTCGCTGGGTGGCAGTGCCTACAGCGGGCGGTAGAGCTGTCACGGGGCTCGGGGCCAAGGATGACGAGGACGACGATGAGGAGGATGACATGGGGCACTCCAGTGGATTCATGTCATGGAGACTGCGGCAGAAACCAGTGACCTGCTCGGTGCTCTGTATAGAAAGAGACAAAGTTTGTGTCATATTTTACATTCTTAGGATTTCTTTAAGGGTCATTTTATGTTGGAGAATCCTGCAATTAGTGCATATTTGACATGTTAAAACGTGTTGAGTCCTGTAGAGGATTTAGACACATGTAAAGTTTAATACAAAAAGAATAAAACATACTGTGCACTTATATCCCTACGTATAGATATGCCAACAACAAAACATACAGTCCAAACTCACAGACACTGCTATAACTACGCCCTTTTACATCCCTGTATTAAAAATACCATGCACGATCAGACCTGCAAGGCCAGACTGGTACAGCAGTAAGTTCAATGAAACAAATTAAATAGGGGGACTTTTCTCTCTGGCTCTGTGGACCACTATCAGTAGATGTTGCTGCTCCCCTTAAAGCTAAAACGTTTCTTATTGAGTACTAGACTCTGCAAAGTGAAGGTCAACATCTTCTGAAACAAAAATTCAGATGCATCATCTCTCTCTGACGAACTGAAACCCACGCACAAACATAAATAGTTTGGATCGGGATGTTCTGTATTCATGTAGCGGCTTCTTTCATAGTCCCAAGGCTGCAGAGTTCAATGCAACAGAGCGTAGGCACCAGAGAACGAAAACTGGAGAGAAAGTGACATAGGAGCATCAGGAAAAAGTGAGGGGGCTGGATGTGTTGTGTAAAATCTCAAATGTACTGTGAGCAATACAATTAAACTTATTCCTGCAACTACAATCCAATAATTTCCTTCATATGATCACAATTTCCAGTGTCTCTATAGGGGCCAAGTCCAGACAGGCTGTTGCTAGGACTGTTGAAACAGAGTGTATAAAATTCATCATCGCTACTCAGCCAATCCTAGTAGATTTAATAAATAAGAAAAAAGATTCTCCTTAGAGGTTTGGGAATGAATTACATATGACTCATACGCCATGTCTTTTATTGTCGCTTCTGTCTAAGACCAACACTGAAACGCCTAATTTTCGCCTTAACAAAACTCCTTTCAAAAAATAATCCTTTGAAGAATTGAAAAGCTGTGATGTGGTAATGCAGGGCAATTATTAGTCATATGACATTTCACATTTGTTTGACTCAAACAAGTATTATAAAAGCATTGCAGACTGGTATGATTAGATACAGTAAGACTGCAGAGGAACATTATTTTGTACAGATAATGCAATGTGTCGCTCCAGAAACAGAGCAGTTGAGTTTGATAGGATTCTACTTCAACCTGCCAGTCATCAGTGTAATTACTTTTGCGTATGCATTTCACACCAACATCCCTAATGTGTGTGAAGTCAGAGAGAGTGTTTATTTTTTTGTTATCCGTGACAACACACTGCGCTTGCTTGTGTGTGTGTGTGTGCTGGCTGACATACAGACAGCTGGTGAGCAGGGGGACATGGCTTGTCTTTTTTGATTCCATGGCTTGTCTCCGGTTTGGTTGCAACGACAAACACAATTTTCCATTGTGGTATTCAAACCAGTTTCGCGACACTGCTGCGTCCACATGTACACACACACACACACACACACACACACACACACCCACATGGTTTGACAGACATGCTGATACTGACATTCTTCCCATCAAGTCAAGATGAGCTCTTTCAGTCATGAGAAAGGAAAACACAACACTCAGAAAACCAAAACGATCTAAAGCAACGACAGTAATAATCCTCAAGTTTAGTCCTTGTTGATAATCAGCGTCATCTAGCCGCAGTATCACTCACAGGTTAGTCATCATCCAAAGAGGTATCTGCATTGCAATACTCCTTAAAAACACACACTGATTTTAATTGAGTTGTGTTTGATGTTCAATTATTTCCTTCATACTTAAAATTGTTTTATATATTGAAAAACTAAAATTGATACACTAACCAGAAACACTGCCTACAGAAAGGATCCTTTTTAACACAAAAACAGAGCAATGCCATCGCAGTCTTGTCACTTGTAAACTAGGTCTTGCCCTTGACAGCCAGAGGAATTACTGACAGCCAAGTGACAGATGGAGCAGCGACGGAGACAGATGACAGCGGGAGATGCACACAGAGGGTGCATAATGCTTTACCATCACTGCTAATTAAGAAGTGATGACAATTTCATAACCCAATAAGGAGGGCGGCAGAAATACAAAACAGTCAGTGATTAGAATTTTGGATTTTAAGGATTAAACTCAAGATAAGCATCATTCATTGTATTCAGCATTTCAAATCAGCTTAACCCAAAAGATAACAAATGCCAGTTGTTAGATTTTCGGCACATCGATGCCTGTTCAATGACACAATGAATAATTTTGTATTCATTCCACTGAAATATAATCAGGATGATATTATAAAGTCTGAACACTGCGGCCCATGTCATGACAATGTGTGATGCGCCATAACTCCAACATCCATTATTCCTCTAACCTCTGCACTGTTGGCACCATCATAATCACTGACCTCTGCAGGATCAACACAACACAAGCATCCACACACACACACACACACACACACACACACACACACACACACACACACACACACACACACACACACACACACACACACACACACACACACACACACACACACACACACACACACACACACACACACACACACACACACACACACACACACACACACACACACACACACACACACACACACACACACACACACACACACACACACACACACACAGCGAGGCTCACCAGCTGTATCATATCATAGACGGATTCTGTCGAGCGTCCAGAGTTCCTGCGCTTCTTAAAAGCCGACATGCTGACGGGTCAAGCAGAGTTCAACAAAAAGTCAGGTGTCCGTTCCTATCCTGATTTTCCTTTCCAGGAAGTTTGGATTCCTCAGCACCAGGAGGATTAGTTTTCACAGCATCTTCCTCTGAAATGTACAGCTGACACACTGTCTAGGATGTGTTGATCTTCAACGTGTCCAAACAAACAGTAAGAGTAAATTCTATAGCTAATCAACATTCCCATTACTGTTGGAAAAATCAATAGTGTCGCAGCTAAACAAATAGGTCAAATCAGATTGCAACAAACCGCAGTGCTCTCATGTCACCTTATCTTATCAGTCTATTTCTTAATTTTGCATGCTCCCCTGTCATCTAGCCGCTTCCACTCTCTCCGTCTCAGTCCCTGCTGCCTGTTGCACTTCTGTCCAGGTGTTTGAAAGTGTGGTGTATCCGCAACGGCAAATGGAGAATACTACACGATACAACAAGATCAAACATCACGTCGTCGCGAGGGATAGAAGAAAAGAGGGGAGGAGAAGGGAGGGAGGAGAGAAAGGGAAGTGAGAAAGCAGTGGGTGGTGAGAGCCAAACACAGGGACACAGGATCAGCACTGAAAGACAACTCTCTTTCATCACAACTCAGAAAGACATACGTGACCACTTGAGAAAGGACAGCAGTGTTATTAAACAAATGCCAAAGATTATTTATGAGCTCCGCCTCATCTTTCAAAATGAGCCTCTGAAATTCCCCAAGCATCAACTCAACCAAGCAAGATTATATCAAGTTAAAATAAAGACATACCCAGCAAAATAAGAAACGCCATAATGCGACACACATTTCCTCCTTGTCGTTAAAGCAGCTTGAGATATTTTTCTACAAATGATATTTGATCCAGGTGAGACGGGATTTTCAAGTTCTCACACCTTAATTGATTGCAGCGAAAGCTTCAAATACACCGCCCTTGTCAATTGAATTATGGGTTAGCATACCACAAGAGTTGCACATTTTCTGAGACAAGAGTCATGCAATACTTGCGGAAATACGACTTTTCTTGCAGTCAAGCGAGCAGAGATAAGAAAAGAAGGTAAAGGCTTTTGAATATAAGGGGAGGTTTAGCTTTTTACAGGAACACTGATTGATATTTCCGCAAGTTTTTGACCTAAATCTTAGTTGAAATAGATCCTTAAAAAAATCTGTTTTGCAGTAAAAAACAAAAAAGAGAAAAATACATAATTTTTGTCAAATGAAAGTGTGGTTTCAAATAAGACATATCAAGTCAGATGAATCAGGTCTGTTTCAACACACAGACTTCCAAACATTCGAGACACAGCACTTTGACCTTAGACACGTCAAAAAGACAAACTGAGAATAAACAAACAAACAAACAAAAACAGGCAGGCGTGCAAATAAAGAGATCCCCAGCAGCGATACCTTTTCTCTAGTCAGTCCAACAGATACAATTCCTAATCCAGAGGCAAATCTTTACTCTTTTACAAAATATACTAGAACATAGACCCACCCTGAAGAACAGAGAGACAGGAGTACAGCGAAAGGGAGGAGCGTGGAGGCAAGCACCAACCTGCTCTTGCAATCGTCAGCTGAAACCACGTAAAGTGAGAGCCGGGATGAACACAGATTACACATGTCCACACAACCTGGCATACAGAAACACACCACGCACACATCTATACACACTTTGCATATTGTACTTCGACATGCAGTATTACACATTGGGAATATAGCAATTTGGATGGCATGTACTCAAACTCAAGAGCAGGCATGTACTTGTCAATGTCAGTGAACACAGAGAGGGCGAGGAAGGGGGGAGTCTTGAAGTTCAGTTTCATCTGAAATACTGAAACATGCAAATCCATAAATCCCTGCGAGGAATGATGGGATCCAAGCCATGACAGAGAGACTTTAATCATTTAATCTGACGTGAAAGGATGATTATGTTATGACACAAGTCTTCACAAATCTATGCATAAAAGATTTCAAAGCAGGTCACTTTCAGACTGCACGCCTCGTGCACTGGGAAGTTATGCGAGTGAAGCAAAAGTGAATATGGAATGCAAGGTAATTCTGTCTTTCCTTAAAACAGCACATAAGAAAAGGGAGTTTTTCACATTTGTATCCATCTAAACTGTAGGTATTATTATCATATATGATGCTCACAGCCATTCAAATCTGGAAAATGTCTGAAGAAATGAGAAAATCCATCCAATACTAGCAATCACACTTGATTAATGTTCATTTAGATGTGTGTTTGGTTATGTGCCCAGAATAAGAAACATTATTCTTGTATTGCAGGCTCATGAATCAGCACAGAGCGCCCTCTAGTGGAAAACAATGAAACGACAGCAACAACTGGTAAAAAGATGTTAGGAATGTGGAAGAAACCATTTTTTAAATATGAAAACAAACAACAACCGTCAAGCCTAAAATTATAGATGTATTTAATTTACAAAGGAAAAGTCAGTTATTACTTAAAAAGTGCATGCAAGGAACAATTTAAGCTGAATTACACCATCAGGAGTCAATCAAAACAAAGATGATGAAAACTACCCCCCACCCTTCAAACATTCAAAAGTGCTTTTCCCATTTCAGATCCCCCCCGAGCAAAACTGAGAGAGGTTTGTAAATTATAACCAGCACTCGTCAGTGAGGCTGACTACACCTTGGAGAACACGAGCAATCACCGCCATATCTATTATCGCAAGCAATCACTGTTTTATCCTGCCGTTGGTTTATCATATTGAGGAGGTTGCTCTGTGCTTTGTCTAAAATAATGAACCTCCCTGTTTCCTCCGGCTAGCCAGACACTCATTTGTCTCCACTAAATGATGTGAAACACTGCCGAGAATGAAGTAATTAGAATGTGGGGATAATTAAAATTGTCCCACTTTGCCTCTTTCTCCCTCAGTCTTGCCACCATGTGACCGCAGGCAGCGGGTGAAATGAGGTAAAACGCATCTTCAGCCCTTGAGAGGCTTTCCAAAGATGATACTCGGGAAACAAAATTGTGATAAACATGAGCTAAGAAAAAGGGGGCAATATATTTTTAGGAAAATAAATAACATGGTTTCGTCAGTTCCAAGGGATTCTGTGGCAAGTTTGGTCCAAGTGCTTCAGGCTCAGGTCAGGGCCCGCATGAAGTTTATGGAGCGTAGCTGTTTAAAAGCAGACAGCAGCCTCATGTTGTTTATGGAAAGGAGCAGCAGGGGGTTAGTGAGGAGGAAGAGGAGGAGGAGGGAAAACAAGGACAAGGAAACTTGAAGGATAAGAGAAAAGAAATAGCATTCAAAACAAAGATAATGAGACAGGATGATCAGAAAGGACAAACAAAGAAAAATCACTGAGCTGTCAAATCTGACACAGGATGAGGAAACGTTGTAGCTCTCAGTTAGTGGGACAAGATATATGACAATAAAAATAGAAAATAGTCTAAACCAGACAACAGATGGAAATTAGGAGGAAAAACCAGACAGCACAGGAGCAGGAGGTGACAAAGGTGAGATGAAGGCAGCCCTGTTTTTCCTTCGCTTTTCCTCCTATATTTATGTGCATCAACATCTGATAATAAACCACAAAGCACATGGCTAAGCATTAAACACCAAGGGACAACATTACAGACACGGGTAAGCTCTTTCTCAAGCCTTCTTGAATAACAGTGCATCACAGCTTGGATTTAGTGGTATACTACGTCCTCAGTTAACCAGTTAAAAAAATTTAAAACTTTGGATTTTGTGCTGCCTGAAGATTTGAAGCCTGCTTTAATTTCCATACACAATTGCACCCTCATCTATATGGTAATAAGAAGCTTTAATGAGCCTCCTTCACTGTATAAAACAACACACAGCTATGGCACTGGCAACATTGCATAACATTGTTAAACATTACAATGATTAAACTGCACAAGATGCAAAATGTGTTATGTAAAGACTGCATGATGCATTTTGGGTTTTCTACCTTTGTTTTGTGTTTGGATGGATTTAAATGGATTTCCTCTCCGAGACTAGAATAGCTGAATCCTTTAAATGTTAATCAGGAGCAGTGCGGAGGTACAAACTGTTTTGTTGAGTTACACAAGTTTTGGGATAGCTGGATATTTTCCCCTCAGCAAGTGCACAAACTCAAACTAAAGCCAACCTCGCGTTTCTGTCTAGCACTCTTGGCAACACTTTCTGTTTTGATATCTCTCCTTTTCAAACTTTGCTTCCAACGCATAATGGCACATTGGAGTCACAGAACTACGACCCATTAGTTGGCCCTCGAGACTGAAGCTCACTGACACAAATCCAAGATAGCACACAGCGCTGTCCCTTCCCTTTCCTCGGCTTGTCTTCATTTCTAGGCTATCGACAGAGTGATACCAAAAACAAATGGTTCCAGTGGGTACTGGTTATCAGACATTGCCATGGTAATGGAAGCGACAACCGTTTCCAAGGGAGACCGGCTGGCACAAGGCGTATCCAGGCAATCACTGTGCCGACCCTGATCGAACCAGACATGTTCTTAATGAGACAGCGATGCCGTTCACTCACTCCTTAACTCACCTGTCTGTCTCCATCTCCACACACCCACACACACCAAATGTTGTCAGCAATGAATAAAACTGAATTTGTTATCTATGGGGGAATAAGATTTGCCATACAGTACGTTAAACTATAGCTGTCAACAGAAATACAAAAATACTGGAAGAATGAATCATTATATAAAAAGGCAACTTCAAAGCGATCATGAGTCTTTGAGATATGGTGTAATGGCTGTGTGTGCGTGTGTGTGTGTGTGTGTGTGTGTGTGTGTGTGTGTGTGTGTGTGTGTGTGTGTGTGTGTGTGTGTGTGTGTGTGTGTGTGTGTGCTTGTCAGAACACTTATACACTTCTTGTCTCACATAATTCATCCCCAAAAAACAGCCTTTGTGTAAAGGTCACAAGTAACACACCAGGGAAAAAAGCCTCTGAACATCTTCCAAGTTTCTGGCTACATGCTACTCAAACGAAAAAATAAGAACAACCACCTGACACTGGTGAAGAAGTATGTGGGATAAGACCTGCCAGACGGTTCTTAGATTATCATAAACACATGGATACTCAGTATTTCTTTAAACGTTCCAGAATGTGTTGGCTTGTTGGTCAATGACATGTATCTGACAGATCTCAGATCAGAGACAATGTGAAATTAAGCACACTACTGCTGAAGCTAGATAAAGGCATCCGGCTTGATTATGGCAGCACAACAATGAAGCTAATTAGCCACTTTTTTAGCACACAGACACTGAAACTGCGTTGTGTCTGCCTTGCCTTTAGTTTGCACTCATATGAAAGATGTGTCTTTGCAGGCCATGTCCTACCTTCTGTCCTGTCCCCATGCAGGTCTTGTCTTCCTGATAATCTCCAGGACTCTGCGGGATCAGTCGAGATCCTTCCTCCATACTTTGATCCGGGCTCTCCACTGTCAACCCCGACACTTCATCCAGGATGTCCTCTACAAGCAGAGACAAAGGAAAGGTGTACATCAAAGCTGTCTGTAGCCTATGATTGAAACAGAAATTGGTGTTAAACAGAACTTTCAGTGTTGGGCTATCCGTTGATGCATTCACAATGCTGTTCAAAGTAGACATCCTTACTCCCTTGATTATTGCTTTCACTATAAAAATAGCATTTAATGGCATCCTCTGTGTGTGAAGTTTTGGAGATAATGATGGTAATTAAGAGATCCCTGTAACCCTTAGTTTGACCTATTATGAGATGAATATATCATCTCTTTTATTCCATCAGTATCAAGGAGACATTTCCAATTTATTTCCTCTGAGTTGAAGCACCCGCCTGCTCCTTAGCATGATATCAAATATAACCTCAATTTGGCTGCCGAAGTGTTTTTACTCCCCGTCTGACCCTGTGCGTATGGCATATTCTGCACAATGACAGCTCTACAGTCCTCAAGGATTCATATTAATATTCATAGTGCTCCGAGTCCCTGTATAAACAATGCCAGCTTGTCAGCCTGTTCACTGCGAGACCCAATTTATGAAAGGAATACAAATGTTGCCCTTGCACGGATAAAACGAGCAGGTCAGAGGAAAGCTGGCGGCTGCCTGCAGGTTGGTTATCAGACTGCATCCATGCATAATTAGAAGAACGCCCTTTTTACCCTCTGCTTAACTAAAAAAATAAAAAAACACCATCTGTATTCTTCCCTTTCAGCTACATAGAAACTGGGGTTTCAAAATAAATATTAAATTCAATGAGGAGCAATCTTAGATTTTATGTTCTAAAATGATCAGATGGTTTTAGATTTCAAAAGAGTCGATATAGGAGGCATTGGTATGGATAACTGACACTGGTTAACAGGTCAAATGCAAATTTCCCCTCTGTGGGACAAATAAAGGTATTCTGATTCTGAACTTTCCACTCTTCTCATTTAATCTGATTTGATTCCATTAACAAAATGTAGATATCATTTGAAAGGGAAAAAGAAGAAGCTCACTTTATTTGTCACTAGAGGACACTGTTTCTATACATCATCTCATACATTTAGCCATTGTTTTAAACACAATTAACGACAACTTATTCCAAGCATCCACAACTTTGTTTAAGTAGAACAGTAAGCTTTACCTTGGCTCTGGGAGAAGATGTCTGTAGTCGGGTTCTGCTCCGCATCAGAGCGCCGGGGTGGAAGGGAGCACAGTACCCGAGGGTCCATCTGGGGCAGGGTGCTGACACTCAAGGTCAGCGCTTGGTTTGCAAACGCGGCCCTCATGTCGTCCATTTGGAGGGCGGATGCTGGTTTGCCGTTCAGCAAGAGAATCTCATCCCCTGCTTTCAGACCTGGTGGAGAATGAAAGGACAACACACAGTGAGAAGTGTCCGTTTCTGCTTTAATGCTGAACAACTGAGAGGCTTAATTATGGACAGAAATGCATTGCAACACAAACGCTGAAAGCAAGTTAAAGGATTGTAAACAACAAAACATTCTACACAGTGGCTCTTCTTCAGGCCGTCAACTCAAGATGGCTAATGCGTACAAATGATCTACACAAACAAAACTTTAGTGCTGTACTGCTCAGCAGCAGCTCTGTGGCTAATCAAACATGTTGGGTCTCTAATGTGTTCCAGTACATTAAAAATGCATCCTCCTTTGCATGTTCGCTTCAGGCACATGCTGATCTTAAGAGACTGGATGGCTCTAAGTAGGAGTTTGCGATGCCTGTCTATTTCTGTCCTGTCATCATATATATCATCTATGTGGTGCTATGTATGAAAACCAAACCATGGGACACACTGGAACACAGCTTCAGTGTGAGGCTTGCTCTCATGCACCTCCCCTCGACCACCTGTGCCCGGCTCAGCTAATTGAGAATTAGAACTCAATCAGCCGACCAATTAGCAGTCAACCTCCCCCAATGAACCTGATTGGTTGGGACAGCTGTCTCACCTGCTTATTAAAAAAGACAAAGGGTTTTGGTCCTGTTTGCACAGTCACACATGAGCACATGTTTGCTTGTTCTCCTTTTTTTATATTGTCTACTTGAATAAAAAGTGTAAAAACTCTTTGGTATGGCTTTCATAGTACACTGAATGCCAAAGACACCCACACAGCTACATATATAGCCACACATTTAGCCCTAAGATATGACCTAGTTGTCTGGGATGTGAAATGTCAGCTGTAGCAGAGTCTTTATTGGACAGAGAGAGATAACCCCTCTGGCCGTATACTGCTGATGTGTGCTTAGCTGTGTGTGTTGTATGTGTGTGTCAGTGTGTATGCTTCTGCAAGGGGGAGGGGGAGCACAAATTACAGTGAGAGAGAGAGAGAGAGAGAGAGAAAAAGACCCTTTGGGGCTCCTTGTCCAGTGATGGCCTGGTTTTTGTGTATACCCTGCAGAAATTGAAGCGTGATTTCTTTCACTCCTCATTCATCCTACTCACTGTTAGTAAAACGCGTGCATGCAAACAAAGGCCCATGCCAGTGTACACATGGACCTGCTAATGTTGAACATGTAGGTTATTCAGTGATTCAGCAGAATATAGCCTAATCTTACAAAAAAGATACATTGTGTTGTGTGTATGCCGGTGATCTTTTCTATCTCTCCTTCGCTTATGAAGGTGGAGCACGGCTCTATCCTCCGCCTGCTTAGCTAGCAGCTTTTTAGATTGCTAATGCACTGGAGGACACAATCTCACACTTGAGTAACCTTGGTCTCACCCTGGGGCACAATAGGAGGGCATGTTATTTTCTATACATTAGTGTTGTATCTACAGAGCAGCCGTGTGTTTCTCAAACCCATTAGGTCTCTGGGCTCTGTTTAAAGATAGAAACTAACGAATGGGGGTTGATCTCGGGACCCAGCTATTCAAACAGCAGTATGATGCAGACAAAGGAATGCATTTTTTATTTGCACTCGGGAATCCACAGATTTATGCATCTTTCTTTTAGGTTTTTGACACAGTTGATCATACCTATTTCAGGACACGGACAAGTTATATAACTGACGGACGAACACAGTGCTTAGGACAGGTGATTCAAGTCTTTTAAGATGTATTTTAGGCAAGCACCCAGATGCTTTTCTGCTTTGAAGTTGCTGTTCCATATCATGTGAACGTTCTGATGTTGGAGGCATTTCTGGCTGTGAATGACCTCTCTATGGATTTCAACTTTAAGTTGATGTTAATTGTCTAGAAAGTCCTAAGAAAGGGCAAGACGTTGATCCATATAATTTAAAATAAAAAGAATGCATCTTTAGTACATGCACAGTTCAAAAGGAGTTATTTTTCTTAATGTATTTTCTTCTCTGTAGCCTACCATGTAAGCAGGCCTCTGTCTCTCATGTTGGCTCAGTAACTGATGCGATGCAGTCACACAAAGCTGCACTGATAAGATGTCATGTGGGATCTGGTGTTTCACAGGTCAGGTGTTTGAGTGTTGAGTTTGCAATGTCAACTCAAGAGAGAAATATGCACCGAGCTTTCAGATATCCTTTACATAACCCCTGAGGTTACTGTAATCATCTATGGAAACTGTGATGAACTTTTGTTTTGACTGAAAGTACGGTACACTTCTTGTTTGTTAGTTTTTAGCCATTTTTACCTTTGGCTGAGGCTAGTCCCTCTGCTTTCACTTCAGTAATATGGAGCTGCTGCGTCCCTTCCTCATCTATGACTGCCACAGCGAAACCTGCAGAAAAAGATACAAAGTCACAATAAGAGATTCATTTAGTCCTCTTTGAAAAATCTCTATTTGACAACGTGCAGTGATGGCTCATAACTACTGAGCAATTAGATCCAACTATGAAATGCAGTGGGTCAGTCCCCTTTAGCCTCTAACAAAGCATGGCTCATGAAGTCTATCATGGAATCATTTTCATACAGAATTCAGAGTCAGAACAAAAAAAGGGTTCAAAAAGGGGTATTGACAGAAGTTAGCATACCATATCCAATTGTGCAGGACTCGGCTTTGTTGAACCGGATCACCTTGGTGGCTTTTGGGCAAACCTCAATCTCTTTGTAGAGCTGCAAACACAATAAAAGGCTATTTAATTGGCAAGAAATGGAAGGATAGCGGTGCTGTTGGAGTTCAAGGTCATGTTATGGCTCTCGGTACAGATTCATGTATTATTCAGGCTCCTTAACAGAGCAATTGCAAGTGAAGGTTGTGGGGTCAAAATCCAGGTCAGGTGTGAGCAGTGAGTGGGTGCACAGAGAAGGGTTTGACCCCACAGCGGGCGTAAGCATAGACACAGCTGTGTGTATGAAGCAACAGACAGGGACAGAAGTCTGCAGTGTGTAATGGGTTTCACAGAGGAGAAATAATAATAACTGATGGAGTTATATCATAGAGGAAGGATGAAAGAGGGTGAAATGAGTCACTGATCAAAGCAGAGAGATAAAAGAGTTAAACAATGACTTTGCTTTGAGACAGAGTTCAGTGTTTCCCCTACAAAGCACCGTCGCTAAGAGAATTCATTTTGGGGATTGAATAGAGAGGTGAGGTCGTTTTCAATGAAAAGGATTGTTTAGCCGAATAATACTGCACATAATACACTCAGAATATTATTTTGCATAATTTATAGAATATGGGATGGTACATCTTATCTTTGGCATCATGGGAGTTGTATATGCATTGCGAATCAAATCTGTCAACCAAGTCATAAAACATGCACAAGCTTGCATCCAGAAATGACTGGAATGAGACAAAGACTTATTAGTTTGAAGAACACCAAAAATCCAAATAGGATATGATATTTATGAGGAAAGAACTGTTCCTTGTAGTAAAAAAAGACATAGTTCATGTCCTCCATATTTTTCATTGCCAATTTCAATTTGTCAGGAATACTGTAGTTTCCTGGTTCTTTTTTCATCAGTTCTTCACTCCTTGACAACACAAGTTATTAACACAGTGCTTCAGTGTTTGTTCTCACCAGATCAGAGATGTCCTCTTCAAGTGTGGGAACATAAAAGAGCATTTGGTTGTTGATACACATCTTTAAACGCAGGTAGTGTCCGGAAGGGTCGATCTTATGGGTCTGCAACAAAGACAGGAGAGAGAGATGAATAAGAGTGTAGAAATCTGCATTACAAAATAAGGAAGACATAATCACTGTTATTGCTTTCGGTTTATCTGTCTTATTTATTTATACTTCTAGTATAACACATGGGTAATATTCTAAACCCACTTATCAAAGCAAGATTTCCACACTCTGTAGCTCATGACATCCTCTGACAAAATGACATATATGCATCCAGTCATGTATGTAATCCACATATATCCACATGCATGTAACACACAGGGGTCATGAATTAGATGCTCCAGTTCCTTGTGACATGTTTATAGCGTGCACGCACACAAACGCCCACACACACGTCAAGCAGCTGTGCGAGTGTGTTCCAACAAACCCATGAGCGGAACATATATGTATCATTAGCCGTCATTATCTTAGTGCTTCTCTGGCTGAGATGAGGAAGAAAAGGAGATGGATTGCGAGGAAAATTGACAAGAGTGCGCAGGACAGTAAATTGCCAAGAATGGGTCTGTAATCTACAGAGGTGCTAGAGACAATCTCCCATCTCAGCTATCCTCAGATTTCCCTTCAAGAAGAATTCAAACAGAGGTGGAAAAATGTTGTTATTCATATGTAACCACTTGGTATTGTATGTATGGTATTCTAAACTCCCATTGACAGAATTTTACGAGACTCATTCCTCAAGAATGTTTGACAGGCCTGTTAAAATGAAATACTTGCAATCTACACAGCCGTTGACTACGACCGGTTTCACAGGAGCATGTATGCGTGTATTCATATGTGTGCACGCTATTGTGCAACAGAACAATGAATTACTAGAGCAAAAAGGTTGGGCAAACTGAATATCAATCCAAATGTTTGAACTATTGCATAAAGTTTGGTCTGAATTCATCAGCCTAATATCCAGTGTATAGTACGGTGTGCAACGCTATCAGCAATGGCCCACCTTGCAGACGGTGCTGAGGACGTCCAGCGCTGTCTCCCCGGGCTGTACGACGGCCAGGACAGGCTTATTGTTAGGAAGACACACCCAGGAGGGCTTCAGGTAATCAGGAACCCAAATGTCGCTGTCTACGTTTTGCTGGGGAACACTTTTCACCGAGCCGTCCTTCTCCTTCTGAAAACATAAAACACACACAGAGGATTTATGCAACGTTGAGAAGCCTCGGTGAAAACAGTCCATAACCCTGGCACTCCATAATTAATTCAATAGCATCATGAAAACCTTTTAGTTCCATTTGATAATATACTAAGGGACGAATAGAAATACAATCTATTATAAACAATTCAAATGGCTAAATTATTGCAGTAATCCTTCTAATTCATCATGTTTTCCCTTCCTGAAACCCCTACATTTGCCCAGATTGATTAGATGGGAACTGGCGGTGGCTTGAAAGCAGCGGGTGATCTGATTACAAAATCTAATTCACCTGTGTTGATGAGAGCCTCTTGATACAATTGTGTCCCTGCGTGGGTATTTGTTACATATGTGTGTGCATTCTGTTCAAAGCAGAGACTCTGACCTTAAAGCCCATCAGTCTGACCTCTGGCAGCCGTGTCAGCCTCTCTCCTGTGATTCTGTCCCGCTCGCCTTTTGTGTTCGACCTCTCACTGTCTGTCACTGATACCTTATCTGCTCCTATCAAGTAACAGCATCCACAAACTCATTTATTCTTTCATTCCTCTATAGCAACCCCCCCTTACACTAATAATTGCCTCTCCTTCTAATGCCCCTTCCCCTGCATCTACACATCACTCCATCATCTCCCTCCACCCCATCTTTTTTTCATGCCTTACAATCTGCTGACTGTGTGTGTGTGTGTGTGTGTGTGTGTGTGTGTGTGTGTGTGTGTGTGTGTGTGTGTGTGTGTGTGTGTGTGTGTGTGTTAATCTGTGTGTTTGAGTGAAATTGAGACGGAGAGACGGAGAAAACTATACAATTATACAATAGAACAATTCATTTTCCGACGCATGAATATAATACTGTCACAAGCAGCTCTAAAGACAACAAATCACAAACATTTTTTCAGTCAGACAACAGACTGGGGGGCCTAAAACTCATACCTCCCCCCAACTCCCTGAACTCCCGAGCCTTTGGTACCATCTGTCTCCCCTCCTGGCCCATCTAGGATGCCGCTAGTGGGGGAGTGGGTGTCCAAGGTGGCAAACTGAACTCCCTCTCTTTTATTCCCATCACTGGGATTCCCCATAACAAACAATGAATTTAATCTAGGAGAAGCCCGTCAGATGTGAGTATTTGGAACTACAGAACTCTGACTGGGGAGGCTTGTACTTCTACTGACGCATCATTTCCAGCTTTGTCTTACAACAAACTGAAGCACTCTACTTCCTATGCATTTCTCCACTGTCATCCCATACCCTGGCAGCTGAAGCCGGGTGTGGGTGGATGGAAATCAATCTCTCATAGTGCCACTGGGGGACTCCACGGTCAGAGTGCTGCAGAGTTTTCTTCCTGCATTTGATCAGTTCTCATAAAATATGGAGCTGGCATGCTTGTCCTTGCACAACCCATGAGTACTTGGACATGTTTCCTTACAGTTAATATAAATGTATTATTTATCAGCCTGCTACTACTGGAAACCTACAACCTGTTGTAGCTCTGGATAGTCTATTTTTCTCTCTGAAGATATAATTCATTTGCAATTTTCTGTAAATTGCGGTCATTGTGACAGATACACAGGGGCACAGATGGTGTGAAACGGCAAGGCCTTTTGGTAGCAAATGTCTGCATAATTTGTTGAAACATCAGAAAGCTAATGATCTGAGCAGATCAGATTAAATTTGTCTCAGAGGGATTAGCAGACTGAAATATCCCTCCAGTCGATAGTCAACCATGCTGATAGAGCTGGAATTGCCTGGGGCAAATGAAAAGAACAAATCTGTCAGTAATGATCTGAAAAAGGTGTTTGACACACAATAGGATGAAGAGAAGAATAAAAACTGCATTATTTCTGGCTATGAAGCGGAGTAAGAGAAGGGAGAGGGAGGTTAGTGATTCCTGCAAGTCCAGTGAAGCCAATAATTTGGTAAGTGATGCAGGAGGAGGAACAACTACAGAAGATGATATAAGTTGTAAATATACATCAAATAAACTTAAAAATGGATCTAATAGTTTCAAAGGTCAATAGTCTTTATTCATCTTTTCACTCAGAGGAGAGATAATCTCTAAAAACATTAAAGCAGAAGCTAGAAGATGACCTCAAAGAAATGCTCATTGTTGCAGAACGGTGAAGAGATGTTGTGCTTCCCCCAGATAACTAAATGACGAGATGAAGCTCCAAAAGGATTTCAGTTAAGTGAATGGAGGTGGAAAATCCAGCAATGTTGCTAGCCTCTGGGTCTTAAGAGGCTCATAACCCATTATGCAAGTACAAAGGTATATTAGATGCCCTGGTGATTTTTATGTTGGTTTATGCAAAAGGCAAGCAATGACAGAGAATTAGCCCACAGCTACATGAGATATAGTTCTCAGACTAGGAAGGAGAGGGGGAACTTAGTTTAGCCTGAGGAAGATGAATACTGTTAAACATAAACAGTAACCACAATGGAAAATTGTGATACTATTATCATCCTGTGTAATAAGGAGTATGTGTGTTGTGTTGGTGCTTTGTAAAGTAAAGATGGCTGAGCTCTTACAGATTTCTCACTGGCGGAGTCTTCAAACATTCGCTCCAAAGGTTTCCTCACCGGCTCCATCCCATCAACGAAGACCTGAAACCACACAGAGAACAGGACATTTCAGCGGCATCCATAGAGATTTCATCCACAACTAGAACACACTTCTTGGGAAATCTCAACAAATGTATCCAACCTGCAAATCTTTTTTTCAGCATTTTAATTGAGTGTTAAAACCAGCATGAACATACCGTGTTGATTAGTAGCGGATTGGGTACCTCACCAGTGCTTCATAAACTAATTATTTGGCAAAATGTTATGTTATGTGTCCAAAATATTACTGTCTAACACTTTTATTAAACAGTTTGTCATAAACGCTAATCTATCAAATGTTTGTAGTATGGTTGTGTCACTATGGTTACCTGGTTGATCGAAGGATGTCCCTTGGTCTTCCTCTTGGAGGTGGTGTCCAGACCCCAGAGGGAGGAGAAGCGGCTGCGCCGTTTACTGAAGGTACGAGGCATGGCCTGGTTCTTCCTCCTGATGCTGCACTCTGTTCGCGCTGACACCTGTTCACACAGAAAACATGAATCAAATGGAAAGGGCGTTTGAAGTTTATTTACCTTGGGTCATTGTTAGATTTTTATGTAACAATGACCACTTTAATGTTATGATTTTATATTATAGATAAGGATTTAATACTTCTTACAGCTACAATAATCCACTTACAGTCCACTTATCCTTATCTGTTACTGAGCCGTACCTATCTTACATCTAAATGGCCTGCTATCTACAGAAAAGTTCAGAGTCAAGAATGTACTCGCCTACACAGCCTGTCAAATCCAGTATCCATTCAGCATTTAGGAAACATAACGATAACATTTTAGGTATCCATTATCAAACGTTATACAGCACCGGAAAAAATTAAGAGACCACTCCAAGTTTTTCTTAAATCTTTATCTCTTAATGTATGGCAGCCATTCCAGTGTCATTTGAATTCCAACACAGGGAAATATTGTCAGTAGTTTATAGAGTACAATAAAAATGAATTCAACTCAAAGACAAACCTATAAATAGTAAAACCAGAGAAACTGATAATGCTGCAGTGGTCTCTTAATTTTTTGTCCGGAGCTATATGTAGTAAATATCATTTCTCACTAAAAATCAAGCACAAGGAACTCCCTTTCCAAGAGAATTTTAAAAGAGTCAGTTTCATAACCAGAGAAATTTAAAAGCATTTCCATAGACTAATATAATTAATTCTCTAGCCTCTCGTTGTTTTGTATCTTAAAGCATTTAACAAGATTAAATCAGCGAGTTTAAAGTCTCTTATGTCCTTCTTTTATTCCATGCCAACCAGAATGCAGAATTCTCAAACCCCCTTTTTGTATGGGCACGCAGAAAAGAGTATATTAAATTCAATATGATAATTATACTTAGATTTGATTAAATAGTTGAGCTGCTTTTGGAATGAATAGCGCATAAGAAATAAGTGGAATGCAAGACTATGTCGCTTTATTGTACACTGACAGAAGTGGCCGTGTTTGTCCTGTGAGTCACTTCAGAAATACAAATGTACACGCAGGCAAGTAAACACTTCAACACATAAAAGCACATTTTCTGCTGCACAGTATATAGAACTGGCACACACTCACTCTCTCACTTTCCTTCAGTGACCCACTACACATTCAAAGAGAAACCACTCTTGGCATTTCTGGGTTAATTCACACTGAACTAAATGGCTATAAGAGGCCCTGTCTCACTGTGTGGTACAATGCATACAGTTAATGCACATATATGTACTGTATGTGTACAAGCACATACTGTACCGTGTGGGTGTGTGTGCTTATCGGTTTCCTCGCCAGTCACCGCTCATGAGACAGAGACACTTCGAACAGAATAGGTCAAACTGTCTTCAAGATTATTCTTATGTCTGCTGCGTGCAAGAGGCCTTTTCCTTCATACTTTGTTAGGATGTCTCTCTGGGCTATGTAACAGAAAAATAATGAATAAAGTGGAGGAAAAAAAACTGAGAGTTGAGAGGGAGGACAGTTATCTTTTGCTGGAGGCAATATGAATTAGTTAGTTTTTGTATTTCATTAATAAATAAGCGGGTGCTATTCTTTATTATGTTAATGTATTTCAATTTCATTTAGTTCATTGATATAGCAAAGCATATTGTGTCTTTTTGTAGTGCTATTTGACTAATACAATATTAAACTGTTGAATTTGCGAGGAAAAGAGATCTGATCGGGAACTGAGAGGGAAAGAAGATGGAAGAAAGACAGAGATGGTGTTAGACCGAGAAGAAAAAAGGGCGACGAAAATAAACGTAGATAAGATTTGGAAAGCCGAAGACATGAGCGTGTTTTTACCGCCTCGAAGACGGTCGGGCTCTGGATGTCTAATGTTGTGCCGACTATCAGAGACAAAGGAAGTGAGGGTGCAGGCAGAAAAAGGAAGGAGGGGGGTCAACAGAGCAGAGAGTGTTAAGCCTGTTTGTGGGAAAGTGCCTCAGGGATGGCAGCTTACTAACAGAGTTCGTATTGATCCACCCGTCACAAAAAAACACTATCAACCTCTGATGTTGTCGGTGTGTATGTGTGTGTGTATGTTTGGTCTATCTGATGGCCTGCTTGTATGAAACTTGTCTATAGAGATTTGACTCTTTCTCTTTACTTGTTTACCCTGGATGATATTTAGCAGAGTCACATGATGCACAGCAGCATATAGATCATTCCATTCATGGCGGTGTTTCATTCTGTACATGCTTGGAGCGCTTGAGGTAACAACGAGAGTACGTTCATGGCCTTGAGTCAGTGACTTTGCTTTAAAGCAGTAAACGTCAGAGCAGCTTGTGAAGAGAATGATCTGAATGTGCCAGGTGACACTGTGTGTGCAGGTATGTGAGGCAAGTGAACATTTAGCTTCCCTAACGGGGAGAAACACATCCTTCAGACAGGATATTGTGATATTTTGAGGAGGGGCAATTTTGTGGGTTTTTTAGACGTGGTCAATTACAAATAAATGTTACATGATCATGGTGTTGATTTTCAACTTGTTATGTTTAAAAGAAGGGGCAACTAATTACCTAAAATATAAGCATATTTTATCATTTTGAAATATGTCTGTAGAAATATAACCGACCATTTTCGGTTGCAACATTTTCAGCCTCTAAAACTTCCTAAAAAAGTCTAATATAGCAGCTGGAGTGCAACGCTACTTTGGGACATTCATTATTTAGCCCTCTAGTTCCTGCTTGCTCCTAATTAACCACCATTAAGCTTTTAGTGTGTTTTAACCTCAGGCTTCACGCAGTGCAATCTCTATTAGTTTGTAGATTTGTCAGGCAAGCAGAAATCCTTTTAGTGGGCGTACAGTATGTGACAAGATGCACACTCCAACTGCCAAATAAACCCACTCTACAAGCTGGGCTGGCGTCGAGGGTCACCAGTTGGGAACCTCTCACGCAATTCCTACTGTAACACGAAGATACACCTGGGATCGAATAAGGTTTTGATTTAGAAGATCTGATTAGATTTAAGAGTGAAATTACAGCAAGTGGGTGAGACAGTTAGAATAAGAAGCACACAATTACTAAAACACGTTTGTGTGCATGGGGAGTTCTCATACCAGTGCATGGAAGGAAGAGACGGAGAAGATGCCCAGTCGTCCCATGGACAGCTTGGTGGGGCGCGACGCGAAGCCCAGCAGGCGTTTGGGGTTGGGGGGTTCGCCGCCCTGCAGACTGGCCAGGTAGCACCGACAGCGAAACAGATCCATGTGGAACCGCTCCAGGTTCTGCTCCCACAGGAAGATCTAACAAAAGGGAAAGAGTAAAAGAAGGGAGACATTTTTGTTTATGCAAGAAAAACTAACTTGGCAAACAATTCAACTTTCAAGAACTTTATTGTCATTGTTAAGGCAAAAAAAAAGGATTTTGTTCTGGTCCAGTAGGTGCAACATATATAGAATAAATAAGAATACAAGAAATGACTCTTAGAAGCTATTAATACAGAGACATCAAAGGTAAACAGTGACAAATAAATACATATTTATATGCCTCAGATATCATCCTTGTTAGATGGTTATTTGGTCATTTCAGGAGGAGTGAGATGTGGGAGTGCTGAAGCCCCTGTGGAGAGGTATTACTCACCAGCACAACCCCCACCAGTCGCCGACCTGCTGTGCTATGTATCTCAGTGTTGTCCGTGGGAGGTGGAACACAAGGACACACACACACTCACACACTCAAAATGAACATAATCTAGACTTCTTAATTAGCACTGGTTCCTGCCTCCCCCTATTTGTTCCAGGACTTCACACAACTGTTCTTTCTTTGAGTCTTTTATGCAACGTACATGCCGGCACTATTCATGCAAACTCGGTTTGTAAAAATTAATGTGGTTCCAGATAAAGATCACGGAAAAAGTCAGACAGCCTCAGGTTTAGGCTTTTGACTTTGATTCCACAATTTTAGTTAATGTGTCTTTATAGTAGGAAATAAAAAATCTAGCATTTTCTCAGAAGTGTGACACGCTCTGCATGATTGAGTATAACTACTTCCAGGTGCTTTTTTTATGTAATAGTGTTTTCTTTTATGGACTATCAACTGAATGCCACACGCATTCAAAGACACAGAGGGGTTGCCACAAGGAGGCCTTTTGTTTGAGGGCACATTCTTAAGCTATCTTGCAATGTTTACACGCAACTCCAGACATGCATGGAGTAATAATAAAGCTACGAGTGACATTCAACTAATAATGAAGAGATTTAATCCTAAGAAAGAAAATCCAGATGTGGCTCATTCAAAAACAGCTATTAAATTTGGATGGATTAGCAAGGGATTTCAGACTCACCTGCCTGCTGATGTATGCATTGAATGTGTTGCAACATGTCTAATGACTGCATTCTGCACTAAACTAGGAGGTGTTTATAAATGAGCACCAGCAAGAAATGTTTGAACACATCTGTCGTTGCAAGTACTCCTTAAGAACATTTCGTCCGGATGACGGCATGCAGAAAAGATAATTTAAGGCAGAGATTTCAGTGAATGCGAGCACCACCGCAGTTTTAAAGTACAGCGATGTGCATCTGTAAAGCTCCATAGGTGTTTTCATTCAACTCAAGTGTATGCACTCAGTAGGGAGTTCAGCACATGAGATCACAAACCTGGTTCAAATCAGCATCACATGGACATAAAGTGTGAATAATTTGCAGTAATAAAATATAAAAAGCCTTTTTTTCACTCAGACTAATTCCTACACAGCAGCTTTAATGTATTTGAGTACTTTCAGAGTCCATTCGTCATCACTCCATATTGTCTTTTTCCATCTTTGCTCCGTACCTGCTCCAATATGGTCTTCCTCTTCTTGGCGTCGGTAACGGTCGACAGCTGCATGTCTCCCATCTTCTTCATCTTCTCGTCCATGTCGATCTTCTGCTCTAACTTGCGGATCTCAGTCCGCAGCAGGCGTACTGTATCCTCCCTGTGGTGCTGCCGGGCCAGAGCCGCGGCGCAAGCTGAGTGGATCGCCGTGATCCAGTTCTCCAGCTCTGTCTGGCCTGACGTCTGACAGGAAATGGAAACATGGACATTGAATAAATAAAAACAAAAAAAAAAGTGACAGCTAAAAGATTTGAAGTATTATTCCCATTATTAGCCTTGGAGAGGTTGGTCATTACTATCTCATCATCTTAATACTTATCTCTCCATTCATTGATTGAATGTCACTGTTGACAGCTGCCATGAATATAAATAGACACATTTTAGTATTACACAATGGTCACTGCGGGGGATCACTGTCAGAGTATGACAGTGTGGCCTTTAAACATGTCACACATTAAACAAACACATGGACAATGGCCTCGCTTATCCCACACATGTCTAAATGTCATGTACTTGTGCGCCACACACACACACACACACACACACACACACACACACACACACACACACACACACACACACACACACACACACACACACACACACACACACACACACACACACACACACACACAGTTATGTATGTGTGAGTAGAAAACGTCCCCTCCCCCTTTGTTTTTAAAGGAAGCGAATGATTATGCCTCGTGTTAAATACCAGTGTGTCTCTCTCACCTGGAAGAGGAAAGCGTCTCCCACTGAGTTGCTGAGGCAGAAAACAAAGTCTTTTTTGGGATGTTCAGGCACGGCCTGAACGATGCTGTTCTCCACCCACAGTGCATGTTTGGGAACGCTGTTGTGGTCGATCCCAGAACGACAGTCTGAATCGTACAGGAAGAGTGTGCATCCTTGAAGAGCAAAGAAACAAAAATGGAGAGCTAAAGGACACTTTTTACCCATTAAGTACTGTATTTACCATTTTGTTCAATTACATTGTAACCACTTACAAAAGACAAGGCTGTTCAGCACTTCATTTTCTAGTCATTTACAAATATAAAGTGTGTGAAAAATACAGACTAGCAAATAACAACACCAAATGTTGTCCCTTTATGCTAATCATGCATTTAATCCGTCAGTGGTATTTAAGCAGAATAATCAGAAGCACGGGCTCTCTTATTTCATTAGGCAGTCTGATTTATTTATCATTAAGGGGGGGGATGAGGACAGGAAGCTTGCAGAAAAGCAGCTTCAGATGCTGTATCTCATGCATTTAACAAGGATGAGATTGGATTCGACACGGGTGCGGCCGTAAAATTAAATTGTGATGAAGCCTGGGAGAGCAAATGGAAGGCCACACAGAAGAGGGTGAGAGAGGACGTTAGAGGTGACAACCAAGGGCATGGGCTGTGTGAAGTCTGATGTGATTACAGTCTTAAGGGCAGAGAGAGTGGAACATTAAACAGTTTTGAGTCAGGTTAAGACGATGTTTATCTGAAAGTGACATACTGCTGCATGACCGTGTACAAATCCAAAGACGTTTTAAACCTGACAATAGGAGAGCTATGCTCACCTTTCAGAGAAACCCAGTAGTGTTTCCACTTGCGCCTCGTTGCAGGTTCCACCTTCTTGTTTTTCTTATGAACCAAGAAGTTCTTCACGGCCAGAGCCCCTGCTTTTCTGACTGTGCCTTGCGCACAGCCAATCAGAGCGTCCGATGGATATGCACTGCTGAGTGTGCCGCTGCTGCGCTCATCGCTCACAGCGGAGCCGCCCTCCTCCAAGCAGTCCCTACCCTGATGTGTCTGAGGAGAGAATGATTGACAAAATGAGTGATTACAAACATGTTGGATGTGTCATTAAGGATTACAGACAAGCACTAGATAACTAACCCAGGCTTGATTGTCCAGCTCCTTTCGGAAATTCTCATAAACTCCTCCCCTCCCTCCCTCGCCACCTCGTCCTTCTCCTCCTCCTGCGCTGCTGCTCCCGCTGTCGCTGCCGTTGAAGACGCTGCTCTCGGTGGCTGAGTATACTGAGAAAGAGGCTGACATGGCCTTACAGCGCCGTGACACCAGTTCTCCATACCCATCGATCTCCGTGGTGACGCCGTCAATGCCACTGTCCCCATACTCACTGCCCTCACCCAAAACACCCGAGATGTCCTGTGAGCCAGAAAAGAAACAAAACAGATTGATTTACAGATTATTGATTGGATGGCTAAAACAATGTACACAAACACAGCTTAAGTTACATAAGGGGTCTCTGAGTTTACATTTGGGCCTGTGTGTATGTGGGTTGGTGCACATGTTTGGCATTTCTGCTAAGAAAAAGCTTTCTGGCTCTCTGTGCTTTCACACTTTTCAATAACCAAAGTGAGACTCCCTCTGTTCTTTTTCTCTTTGTTTTTGCTGTGTTGTCAGTCTATTTTTATCTGGTCTATAAAACCCGTAAGCCTGGCTAGATGAATTTATAATAAAGACTTAGGGTGCTTCGCTATCCAAAGATGCTTGGGGGTTCTGGGAAGGAGTTAAAAGAAAAGCCTGGGTTGCTATTTTACCACTTAATTCTGATTAGGCAACGTTCATCAATGACGCATGATAATTACAGATAGAAAATTAACAATCTTTATTCTACAGATGGTAGTTTTGTTTTTTTGTCCATGGCTTCTTAGTGATACATTGACTTTGCTTCTCCTTCTCTCATCCTCTGGTTGAACCTGCTTTTGGAAGACCGTAAGAAAAGCTTATACATTATGTTCAAAATGTCTCTGTGTGCATATTTATGCGTGTTAGGACCCTGTGTATGGTTATGGAAAGGGGCATGAAAGGTATTATGCTTTAATGCTTTAATTTCCGGAGGGGGAACGGAGAAACCAGGCCAACATGGACTAGTAGCCCCACAGCAACTTTCTATCTGAATCTTTGTAATCCCTTTCCCCGCTACACAAATATACACACTCACTTGGATGTGCATACAACATGCACACACACACACACACACACACACACACACACCCACACACACACACACACACCCACACACACACACACACACACACACACACACACACACACACACACACACACACACACACACACACACACACACACACACACACACACAGGAAACGGCTTTGGTTGTCAACAAAATGTAAATTTTCGTCCTCTGTAATGTCTGTGAACCCCATGAACTTCCTGGATACTACTGGTAAACAAAGTGCTCTATCATTCTGTGTTTATGTATAAAGGAGAGACAGAAGAGACAGTATACGACAGAAAGGACAGAAAGAACACTTTTAAACTGATTAAAGTTTGTTACATTTTGTACAAAATGTGATCTAACCTGAGTCGTCTGTGCGCGACGTCCCTGGAAAGCCGGGCGCGGTGCGGCCGGGATACCTAGTCCTGCCAAGCCCTCCGACAGACAGTGGGAGCGTCGGCAGGGGAGAGTGAATGCTCCATACCCACCACCATCCTCGTCGGTGGGAGACATCAACCCCTCCTCCCCCTCTTCATCTCCATCGCACTGGGCCTCTCTGCGGTTTTTAGAGTAGCGGCTCCTCTGCCCCCTGAGGCCGGGACTCTGCTGGCTGCACAGATGGTCCAGAGACGATGCCCTTTCAGCTGAGCCTGGAATATACACAGGTGGTTATTGCAGGGCAGTGTGTGCGTGTGCGCATGTTTGAGAGCAAGTGTTTTCTGATTACTGTCAGTTACGTTCAGATTTCTTTCTCACATTTGATGTTTAAATTACCTTTCTCAGTGTTGGATTTTGTGTGTGTGTGTGTGTGTGTGTGTGTGTGTGTGTGTGTGTGTGTGTGTGTGTGTGTGTGTGTGTGTGTGTAGCAAGCCCTTCAATTATTCTGAGATGGCTTGCCCCCTGGTGCAGCACTTAGACCATCAGCAGTGAAGTTAGCAGCTCCTGCCTGCTGTTGCGTTGATCTCCTGCACAGCGCCAGTTAAGCTAACAATCCCGTGATCAGCTGAACTCCTGAATGTGATGGATGGCAGTCAACCTTCAATCAGCAGGTTTTCTGAAATCCTCGTTCCCTACCTAGTGAGTGTCTTTGTGCAGCTTCCCCCTCATCACTTGTAAAGTGAGTCAAATCAAGCTAACACCCCTGCGCACGTGCACATACAGTATATACACTATGAGAACATTTTTATCGACCATCAGTAAACACTTTTTGTCCAAAAATCTATACATTTTTGAAACTTTACTATTTACTGTATTAATTAAAGTTGGTAAATGTAACATGTTGGCTAAGACTTAATGGAGAAAGCACTGCTCTTTTTAGTCACTGTCACATTGAAATACTACATGAGAACATTTGATCTGTATTCTGTAAGGTCAAAAGAGTGTGTTCACGGGAGTGTAAGTGTAAGACCGTAAGAAAAGCTTATAAAGGATGTTCAAAATGTCTCTGTGTCACAGAGACATCCTCACCTGCATTGCCTCGGGGACATGCAAACTGCTCCTCCTCCTCCTCCTGTTCTCCTCCATCTATGATCTCCTCAGTGCTGGTCAGATGCTCCTGGCTCAGGTCCGACATAGAGAACTCCAGGCTGTCTTCTCTCCACATGTCTGCCGACTTGGACCTCTTCTTTTTAAAACTCCCTCCCTCCCGTGGACCCTCAGTCATTCTCTGGAGGTACGTTTCCTCACCAATTACATCCCCCTCCCCCGTGGAGTCCTCTCCTCCGTCCAGAGCGACAGTGTCTGCCTCCGAGGTTTCAGGAGTCGGTGTGGCCAAGTTGTCATCATCGTGTTGAAAGGACTCCGGCCTCATTGTCATAGCGACGCGCTGTGTCCAGTGAGGGTTGATGCCGAACTCTTCGAGGGCATCTGTTGCGTTAAAAGGCTCCAGTCCGTTCTCTGCTAAGGATTGTGGGATGCTGGGGGTGCTGGAGGAGCGGGTTGAGGCATCAGAGTTTCTGTGTTCCTGTTTGACTGAAGAAGAGTGCCGGGGGCGACGCGTGATTGGCTGCTTGCTGGAGAGCCGGAGTGACCTGGAAGTCTGCTTGCGGGAGATATGTCCCGACGCGTTGTCGTAGAAACCGCTGTCCCCGTTCTGACTTTCCACGTTACCCATGATTCAACTGCTTAGAATAAAGCATAAATATCTTAGAAATGTTAACATTATCGATATTGGGGTCATATTTTAAATGAGTAACCGTTTTATAACTACTTACGACAAAATCTATTGACATCTGTTTTCATTTAATGGCACAATAATCACTGAAGCTAATACCAAACTAAATAAGAGGGCTATACTGTATATATCTACGTTAAGTTAATCAATCTCCTCCAGGAAATCGATACCACTGGTGTAAAAGTGTGTGTACCAGATGGAGAAAGAGTATTACATTTACTAGCAACAGCACACGTTCATTTCTGACAGCTGTGTGTGTATTCATGTGATTTACAGTAACAGTTTGTATATAAAGACAGGCTTGTGTTTTAGACCCTCTGCGTTTAATCCATTATCAAACTGAAGGCCTTGCCGTCTAATGGCATTGGCTTTAAAACTCTCTGACATTTCTTGTTGAAAAGCATGGTCAATCTCTGTGCTGGGTGAGAGGCTAACATTTGCCGGTCCATTAATGGTACGGCAGAGGTACCCGGGATCTCGTTGAATGCCTTATTGAGTTGAGCTGACAGGCACATGAGATAAACGATCAGGAATCCACAGATACGCAGGGGCGACGTTCCCGTGCCAACTGACCTTAATGTTTGATATGTTAGTTCAACACCCTCACACGAGGTTACATGGAGGCAATAAAGTTAATTAAAAATTGATTTGGAGCATAAACACGGCTAATATTTCCTAAGGGTTTTTTCTAGTGTTGTCCCATTGAAGTATTCACAATGCATCAAAATCAAAGACATCTCAACTGTTAAATGCCTTTTTTTGTTTAGGTATATTGCAATTTAATTCAAATCAGATCTTCCAATCTTGGCAGTGCAGTGCAGTAGCATCTATTGCTTTGATTGCATAATTCCTTTTGCAAGTACTTTTCTCCTTCAGTGGTGTTACAATTATTCATGTACTCCCAAAACAGTTAAAATGATCAAAGAAATCTGTTTTAAAGTGCGCAGTGCTGATTATAGAGTTATCCGAGCATCCTGCACCGCCTCATGCCCTCTGTTATATAAGAACTTGGAGCTGCTGAGTCAACTGCTGTCAGATCAGTCGGTCCTCTGTGAGTCACACATCATCAAACCCACACTATCAGGTTCTCAGTGTAGGCTCGAACTGCAGAGAGACACTGAGAAACATATTTTCTATCATCAACACATCATTTTGTCTTGTATTGAGAATCAAAAGTAAATTAAAAGTATTCCAAAACAACTGGTACAATTCATTATTGTTACTGTGCATTCAGCAGTAATAAGAGAGCAAAGTGTACCAACTGTGGTTACCTGTGGTTATGCAGCCACATCACTAGCTTCTCCACATCAGCGCAGTGTCATCTCTCCCCGACCGCATGATCCTCCAACGCCGGTCTCAGTTTGCCCTGAGAGGAACAAAAGAGACAGAAGTGTTTCAGTGGAGCTGTCACAACTTCAAAGTGACCAGATGTGTCAAACGCACACAAGGGAAGAGAGAGGAGACGGGAAGGGGAAGGTAGTTCTGAAACCACTGCAGAGGATCTGCCAGGTACAGTTGAAAGGAAAGCTGTGGAACACACTAGAGAGGGAGTCTATAGGAGGAGACAGGGGGCAGGATGAAAGAGAATAAAGGACACTGTGGTCCGTAAGCTTGGAGTTAAGATAATGCAGTGAGGCAAGTAAAACACACATATTTAAATACACACATATACAAAGTCACAGATCATCCGAAACAAAGCGCAGAGGCATTATCTGCGCCTGAGGGGAGATAAAACTCACAAACAACCGCAATTTCTTTGAAATGCACCCTGGAACTCATTGCCAAGCTGAAACCATACAAGCATGTAGAGGCATGTGCAAAAATCATATTGGGATAACACCCTGCAGACGAAGAGATGTGTGCACACACACACACACACACACACACACTATTTGTAAAATGACAGAACATGAAAGCCACCATGGTGAATGATTTTCTGCTTAAGACTCAATTAAACGATCCTTGCCAACACGACCTAATTTTCCCCTAATACCAGCCCTGAGCTGCTTAGAGTAGACCGTGATTTCCATAATATGCTATGTATAGTGTGAAGGTATGCAAGTTTAAGCCCTGTGTGTAGTTTTGCACATGATTTCAGCTCACAGAAAGATAAAATAAATCTAGTTTGTACGAAGATATCACTGAAGCTCCTTCTCAGTCGGCTGAGGCCCCCGAGCAGGATACAGCAAACACTACCGTCAGATTTGTTTGTGTTCTGATAAGCAGGAGAATAATGGAAAAGAGATCATTTGTAAATAAGAAAGAGCGGGAAACAAGCAAACGAGAAAAAGAAAATTGCTGTCTCTATCATTTGCAAAGCAGATGTCAATCAGCACAGTCTGCCTTTCAAATGTGGCGAGTAAGTAAGTCTGACTTTTTCCCACAATGCTAACAAAACACTTTCTCTACAACTTTGTCTACACCTGCTGCTTTTATTATTGATTAACCGTCTGTTTGATTATGCTCTGGGGAAGTAAAACAAGGAATCAACACTTGTTACAGTTCTGGGAAAAGATACAGAAATGAGAGTTCAGAAAAGGGAAGTGGAAAGGACAATTAGAGAAGTAGTGGTTGTGGTAATGCAAGTGCGAGTGAGTGGAAACCAAATACAGTGTTTTGTTCCACTAGTCAACTCTGACTTTGCACCAGGCCAGCATGGGTGTTAGCCACTGCAGTGCATTTCCCCCCAGCTGTGAGAAGCAGTTACATAAGATCAACTTGACCCTGATACTTCTCCTCCTCTTCCGTTCCCCTGCTTCTCCCTCCACCTTTTATTTCTCATAACTCCTCCATCCCATCCGGCTTAATCAGACATATTCCAACCCACACACTTGCCACCTACCCCTTAAAACAAACAGAAACACACATAGTAGGATGCATGCACAATGCTTGACACGTGCTGAATATCTATTTTGGAGATAGTCCTGCTTTCCTTTTGGAATCTTGTTTCAATGGTTGGCCATAATGTCATTGCAAACACAGGACTTGATACCTAAAACGCTGTATAGATGGATAGTGCATGCGGGTTCCGTGAATGGAAATCAATATAACCCACTTATACACAAAACAAACCACCATTTGGATACAAAACATTTTAGAAAATAGATTTTTTTATGACTTAGAGCTCTTGGTTGCATTGGCCTATGTAGCTAATCTATTCTTCTATCTGTCTGAGTGGAAGTGAAAAAAACACGCACAGGCCAAACAAACAAAACAATCCTGTCCGACACAACTCAGGGGAAATCAAACCACTGCTTTTCCTCTGGCGGTCTACAGTCTAAAATGTTTAGTCTCTTGGTCTTTCCTCTCCCTGTGCCCTGCAGCAAAGCATGGCAGAGGGGAGAGGGGTAGCAGGGAGAGAGAGGGAGGATGGGGAGCCCTATGCTAAACCCACGTAGAGCTGAGAGGTGAGGCAAGGCTGGAAGCTAAATGCACGAGGAGGGAGGGTTGCAGACGCAGAAAGAAAACATATTGGTTGTCCTGTGCTATGAATAGAAGTTTGATATGGAAAAGTGTGAAAACAGGGGCAGACACAAATAAAAACCAGAGCGAGGGAGAGATAGACAGAGACAGATTGGGGGGTCCTATTGTTGCCGAGCTCTAAGTGGTATAAGTAGACATGTGCTCTGGCTGCCTCTCTTCGGGCTTAATTGAGGGAGCCGAGACAAAAGGGGAAACATAATTATTCGTTCTCTTTCTCTCAGTCTCTCGCTCGTAGCTCTCATTCTCGCGGTGTATTAACACATTGAGAGAGTGTATTAATACAATGGCCTGCGCAACAGCAGCCAGAGCATCATTACCATGCAGACATGCCCACTCAGGAGCACATGCACACACACAAACACACACACTGACGGCATACAAAGAACAATGTTGCTGAAAAAAAATTCCATTCTGACTGAATGTTTTTATTTTCTAAGAGCACAAAATAAAACAAAAAAGTCCTTCGCTTCATCCTAGACCCCATATTTCACATTTTTGTTTTGTATAAATAGCAGATCAGCTGTTTTCGAAGTACATAATAAAGAGTATAATGGACACACTGATTTATAGACAGGGCTGAGTATCATACTGGGACCGAATGTGGCATTTAACTACGCTGTCAGATGCAACTCTGCACTGGAGCTGTCAGACTCATGTTGTCACAGTTGCGTTAGAAAGACGCTCATCACCTATAGGCTCTCACGTCTATCACCATAACCTCACACGAAAGCAGGTAGCTTCCTGTGGCATACAATAGTACAAAGGCAGACGTTGCTTCCAGTCACACACACAACTGCCCAATTTTCCCAGGAGAAATGTGAGCAGGTTTTCCGACACACATGCTCTCACACTCTTTGGATAAATACCAAAGGCCTGTCAGAACAGCCACGGAGCAGGCACACCCTGCTTCCCCCCACCAATCTTTTCATCTCTGCACCTGTCCCACAGCTCCACCCTACATGACACACGGCTCAGCTCTCCAAATTCAAACCACACATGACGTGGATGTGAGCTACTGTACTGCAGTGCTCTGTGATCGAAGCCAAACGAAACCTGTCTCATTGCTTTTAGGAGACCTGTCACAGTCTAGACTGCTGACGGAGTGGCTGCTGAAATCAGACTTCAATTTATGAAATCGATAAGCACCTGTATCCCTGAAATACAACAAACCTTCAAAACAATGTACACACCTTTACCTATAATACTGTGTTGTCTTGAATGTTGCACAAGAGCATATAAAGAACAATGCTGCAATAGGTGTAACTTTATTCTACAACTGTTGTCTTAAATGTCCAACGAACCTGGGGGGGAGAGTCATAAAAACTCACCTCTTCGAACCTGGCAAACTTTTACTTTATTTATCTCTTGTCTTTTTTATTACCTCTGTAAAGCAACTTTGAGCACCTGTAAAAGAGTTTATAAAATAAATGTATTATTATTATTATTATTATTGTTGTTGTTGTTGTTGTTGTTGTTGTTAAATTAAAAATAAATATATGTTTCACTTTCTTTATCTAACATGTGCAAACAGGATCTGATCCTCAAAGAGAGGAAGATATCTCAAGCTTTTATATGTTGGGTTACATTTTTATTTGGTGTACAATTTAGTTTTATTTAGGAGTGAAGTCTTAAGGTTAATCTATTTTAAAGGATTTGAAGTTTTTCTTAGTTATTACCGTTAGTCAGTGTGCATTACACAATAAAACACACTCTCAAGAGTCATTTGTTTAAGACTGGGTGAATATGTTTTCAGATTTTGAATAACCGCTGATGAGAATAAACAGCTTCTTATGTCCTCAACATTCCCCCTGCATAGTGACATGGACAACCCAATAAATAACCCAGAGACAAAAGTGGAACCCTAAAAGACACATTAAAGGTAATAACAGAAGTGACCAGTCTAGACACGGCTGAAACCAGAGAAGCTCTCAGCTTGATCTCCCTGACCTCCCTCTGCACCCTCGAACCATGACCCCCACCCCCACTCCATCAAGCATTAAAACACATGAAGCAGTCGCTGGACTCACCCTTCCCTGAGGCCTTTTCTCGCACCTTTCACATTCTTTAAATGTTTACCGTACCCCCTACCTCAGAGTGGGGAAAGAAGTGCTAAGTTGCTCTCTGGGGGGTAAACAAAGGAATCTCTGGATGGGGGAATACTTAATTCCAAGCAAGTCAAAATAGAATACCATGGGAATGTGGGACACGGTTTTATCAGAGCGCTCCATGCTCCTGGGTTTTGCATAAACACCTGCATGCCCCCGCAGAAACACACACAGACACACCTGGAAACCTGGGAGCATGTACACCTGGGCTTCCCTGTTGTTTACGCTGCAAACCTGCTTTGAAAGATAACAAACACACTGTTAATAACATGTGGATCCGGACGAGGTGCACACTCCATGGTCCAAACAAAAAAGGGTCGGGGACTCAATAATTAGTGCCCGTATGTATGTGCACACCTAGGCTTGTGTGCATTGTGTACATTTGAAAAGGACTATATTCATCTAATGCTGAGATAACAGATATTCTCTGGAAACATCCCATTGTAGAGACGGGAGCACACACTCCACTGCTCTACCACAGTCCCGCTGAGACGGCACTGTCTCAGACATCACTGGTAGAATTCCCTGGAAGAGGGAGATTAGCTCATTATTCATCCTTTCGGGATCTGACAAGACACGCGCCACATCCCCCCCGCTCTCAGCTCAAACACACACATGCACATACACAAACAATTTGCCTGCAAGCATCGAGCCCCGACTGCTGCTTAAATCAAACATTCATTTTCTTTTAACTGGTGAGAGACAAATTATAATTCCTTCCTCAAGAGCCCTTTCATTTTGAGGACCACAGACAAGGGCAAAGCATACGAATGACAGAATATAGTAGAGTGGGAGGAAATAAGACGATTGCTATTCATTTATTAAGGCCCCTTCTATTAGTCGTCTCCTAATAAGGAAGTAGGGAACACAAGTGATAAGATCAGGACTGTGATGATAGTGGTAATAAAGCAAATTGACTGAAAACTGTTAAGAGCAATGAGAGAAACCAAGATGAAAAATAGAAATAACATTTGCAAAGCAGGGGGAAAGAGATAATTATGCAGCACAGCATATCATCTACAAAATGACGTATCCAATGATTTTTAGATTTGGGTCAATGTCTGTGTGGCAGCTGAAGATCAAGTGGAAAAGATAAAGGGCAGTAGAGCCAATTCACTCCACTTTACTCCTCAAGTGTCACTTACTTCATTAAATACACTGCTCCGTCTTCCTGGAAGCTTACACTGTGCGCTCCTTAACTCGGATTTCAGCTGACTGTCTCTGCAGCGTGGTGCAGTAAAGGATTACCATATTTTAAAAAAATCCTTCTTCCACAAGTCCTCCATTGAGTGAGAGGCCCGAGAGAGTCTATGAGTGTGTGTAGCTTTGGATGCTCCACTGCTGCTGCAAACTCAGCGATCAGCGAGTCCCCGGATGAATTCAAGGCAGGGAACCCCAAAGATTTAAACATCCCATTATGACCATTTAACATGTATATTCAAATGTGAGGCTTTTACACTGAGTGATCAGAGAACCCTAATCTATCACATGTTCTGAGATGAAGGAGGAGATCAAGATGTGTAAACCTAAATTTAATCTTTTTGGACTTTTGTTGTAGTGCCACTTGAAATCCTCCTAGAGGTACAACCACCAGCAAGCAGGAGGTGGCACACCAAAGGGCCTTTTGTTGAATAATAAATCATCCTCAGCTTTTTTTTTTGCCATTCCTCAATCAACGCTTGATGAAATAGTGATTGCGCAGACAATCGCCAGTCATCGAAACCAATCAGCTGAATATTCATGGGATTTGCTGCTCTAAATATGCGAGAGGCAGTGCAAGAAGTGTTGTTTAATTATCCAGGAGGAGTGGGACGAGACATTGACTGTGCTCCAGATTCAGACGGTAACCGTAGAAACCCTGCGGGGCAAGACGCAGCCTGGGGGAGGAGCGGCTGAGTGTGTGGATATAAGATAGAAAAAGATGTAACAAAAGAAGAGTACTGGACGGACGTGGCAGCCTTTTTGAATTTCTTGAAGTCACACGTGGGAAATGACAGGCTTCTACATACAGGATGGAAAAGAAACTCCACATTTAAAAACATTGAATTTGTTGGACTAGGTTTTATTAAACCGCAGCCACTGGTGTCATCCATCCAGTGGAACACTCCTTTATCTAAAAATAATCAATATATTTTAGAGATTGCCTTTACATTTTATCAGCACTTCAATCCAGGAAGGCTAAAATCGTGTCACTAACTGAGAAATCAATTCATCACTTTTATCAGTCTGTTAAATAATCTGTCTTATCACGTTTGCCCTTTGGCTCACGGTTTACTGTGTTGTTTGTGCTACTGGATTTTTCTCTTGCTGTGATTGTATTGTGATGCAGGTTATTCTGTGTAATCTCAGTTACCTGGTGACAAATTCTTCTCAACTTGGTTCACAAGGCAAAAAAGTAATGAAGAGGGATAAGACACACTTCTGTAGAGAGTTTTAGGCCTGAAACATTTAGTAGTGTTGTGTAATTTCCCCCACTTTCTCCCTTAACTGCACTACTGTGAGGAGTTTTCTTTTCTAAATGAAGGGTCTATGTTATTCAAGCGTTGTTGATAAAATGTAGTTTCAGATGTTCATGTTAGTTCAAAAAGTGGGTACCATTTTACAATAAGACTACCCTTATAAAGGGTTCATAAAGGGTTTATAATTAGGTTATTAATGACGTTGTTAACACTTTATTACTCATTAAGAACCATTTATAAACCAGTTCAAACATAGTTTTCATACATCGACAGAGGCTCACTATTTGGCAAGATGACCAAGCCTTATATTGGCTACCTAGCTCACTTTGTCTTCTTCCTCAGCCAACATCCTCGGTATCTGTTGTTCACTGAGTTGATTCTCCCCCATTCAGCTTGATGTTTTTTTTTATCTCTTGTCTTATAAAAGCTTATTAATGATTTATAAAGTGTTCACAAAAAATAAATGAATTACAAACTATTCGTGAACCCTTTATAAGGGTAGTCTTATTGTAAAGTGGTACCGAAATGGATCATGTGTTTTCATTAAATCCAATGAAGGAAAACCCCAATAAATATGTATGTGGGGCAAAAAACAACCACGTTTAAATGTCACTTCATTTTGGCAGCAATACTGTCCGACACTGGCATGTGCAGACACCTGCAGACAAACACAGACAGGTGTGAATGGAGCCAAATTGGTAGGTAATACTTCCGATTCCGCTCAGTTCATGTTGAAGAGACAGCAAAATAACAGGGTCTGTGTGAGTCAGAGAGAGAGAGAGAGCGAGAGAGAGAGAGAGGGGGATAAGAGGGTTTTAGCCAAAGGTAGACTGATTGAGGTGGGAGGTTGAGAATGGGGGATGGGATGAGAGAGGAAAGAGGGTCTGAAAAAAAAAGGATTGTGATGAAAGGGGGATGAGAGGCTGTTAGAGCTGGTGGATTCGAGGGCTACAGGTAGGAAGATGAATGATGTGTGCTGAGGTGGAAGGGGACATGAGAGGTAAAGAGGTGGAGTGGTGCTGATAGGTCCTGAGGGGCTGATAGAGATAGATGTTGTGTCAGTTCAAAGTAGAACAGATGTGAACAGACCCCATTTGTTGTCAGTAACGATATGGCCGGGGTAAGACTATCTGGAGAGGGTTATTGTCCGAGGTAGTGTGTGTGTGAGAGGTCCTGATATATGAGGTTCAAATATTACAACAATCTGCAATATGCTTCAAGCATTAGTTTGCTCTGGTTTTAATCAAATTGTTAAGAGTTAGCTTTTTAGTACCAACCAATTATTACCAGAAAGCAAGAGAGAGGCTTTGGCATGCCTGCACAAGGAGTGGAGAGGGTACTACGGGATCCAAAAGTTGGTTGAGAGTTGAGCTTACACAGGTAAGTATCCAGGTAGTGTGAAGAAAAAAGTAAGCGGCAGTGGAATGGGCAACACTGCGAAGAAAGGGGGAGGGGGACAGCAGGAGGTGGAAGGGGAAGTTATTTTAGTACATCCCTGCACCTGAGTCAACAGCGGTGCTTGCAAACAAAGCGGCCCCTTGAAGGAGAGACAGGAGACAATACAGAGCAGTGAGGGATGGGGGTAAGACATGTTCGGCAAGAATGTGACAGACAAACAGCAGCTCACTGCATTGTGTCTCTGCCTCTCAGGCCAAGAGAGGACGCAAACCACCAAAACTATTTAGTCTGGTACACAAACCTTATGAGACAGAGCCGGGGGGGGCTAAAGTTTGGCAAAATGTATTTTCTTTTACTTGAGAAATGCTTAAATAAAGTTTTCTACAGGCAAAAAAGAACAAAATAAACAAAACTATTGATAGTTGTTGTCCATGTCTGCACACACATCTATACAGTCCATGTTAAATTGCTTGCATGCTGTCTGGTCAAGTGAGCATGCATACTGTTTCAAATCGCTTACTGTACTCTTTTCACATGATCAGATTGTTTTCATCTGCCGTTTACTAAGGAAAACACCCTTTTCTATTGCTACTTCTTCATTTGTGCATTACACACTACCACACACACAAACATCCTTGCACACAGCAAGGTGTGACCGATTAAAAGGATGGAACCACACCCAGTATGTTGCATCTCAGTTCTGCAAAATTTCAATGAGCACTTATTTTAGCACACAACAGGTCAATTTTCCCACAGACATTAAGCTTAAGTTTAGACTCAAACAAAACCCAGTGAAGATTAGGGCTGAAACTAATGACTGTTTTCATTATTTATTTATTTATTTCTAAACTGATTGATCATTTAGGACAAGAAAAAGTCAGAAAAAGGGAAGAAACATGATAGTTTAGAGTCTAAAGTTATATCTTCAAATGTTTCTGGTGTCTACATGTAAGGCTTTTTATGATAGCAAGCCCCTTTGTGTTTACTTTTTTAATAAATAGAAGGTTTTTTTGACATTTACATGATAACAAACAGGACAGTAAAGCTCTGCAGTATTTTCCTGAAACCTGCATTTTTTCTGAACTGATCAGGGTAGTATTTATTAAATTTGCACTACAGTCAACAAATAGGTTTTAAAGGTTGCTCAACCACCATGAAATCCCTGGCGACTATATGAGTAGGAGTCTCGTTGGATTTAAGCAAGTGGTTAAATGATGTCTTACAAAAAAAAACTATGACTGAGACGAGGATGTAAACAACATGTCAGAAATGTGTGCCATCTCTTCAGTAGATGGGGTTTTGATCTAGGTCAATGGGTCCATTTCCCGTGAGTTGAGCTCTTGTGCGGATCGAGCTGGAGGTTATTGTTTGGGCTCTGAGTGGCTCCGGTGAATAGAGCCTGCCTCTCGGTGCATTAGTGACCTGTATAAGCTCCACACAAGTCACTGACATCTGAGTGCAGGCCTGAGGGGAGAGGACAAAGGCAATATGACCAAACATGCACACACACTCATGTGTCTAAAAGCTAACGCACCAAAAGGCAATGACAAAAACACACAGAAACCTTACACAGCTCTCACCACTTCTTATCCCAAAGAAACTCAATCCGGAGAACAAAACAAAAACCTCCGCAACTCTGACCGTAAGCCTTCATCACACACTTTCAGACACATTTGAACATGCACACACTTACAAATGCATGCACAGGCTTTTGAGACGCCTGATCCCACTGCATCACTTCCAGGTCAACAGGCAGGATTGTAAAATGTGACTATGGGATGAGCACCGAGTCGCTGGTCAGCATTCTCTTTATGTAACTAATGTAATGTGGGGGATGAAGGAAAGAAGGACAAGAGACAAAGGCCTCTGCTTTTATCAACTTGGACAGAAACACACACACACACTCCAAAAAATCAGGGGGTGTAAAGATTTCCAAGCTGATAAAAAAAAAAGGAAATCCCAGGATGGCCAAATCTCTTTGAAAACACTCTAACTCTCCTGCAGTAATTCCTCTCTGAAATCCCTACTCAGCACATCACACAAACTAGCATTTCACTCTGAAGTCTTTTAAATCAGCTTCCTGTTCAGGTTACATACCAGCATGAACACATCCTTTGTTGGCTCAGTACACCAAATTATACATATTCACCTTAACCTGCCTTTTTTTCTGAAATAAAGGGCACCCTAGAAAAAAAATATGTAGATCCAACCTTCTGTATATCAAAGAAGATGTAGATGCATGCATGCTTGCACACGCAGGCACAAACACGCACTTACAAATCATCAGTTGGCAGACAGTGTGGGCTGGAACGCAACAGTGATCAGAGATAATGGGCAGACAAGACAGGGATGGCAATGCTGTCACACCGAGAAGGGAGGAAAGGAGGGATGATGGGGCACGAGTCAGAAAAAGAGAGACAAAGGAAAAAAGAGAGGAAGAAAGAACGTGAGAGAAAAAGGAAGAAACTCCCAATTGATCAGCAGACACAGCGCAGACAAAAGATAGGAAATGAGTGAACATGCCAGCTCATGTCAGCTCTGAGACACCCCTCCCCCTTCTGGGCCCCCTCACAAATTAGAGGCATCCCCTTCTGCTTCTCCCACTCCTTTTCCCATCATCTTCTTCTTCTTCTTCTTCTTCTTCTTCTTCTTCTTCTTCTCGTCAGGGGGTTGATGATAGGATGTTTTTCACCTGATGTTTCTCACTCTCCTGCTAACAACTCTTCGGGTCTTGTTCAACCAGTCAGGTGACATTACTAATGGACGCACAAACGCGTCAGTGTGACATTATGTTTCTACTGACTCATTCGGCCTCCCTTGCACAATTTCTCATGTTTTCAAAAGGCCATTTAAAAAGGCCAGGAGTATGGAAATACATGCACATGGATGTTGAAAATCCAAGTGGTTCAACATACTTGTCTCGTGTGCCCTTGAATGAAACCATGTCTCTGTGTGTACCCATCATCACCAGCAGCATGCTTTATAACCAGGTCAACCAAAGACCTTTTGACTGGGTTTCCTGTTCTGTTAATCATCTCACAACCTCCCTTTTATTTATCTTGTCACACCCTTGAGAGTTACTGCCGTCAGCTACACTGAGGGATTCCCCAACTATTGAATGCAACTATGACGGAACCAACACCTTAATTGCACACACTCCAGAGAAACAGAAACACAGTGTCTCTCTCTCTCAGCTGTCGGTTTTGTCTTCGTCTTTGTCACACAAAACAGACGTCATTTGTATCTGTCTGCTACGGGACTGCAAGTGACAGCAGCAGAGTGAAAGACAGAGAACCCACAGGAACACATTCAAAAAACAAACATTTAAACAGCTTGATTGCAAGTGGGGAGATGGGCACTGGGGGCTGCATAAGCCCTGTATTTGCTTAACAGCAGAAATAAGACGACCACTGAGGATGTGGGATGGAGCGTTTCCAAACAACGATTGAAAGAGGGGAGGAAGACGCACAAAGATGAGAGGGAGAGAGACATCACCCATTTCATACTAATTGCATCATCCCTTTATCATGCCCGCCACACGCCCATCACACTGCATCTTATGTACTGTACGTGTTATCATACAGAGAGGCCGCCTGCCCCGCCACAAGGTCAGAAGAGTCAGATTCACTGGAGAGGAGAGATGAGTGAGAGTGTTTGCAGCCAGCTTGTTGTTCCCGATGATGAATATTATCATTTTCAGTTGTAAAATGTGTTATTTTCTTGGAGAGTGTATGAGCTTTACATGAGCAGATCAAAGGATGAGTGTGTCTTGATTATTTGTATTTATGGTATAGATTGTATTAAGGCTGCAGAATAGCTACTAGTGTGTCCACTTGTCAAAACGAATCTGCTGTCTACAAAATAATCATCCAACTTTATGGGTTAAGACTTGGTATGTGATAAAGTTAATGTACAGATTGCAGTACCTGTGTAGTTATCTCCTCAGTTAGGCTTTTAACCTAAAGGCAGGATGTGTGTAAAAAAGGACACACCTACTTACATCTGCCCTATAGGTGAGCTGACTTAGTCTGAGAGAAATACATCAAACTGGGTCAGTATGTACACACACCCACACACACACACACACACACACACACACACACACACCCGCTCAGCCACAGGGCTCACTTAGCGGAGCCCCATCCCCCCTTTCACGCTCACAAACAATATTAGCTTACTGTACACACAGACGGAGCACATGGTTGTCCTGAACACACTTGCACACTTAGTAAATGGACACACACATACACATTAACCTGGATGAGCGCTTTGTTACTGTGAGATAATGCAACCCACCCCCCCTTCCTCTTTTCAGAGCCCCTGGGTTTTTTTGCGTAGTCTTTGTCAATGTTGGGTAAAAAGTGTGTGCACGTCCCCACACGCACCAGTTTTTATCTGCCACTGTAAATCCTTCACGGATCACTCGCTCTAAACACCCTGCCAATATTCAACTACCTCATGATGGAAACTGAAGCAGTGAATTGTAGCAAGACATAACGTGAAGAAAGATAACAAGGAAGAGGGAGGGGGGGGGGGGGGAATGGTTGTAATTCTGCTTAAAATCACAAAGGCTAATAGCACAGCATTTTAAATCTCAATGACAGGGCTGGGTACTGTTTATGACTTACCAAAAATATGTAAACACAGTTTTCCAGTAATAAAAAAGCATTCGACAGTGAGAGATTTTTAAATCTATTAAAACAACTTACTACAACTTACTGACTATGACACCCTAAATTGCTCAGAGTGATTAGTCCAGTCCCTTAGATGGTAACAGGGTAAATGAGAAGCCAAATGTTTAGCAATAGCCAGACATTTACCAAATTACAGGTTTGCAATGTTTTTCTTCACTTTGTTAAAGACCATAACTTGTCATGCCAAAGAAAAATTAAACCACACGATGTAAACACTTGCATGGGTTTTAAATATCATGTTAATCAAAAGGTCATTTTGATCAAATCCAGGAATATATAACAAAATGACCAACAAAACTAAATGTGCCACAATAAACAATTCACATTATCATACCTGCACTGAATTATCTCAGGGAACCAAATATATGTTTTCCTTCTTCAGAGAAGCATGAAAATAAGGGAGTAGAAAGGTAGACCCTCTGCTCTCTGACCTCTCGTGTTTGACCCTCTGCTCAGCTGAGACCTCACAGCTCCAGGAACCAGCTACACACAGATGGTAAACACTTCTGTAGTATTCAGGTATAAAAGCACATTTGCAGACTTTACTTTTTTAAAAATCTTTTTGTATCTCCTTTTACTTGCAGCTTGTCCTTTATCCCTTCTCTTTGGCTACACACTCTTTCTTATCCTTTCTTGTAAGCTACTGTTGCTCTCTGCCAAGTCTTCAGCAGCACACTGCCTTTCACTGCTGTTCCCAATACTTCCAGTAGCCCTCAGGTCTCTCTCTTTGTCTGACTAGTTTGTCTCTATTCTGCTCTTTAGCTGCATCTCCTCTTCTATTCGATAATAATATTTCCACACAACAAACAGCTCTCACACACACACACACACACACACACACACACACACACACACACACACACACACACACACACACACACACACACACACACACACACACACACACACACACACACACAAGCCTGAAGCCCCACACAAAGTAGGCTAATGTCTTTATCAGATCCAAATCCGTTAGTGTATGATCCCTCTCTCCACATTTGCATTGTAAAACTGCGATGGAATAACCACGAATGTGTGAACTGTCCTGCTATGGCTCCATAACAAGTCATAGTTACTGTAAGAACTGTCTGAGTTTAAATCACTTTATCTCAAGTAGTTTTATAATCTTTCCTGATGTTCTTACTTAAGAACAGTCAAATATGCACCCAATAAAGCATGCATTACTTTGTTTGCACTTTGAGCTGTGCCGTTTGTTCAACGGCGGGGAAATGTCAGGTGGTGCCAGTCCGGAGGGTTGCTAAGGAATTTTGTTATCACTAAATTACCTCGGGTAGGAAGCCAGGCAATGTCCCAGTGCAGTAATGATTGATAAAGTCCCTCCATCAATGAACATAGGGGCCCAAGAAGCATGGCTATTTGAACAAAATGTGTGGTTTTTTTCTTCGTTCTATCGTATTTATCCCATATGAAGATGGTGTGTGGGTGTGTGCGTGTGTGTGTGTGTGTGTGTGTGTGTGTGTGTGTGTGTGTGTGTGTGTGTGTGTGTGTGTGTGTGTGTGTGTGTGACAGAGAGAGAGAGAGAGAGAGAGAGAGAGAGAGGGCTGGAAAAAAAGGCTACCACCAAACAGTAGTATAGTGTACTAGTAAAGGAGAAAGTCACATACACACACAGCCTCAGTGTGAAAGCATACATAATAAGTTAATACACACACTCACACACTCACATACACACACACTCACATACACACACACACGCACACACACACACACATACTGTATATGGAACATGCACAATGAAAGGCTTGTGCTCTTACAAGAAGTCAGATGCACACATTTGAACTCCTAACTATAACTTCACCTCATGTTTTCATTCTCACACAAACATTAACATTTATAAAAAATGGTTAACCAATAATCCAAACATCCACACCTTGAAGCCAGTTATCTTAAACTCCCAGGTTCTTCTAGCTCCGTAAAGCTCCCAAAACACCATAGAAACATGAGAAGCATCTCTTTACCTTTGCTTAAGCTCCCAGTGTTTCCTGTGTGAGTAACAGGTAATTCCCTGTGGTGGTTAAAACAAAGTCAGCACGTGTCCTCCTCGAGAGCAGACAGGGGAATCCCTGCATCAGTGAGACGTCTCCTGGACTCCTGAGAAGCGTTCACCTCTACACACACACACACACATTACAGCACATACTCACACATGCTGCCTCATGCACGCCTAGCCCAGACTGAAGGCAGAGGAGAGGGTGTGTTTGCGGTGGCTGAGTGTGAGCCCGCCCTCTTCTCTCTGCTTCTCCCCTTCCCTCCAACATGCACTCACCCTCCTCCTTTTCTCTCTCTCTCTCTCTTTCTCTCTCTCTCTCTCTCTCTCTCCAATTTCACCTCCCCCGGCTTGCAAATTGACTGCCAGCATGTGTGCTGGGTCTGTGCCTCTAAGCCTTTAGATGTCCCAGTCCTCTTTTTAATTGCTGGCTCTCTTGCCTCAAGTTCAACACAAAAAACAAAGACACACAGATACAGTGGGCAAGCACAGGCACGCAGATAAGTTTCAGACACAAACACATTCAAGTAGAATGTATGGATTAATGCAGGCTAAAGATAACAGATAATACAAAGCTACAATCTGAAAAGTAGGTAGGAAATGAGATCCTAAAATAAGTAACTTGTACAATTCAGTGTGCCAAAATTGAGATGTGGTTTGAGTAGAAAGGTGAGAAAGGTGAACAGAGAGGGGCGATGTTCAAGACAAAACCATCTCCCTTTTTGGAAAGCTTCCATGTGAGCAGCTGTAGCTCGTGTTATACTGCTGCTTCACTATTGCCTTTTTATCTCCACTCTTTCCTTTACAACCCACTGGGCTTTTTGTAACAGAAGCTTCAAATAAAAAGAATGAACCCTCAAGTGGTAGTTTTTCTTACACTAGGAGGAACGATGTCTCTGAAAAGTTTGTATCCTGTTTCCTTCACTGAGAGCTGCCAGCTTGGTTTCCCACAGTGACCCAGTTTTATGGCAAAGAAGTATCAAGAAACCCATGAAAACGACTCAAGCCTCTTCTGCAAATCACTACTGGTTTCAGACTTTCATGTATCTGCCAATATGAGACAAAATAATTCCAAGGGTTCATACTGTCGCATGTTTGGTTAGCCATTTGCCTTTGTCGTCAACACAAGCAAACACGAGTGCATGTGACAAAGGTAAATACAAACAGTGTCAAAGTCACACAGAATTCAAAACACAGGAAGTGAGGATACATTTTGATCAATGGCAACTCTAGAAAAAAACATTGCGAATAAATGAAGAAATAACCTCACACTTTTTTTTAAGGAAAATAGTTAATTTGCAAGTTGAGAAACTCCGTCATCATAATAATAACCACTATTACAAATGCTTAATAAATGTACTTCTTTAAAACTCAACATATTAACTTATAATTAGGTAAAATAGAGTCCAATAACAAGACACTTCCTTTTCCCCTAATGACAACTTTTTCTATTTCCTCTGACAAAAAATGGCTTTAGGACGGAGCATTTTAAGAGAAAAACAAAGCTTATTACATAACATGCTGATGATCCCCATTGTCTCTGTCTGCTGCACTCTGAAGCTCTTAAAATATCTGCTGTTTGGAAGTATTTAACATTTATGGAGGTAGAAATGTCAGGACAAAGGGCAGGGAAGGTAACAGATCTAACAAACAGAAGGACCTGACGCAGCCTCCACAGGGTAGAGAGGGGAGACAGTCAGAAGTCGCTAACAGAAGTGCACACTGGAGCACGGGCGGCTTTTTAGCCCCAGGCACATGATGACATTTCAGCACCTAACTCAGACAACACCAGTGCATTGTAATTCTGGCCAGAATGTGTGCTTGTACGTGCACATATGCTGTCTCTTAGTTCCTGTCTACTCATCAGACCCACTCCCTGCCTTCCTCTATGTCTCCCTGTTTGTTTCTTTCTGTGTTATCTAACAAATTAGCTGGAAAAGGTCGCGTCCTGCTAGGAGCCGGTTGAAACAGGAAATAACCAATCCAGGAGGATGGACAGCAACAACCAGTTCCCACACTCCTGCCCAGACATTGTATTATTGGGCTGTAATGCAATTACCCAAGAAGCAGGGAGGAAATGGGTAGTAGTTTAAGGACTACAGAGAGCAAAGGCCATGATGGCATGCTGTCACAAGCAGAGTAGAGAGGAGGCAACCGTAACAACAGCAGGTGGAGGATGTTATGTAAGCAGAGGGGAGGGCTGGAGAAACATCAGGATGGCGGGGATTTCTCGTTTTGCTCTGTCTGCACTCATCATTTGGCATGCTGCTTTTGTAATGAGAACAGGCTCATTGTTGGTTCTCAGCTGCGCAGCGATGAGTAAATAAATATCAAAGCCCGTTCATCAGCCGTGTTTTCTGTTGAACAGACTACTCTGTAGCAGCGCTGCAAGAGTATAGCCGGTTTTGTTCTCCTGTCTTCCTGCACACCTGAGCTGGCCTTTCAGCACAATAAACTCCACCTTTCAATCCTTATCAGATGTTATCGTCTGTGTGTGTGTGTGTGTGTGTGTGTGTGTGTGTGTGTGTGTGTGTGTGTGTGTGTGTGTGTGTGTGTGTGTGTGTGTGTGTGTGTGTGTGTGTGTGTGTAGGGGTGGCAATATCAGTAAGGAGCTGAAGGGAAGAGACGCAGATTGGTTTCCCATTTCATGCCTTCTGCCTTATCTGTTGCTAAACATATCATATTGAAATGCATGAACATTCTGTATTGAAAAGGGACAAAAAAGATCTGCACATACACTGTCAGGATGCCCGCTTCCCCAACCCAACCACCCACCTTGCCAGATTTGATAAAATCATCATCACCAGCCATGCGAGAAGAGCTGATGAATAATGTATGTAATGCTGAGCCACAATAGTACATCCCTTCTGGCCTGCTACCTTTCTCTGAGAGTCACAGAAGCTACCGGTTGCTTAGGGTCATATCAGCTAATCCCTGTCTAGGACTATTCCAGTTACCATTAGCATCCTAAAACTACATGCATAGTCCTTTAAACTCATGTGTCATATGTACACATAGAAGCACATGAGCACACACCACGGAGGAAAATAAATTGGCCAGGTATATAGGCCACAACTGCGCTCATTAATAGTGACGACAGATGCAGCTGACAGACCCTCGAACTGTAGAATGAGCGGGCATCAGGTGTTAGACTGCATGCCTTCATGATCGACACAAAGAAACGATGACATGCATCAGATGAAGAGCTGGGATGGACAGCTTGGCAGTGAAGTGATAGCGAGACTCCAATTATTTCAATCCTCAAATGTAATGGATCATATATGAAGCCAACCCCCTACAGTATTTGGCCCCTCACCTACACATTCTCACAGAAAAAAACATCACATACATTCAAACAAACAAGGTTGTTGTTCTCGAGTCTATGCTTGGTTTTCACTTCCTTTGACACACAGCTTATAAAACAGGTATTTAAAGTCTTGAACTCGCTGTATATAAGACTGCAGTTTTATTTCTGAAGATGTCAGTGATTTCTTCCGGTTTGATGTTGACTGCTGAGATGTAAATGCCTGCTAATAGACCCTAGGATAAATTAAAAAAAAACAAGCAAGTCCACAGTCCAGTTAATGAGCCAGTTTATTCTTGTGCTGAGACTGCAAGGTCATGCAGCACACATCTGATGATTCCCATTATTATTCATGTAGGGGAGGTTATCTTTGAATATGAAGCAGGAACATTGTATGTTGTTTACTTAGGTCAGTCTTACATTGCTGCTGCTAAACCACCAATACACTGATGGGGTTTAACATGCTCTTACACTTAACTTCAGCTCCTTGTTTATTGTTGAATGAGAAATTGGTTGGAGATAGTAATTTATTTACATCTTTTCAAATGTGCCATCTGATCTTCACAGATTAGGCATTGTCTAGAGAAGTGAAATCAGATGTGTGCAGGGGAGACGTCTGAGAGTTGGTCCGGGTCATGCGATTAGAGAGGAAGTAGATCCAGTATAGATAAAGCATGGACAGGTAATTCACCAACCTGTCTGATACCAATGGTTATATTTGAATAATGGCGTGACAAATTTTAAAAAGGCTGCAACATTTACATTCAATTGAATGTGAATTGCTAATAGAAGTTCCTGAAGGTTTTTGCATTTGTTGTTGTAGACACTTTGTTTTACTCAAGACAACCATGTGAAATATATTGATGTTATTATTTTTTATCTCACCAGTGATAAACACCATGACTGAGCCCCAAAGCAGAGAGTTTGAACCTCGTTAAACGTCAGGTCAGTGGTTGTTTATCACAAGACAATGGGCCTGACAGACCATTTTATTTTTATTACAGGCAGTGCGCACCCACACCGGTGTTTTCACTTATTGTGGGCGATTAGACCTCTGCTCAGGTTGAAGGTGAGCAGAGCTATGCTGAGAATGACAAGAAGACAATTGACTTTACTGATAACAATCATAAAGGTAATTTTTGTCGCTCTAACTGTTCCAACGGAGCCAGGAGAGGCAAGCTCATGAGAAACACCTGTGTGTGTTTAACATGGGTGTGCAGGGGCCATATGACTTAAACATTTTTAAATATATAGGAGAAAAATAAAGAAAACCTTGGAACTACCTTTCAAAAACCAAGAACCACATACACATTTTATTTTTAAGAAAAAGAAGAGAGCATGCTTATTTACTTTAACTCAAAGAGTTAGATGAAAACCTTGATTAAACATACTTATTTCTATGTAAGTTACACACAAAGCTACAACCAGTAGCCAGCTAACTTAGCTTAGCACAAGGACAGGAAAAGGGAGCGAGAACGCTGTAAAAAGGTACAAAAAAATCCAATTTGAAGCACCTTTAAAGCTTACTCATTAACACAATGTGTCCGGTTTGTTTTATCCATATTAAAAAGCAATCACCATTTCAATGGGAACTTTTTGCCTCTGGATAGTTGCAAGTGCACACCAGCGAAGGACCTAGAACGTTACTGGTCCCCACCAATAACATCAACTCTATATAACAATGTGATGGCACTCTCTAAAACACATACTGTACATAGATAAACACATTAGCACTAATATTCAGCTAATAATCAGAAACTAACTGCAACTTTAGTACATTTTCAACAGAAACCCAAGATATTCTTCTCCCTTGAGACTCTAATACAAATTCACATATGGTATGTATCATTTTTTTTCTAGCTTGTGCTGAGATCGACAAAAAGATGAAAAAAACAAGAAGCAGCGCAGCAGTCAGCACTACTTTATTTAGGATCATCTGGGTTTAAGACAAAGTCCAATGTGGGTTGAGATTAAGACCAAAATAGGCAATAAACAAAGCATGTGTATTTCCAAAGGCAGGAAATAACTCTTAAAGCATCAAGCAAGAGTCCGCAGAGATGTGGATCTATCTGTAGGGGGATTTGTGCTAAAGCCTTCACAACAAACCAGCCAAGGATTCTAAATAATTACTGCACAGAAGTCAATTGTATCCCCATGGTAATCTCTTAAAATGTCTGTCGTTCTGGGAAGGAAATAATTATAAGCGGCGGTATATAAGGTGAAGACAAGATAATTCTTCAAAAGTTTTGTCAACAACAAAGTCAAACATGTCAGAGTCACATCATTCTGCCAAGTGGAAGGAGCATATGGGCTGAAAAAGACTCATCAGTTGGCACTTGGTATGTTTGGCAAACATAACAAGCATCTTAGAAAATCTGATATAATCAGCAAGACAAAGTCTGAGATAAGAAGACTTATCTCTGCTTGATACGAGTTGCAGACTCCAGATCAGTGGAGTAAAAGTACTGTATCAAAGTCAGCATAATCCCCATCAATGTAAACAGGGAACGGCATTAATTAGGGTGCTGCGTTTAAAGATGATTATCTGGGATATGAGCAAATGGGAGGGGTGAGAACAGTGTATATGTGTCTGTTTTCATGCTGGCTTATCGCTGCAATACTCTTATTTGCAAATGTGTGTTTTGTATGAGTGGAGGAACGCGTAGGACTTGAGGTAATTGTCTGAGGGAGGATGACTAAGAGACATAGGAGGCTGTTTGGTGCACAACCGGCTACACACACACACACACACCAACCTCCTGACCTCTCTGCACACTCATGAGCTAAAATGGGACAGCCCATTTTATTACTAACACAGCCCTGTAACCCGGTCATTCTGGTAACACAAACACACCATACTGTTTTCTCGTTATTAAAGCATGCTCAAACCCTTACAAGGCGGCAGCCACACACATCAAAAGATTTCACTGCTCATCAGAGACTCGTGGACAAGGATGCAAATAGATTCCGACATGGCATCCTGGAAAAAGCGCTGGCCTTGAGCTCTGATATCATGCGTAAGAAGTCGGACACGAAGATACCAAGTCCTGCCTATGCAGCAATAATGGTATTGCCGTTTTCTGGGATACGTAGAGACACACACATACAGATTTAACTTACTGATATCCCTGATGTTTATGTATTACTGCATATATTACATGTATGGCTAGATGAGTTTAGGAAGGTGCTCTCAGTGATGATTTACATTAGAAGGACTACACAGATTTCTGGGGATTTTTTGGAGACATTTGACACAAAATCACAAATGAGAACCATATAGCGGTACTATAGCAAGACTCAATGAAGAGCGGCTTCATTGAGTATTGCTATAGTACCGCTATGGGCTGTGGGCTCTTCAATGGATCAAAAATATACTTTTTCTCACCCCCCTTATTTCCTCCACACACACGCACATATTCTCATGGACTTCCTGCTCATTTAAGAAATCTAGGCTGTTTCCAGGTCAAGCAGCAGAGACCGAATTAGACCTTTTCTTATCCGCCAGTTGTGCTTGTCTCATTACATCATTCACTGTATGTAACACAGCCATTTTAAATTTACGTCATATTACCCCATTCACCAGCTCTCGCGTTTAAAAGACATACATGATTAGAATGATTAGAAGTAAACAAAGAGTCTGATTTATGATTTATGTTATAATGAAGCTCAGCTAGTTTAAAAACTCTCTATATTTTATATTTCCAAACACGTAGGGTGGGAAACAAATATGTAATAACATGAATCACATTTTTAACCCTTTGTGACATCGATGACTACCAAAAGATTGAATGGGGGAAAAAATACCACTGAAAAAAAATGTATTGGCTTTTTGTCCAGATAACATTCTATAATTTCTGCTTAATAGAAGCTTAAAGTTTCTTCCCCAACAAAAAGGGAGCCTTATAATGAACAGCATTTTAGTCAGACAGCTCTGTAACATCACAGCTTTTAACACAACCACTGCTGAATCTACAGAGTTTCCGCCACTTCAGCTAAAAGTTGACAGCGCCAGCATAAAACAGGCAAGGAGGAGAAAATGGGAGATGAGGTTAAGAGGTTGAGTGTGGGAAAAGGAGGGGAGGAGAGGGAAGAAAGGATTAACGCATCAGAAGGTATAGCGTTCCTCTGGAAGATGACTGGAGGAATAATCCCACCAAATGGAAGAGTTTAACAGTTACCACCCAGTGAGAGAGAAACACAGACGCACACAGTCTCGCAAAGACAAGCACATTTCCACAAATATCCACATGTACACTATGTCAATTATAAATACTTATTAATTACATGACCAGGACCATGCTTGGATCTTCTACACACTATTTGGTTTGCAGTTATTGTATTTTGCAAACGATGCAGATGGTGAACTGTTAAACAATATATTACAGGTGAAAAAACAAAAAGTCAAAGTAAAAAAGTAAACAATATTTCAATTCAGTTAAGTTTTCAACCATAAAAGAACATGTGTGTTGACTACACTGAAATACAACAAAAACCCAGCCTTGTTAAATGGTTCAGGCGGCAGCAGTGGAGGATGTTATGCAGTGGTGTCCTCACCTGATACCCCCCTCCGTCAGAGGCGTTCTGGATACATCAGCAAAACCAAGGACAAAGGTTCCCTGCTGAAAAACAACAAACAAAAACAACACAGAGTGTTTTTGCTGTTCTCCTGTCTCGGTGGCAGACTCCTAACCCATCAGTGCTTTGATGGCTTGATACTATGTTAGCGAGTAGGCTCGAATAATTAGAAGCACAAACAGCCAGAGAGAGGCCAACAACAGGAGGCAGAGATGGATGGGATTTGGGGGCTGCCAAGCTGGTGAAGGGTTTTAGTTCAGTGAACACCACAAAGCCTCAGGACAACACACACTTCATCTGGCCATTTTACATAAACAGACAATATTTACACCCTACTTCTTCCGGAGGATGTCATCATTTATTAGCTCATCATGATCTTGACATAAAACAATTATCATGCAATGATTGTGAATATTTTACTAGAATGGAAGGCTAATACTCTAATATTGATTCAATTGCTGATTATGTTTTTAATGGCATGTTTAATGTAATACTGTGTGGTGTCATTACCATCATTATTATTGACGTGACACACATGATCATCATTTTTTGCATTAGCTAAATTAGCTTGTTCTGTAATGATTTTGACGGTCCATCCGGTATTGAACTAGAGGATGAGTGAATTGATTTTTAGTTAGTGGATTTAAAGGGAGAACACTGGTCATATGTCTCAATTATGCACCATCATAAATATCCGCACACACACAGAGATATCCATAGCACCTGGCCCTAAAGGGGAAAAAGGCTTGACCTTTTGGTGAGGCAGAAGAAAGCGGTTCCTCATCTCATTGAACCCAAACTGTTTATTCCTCTTTAGGCAATGGTTCTCGTTTCCTGAAGTACTGACAAACGGCTCTCCTGACATCCTCTTCCCTTATTCTTGTTTTTAACGAATTAATTGAGATGTGAACCACAACTGAAGCATGCAACTGGCTTCATGGTCACAGTTAATGAGCAGCTATTGATCCTTATAAAGGACATCAATATGTGCTAGACGCAAGAACCAGTGCCCTTAGGAACCACTGATTGAAACTTAACAAACAAAAGCCAGACAAATGATCTGAAATGTAATGAACTACAACAGCAACAAGGAAACTGGATCTACAAAATGATAAACTTTCTGTGGAATTGCTGTAAACATGTTTTCATGCCAGGAAGAAAGAAAGCATCATAGGGGGCAGCACAGTAATTCATCTGCACAGTCCACAAAAGTTCCTGAGAATAAAAGATGTCTGTCTGTCTGTCTGTCTGTCTGTCTGTCTGTATGTGCTCAGTCACAGCTCTAACCTGTGACAGTCAATATTTACAGTCAACCTGTAGACATTTTGAGCTGTGCCAGTAGGGGTTAACATCAAATTGAAACTGTGGTGGCAGAATAATCCCTCTCACTTTAATCCCCTCTCTGTAATTGCAGGTGTTAATGTATCACCTCCTCTGGCAACACCACTCTAATTAAAACAGGTTAATTTCTGTCCAGGAGTTAACATGACTGAGGGCATCACAAGTAATTAATATGATAACTTTAAATACCGGTAATAAGAGCACGTTATCACACACACACACACACACACACACACTGGCACACACACCTGACAAGCTGTGAGGAATGGTCCCCAACATCTGGCGGAGAACAAAGAGTTGGTTTAGAAGGACACATAAATACAGTATCCAGTCGTATTAAAGAGATGATTAAACATTACAGTATTATGGTGTCCGTTTGAGTTCAGGGACAATGCAAAATACATTTTTAAATTGTCAGCAGATGCAACCCGTGTCTTCTTCATATAGTTTACATAACTTTCCTAAATCTTTTCACAAGTAGATGAATAATTTAGGAAAATACGGAGTGCGCTGTATAATTTTTGGCAAGGTAATTCAAAAGCATGCAAAATATGCGCATATTAGCCCGGTAATTTCCCCCTTTCATCTCAGAGAGTGTGGGGGTCAGAGACCAGGCTTTCTCCATTATCTGTAATGGAGAGAAAAAAGAGCAAAAGAAAAACATAGAAGAGAGGACACTCTGTGAGGGGAGATCCCTGTTAGTGTGGCCGTAGACTATGAAGAATTGATATTCTCTGTGGTTTGAATAATAGTATGAGTGAGCCTCTCTTCCTGATTCACTGTTTTTCTCCCCTCCCCCCAGACTCCCCTCCTTCCCTTACAAGAGGCAGTGGTCTTCCTTCTGCTGGGAACCGCAGAACACTTCACACCTGAGCAGCACATCTCACACATAAATATGAGAGACTTAAATTGAAAAGTCCTAAACACACACACACACACACACACACACACACACACACTGCACTGTATCAGCTCTTTAGAGAGAGAGAGAGAGAGAGAGAGAGAGAGAGAGAGAGAGAGAGAGAGAGAGAGAGAGAGAGAGAGAGAGAGAGAGAGAGAAAATAATCACAAAAGCATGAAAACCTCATGGTGTGCATATACAGAGGTCCCCTTACAGAGGAAATATACTAGCTATCAGTTAGTGTGAGTAAAGACTGGGTTGTCCTCAGAGGTGGCTCCCTGGACATAGCAAACTGTATAGACTGGGACACACCCTTCCCTACTCCTCCCAATAATTAAAGCTGACAACATTCGGCAAACTGGTTTCCTTTCTTTAAATCTTGTTCAGTACTTCGTCTTTCTGTCACTCCCTAAATATTTGCTTTGATAGCATTCGGAAGGGGAATTGATTTACATAACGGCATCCAGAGCCTGTGTGCAGGGGAAATCTGCATGAACAGACTCTAGGGAACAAAGAGGAGGGGGGAGAGGAGAGAGGCAGGTAATTTAAAACACAGCTCATCATACAAATGTCTTAATCACGATGATTGGATAATATTAATATTGTACATAGAAATGGTTTTTTTTTGAGGGCTCAAACTAAGGAATGTTTTTTGCTGTTCATCAATCTTTACATTATTTAACATCATGGCCCTGGGCACAATCTATTTGACATGAGCATGTAGTCATTATGATTGTCTTAGTATGCAGCAAAATAGATAATTGATTATAAGGTAGATCATTTTTTTCCAATGCCAATGTCCAACAACATTAATAATTAGATAAAATCGAGAATATTGCTGACATGGCAGTTAGACACAGAGGCATTGTTCGATTATCACAAAAAGTCAGTATTTTGGAGGCCACTCAATTGCAAAATATCCAATCACGTCAGTGTCCCTCTATCCTGACACGGAGCAATCTTCTAAACGGTGTCTTAAATGCTGCAGTCATTCACCCAAGGAAAAAAAGCACTTTTTTTGAGTGAAAGTGAGAGTTATGGTCATGCATGGTTTGGGGGTCAGTGAGTTCAGAGGTCAGACCCCTAGACTGCTGTTTGACCATGTATTAGAGGGAGGGATTCAATGTGTTAAATGGGCCTTTGAATCCCTCTGGTGTCATCTCTACGCATCCTGCACACATCTTGCTGTTACAGCCTGCTGAGGGTATTGGACCATTTTCCTATACATAATACAGAAACCAACACCTGAATATTGTCTTTGTATTTTCTAACTCAAACCGTGCCTCCTTACAGATGGAGAGTAGTATAGTAGAAATGCAACAGAGTTAAAATGATCAGCAGAATAGAGAGATTATCAGATTGTCAACTTAAAAAGCAACAGGGTGTTCAGGGGGTCGATTCTCATGATCACATGACACACCGCTGAGGGGTCAGAGGTTAGGTCACGGGGGTCTTGTAATTAGCCTGTCTACCAACCAACCATGTCTCATAGGAAAGGCACCATTTATGGCATCTCACCCCTGACCTATAGCTCCTAGTCTCTAAAATATCCCCACAAAGTCAGCAGAACACGGAGAAGTGGATCACAGGGGGAATGCACCAATACCTCAATAGGATCATTCAGGCTACAGTTTCCTGTGTTCACACAAACCTGTTACACCTGAAATGATTGGTTGATTAGTTGTTAATTTGATCAACATCTATTGTTATGATCAATTCAATGTTTCAAGGGAGATTTAGTGTTGTTCTTCCATGACATTGGAAAAATATACAAACATATTTTAGTGACCAGTATGGGTCACTTAGACTTTTCAAAGTATCTTTCATTAGAAAACAATAAATAAAACTAAACCTATTCAACTATAAACAATCCTGCTGCCTGCTTAATGGCTGTAGCTTCATTCCAACCTTGATCTGACAGCCATTTTCCCTCAAACACATTTGGTGTTAGGGCGCCACACAACTAAATCAACTTTTAATTTTCTAAATGATTGATACCCAGGAAAGTGGAAGAATATTCGGCCTCAGATAAATCAACATTAGAGGTTGAAAGTGGGTGTGAACGTAGTATAGCATGCAGCTGTTTAACAAGTAAAAGCCTGTGCAGAGTGTCCAACTGGAGTGCTCCATACATCTACTGTTGAAACCCCCGAGGGGCAGCGACAGGAGCTTGCTTCAGAAATGTGACCACACTGGTTCTTGTCAGCAGTGCTTCAGAGCGCAAATCTGGATGCCTATGGAAAGAAATGAGAACACAGCCATGTACAGTGGGGCAAAAAAGTATTTAGTCAGCCACCAATTGTGCAAGTTCTCCCATTTAAAAAGATGAGAGAGGCCTGTAATTTTTTATCATAGGTATACCTCAACTATGAGAGACAGAATGAGAAAAAAAATCCAGGAAATCAAATTGTAGGATTTTTAAATAATTTATTTTCAAATTATTGTGGAAAATAAGTATTTGGTCAATAACAAAAGTTCATCTGAATACTTTGTTATATACCCTTTGTTGGCAATGACAGAGGTCAAACGTTTTCTGTAAGTCTTCACAAGGTTTTCACACTGTTGCTGGTATTTTGGCCCATTCCTCCATGCAGATCTCCTCTAAAGCAGTGATGTTCTGGGGCTGTCGCTGGGCAACACGGACTTTCAACTCCCTCCAAAGATTTTCTATGGGGTTGAGATCTGGAGACTGGCTAGGCCACTCCAGGACCTTGAAATGCTTCTTACGAAGCCACTCCTTCGTTGCCCTGGCGGTGTATTTGGGATCATTGTCATGCTGAAAGACCCAGCCACGCTTCATCTTCAGTGCCCTTGCTGATGGAAGGAGGTTTTCACTCAAAATCTCACGATACATGGCCCCATTCATTCTTTCCTTTACACGGATCAGTCGTCCTGGTCCCTTTGCAGAAAAACAGCCCCAAAGCATGATGTTTCCACCCCCATGCTTCACAGTAGGTATGGTGTTCTTTGGAAGCAACTCTGCATTCTTTCTCCTCCAAACACGACGAGTTGAGTTTTTACCAAAAAGTTCTATTTTGGTTTCATCTGACCATATGATATTCTCCCAATCCTCTTCTGGGTCATCCAAATGCCCTCTAGCAAACTTCAGACGGGCCTGGACATGTACTGGCTTAAGCAGGGCGACACGTCTGGAACTGCAGGATTAAGTCCCTGGCGGCGTAGTGTGTTACTGATGGTAGCCTCTGTTACTTTGGTCCCAGCTCTCTGCAGGTCATTCACTAGGTCCCCCCCGTGTGGGTCTGGGATTTTTGCTCACCGTTCTTGTGATCATTTTGACCCCACGGGCTGAGATCTTGCGTGGAGCCCCAGATGGAGGGAGATTAGCAGTGGTCTTGTATGTCTTCCATTTTCTAATAATTGCTCCCACAGTTGATTTCTTCACACCAAGCTGCTTACCTATTGCATATTCACTTTTCCCAGCCTGGTGCAGGTCTACAATTTTGTCTCTGGTCTCCTTTGACAGCTCTTTGGTCTTGGCCATAGTGGAGTTTGGAGTATGACTGTTTGAGGTTGTGGACAGGTGTCTTTTATACTGATAACGAGTTAAAAAAGGTGCCATTAATACAGGTAACGAGTGGAGGACAGAGGAGCCTCTTAAAGAAGAAGTTACAGGTCTGTGAGAGCCAGAAATCTTGCTTGTTTGTAGGTGACCAAATACTTATTTTACCGAGGAATTTACCAATTAATTCATTAAAAATCCTACAATGTGATTTCCTGGATTTTTTTTTCTCATTTTGTCTCTCATAGTTGAGGTATACCTATGATAAAAATGACAGGCCTCTCTCATCTTTTTAAATGGGAGAACTTGCACAATTGGTGGCTGACTAAATACTTTTTTGCCCCACTGTATATGCTCGTTGATCACTAACAGAGGCGCATAGACACCGAAAAACACACACAAACACAAACTAGCAAATGTGTTTCTCTCCATTTACGTAACTTGGTTGAAAAGTAGAACCTTCACCTCTGAGTCATCTTTCAGAGAACACCAGAGGGACAGACCTGCCACCTCCAAGTGTGACTGTGTACATCTGGGTGTTGCATATCAGTTAATAGCAGGGCATGTTCCCCTTTCTTTTTAATATGATGCACACACAAAGTTAACAAAAGGACTGAACCCTGCAAGACTGGTTCAGTTCTGCTTTCTGGAGGAACACGCACAATTACAGTACGGCGTAAAAGGAGTACACCTTAAGCATTACCTTTCACCTGAAAGCTTGCTGTTGAGATGCACTGACAGTTGTGCTCCAAACCTTACATAATGGCTTGTTTTTCTGTGTTAGTTCATTCTAGGGTTTAACTCAATTTGATGGCGTGCTGTGAATGTAAAGGCTGGTGCAGATGTTTTTGTGGCTATGCTTTTATCAATATTTTTAATGTGTTCTCCAAATAAATCTAAATACCTTATGAGATGTTACCAAAGTTAATTAAACCTTAACATTTGGAATCTGCAAAATGACTAATCTTATCAAACAGTGTCTATCAGTGGCTCAGTCAGTAGGGGCTTGGACTGGGAATCGTAGGGTCGCCAGACTTGAAATATGGAAAGTGGACTGCTACTTGGAGAGGTTCACCTCCTAGGCCCTGCTTTGGTACCCTTGAGCAAGGCACCAGACACCTCCAATCCCCCCCTCCCCATTGCTCCCCGGGCGCTGCACAATAGCTGCCCGCTGCTCCTAGTACTAGGATGGGTTAAATGCAGAGGACCAATTTCACTGTGTGTGCTCTGCTGTGTGCATGTTTGTGACTAATAAAGAGGGTTTCATCCACCGATTCTATCTTCTATCTACTTGATATCTTAGACAATAAAATAGGGATATGTTGGCTACTCAATAGTCAGATATAAAATTCACATATGAACTTTTTACCCGATGTTCTAGCTCCTGGATACATTTTCGTTGTATTGGGTTTTTTTCAATGCTTTTATACCAAGCTGTGTTGGACTCTCCTGCTGTCACGGCTTCTCTCCCTCACTGTCAGCAGCATTGGTAAGTCTCTATTATTCATCACCTTCACTCCCAGGCTATTTATACCAGCTTTTACAGTCAGTCTGTCTTTCCGCTCTGCTGGGTGCATCTGTCCACACTAATACAGCTATTTCACCGTGTATCTGCAATTTTGGGCAGCCTATGAGTTCTTGGCCTGGAACAAAATCACAGGTGCCTCAAGCAGAGTGGAAAGATGTATGCAAACACTGGGGTCCATGCATGAAGGCTAATGCGCTCTGATTAAACTAAGAAATACTGTGTTTTTCTCCGTACAATTTGAGTGAAATGTATTGTGTTACACCCTCTAATTACCCCGATGAATAACACCTGTGACTTTCACTGAAAAAAATGACTGCTGTTGATTTTACTAATCAAGTAAGTTATGGCCCACTGTTTTTATTTAGCAATGGCACCGACTGCTGCCTGACTGCCTTTGAATCTGAATTAAGAGCAGATGATTCACTAGAAAGCAGAGAAAGACACATCCCATGTGCTAAAAGATTTCCACGTGTATGTGATTATTCCACTGAACACTTCAACGCTTAACATATAATGTATGAATTTAAACTACACACAACTCAGCAGCTTGCATCTGGATTGCTGAGGTATTAAACACATTGAATGCCCTCCAATATCTCATTTCCCCAGGGAGAAGAGCAGACAGTGCCACGTCACTTCACATGGGAGCATCCGCCATTCAGAAGAAAAGGCTTTCAGAGAATGTCATTTCTGCATGCCATGTGCAGGCAATATGTAGGAAGGGATGTGTAGGCTGTATGGAGAGGGAGGAGGGAGGGGGTGTCACTGTGTGTGTGCTGGCCAGTGCAGGACACAGCTGTTCAGTTTAATATCATGGATGAAGACCAAGATTCCAATTTCAACCAAAAAGGTCTGATCACGAGCTGTTATTTATATTTCAGTAGGCCCTGTCCAGGCTGAGATGTTCCTGGAATCTAATGTGTTTATGTAAGTGCAACAGTGATCAATAATTAAAAATAAATAATAGTTTCATGTGCATTGTGGTAACACCTGGGTGTGCTGTGATGATACAAAAATAATAATAATAAAAGCATGCATTTCTCAAGCAACTACAAGGTTAAGGTTAGCAAAAATATATATGTTTTAATCCTGATGGAGAACCGAGTGTGGTCTGATTATTCTGTGATGGTCCATCAGACCTTTTCTTATTAAAATATACGTTTTGAAGACTAGCGATGCCCTCTAGAGGAGGATGCAGCAAAATACAGTGCTGATAAAAGTTCATTATGCTGTCGTTAACAGGACCTACCATAAACTCCTCACCTCAGAAAAGATTCAGTAACATGCATCTAAATAAAATCCACTTCAACGTACTTATTTGATGTGCCATTTACGTCTTGTTTCACCAGGCCAAAATGTGCTATGGACCAGGGTACATAACCAAGGTGTTGGTGTTCGATCTGTATTGAAAAAAATGCGTCTCTTAACATTTCTAACATGTTTACCTGTAGCCGGCCATGTTTTCCACTGCGCAGAATGATGGCATCTATCATCGTCGGCCTCACACGAACTCAGCCATCATCTAATGAAGTTTCAAGGGTTGATTGTCAAGCACGTGCGACATCACTGTAAATTTATTGTGCTTTTCACGGTTTATTCATTCCTCTGTAAACTACGTGTATCTACCGAAGGTCGACATCTGTGTATTTCACTAACAATTACTTGCAAGTGTTAGCCACACACGTTATCACTCATTAAACTCACTGGGAAAGGGATGCAAATACTGTACACTGTAATGTTACAAAATTTCCCATATGCATGCCTAGTTCGGGTATATTTAATACAAAAAAAACTGAGAGAAGGTAGTTTTTAAATAGCAGCTAACCAACACATAGCTAAACAAAAAAAAGGTGAAGAGCTAGCAGCTTAGAACTGTAGGTGTAACTAAATGTATGTACAAAAGCCAACTCCCGACGTACCTGAAAGAAGTAATCCTCCTGTTTTGAATGATTCTAGCCCGCCCTCGGTCTAACATATCCCGACCGGCATTAAACCCATTTAATCCTTCCGAGAACAGGTCCTTCACCGAGCATTGAGGTGAGTCGCTCCCACTATGGTGAGAAAACCTATTTGAAGGCCTGTTGCCTCAAGCTTTCCGTCAGATACAGGTGCACAGTCCACCTAATATGGCCACTTCACTTGATTTTGTAAAACCATCAGTTTTTATTAATAATTACACCTGTTATCAACCAGACTGCCACCATTAGAGTTTTTGTTGTATGGACTATCAACTTTCTACACACATCTCAAACTGGAAGAATTATTACACATGATCCAGATAAACAGACCGACTTTGTAAATTGTATACATTTGTTTATTACTTGTGCGTTACCAGTTCTTTGGGACCACAATTTATCAGAAGACATATAAACCCATACATACAACTGACATAAGGATGGGACAGGGTTAAGCATGGCTTATCTATTCTCTTAGGTGCTCAATAAAATACCACAGCATATTGGAAAAGGTCAAACGGTCACATCAAGTAGCTATGTTGGTCTTATTAAGTGCTATGGGGAGAAATTGTTTCCAGTGCAGCATGTTTTGGCAAAGTGGTTACTGGGCGATCCCGATGACTCCACAGGCCAGACGTCCACCAGCATTGCCTGTCTTTAGACTCTCTTCATTGCCTCCTTTTCCCAGATCGTCAGCCTTCTCATGGATCTAGTCACAGGACACAGGTTTTGTCATTATGAACAATTTAAAGCCTAGAAAATTAAATCAAGGTGCCAAAACGCTCTCTTCCTTACCACCATGGTTCTGCCAATAATAGAGTACTGGCCAGCAAGCGTGATCATCTTGTCCGTGATGTCGAGCTTAGCAACATTATCAGCTGCAGCCGTCACATTCCCCAGGTCTCCAACATGCCTAAACACAAAATGTTAATACTTAAAAACATCGACATCTTTGTAGAAGTAGGTTTAAAATCCTAACATTTTTCTCATGCAGACAAAACACGAGTTCACCGCTACCTTTCCTGCCGAGTCAAAATAACAAGTGACAAAAACTTTGAGTTAAATATCTTTTGTAACCGAAGACCGTTTCATGCATGCTACAAACTACACCTATGGTTGATCATTTTTGTGTACAACATTTTTTAAAAACCAAGCATATTCATTTATTTTCAAGATTAAAATTGTTGCTCAGGATTTGTTTTCTTTTTCTTAGACTGAACTTTTTTTTGTAAATAACTGATAGTGTTGATAATGATTTTATATTGTTGCCATGGGTCTTTTATGCACGTTTTAGCCCGTCCTCAGACACATACCTATCTAATAAAAAAAGTGTAAAGTGAGATAAAGATATGCAAAACTAAGCCACGTTTTTCACCAGTATAAATATGACATGGAGACATACAAATTATTCAACCATGCTTTGCAGCGAGGAAATAGTCCTCTTCTGTAAAAATGGATTTACCTATTTTCATCAGTAGGACCAGCATGAGTCTTGTTGTGGGGATTGAAGTGAGGGCCAGCACTGATGCACCCTGGTCAAACAGAGAGGGGGGAAAAAAACACCTTTCTCATTAAACACTTCAGATTTTGTTTGTTTAGGTAAAGTATTTACAGACAGTGTTGCTGCATCAAGTTGGCAAGACCTGCAATATCAGAAACCCTATATAAAAAAACACAAGATGCTTACCGTTGGTATTGTCTCCAAAAGCATGGACATGGAAACCATGCTCCCCAGGAGCAAGGCCTTTGATTTCTCCTGTCAGCTTCACAGGGGCTGAATCATTCTAACAGATCAGGATAACAATATTTAGCAGGAGAATACAAATGAACAAAAGAGCCCTCAAATGCTGTCAAAGCCAGGTGGCTAGAAGGCCATGAGGCTTTCTGTTGTTGTTTGGAGTGTGTCCTCACTGTTTTTCTATGAGGCTGATGTCTGTTTTATTGTGAATCTCCATTCTGGCCTGTCTATGAGTCTTTGATAGAGACATAATGTGCAATGCGTCTACTTAAATGAGCAGAAGAGGTTCTTGCATACAGTCATTGGTATCATTATGTCACATAACATCCGGAAAACCATTTTAGGTTAAGCACAGGATGGTAAGAGATATGTAATGGTCAGTGCAATCACCTCCCGTTGCCTAAGAATAACTTTAGTCGAACTCAACTCTTAAGCTCTAACCATGGTTGCCATCCATGCTCTATAGAGGGCTTGGCAACGAAGGCAGGCAGTGACTCAGCAAACATGTAATCGACGTTAGTCGGCCAGCGTTTGCTTAGTAGTTATAAAAGTAGTTATAAAAGTCATGATTCATAGTGCAGCTTTGGCGTGCAACCAGGTTCCTACTACAAACAGAAGTGTGTAGTTCCGCGAGTTAACCACATCAGACTTAATCTAGCGAAACTGACATGGAAACCGTTGGATTTCTGGAACAGGCATTGTTAATAAGGTTACATGCGCAGTTGATCATTAACACAACACAGGCCTTAAAACGTTCAAAGGTGGACTTTTATAACTAGCGCTTGTGTTTGATGGTTTTAATATCTAGCATTTTCCCTTTATACATGCACGGTTCACACGTGCAGCCTAAATGATTAACGTTACGTTAGAGTAAGACATTGAGTGCGCATTTAACGTTAATGCACTGCATGGTGCAGCCTAATATAATCTGCATTGAATAAGTGTGCGTAGTTGAGCATGTGTAACCGATGCAAAATAAGCGATGGTTTACTAAATCTACACAAGGTTGAGGTCAAATGTAGCTAGCTTGCAGTGTCTCTCAAGACCGATTTAAAGCTTTTGAAGGAAGAACTTAGCTAGCTTAGCATTCGCGTGGTTACGAATACCGATTCGATAAAAACATATCGACTAACTATACAATGTATTCCTTTGAAAACCACCTGGCACGGCTTACCTCTTGCTCAAAGAAGACAGTCCCGCTGGCCTCTCCAGCTCCTTTCAACACACAGACAGCTTTCAGAACCATCTTTGCAGTACTTTCAAATGACGTCCAAGTTTTTACTGCTCTTGCTAGCTTGAGACAACCAACTGAATGTAGTGCGCGATGGGCGGGCCTAAGATACAGAGAGCCAATCAGAGTCAAATACAATTTAAAGGAGACATTTTGATTGGTCACTGACCAAGAGCGCTAGAGTCCAGTGCAACGGCACTTGAACTGCCAATTAAGCAAGTGAACACAAAATAAACATTGAATAACAGTCATCGGCCTCACCATGGGGAATGCTAGACTTTTTCTAGCAATTGATTTTCTCTATTTGCAAATAAGGTTCAATATTGTAGCTAGAACATATTTCAAAAGTATTTTATTTCATAAGTACTATAGTCACTGGCGTATTTTCACATACTGTTTTCCATACTGTTTAACTACAGCCCAAATATTGAACACAAATATATCCCTTCATAATATTAGATGATATATCTAGTATTCATCAATGTTTCATAAAGCTGTGGGGAAAGCCTGCCCATTTAAGGAATAAGTTAGGTTGCATTGTTTCTGTCACTGAGCATGACTTCTCTTTATGCTGGTTAGTACAACACTACATAACTAATGTCAAGCCCTTATGACTGGTCTTTCATATAAGGATGAACATTTGATGTAAATAAATGTATGGGCTGCTGTCACAACAACTTTTGGAATCTGGGACCTAGAGTTAAACAATTATACATGTTAATCACTTTTACTCTTCATCGTGGAAAGTAAGTTTCAACCTGTAAACATTAGTTAAATTACTCAAAAATTACTCAAAAAATTGAGGCTTTTAAAAAGATCACTATTGTGACGAGTGTTGGTAGTCACGCATCAGTTAAGCATGGAACATAATAGGAACAAACACAATTATTTGGTACAAAAATAGTTTATTAAAAACAATTCCTGGCTGAAATATTGAAGCTTTTATGTCCATGTCTTTTGTGTTTTTAACAAATCATAGAAGCAACTCTCAATTTTCACACCATTAGGAGTTTTTTAAAAAAAAAACGTTCAAGCAAGAGGCCTCTGTTGTTCCTTCCAAATCAATTTGCTTCAAATACAAATCATAAACAACAAACATCAAACCTTTGAATTGTCAGTGATACAAGCATATTTACAGCAGTGAGTCCCAAGCAGCAACTTTAATTTCTTGACTTTAAGTTTAGCACTCAGCGCTTCTGTGTTATAATTTTTCAACAACCAAAATAGATCTTAGAGAATGTGAGCTTCATGTTACTTAATTAATATTGGAAAAAGTATGTCTGCAGTGACACAGACCCTGACTTTGAAAATTGTGTTCATCAAAGAAATATCACAATTCAGTCACAGGGTTCCATTTTGTATTTTTTAGGCTCAAACTAATGCATAGCCGAGTTTGACTGACATACATAGAACAAATGGAAAACTCTTCAGTCTGATCAAAGATATTGCCCCCTTTCTTCCATACACAGGGGGAAAAGAAAAGACAACTATTAACATAAAGCCTATTGAGTCTGCCAGCTAAATAGTGTATACACCATTTTTAAAAATCCAAGTGGGCACCTGAATTTTTGCAGTTTTTGTGGAGAGCACAACTTTTAAACTTAACTTGTGTTGTACATGAAACATGTGTTTCCTAACTGAAAGTTGTTTAATTCAAAGAAATAATTCGATACACAAATCCTACTTCCTGCAGATGTTAGTTTTGAAACATTTTACACCTAACCAGATACAAATGTTTCGTATATTTGTTTTGAAAAAGCTCATCTGGGTGGAAGTCAATTTATTTGCAAATGCTTATCCTTATATTTGCATATCAAAATCTAGAGGTTAAAATCACTCATACCTTTAAATACAAAGCCCACTTCTATAACATCGTCTAATTCCGTTACTTCCGAAAATATTAAATGGGAGATACATCATAACATACCTTTTCTTCCGTTCAGATATATGGATGGCTACATGGATTGACATCTCTGTTCAGCAAAGAAAAATGATAATGCCACTATTTAAGTCCTTGGTTATGAGCCCCTAAACTGTTTGTCTGATACTTTTGTTATTAAAACAAAAATGATTATATGCATGCGAAAAGCATTAAAATACTAAAAGTGACATCTGGAAAAGAAAAGCATGGATAATGAACCTGGTGTATCTAGCTTTCCTAAATAATATTAGAATGAGATACGCGTTAGGCTAGACTCCCTGATATCAGTAAAATATGACGGCCGAGTTTGATTCCACTGTCCGGAAACTAGTGGGACATATAAAAACATATCTTGTTTTGAGGGTGAACAATGAGTGTTTATGACAAAATGTAAGTGTGGTAGAAAGAAAACAATACCCATCTTTATTCTGCCTGACATAAAGTGTGGTTCAAGTGGCGGAGATCTGGAAAATATTCAAAAGGAAACACTTTGTCTGGACAAATTACTAAGCCTAATTCTCTCTGTAATTTACTGTGACATGTATTCCCCAAATAGTTATTTCTTTTATTAATTCAAACACCTACAAGCAACCTGATTGGATTTCAAGGCAACAATAGTTCTTTCAAAACTGTGCCTTACTGACTTGGATCTTGCAATGAGGAGCCGAGATGAACATTAGAAAAATAAAATGGTGCCTATATTATCATACAGCTGTTTGAGAAGATATTCAGTGTTTGACGTAACATCTTGACATTAAAAAGTATCTTAAAAGTGAACATATGCACCTTTTTTGAGGAGTGCTTGCATTCACACAGAAAAGGCAATGAAGTAAAAAAGTGAAACTAGATGTTTCTCCTGTCTGCAGATCAAGTCGAGTAAAAACATAAAAGCTCACATGTGCCTCAAATGGACAGAGCCAAGTTAACATGCAAGCACCCAGTTCACTCATACAACTTACAGGAAGAAAACAGTTGACAGCCAATGTGTTACTACAGCAATTCAACCAAACCAAATGTCATGTGGTCTTGTGTCGAGAAACGGATGCAAAGCTAAACTTGACCATAAAGTCTGAAAACAATCATTTTACACGTGAGGAAGATGTTTGTTTTCAGTGTTGCTAACCAGAGACTGACAATAATAAACTGTGACAAACTACAAGTCTTATGCAATGATTCAAGACTGACTTTCATGTCTATGACGCCGCTTCCTCTTCTGTTTCTGTGGGCTCACTCTGAGCTGGAGGTGAGGGCTCAGGGGGAACCGGCTCTGCTGCAGCCTTAGTTTCCTCTGAGGACGGAGATACAAGTTCAGATTCTGCCTTTTCTTCAGAAGCGTCAACCGTTGGTTCTTTACTGGTCTCCGCGGTAACCACAGGAGTCACAGGAGGTTCCCCTGTGCTATTAGAGTTCCTTTGTTTATCCATGTTTTCCAGTTCGGCCAATCGGTCGTCCTTGTCCCACCGCGAGGTCCTCTCCCGCCGCTCCGACCGCCTCGGCCTGTCCCCTTCTTTCCCTTCAACTCCTCTCGCTCTTTCTACCCTCCCTCTTGGTCCTCCCTCTGCCCTCCCTCGTTCCCTTTCCCCATCTTCTCCCCTCCCTCGCTCCCTATCTCCATCCAGGCTGTTCCGCTTCTCCCTCCAGTCGCGTCTGTCTCTGTCTCGGTCGCGGTCTTTATCCCGATCTCTGTCCCTCTCCCATCCTCCTCCTCGGTGATCGGCTCCATCTTCTTGCCAGCCTCCGAGCCGCTCCCTCCCTTCCATTCTATCGCCGCCACCTCCTCCTCCTCCTCCTCTCCCTCCATCACCAAAGGGACGCCTTCCACCAAAACCTCGATCCCAGTCCCTATCTCTCTCTGGCTCTCGGTCCCTGAATCCAGGCCTGTCCCCCCTGAATTGTCTGCCATCCATTTCTTCCGGCCCCTCCAAGCCACGAGGTCCCCCTGGTCTAACGAAGGGAGGAGGAGGACCATGAGGAGGAGGGCCGTGTGGAGGAGGTCCGTGCCCATGTGGAGGGAAAGGGGGCCTCATATTGGGGGGAAGAAGCATCCCAAAGCCACCTTTAGGAGGTGGGGTGTCAGGGTGCATCATTTGAGGGTGTGGCCCTCTGGGCATCATCTGTGGGGGCATAGGTGGCATGTTGGGGTGAGGGGGTCGTTGGCCGTGGGGTGGAGGGAAACGCTGCATGTGTGGTGGGGGGGGGACCGGAGGACGCTGGAGTGGCATTATACCGGGCCGTGCGCCTAGGAGACCACCAGAAGGGGGTTGGATAATTCCTGGAAGAGCCCCTGGAGGTCCACCTGAGGGGGAAACAATTGAAAAAATACAGCTTTAAATTTCAGTTGTAGAAGGTAGGGGGGGGGGGGCGCTCATGTTTGTGTTAAAATGGGCAGGGCAGAATGAGAGACAGACAGAAAGACAGACTGACCCATAGGTCCCATCTGGTTGTTGAAAATGTTGTGACCATCCGGGAATTCGTCACTTTTCCTGTTGCCCAGACCAGCTGGGTCCAAAGAGGAGTCTTCAACTCCACCTTTGGAGGGCGGTGGGAGACCCAGAGGCATGGCACCTGGGGGAGGGAAACCTGGGGGAAAACAGTGAAAAGAGTTAGGGTCAGGTTGCTTTAGGCTGGTGAACAAACTGTAGTGTAGTCAATCGTAGTTAACCAACTGGAGGAAAAAGGTGAATGGTGTGTCTTGTTGATGGGATCAAAAAATATTTTAAAGGGCAGTATCTTGCTCTTGTATTCTAGTCTTGGAATTTTTTGCAGTTTAAAAATCAGCAAAACACACACTAGATATTCCCCCTGATTATTACGGTACAAGACAACTACAGTTTTTTTTTAGTTTCAATCTGTTTCTTTATGGTCTCTGTGGGAACCCAGAGACCATAAATAAACCCATAAGAAGCAGGAAAGGACTGAATGTGGTGCTTTCAGTACTGACGAACATCGTTTGGGAATAGCACTGTGTGACAGAGAGATAAACTGAATGAAAACCAGTGGGAAATGGTTTGACAATTGTGCTACCTGGAGGCATCTGCATGGGGTTGAAGCCAGGTCTGATGAAGTGAGGAGGGGGGACACCTGGAGGAAAGGAATGGGGAGGCATGCCTATGGGCCCAGAAAAACCAGGAGGCTGGAGGGAACCCACACCGATCACCGGCTGTTGCATTGGAGGAACCTGAGAACATTTGAAAGGACTTACTGCACATGTCAACAAAGAACATAGCTGTGTCACTCTGGAGAAACACAGGAGCCTCAAACAACTGCAACCAAAATAATCTAAATAAGTAGCCACTTCTTTTTTTATGAAGGTACAAAGCGGCCGAAAGTATAATGTCATTCCAGCTTGACTTACTATTTGAAATGCTGTCTCTGCTGGAACATACATTTACATTTTAGACTGTTTAACTTTTTTGAAATGCATTTATGTTGCACAATATCTTAAATGTTTTCTGAAAGCACTTATAATTGCCTCTTGTTGAAGCCTGCTTTATAAATAAGCTTGCCTTGCCTTACAAACATAATGTAAATGTTGAGATAATGAAGATATAAAAATATATATATGTATATTTGTATTTGTTTTAATGACATATATTGTCATATCTCAAAGTCCTAACAGTGACACATCATTATATGTCTATTGCTAGAGTTTATTCTAGGGGCAGCTTGCAGTTGTTGTTGTTGTTGTTGTTTACCTGAGCATGAGGCACAGCAGCAGCCATAGGTAGAACTTGTGTTTCCTGAGGCAGCTGTGGCTCTGAACGGCCATTGTGTGTGAATTCATCGTGGATGCCGAGATTTTTCCTCGCTTCACTCCACTCTGAAAAGACAGACAGGATGTGCACATGAGATAGCAGCAGTTTAAGTGTTTGTTATTCTAGGTATTTTTTTAGATTCCTAGCATAAAAGATCATTTTTGTCTGTCAGAGTTTTACCTGGGGATAAGGTGTCCAAATCAAGAACTCCTCCTTCTTTTAGCTCCTCCAACTGAGCCTCTCCGATTTTAGCCCAAGGTATGTAGGTGACACCCAGCTCCACGTCCCAGTACTGCTTAAACTCAGCCTTTATGCCCTTGTTTAAAGCCCAAGCAATCTGGCAAGAAATAAACAAAACAAAAACATGACTCAATGAGATCATTCTCAGTTTCCTCTTTGATTTGCTTTACTAAGCCGTAGTCAGACCCACCTTGATGGTTTTCTGGTTCACTTTATGAGATCCTCTGCTCAGCTTCTGCAGAGCCTTGAAGGCATCTTGTCTGTGTATCATGACAATATAGGCACAGCCACGTGGAGGGATCATCTTTACAATGGAGGAGAAGATGACAAGTGAGAGGAAAATCTCTATTCCTCATCTTTTGAGTGCAAAAATGTCATGGATGTTGTCACATGTGGATCAATGTAACTGATCAATACGAGTCCACTTACATTGATGGACTCTATCTGCCCAAACTCCTCCAGTAAACAGGCAACATCTTGCTGTTGGGTTCTCTTGTCCAACTGGCCCACCCACAGAGTTGTACTACAAACTGAGAAGGAAACAAAGGATAATGTGAACAAGAGCTAAAATCACTGTCTATCGTTGTGAGAAAATCACCATGACTTTATAAAACTACTAAACACATGCGGCACAAACGTGAAATGTCAATATACTTGAACAGATATGACCAGAAATAGATTATGACTCACTGCTTAGTGTCTCGCTCTTGGGTGGCGGGAGGCCTTTCTGCCGTCGCTCTCTCTCCTTCTCTCTCTCCCTGCGGTCCTGCGAGCGAGCACGAGGGGAGTGGTGACGTCTGTCTCTGGAGCGCGAGCGCGATCGCCTGTGCCTGGTTCGCCTTGTACGGGAATTAGACCGTGACCTCCTCCGCTTTGGAGACCTGGGGCAAAAAAGAGTAATGCAACTCATGATGTGTTCACCATAAATAAGCACGGAGCTACTTATCTGCAGAAATAGCAGAGGATGAATAGCAAACCCTGAAATGGAAACTCAGTTGGACACATCACATCCAATTCCAGTTGCTTACCTGGAGCCTGAGTGTGACCGTCGACCATGTCTGCCATCCCTTGAAGACGAACGGTCGATATCCATTGACAAATCCTATATTTAAAAAAAAGGCCTGATTATGATGTAATACAAACATTTCAACATCCATGTTAAGCTGTTTCCCCAAAAACTGATCTTATCTTATCAATCTCTGCATCTTAATGCAAACGTTCTGGAAGTACATTTTCTAAACTAAATGAACCCCAGATTCAACATATCTCCGTTTATTTTCAAGCCTACCTGTTGATGGGCAGCATTGTGGGGAGGGTATCCCCCGGGGAAGCCTGGAGGCCCAGCAGAACCAGGGGGGGACTGCCCTGGCAAAGCATGCCCCATATGAGGCATCAAACCTGGGAAGTTATGACCTGGCGGCAAACCGTAGGCCTGGTGCTGGCCATTTGGAGGGAGAGGAACCTGTGAGACACAACTGGAATAAATGCTGTGTACGTACAACTGTTTTTTTTACAAATAGAATTGATTTTGAATAAAAATACTCATCACTACTCGGTTTTTTTTTAATATGAATTACTAATTTTATTTTTCTTAAAGTTGCTCTGACTTAATAAACAGACTAAACTGTATAAGGTAAATGCAGTATGTTACAATATGTTGTGGCAAAAGCTTAAATTAATATAGTGATAGGAAACTTATTTTTTGGTAGCATTTTTAAAGTTTTAAACAAAACTGGGAAATAAAGAAACAAATCGAAATAATTCAATGGATGGACTTATCAGGAAGGATAAGTTATTTTAAAATTAGAAATGTTGGTTTTCATTACCTGTTGTGAGGGGTCTTGCAACATGTTTAGCATTGGTGGTTTAAAGTGCTCCATGTGCTGTGGGAAGCCTGGAGGGTGCTGCATGCTGTGATGATACAAGAAATACTCCATTAGCCTTACAGCTTTAAGTTTTTAAATCAGTCGGAGCTTTCCGCTGCTTGGCATTGCAGAGCTGCCGATATTATAAGTAATACATCTTCTTACAAGGAGGGCTGTGTTGACATTTCATCCTTCTTCGCCTCTTCCCCAAAGTCTGGTTCATCATCGTAGTCAAAGCGGTCCAGCAATTTCTAAGAGAGAGAAAGGTAATGAGGTGCACTACGGACGATAGAAGAGCTTCTAGAGGCTTAAATCACTCGTACTCTGACCCTGTCCTATTAAATGTCTAAACAGTGTCTGACTTCTGGCATGTTCAGAGTACATTAAGCTGTTGATGGAATATGCAAATAAATAAACAAACCGCTACCTTGTCAAAGGCTGCCTTCTGCTGGGCGGTTTGGGTGGGCAGAGGGGGTTGCAGGGGGACCATGCCCAGGCCAGACGTGATGTGTTGGGCCTGCGTTTGAGTGGTATGGACAGGAGTGTTTGTGTCAGGCTTCACTGGCTGCTTCTGGAAGTTCTGGAGCATCTGTTGAAGCTGAAGTAAGAATGAAAGAAGAGTTATTAGTGAAGGAAAGAGATGTGCAAGCAAATAAGGTAAAAGCACTGTGACCGTGGTCAAAGCTTATAAGAGTGGGAAATGGTACGCACACTCACCTGCTGACCCTGCGTGGACTGGAAGAGCTGTGCCACAGCAGCAAAGGCGTCAGAGTTTTGCAGCTGAGAAGTGGATGTCATGGTGGAGTTTGCCGTTACCGCAGTAACTGGCTCTTTGGCTGGAGGTGGGGAAAAACCTGAGGGGAAGAAACAACAACAGCATATTGATACTTAACTATACTAATATTAAAAATTGTAATGCAATATACATTTTGCAAAGCCAGCTGGTTATTTATATTTCATTAGTGAATGCAACAACTAAGAATCAGCAAACTTGTGATTACTGGTTCAATGAAGTAAATAAATATCATGGATTTACAGTTATCACTACTGCCACATGTTTGCAAGCACACACATTACCTGTGTCATCGGAGCCTGCAAAGAGTGCAGCAGCACTGCACGAGCCAGCTGCCATGTCCAGGAGGGGCTGAATAATCTCAATCTTGAACACTCCATTTTTCTGCCACAGGTTCAACACCCTTATGATCTTACTCTATGAGAAAAAACAGAAAAATAATAACAGAAAGCTCAGGGTTTGACATTAGAAGGAAGCAAGATCCTTCCATCATTTCAGGCAGCTTGCATTAACTTATTATACCAACTCTTTGTTTTCTTACCCTGTCCCCTTCTGGGCATAGGCAGAGGTTTTCAAAGGTTCCTGTAATGTTTTTGGTGAATCTTGGGCCAAACACGTCCTTGTCTGATCCAAACTGGTGTCTGGACTGCCTAACAATGGAATCCACCACATAGAGGCCCGCTATCTTGTACTCAGGCTTACACTGGAGAGAGAAGAAGAAACACATATGAAGTTGATTCATGTTTGGAGAGGCGAAAATGGAGATTGAGATAGGCCTGTCCGTACCTTTTTGATGAACTTTTCCACAATTTGGACCACATGTTTGTAGAGCTGAGAAACAAAGAAGCAGATGAGCATGGTATCAACCACATATAGGCTAGTGTTCAAATATAGGAGTAGCTTTCAAAACAAGAAAGGCCAAGTCCATTCTTACTTTCATAGCTTTGATGGCCGATTTTGTGATGGAGATCATCTTTGCCCGAGAGATTGGGGGCTTGGAGTCCATCAATGAGAATAACTACAGACAGAGAGTAGATGATAAGATCAGTGAGATGGACGGGGTGATAAAAAGACAGAGGGAATAAAAAAGGTATAACACGGGGAGTACAGGGCTTGAGAAAATATTTGCACATTTATAACTGACATTACAACCGTTAAGTATAACATTTCGCACTAATTTAATCTTCCCTCCTTTTTTATTGTTCACCACTTTCATTTTCGATTGGCAACACAGCCTGGTCACATGAAGACCCGCCACTCTGTGATGTGGTTTTGTAAAGTATCAAATACTGCACAGGACTCAGGGGACCATGATACATGTTGAGTGTTCTGAAGTGATGATGGAGCTCCCAGTTAGCAGCATCATGTAAACAGAATGACGGGATTCAGCACTGCTTCAGTATATTGCAAGGACATTAGGAACCAACTATGGATCTGTGTCAACACATTCTTAGCTGTGTGATGGAATGGGCGATTGCTTTGCTTGTTCTGAGCTTACCTAAATGTTCCTGTGCATGAGATAAATTAATTTGGTATCACTGATTTAAATATGTGTTAATTTAAAAGGGTAAATTAAGCATGCACTGACACGTGTATAGTATATCTAACAGGGCTTTACATTCACTATAGAGAAAGTAGCTTAACACCTGCTTTCTCTGTTTCTGTGGCAGACATAAACTGCTATTGGAAGTGCAAGACAATTTTCAACAACAATCAGACACATAAAGTGTTGCAATGATTTTGTGCAACAAAACAAAAACAAATATGAAGTGCAGATAGTGTAGCCCAGCCACATAAACAATTGCATCCGTAAGGTTAAATTGCCATCAGAAGAAACGACAGCAGCCAAAACCACTGAAAGACGACTTAACCTGTCTTTGGACTGGACTTTTAACATCATTACCAATCAGTCCACGGGCCTTAGAGAAACCTAGCATGGTAATGAATATTTTGTTTGTGAGCTTGCAGCATGACAATAACATTAGTCTAGTGCATTTAGCCGTAGCATTGTTACCATCAACAATGTTAGTAGCCATGCTCACTCAAGCTAACGTTGGTACAACCGAACTTTGTGCAAGGTTACTAGAACCAATTGGTGCTTGCTATCGTTGCGTTAGCTTGCTAGTTAGTGCAAAACTCTATCAAATATTTAAATATCAACATTACTGGCTCCGTAACACTCGTGCTTGCACAGTAGCAAAATGCTAAGCCAGCTACGATAGACATGTCCAGCTAGCTAGCTGTGCAGGCCCAGTGGTCAGTCCTGCTCGGCTAACTCCAGAGCAACACAGCACCATGACCAGCCAGACTCGGTGACTTCTGGGTCTCAGGGGTCCCTGGAGGAAGCTTACCTCATGGTTAAAGGCGTTGACGGCATCCATGATAGCCCGACACTCGCAACCTTCCCCTTAACTCCTGTTTCCGAGCTTACAGTGGTGTTTATTAAAGGAAGGGTCGGTACAACATGTCCGCTCCCGGTAGCTAACGACAGCTAGCCTAGCATCGGTAGCTTTCGGGTCGGCGGGCACGGCAAAGCATGATGGGATTCAGTTGTGTTGTTTAAGGATTTGTCCTCTAGATGGCGAAGCAGTTTCAAGATTGAAAACGTGCAGTTGTGTTTCATGGACTGTAAATAATAACTTTTTAGATATGTTTGATTTAAACCACCACATCCTCCAGGACTTGTTATACTTTAATTCCCAGGGACCTGTGTATATTCTGTATCTTTGCATTACCAACGTACCGACACATGTCGTTTTCAGGTGCTTATAAAGTATAAACAAAGCAGACTTCATGCAATCTTATATTTTACCAACTTCCTGATATCAGTCAACAGTACTGTGGCAATACCTACGTGCTAAGTCAACGTTTTCCAAGACAAAGTTAGTATTAGATAACTTATCCATTTGTAGTGGTGCGATCCAAATGTGAACCATTAAAATGATGAGTGCAACATTTACAAATGAACACTTCTAAAGGTACTTCAAATTAAGAATCTTTATTTCAACATCATTAATTAACTCAAAACACAACTTGTTTTCAAGTCACTATAGAATGAATGAAAATACAGATTGAAAACATCCAGCAGGCTTCAGGCTAACTCGAGCCTTAGTAGGATTTACTTTATTACTTTGTAGTACAAGGTGACTCCAATAGATGGTGGTATACTCATACTTTTGGTTTCGTGTCTGGTTGTCTGATTTGGTGTCTAGAAAGCATGGTCCAGTAGGTAAGTCAAACTGTACTGTGTACACATGTATTCCCACTGTCTCCAGGATCACAAGGGGTGAACACAATACAGCACATCTGTATAAACTGATGCAGTAACACCAACACACCAGAGCCTAATTAAAACACCTCAGAGTTTTTAAAACACCTTTTAAATAAAAGAACATGCTTTAAATTGGTATAATACTGTAGGTATTGCAAGGCTATTCTATTGGAATTAATTGTCAGGTCTTTAGTTATTTTGCACAGTTCCTGCAGGAAAACACATAACAGGCTAATTATATTAGGTCAGATTAAAATTATCTAAAGCCTAATACAAGACAAAAAAATCTGTTGCCCCTCCCTGCAGGTGTTCTCCTCTGAGTGATAACCACCATGTTAATTAGGCCAGTGAACATCTCAATGAACGAAGGGAAAATGCTTCTTTGTCTGCCCTGTTGTAGAGGAGCAACACATGTTAGCAGAACAGCAACACTCCAAACGATAAACAACACAACATGTCAATAGCTATAATTGGAAACCATGTGTTAATATTATTATGCTTTATTTATTTAATATTGTTCATTGTTCATATGTATTGCCACAGGATTGCCTCTTATGCCATTGTTATTTATGTTCTAAGGGTGGCGTGATGCACAGCACATGGTGTGAACATTTGGAGCCTTTAGTCAAAAGTGTTTAATCAAAATAAAACCTGACAATAGATCGACAACTGCGACATAGACAGCAGGAAATACCCCCCAAAAAACTCAATATTTTTAGTCACATTGATGCTGTGTCTTTTTTCCGCCCACAAATATCTTTGTTCATAGCTGTGTACAATCCGAGCGCAACATGCGGTGCGGTGGTACCGGGTGGAGTTATCCCCCTTGTTCTCACATGTGCTCCGCCCGCCTTCGCTGATTGGATTGCAATGTACCCCGGCTACCACCACTGTAAGAGGGGCTGTGTGTTTTTTCTGTCACCCTCACACTAAGAAACGCCCACCCATATGACCGGTAAAGTCAGTTCAAACTGAAAACACGCTGCCTGCACTCAGACTATCCAGGAGATGTATGAAGTAGGGACGCTAACTCTGACTGAGCTACAGATTTTTTTTAAACCCTATTAGAGTTAAAGACAGGTTGCGTCATTTAAATATCTTTCCATGATTGAGACTGACGTTTTTCTGTGTCATTGCAATCTAATCCTATACATTTATCAAGACTTGTATTGGAATCTGCTGAGTGTGCTCACTGGATGCTTTGGGCGAACAGGTGGCGCATCTCCGGTTCCCTTAATTTGTTATTAGGGGCAAGACGCTTACAGACCGGAGTTTACGCACGTTGCCGGACGTTAAGCATTTAATACCCGCCTTTAAGGTGGGAGAGGGACACGCTGCTTAGTCGTATCCCTTGTTTAAAAGGGCACATTTGACAAGAGAGGTGTGATGCCGGTTGCAGACGGCGACATGGTAGTAGACAACAGCCACGGGTTATACGAGGGTAAAACCCCAAATAGTGCCGGGAATGAGAACATCCTCCCGGCCTCATGCAGTCCTGCGGCGGAAATCCTGAAGACCTTCTATCACACCAAACGGGTCGGGAACTATCTGATCGGGAGGAAGCTGGGAGAAGGGTCCTTCGCCAAAGTTAGAGAAGGGCTCCATGCGATGACTGGGGAAAAGGTAAGACTGTGGGGTCACTAAGTCTAAATGCAACATGGTTTGGTTAAATGAGTTGTATGTTGTCTTTCTTTATTTACCAATGTATTATGATCCTATCATATATCACAGAATTAAAGTTAATGTAATCCTCCTGACTTCTTGAGCTTGGGAAACACAACTCTTGTGAAATAATACACTTTTTTTCTGTAGGAAAATATGTTGGTTCTTTGTGGTTTAGCCTATCTTTTATTAGATTATGAGTGGCACGCACGCAGCATGGGTAGCCTTTTGGTATTTCACATTTCCTTTCAGTGGACAGTGTCAGCTATCTGTTGACCCCTACGTGCCTGTCAGCCAAGCAAAAACCCTCACCTGTTTATATTGACAGTTTGGCTATACATTTTTGTTGCACATATTCCAAATAAGTAATATACTCCGTAGAGAAAGTGTTGTTTGCAATGGAAGGCTTTGTTAATGAGCTCATGCAGCATCACCAGCTGTTGAACTCACCATATGCACAGCAGGGCTTGTTTTCTACCCAAGCTCCTGTGACAATATTTACTTTTTGTGTGTGTTGGAGAAACAGGAAGAGCTGCTTGTGTTTTCCTTACATGTGTTGGATACCTTGTGTGGTCTGTGGCTTTTTCCTGAACCTTCCTTTGTCTGCTGGTGGTGGTGAGCTCACCACTGTGAGCGCGCAAGCCTGTGATAGGAACAGAGAGGGAAATTGGCCGACCTATGGAGCAGAGCTGCTGCTTGCATATGAAATCATGTCGTTGATAAATGGGCTTCAGCCTCATTAGGATTCTGCCAGCGCAGGGCTTTGATATGGACCACCATTGGCCACTGGTTGTCTTTGTCTCCTCAGGCTGTTTTTGAGGGGCAGCCAGAGCATTTGCATATTCGAAAACAAGTACCCCCCTTTTTCTTCATGTGTCCCTACATGTAGACCCATGTCTGTATGTATACATGTACAACAGAATATATGCCACTGAATATATTTAGCATATTAGACATTACCTTATCCTGTGGCCCCCCTCCTCCTCCCTTCCCGTTTGCTGTGAGGAGAAAAGAAAGCGCTCCTCTCCTGTTCCCTCCCTTTGTTGAGGATGATGCAAACACTGGCAATCACACAACCAAGCAGAGCACATGGTCTCTCTCTCTTTACACTCTCTCTCTCATTCAGAGTCTTACAGGCTCTTGAAGGGGGCAAGGGAGTTTATTCAAGCAACAATGTAGTAAGGGGAGAAGAAAATACATTAAAGGGCCTTTTTTTTAATTATCATCCCTAGAAAGCCATTGAGGATGCGGGGATGAGAGACAGTGTGTTTCCAAGCAGGGGGGTTTGAAAGTGAGGAGAGGTGAGGGATGGGGATGTCATGGTCAGGGGGCTTGGGAGGTCATATGCACATGTTTTTGATGTCTGTAACCCACTTTCCCCTCAATACCACCCCACCTCCCCCGTTTTCTGTCTGAGGGGCGCCTGATAAACAACTGAATCCCCCAGAAGCCCCCCGGCTGGGCACACCCCTCCCCCTCTATATCCCCCCCCCCCCCCTTCTTCACATATAGACTAGCCTACTGTAAATACAGTGCCCCATCCCCCCCCCTACACACCCTACACCCCTTCTCTTATCCACGCTGCTTGGCGTAAACATGGGCCATATATTACTGTATTGTGACAGCTCCACCCACGCATATATACGGCCAGGTTTAATTAGCAGTTGTAAAAAGGTTTTCAGAGGTGAATCAATTATCAGAGATGAAAGGACGAAGGTATAAAAGAAAGACAAGCTGAAGGACAGAAGAAAGAGAGGACATACACACAGCCACTTTGGCCCTCACCATTTCATTAATGGATATGGTGATTAGCTTGGCCGGTCATGCCTTTCTATGTCTGTGGGCTCTCCTTGAGATGATTTGCAGTGTATGGTAGCTATGCTCTTGAACTCAGTCTAGACAGGGTACAAGGAGACACACGGGCAGAGGATGAAATAAAGGAGATGGGCATGTTATTGAATGTAATTAGCCACAAAGGGACGTGTTTGTCATAAAGGACATGTTCTCCAGGTTTTATGAGGAGAGTGAAGCTTTTCCTCCAATGAAACAACAAGGGCAGAGAAGCATAGAGTGAAGTCACTGGGATGAGTAATTGAAGGAAGAAAACTTAACACGTATGCCCAGAAAATCTTTCCTTCACAGCCCATCTGTGACAGATATTGAGCCCTTCTATGTTACGTGTTTTTAACTACAACTAAACTCTGTGGCAAATGGGGAAATATCATCTGTCCATTTGGCCTTAGCACCTTTTCAACAGATAGGGTAACATTTGTTTTTCCCTTGGTTTATGATGGTTCAGTTACCCCTCCAACACACACATACCTCCCCCTTCTGCTGCCGCCTCAGGGCCCTATAGCGCCTGGGTTGCCCCACATTGGGAGCAGCTGTGAGGGAGAGGTCAGTGTTGTGTTATATAGTCCGCAATGGAGAAGGAGAAGCTTGTCACCTGTTACGCTGCAACTCTCTTTGAAACCTCTTCCGAAAGCATAGCAGTGCACAAGTGCTTCATTCTCCATGGGTATTATTCACAATATCATATGGCGCAAACTAAAGTCAATGCATTTGCTAAAATGAGTTCCTCATCTAATAGCTTTCTGTGTCCCGTGTCATTTTCTCCAGGTGGCGGTGAAGGTGATTGACAAACGGAAGGCCAAGAAGGACTCGTATGTGACCAAAAACCTGCGGAGGGAGGGCCACATCCAGCAGATGATCCGCCACCCCAACATCACGCAACTGCTAGACATCCTGGAGACGGAGAACAGCTACTACCTGGTGATGGAGCTGTGTCCCGGCGGGAATCTCATGAACCGCATCTATGATAAGAAACGCCTGGATGAGAGGGAGACTCAGAAATACATCCGTCAGTTGGTACTGGCCGTTGAGCACCTGCACAGGGCGGGTGTTGTGCACAGGTAAATAAACACTTAAAATAATGAGCCACACAGACATTGCTCTCCAAAGATAGAGCAGAAGTTAAATGTCTTTAGAAATATTGTCTGTGCCTCCTATAGCTCAAAGAGCTTTGTGCCATTTGTGGGTTAAAGCTTAATTTAATGATCCTCTTTCTCAAAGTGTATGTTAAGTCTGTGTTGTGCACTCCACGAATAACCACATTTGCCATGCTTTAAGAGGTTTTAAAGAAAGCGGCTAAGCATTTCTTAAAAAATAAATACGATTTTACAAAGAGCTGAATTTTCATGCACTGTGCAAGGATAATTCCTGTGCATTTCTCCGACGAAATATTGTTACATCTTGTGATGAAATATTTGAATATATTTAGGGGGGGGGGGAACATAAACTGAATCAGAATCAAATTCCAGATATACAATACACAAAGCTCTTCCTAGGAAAATTTAATTATTTATCTGGGACTCTGGGAACTAAATTTCTGTCATGGTGAACTGGCCCATGTAGATAACTATATAACAGGATTTATAAGACTGAGGAGGGATCTGCAGGCACACAATAGACCCTGAAAATCACCCAGCGTGACCCACATTGAAAAGAGGGGGTGCTGACCTCTCCTACTGCTCATGCATTGTGTGATGATGTGTGGCTTAGATAAGTGTTAACACTGAATCTTTGTTTTACAGGGATCTGAAGATAGAGAACCTCCTGTTGGATGAGCAGGACAACATAAAGCTCATAGGTAAATCAAACACTAACTTTTACAGAAACAAACTCACCTCTCTTTCTATTATAGAGAAATTCAAATACATTTCCCACAATAAAAGAACAGGAACAATTCAAACAGCTAATGCTAAAAGAAAGCCTTTGTTGTCAGTGACTTTACAGAATTACATTTTTCTTAGTCAGAGCCTGACATGCATAGCGTCCCGCATGTGTTGAAGAGCAATTATCCTGTTAAATGCCTCACGAGCTCGCACCATAGTGCTAATTTGCTTCCATTTGTGTGTGTAACGCTTTGACGGGGCGACATGTTTAAGAAGTGAGCTGAAAAGACGGTAATAAACCCAGAAAAAACACTCACCCCACCTCTTCCGTCCTTTAGATTTTGGCCTCAGTAACTGCGCAGGCATCCTGGGATACTCGGACCCCTTCAGCACCCAGTGTGGAAGTCCCGCCTACGCTGCCCCCGAGCTGCTCTCCAGGAAGAAGTACGGGCCCAAGGTGGATGTCTGGTCCATGTGAGTGCATACTTCTTTCTTATATAATGTATGTCGCCAGATATCAGTGTATTGAAATACATCTATTTCACGTGCATTCCGAGCTGAAGTGTGTATTTTGATCTTCCAGTGGTGTGAACATGTATGCGATGTTAACTGGGACTCTGCCGTTCACCGTGGAGCCCTTCAGTCTCCGAGCCCTGCACCAGAAGATGGTGGATAAGGAGATGAACCCTCTACCTCCCTCCCTTTGCACAGGTAAAAACTTGACACAATTGTGTTATAAATTCTCAACTAAAAGGCGTTAATCTAAAGTCGAGAAGAAAATGTATCAATCAACAAACTCATCTACCCTATTTTCATTACATGTCAATGCCCAAGGTAAAACTGACAAGAGTGTGCTGACAAACATATTAGACTTGAAAACAAGATCATATCAGGCGATGTTTTTACGTGAAGGGAAAGAATGTTGGCGGTCCGGTGTCAAGGTGTCAAGAGAAGGCAAACAGGTTGAGATGAAATTGATAATAAGATGATCTATGTTGTTGGAATGAAATGTAGGTAATCTGTCTTTGTGAGTCTTTGGTTTGGATTTTTAAAATGCCCTAATTAAATCTCTCTGACATACACATTTCATTCATTCCAAACAAATGAGAGAACTATGCAATCAGATCAGTTAGACTAATTGATTAGGGCTCTATTACATTTCTTAAGACTCTTGAGAGAAATGCAGCAGTCAGACTCCCTGCTTACTTAGATTAAGCAAACAGTCAGTGAGTTTACTATGGAAATAAAACCCTTGGTGAGTGGAAGGATGCACATGCGCATAAAAATCCAACTGGAACTGATTCCTCAATGACAAGCATTTCTAAAGAATGAACTTGACACACAAATTTAACGCAGCGGTAAATCTGAATGGTAATATTTATGTTTAGTTGAAATTCAAGGACATTGGTGGTCAAAGCAGAGGTAAAGGAATCATCAACAAGTAAACACCAGGTGCAAGTAAACCATGTTTGTGTCTCTATAATTAGAAACATGTTTTACCTACCCGGTTCCTGTCAAGTAACTGGCACTGCATGAAAAGGAGAAATAGCTTATGTTATTTGCCTCAGAAGTATTTGGCAGAGTTTTACTAAACAGTAATAGTGTTTGCTCATAGTTAAAAACAAGTTTCACCAAACAGGTTCCTGTCAAGTCACTGGCACTGCATGAAAAGTAGTAATTTATTTTTATTATTATTATTGTTATTTGCCTCAGGGTTTCCTGTCAGAATTCCAGAGATTGCAGCGCACAATTCCTCGAAATCATTCATTGTAGCCGTTATTCATTTGTAAAATTAGAATATATTTATTTTTCAATATATTTTGTATATATTTTTTAGCCATATTGAAGCTACTTATTCATACTGAGCTTTAACTAATATTGTGTAAAGAAACATTAAGAAATAAAGGGAAACTTTTGGCAAAGGAACAAAAGTGTGTTTATGCTTTGCTGGAAATAGTGACGCTCACCACAATTTGTACTTGCGTCTCTTGTCTCACTCGAACAACAATGAGGGATGACTCAACCCGGTTATGTAACTTATTATCAATCCAATGACAAGGATGTGTCATCTTATCCGTCTTATGTTATACGTGAATGAAAGCGGATAAGGAGGATGAGTGCTGAAGAAATTATGTAATCCAAAAATAAAAATGTCCTTGAGTTGAGAAAACTTATGAATATTTATCCTCCCTCTTTCTGTTTTAGCTGCCATCTGCCTTCTGAAGAAGCTTCTTGAGCCAGATCCCAACAAGCGTCCCAATATTCATCAAGTGATGGCAGATTCCTGGCTACAGCTGGCCAACAAGAACACAGGGGCACCGTACCTCAACAGGTAGGCTCACACACACTTAGAAGTTGTATTTTGCTCATGTCTTCTGTTCAAGCATACATAGAGCAACCTTTTTGCCTTCAATTGTATAGCATCACCAGGGATTAACTTTCTCGTTCTGCGTTCCCTACTGTATCCAGGATCCACATTGAAGAAATAAACCACACAGTGTTGCTGCATATGACGGAGAAGATGAATTACAAGCACAGTGAGGTGCTGAGCGCCGTCCTCACCAACCGCGCATGCCACACTCTGGCTGTCTACTTCCTCCTCAACAAGAAAATGAAGAGACTCTCTAAAGAATACAGGGTAAGGAAATCCTTGCTAACATCTGTCGCATGCAAGAAAAAATGGTTAACTATTAAACAAAACGTAATAAAAGTGGAATTCTAAAGTGAGCAACGTGTGTCAAGTTAGTTACACAGAAACAGGTTTGTCATAATTTGCGGTTTTGCCCTTGCTGTTTAGGAGATGCAGTGTCAAGAAAAAAAGAAAGGAGAAAAGCAGAAAAGCGAATACTTCCAGACCCAGTGGAGGAAGCACGTCGACAAGCTCACCATCCCGCCCAAGCAGACGCCCGTCTACCTGGCTATTGCCAAGGGGCACAGCAAGGAGAAGAAACACCGAACAGGTGAGGGGTCATATGGTGCAAAAGATAACAAGATACAGTATATGTGTTCCAAAAGTACTGCTTTATTTTTATTTATACAGTGTAAGTTGACTGAAAATGCATGTTCTTTACATTTGCGTAGTTACCAGTTCATCTGTCCAATCATCCATCCATCCATCCATCCATCCATTCCTTCATCCATCCCTTCATCCATCCATCCATCCATCCAACCACCCACCCATCCACCCATAAGAAGAAACATCCTGGTTGCCATTCAATCGTAGGGCAAACACAAACCTTTTTAAAATGTAATTTAGCTGGTGTCAGCCAGATTAAATTACTAAACAGTATAGAACAGTGAAGATACTATTAGGAATTGATCTAAATTTGATCTAGCAACACAGCAGCATTGTCAATGTTTTATCAAAAAAATAAAATAACTAGGCCAGTGATTTCTAACAGATAATGATAGGTGGTCATAAACACTCTGTAGAAGAGCTTGCAAGTGATAAACTCCTTTTCCTAAAAGAGGTACTGTAAAGAAAAAGCCATAGGCTATTCCAGATCCAGCATGTCAGGCTAAGTCAGTCTTCACACAGATGTAATCTGTACAGAATGTTCTTGTACCTTTTACACCTGCTTGTTACATACAGAGGATTTTCACTGACATGATTCATACAGACATATAGACTCCGCTGAAAGTATATGCTGTTCTCAATGCTTTACTCAGTTGTATATGCAGTGAAACCAAATCTAATATGAGAGTGACAGTGTTCCAAAACTAAAATGCTTCTAATTTCCTCCTCAGGTATATTGCGTGCCATAACTGGTGGCCATCGTAATTCACCTCTGGCCCCACCCGGAACAGTCGCCTCTTCCTCCATGGAATACCTAGAGATCCAACCTCTGTTTTCCAACACCCCTCAGCAACGGAGGCGCTTGGCCACTCTCCCACAAGTCAATACAAGCCCAGAACACAACATACCTGCCCCGCCAGCACCATCACCGATCGGCATGCATTCCTTCGGCTCGCTCTCCAAAGCTGAGCAAATTGAAGACACCCCCAGCTCACCCTGGTACAAGCTGACCAACGGGACCCTGTCCCCGCCGCGCCACGTCTCTGCCTTCCAACCCGACTCCTCATACTTGAAGAAGGCCACAATCCCGAGTCCTCCTGTCCTAATTGTCAACCCGCAGCCCAAGAAGAGCATCTCGTCAGATTGGGGCGCATCTTCTGACACCAGCGGCAGCCCTCCCAGCACTATAGGGAGCCCCCCAGGGAACTCAGCATTCAGCCCTCCGAAGTCAGCCTTCAGTGCCCTCAACCCCACCTCAGCATTCAGTCCTCCTTCCAACAACAACAGCAGCAGCAGCGATCCAGACAGCCCAACGCACCGCAGCAAGTTCCCCTCTATGGGAATCGGACAGATCCTAAAGAAGAAAGTCCAACTGCAGCCGTTCTCCTTCCGGCCAGAACAAGTGGTTGAGGAAGTGGTGTCACCCCCTCCTTACCCCATGCAGACTCTCCTCTGTGCTTCAGGTGCACTTAAGACCCTCTGCTGAGGGATACATGGCAAGAATGAAAAAAAGACAGACTGAACTCAAGGCCACTCTCAACATTTGTTTAAGTTGGAGAGGTCTTCCAGAGCGGCCTTTTGAAATGTGAACTGTCCCTTTATTGCAACTGAGCCACTTTTCAAGACAGACTTGAAAAAAAAGAACAAAAAGGAGGTTTGAGTGACAGTAAAAAATAACGTATCCCTAGTCACCACTATCATAATGTAATAAGAAGTGATGGCGCTGAGAATACGAGATTGGAAATTGATCCTTAAGCAATGAATACACTTCACTGTGGCCTAGATACAGAGTGGACATGGGACGGATGTAATACACACACATGCACATACATACACACGCAAAACACTGTATTATAAACTGAGTTAAGAGGTACTCTCTTATGTAGTATTGCTGTAACTGGTTACTAATTGAGCCGTAGACTGATTCACACCAGCTAACAGACCCCAACTCTTACCCTTACCTTGATTACATGTATAAATGTTTTGTCTCTGTGAAAACACTCTCTAAAAACCCGTTGACCTCCAGCCAGCTGCCACTGTATCCTCAAAGCTGGCTGGACGAAGAAGCTCACTGCACTATTCCTTGAAACCAAATCTGTAGTAACAATGTGTGTTTGTACCATCTCTTACCTCACTGCATTATTCATACATTAATGTAAAACAGCAGTAAGTTGTGACTTGCTTGTGTGGATTTTGCCACAGTGTTGCAGTGTACGAGCGTTAGTGCCATTAGTATCCACACACCGAGATAGAAGTAGACACCGAGAGACGAGTCGTCCTCTCAATTTTTATAGCGGTCTCATAAACTATCACTCAACAGTGATAATAACTCACAGCTATAACTTTTTATATACTAGTGTTACATCATCTCCACGACCCACAGGGAAACTGTCAAAGTCTTGGTTATGACTTTCACAACCTGATCATAGTAAGCTTTGGGAACAAAAAAAAAAGATTTTAAAAAAAAAGAATCAAAAGCCTTATGAAACTTAGGAACCTCGCCAAAGGCTGAGGTAATGAACGTAGAAGAATCGTGTCACATCCATGAAAATAATTCACTTCCTTTTGTCTTAATGCTGTAGTTTGTGCAATAGTCTTAAGTGTTAACTGCAATGACGAGTATTTGCCAAGAGCTCTCTGAGAGCAACGTGAAAATTGTGCTTGTAAATAACAGTACGACTCGTGTGTTCCTGTCACTTATTCAGTTCGATTGAAAAATGTTTGTACAATTGATCTATTTGCACCTTTGCGCCATAAAACAATTTGACGAAAAGGCTTCCACTGGCACATGAGGCTTCTCACTGTTAAGATACTAATGAATCTCTTCCTGTCGAAATGAAAAAAAAATTGCATGCAAAGTTTCACGAGTCCAACTGTAGCGTCAACATTTGAACTTACGTCTTTTTACCTTTTTTGTGGTTGATACTGAGATTGATACAGACTTGAGGGGGGGGGTGGTCTTTTGTAAGATTTTGTAACGGAGGGTTTTGTTTGAGTGTCGAGAGATTTCTATGCTGTATAAAGTATTTTAAATATTTATACTAAATCCATTATGTTTCTGTCTGTTCTTTCACATGTCTGGCTTTCTCTACATGTGCTAAGTGCACACATTCCAAATTTTATTGGCTGAATAAACATAGAATTAATACACTTAAATAACTATAATTAGGGAAGTAATTTCGCAGAATCTTGATAATTTATGTGTAATTTACACAATGCCTGAAGCGTCTAATTTAGTGCTAAAGCTCTCAGCTCCAGGACCACTTAATAAAATGTGTCCTCTGCTGTGGAAGGGGTCTATGTTACTTTACAACCTGAATGTGCCACTTGTCTCACATACCATATAAATTTCCCACGGGAAACCTGTGGTGGGTAAAAAAAGAAAAAAACCACACACCCTTGGAACAGCTGAAGGATCCTTGGGACTAATACATACAGGCATATCACGACCCCTCCCTCTTCACTCACTCCCCCCCACCCCCACCCCACACACACACACACACACACACACACACACACACTGTAGACACTAATCTTCTCAGCTGTGGCCCCCATCATAAACCCCTTTGGGTGACACTGGCCTTACGAGACAAAGAAGGGGGATCACCAGAGCTCTGAGACAAACACACAGGCCGACACAAACACGGCTGTCCGATTAATCGCCGTGGCTAAGCCGATAAAAGCCAAGGGGCAAGAGTGGCTCAAAAATGCATTAAAGCCGGAGCCTTTTGTTTACCAAAAACAGACAGACAGTTATTGAAATCCCCAGGCGGTCTGGGGTACTGTGGCTTAACCACAGCGCTGGGCGAAAGGATGGCGTACACCATGGGGTGTGTACAGGTCATACCTGTACTGTGCTTCTGTTGTGACACCTGTAGTAGGTGAACACACACACACAAACCACTGACAGAGTGGGGCTCTCCTAATAGTAAGGTGGTTATATTTTAAGTAACATATCCATGTGGGGAGGGATGGTGACATGCAATTATTTCAAAATCCTGCTATATAGCAGAAGAGTAATCATTGTGTTGATTAATTGTTTGCCATTTATAAAGCAGGAGTGGAAAATAATATAATAATATATTATCGGAATTTTGTTTAATTTGGGGATTTGCTGCTTCCCTGTTATCAATGTGAATGTGTTGCTTATAAAAAAACATGTCTATCCATAAATGTAATTGACATTTTCACTACCTTTGCACATTTTATATACTAAATATTTAATGGGAAATGTATCAGACAGATTTATAAGTAATGAAAATGTAAGAAAAACATGCAGTGTTACTCTGCATTTTTGAGGATTCTGATTGCCGAGGCAAGTTTTTCTCTATAAATATTTAATCTTAGGAAGCATTATTTGAGGAATCCCTACTGAAGAGATAAAGAAGAAAAATTATTTTCCTTGACCCGCAGATTATTTTGACGTTAATCTTTGTGTAAACAGGTCAAGTTACAATGACAAGTCCTGTGATAAACAAACGCCCCCATTTGCCATCCCAGCAGGGGAAGCCAATAAGCCGAAATCTTTCACTATAATCATATCAGGGGACTTTTAATATTGTGTATCATAGCCGTTATAAAATATTAGAAAGCAGTAAGTTTGTCGGGTTTCCCCCAAAATATTTCTGAAATATTTGGGATGTTAATATTGTTCTATCAATATAAAATGTCTTGTGATTAAAATAATTATCAATAATAACCAAGATACACTTTGGGTTTGGATTGAAACCTGTAAATAAGAGGGCCGAAGTATGCTTTATATTTGTTAAATCAGATCCTTTCTAAAGGTTGGAAGAAAATGAAATAGCCAATTGCTTACCTGAATAACAGCAGTCATTAATGCTCATCAAACACTATTCATAAATTGTCTTTAAACACACAAATCAGTTTTTAATATTTAAATCACCTTTAATGACAGGCCATACTGACCACTTACTGTACATCAGGAAATTGTTTCTGCCAGTCTGTTCAGGCTTAGATCCTGATGACACTAATCCTGTTTTCAGTCCCCATCTCATCACATATATGCACACACACTCACACCAGGGTATCACTGGCAACGAGCCGAGCCTTTGTGTCTGTGAAAAACAGACTATTAACCTGCATCCCAGTGCCGTACACCAGGGAGTGTGCATCTCAACCACACACTGAAAACCTGAGCATCCTGGTTCAACCGCACAGAACTACCACCTTCCCATACATGCAGAGGAAGAGGAGTAGAGAGTCAGAGACTTCCTGGCCGACACCGATATACACTAAGATGTGTGGTAAATAAACAAGCAGATGTTTTTAATGAAGGACGAGGCTTGACGACTCATAGGGGATTTGGGTTATTTGGTTACTGACTAGCAGTCGATCCTGTTTCGATCTCAGACACAGATGAAGGTGATTAAAGAAAATAGAAGGCTGTGGCTTATCAGAGATTTCACACTTCACTCAAGAGGTACCGTTTGTAAAGCAAGACCGACCGGGCTGAGTTTCCCAAACACTTTTGACCCCAAGATCATGTTACACCTACTGATTCCAGAGATTAACTTGAGAAATGTACCCTTCCAAGGTTTCAAGGTTTTATTGGTCATATGCACAGCATATACAACGTATATGTTGGCAATGAAAATCTTATATCCCATGCTCCTCCAACAACTCAACATACATGGTGCAAATAAGATAAATAAAATAGTGCAAAAAGAGAGAAGAATATTTACAATAACAATAAAGATTTAAGGATGTGAAATATATACATATGTGGAATACATATACAATACACAAAGTATTTAAAAACACTGTACAGTAATTTAAATACTTTACTCGTTGAATGAGGAGGTATGGACAGATGCATATATTACGTATAAACAGATATATATATGTGTACCATAAACAGATGTGAGTAGACATTCACAGAGCTCAGGAGTTCAGCAGTCTTATAGCCTGTGGTATAAAACTGTCCCTGAGTCTGGTGGTCTTGGTCCGGATGCTGCGGTACCGTCTGCCAGACGGCAGCAGACAGAACAGATTGTTGCAGGGGTGATGGGGGTCCTTTATTATCCTACCGGCCTTCTTCCTACACCGCTGGGTGTAGAGGTCCTCCATGGATGGCAGCTCTGTCCTGGTGATGTGCTGAGCAGTTTTCACCACCCTCTGTAGAGTCTTACGGTTGAGGGCAGTGCAACTGCCATACCAGGCGGTGATGCAGCCAGTCAGGAGTTCTGTCCCAGACTTTCCTCTACTTAATTAACTGGAGCTTAAATGCACGGCGCAGCTGAATAACAATCAGAGACTGTGACGAATCACAAAAGAATACAGAGCTAATATAATAGAGTTACCCCAGAAATTGGTCATAAACAAGCATGAGCAAACATTAGCAACTGGTGGGGTGTGGTTCTTTTGTCAGGGGGAAACCAAATTGAATGTTTGGAGGGCAGAAAATTGCAATTAAATACAAGAGAAGAGTAATGATTAAAATGTGTATAACTGAGATGATGGTTGTTTATCAATCTTTGAACAGTACCTAAAGATGAAAACTCCCTCTCCTCTTTGCTCACTTTGTTACAGCACCAACATTGGAACTGAATGTAAGTCTCTAAAACCCACACACAGAACATTTTCTCACACAAAATAATCCTTTTCATATATTCGAAAAGAACAACATGTTTTGTAAGTTGGCAAACAGGTGGCACTCCTTGAGATATTTTTGCTCTCAAAAACAAGATCAGAAATTCAATCAAAGAGCAGAGCTCAGCCAATAGGATCTCCGTCTGTGGCAACAGCAGCATCAGGGTGAGCTGCCATTGGTTCCATGTTTCACACAGGGAAAGCTGTAATTGGCTGATAGCGTGCCGAGGCTTCATTGCCTCCATGGCAACATTGCTTCCTTATTGCTTGGGGAAGGTGAAAAGGAGGGAAAGAGGGGAGGCGACTCTCACTCAGACACTACCTCTGCATTATTCATCCTTTGTCCCCGAGTGCTTGTAGAATGTGTGTGGATGCGCTGACTGATGCATGTGTGTGTTTGTGCGCTTCTACGTTGGTCCTGGTTTGAGTGATGATTGGTTGAGAGTTAAGGGGTGAATGGGGAGAAACCGGTGCAATAATTGCACTCATAAGTGCAATGCATCCAGCAACACCATGTCTATATATAAAACAGCTAAATGAGTTCAGAGAACATTCAGTGAGTGCTGACTCTAAACACAGCCTTAACTGCTCTGAAAGGAAGATAAACAGGAGCGTCTGCCAGGGTGCAACAGCGCACATCTGGGCAAACGACCGGCCAGCCTGCAGCATACGCTCTCAGTGCACCGCATCCTAAAGGGAGGACTGGATCAAGACAACACCACCACTAGCAACAACAACAACAACAAAAACCATGCCGGCTTGTTTGTTGTTGTTTTGACTGTTTGTTGTTTTTTTCCCAGCAGTTGAGGGAGGGGATAATAACTGTGAGGGGGAGGGAGAAAGATGGGCAAGGGTGGGGTTAGCAGTGAGAAAAACATCACACAGAGATTAGTGTGTGTGTGTGTGTGTGGGGGGTTCACTAAGGACTCCTCCCCCTGTAAGTCTGAGCATGAGCAGGGGATAACGTCTGTTGACAGGCGTGCCGGCTAGCGAGCTGGCTGGCTGTTCCTCCGGCAGTGAACAGGATGACGAGATGGCAATAGGCACTCAGCGTAGCACGTGCTCTCAGTTGCCATCGCAACCTGCCCTTGGATACAGCATGCTGGTTGGCCGTTTCTAACTGTTGTTGTTCTGCGAGGCTGATGAAACCTCGTGGGTGAGGGAGGGCAAGCGGTACAGCATGTATCTGCTTTCCCGCCTGGTAGAAAGTGTTGCTAGGCACATTAGAGGTCAGTTGGTAAACAAACACTCAGCCTTTAATATGTAGTCACACTCCCTTGACCCCAAACACCTTGTACACGCAGTCTAAGTCCAATAAATACTTCTAATTAGAGACACAGCAGGACGTGCCATTGATCCAAACGATCTTCCGGCTCAAAGAAACATTAAAAAGATCCTGATAGTCTAAGTTTCCCCCTTTATGTAAAACTGACATTAAGATGCATTTTTAAATTAATGCCTTGTTTTGGAAACAGTTGAATACTTTATTATTCAAAAAAATAAGCTTTTACAAAAATACACAAGCAATAACAAACATATAAAGAGTCAATGTATAATAATTATGGAACATGTTGGAAAAATGTTTAGTCTGGATAACATCTAAACTAAAGAACGCAAATGATGAACCTATCTGTGATGCAGCCCAAATTTAAATGTGTGTATTTTCCCAATGCAAATTCATCAAATGTTGTATGTAATGTGTGTAACTTGTGGCCATAACATGGTGATGAAAAGCCATCCTTAAAGGGGTCTTTGCTTTCAAGAAGAGAGGAACAGAGTGTGTGTGTGTGTGTGTGTGTGTGTGTGTGTGTGTGTGTGTGTGTGTGTGTGTGTGTGTGTGTGTGTGTGTGTGGCCTTGAGCGGCCAGATCAATACAGCATTGTGCTGAGTGTGCAGCCTGCCTGATGAAATCCAACACAAATAAACATTCTGCTCACAGTGTACATTCACTCTGCACCACAACAGGCGGAGAAGATTGTGCCACGCGCCACAGGAGCAGAGCTGACAACAAGATTGATTACATGTGCAGGCGGTCTTTGTTTCACCGTCGCTAATCAGGAAAAACCGGAGTGGAAGCTCTGTGTGGTGTGGTGTGTGTGTGTGTGTGTGTGTATTTACACACAAGGTGAAGCCAGGACCAAATGTATTACTGAAGGAATGTGGTCGAGATGAAATTTAGCGGAGGAGGCAATAACTCTAAAGGCAGGGGCGAGGAGTCCCGTTCAACACCTGGACACAACACCCACCTAGACAAGTTGACATTTATCACCCGCATCAGTCCTGAAGGCTGGTGTCAATCTCCTCCAGCCTCTGGGCCAAGGACATGATCAGCATTTTCATCTGGGAATGACAGGAGAGAAGGCGAAGCGTTTAAAGGTGCAGGGATGGAAAGAGCAAGAGGGGCAGAAACAAAAGTAAAAGAGTGAGGATGGAGTAGGTGGATAAGAAGGCGAAAGGATGGGGAAGAAATGAAGGAGAAGTTGGACAGGTGGGAAATGGAGGGAGCAGCAGGAAGCAGCGAGGAAGAAAGAAGGGTGGAGTACAGATAATTGGAAAAGGGGGACAGCGAAGAAGAATGACGAAACCCAAAGGGGAAGCAGTCAGGCATGGATGGGTATGAAGGGGGGAGAGAGAGGAGGAGAAGGGGAGACAGGTCAGTGAGTGTACAAGATGAAGCACCCAAACAAGTGTCTGGGAGACAGACAGAATACATTAAGTATGGCGGCACCTTTATCAGACACATTAGTAAAAGCCGAGGGCAAGGAGAGTCTGGCTGGGTTTAACATGTTGATAATAGTAACACAACCTCGATCACATCTACTGATTAAAAACAACCTTAATTTAAAGAAATATTTCCCCCCCCCCCAATTAGCAAAACAAATAGGGCGGCAATTATGATTTTCTCATAGTTTACCAAATGTCTGCAAACAGCTTTGGAAGTAAAATTGCTTCAAAACGTTATTTGCACTCCCAATTATTTATATTATCTAGAAGCGGTGACATGTTTACTTAGCAGAGTAAAAGTAAAGTATATTTCTTTGTTGAGAAGGTAATGGATGAGTATTGATCATTTGAGTTTTGGGGGAATAAAGCTGAACTTCTCTTGTGTTGAATATAAATGTCACAATACAAGGAGTATTGTAGGTACTTTGTGAAAGTCTAAAATTGGTAAAACACTCCTCAGCAGCTTTCTGATTCACCACTTTTGAAACTTGTTGTACCGAAACATTTCAGTTGGCAAAAAATATTGAATTTGATCAAATGATAGATTTAATTTATTTTCCAATTTTTGCGAGAAAATTGACTTCTGGCAGAACAGCTTTGGGCGGAAAGTCATACTGAATGTTGAGGGAACTAAATTAAAGTGGAACTCGTCAGTAAAAAAGCCATAATAAGTTATGCTGACAGACATGTGTTGACAGAAAGCCCTGATTTGACTTCATGACCTACTCAAAGGCCTTCATAATCCTGTTACAATGCGGCCCTGATGGCTACAATACCACATATAATGAATACAATCAGCATATAACCATAGTCAGAATAATCACTCCGCTATTAAACACAGTGGATAAAGAGGTAGATCTAAGAGGTAACCTAGATATTAACCAAAGAGAAAAAAAAAAGGTGTGCCTGATACCTTCATCACATAACACACCCCTTGTTTGAGTGACACAATAAAAGTTATAAGGTCAATAACCTGCTGCCAACTGTAAGCAATTAAAAAAACAAATGCCTAGTAAAACAAAATTCCATGCATACACCCAGCTCCACCAACAAAGACACTTCATGATCATAACATGTTTTTCCACTCAAAGATTCCTCAGCATGCTCCCCATCACAGCTTTTGTCCTTTGTGCAACAGTGCTGCTGCACAGTACCGCCACCTACTGGCCACTCTGAGAACTGTGGATATATTTAAACAAAGGGTGATTAAGAATAACTTTGGGAACCACTACCTACACCTGTGCAGTGACACATGTGCCTTCTTATTTTTATATATTAAAAAAATAAAATAATAATACAGCAGCAAACAGAAACGGAATTGAAAGCTAAAAATATAGAGTAAATAAAAAGAAATGGATTTGGATCTGAAACTTACTGAAAATATACTTATATTCTTTTTTGTTTTATTCTAGTCTAACGTGGTGTTATATGAATCACTTTGCAGGGGGTGACATGGTGAGATGAGGTAATGTCTGATTCAAACGTCTGCCCGTCAGAGGACAGAGGGTTTTCAAGAACTAAGCTGATGTCACGATCAGAAAAACCTGAGCATTAATAATCAATGAGAGGGGAGCGCTAATGCAATGTGAGAGCACTGTCAACACAGAGAACAGTGACTCATAACTGACAGTGTGATGCAGAGATCAGAAGTTTTCCATCATTTTTACACCACTTTAAAGGATTAATCTGTACCTATGTGGGTGGAAAAAGACATTGCTAAACAACGTATAAGGATTAAGAGCAGACGTATAGATCAGTGGATTTAAAATTGTAATCTGAGAGCGTTATAATATCAAGAAAAACAGACAAAGAAAAGCAGCAGGAATCATTTACCTCTTTCAGCTGTTGTTCAACAATGCCTCTGTACTCCAATGTGACTGGCTGCTCTTTGGGGCCATCTGCTGCCAACATCTGGCTAGCAGAGCCGAGCACGTAGCTGAAAAAGATTGACAGTGTCAAATTATGGAGCTAAATGTGTTAGGGTGCTAAATGTGCAGTTTGTAAGTGTAAAGATTGTCACATTCAGTTTTGTGGAAGCCATATTTTGAGGTGTGGTATTGAACTACTGGTTTTATACATCATTTATTGAGAAAGATATTAATAGATGCAGCCCTGATCTCATTTTATGAGCTTTAAGTGTGGTTTTACTTCCTTGTGCCTTCAGTTGTTGGTGTATTCCAGCAAACACAACCAGCAGTAAAGGAAATTATAGTGTAAGAAATAATAATCAATATCATGTGTAACTACAACACTGTCTTATTTTGAAACTGTTTATTTTGTAACCGGATGTTTTTAGCCTCAGATAGCATGTAGCTAATATTGTATTGTATATACGAGTAGAGGAGAAGGACGCGTGGAGTTACATACTAAACACACCGCCTCTACCTCTCACTCATGGATGCTGCAATAATGCTCTTACGTGTTTAATAACTAATACACCTCAGAAGAATTGCAAAATAGAATATCGTAGGTGGAATCTTCATGACTACGCCAACAGATGGCGACGGTGACGTCATTAGAGAACCCCCACCGACGACGTCAGCCAATAGAAGAGACGGGAAACACCCATGTGACGACAAGGGGCCAACAGGATCCAGCCCCCCGCTACCAACCAATGAGATAAGACGAGACCGGAACTCGTCTTATTTTGAAGTTGTTTATTTGTATGACCGGAAAGGGATAGTTACACAAATGATGATTGTATTGTAAAATCGATCTCTTTTGTCCGCTGACCACCAGACAGATAAATTATTTTCGTTTCGACTCTTAAGGGGCCTGTGGAAGCAAGTCCCGAACCATTGAGCCACAGCCAATAGCTGTGAAACTTTTGTAAAACCTACTGCCGCATCCTTTTATTAAATACTCTTTTCAAAACTGAACTAGAGGAGCTTCACTTTGTTTTCATTTAAACCTACTCCAGGACATCGAATAAACAAACACTTCAACAATAGTTACTATATTTGTAAAATAACTTCACAGCTGTACAACATGTTTCACAGTCCACATACCAAAGAATCCTAAACATACCTGTCAATGTCTGCGACATTAAAAAAAAAAGTAAATCTCTTGTGGTCCAGCTTCTTAGGCGTTGATTGGTAAATCAAGCCGAGCACAGATTGGCAGCCTCGACAGAATAGATCTAGGATGAGACTGTAGAGGAGATAAAAAAAGAAAATCCAACAAGTAGTCAGTTTTCATTTAACAAAACCACATTTCCTTTAAATGTTCTTTAAATGTCACCCTAACCCTATTATAAAAGCCAGGTTTTAAACTGGTAAAACTACACTGCTCAAAACAATCACATCTAGGGTTGCAAAATTCCAGGAATTTTCCAAGATGGAAACTTTCCATGGGAATTTAAGGGAATAAACAGGACTAAACTGGGAATTTTCAAAATTGAAGGTTGGCTCTTCATAGGGAACTTAAATATAGTTGGGGAAAGTATATCTTAGCATAATCTTGACTAAAACAAACAGATGCCATTCAAGTATATCCATGCCATTCCTCAATCACATGCAAACATAGCAAACTGCTTACTGCATGGCTAATGAGACCACACCCCTACAGGCACTGTGCATTCCTCCATCACATAGACATATGATTTCTAGAAGACTGGACCACACTTTTGAGCCCAAAGCACAAGAGTATTGAAGCCTCACATTTGAACCTGTGAGCTACACAAAGTGAAGTAAGGTTTGATGATATTATGGGTTATATATTTATTTTATGTTTAAATTGCAAATATCACACACAGATGCATTCATGTAGTAGATAGCTAGCTGATGACTTAGATGCTAAATAAGTTCATCACTTAATTTACCATCTATGAGGCACTCTTATAAGATGCTAGCTACCTCAAATGTGGTGCTTTTTGTATCTGCCTCCTGCAAGATGTTTTGAAGATCATTCCAGTTGTTTAGCTAGCCTAACTATTTATATATCTGTTCATGCCATTGCATCAATTCCCATTGAGTTCCCATACATTCCAATAACTCCGATTATTCCCATGGAAACTTTCCAATGTGGAATATTTCCAAAAGTCCCCAGCTTAACTTCCCATGGAAATTTACAGGAAATTTTCCAACCCTTTGCAACCGTAATCACATCAGATGCTTGTATCTATGCCTGACATCGTCGGGGCATGCTCCTATTCTGGCAAATGCCAATCGAGCTCCACGGTGCCGGACAGTGAGCACAGGGCCCATTAGAGGGTTTCGGGCCCTCAGGTAACCCTCATGAAGTCTGTTTCTGATTGTTTGGTTCTTGAAGTGCCTGTCTCTTACAATCTCCTCCATGCTCTTGAGACTATGCTTGGAAGCACAGCAGACCTTCTGGCAATGGCATGTATTGATGTGCCATCCTGACTGCCTGTGCAACCGCTGTTGGGTCGAGGTATCGCCTCATGCTACCAACACTGACCCTAGCCAGGTCAGCTGATAAAAATGGTTCCTTTGCATTTTTGGAGCAGTGTAATTGGTTATGGCCTCAAGGTATTTCGGTTGGGGGAAGCTAACAGTGATGAACCATTTGTATCATCCTCCAAAAGCCATCCTAATTTTTTTCTGAAAAAACGATGCAGAAGATTTTTAAATGTTGTCTTCCAAAATGTACCGTTTTCCTTCTTACCAGAGGGATCGTTTGTTCACTTCATGCAGGCGAGTGTCTTTTCCTATCACGACGTTGTCAGAGACCCCTAGGACCAAATCATTCCAAATATGTCAGTAAAGTAACGCAGGATTGTATTCATAATGTAACATCGATATGTAGTTTCCCAACCTTAACAGTGCATTTGAACGCAACATTCTGACAGACTTCATAAAACTGCACCAACTAGCTTGCGAACGGCCACGTTTACAGTTTAAAGTCATACATACAATGGATACGATATACATTTTAGAACAACCCAACAATGAATAAAATAAGCAGGCTAACCCCATACTCACGTTTCAATTTGATCTGGTTTGGTTCGTCGTCACTCCCATCCCAGGACATTGAATCCCCGACAGGCAGCTTGCACTTACCGCAGATGAAGACCACAGGTTTGTCCTCTGGGTTCTCTTCCTCCTCTGCATGGCCAAACAACATTTTCTCGACGCCAGAAAAGGCAGAACTGGTTTCAAACGTTGTATTTAGAAGGTATGTCTGATCGTGGTTTAGCGACTTCACTTCTCGTGTCATGTCTACTACTTTCTCTGTTTCGAAATTACGCGGGAGGGTAATTTACGTGTGGGAGAGCAACGTAGTTTCCGTTAAACGCGAGATGATAACTTATGTGTACTTCCGCTGTCGTCTGATAGGGACGAACCAACATTGACAAATTGTGCTTTTGGAAAGCTAACAATCAGAAAGTGTGCCCTGGTGATCTCAATAATGGCAAATAAAAACTATTTTCCCAAATTGTTTAGATATATTTGTATTTTGTTAGTGTGATAATTCCTACATGGAGCTTTCCATTTCAGGAGAACCGAGGTTTAACATCTTGATCTGATCTAGATCTTTGGGAAACGTGAACCGGAAACACTTTTCCATGATCGAAAACGTTATTGTTTGTATTAACCCATTTTGTCATCTTGTTTGCTTTTATTTATTCAACTTGTCACAAAAAAACGTGTGAATTATTGTTGTCATCAAAATTAGTTGGGCATTTGATCTATCTTCTCATTGACTGGTGAACCGGAAGTTATTCGAAGGATTTACCAGGCGCGAAAGCTGAAACGGTTGATTTGTTTACTAGTGCTGCCGTGAACATTAACGTTTCGTGAAGCGAACCAGTTGATGCGGTTACCCTTTCATTCGTCATGTGTGGAAAGATCAACAAGGTAGTTTTCAGTGTATTGTTCAGTGTATTTGTACTATGAGCAAGTGTAGGAATGTTCAATGTTTTCTTTACCACTCTGTGTAATGCTTCATGCCTCTCATCAGGTGAACAGCTGGCTCAGCGAAGTGTTTGGAGATCAGCCGGTGCCACACTTTGAGGTGAACACCAGGACAGTTGACATCCTGTACCAGCTGGCACAGTCCAGTGAAGCCCGGTGCAGTGACACAGCTTTTCTCACAGAAGACTTAAAACAGAAAGCATCAGAGTATCAGGCTGAAGGTGAGGATCAGACACAGCGAAATTAAAAACTGACATTTACCAATTGTTTGGCACATGTTGTAGCCTAGATCTCAGCAATTATTGTGGTGATAACAGGGTTTTGTTATTACCAAGATTAATGGCCACAGCCAAAAGACCAAACTTGAAACAAACCTTTAATTGATGTGTTTACATAAAATAAATATCTACTTAGTAGTTGTTTTGTTTACCATGATGTACTTATCTTATCTATTTGTTTTTTATTATTAATAACGTGTGCCTACTTTGGTATATTTTTATTTGTAAGTCGATACTCTTTACTTTATCTGCACTTCACTTCTGCTGTTATAATAACGTACATTTCCCCGTTGAGGGACAAATTGAGGAATTCTGATTCTGATAAATGCTTCCCTTTTACTGTATGCTGGTAAGACGGTCCTTTAATTAACAGCACAAGGACTCCATATTATTTTCACAGAACTCAACTGTGTTTCCTCCTAGCAGGTGCTCATCTCCGTGATGTTCTTCTACAAGGCGTAGGTCTGTCCTGTGCAAGCTTGTCAAAGCCCGCTTCTGACTACTTGTCTGCTTTAGTGGACAATGCCATGGTGCTTGGAGTCCGAGACACATCACTGGGCAGGTGAAACCTGTTTTACGCTTACATTTTCTCAGTAGTTTTTTCTGACGAAAGATATAAAAAAGTTACGATTGAGAGATTTAAAAGTTTGTATTTTATGTCTTGTCTAGCTTCATGCCAGCGGTAAACAACCTCACCAATGAACTGCTGGAAGAAGAGAAGTCAAACAGGAGACTTGAGAGGGAACTCAGAGCCCTCAGGAAGAGACTGGGGGCCACTCTGGTGCTGCGGGGCAACTTACAAGAGTAAAAACTAAATACAGAGGATGATGACTTTTGATTGTTCATACTAAAAACAAACACAGACATGACCAATTGCTGCTACATGATGTATATCGTCGTAATCCGTGTTTTTAATGTCTTCAGGGATATCAACAAAACGATCAAATCTCAGTCAGTGGAGAGCGCCAAAGCAGAGGAAAAAATGCTCAACATGGATTTTGTGATGGCAAAGGCTAAAGAGCTCAGCTGCAGACGGGCGAGGGCAGAGGTATGCTCCGGGGTTAAATCTAATCTGCATTAACTGCATAATGCATTGTGGTGCTAAATCATGGTACAATATACTACTACTAAAATGATAATGCAAATAATTCTCCAAATATTTAAGAGTTTTACATTTCTACCTGATTTATGTCAGATCTTAATAGAGTGGAAGGTTTGCTCTGGGCGAAAAAAACGAAGCCAATTTGTACTAATGGAAACCCCCAGTGTGTCTTACAGTGCCATCTAGTGGCTATAGAGGTCAATAGATGGGCAAAGGGTAAGATAAAATACTTTTAGAATGAAATGTGCTCAGGATTTCACAAAAATAAAATAAAAAACACATTAAAATTATTTCTATTACCAGTTACATTTGAACATCGACATGGCAGATTCTCTTTGTAACAATCACCAGTGGGCCTTCAGCTGCAACCTGTTTAGAACCGTTGTATATTTTTATTTGCAGAATTATAGATTTAAAGCTTAACGGCCCACACCGTTCTTTTCACTTTTAACTTGATAGTAAATACAGACTAGTGCGACCTGGGTATAATGAGGGCATCGCGTTACTGCCTCTGGTTTAGAGTGCAGAGATGATGCTGCGGACGAGTCCAAAAGTTAACGCCCTCGGTATCATTGTCAGGAAAGACCGGATATTTTTAATATAACAGTCACGCAGCAGTGGCGGTGAGAGAGCTCAGTGTTTGATCCTGGCTGGCTGTTTTATTCTCTTCTCTCAATCCTGCAGGCTCAATTCGTATCCAGGAACATGGACAAGTCTATCACCCACCAGGCTATTGTGCAGCTCGCTGAGGTAATTTCAGCCGTCAACACAGTGCAGCACCATGGTGATGAAAACCTAAAATGTTTCAGGGTTTGTAATGCGTCATCTTATGGTTCTTTCTGTAGGAAGCCACAGCACTGAAACAAGGAATAATCCCCTTGAAAAAGAAACTGGAGCCGTACATGGACTTAAGCCCGGTAAAAAAAAAAGGAAATCAGTTTGTATCCTTGAAGTTTATCAAGCAGAGTAATTTCAAAAAATACTTTATGAATGTATGGCCTTTAGAAACAACTTAAGTCTCTGTAATTAACTTCCTGTTTTTAACCTTCTAATCCACAACAGAGCCCATCCCTTGCTCAAGTGAAAATAGAAGAAGCAAAAAGAGAACTGGTGAGTATCTTAATAGTTTATTTAAAGACGGAAGAGATGTGCTGCCTTTCTATTTATTTTAATGCCACTGTGTTTCCTCCAATACAGGCTGCAATTGATTCCCAACTTCAGATGAATATGGATTTCAAGTAATGATGTTTGTAATGTTAAAGTCTTTCCTGTTTTGAGCTGTAGATTTACTGTGTTTGAAAAATAATAAAGTCATTGTTACTATGTTGTGTGCCTCTTTGTAATGTGTCACTCTAGCCTGGTAGATTTAAAGTCAAAGTGTTTTAGCAGTTTTCTCTACAATATCTGCTCAACAACAACAAATCACATGACTGTCCTGCCTCTCTTGAAGGTTTGAGCTTAATAAAGCTGGACAGGAAATGCATGTTCATCCTCAGCTGATTGATAATTACTTTTTCAGAATTCTGATTTAATATAAAACTTTAAATATTTAGATTCATGAAAAAAAATCAAGCCAAAGTAGAGAATAAACAAAGTATGATCCTTCCTTTTTTTCGGTTTGACCTATTTGGTTTATCTCCCCCTCTTCCTGTTCGTTAGAAAACATCATTAACAATAATCAAATGTTTTGTCTTCATGTTCTAGTATCTGATAACTTGTGGGTTTGTGACTTGATCTTTTTTTACCATCTTGTGTGTTCAACATAGTATTTATATCTGCAGTATGTTTTGAATTGTCTTTTAAACCAACATTTTAATCACATTTATTTGTACATGTTTTATTCAAAATGTAGATTGCTGACATTATCCTTAACATTGGATACAAACTCCATTCGATTTTCTAATAAGGTTTACATTAGACTGCAAATGTCAGGACTTTTTCAGGAAAGCTCAAGACATGAATCTAATAATGATGTGAGTCAATTAACTGAGCACTCTTTGTTTTTTGTCCTACATGGCTGAATCTTGAAAAACAATGTGAAGGAAACTCTTTTTTTTTTTTTAGTTTGACAAGAAAATTCCACAGGCTTTAGAGGGATAACAGCACATGAAAGGGGGTTTGGAGCCACTCCCTGGATGCCTAAAGCTAAAGTAGAGAGAATGGGACCGACTTGGGGCCTGTCGTCCGGTTTGTATGCAAAATATCACCTCTCAGTTCCTCCCCCTGCCAGTCTTCCCCCTGTGGAGCTGAGCGTGGGGACCAATGTCTCCATCAGTTTGACTGTTGTAGGTCTGCGCCTCAGTCTGACATGTAGATTGACCGGTTACCATGGAGGGGGTCATGGATGTGGGCCCGGGAGTAATTTACCCAGTAGGCCCCCTGCTTAATTCAAAGGCACGACGGTTAGGGCATCAATACTTGATAAAAAAGAAACAGAATCTAAATGTAACTCCTCTGAACTCACTTTAGGGGACACACACAGAGACTTACAAAAAACATAATTAGCAGTTTGACTATTTTTTGACCAATGGCACTATTTTTGGATTCTAATTTGAGGGTCGCCGTCTTGCTGTTACAATATCTTCTTTCTCTTCCAGGAATATCTTAACTTTAATATTACTGTTTGGTCTTAAATATCCACAGAACATTTGTTAGATGTGTGTTCATTAGCACATGTTAAAGTCAAACCAATGTAATGGAAATACATATAAAAATGAATACGTCGAGACAGTTAAAAGAAGACCCAAAGGGCTAAATAATGACGTCCACCTAAAGAAAATCTACCAATGAGCAATGTAAGAAGTTGACTGTATAGGCCTGTCAGTTTATAGTAGTGGGAAAGAAGGGAAGGACACACAGACAATCCTCACAGAATGAAAGCATTTACCATAATCCAAAAGGTACACATGTGCCTCATGGGGGAAAAAAATAAAAAAGGTCTTTGTCAGTGCGTCATACCAATGACTGTGTCGCCCCTCTTCCCTTTAAAATAGTTTTATCTGCCACGCCCACACCATAATTCCCACTCAGCTGTTACTGTTAGTCGCTCTCAGTTTCCGCATGCATCCATACACACAAATGTGCGGGTTTGAACAGTAGCAGCCTAGGAGTAATATCACTACGCATTGGATTAACCCCACGTCACTATTTTGACCAACTTGTTGCGCAGCAGCTATTTCTAACCTCCTCTCTCCTAGGATTCATTTTCTGCTAAGCGAGACAGATGGAAGAAGCGGTTGCTTTCAAACTTCACGTTTTATAATGCGTATCCTACAAGAAGAGGACGCTTTTGAAGGACTTTTTAAGTGAAGTCCTGCAGCCTTCAGTGAATGTTTGGGTCTCTTTAATATGATCTCAGAGACAGGGGATGCGAGTCATGAGCCGCGGACTAGACTGGAGCCCCAGCCTCTTCTACCTGACTTTACTCCTGTGGACCAGACGCATGACTGGACTGGCTGACTTCTCAAGTAAGACGAAGATAAGGATGATGATGGGGGTGCAATGGAAGGAGGAAGAGGATACTAGGATAGGATATTATTGGTTAAAGAAAGTGGTGTAAAATAACTAAGTATATTGAATCAAGTAAAGGAACTTGTACGTTACTTGAGTATTTTAATGTTTTGCTTCTTTGTACTTCTACCCTACAATTCAGAGGTAAACAGTGTGCTTTTACTCCACTATCCACTGAATTTTCACATTTTTATTAATTTGAATTATATTCAACACTTAAAGCAGATCTTAGATGCACCTGGAGTAACATTCACAAGCTACCCTGCAGTATACAAAACTAGCTACACTATCTTCGATAAACAAAGGAATGCATCAATAATTATAATCAAATATGTAATATATTATTCCAAAATGGGTACATGATCCGAGAACTTCTCCCACGTCTGGTTAAAGATCACATAAACCCTTATGTTATTAAAAAAAAAAGGCTACATATTTGCACAGATGTCATCGATAGGGGAGTTCTAGTTTGCTTTTGGTTAGACACTGACAACAGAGGTTGAGACCAGCTATTCTCAGCAATGCTCAATGCAGATAATGGTTTTCCAGCATTTTATCTAACAACTGTCCATATAGTCTAATTCAATAAGTCGCACAAGAATCATTTTCTCTGATAATGCACACATCTCGAGATTTGTGACTTTGAATACAAGGTAACCTATACCATAGAGGTGGGTCATATTAGGTTGAATGCCAGTTGGTGTTGTTTGCCACCCAGGAGAAAAGATCTGGCAGTCAGCACTTTGATGGGTGAGTTTTCAAAGCAACATGAGACTACTAACAGAGCGCCAAAGAGGTCATTCAAACTGATCCCAAACCAAAGATACATAAAGTAAATGCAACAAACAATGTTAATTTTTCAATGTCAATAATTTTGCTAAAAGTTTTTTAGTTGTGTCCTTTTTTACTCCTGTGAGTATGGATGGATTTCTTGAGGCACTTTATCCCCTAGAGATGTCTTGCGATTGTTTGTTCCTTTTACAGTATATGTGAACTTAAAGCCCGCCATTTTGTTTAGCATTTCTATAACGTTTGGGGGCTCAAAAGAAACAGCTTTCTTAAATGGTGACAATGTCTCTTGTGTTGGCCAAGCTTCAAAATGTATGACCCTATACTTTTACCTTATATATAAATATATATATATATCTGAGTATATTCAACCACTATTTCGACCGACTGAAGTAAATGGAACTTCATGCGTAAAGTCGGTAGTCTCCCCTTAATGCATCTGTATGTTTCCATTCGCATTCCAGTCTAACCCATGCCTTTTGTGCAACAGATTACCTGTCCAGGATCATCACCAGCCACTCTGCCCAGGCATGTGACGGACAGCCTCTGCGACTGCACTGTCCTCGTCACTCCACCATCTCCATCCAGTCTGCGTTCTACGGAAGTGGGGAAGCCAAGTTGTGTAGACCAGACCCGGACCCTCTGCTCAGAGGCCACAACCACAGCTGTTCTGCTTTGACTACTCTACAGGTGCATTTTATGTGTTGGATGTACAGCAGTTTACCCTCACTGCTCATGTATAGGTGTTTCATTTTGTAGAGAGTACCCTTAGATGAAGGGCCAGCCATTTCCATAGTCAATCAGCCATCATTGTTTTTGCATCGGATTGGCACTGAGCTCACTGTGAATTGTAATATAAATCCTGTGTACTGGTAAATGCTCACTCACTGTCCAGCAGTGGCTCAGTCAGTAGGGGTTTGGACTGGGAATCGTAGGGTCGGCGGTTCAAGTCCCCGAACAGCCCTGAAAAAGGGAAAGTGGACTGCTACTTGGAGAGGTCCCAGTTCACCTCCTATGCCCTGCTGTGGTGCCCTTGAGCAAGGCACCGGACACTTCCAATCCCCCCTCCCCATTGCTCCCCGGGCTCTGCACAATAGCTGCCCACTGCTCCTAGTACTAGGATGGGTTAAATGCAGAGGACCAATTTCACTGTGTGTGCTCTGCTGTGCATGTATGTGTGTATGTGTTTCATCCTCCGATTCTAACTCTTCTTTTCATCTCCCTGGTGTATCCCGTGCAGAAGATCCTGTCTGAGTGTCAGAGCCACAGAGATTGCCAGCTGCCTGTCAACCACCTGCTTTTCGGCAAGGACCCCTGTCCTGGCACTACCAAATACCTCCATGTGGACTACAAGTGTAAACCAAGTGAGTCAAGCAGCTCTTTCCCCATTTTTCCAGACCTTTTTGTTATTGTAAAATCCCCTCCCTGTGAACTTATGCTCGGAATTTCTTTCATAAATTTACAAGTAGATGAGCATGAAATGGCTACACAGCTGTACACAACAAGTTCACCTCTTCCTAACCCTTACCTCTCCCACTGCATTCACTGCCTTCACTTCTCCATCCTTGTTATTTTTTCCACTTGGTCAGCTGAACACAAAAAACACGTGATGTGTGAGGGGGAGACCATGACCCTGCGCTGTAGGCCCCCAAAGGTTCTGATCATCTATGCAGCTGTCTATGGGAGAAGTCTGGGCCAGACTTACACCTGCCCTTCACACCTGACAAGACCACCCCAATTTGGTGAGTGATACTCAGTGCTCTAATAGACATTTTTACAGTAGTACAAAAAATCACAGATGTTACATTAAAAATGGCTCTTAAAGAAGAGGAAGGTGTCCCTATAAGCTTTAACCGTGTTGTGGCAGTGAGTAAACATGCACAATACCAGGGCCCTGAAACTAAAGCAGTCAAATGGAATTCAGCTATAATTTAATTGTACTATTAACAACTTTACCGACTGTGAAATGCCAAGAAGTATTTTGTGAAAAAGGTCCCTGGCAGACGGACACATGGGTAAAAGTCCTGTGGAAAAATCAGCCCCAACCTGTTTACTGAAATTGCATTAAAAACAAAAAGCAGGGATTTGGGATAATTAAAGAGAAATACAAGCAAAACTGTATAGTCTGTTGACACATGCACACACCACTAACTTTATCTCTAAGTTTCTCTTTGCTGTTCCCTACAGAGTGTCTGAACCACGAGGCTGTGCACTTGGTGTCAAAGTCCTGCTACAGCAAACACAAGTGTTCTGTTGTTGTCGGCAACCAGACCTTTAGGGACCCCTGCTTTCCCGGAACCAGGAAGTACCTCAGTGTGGTCTATTCCTGTGGTATTACTCTTTCTCCTTCCTCATTCACATGATACAATTGCAATCCTGATGATGAATTTGGGAGAGCTGTCAAAATATGAAAAGGCTTTTGTGATATTCTTCTATACAAAGCTCAGGTCATGTTAAGTCATGTTTGACAGTTATGTTGTAACTTGCTATTAAGGATCCTTATCTGTGGATTTCAGCTGTTCTTATCAAATCCCACACATTAACACGGTAGTGGGATTTGCGTGTTGAGGCTGGCATCCTGGTAAACTTCCTGCAATTGGCACAAATGCCAGTGAGGTCATGCAGCAACATTGTTCGTATCAAAGTTGGAGATTTTTCAATTTAGCCTGGGTGACAGAATTCTTCTGCCTGGCTCTGTTGGCTCCATGTAGCACAGAAGAACAATGTGTGTTAACCTTGTAGACCGGTTATCAACATGTTCCTTAGCCAAGTTTGTGCTGAGGTTTGTTTTTGGGAAATGAAGTGCTGAGGTTTTTCTGTAGATTCACCTCTAACCTGCACAGTCACAGAATCTGCATCAATTTGTCCACAACAGTATAACACTCTTCTGTCTTTCCTTTCAGTAGTACCACAGACTTTATTAAGAGAGGCAGACTCTTACGTATTCAGCTCTACCTCATCTCCTACTGTGGAAACAGAACAAGGTAGACAGCTATTGCAATTCTAGGTTTTTTATACACTTTCACCTCACATTTTGATTCTAATGATTACAACAGCTCCTCCCGCAGATCTGAAGAAGCCTTTTCCAAAAGAGTCAAGAAGGCCAGACAACTCAGGAGATATTATGAGCAACTCTCTCCTGACCTACACTTATATTAAAGGTATAGGTTACTCAGAAACCAGCATGTACTCCTAAATTCACGTTACCATGTTTAATACATATCCTTCCTTTATTCCCGTCACAGAGCATCCAGAAATGGCAGCGCTGCTCTTCACCTCCAGTGTGTGTGTCGGTCTTATTCTCACTCTGCTGGCTGTATCAGTCCGAGTGACATGCAGAGTGAGCCACCCCAGAGATCACAGAATAAAACCCAAGTCTGCTAGCCAGGTTGTCAATAGCAAGGAGCACGACGATGATGAGGATGAAGAAGAAGATGATGACGAAGAGGGAACAGAAAGCTCTTTAATCTCAGCTGCAGACAGAAAGGCGATATACGACTGGGAGGAAGTGACTTATGTGAGCGAGGCAGCCGAGCGAGCGGAGAGGATCGAGCGCAGGGAGATGATCATACAGGAGATAAGGATGAACGCCTATCTGAACGGCAGCTCATGTTAACCTAACAGTGAAACCAATGGATGCTGTTCAGCACCTTCAGGATTCAGCAGCTCCCAGCCTTTCATTATGAACAAAACAAGACATTTTCCTTCGTCATTATATAGCAGTTTGTTTTATTTTTGCAGGAGCACTCATTTGTGGAAAATGTAATGTTTGGGTGAAATGCGATACAAGCCATTTAAAAAAGATCAACAGGAAATAATGCTGTAAAATGGGTGGTCGCATATAATATGTAGTTGTTTAAAAACATTTGATCAATTCAGAGACACTGCTGAAGCAACAAAAGAATGTGTCAGGGAGTGGGATTGTTCATTCGAACCTCTAGTGTATACACTTTAAGGACACAGTTGTACTCACCTCATAACTTACTTCAATTTTGAAGGAAGCCTTTTCATCACAGACAAATCAATTAAAAATCAATAATTGTCAAATGTTCACTTTTCCTTCACATAACAGTGTTTCTACAGAGTAATTACAATAGCGGTTGGTAAATTTGGCAGCTGTTCATACCATAAAACCAGTGTTTCAATTTCGTTTTCCAGAAAAACTGTTTAATTAAAGAGCCATCTGCATTCAGTGTATAAAGACATGTGTATGGATGGTTTTAATGGTGTTTCCTTGAAACCAGCCACACCTCTCTGAATCACTGCATCCACTCTGTCAACAACTCCTCGCAGTGGAATTAAACTCTCACTTTGAACTCTACAACTTCCTCATCACTGCTAGGACAAGAGCTGGAACGACAAATTCGGTGTGGCAACTTCCTGCCTCAGCACAGCCTTTTATTAAAGGTGTGTGTGCGAAACTGATGGGAGACAAAGAGAGGAAAGGTGTAGCATCCTTGGCCCTGGGATGTTACAATGTGTTCTAATTGAACTACCTCTGAGCATGTGTGAAAGGTCAACATGACATTGATGTTTGTACACAGGCAAAGTGGAAAAACAATTTATTTGATTTTTTTCCACAACAATAATGTCAAGAAAACATCTCAAATGTATTTTATATGCACAGTTTCAATAAAAAATGTAAAATACATTGAGGTTAAAAACAATCAGTAAGGGAATACATTAATCAGATTTAACTTCAAATAAATTAGGTTTATAATCAGCCTCCGTGAGACATCATTACCTGTCCTGTTATGCATTGTCTTCTTCACATTTGAGTTCAGATAAAAAATAAAACACCGATATTGAACTGATTTTAGGAAAGTGATAATAAGGCATCATAGTCAGTTACATGTAGCTCTGTATAGGATCAGGACAGCATCTCCATGGTGGGAATCTGGGTGTTAGTGTTTTTTTATCTGGGCCCCCATGTGATGTTTGAGAGGCCTTGAAACTGTTTTCTGAGGGCCTGTCTGTCTGTCCACTCCGAGTCCAGGTAGCTATCATCGTCTCCCTCCTGTAGTTTCTGAAAATATTATAAGAGGAAAGTTAGAAAGGCACATCATGTTCAAACAGGAACATAGTTTTGCATGCATGTGCTTATTTAGAAGTCCAGGAGTGTTTTGTCTCTTCGGCCTTTCCTCACCTTGAGCTCCTCCTGCCTCCTGTATTGATGCATCATCATCTGTTTCTGCTGCTCCTCAGTGACCAGAGGCTCTCTCCCTGGTGCCCCCTGCCCTTTCTGAAGGGGAAGGCAAAATGAATAGCAGTTGTTATCAAAACTGACAAAAACAGCAAGTAGACTGCCTGCGATATACCCTAAAAATACTCCCTTCAAGAAGAAATGGCTCTCACCTTTTGGATTTTGACCACAAGCTTTGTCTTTTCATTTTTACCAATGTAGTCCTGCAGTTTTTTCCCTCTCTGCATCTCCTTGCCAGCCCACCATAGCTGGCACTCATCCTCTGTGACCACCTGCAGAGATGCCTGAGGTACAGACAGATGGAGAGGGTGGATGCAGAGGATTTGGGGGTAGAAAAATAAATTATTAGGGAGAAGTTAAGATGGATTCACCTCCAGATGTACCAAACAATAGTGACATTAGTAACTTATGCTGTTGTTGTTGACTGGAAACTATTTTTACGTGGCCTCCAGCCAATCGCTGCAAGAGAACTGTTAATATTGAACCGGGTTAAGCTGTTTACCTGTGTTCCTGAAAGGTCTTCCCTGTCTTCAAACTCCATCCTGATAGGATCATGAGGAGGCAGCCCCATTGGGTATACAATCATGACCGCACCCCTTAGTGGATCTAGGGCTTCCTTTATCATCTCCATGGTGACACAAACATTAGCTTGAACTTGTTTCTGAAGAATGAGGAGAAGGACGTATTTAATTCAAAGTTTTGACCCTTGCTAACCATGACAATGTAAAGTATTGTTTTTTTTTTTTTAACTAATACTCACCATGGAGATCAGTGCCTTTGCCTCTTCCACAGTTCTCATCAACACCTCTTTCATCTTATCATTTGGAGCTTGCAGAGGGGAAATAGGGGGATTTTCAAGCATTTTAGTAACCGGATAGGCAAATTAACCTCTTCCGCGAGAGTTTAAAAGCATGTTTAAGTTAACTTTTCTTTTTAAATTGCATAGCCCACTGTCTTACCCTGTCCATTCCTCCTCCCAATCTCATCCCTCCTCAATACTGGCCCTCCACTGGGCACACACTTGTCTTCCCATTCATCATTCAAGTTCAGCTCCACAATCTGCTCCTCTGTCAACCCCTGCATGTTGGGAGGCAGGGTGGTGCCATGGTCAGCCAGCTCTGGGATCTCTGAGGGTACATACATGAATGAACAAATGAATGTGTATCCAAGAAGACTGAAATATATTATTTACAAGAGCCCTTTGTGCTGAAATGATGTTGAGACCTAAATGTTAAACAGAATACTTATTCTGACATTCAGTTACAGATAATGAATAAAACAATTTACACCTCATCTGCCTTATATTTAACCAGAGTAATTATCCACCAACCCAGTTTAAACAGTAGTAAAGTGTGAATTCAGCCTACTGAAGCTTATCATCCCTGTAAAGTGTGAAAAGTGGATATTTCTGCTTTACCTGAACATATCCTGTCCACTTTGAGTCTCCCGTTGTATATGGCTGTAATTTGCTGAATCACTGTTTCGACAGGCGAGTCCACGGTGGTGTTGAAAAGAAACTGGCTTTCATCTCCACGCTTCACATGCAGCTGCACCATCTCGAAAAGTAGCTTACCGTCTGTTTTAACAACTAAAAGAGAAGTTTCAGGATATCAATAAATGCGACTTTTGTTGTTGAACACTACCGCAACAACACGACCTTTTGTCAGTGTAAACGCAAAGCCGGGGTCTTGAGGAAAACATTGTAACCATAGCAACAGTTGTGTGTAGAAGTTAGCTTTCAACTAGCTAGCTAATAGAGCTATTACATTTTAATCGCTCAACTTTTTAAGGCTCGTATATCAGTAAATATACTGAAAATGGTACACTTACCTGTGCAGTGAAAAGACAATCATAAGACAGGACGTTCAATAATCAGACTGAGCTAAGCGTTTTGTTTACAACCGACAACCGGCGACACTAAAAGCTAAACGTGATTCCAACATGGATTCTCGTTCGTGGGAAATATTAAGGGCAGGTTAAAACAATCCAATCAGTATTACTGTCCTCTAGCGGTAATACATGGTAACACTTGCTGGAAATGGGTGTGAATGCTTTAAACTGCGCAAATGTGTCGCTGAACTTTGCTGGAAATGCAGAAAGAGCTGATTATTTGAATAGCTGAATGGTGTCTGTAAACAACCACATGTATAGCTCCAATGTCCTGAAGTAGCTGAAGCATTTCAAAAAAACATAACTTAAGTAGACGTGTTGCATTAAAAATGTTAGAGTACAAAATAATTATTATATGGTTCTGTTGTTAGAACTGTATCCTCCTCCTCCTCCTCCTCCTCCTCCTCCTCCTCCTGTGTCCTGTACCTTTCCGGTCACCTATGACCCTATACACCTTGTGCAGCTAACCCCCGCCACCAAGTGTTCATAAAGAATATTGCAAGATAAATATGAACAAACTAAATGGACATGACAACAGCACACCTTAAATGGCTCCTACATACCGGCCCCTAATTGTCTTTGGTGAAAAACCAATTACTAATAAATAATAAAGGGGCCATTTTTCAAATAAGACTTGTATACTGAGGTTGGCGTATGCTGTACAGATTGTGAAGCCATCTGAAGCTAATTTGTAATATTTGGCTATACAACAAAAATTCTGTATATATGATGTCAGAGAAGTCAGAAAAGACAAACATGAACATATAGGGTCGACTTACATTTATTTTTGCATACATACAACATAAACTGCTTCACACATAAATGTGCAATCTGCTGTGCACTTAAAATATGGAACGGTTGATATTAACACGAATCGCAGCTTCATGTTTTCTCTTGAATACATACAGAATATGTTCAACAACACAGACTCTTTATTTACTATGGATTATAACCATAAAAAGGGACACCAACCTCACAAAAGGAGCAATTTGTTTCCTATAAAATCTCATCTTGTACATGACATGACACAAAGCGCTGGCTAGTCACCTACAGAATCTACTGCACACATTTGGATAACACAACAAATGCATTTTAGTGATGACACCGACATGTAAGCAAAGGCGACCTGATACACTTGCTTACATAGATAGTTACTGCCTTCAGTGCAGTGAATGAAGATTATTTATATTTGTTTGACATTTGCAGAAGCGTAAGTTAGCTGGTACTTTCGTGTGTCATCCTCAAGAAGCCATCAAATTATTTTGAGAAATTTCCGCTTGTTAAATAGTTTCTGAACATCAACAGCTGGCATGTGTCCTGTTAGAGAGCACCTGACTTTTACTGATCCTTTTGCAAAAGTATTGCTCGTCTTCATTGATGCTGACCTTTACAACTCAACAGCAGGTAGTACAGGGGGAAATACTGACACATCACCTCTGACAACACCACACACACACACCTCATGAATGGTTACGAAATCAGCGAGGCTCAGTAACAATAACTCTCAACTGGAGGAAACAGCTATGGGTTAGATATTACAGGCAGACCTGCAAATGCTGAGAAAAGTTTGACACTCAAATCACACTACTGTCTGGAATGTGGGCCACACTGCGCCTGGGAAGGACACAACAGAACAGTCAACTGGAAATGATAATCGGGTGATGCCTTTCAGCATACTTTCGGTGTAGTTCAGTCTGTATCTTCAGTCAGGGTGGTTGGTGCTTTGAGGAATAAGAGTCCTTTGTCTTGTATTGTTAACATTTTTGCAAACAGTGAGGCCCCTCCACGGCCATTGGCAGGCTATAGAGCGGAATACAGTAACAGCCATGCGCTAGTGAATACAGTGGCTGTTCATTCAGCAAATACACTGAGTGCACTTAAAAGAGAAGATTTCAGAGTGGTAAAGCTCTGACATTTTCCACCCCTAACTCCGTACACACACTCACATCCAAAACACAAACACGGCAACAGACCATATGCACCTCAAACACGACACGTTACTTCTCACCACAGATATTAACAATAGATTATTTAGAGTAAATGTTCTGAGAAATTAAAAGCATGTCTTGTGCAATTAACAAAAGTTGAAGTAAAAAAAAATGTGCCCTCTTGTTATTATGCATGGCTTGGCCTGGCTGCCATGTTTACGGACCCGGTTCATAGTACTTTCAGTAACAGAAGTATACAAACGCACTGGCCACATTCTCTGAATTTACAATAGTGTGTTTAAATGCTTTGGATAAATCAAGAAGAATCAAAACACTGCAGAGGTGGAAAGGTCATCTGCTCAACCCGCTGGCTCTCATTTTTGTCATTCTGCCATCAGCAAGAATACAACCAAGAGAGCTCATACAGCCTGTCAATGCATATCTGTAACATTGTGCAAACCACTGATACAGCCATCACAAACACAATATACACATTAAGCGAATCGTTTCCTTGTTGAAAACCTACATTTATACATAAATCACTATGTATAGGTTTTGATATAGAGCTACAAAATATATTCAGCTAAGCCCACATACAAGGAATGATGACGGAATAGAAAGAGGAAGAACACAAAGTTTTACTATCAACTGGATGATAGTCGGTCCAGCGGCAGTGAACAGTTTGACTGGCTATTTCTTGCTGTTGATCACGCCGTGGTTTCAGCAAGGAGGCAATGACAACCCAGTGCAACATAATGTACATTCAAGATAAAAGCGAGCGCACAATCTGCATTTTAAAATGTGCTCTCATTAGACACAAAATATTAGAACATACAACAGAGTATTTTAGGGGCAAATGTAAAACCTGCAGTGCATAGCCTTCTACTATCTGTAAACTGAGGAGGTAGAGGATTCCTCTCTACTTTAAGAAGCCTGCTCTGATGTACAGGTCTGTCAAAATGATGCATATGAACTGCAGTTTGCCATGTAGCAAATGGCAAGGTAACACTGACCCTCGCAGGCGAATGCAGTTTGCTGCACGGCCACACATAAACGTCTAAATGTTGCACAGGTGGCTAAACATAGGATTTGTGCGTATACATGTACAGTTCTATAATGCAGACACAGGCACGAGTTTGCTGCCCTGAAGAAAATGAACATCAGTACAATTCATATTAAAATAAATGTAAAGGGATAAGCAAACATCTCTGTGGGAAACTTAGAACACAGGCTCACACACGTCTCATGTAACTGCTGAAGATATATATTCTTTTCCTCTGAATCAGAAGGGGATTGTTGTATACTTTAAATACCGTCTCTTTTGTACATACACACACATATACACATTTATCATAGATCTATACATATCTGGATATGCCCTTTACGTATTAAGAGTGATCCCAGCTTTCTGTTGGGAACAAGCAGTCGTCGCTCAGTCCCTCTGGGAGGTTTGGGTTACTGGTGACAGTTCTTGTCGGGATGCGAGAAGGGAGCATTGGGAATACTGAAGGGACTGAAGGGACCGAGGATAACCAGTCGGGCTCCGAGTCAAACACAGAGCGGGAGGGCAGAGTCTGTGTTTGGGACACGAGGGAACTTGAAGGGAAGACGGGGGCCTGTGGCGTTTTGGTTGGAGGTTGAAAATCCAAATCATCATCAAAAGTGACCCAACCCTTTGTGGGTTTCCCTACTGAGGGGGGGGGCTGGCGACGAGGTGCGAGGACAGGCGGAATGGAAGAGGGTGGAGCCAGAGGCAAGATGGGGACAGGAGATGGGGCGAGGGGGGGCAGAGGATCAGCTGTAGGGTTAAAAGCGGAAGACGCTCCGAACAGGGACGTAGTCCTTTGGAGCTGGGAGGGGGGTGCAGCTGCTGTTGGAGCAGGGGTGGGGAGGAGTGGCTGAGTAAATGCAGACATGGTCCTCGGAATGTTTGGCGTCGGGACGGAACAAAAGTCCGGGGTGAGCGGGCGGCTCGGCTGGTACCGCTGCGCCAGTGGGCCGGTGAAGGGGTTGGTGCTGCTGGGCCGGGCGGGAAGCGGGTCGGTTTGGAGGGGACCGGGGGAGGCCCACAGCGTCTCCTGCGAGCGGCTACGAGACGGGACCGGAGGAGGTGAGAGCAGGGAGGAGGCGAAAGGTGACGCGCTGGAAGGTGAGGAAGAGGAGGAGGAGGAGGAATGGAGTGGCTGCAGGTCTGAGAGGGCGGAGGACTGGAGGGAGAAGGATAAAGGGAGAGTGTTGGAGGACAACATGGGAACAGAGGGGGGAGCACGCAGAGAGGAGCCTCTGTTCAGGGACTGGGTGGTGTGCCAAGAGGAAGAGGAGGGGAGCAAATCGGAGGTAAGTGGATCGAAGGGGTCCGGCTTCCATTGTGCTTCTCTTTGGATTCCATTCACTCCGTTCGTCTGAGGAGGAGCAGAACAAAGGAAATGACATTCAGCAACAAAAATATGAACAGTGTGGGAACTAATGGTCTACAACTTTATTGTAATCTTTCTTTAGCTAAGAACAACGATTAAAGATACCCCCTGGAAATTTCAGTTTAACAAACAGTTATATATGTTTATCCATGGTCTCTGACTTGATCAATAATGCCCCTACTCCTTAGGGTATCTTTAATCTGTTGGATACACTACAGTCCGCATACAATCACCAACTCTAAAACAAATGGATGTAAAAAATAAATACAATTATGAAGTCTTTGCATATGTGCTCACTCCTAACACCTTAAACACAGTGAGCAGATAGGAAAGGATCAGTGAGGGGGAATGGCCAACAACAAAGCATCTTTTTTCATGGTTTGATGTGACAAAAAGAAGACAAAAGGATGCTCCATTTTGTGAGCCTAACACAAAACAATGCATGGACTTGCAGTGGGCTGATAACATCCAGGTTAAAACAACAAGAATATAAACAGGAGGAAAGGTTACTGGGTGTATGAGGGGGTGATAACGTCAGAGCAGAGGACTGTTGTGCTATGGAGGATGAGACAAAGAGGTGGTTTAATTTAAAGTACCTGTTACCCTGAGGGCTTCTCCAGCTTGTGAGAGAGAGGCAAATGTATCAGAGAGACAAAAGCAGGAAGAATGACACAAAAACTAAGCTCATCTGATGTGAGGCAAAGCAGCAGAAAGGGGCCAATCGATCACAGACACTTACATCATTTAGCATCAAATATCTCATCTAATGAGCAGAATTTGAGCAAGCATCTGTAATACATAACTTAGCAATGAAAAGGCAGGAGAACCTTAGTGTTTTAGATGCACATTACACTCAGTGTTCTTTGTAAATTCCAATCATTTGATGAAAAGGAAGTTGGCACTAACCTGCACAGCAGGGGCTGTCTCAGTCTTGGCAGCCTCAGGTGGCAGAGCGTGAGAGGAGCGGGAGCGTGGGGGGGGTTTGGGAGAGGCTAGGCCCTGCGGAGACCCTGTAGAGGCAGCAGCAGCAGAAACAGGGGGCCCTACTTTAGGAGCCTGCTGTGGCTGGAGAGGAGCTTGAAGTGTGGGCAGCATCGGTGCCTGGAGCTGGGGCTGAGCTGCAGGGGCAGCTTGGTGGGGCTGCATTGTCGATGGAGCCTGGGGTCTCGCTACAAGTTGCTCTGCAGGAGGAACGCCTGAGGGAGGACACAAGAGAGGGATGAGTCTTCACTGTATCCCATTAGTAACTCTTCTAGTGTCGACGATCGCCCTCTGTGAAAAACTTACCCAGAGGCAGGTCAGTGGGTTTGACCAGGGCACCAGGTACAGGTCTTGGGGCACCCGGGTGGTTGTCTGGGATGGGTCGAGGGGCCCCGGGATGCACCTCTGGGATGGGCCTGGGTGCTCCAGGGTGAGAGGGAGGTTGTTGGCGAGACTGAGGGGGCATGCTGATGACCCCAGCTCGAGGGGGGATATTCTGGATGATGAAAAAGGCAAAGAGAAAATAATGAAATGGACAAATCGGGGTGAAATCAGTTAAAGATAGGTCAATCTTTTTTTAATATTCAGAGACTCACCGGTCTGGGAACACCTGCAGGTCCAGGAGCCCCCACGGCTACCTGGCCTCGAGCTGAAAGACAGACAATCAGGATACATGAGGCAACAAAATATCTTATACTTCTATATTCACCAAGTAGGCTGTGCTCCCCGGAGAGAATAGCAGTAGGAAGATGGGAGCAAATTAACAAAGATAACTTACAAATACTGTACTGAATCACACACTGCAAACCCCCCCCCCCAACCTATGACAGATCAAATTCCCCACAGCTGACTCATTAATGATGATTCGATCATTCCCGAGCTGCAGGAGGTCTGGAGGAGAGGCAGGCCTTGCTCTGCGAGTCGACTGCTGACCACACAGCTTGCAAGCAAACGCCTCCTCTTTCTCTACTCTCCCGCTGAACCCCTCTCAGCGGCGGTGAACATGTTCCCACGCGACTAAGATGTCTGCTTCTGTGTAATACTTCGCTGTATGGTCACCCGATGTAAGCTAACCCTGCTAGTCACACACACACCGCTACTGTGAGGGTAGGATTCAGCTAACCACACACAGCGTCAAATGGGTCAGGTGAAGACAGGCGAAGTCACTGACAGGCTAAGCAACCAATGAGACATTATGTCAACATATAAACACAAAACACAGAATTATAGTAGACATAATCCCATAATCTGAATAATAAGTTCAGATAAAGATGTTCTTTAATGGGAATAACTCATATTTAACTACATACAAAAACCCTTTGTCTTCATCTATACTAGTGGTAGTTGAGGCTCCATCGTGCTGTGTGCCGGCACTCACCTGCAGCGGCATCAGGCCGAGGAAGAGCGGGGCTTTTTGGTCCTTTGCAGCACAGAGGAAACCAAACCACATTAGTGTTATACTGGAGATGGGAAGCAGGGGTTCTTAATGACAACACTTTACAGGAAGCACTAGGAGTAGTGTACGGTGGCCATAATGCAGCCGAGCAGTGGAGCCTGGGATGCTGGGAGTCTGAATATCTTTCTGCCTGATGAGGATTTCCTCACTAATCAATGTGGATTACTGAAGCAGAGCTGACATTAACACCATTTAAAGTTCAGACCCAAGGGATATTCCTTCCCCCCATGTTATCTCCCCATGAAAGAACTATGATCGCCATATCGCCATGTGACTGTCTCTCATTTTATCAACCTGCAAGGACGCTCAGATCCTCCAATGTTCTACTTTTAGAAGTTCCTAGAGTACACAACAAGAAAACTGGCATCGGCTCTAAGAACAGCAAACTCTATTGGATTTTTTAAAGTAAATTAAAGACCTATCGTTTTAATTTGGGGTAATTGTAATTTTAGTAGTATCACTGTTCCTGTTTTGTTGTTTTATGGTTGTATGATATAACTCTTTCTGTTTGTTCATACCTAGTTATGTTTCTCCATTTTTATTGTCATACTTTGGCCCGATCGCGCATGAAAGGTGCTATAGAAATAAAGTTTATCATTATTATTAGAATATCAAACAGACTCGTCCCTATTGCACAACTTTTACACCTTACTACAAAGGTTACTAGCAATAAACAAACCAATGACTGCTCTGCTTTTCTTTCCTTTTCTAATCGTGACATTAAGTATCAAGGACACATTATAATTATAAACACAACTGAAAATTGACTGATTCTTCCAATAGTGGCACAGTACTTTTCTCCGCTAGCCATTTAACCTGTATCTTCTTTTATTCCCACCTTTTTTTGCATTTAAGTAAGCCAAATATACTTTTACAACAGCCTACCAAACACATCTCTCTCTCTCTTACAAACACACAGAGGCCTTATCAGACCCAGAATAAATATTTAGTCAACAGTGAACATCAATGTCAATACAGGCATTGATGACCGGGTCAAGGACTACAGCAATCAGGGGACATCTAAAGCTGTCCAGTTACCTTCACTGCTTCTCCTACCAAACAGTGAGCGAGGAACTTGGCAATAATCTTAGATTAAAAGAGGGGAAACAATATTATAATATGAAAGAACATAAACATAATGACTTACCAGCTATTCCTACATTTAATACAATCAGAGGAGGACAACAAAACCCACAAGAACACCTCGACTAGTAAATAACAACACTTGACTAGTACTAACGGATCTATATCCACTAACATCAATAATTACAGGGGAGTGATTGTGATGATGCAAAAGAAGGACTGCATTTTGAAATTAAGCATGACTCAGCAACCACATGGCCTGTTTACACATCAAATTCTGGGTGGATAGTTTTTGGAGCCTTTAATTAATATGCTGAAACTAAACCAAAGTACAGTCCCAGTGGTGTATGCATCCGGTCAGGTTGTCAAAGCATCACACAATCATCTGCACACTAACTTTGTTCTGTTTAAATCTGAAAGGAGCATTGCAACTGACAGCTAACTAGTTCAACACTAATGCGATGTGCTTCTGCGTGTAGAGTCAGATGGAAAGTAGCAGCCTCCACGCTGAATGCTTCAGCAATGTAAGCACATAAGCACACAGTCTCACTCTAATCACTTTACCTACAGAGTGCCGTCTAACTGGCAGAGGGCTCATGCCTCCTTCAGGTGTGAGGAGAAGCAGTGGGACAAAGTTGGAAATGTTAACACCTGCTTTACGTGTCTTATGCTGTATCATGGTGAAAGGATGTAGGATTTCATTTGTATTCTTCGACGGAGAGCATGCTTGTGTGATCGACAGAGGGTTGAAAGTTTACCTGAAGGTGGTGGTGGGCGTTGAGGGGGTGCTGGTCTGGCTGGGGGGGCCCCGGGACGAGGGGGCGGTGGGCGTTTGGGCTCCATAGATGTAGGGGCACCGGGCTGGAAGTCAACAGGAGGCCCTGGAAGGATAAAAAGGCAATTTAAATGAAGAATGGCGGCGGCGGGGGAGGGGGGATCAATTGCACAACTTACCATGTGCAATTGATCCAGGAGTATTTCTGAATATCTAGTTTACATACTAGCACACAATACAAATACGCCATTTCTAATAAATTGAAAATTGGAGGATGGCTTAGAGCAGGGGTGTCCAAACTACAGCCCACGGCCCTCATCAAATTCAAAAGTGTAATGGAATATGGCCCCCACTTGCATTGCATTGTACTTCTTGAATATATACAGCCCCGGAGACAATAAAGAGACCAATTCCGTATTATCATTTTCTCTTGTTTTATTATTTATCGATTTGTCTTTGAGTTAAATGACAATTTTTTTTTTGGAGTGGTCTCATTATTCCGGAGTTGTATGTAAAAATATATGACAGTATTCATTTGTTAGTCCACTTTTCAAATAAATTCTGTTGATTACAGTTGAAATAATTTTCTAACAAATATAAGTTGATCAGAAAAAGGCCAATAACTTATTTAGATAACAAGCTTGAAATATATCCTGTATATTTCCTCTTATATAAGCAATCTGAGAATTTTAGTAGTATTACAGTTCATGTTTTATTGTTTTATGGTTCTGTGACTCTTTCTGTTTGTTTAAACCTTGTGTTTAATTATGTTCTTCACTTTTTATTGGGTTTTTTTTCTGTCATACTCTGTAAAGCACTTTGGGCTGCGTCAAGCATGAAAGGTGCTATAGATATCAAATGTATTATTATTATGATTATTATTATTCGGTTTTAAACAGCCTCTGTCCAAAAAGTTTGGTCACCCCTGGCTTAAAACCTTAACGTGAAGGTTTTAATCACATTATTTTCTGTGAGCAGATCACACTGGTCAATCACACTGTAAATCAAGCCTTATTTCTGTTAGTCTAAACACACACACACACACGTTTATTATAGAGCAGTACAAAGACTAGTTTCAAAAGGAAAATGTCTTTTACTGGAAGACACTACAAGCCGTCTAACACTAAGCAGATTAAATAATCACACGTTGCACTTTACCTGGGTATTCTTCCCTTAACGGTGCGGTGCCTAAATCTGTGTCAGTGTATTATAAACAGAACAGAATTACAGTTTATATTCCAGCAGGCCGACACCGGAGCCTGAGCGGATTATTGGACTGTGCTTTTAGCAACCTGATACCAGGTGTGTGCCATGCAATATTTACCTTGTGATGGTCGGGAGGGTTGTCCTCCACGGCTAGGCCTGCTGGGGCCGGCAGGTTCTCCATGGGTGGGGGAGGGACAGGGACTACCGCGGGGGGAGGGGAGAGGAGAGGACCCAGGGGCGGAACCGGCTCCAGGCTGAAGGTGCTGGGGGAGGATCTCCTCCACCTCATCGTCCACGTCGCCTGTTAAATGACAGCAGGAATCCATCAATCCATGCCTGTTGATTGTCTCGGTTTTGTTTGTACTCCCCCCACCCTAACCCTCCCTCATATTGTAAAGCGACTTTGAGTGCCAGAAAAGCGCTTTTATAAATATAATTTATTATTATCTTTGAAATTTGCTAGGTTCTTAAAATCCACATTTCTGAAGTTAATGATCGGTATTGTTTAGCCACCCTCCCTCACCTTCCATATCGTAATCATCATCGCCCATGTCCGTGTCTTCGGCCAGCAGGGTGGAGCTTGCTGAGGTAGGGATGCTTCCACAGATCCTCTCCACGCTCATCTCGTCCTCCAGACTCTTGATCCAGCCTGGACTCTTAAGGCGGATGTCAATCATCTTGCCAAGGACCTAGAATATAAGAGAGGAAATAGACGGAAGTGACAGTGGTGATAAAACAATGAGGGATTTTTTGATTAATTATATACACATTTTATATTACTGAGTGATGACTCACAGTGGAAGCGCTGAGAGAAAGAGCAGCAAGAGCAGAGTAACCTTCCAGGAAAGTCACCCACATCTTCTCCTCCACAAACCTGCATAAACAAGGACATCGTTAATGCCGTCCCGCCGTCTGAAGGTGATGCGTGTGTGTCTGTGTCGGGATATGAGGCTCACCTGATGAGGATGACCTCCCCAAATTGTGTAAACTTGTCCAGCAGCTCATCTATGAGCTCATCGCTAAAGTAATCGTCCGGGCCGGAGGAGCAGATTGACACCAGGATGGTACCGTCTGGGGGGCCCTGCAGGGCAATGACCTCTTTGTAGACCTGGTGCCGCGCCTCGGGGTCGACCTCCAGGATGTCCACGTCTATGATCGACACCACAGGCCTAAAGAAAGAGAGGAGGATAGTGATGTTAAATAAAGAGAAATATGAAATTTCAGAGGGTATGTGATTAGTTGGTTCCAATTGACACAACATAGACGAAAAAATGGCGCAAATATTATTGCTTGGGCGAAATAGATACATATCGTCTTTTACCTGTGGTCTGAGGTCTTCAGCTCAGCCCTGTTGTAGAACTTCAGAATCCCCTGGCTCCAGGGGTTGTCCGGATCATCCTCATTCTCCCCAGACGTAGCACTGGCCCCTACTACATTCATCTCCTCAGCTGCAAAACACACACAAATTAAAATATATAACATTTTTGCCAGTGTTGTAATGTTATGAGATCTGAAATAGAAGGGCACGAGGAATATCTGAAGAGGCTCTGCACCTGTTTTGTCGAAGTTCCACTTCCTCCTCTTCCAGAGTATGCGGTCGGTCCAGGCCGGTGTGCGGCACTTCTCACTGGTGTCGTAATCTTCAGAGAAGAGGTCATACTTATAGGTGGGAGCAAAATCTAACTTGCCCTCGGTAAAACCACGGAAGACCTGTCCAAGACATTTCTGTATTAGTATATGCTCAATACCGTGGAACACACTTTTCTGTTTAGAGGAAATGAAAGTTATTAGTGCTGTGAGAATGCAGGTGAACAGCACGTCATACCAAACCAGCATTTTTCTGGTCAAACAACTGGTCCCCAGCTGTCAAGGCATCCCAGTTCTGCTGTTTGATAAGCTCTTTCACTTCCTCGTTGGGCAGGCCGATTCGATAGTTGAAGTCTCCGCACCAGAAAACGTAGTCATGCGAGTACAGAAGACGACCCTGGCAAAACCAGACGGATGCAGTTTGCTAATGTCATGGAAGAATGTGCTTTGAAAAATCACTTGTTTATGTCATTGACAGGACCGTTACCATGGGGAAGGTCAGCCTGCGTGTGATCTCATTGTAGTCGTCATTCCTCTCCTTGACCTGTGACTGGCCGGCAGCAAAGTGGGAGCAGACGAAGCAGATGCTGGTGGTGTGGAAGAGCATGCGGATGGCCACACCTCCTTTGTTCCCTGTGGCTCCGCCCATCCCAGTTTTTACAGTATCTACAGCGACATCCCTGGGAGAAAGATTGAATGACGAGGTTATATCTGTTCCTATACCAGGGATACACAGAATACCTCCATATGTCTCTCATGAGAGTGTGTGCAGTGTCTTTACCTGATGAAGGGTGCGTGCTGAGGGCGGATGAAAACAAACAGACACACTCCCACCAGCTGCTCTGAAGCGAGCAGCACATACTTGTGGTCCCGAGATAGGTTTTTTTGTAGCTCGGCTGCCCAGAGTTTCTGGTTTGTAGTGCTAAGAGACAAAAATATAGTGTGAGTAAGAGGGACCTTTAACAATTGAATATGTTCAAATATAAAGATTGGCAAAATACTAATGAGTAATAATAGCCCTGTCAGCTCAGGCGTAAGTGGTCCAGCTCAGCTTAATGATCCTAATTTGTCAAATTCAAGACCTGAATAAATCATGGCCACTTTTTAACTCCCATACCCCTTGTAATACAATTAATGGATTGAAACTATTATTATTTAAGTAAACAGAGCATAAGTGTTATTAATACTAGACAAAAAAGGAGACAGGTCAGTTATCTGAGGCTACATTATTGCATACATACCTCGCACTGACAATGTTTCCAGCATTCAGTTCAACCATTTCCTCAAAACCAATGGCAAAGACATCTGGGGGGTTGGCTTTGCTGTCTGTAAAGAGATTAAACACAGAAACATCCTGTCTGGTAGATGCACTCACTAATAGCAAATACATAAGTAAATATGCTGTGTAAATAGAGATATATCACTTGATGGAGTCTGGCCATTACTGTAGGTTATTTAGGGAGGGAGAGCAGTATCGTTCTTCTAATCCAACATAGCTACCAGTATTTCAGGAAATGTCGTACTATCTCTTACACCTAATAAATAAGAGCAACCCTATCAAACATCATTTCCAGACATTAATTTAACTTGAACCCAGACATACCCTGGAACTCAGGATGGCCCGCCTTCTTCGGCGCATCCAGCAGCCAGTCGTTGAGCGTCTGGTTGCGGAAAGCAATGCTGCGAAACTGTTTACCCCCGTTGACATTCCAGGTGCCGACGCACACGCGGATCTTTTTAGGCCTGGTGTATTTATGGTAGTTCTGACACATTCCCAGCAATACTCTCGGAGAGGCTTTAGAGGGGAGGAGAGCGGGATTAGAGTGTAAAATGTTTGTGTGCATGCAGGAAGGGTGGCACACAGGGAAACAGAAACAGGAAGTAACTAATCAAAACCAATGAGAAAACATCAAAATACAACATGGGAAGACTAAAGCAATGTTCTAAAACATGGGGCATGGGGGGGGGGGGGGGGGGAATCATAAATAAATGAATACTAACATTCAAATAATCAACGTTGGTAATGGTTCCCTTCTTTCAAAATCTTTACACGAAATAATGTTGACATTTTCTTGCAAAATTCAACTTCCTCTTACTTTTAACCACTATTTCAAAAGCCTGGTTGTTTGAATAAGACAGAGAGTAACCGCTACCAACATTGGATTTGAAATAAATGAACAATAATGAGCAGCAAACACAGATGATAGGACGACTGTGATGAGATGAAAGCATCCATCCACTGGGGGCAGTCTGTCAGTTACTATACCTGATTGCAAGATGGGCTCAGTGACTAAGATTGTGCGCAATGAGGAGAGAAGGGAGAGAAGGGCGGGTTAACCAGTGCTTTCACAGATTAATCTAGCAGCGCAGTCGGTCAGCTTTAATCTAACTGGGACAGAGAGCTGACACATGGAGATTACACTCAACGTTGCGCACACACACCCTGCTACTGGTAAGCTTGTGGCTAACAGGGCTACAACAGATACAGGTCCCAACTCGTCAAAATGTTCAAACAATTCCTCCCTGATAAGCAGAAAAGAAGATTTGTCTTAGCATTAGAGAAAATAGAAGCAGTAATAGTTATTTATATGTATATTTCAGGTTCAAAATACATAATCTGTTGTGAAACAGTTACCGTAAAGACTGGAAGTGGTGAGCAAGGCTCGAGCTTTGTCCGCCAGATCACTGTTGAGTGTGGAGCCCAGCCTCAGGATGTCGATGGCCTCCTGCTTAGAGCTGTCAAAGAAGTTGTTCTGGATGGTCCTCGTCACAGAACGAGCGCCATCTTTTAGCTTTCCGCCCTACGAACAGACACAAAAACAACCGGGTTATTAGCTCTACTCTTACTTGGTGTGAAAAAAAGTCCAACCCACGGAAGGGAAGAAATGGAGGAACACATCAGGAGATATCAGTAATATAGATTTATGAATGGACCAGGATCAAAACGTCACAGGTTTCTCTGATTGATGTGCAACATGGTTTGATTTAATGGTGATCATTTTAATTGGTCCGTCCTTGTTCCTCCAATAGAAACAGTTGATAATGTAGGCAGCAACGGGAAATGATAAGATCCCTCAACACGTGAGGGCACCAGATATGTTTCCTTTTTAACTTGATTTCTATAGATCAGTAGAGGTCTCCATGGAGATTTCGAGAGTTGCCGGGTCAAGACAGTACACCTAACACGGCAGGAAATATAATCAAGTTTTAAGAGGCCCCCACCTGTCCCATCCTCCATCATCATAGAACCCACAGACACTGAAATCAATAATGCACCAGAAATAGACGACGGTTTGAAATACAACATGGACTGGCTGGTTAACTTACCACAGGGGTAGAGAGGTCCAGAGGAGAGCAGAAAGAGACAGCACACAAGAGTTAAGAAACTGAAGCACACAGTTCTACACACAGAGAGGATCAACGCTGTCACTGCATGCACCGTAGCACACAACTACACATGATTTAAAGTGCTATTTATGGTTTAAGCTCAAAGTTAGAAGGTAGCAATTAGACCCCGTTGTTCGGTCAATTTAAAAGAGGCTTCAACTTTCCTGCTCAGAGCCAGCCTTTGTGACATTTGTGTGATCCTCCATCAAGCTGCAAAATTAACTACATTAGCAGACAACTGAAACGACGTTGTGACTGCTGGCTGAGGCTACGATTTACCGTGAACTTGTATATTTTTCAGTATTAGGCGTGTCCGTATTGTGTACCTTGGCCTTGCCATCCAGGGCGCCGGTGCCCGCGTAGATCTTACTGACGGAGTCTCCGTTGGCAGACCACATGGTCCTAAAAACCTCCTGGAACCTGGCCACCAGCTGGGGTTTCTCCGTCAAACCCATTTCCTCCAGCTGTTTTGGCAGCATCTGGTGAGGTGAAGAACAGGAAGTAAAGACTTTAAGAATCAAAACTGTGGATGTGACAGGAATCAAATGCTTTTTTTATTTGTGTGATCAATTTTTTATTATTTTATTCACAGAGGGTGTACATGAATGCCAACCCCGTCCCTCCCCCTACACTATGTCTCACCTCAAGGGCAAAGAAAGCCTGAACACTGTTGGTTCTGTCCAGACAGTCCAGGCAGTTTGTTCTAAGGGTCCCACCTTGAGTTCTACAATGACATTTTGAAATGTTAAGAACCAAATACTGCATTTTTATACTTAATTGTAGTTTTTTGTATTCACCTTGAAATGCCAATCTCTCCAGAGTAGTAGAAGAAGCCACACTCCTCTATGAACTTGCCGAGACAGGGTTTTAGGACGCTGTGCAGTTTGTCAGCCTTGCCCCCCTTCACATTTTGATGGTAGTCGAAGTTCACCATTTTCACCGCAGCTGCATGCTCTGATGCCTTCAGGTGACTCTGAGCGTGACAGAGGGAGGAAGAGGATTATCCCCTGAAATTCAAACTGAATGCAAAACTGTTGTGCATGCAAGGTCCGTCCCAGCATGAACATGCATATTTTAGACTTGTCTTTCTTACTAACACAAAGGATGGACATTGAAGGAACTATGACTCAAGTTTCCCATACACTAGACACAATATGTGAAGCATTTACTACCCACAGCTTGGGACCCATGAATTGTTGTTGCATAAAAAGTGAAAATGAAGTGTTCTGCACACTAGAGGATGGCAAACCAGAAAATGTCTTCAATAGTAATGATCAGATATAGTTTCCTCTGTGGGTTCGATTATGGTTGCACTAATTCTGTATCGTTTGAAGCACCTGAAAGAACTTGTCATTGTCAGAGGAGGAAAAATAGCTTCCCTCACCTGAAAAGCTTTGCTGAGCATGTGTTCCCCTTCCTTACTCCCCAGAAGGTTGATGATCACCTGTTTACCATACAACCTTCGCAGTGTTGTGAAGTGTCTGGACCAAACATAAAACAATCACATAACAGGGCATTGTTAAGGTCAAGACGACGTCACACACTTACAGGATGAAGCACCTATAGCAACATTTAAACAATAGGAAAATATTCAGGAGACATCACATCTGAACATCTGCTGGGCTACTGTACTAGGCATAATGCTGTTGAGACTATGTCATGTTGTGTTTTGTGTCAATAAGATCTGAAGACACATTAGAAATGGATCCAAGCTTCACTTTTGAGTCAACAGTGAGAGAGCTGTGTAAGCCTTATTGCTTATTAGCATTTCAATGCTTCCTTCTTCAGCTGTGACACCTGCTCACTTAAATCAAGGACTACAATTATGTACATGATGGGGATTTATCAAAAGGGTGCACAAAAACATTGCTATGGAGGGGACATGTTGTAGAAACGTTTCAGAGGCTTAAGGCAAAAAGGAAGGAACAGTGCCAAGTAGAGACATTTCAATAACCTCTGTGTCAAGGTGTTTAAATACAGCCCAGGAAAAAACTAAGCGACCACTTCAGCATTATCATTTTCTCCTGTTTTATTATTTATAGGTATGTCTTTGAGTTACATTATTATTTATATTGTTAATGTTATATACACTGGAATGGCTGCCAAACATGTAGAGATCAAGATTTAAGAAACATTTGGAGGGGTCTTTTAAATGTTTCCAGAGCTGTATATTGCAGACATGGATTACACATCAGCAGCATCCACAACATCAGACAAAAACTACCGTTACAGTGTTTCTAAAGATGTGTTCTTCTTGGCCTTTTACTTTGTACTGGCATTTTTAAGATAGACGTATAAGGGAGAGACTGCAAACAAGAAACGACTAGATATAGCCAGGGATGAGTCATGTGTGCAGATCTGGACAGATATTGAGAAAGACTGGCTGCATTGCCAACTATTTAGTGTGAGAATAACACACATTTATTGTAAGATACAGCTAGTGCACCATCCGACAAGCTTGTTTTAACACGCTCAGCACGGCCGTCTGGTGACTGATAGGCAGGCCACAGAAAATAGATAAGGATGAAGAACAGGCTCGGTACAATCAAGGAGTGCCACGGTGTTAGAGAGATCATCTTTTAGCAAGCGAGGGACTGACAACCCATCTGGTTTAAACAAACGAGCAAATCTAAAGGGTGCTGTTTATGTTGCTAACCCTGCATCTGCAATATGTCTGTAGACAGGGAGAGCACCAATTTATTTTACATTAAAATGTGGATGATTATATTTCAGGAGGCCCATATATTTACTACTGACTATCTGGTCTCCAAATTCACTTCCAGTTAAGACAAGAAGAGTAATCAATGACTCATTCCATAGTGGTAGCATAGCTCTTTGTTTATCGAAGTAGAACTTGGAAGCATAAGAAATGTGGGGGAAAAAGGACATTAGTAAAGAAATCTGCAATAAATATTGAATGCAGTTATCAAGGCCTACTAATTGTCCTTTCTGTTAGCTGCAATAAACCGGCCTCTGAGGACACACTTCAATTAACGTCTTCTCCTCTGAGTCTGAAGAGCCTCTCTTTATTGTGCCCTGGGCAGTGCTGCAGGAGATGTAGTATTATGGTGTCTCCTCTGCCCCCTCAGAGGAATAGAAATCACATGCATTCACACTACAGAGAACTGTTTAATTACCTTTCGAATGCAGGGCGCGTTGGCCTCAAATCCTCTTGACAGTTTGACACGATGAGAGCCCACCTGCAGGTCAGAGACAGCGAGACAAGACAAGAGAGACACAAGTCACAGTGTCCGTTTTAATTTAATACACATTTAAAACAGGGAAGTTGCAGAAACACACATGCTGCAGATAACCAGAAATCCTGGTGGTGAAAACCGAAGTTGGGATAGAAATTGTTGAATACAACATTTGACCAGCGGAAACAAAAACTTTATAGTGGAAAAGAAAAAAATAATAGAGTGGCATACGACAGCAACACGGGGTCAGCAGAGGGAGATTCGCCCGTACAGAGACAAGACACTGAGCAGCATCCTGTTCCCTGTCACCTTACTGGATTATTTGCTCACAAATTTTAGCGTATATTTTCATTTAGCTTTCCTCAGGAGAAACACCAAAGAGCCTCACAGAGGAAGGCAGACATGACACACCTCGACAGGCTGAGCAGGATCCCTGGACAGACGCTTTTAAAAGGACATTTACTCACTCTGCACCGCAGGTCCCTACTTGTCCACTACCCATCTGTGCCTGCACATTAACATTCTCAATCTGTATCTTGCCTGATTCGCTTCCTGTCTCTAACAGCTAGTCATCAACTCAAGAAAAACAAAATTGAATCACCCTCCAATTAGGGTTCTTCCTCCTACTCAGTTCAGGTCCCAAGCAAAAACACACACTCTACATTCAAACCAGTCAATGATTGTCTCTGGGGACATCTGGGGCCAGAATTTCTGCATGTGTCCATTTTGGCTACGCTTGTGTTTGCCAGTGCTAGACTTTTTGCTCCAATGCCGCTGCCATTTTGTCACTACTTCCTCTCAATGCTTTTGCGCAAGTCTACTATGCATATTTAATAACTTCCTGAGCATCTGAAAGGACTCAGGTTACAGTTGAACACCTCAGATCAAAACCCATTCACATCCTATCCTACAACACCTGGAGTCTAACTGGTCAAATCACCTCTTTAACTCTGATTGTATACTACTAATAGCATTTCATGTCAACAATACATTTCAAAGTCACTGATTTCGCCACCTACAAGACCATTAATCATGGAATATTCATTGGTTATTTGGACCTTTATTGGTTGAGACTTTTGAGAGCAGTTCTTGAAATCTTGTAAGTGTAAAGCATATTTGAAAGCATGTGATCATTTCCTACTGATTCCACTAAAGGTTCTCTCCCCAAAGCAACCATAAACAATGATTAACTGAGATGTTATCATCAACCAGAAGCCTAACTACTTATCAGCTAAGAGGGGGCAGCTCTACTGATTTACATCTTTCCCTGCCAGGCTTTATGACACTTTAGTTCTAAAGTAAGCTTTTTTCCAAAGAAAGAATAATTGATCTTTATACAAACTACCCATCCTGCTCAGGGAATGAATTAGGGAATATGGGGAGGGGTGGACAAGTATGCCTACAGAGACACAATCGGTAGAGGGGACTATGAGCTATAATGGTGCTTTACAAGCAGGAGGTCTACTATTGTGTCTGAAAACAACCCGAGCCCACAACCCAAGGTTTAAAGGAACCATAGACCTTGGCGGCTGAATACGTGGCGAAGGTCTCATTTGGTCGCCCAAGATTTCACACTGACACCTTTCCAGTTTGCTGAAGAATACCAGCAGATTAGGGAAGTGGTTAGGGGATGTTTTCAGACCAGGCTGTCAACTGATCAAAGAAGTCTGGGAGCTCAGGAAAACAGAAAAGGGCCCTTTATCAACGAACCACTATATTTGTCGTAAACCTCCCCCACGTTTGATTTAAACCACCACTCTGTGCAATGTCAGGACAAGGGCAGGAGAATCCCACTGATTTTGTTTATGGTGTGCATCTCGTGAGTGATCTTAGTTCCTGCTTTAGAGCTCCTCCTTTCCTGGAAAAAAGGAACTGTGTGTGGGACCTGGATGAATTTAGAAAAAAGTGGGATTCCCTTGGCTTTCACCCCTGGATGTTGGCATTGCACAGAGAGAGTCCTATCTGCAGTATGAAAGCGCCAGCACCAGCAAGAGCAAAAAACAAAAGATATACCAGGTGGGGGTTCTCATCCATTCCATTACGATGCCGATTCTCATTCAGTTGCAACAAAACACCCTTTATGGACTTTTTCTGAACATAGCATGGACAAAATGTGTTAAAACTACTATAAGGATGTCTTGTCTAATAACATTGATTTATTCTGTCACATTCGCTATATAAAATGTTTGATTAATGAAAGTGTTTTCTCTTTTTGCAAGAAAAGGGTATCAACACTCACTGACACCGAGTGAGCCTTATCTACAACTGCATCATACAACATTTTTGAACATAAACATGAGGGCTGCAGCTTGATTTTCTAACCATCACGTTACAGGCTGCTATATCTTTAGGACAGGTTTAGTTTCCATTACCTGGATTCCTGGCTGTTCCCAGAAAAGAGGAATGGACCCACGGATCTGTATGAATGATGAGACTTGGTCATCCAGGAAAATAACCTGTTCAAAAGAAAAGGATCATTTGGTTAAGTTCATTTGCAGTGTTGCAAACACAGATTTTCATTCAACTCTATCTGTTTTATGACTGTATGATGCAGAAATGGCAATTACACCACCTGTGTTCCTATAGACAATAGCCTGTGTGTCTGTGGTCGCTTTGGACCAGTCAAACCAAATGTGAAGGAGAAATCATTTCATGTAGAGTGGATGCATTTTTTGTTGTTGTGATAAGCTGAAAGTATATGACACAGGAAAGAAATCACTGTTCCCCATGAGTAAAAGCTGTCAACACTACAGTAGTTGGCCAAAATAACCAGCACACCTAGTAGTACAGTATAATCTAAAACGATATACCATACACATACGAAGCTCTAAATGTTACATTTAAATTCAGACTTTAACTGAAAGACTTTGAAGGACCTGTGTGGTACTTCTTGGGGTAGCAAATATAGGTAAAAATTGTACTGGATTGTATTATCATTTTAGTAGTTCCAGTTATTATGTGCGACTGAAAGCTTTGTTTGTGTTCTGGACGCAAAACAGGACGCATAAATAGGAATAATGCAAAGTGAGTCTTTTGGAAACTTATTGATAAGTAAGTTTGTGTATTCAAATATAGGTAAGTCAACAGACATGCTGACCCAGCAATTAAAGCAAAATACTGACAAAAAAGAAGTTTGCTAAATAAGGACGTTAAACTTCTGCAAAGTCAACGGCTTCAGACTGGAGCTTTACCATTGAATCAGTTTGCTGATCTATCATCATCATACCTCCTATGTTTAAAGTTACTCGTGCATCTATAACTATTATTGGTAAACAGTTAATTCCCCAAGGACAAAACAATATGCTGGAGCAATGGCACTTCCCTATGTGGCTGCACCCGGTTTGCTCCTTAACAGTCAATAGATAACCAGTGTTTAAACAGACTGTATTAACAAAAGGTCATGTGACCATGCACAGGGCATATAGAAACTGATGCAGAAAGGATCAAACATCTGAGTCACCTGTTCTGTCTCCACAAAGTTGGCCACCTGTCCGTCGTCATTTGCTCCTCTGACGTTGAACCGCGTGCCAGCTCGCTCTGAGCTGAGGCGGGAGAAGATGCAGGCCTTGGCCTGTTTGTGCCCAGCATAGATGGTCCTGACCTCCACACCGCCACACATCAGCCTCAACAGCCAGTCATCACAGTTTACTCCATAGTGTTTCAGGTGAAGGTGCAGAGATTGGTTCCTATTGATTAATCAGCATGAGACAACACAAAGCACGCAAACAAATTCAGTGTGCACAGTGAATCTTCACACGTTAGTTGCTAATCACACAGCCCCAACATCACACATTCAGAGGAAACAATTTCACCAGATATACTGCAGATTGCAGAAAGCATACTTAGTTCATACAATATTCTATTCCAGAGACTGTTGGAGCCAAATACCTGACGACTACTCTTATTATAACCTTTCAATAGTGGAAGTGTTATGCTCTTACCAAAAGAAGCGGTTATCTGTTGTGTCCTCTAGGATTCTGCGATGTGCATTAAGACTCAAGTCCATGCTGACTCCAGTGGCAGACCAGGCAAAGTAGAAGTGTCCTGAGTTCAGGACCTTACGCACTTCAGCAATCCGGTCCTCATCTGCTGGATCATTCTTCAGCGATATAAAGTCTGTCTGTGTGACCCTGAAAACCTCAGAATCCTGCACCTTCCCTACCGAGCTGCATCCTGTCACCACCACCAGACTGTGGAGCATGGAGTCACCTGCAGATGGAAGAAGTAAGAAAAAGACATGAGAGTGAAGGAAAAGCAAGCAGTAAGTGGATGGATATGATGCCTGCACTCAGAAGTAATACATTGCAGACATTTAGAAACTGGACAAGAAAAGGTTATGTAAACTTTGGTGTCAATCCATGAACAAGGAAATCACCCGCCAGTCAAATCTCGAACATCTATAATCTATTGCGCGGCTTTTTCCTTGTTGTGGTGACAACAGCCTTCAAGGTCATGCAAACGGCAGGAGAAAGCAGCTTAAAGTAAGGAGCAACATGACTACAAACCAGATGGGCGTTCACAGTCACAAGAAACTGGGGGTTAGAATCTGGACCAGAAACTTCTGCAGAAAGGATGCATGCATAGAGAAGATGCGTCTATAGCTTACCCAGGTTTAGGCGGAGGACGCCCAGGATGCCATAGGCATCAACAATCTTGGCATATGTGTTTTTAATGGCATCCTTCTCTGCTGCAGCTAGAAGACAAACAAAGGCATTACAATGTGAAGCTAGTATTGGTAGTTATCTCAATTACATTTTAAAGTAAATTTAGCCGTAATCATTGTACAATATCACGTCAATCACTTGATAGTTAATGTCTCTTATAGCTGCATTTCATGGCAAGAGTTTTGAGTATATAAATGATCTCCCATTACAGTGCATTCAAACAAGATGTCTTACAAAGAACAGCAACAGCCCCCGATTCAAACATGAGGCATTCTTCTCTGTTCCTAGTTTCCACTATAACACTGTAGGGGGGTGGGTCCAACTTGTGGTAAATGCGATATCCCTTGCTGAAGGCCATAGTTGATCCAAGAAGAAAACACTTATTTTATGACCTGAGAACCAAAAAAAAAAAAAGGTAAAACATATCAGATTAGAGACATTACCAAGCAAACACAGCATCTGTACATTAATGGCAACTAGAGCGTATGATGGGCTATTGATTTTTGATAGAGAGAGGCGACCTATGGTGTGACCATACATCTTTTGCTTTTTAGGAAACAATCGAGTCATGATCATTTTGATTGCGTTTTCTTAAGCTAACGTTGGGCGTTTCAACATCGAAATACACATAAATATACACCACTTTGACTGTGGGTTATACACTTTTGGAGGTTTATTTTTGAATTAATTAATGAAAGTATCGCCAACACAAAACACATATCTAACGTATGCTTAGGAAATGACATTACACATAGCCTGATTCAGAACTGCCATTACATAATCAGAAACCTAACGTATTATCAAATATCAGTAAAGCCCAACCATATGACTAACTAATCTTTTAAATGAATTTCGCATGTAGCTGGAGATTATGAGCACCAAGAACACTGAGAACGTTAGGCCGGTGGACTGAAATATCATCCATCCTGACACGGACAGTCACGACTCTAAAAGGCAACTGCAGCAGGTTAAGCTAACGCTAACGTTTACCCGCCTGTTAGCTCTAACACTGGATTATTGGTCGTGCGAAACCAATTAAGAAAGCGAGATGGATAAACCGACAGAGCTGTGTATTACCTGCCAAACGCTAGCTGGTAACGTTAGCTAAGTTAGCTACATTAATCACAGGGGTCGCTATGATTCGCTAGCTGACGATGTTAAAGGTGGTACTACCTGTACGTCCGGGATGATAGGCTGACATTTACCAACACATACATATGAGCGACTCGGTCATGCAAATATACCTGAAGCGTATATTTAAATTTCGGCTTCAATTTTCAAATTTTGCGTTGGATTTAAATAACATAGGCGAATAGCTGAGGATTTCGTCTTACCGTCTACCCCCGCCGGGATGTTATTACGCTGTCACAACAAAATCCTTCCCGGTGTCTTGGCGAAATGGTACATTCCAACGCAAAGCACGCCTACCTCACGTTACCGTAATACCAAGTGGAATTGTACCTTGCCTTTTTGTGGAAAGTCGATGTGCATTTAAATAAGTAAATTAAACATTTTCCAAGTTAAATCAAATGAAATTTCCTTAGCAGGTATTTAAATACATGTTATAATTGGTTGATATTGAATAAAAGGCCCATTACAGGAATTCAAAAATGTTCTTGGCCGGTTTGGCTCATGACTGATAGGTTTACCGATCAACTAAACGCATTCCAGAAAGACTACTGTCCAATCATATATGGTGAGGGGCGGGACTTGTGCGTGTCATAACAACGCCGTACTCTTCTGTATATAACAAGAGCTCCGATTGACCTCCTAAACAGGATGTTTTACAAGGGTTAGTTGTTAGTTTAAAACATAAACCAGGCGCCTATCAAAAAGGTGAGATTTATACTGTTTATTCATGTCATCATTTCATACGCAAATAAGTTTTAGGCTAAGCCGTTGTTTTCTTCTGTTGTGTGTTGACCTAGCACTGCACATCGCGCTGCTTCCACAGGAACAAATTGTGCAATAGAAGGATATCGTCCAATATTCTATTTAATGATAGAAACGCTCAGCTAATATTGGGTTGATACATGTAGAGAAAACGCTCTCATCAATAGTCATCAAAAGGCAAAAACAACATAACAAATATAGCACGATCATCCACGTCTTACTTGAATCAATAAGTTGTACTATTTTAAGAAGACTTATTTATAAATAACGTGTCTGCAAAGCCTTAATTGTACCTTAATGTTAAAATTACAACAGACTAACAAATCAATATTTCTATGCTACTTACACTTTAAACTGTTTTTGAAATATGGCCGTATGCTTCACATGATATCTGCTTGGACATGCACAGTTAACCAGTAGCCTATGTGTTATCTTATTATCTGTGTTTATGTTTATCTCTAAATGTGTTTTTTTTTTTTTCTTGCCCAGGGAATATTGTAGCTCATCAACATGAAGGGTCTTTTCCTGGTGGAGCCTATTGTTGCACTGTACGCTTTCTCCAGTTTTCTCATCTATCCTCTTGTGCAGCAGTATGTTTACCGGAGGCTCTGGCAAGAGCTGACAAACACCACCTATCCCATCTCTGACAATGCCACAAGATGTGCAGAGAACAGCAGCGCCAACAACCATTCCAGCTACCATGAGGTCAGTAACACACTTACAAATGTACGTAACAGAGGTGCATGCAACTTAAGATAAAAACAATATTGGCAATTGTAAATACACTTTTTCTTCTGCTTCCTTTTAGGAAACACTAAGAATTAATCTAATTGTATTAACTTTCCCGGCATCTACCTGTGTTAAATGTTCAGTGGAACAAGGACTGGCGGTTGTATTTATTATGTGAACTAATTTTACACAACCTTTACCCAGTGTTGTTGATGCCTTGCTTACACAAAAACCAGTCAGGCTTCATAAAGTTATCTGGAGCTCAGCAAACATTGCTCTATCCATAGTTGCAGTTAATTCTTCCAAAAGCTGCAGTTCTCATCCCTTTCTGTGTTGGACTTTTGCTGTCACAGATCTGCATGACTTTTCCTATAAAACTTTCAGATCTTGCAACACATTTCAGCTAAAAAACAACTGATTCAGCTACTGTGCCATAAACTTATATGACATGGAAACCTGTGACTAAGGTATACTCTTCTGAAACCGTACGGACACTCACATGCTGCAGAAGCAACACTTTTTCTGAATAGTGACAATCTTAATTAAATCCTCATCGTCATTTCAGAGAATTTAATCAAACATTCAGTTGCAGCGAAGATTTACTGCCTTTTGAGAAAAACATTTTGGAGATATGTTCTTAAAGAAAAAAGCATTAGTGGTGGTGTATTTATAGAGTAAGCATAACAGAGAAGTGAGAACAAACACTGTTCTAGAAAAAGCCTGTTTTTTTTTTCTTCTTGAAAACCCCCCTCCTACTGTACACCTGTTACAACAAAGGAACAGCTCTGTTCCTTTCGGTCCTGAGTAACAAAACATCACATGATGCAGAAATCTATCTGTGTTGGTTTCATGACATTTCATGTCACTAACTGTCATCAGAGTTAAAAACAGACAGTTCAGAATCAGCTCATACATGTTTTTTCTGACATAACCATGCTCTCTCTTTTCTGTGTTTTCAGGAGGTACAGAAGCAGGCATCTCTCTTTTCCCTCTACACAAATCTCTTCTCTGCAATCCCCTCTTTGGTGGTCACCCTAATGCTTGTGGCCTACAGTGACCGGGGAGGACGCAAGATCACAATCATCATGCCTTTGATTGGCACGTTGATCTACACCTTGTCATTCCTGGCGATATCCTACTTCGAGCTCAATATTTACTTTCTCGTTGGCTCATCGTTTCTCAGCTCCTTGTTTGGCGGCTTGGGCACATTTCTGGGGGGCTGTTTCGCCTACATAGCGGACTTGTGTGAGGATGGTAGTCGGAAAACACTGCGCATGGCCGGAGTGGACATGATGATTGGCCTGTTGTCTGGCGTGGCCTCGATATCAACAGGCTACTTTCTGAAAGCTGCAGGCTTTAATTGGCCATTCTTAACCTCTGCGCTGGTTCAGTGTTTTGTCCTACTCTATGCCATTTTCATCCTTGAAGAGACTGTGAAAAAGCCTCCCGCTGATGCCATTCTCCTAGATGGGTCTCCTCAGCGCTCAGCTGTGAAACAGATGATCTACGGTATCTACCACATGTTTGCAGGGGCCAACCGCAGGATTAGAACTCTCTTGATCCTCCTGATACTAATTTTCACCAGCTTCTCCTTCGCCTACGTGGGTGGTCTCTCCTTGATGACACTATTTGAGCTGAATGAGCCACTGTGTTGGACAGAGATTATGATTGGCTACGGTTCAGCCCTGTCGATGTCCGTGTTCCTGACCAGTTTTTTGGGAGTGTCTGCATTCACGTACTGTGGTGTCCCACAGCTGGTCATTGTCCTGATGGGGATCCTGTCTGTGTTATCAGGCATGCTCCTGTTGGCCTTTACAAAGACCACTCTTATGATGTATATAGGTGAGAAAACATTCTGTAACAACTATTCTGAGGAAACCAATAATGCGTTATAGTTTTTAATCTGCTGTTTAGTTGAAAAACAACCTCCAAAGCCTTGACTGACAGGTGTTGAGTAAGTTTAAAAGCTGCACCTTGTTTAGTTGTTAAATGTTAGATTAAAGGGGAAGTGGAGCATTATCAGTTTCCAAACTATGCCTGCATACTTTTACATTACTCCTGTCTTTCTCTTTGTGGAGAAACTCAGTTTGACAGAATTGTCCACAAAATGTTATGATTATTAGTCGACTAAGATTTTTGTCAAGGACAACCCTGAGGAAGAGTACTATAGAACTGAACATTTGCATAAACATTGCAACAGAATCTACCTTTCACACCAGCTTTACAAGGTGTAGAAATCATAGACCAAAGTGAAATATCAATTGACTTTAATTAGGATGTTTGTATTTTGGCATTTGATGTGGTTACATTATAGTCTCTGCGTTATGATGTTTAACCTATTTTTTATTCTTTTTTTTTCACAGTGTGGGTGCCAATGTTTCTTTCTATCATGCCTTATCCTGTCATTCGTTCCATGTTATCAAAGATCGTCTCAAAGTCTGAACAGGGTGAGTGGAGTCAGGGCTTTTGCAAGAGCAGCAGAAGCGTGTCTGAGTGTTTGTTTGTAGAGTCAGAGTCCATTGAAGAGTTGCCTGTCCAAGCAACTTCAAAATGCTCTACAAAACATAACACTCCGACTTTCTGTTCCTTAGAGCAAATTGATTTTTGAAGCTAAACTGTTGGATTTCAGAAATATCATGTTTTTTGTCACCTTATCACTTCTTAAAACCCTTCTTCTCTCCGCGGTGTGTTTTTGCAGGAGCCCTGTTTGCCTGTCTTTCCTTCCTGGACAGTTTAACTAACAATGTAGCGAGCGCAGTCTTCAACAGCATCTACGCTGCTACGGTGGCATGGTACCCTGGCTTCGTCTTCCTGTTGGCTGCAGTGCTCTGTGCTATCCCTTTGTTTATTTTAGGGTATGTATATGTTGCCATATTAAATAGCTTTTTCTAGTTTTACTACAAAACGCAAATATAGTTTCATGATTGGAGCATACAACCATACATCCGTCCAAACTTAACAAGGTTGTCAAGAGAGACTTCTACCCAAAATGATTTGTTAGTTTAGCAACAAAAACAGAGCAGTTTATGTACAGTTTATGCTGTGCAGGTAGACTCAGAGCTGTACGCTGTGCACACTCTATTTTCTGCTGATTCACACACTGCCTGTTTTGCTTGACTAACAAGAAAGAGAAATGCCATCCCTGATTTAGGCATCGGCGAAACCATTGGTTCCTCATTCTTGCAGCATTCAACTTCCCTCATCAAACTGTTTCCCTCTTCACATCGCTATCTTTATATCGGAGATTAATTCATGCTTTCTTGTGGTATAGAAATTGAGTTCTTAACAGGATCTGTGGTACCCTTTGTTTTTACATTTGTTTTGAGACACTCACTTGGCAAAGTAGTGCTGCTGCTGAGTCAGTTTGGGACGTGTAGCGTGACACATAACACTCCTCGAGTGATCTCTCTGTCACATGCACTGCTTCTTCTGTTACATCCTGAGTAGTTATAGAATAACAAAGCCACTGGTTCAGCAATCTCAGACTTACAGCCAAGGACAACATGGGCTTCACACCAAGACTTTGGCAGGTGAAAACAATTGTTGAAAACGTCCTTACTCAGGCAATCTGATGCGGGTTTACAGAGAAAAGCTACGTTGAGAAGAACGTTTAGTTTGAATTGATAGAAAGTTGATGAATCCCATGTTTTTCTGCTTCTATTAATGCCTGTTTTTCCGTGTTTCAGAGTGGTCAGTGTTATAGGAGTGAATGTTACCGAAGAAGTCACAAAGCCGGTCTCAGGGGAGGAGGATGTTTCCGAAGATCAGAACGACAGGATTCCTATTCTTACCTGAGCCATATCTGCCAAAAACTGTCAAGCACTTTTTACTTGAGTCATTTATTTTAAAGACACTCATGTTTTACCTCAAGGACTGTTGATCTCAGTTTTAATTTGATAATGCAGGTTACAGATTCTTCTTTGTTTGTTTTTATTGCTGTGGTTTTTTGTGCTATTGAAGTTGAACAAGAGGAAGATACAGCAGGGAGTTGTATGCAAACAGGTTCTCTACCGGTGAAACATATTTTTAAAATATGAAATATGAACATGTTGAATTAGATCACAATGGTACCATAAATAGGATTTAAAACACAGATGTAGGCCATGCATCTAAGACCTTACTGTGACAATGCTAATGCTTTCAAAATGATTGTTTTGATACGGTATTGCAGTGTGATATGATTTGCAAGTTAAAAATATGATAGTTTTTTTTTTTAAGTTATAGGTATGTGAAGTGATTCAGGTCTCTCCGCCTTTGGCTATTACAGTGCAATGTTAGTAAATGCCCTTACAAAGAACTCCACTTTCACTTGTTCCTTAAAAGTATACCATACCATAGAAATCTAGATTATTATATAATGTTGATTTTATCTTTCAAACAAATATACAATGTAGATTAAAAAAAAATCTGAACCCTGCTTTTAGTGATGTAAAAGTAAACAAATATTTTAGTATACATGTGAATGTATAAATGATGTCAAGAAACCCCCAAAAAGAGGAAGGGGGGTGAAAAGGGAACAAGTGAGTCTGTTCTTTTTAGGAAATGAATAGTCTCTATTCACAACTTGTTATGATTGTCCTCGAACAATCAATTTCATCCCAATAGGAAATCGCAAAGACTATAAAAGGCAACAATCAAAAATGTATAATTGGCTTTACTGAGTCAGGATAAAGGATGTAGTTAAATATAATATTGGAAATTGTGCAGGTTTTATCAATTATGACTGGAATATGTTATTTCTATGTGTCCACCCACAAATGTTCCTTATTGAGGAAGCTGGATTGAACAGGATGTACATTAAGGTATAGTTTAAGGTGGACCAACCAGCTGCAGGTGTTGTGTTTTTGAATTTGAATTCAAAATGTTGTATCATTGAAGTGTATTTGGATATGCAGGGATGTAGTTTGAGTTTTTTTATTTATTTTTTTATTTGGGAGTTTATTTAAAAGGTGCACAAAATAAACCCCAAACATCTATAATAATGTTAATTCTTCAGTACTTCTCTTTGTGTAAAAACAATTTAAAAAATAAAAGAAATGAAGTGTTTTGAAAATTGAGTATCCGATGACTTCATCTAACACTATCAGATATGTATGTGCTGTGTCATCAATTACTAATCCTATTAGCAAAGAAATAATGATCAATTAGGCCTCCGGTCGTTTAAAATAAGCTGACTTTCTTAATGTTTGGTTTGGAATACAAAAAAGAACACCAATAATAAAATAAAACATAAAATAACAAGCAAGTGAAATCGTAAATACTGAACGTGCAACCGCACTAGTTTTTGAATACTGTAGAGTGACGCTGTCTTCTGCATATTCACCACTAGGCGTCACCCTTGGTCCAGTCTTACAGACTCACTGACATGCTAATGCTATAATATCATCAGCCAACACTATATAAATGTAAACCCCTACATAACATACCAGCTGTTTTAGACATGGCAAACAACCTATCCTTTCCTTCATGTTGCCTTAAGGAATGAAGAATGAAATGTGTTGAAATCTTATTAACGTAGCTGTAAATCTACTATATTTATCCACTACTTTTTACACATGCTAAGTGCTACAAAGGGACTATTGATGACTAGGTTTAACCACAACAAACGTGGTTATGTTGGCAGTGCAGCCATACGGCGTAATGTAATGGTCTGATGAGTTGTTAAGAGTTGTCTGGACAAAATGTCATGGTCCCCAATACAAGAAAACTTTCCTTTTTTAACTAACTGATATAGGCTACCATACATTATGTTGGTGACCAATTCCTTTTGATTATAGGAAGTGTTCAGTAATTTTTTTCCACCAGTGCATGCTCCAAAAACCTCCAGCTCGATACTGTTCCTCTCATACCTAAAGTTTATTGAATTTGATTTCCATGTAGGCCTACTGAAGTTTCTAAAGCTTCCCACCTCTTGTCTTTGTCTTTTACTGAGACAGTTTGTAATTGTGCCTATGTGCATGTGTGTAAACCTTATTTTGACCCTCTTTTCTGGGAGAGATGTGAGATTAAATAGAAAGCATGTAGCTTGCAAACGGTGTGTGTTTTGTTGATGATGAATGGGCATCAGCAATGCTGGCATGCATCCTATCAGATTGCATGCTTACTTACTGGATCATTGGGTTAGTGTGGAAACACAGCTATGTAAATAACGTCTGCAACCACAAAAGATGAAAGAGATGATGGCAATGTAATACAATACCCTTATATAAATCTGCACTAAACTGATACATCACACCAGAGGTATACATGATGCATCATATTAGTTATCAGTTTATCTTTAAATTGGGTTTTTGTTGGGTTCTTTGTTTCTGCACATTTCGATTCTATCGGTTAAACTCAGTTGAGGGATGTGATTTTCACGGGATGATGGGAAACCCCCATGAGAATGGAAAGGACAAATACTTGGAAGAAGGAGAAGACCTACTTTATAAGTCTCCTAGGGAAACTCAGTGAACATAGTTAAAGTAGAAACATGCCAGTGAAAGTGTGTTTCCTTTTTTAAAATCGATAATTGGTGTGTCAGTTTGAATTGGCTTCATTCACGGAAACCCAAATGACGTCTGATTCTAATGTGCAGTTATTTGATTTCCATCCTCAAGTCTCCAGAACCGTGACTGCAGCGTGATTGTAAGGTAATTTTGACACCGAGTTTGAATTCATCCTGCTGCACTGGAGGTTAAATAAGGGATCATCTGATGCCGGACTTGCTTGGCACTACACAAGAGGTTTCTGGTTGAATTAGAGATGAAGGTGTGGTGAAGAGTGACGATGGTTTGCAAGCGAGGAGACAGTTTTCCCAGGGGTGAAAAGCCTTGAATGTGTCTGGCATGCATGGGGTCGTTGAGGATTAAAGGAAAGCTTGAAGGCAGGGGATCGAGGGTCTTTGGTTTCTGGTTTCCAAACGAGCTGACTAAGCAGTACGATCATCTGCACTACACCACATCACATTGCCAATAGCTCAATCTCTGATGTTGATCCAGTAAGTTGCTAACAGACCCACTCTTTATCTCAACCTTCTGCTCCCCGGGAGGAGATAATTCACTATAATAAAAATAAACCATTTGAGGTGGTTTGCGTGACTGATGCAAGGGTGCAGTAGAGGGGCTTCCCAGGCTGGAATGATTTGATCATTGGAGGAAAATTTGATTCCACCATTCACTGCTTTGAATTCTCATTTTGTATACAGTAAAGGCTCAACTTTAATTAGCTATATAAGACTGAGATTTAATATGAATGTGTGTTGATTTAGCTCAGCACAAAAGCTGTTTCTAACCCATTTTCTTCACATTTTCACACACAGAAACGGCTCAATACGAAATTCATGTTTCAAATCGTTTTCATCAGCTTTCAAGTAGCAGATGCAGCTTGAAAGTTTCCCTCGGATACATCTAGACAGTTGAAGTTGAGCAGATATTATTACAGCGCATTTTCCCAGGCAGTTCAGGAGCTTTATGGTTTCTTGTCTGCTTATGAGTTTTTAATAAGGCTATAGTTTGAATAAATCATATCTCAATTTTACCAGTCCTTGCCTTGATGTTTTTGCACCTAATTTTACTCGCACAGTTACAGGACTGGCAGTTAAATATGAGAAGGACAGTCTGTTCTTGTCAGTTGGTAAGAGCTCATTCATCTTTTAATTTATCTACACCTCTTTTACCCTCGACAAAGGTCACGCCACTGTGTTGGTTTTCCCCTGCTGGCAGGCTTGCCTTGCAATGCAACGCATAATATGTGTCAGTAATGTGATGGTATGATGATTTCACGCTCCCCACGTGCTATCTTTGCATGCATTATAGGTTGTGTGTGTGCTTAGCTGGATGTTTGTCAGAGATCCAGGAGCTCTGTCCCTGACCTATAATTATTCCCATTCCTCCTATGTTTTCACTACGAAAGGTTGAAATCACTTGTCGTCTTTACTTTTATAGATTTTCGACTCTCCCCTAAACCCTTTGGCACGGTTGTCCTTTGATCTTTCTATTTATTTATCTGTTCTTCATTATGAACATATTTCTGTACCTGTTTCGGTCCCATCTGGATCCCATGGCTTCTTGTGGTTACCCACTCCCTCCACAGATGTCTTCACTCTGTCCTAACCGCCAATAATGTCGATTCCCCTGTCGGTCTTACCTCCCTCCTCCACATCCTCATTTTCTCTCAACTACTTTACTAAAGGGGACTGCCTAGCTTTTTATAATCTGTTTCAAATATAGATATTTAACTGCTGTTATTGGCACATGCCCCAGCCACAGACCCCTCTTCTCTCCTTTGTAATCTCCAACCATCCTACCAACCAGAAGAGGTTTTATAGTCACTTATTCAGCCCCCCCAACCCTGCATATCTACTGTAATGTGTCTCCTGCCCATCCACAGACACACTTACAGCCACAGCCAAATGCCAGTATTTTCATTTAGCACCTTTATTGCTTTTAGAAGTACTACCACATTTCACAGCAACACAGAACCACTTTCCAGGGTGGGCTCACACACACACACACACACACACACACACACACACACACACACACACACACACACACACACACACACACACACACACACACACACACACACACACACACACACACACACACACACACACACACACACACACACACACACACACACACACACACACACACACACACACACACTCGGAGGATGAAACCCTCTTTATTAGTCACATACATGCACACAGCAGAGCACACACAGTGAAATTGGTCCTCTGCATTTAACCCATCCTAGTACTAGGAGCAGTGGGCAGCTATCGTGCAGCGCCCGGGGAGCAATGGGGAGGGGGGGATTGGAGGTGTCCGGTGCCTTGCTCAAGGGCACCACAGCAGGGCCTAGGAGGTGAACTGGGACCTCTCCAAGTAGCAGTCCACCTTCCATATTTTCAAGTCTGTTCGGGGACTTGAACCGGCGACCCTACGATTCCCAGTCCAAGCCCCTACTGACTGAGCCACTGCTGGACGCACACACACACACACACACACACACACACACACACACACACACACACACAAACACACACACACACACACACACACACACACACACACACACACACACACACACACACACACACACATACACACACACACACACACACACACACACACACACACTGGAGACCTTAAAGGATTCAGATTTGAGTGGATTCAATATGGGATTAGGTCTACATAAGATACAATCAAACCAAAACTCACAACCACTATCGATTGATAAGATCACTGTATTGTCGGTTGTTTGAATGCCACTGATAAATCAAATTGAAGTCTAGCGCAGATATTCATTTTTAAGGGGCAGGTATACATTTTTATTTGAATGGTCAAAATGATAACATTGGTATTGTGTCATTTCTCTGAACATGGCAAGTTAAATTGATTATCGGCACACCCATATTATGAGGGCCCAGCGGAAGGTAGACCACAATGATTACATTGAAAGCAATGAATGTCCTGTGTGTAGAGACGTGCTCCTGTTTTTGCCACTTCGGATAATGGTATGCCAGAGTCTTAAATAATGGCTACCCCCACATTTTTGGAACAGTGGCAAAGGAAAGGTCACTGTGACAATCAATACGTTGCTTCTCTCCATTTTGCCGGCTCTGCTTCAGTGCGTCAGACTAATCAGCCTGGTGCCTGGATTGAAGGAAAACTCAGGAACTTGTAATCGCAGAGGAATGAGGAGAAGAAGGCTTGACTGACAGTGAAGTATAGGCCACATTTAGTGTCTGTACCTCTAAGGGATTACAGTGAGCATTACTAATCCTTAAACTGACTCATATTGTCATCATTATCCTTGTCATGATTTCTATGCAATCATCTTTACAATACAGATTTTTCTTTCTTTTGGTCTCTTCTCTCTGGTCGCAATTATCCTTGAACGTTTTGTTGTCCCTGTGGGTATATTAACAGCAACGTGTGTCTTAAGTGGGTTCACACTAATTGCATTTGGTCGGGGCGTGTACCTAAACACAAACAGACCCAAACACACAAACTGACAAAGAGAGGTATCTCTGGTCGAATCAGAAGCTCTGAGTTTACGGGAACCACAGGGCTAGTAAACCCTCTGTTTAGCCACACTGGCAAACAGTAAGCCAGCATGCTGTGGAGTGATGGGAGAGCACACAGTCACATCTGTATTCATCAGATTTTCTCTGACCCAACCCATGCCTCTGTTCTCTGCAATGAGCTCATTTTTACGGCCTGCACTTGTGTGGTTTTTACTGGCCTATTAATAGGCATTTTCATTCAGTTTGCATTAGCACAGTTTCCGCAGCGCTCATAAGCATCAGGTTTCTAATTATGGCCTTGGAGTGGAAATGATCTGCGAAAAAAGTTCAAAATGTAACATTATTATCTTACAGCTATCCAGATCATCAAAGACCAAAACCAACCAAGTCTGTTTTTTGATACTTCCTGACTTCCCTTCTCTGTGTGTGGCAAACCCATTGGTTCCTACTGAAGACGTTAATAATTTAAAAGCAGTAACATATAATAAGTTTCCTTTTTTCCCCTTTTTTTAAGGCTTGGTAACTTAGTATTATTAATTCACAATAAACTGAAATGGCTATGTATATGGTAAGGACTGTTTCACCCACTGCACCTTGAGGCTTATCAGTGTTTTCATTATTTTGTGTACCTAGTTGAGCCTCACGTCGCACATGAATAAACTACATCAGCATTTGGCTAAACAGACAATACAATACAATTGTTGTACGGCTTAAATTCAGAGTTTGTTTGACTGTAATCAAACGTAACCATAAAAGATGAACATTTTAATTAAAGCCCCTCCTGTAATTCATGGTGACAGCATTTCTATGTGCCGTGTCGATCTCTTAGTTAACTTTTATGGCAAAAGTTCCACAACCAACAGTCTCTCAGGAAACCACCCTGTCACTGACCCTTTTCAATATTATTGTTTTGCTTTCATTTGTCTGAATTAGCGAATCCCTCGATGTTCAACATTGGAGTCAAATGATACATCTGGACCAGGTTTTAATGAAGGCAGTCATTCGAGATAGATTGTATTTCGTCTTTCAAGCCAGACTTCATGAACCCAAACATGAGAGAGGAAGACTCCTTCCCATATGTAGTATGTGATATTATAGGTGGGGTTCGGGGTGAGTGTGGGGTTGAGGGCAGATTATCATGGTGAATTTATTGTCCATGCTGCCCCAAAGGATTCCTCCCTCTCTCCTTTCTTTCCCTACAACAACAAGAGATTTCTTGGAGAGAGGACTTGCCGCAAGATTTAGACTACTGCAATGTCCTTGGGTCCCCCGACTGTCATCTCCAGTAGGGAATTACTGAGACAGGATCCTCCTGTTGTTTGTAAAGCCTGGAAGCCGCGGCATTTTCAGAGGAAGATATTCTTCCTACAAGCAGGGAAAGTCTAAGGACACAAATAATATCCGGAGGGCTGTTTTGACCTTATCTTCCTTCCAGAGTTCTCTTCTTCCAGCTGTTAAGACTTATTTGTGTCTACTGGAGCACTGCTAACATATGTTCCATGTCTGCATGTGATTGATGTCAGCCGTGTCAGTGAAATCAACAATATCACTGACATGAACATATGAAGATGAACATATGAAGATGAACATATGAACAGGAACATATGAACATGAACATATGAACATGAACATATGAAGATGAACATATGAACAGGAACATATGAAGATGAACATATGAACATGAACATATGAAGATGAACATATGAACAGGAACATATGCATCTGCAGAATGACAAGCACATATTTGTACATGATAGCTTTATGAGCTGTCCCCTCTGCTGTTTAAGCCCTATTTTTTGGCAGATTTGCTAAATGAAATGCCAGATTCACTAGGATGTGACTGAAATACTTCTCTATGTGCATTAAAATTGTGTAGAAAGCATTCTGTCATCACATAAAGGAAGTGAGACACACACAATGTTTTTATTTTTTAGCTTTTATTTCACTTGATTCAAAACAAAAGCCAAGACTCTCAAATTTCTAATTATTTAAATTATTGTTATACTTCCTTAAATAAAGTCGTAACCTTTACCCAAACATTGAAAAAATGTGTTCAAATTACTTAATCAAAAATCTGCCTAAAACTTATTTTACTTGCTGAAACGTAGTTATAAGCTAACCCTTCACAACCTTTCACACACTACTGTTATGATAACGGATGTTGGTATACGCTGATCCACACGATATGATGTCAGGCTTTTCTTAGAAAATAGAAAATGGCTTATACTGTACAAACAATCAAACCGACATGGTCAAATTGAAAATAAATAGTTAATTAGTAAGAACATTACAGCCTTTGTGTATTGTAAACATAAGTGTGTCCATCCTAAAATCCAATGAAAACCATCTTTGTCCTTGATTTCGCCGTCGGGTAAAGATCTTCTAAGGTGTACTGTGTCTTTACCTATAAGGGAAGAAAAGATAAATGAGGGTGCTTTAAACTTCCCCGCACCTGGAAATGAACAAACTCTGCCAAGATGTTTCCTGGATTTCATCTGTTACATGCTAACTGCCACACCAGGGGGTGAAACCAGATGCTTTAAGCAGGACAATTTGATCCTTTTGTTCCACTGTTCCCGCTGATAAAATGTAAATTACGTCCATAAATAAAGCCAATAAGCCTTGCAATTAATATAGACTAAACAAAAAAAACAAAACAATTAATGCAAGGCATGCTACCTTTTTGAGTTAATGTCTTTATTTTCCAAAATCGTTTTGGTGTTTCTTCTAATTACAGTGAAATATTTTGCCTGAAAAGATCTTGCTTCCTATCAATTTCAGATTTGACATGTGTTGCCATTTAAAAAGTGAACTTATGTGACCCAATTTATCTGGCTTGGGACTCTTACCAGATGTAGGTTTTGTGATAGAGCTTGCATGCTGCTGACTGTGATGTTTAACAGTGAAGCAGAGAGGGGTGGTTAACCCTCATTTGACCTTATTGATTATCCCTTTATCAGCTTACTGTTGCTTTGGAGTGAAACATTAAACAGAGGTGTGCAGAGAAATGGTGACATCTTAGCAAGACAAGCAGCACATTGAAAAGGGGAAAAAACGATGTGAATTCCTGACCAGCACTTTAAATCATTAGATCTTTAAATCGTGCCAATCTCTTTAAGCGGGAAAGTCAGTTAATCCAGGATAGAAAAGAAAAGCATTTATGCCGTTGCTTTTTCCATTCCCTCTGCTTCACAATGGTTATAGTTTCCTAAAGTCAACATTTCTAATCTTTACAAAAAAAAGACCTGTGAAATATTTGGAGGAAAATACGTTCTGGTTTCCAAGCTACATTTTAGGAAGGGACCTCAATGCTATTGTTCCCTGAGATTTATGGACAGAATATCATTGACAGCCGTGCTGAAATATTCCCTTAACATAATGACTCCCAGGATGACCTCTCAAAGGGCTCAACAGACATCAACTAATCAATACTAAACCTCTAATACTATAATAAGCAAATGGATGTTTTAAAGAAAAATAACCCTTTTTTAAAATATATTTTTTCAGGTTTCCATTTACAAACGATTCTTTCATACTGTGTGTGTGTGGAACACGTATGAGTATGGTTGTGTGTGTGTGTGTTTAAAGAGAAGGTTTTGTGAGTGGACATGACCTTTGAAATACTCCAGAGTGTATGTTTAATATGCAGCAAGAGCTTTAAACAGAAGTCGAGCTTTGATAAGGTCTGCTCTTGTGCTTTAAAAAAAAAAAAGACAGCTGTGCCAAGAAGACTTAGCAATTTACAGCCTGCGTTAAGAGCTCTTTAAAACTACTTTTTACAATTTATTTGTGCTGCATTGGCTATGTCACTTACTGTAAATGTACTTTTATAACGCTGCTACTTTGTATTTTAACCATGTGTACTTATTTGAAGGTATTAATTAGTGCTTTATTTAATTTGATATCCTGCATACTGTTACCATTTTACCTGCAATGTTCCTTTGCTGTTAAATGAATTCCTCAATGTCGGACGAATAAAGGATTTCTAATTCAACACTTTCTCTAATGCATTTTTAAGTAAATGGCATGTGAAGTAAATGGAAAAGCACAAAATATGTTGGTGTAGCAGATACTAAAAACATGTTTCCTTTGTAATTCAGTCATCTGTAAGCAAAGCAGCTCATATTTGTTTAAGTTTGGTTGAGGAGTCGTTACTTTGGTACTTTATATTAAGCATATTGCGCATTTAACTCATCGTAATCTCGGAGTTTAAGGCAACCATTGACTATTGGGATAATATCAAATGTAGAAAGCAGGCCAGAGGGTTAGAACACAAACTCTACAGAGTATATGCGGGAGTTCTTCCAAGGTCAGCGGTGTTCGAATAGGATATCCTGTTGATGTCACCCAAAGGATGAGGATGGTGTTGAAGGAGAGGAGACACAGCTGGAGTCACTGAGAGTGCCACTTTCATCCTGGTGCTAGAATCACCTCGCAACCTCAAAGTTAAAGCTCACAAATGTCTCTTCATCATGCTGCCTTACATATTACAGCTTAATGTAAACCCTGAATGCTGTATTAATAAAATATAAGTCAAGATAAGATGTGTCTATACTCAGTTCGGATGCCAAAAAAAAAAAAAATCCTACTCAAAGTTGAGATAAGAAGTCCTTGAACCACTGACAAAGGAGCATTGACTGTCTGGATTTAAAAGCACCCCAATTGCTTAAACTATTTTTTGCTTAAGTCAACAACACAATTCATGCTTTTTATGATCATGTGTTTTAAATTGTGGTGCTAATATGTCAGAGGATATGTTTTGGAATCATTTATACTGCAATCAATCCTGCTGTCTTCATATGGGGATTGCATGTGCACAAGGAATTCACAAAATGAGTCCTTCCAGGCCTTTCTGGTTCTTCATAAAAAAAAGGAAATGCTACATTGAGGTGGAGGAAGAAAAGAGAGGGATAGTTTGTCAACACTCAACTCTACTCTTTATATCAGTATGCGGAAACCTAGTGATTATAGGCACATTAAGAACAATGCTTTTACGTGTTCCAACTTTCTGGAGTTTATTTTTAGCAGACCTGCACTTTACCATGTCCCAACAATATGCAGAAGCTTAGCAAGCTAAACGTTATCAATGTCTGCGGATGAGAAGACGGGAGGATTTGTCGGTGTGTATTCTGACAGTTTTGGGTCTGGGTTGCAAAATTGTGACGCTGTGTTTTTTGTCAGTTATGACGCTCGGAAAAATGCTGCCTTACGGGTGACTCATGTCAAATTTTTTAACACCAATATGTCACTGTCATTATAATTGTTTGCCTTTATTTGTATGTAATCATTGTCAACAAAATGGGGCCAGAGTAAAGATGATTTGCAGCTCCTAACCCACACCAGTGGCCTTTTACTGTAAGTGTTTCATAAAATGACGACCACATTTTCCATAAACTGCTTCCTTTTGCAAAGAGCGTCTTTATTTATTCTGGTTAAGAGCTTTTGCTTGAGTGAAGAAGATAAACATGCTGGATAAACATGGAGAATTTGCTCAGGGTCTTTTAAAATCCTGCCTTCTGCCAGGGTAAGAAACTATTGCTCTATTTACACTGTGAGAGCGGAGCCCTTTTCTTGGTTTGAATCTTGAACTGATTCAGAAAGTTTTCAGTGAATTCACACCTGAGGGCACAACATTTCAAAGATCTGCAAATGTCTCACCAGTAGGACTTTTTATATTATAGGAGGCTTCCTAAATCTGGCAGAGCTGGTGTTATGGCTGCTGGATTCGACACCCCCTGTAACTTTGGCCGCGATGGTCATAATCTCAATTTACTCTGAGCCTATCAGGTGAAGTATAAAACAGCATAATGACTTCCTGATGTTATTAATATGCTACATTTGGCATCAACCTCTTAAATGTTTCATATTTTAAATGATTTATGACAGCCAGCTGAACAGTGCCTTCATTTTTAAATGGAGAGACTTAGGAAGAGACAGAGAAAAAAATAAGAAGTGGAGAAAAAAGCTTTGGAGAGGGCAATTGGGGACACAGGAGTTCGGTAACATAGAAAAAGAGGGTGGGTCAGGGTGCAGGAGCCAGACAGCTGAAGAGAACAAATATCTGAAGATGATACTGTCACTGAAATGAAAACCACCTGTTATATAAAATCACTAAAGAAACCCAAATCTTCCCTGTTGGCTGGGAATGATCACAATGTCCTTGGGGAGGTTATATTTTCTCTGCTGAATTAGCTGCAAAAGAGACTCTCTCACACAAACAGAAATGAAACTCTGTGTCCAAATAATATATTAACATTCACACGCACACACACTGAACACAGCAGCACAGAAAGTACATTTCTGATAATATCCCTTAAGGTGTTCTGGACTCACTCCTCACTTGCCTACTGTCAAGTACTAACAAATCCCTTCAATCTACCACCGCACCACAGTTGCAATCTCCCTTTGAAAGACCACCACATCAGAGGGCGACAGACCTTTAGCATTAGCCACAACAGAACAACGCTGGCATGTTCGGCAGTGTGACAGATGGACAAAATGAAAGAAAGAACAAGAGTAGCCACAAGCCATACGAAGGGTCTCGTTAAAATCATAGCCCCCTGCCATCTTTATTGGGCCGCAATCATCACAGCGACTGAATTCAAAAAGCATTATACCTGGCAAATCTTAACAGGGAATGTGTTGCTTTCAGGGAAGTGTTTTATATTATTAAAAATCATGAACATAATGCACAGGAAAATCCATATTTTCTTTGTGTATAAACAAGAAGGCTTGTGTTCAGTGTCAAGAGTTACTTTTATGGTCACACTGAACACCTGGAGCCCGTTGCGAGGTGCCCGAACAATCATCAAAGTGTTTTCAGTCTGTGCTGTGTGGCATTGGATCGCAAATGAGACCGCCTGTTGAGCTTCCTCTCACACCTTAAACCCCACATGGTGCCCATATTTCCCTTCACACACACTCATGCACACATAGAATGAGTGTTTAGCGTAGCACAATAAGCCCAAAATATCAAAGCCATCAGTTTTTCAAACACTTTCCCGTCTTTGTTGACTAACCCACCCCAACTCTGCCTCTGATGTTCAGGAAATTAAGCAGTTGGAGCACAGGTGAGTGTGTGCTGCTAATATCAGAGGCCAAGCTGGTTGCTGGAAAATGCGATAAAGCTAATAGCACGACTCGACAAGCACCTAAGGCAATAGCATGTGTTTCAAAAATCATGAACACATACATTTAAATTTGACGACCTAATCGTAGAATGTTTTTGGGTTCATTAATTTATGTGGGTGAATGGTGGACTGAGTGTCCCACAAGTTACTGAAAGAGACTGAACACTTATTTTTTTTCAATAAAAGCGTTTATCTGAAACCTTTACCCAAACAAACAATGAGCAAACGTTAGCTTTGCTCATTGTTTAGAAGAAAACTAGGATGAGTCCTATATAAAGAAAACAAACTGATTCAAGCTGCCCCTCTGTGTTGGTTTTCAATCTGCAGGGAATTAAACATATTTGCAAAGTAAGCAATGTATTTTAAAAAGGCAATCAATGTTTTCAGCATAATTCTGTCCAGCAGTGGCTCAGTCAGTAGGGGCTTGGACTGGGAATCGTAGGGTCGCCGGTTCAAGTCCCCGAACAAACTTGAAAATATTGAAGGTGGAGTGCTACTTGGAGAGGTCCCAGTTCACCTCCTAGGCCCTGCTGTGGTGTCTTTGAGCAAGGCACCGGACACCTCCAATCCCCCCTCCCCATTGCTCCCCGGGCACTGCACAATAGCTGCCCACTGCTCCTAGTACTAGGATGGGTTAAATGAAGAGGACAAAGTTCACTGTGTGTGCTCTGCTGTGTGCATGTATGTGACAAATAAAGAGGGTTTCATCCGATTCTATCTAATAAGCCAATAATACACAATGACGTGAAAAGTCAAACAAGTAAAACAAACACATGGGCAGGTAATATTAATAATGCCTGTGACTTTGTCACTTACTTAATGTGTGACTTTTGTCCTGAGCATTTTGTTTTTCTCTTATCAATTTGATTCAGTTCTTACCTTTTTTTGATAGTGACATTAGAGAAGAGACAGGAAATTAAGGCAGAGGGAAGGTGGATGACAAAAAGTCCTCAGCCAAACTGCAGGCTTTGCAATTACATGTTCAGTAAAAAAAAGGGAAAGAAAACGTGTTTTTTTTATAACATCTTTGTATTAGATAGTTTTCCTGGAAGCTGATCAGTAACAAAAACAAACTCTGCAGATGACCTCATGAAGGCAACCTAATGCATTGACTCTTTCTACACTGACCTGGTTTCTTGCTCTGAGATGATTCATTGCACGGTCATGTTATTCCTTCCATTATTTACAACATTATCATTGATAGAGCCAGAGCAGATTCTTTCTCTTTGACATGATTTACATAGCATCTGCATGCAGTCTTTACTGAGTTTATCAGCACTACAGATTCCTTATAATATCAGGGCAAAAATGCATTCTCAATATATCCATCGTGTAGTTCAATTTCTTCCCAACCAAGCAAAACATTCCACACAAAACCAGACAAAGATGTGTGTCTTCTTCAATTGTTATTGTTGAAACAGTTTGAGCTTGGTGTGTTGTGTCAATAGATAGAAAGCAATGGGACAGTTTCATGGAATGCACGTAGAGGTTACTAATTAAATTCATCGTAGAGTTTATGTGTTGGTTTTCCTGATTTAATGAAATAACTCCTTATTTGCTCATCTTTATATTCCTGTCGTTTGTGTATGCATATGTGGGCAACACATACTCTGTGTGAATGCCAGTCCCTCATCAGTTTTCCAGATGATTAGAGTCATATTTAATAAAAACACGATGTAGCGTTGAAGACTGGAGGCTTTCTCACAGTGTTCATATTTTCGTTCATTAAAGGAGCTAATTGTTGGGATTAGCAGACTTTTATGACAGTTCTTACCACAAACCCTATGATGACTTCAGCTTTGGGAAAAGTTTGTGGGTCTCCAACACATATGTGTGAGCTTGATGGAGTATAAACATTTATGGTTATGTCAGCTTGTCATTACACCCATCTGATTAATAGTGGATGAGGAAGAAGTCATCAGTTTGACTCAAATGGATGTGATTAAGTGTGGGGCTAAAATAAAGAAAGTTGCTGTGTCAGCACATATTTTTAATGTTCAGTCCTATGTATAATGTCTTCGTTCTCCATCTTATACTGTACTTTACAAAATACTTGGACATCGTATATACACACACAATCATACAGTCCTCCAGCTGCCACCGCTCTCAGATCCTCACGTCTAATCTTAATCTAACTCTGTTTATTATTCCTTACAAGCAACTTCCACCCTCTCCATGGAAACACTCGCTATCCCTGGCAATTTGCTGTCTAATCCATAGTCAGATTCCACTAAAATAGTCCTGTGTACGGTGATTACAGAGCTCAGAAATCAGTGGTCACTGTGATGTGGACAGCCGGTGGGTATCCTAAGCGGTGCAGCAGATTTTTTGGTTGCGGCTGCACACACACACACACACCACCTTGATTTTCCATTCAGAGCTATCTGTATGTACAGAGAATGATGGGAAACACAGTGACAACTCTGTCCTCATGTAAGCCCTTAGCACAACCTCTTGTATAGCAGGGGCATGATGGTGTGCATGTGTATGGTCCGTGTCTGAGTTAGTGTGTGAATTAAAGTTTCAGTAGTTAAATAATAACTGCCTAATGTGTGGAAAATTTGGGAATAAAAGGTTGCCTGAAAGAGAGACGAAAGAACCCCCCACCCCTCCTTTGCCACAACCTCAGTATCCCCAAATCCCTGCACCCCGACTCACTTCACCGACATGAAACAGACTGCCTCTGCAAGGCACAGTGATATTTTAGAAGAAAGCATTAAGTCATGCCTCTGAGGCACACTCAAAAAGTAAAGCAACAATTAGGTTGAGAAAGGGGAGCGTAAGAGAGGGGAAAGACGATCTGATCAACACAAAAAAAAAAGCACAAGGGTTCTTGCTGGGGCCACATGGGTTGTACAACAAATGTCAGCACACACAGGTTTACAGATCCGTCTGACTGTGACTTTGAAAACCAGAGAACAGGCAAAATGAGGATGTCAACATCATGCTCAAGGGTGACTGGCAGCTCACTGTCTGCCTTACAGATACCCCCACTGCACTACAGAGAACAGGGAATTGAAGAATGCCTTATACATTTTCATGAAAGGGACTTAGAAATCGGGGGAATTCTCCCAAAGCACTTAAAATAAGCAAAATGTGGCAGTGGATCAAAAGCACACAAAGGAGGAACTACTCTACTGTTTTATTCTAGCACAATTTCGGCAGTGACTATATATTGTGTGCAAATATCAGAGCAGGCAGAGTCCATTGTGCCCAGTAGTCCCTGTGTGAGCTACCCTCCACTGCTGCATCACTAAGAATGATAATGCAGTGTTGTAAACAGATACTGGACACACAGAGGTGAAACTAAAACCACTACTCTTGTCCTACAACAAAAAATGCGATCAGGCGACTCCTCTGCCAAGATGTCACAGTAATCTTTTTAAGCACTCTTTCACATTTGCTGAACCATGTAACCGCACATATTATATTCAGAGCTCATATGGAAGTAGGCATGCTAGGGGGAAAAATGAAAAATTAGCTGCCAGTGCTGACTTCTTTGGACATTCATAGTGATCGCATTCATTTGCTTTTTTTCAGAAATAAATCCTAGTGAAATAATAGCTGTTTGGTATGTGTTGTATGTGTAATTACCACATTGCAGAATAAGATTTTTTCCTTTGAATCAATTCTTTTTGAGCATTTGCAAATATCTACTAGCCAATAGGAAAGCTCACTACTTTGTTTTGCGCTTAACTGTTCATAAAGTTGTGGTGGTATGCATGCTGAAAAACCAAATGTTCTATACAAAAGAAATGGGGCTGTAAATTAAAGAATATGTCCCCTGTGGTAGGCAATCACTGGTAGCTCACATAGTGCTCTTTGTGAAGCCTACGGCCTTATTCCAAGAAACACCTCACCACACTGTCGACTCCAAGTGGCCTACCTGGACCTTGAATCGTGCATAAGTAGTGTTTATGATTTCCTCACCAGTCAAAATCATTTACAGAGTATATTCAACAAATCTCAGACATGCATCCAAAATGTCTCTCCATCTGTTTTGAATCAAAGCCATAGGGGACTATATAGTTGTTGGTGGAAAACACTCACAACTCGGCTCAAGTCTTTGCAGTCGGTTTTTGGTCTCTGTGAAATAAAGCATAATTAGATAAATATGTCATGTGAAAAGGAGTGTTTAGATGGCAGACAGGCACCGTAAATATTTGGCTCTTGCTGACTGCCAAGCTGCGAGTGGACGAGTGAATTAAAACCTCTGAAGACGAACTCACCGGTCAACGCACGACATTAGCTTTGGGCAGTTTAGTCATGATGTCATAAGTATGAGTATTTCCTACTCTTACTGTATATCCTGAGGCATAAATAAGGTAGACAAATAACCTGAATGTTGGTTTAGAAATTTGAAAAACACACACCGGATCACCAGTGGCTCCTGTCCGTCTCTAGCTTTTATCAGTGTGGAGTCTGGACTTAACCTTGTTAACCATGTTTACTATGCACACAAGACTGGATTAAATGTCTTTACAAAATTATGTTCGTCTCTCCCTTCACGAACCATTTAGTAAACGGAGACCTTGAATGATGCAGACTATACGGTTCAGCCGGTCACATGCCCAGGGATACGCACAGGTCACAATTTTAAATCGTTGTAAATATACTTGATGAAGAGGAGATGTATAACCCCCTGTGTAGTGGTCAACATGCCTTAAATGCTCCAAAGTAGAACTACTGTAATACCAACACTGTGCAGTGCTGAGGGGGTTTCAGGAACAAAAGTAAATCAGTCTTAGCTTGTTATTTTTTGTGTTTTTATCTGACATATATTTTGCTCATCCATGCTTTGTTAGTGGCTGTAGCAGTTGAGAACAGAGAGTCCTTTCTGCAGTCTAAAACAGATAAAATATGCTTCTGAACAGGCAGGCCTCCAGTGATCCGTTTTCATAAACAATACCCCTGTAGAGAACCTAAGCCGCTAAGGTTTGTCCTGGTTTTCCAACTGTGGCCTCAACTTGACTTCATCGTTGTTCTCTATCTTTCTCCAAGTCTGTGTATACTTGTCAATTTGCCAAACTAGCTCAAACATCCTTATGAACAATAATAAAATTGTGCTTTGTTGGAGCCTTTCCATCTCCTGGCCTTAATCCCTCTAAAAGCTAACACAGCCTTCCATGATGTAAACATACTGGGACCTGTACTATGTGTGGCTATACTTGGGAAACCTGCATTACCTTATCTTGATTATTGTCCTACAGCAACACATTTATTGGAAAAGAAATCCCAAACTGTTCCCAAAAAACAAACAACAAAACAAAGTCGGAGCAGCGTGGGGAGAATGGTCTGGAAATAAATCACGCTCCAGGAGGGACGCAGAAATATCTCCAGCTCCTGCCCTGGCTCCAGCCACAGACAGCTGTGAGAGTTACAGAGCAGATCTTGGACTTTTTTCTTGATCATTTTCCAGACAAAAAAGTTTAGGTTTCTACTCTCTGATTCCAAGGAGATAGGCAAAGTCTTGAAAACACTGTATCATAAAACATTGAATAGGATCTATGAACTCCCTCTGCCTTAGTGTAAACTTATACCCTCAACTTTATCGAAAAAATAACAGATATTGCTTTGGGAATCGTTTTGTGCTCTTGAAGCCAATTTCTGTTGAGGTTTTTTTAGTGTATGAGAAGTATTTAAAGGCCTCTGTGGAAAACACAAGCAACAGTTCAAATAAGCTGTGGTAATTTATAACACAATTTTAAGGGATTTGATATATAATGTTATGATCATGTAAAAATAAATCGGATTTCTGGATGTCTGCTTTTGAGAAATAAAAGGGGAGTTGTAATTAAGTTATACACATTTTTGTTCTTCTAATTCATAGATTAGATAGAAACAACAGCCATTCAATCAAAATACTGCACTACGAACCAGTATGACGCACAAACTGTACAAATGTGAGTCGGTTGCAGGTCAAACTGGTCATGTGATGAGGTGTGACAAGATACCGAACAATATGGCATCCGTTGCAGGATGTGCTTCTGTTCCGCCAGAGTCAGAGGTCACAGCTTTGTTATCTTCATGGCCCAACACTTCAGGGCAACAATAAACAGGAAGTAGCTGATCCAGAAAGGCAACGTGAGGAACAACTCATCTCTCTAGTCGTACTTGACCCTCTCATCTTCCTCTTCCTCTGAAGTCTTTGACACACACTTTACAGGCTGGGCCATGACGTCTCATAACACACGCACCACACACGTGTACACATCAACAAAAGAGTAACTGTTGTCACATGAAACTGTAAAGTGTCTTCAGGCGAATTGGAAATGAATGAAAGGAAGTGTGTGTAAAATGTATTTGCTCTCAGGGTATGAATCTGAATCATAATACTAACGTTTGGAATGCAAAGAAAGATCAAATTAGTTACAATCATAGAATTTAACAAAAAAGCTTTGAGGAAAATAACTCCCTTTTCAATGTCTCTTTTTACAGTCCCCCAACAGACACACATTTGATTCACTCTAAATTGGGAATCACGATGGCACGTTAATGGCACAATTTCACAACAGTTCCACACAGCCAAACATCTGGCTTGCAACACCCACTAAATCTGCCCCCGTCTCTGCGGCTTTATGTGTGTGGTGAGTGAGCGAGGGGTGGTGTGTGGAGGTGCGACTCACTCTTTCCCACGATGCCGTGCATCAGCGGGCCAGGGGCAGGGAAGGAAGCAAAGAGGATGGAATGCTGGCACACACACACACACACACACACACACACACACACACACACACACACACACACACACACACACACACACACACACACACACACACACACACACACACACACACACACACACACACACACACACACACAGTGCCCGTAAAGTGCAGAAGCTGGCCGGTAGATGGGCTTATACAGGAAGTTCTCAGCTTTGGCTACTTCCTGTTTGCTAGACGCTCGTATTAGAGGCACATTGTGAGGTAGGGAAGCCTTTCAGCAGCTATTGACTAAGTGTAATGAACCAGTTTGAGAGTATTCTACTATTCTATAGCTGATGTTTGTGATTGTCCACTTTCTACACAAATTTAAGAATCGCTTGTCACTTCAGTCACTTCAGCTTTCCCTCATTTTATCCTTATGGATTATTACTTGGTTGCTTAGTAGGTTTTATATTATCACCAGTGAAACATAGAAACATCTGCACAAAATGTTTTTGTAATTACAAAATTATTCTGGAAAAAAGTAATTTTAGTTCCCATTTTTCATGGTCGCCAAGGTTTTATAGAAGCCAGTCAGCCAACAGCTAAATAGTTTCCGCACAGCCTGAAAAAAAAAAAACCCAATGCCGAGGTCCTGATTTAGTGGATCTGCCTGCTGAGGTTATTTGCTTTGTAACAATAAAACATTCTGATAGAGGGAGGAAGGGAGGTCTGATTGTGGGATAAATAAACGGGGAGGACATTGCAGGAGAGGAGGATGCAATCTGCAGGTATTGTGTTAATGTGATGTCCAAGCAATGGAAACGGAAATTGAAGGAAGAGGAGAATTGTCAAAGGTGTCATCACAAAAAAAGAGTCCCAAGGGAAGAGATTCACAGTAATAAGAGCCAAAACATAGACAACATAGATGAGAGACATTGAGATTTTAACCAGCCTCCATGGCTTCCAAATTATTTCCTTGGAATGAATCCCTGTGGAAAAAATAAAGATGCATCTTGTGGTTAAAGAAGTGGGGAAACTGAACCTTACAGAATTGATGACATTGAATTGTTTTCAACACAAAACAGAACAAATTAATATAAACCAGGCTGAATCATTAAAGGTTACATTCATAAGAGAGGTATAGGAAAAGTGAACCAAGAAAGGGAAAAATCTTCAAATAGATTCTGACGCTACGTTTCTTCCATCATACAAAACCTGGAAGCTTGTCAGAGGAACTGTTTAATCTCCCTCTCACATATCAGCCTGCATAGATACAGAGAGAGTAAGAGGCAATACAACCCTGTGTTAAACCTGGACTGCTGCTTTCCTGTTTTCAATCTTTACCTCAAGATCAAGAAAGAAGTTACAACTTCCATGCTTTAATTTATAAGATAAGATTTTCCGCAGACGTTCAGCTTAAAACTGCTGGGAGGCCTTGTTCAGGCCGAGTTTGCCAAGTGGAAGCAGGCCAGCCTCTGAAGTAGAGCCTATGAAGTTATAAAAGTTAAGTCAGAGAAAGATGGGTTGAAAAAAAACAAAACTCTGAGAATATTACAGAGATGATGTAATTCAAGATAAGGCTGAAATATGAAGTCTTCACTGAGGGGAAAGAGAATTTAAGGATGGATTATGGAAAGTACTTATATTATGTGTGAGTGGCCGCCATGATGATATCATAACTTTACAATTTTTATGTCCAACATAATTTCCACTTGGATGTGGAACACTTTGTGGGATCTCCTTCTGCTCCGGGGAAGTACTCGCTCTGGGCTCCTAATAACAATGCCCCTTTCCTGCTCTGTCAACCTTGGGTCTATTTATCCTCAGTCCCTCCCTAAAATAGTCCAAAAGCTGCACACGTACATACAGACAAGTCACATAAACAATGCACTTGCAAAAAACACTGAAATGACTAGAAAAGTCTGGAGGAAACCACACAAAACCAGCAGGAAATGTGGTGCCAACACCCGGACAAAATGGAAACAGAAAGAGCCTTTCTCCTCTTCTGTTGGCAGAACAAAATCAAATCTCCTCAGATTTATACATTTCATTTCTGCCTCTTGGTCCAATTTTGGTGACATCTGCAGAAATGCACAATGTAGTTGCTTTGAAGAGGAACCAAAGTCATGGGGCCAGTGTGTGGTTGCATGGTAGGAAGCCTGGCCTCAGAGCAAAGTAAGCTATAATAACCTCCCTAAGAATACCCTTCAGGCACAGATGAAGACAAATACAACTCTATTTGTTGCCTTTGGCAAAAGAAGGCACTTCAGAAAAAAAGAAAACATTTAGAGAACGTGCCCATAGTTTTATAGTGTGTTGAGTAGAGGTGAGGCAATAACAATTTTTCAATGATGTTTTATAATATCCAGGATGTGAAAAAATATACAGGCTTCCTTTTAGCATGTAGATAGAACTTGCTGTTGAATTTCACCGTGTCATTATTCCATATTTTTCCTAATTTCAAAGAATGAAAAGATCAAAAGAAGAGTAACTCATCCCTCAATACTTTCTGACTTTTCTATGGCATCCAGCCCCAGAAGGACATGTCTCTCTCTCTCTCTCTCTCTCTCTCTCTCTCTCTCTCTCTCTCTCTCTCTCTCTCTCTCTCTCTGTCTCTGTCTCTCTCTCTCTCTCTCGCTCTCTTTTGGCCAGTTTTGACATATTTGTGCTTGTGGGAATATTTTCAGCAGCAGGACCGCATATGTTGAATTGTTTCAAAGTAGATTATAGTGTCCACTTGCATTGTACATTGTAGGTTGTAACATGTAATGTTGCAAAGGTCTTGCTAATTAATGTGTTTTTAATAGATTTTGGACAATAAAGGATGTTTACAGCACACAGGAATACACTGTCAGGTTTTGACAACACTCATTTTAGCAGAACCATGTCATTGTTCATTTTTGTCTTTTCATAGGAATTGTTGACAGTAAAAAAAAACATATGAAATATTGCCAGACATAAACTTTAAAACAGTGAACTATGAATGACATGAGTAAAAGAATTATTTTTGACTGAAATCCCCAGGAAGGTGAGACAATGATATTATGGTCATGGGAAAGGAAAGCCTGATTGAGCCGTCGCTCTTTTCTCTCTTGGCAAAGACTCACTGACTGGAGCTGTGACCTCATCCCATCCTGCCGCACAGGAAAGGTGGATCAGATGGAGGGGGCCAGCACCTGCATGGACACAGAGTCGTTGAGAGAGAAAGACACAGAGTCAAGTGACAAAAATAAGAAAGTTGATGTATTTGCAGTATTCTAGATCGGAACTTTTTTTGTGTAAAGAAAAGGATGGAATCCAGAGTGACGAAGTGATAACAATTGAATGGAATAAGACATGGTCGAAGGAGACACATTAAGCTGCCTTTGGGAAAGAGCTGCCAGGATATACAGAGCTCAGTCAGATATTGTGTTGCTTGCCAGTGAAACAATTGATTCAGACATCTTTTCCAGAAGATTTTGCACAGTGGAAGAATTCTTGTTATGTTGCATTTTTCACTAGCCTTTTATTTTCTGAGCAGTGGAATCTGTGTCAGTCCACTGGCTCCTGTAAACATGCCAATTTGTTAACTTGCTTCTTTGATTCCAATCACAATCATGCGGTCAACTGTGGGTGTTTGCAAAGGAGCGAGTGAGAGTCCCAGCCAACAAGTCAGATCATACAGGACTGGCCCCTCCATTAGCCCCTACCGATGCATTTCCAATGAGCCGCACAGACTCGAGTTGTGAGCTAACCACCACGTCACACTTATTTCTATGTTGTGTTCATGGTGACCATACAGTAGGTCCAAAGTATTTAAAATCTATAAGAACATCAGATGACGCTTGAAAGGCCAGATTATGTTATTCCTGAAGGGTCTCTGGTAATTTAGAGCCATGTGACTGCTGGTTAAATCATTTCCGCTATGAATGCATGGGGTTGTAAAAAATAAAAGGGTTATCCACTTGACAGATGATAAATCTGGGAGGTGTGCTAACGGTTTGAAATTTGGACCGAGGTTATCATGGTTGGGCTGTGGATTTTGGGGTTAGAGGGAGGAACTGACAAACAGGATAGACACAGGAGCCAAAAAAATCCTTTGACAGTACTCCATGTTCATGATATATGTCCGTATTTGTATATGTGAGTGTATTTGTGAGTGTATTTGTGTGTGTATTTGACAGAGAAGCAGAGAGAGATTTGATATCTACGAATGTGTGCGGCAACCATATAAATCTTCTGTTGGTCTCCTCCATCGTGGGGAGCCCCTCCAAAAGTGTCAGTCCTCAGCCATCTGCTATTGGTTAAAGCTGTGTAATTGCAAGTCTGTGGCAAGTTTTCACACAACCAGATCGATGCCGAATAAATTTACTCCCACACACACATACACAGACAGCACAGTTAGACACATGCAAACTCAAGGACAAATGCAGATTCTATAAAGAACAGTATTTATCTATAGAGGTAATCGGAAGGCGTGTTATTTATTAATTCTGGTGATATGAGGGAAAAAAATACAAAGTTGATGTCTGATTGACATGCGTTTATAAAGAAAAAGCCCTTAATCAAGAGTTTTGAGATGGCAGGTGTTTCCAACAAACCAGGCTTTTTCACAAGCAGATAATATTTCCCAGGACAAGTATAGGACAGCCCTCATAACTCACAGCTAACAGGGGCAAAGGCACAATCAACTGGTGGATCATTTTCTATCTCAACTATAAATTACATCTTTCATGTTAACCCTTTGGTATGTTTTCTTAGAAATGCAAGCGTATCATGAGGCCCGGGGGTTCAGACGGGAGGTGAGAACCAAAGGGTGAGAATAGGAGTTGGATTACACATTTTATCCTTTGGTATTGTTATCTAACACAAGCCATCATCCTAAACAAAATAAAGCCAAACCTGCTATGATAGCAACAAAAGGCAGGAATAATTAATGATATGTTTCATATTGTTGAGGATCATGTAGTTGGCCTCCCTTAACCCATCAATAATAGCATGTTTTAAGCTTTGAATATCTTTTGTTTAAAGTGGAAAAAGTGGAATTGTCAAAATACAGCAGACCAAAGAACTTTCTCAAATGGCTATTCTCATCTGCAGCCATCACTGACTGATTCATAGCCAACAAAGCCTAGCCTAATTGGTATCGAGTGTGAAAATAAATTCTGCTGTAGTGAAGAACTTTCCAGGCACAAAAAGGTACTCAATTACAGGAAGAGTTTTACTGTGTGTGTTGACCCATTTAATTTTACGGAAACCGTATGTTACTGCTTCCTCTAGCTTGTCGCTCCTCTGGGATTTGATTTTATACTTTGTCTTTTTAGGAGGCACCTCAAGACACTCATACTGCCATGGTAGAAGGTTTAATCCCCAAGTGACCACTGTCACAATATGAGGAAACAGGGATATTATGTTTGTTTATCTTTCATAGCTCACTGCTTCCTGCATTCCCCGCTAACCAAACAGTCTTTGATGTAAAATGGGTCTCCTGCAGAGGTAAGTGAACCTGTATCCATGGAGTCTGGTCATTATGTCATGGTCAATGTGGGTAAATGTAGACACTTACTCGTGAATGTGTAAATGCGCCATTTCCCTCCACTGACTGCAACATACACACATTCACCGGGCATGAGCTCTCCCAAAGCAGGAGGGGAAGGATTGATTGCTGTCCTTTGCCACAGGCTCCAACATCCCTCCCCATGTTCACACCTCCCACCTCCCACCTCCAAACCGCCTGCCTCGCTCGCTCTGCTTCAGTGATGCAGGTGGAGACTTGACCTAAAATCTGGGGTGATAAATGACTCCCATCTTGCTGATGCTAGCAGTCCAAAGGTGTGTGTGTGTGTGTGTGTGTGTGTGTGTGTGTGTGTGTGTGTGTGTGTGTGTGTGTGTGTGTGTGTCTCAGCCCAGCCTGCTTTGCTGCTTCGTTTCTCAGATTGTAGCCATTAGCTTTTAGATCCACGTATCTTGAACCTTATTAGAATTGAACAGCTTGAAATCCACTTTATTAGTAAGGCTTGTTTGAATTATTCATTTATTAATGTATTTAATTAAAAATAATTATTGTAGTATTGATGAAGTTTAAAAATACACAAAAGACATAAACATAGTTATTTGTCACATATGATTATGTTCACATTTACATACATGTATATACTGTATATATATATATATATATATATATATATATATATATATGTATATAGATTTCACAAAAACATTAAACCATTAGTTTTTTATCTAAAAGTTACCACATAGCTACTCCAACTCCAAAATCATAAGATGAATTAAAAAATGTCCTTAAATGTTCACAAAGGGATCTACAGTTGTGAAATGGGTATGGGTATCCTTCTGAATAATATAATAAGAGTAAGTCCCCACAAAAGGGGAAACAAGAATGATGATTTAATGACTAATTTCCATACATAATGTGCCATGCTGAGCTAAACTCCTCTTTTGATGCTGCATAGTGCTCCCCTTTGTTTCAAAGACTACTTCCACTGCACGGAGCTGGGGGGCACCAAAGTCTGCTCTCCAATCTCCTCTCACCGCTCACTCCCCACTGTATTCCACAGCCTCCCTCTCATCGGTCCCCCCTTTTGTGTAGCTACCCGAATAAATTAGCAACCCAAGTCGCTGAAGGGAGGAGGAGGGGGAGGAGAGTAGGGGGGCTGGGCCTTGTGGCAGAGGAGTCGGCTTTGGTGAGGTGCACGGTGCCCTGAAGCGGCTCTGTCTCAGCACATACTAGCACACGCCGATTCTGAGTGACTGGATGCTGAGGGGGGAAAAAGAGGAGAGAAACGTTTGAGATCAGCAAAAGAGCCGACAGAGTACTGCGGAGCCACGGACGGATCCTTTCTTCTGCAGACAGCAAAGGAACCGGAGAGCTTCACAGCTGATCTGAACGCGCTCACCTGACACGGGATCCGAGACGCCAAAAAAGACCCTTCACTGGTGGAATATCACAAGCTACCGGTGTACTGGATTAGAAAATCTTTGGATTTGTGTGGATATTATGTGAAAAGAAAAAAAAAAAAAAGCCCTGTCCAGCTGGCCAGCACGGCTCCATTCAAGATTTTTGTCCTGGTGGATTGTGTGTCGAAAGGGGGAATTGGAAACCCGTTTGCATACTAATCAGTTTTGGAGAGGAGATTCAGAGCACACATCCAGAGCCGTGGTGTGGGTCAGATGAATGTAAGTGACAGGTCCTTTATTCTCATCCTACTGTATGTGCACTTATGCTTCTGATCAATAAGGGGTAAAGGTTGAGAAATTGCCTCCTTTTGGGTGGGAGATTCTGGCTCTCCATATAGATGGGTGCACCCTGCATCTGCACCTTGCTTGCATGAGCTGGTAGCTGGTCCTTGTACTGAGATATAGGGAAACCATACTAGAAGGGCAACAATAGTATTAGATCAATGGATCGTGATGATGCAGCATCGCCTGGTATTGATTATTGATCAATTTTCACAGACAACCCGGCTAAACAGCCAGGTTAAAAAGAAAAAAAGAGGGAAGCCCCTTTCAAAATATATGCTAACCATGACTGGGAGGTTAGTCAGTATATGCCTTTATATATTGTAGGCTTCTTCTGATGTATATGGAACAGTATGACTGTAAGTAACTGGTTTCCTCCTCGGGGATTCCAAGTTTGTGTGAATAGACTTAATATTGGACTGAGGACAGAACTACTTAAAGGGAAACAACACATAGTGGACCAATTTACTTTGGACTATTTCCTGGTGAGACCAACTGATGTGACAGTGATTAATGCAGACTGTGAGGCATCACTACTGGAGAGAATTTTAAATACTGCCATGCTTCTTTGGCACTTAGAGCATTCACTACAGCATGTTGCGCTCTGCTGATGGTGTAGGTTTCCATTTTTTCTATATGATTATGAAAACAGAACCAAAAATCGCAGAGGGACTATCTCAGTAGACATTAAAGCTGATGTAATACACTAAACATACATAAAAAAGAAGTCTATGAGGATTTGAAGTCGTTATAATATCCAGCAAATACATTCTGACCAACAGTTGTACTTTTTTTAATCACCAAGTGTACTCATGGCAGCCAGTACTGTCTATATGTTTACATGGCCAAAAGCTAAACATGAGAACCCAGGGGCATATTTAAGGGCCTAACCACAATAGTTATTCCAGTCATATCTTGTGTCCGCTGGCATCCACAGCTCCTAGTTTTCTGCTGTAAAGAAGGATACGGATCTTTGCATTATTACACTATCCACTTACATGTTTCTCATGTGCTCCAGCTCTGTAGTACACTCAGCCTCAGACTCTGGTCTGCGTACAACCAGTCAGAGTTTGGTTTCTTGCAGAGTTATGAGGCGTGCAGCAAGACATGTTCTAATAGAAACCATATGGATATCTATTGGTGCGGCTGCAACCGTGAATAGAGCTCATGTTTGTACAAACAACTCATAATTACTCACATCAGCTGCTAAGTGGGCCTCCTTTACAAAAGCAGGATTGTAACAAACTCTGGATAGGCTATTTTGTAAAGAGTTTTTTCTCTTGGATTGATTCTTTAATATACATCTAATGGTGATATGGCAGGTGAGGTGCACACCTTGACCCCTGACCTCCTTGTGATAAACTTATTTATTCATCCTCATACAATAACACAGAATAGAAGTGATAGGTCATGTCATTCACATTACGACCTGAGTTTCTAACACTATCAATACCAAGTGTGTCAACGAAGAGAGGTCAATTGATTCAGTTAGTGGCTTTTTGAGGCGCTTATCAACAAAGTAAACAGTCAGCTGTTTACCTTGCACTCCATGTGGTTCAGTGCAGCTGAATGGATGAGCATTATACTGAAGGCCACTGTCAGTGTATTCCCAGGGCTTTGTTCCAAATACATGCAATTCTTAGACAACAGCATCCACTGTAAGACTAGATATGACAATTACTTTTGGGGGAGGTGACTGCAGAGTCCCCACTACCCTACAACCCCCATTCCCTTCATTGTTTATCGGATTATTTGGGGTTCATGTTGGCAGCAATGAGACATCAGACTTGGCTTGGTTTCTCCATCTTTGTCTCCTACTTGTATTTTTCAAATCTGAATCATGCGGGCAAACATTGTTAAATCTCTGTTTCAAGCTTGAATACAATTTGCCTTTTTGTTAACATGAAATATAATACTGCCGCCCACAGCCTTAAAGGGGCTTTTTTTTGTTTACTCTAATGGTATTTCTCTAGGAGATGTCCAAGTTGAGGCTTTATTCTTCTGCAAATCTCAAGTAATTTTGAGAGTTTACTTTAAAATCTGGCGATATACAGTGTAATCAAACTGCGCCTTCACCACCCACATTGACACTGAAGTCATGCTTGTACTGTAATGTATACACTTTTGTCCCCTTTGTGTCTTCCAAAAAACCCAACCCATAACAAGGGAATTTAGTATTTTCAATCAAGTTTAATTATGTGCATGCGTTTCTCTACAACTCATTTCTTTCAGTCGAATGTCTGACTTTTTAATGAAAAATACAAAGACATCACACAAACAATATTGCAGGGAAAACTGTAGAGAGGGAAGGATTTGTTGCAATATCTGCTTCAGTTCATCGAATCATGGAGCACTGCCAGCAGAGAATAAAGAGTGAGGGGAAAAACAGAAAGCATCTTCCCACCCAAATGTTGCAGCTCAAACTAAAATCTTGTATCCCAGAATTGTTTTTTCCTGGGTTTTGTTTTTTTGTGCAAGGGAAATCAGTGCAACTACCGGAAAGTGACTCAGATACTCCATCTCTCACACAAACACACACGTAAGCATACTCACAACTGACCTTATCTCACCCAATTATATTCATTTCTTTGCCCTTGACCAATCCCTGACCTAATACCAAGGGCTTTAAATGCTAAATTGGAATTTTTTTTCAAAACAAGAAGAGTCAAAATAACCTTTTGTCCTCACAAGTATAGAAATAGAACACACACTCATGACAGTGTTAAATGGGTAGCAGATGACAGCAAACCAAGCAACTCAAGATTGTTTTCCTCTTGCCCGGCTCCACAAGTAGCTAGTGGAATTATTTACCCTCCATCTTTCAATAACTGCACTTTGCTGATGCCTGGGGTTTGTGTTGGTGTCTTTATTTACCTCCGTCTCTAAGACATAGCATAAACCCAAGACTCAATATTGAGGGGATTTCATGTAATTGCTGTTTATTAGGCAGCATGTAAACATAACCAGTGTTAAGCTGCAATATTGCATGACGGAATAGCTTTGATTTCCTGGGAAGCCACTTTTGTTTGCAACATCCATCCACATGAGGGCCAGGCATTTATTAATAGCTGTAGTAGTAGAGTCGGAAAATAAGATTCCCATTGATAAGAAATCCCCAGTGCTGATTGCTCCACATTTCATTAACGTTACCCTTCAGGGCCTGTTGCCATGGCAGCTACAATCACCAAGTCTACCATCTTGCTGTGATTATCATCATGAAATTGAATTACACCATTGTTGAATTTGAACTGTGTGTGTGCCTACATGCAGAGAAAGTAGTTCCCGACATTATATTGTAATTATAATGTGGCTGTATCGGGTTGGTTTTAATTAACTATGTACCATACCTTTAGGCTTATTGGTGCCTTAGCAGCATTTCTTAAAAATCTATTACACAAATCAACAAAGATAAAATCATAAGGTTTTGGTTTTATATTTTCTATTTGGCGGTCCTCCTTTAGCAGTAACCTTTCCGGCTTGTTTCACTTTCCATTCTCGCTGCTGCAACAGAAGGGAGAAACAGTTTGAATTATGTGGCTCAAGTTCATACTTTGCAATGTGTTATCAAAGAAACGTGTTAATAATAAATCAACTCTGGCAGAATGAATCAAACCCTGATACCTAATCATCCTGAGTCATACCTCATATTTTCGGACTGCAGCTTTTTTTCCCCTGACAGTGTAGTGTAGTCTTTCCCAAGAGGAAATACAGATGTTACCTTTATACTTACAGTATGAAGACCCATCTATCTGCTGTTCTGGAGAAGATATTACTGTATGACTGCCTCAACCAATCAAAGGAAATGACTGCACTCCCCTGTCAGATGCAAAGTGATTGACTGGCTGGAGTTTTCAGATGGTGCAATTCGACTTTTGTTTGTTCTGAGGCCCAGTTCTGATGTCACTGCCTTCATCCTTATTCATGGTCTTTCTCCAGGCAGGAGGGAATGGATCCTGTTAGTGTAATGATCAGGTCAGCTGAATGGGAAAGACTACAGACACTGGCTAAACATTCAAAAAGATATATCTTTACAGTGCAAGGCTGAACTGTAGGGGCTGTCTGCGAGGCTATAGAGAGATTAGTTTTGGATTAGTTCCACTTTCCTTCAGATATAGCAAGTTTCCAATGTTTTGACTTACTACAATGTAATCTTCAAATTTGGATCAAATTAGCTGGCCCCGACCACACCTTCAGAATCAGATCTGGGATAATGACTGCTGGAAATGGGTTGTAATATTCCTGGAGGAAGCTGCAGATGGAAGTTCTCTAAAACGTGGTGTTGTCTCGAGTTTCCCATCCTGTGCTTCTCCACCGTGGGTTGGACCTGTGACATTGGCTCCTGGTTGCCAAAGTGTGGCTTAATCTGAGGATCTCTGGGTTTCTCATTGTTGCTATAGACGGAGGAAAGCAGAGAGTTGGCTTCTGTGCACTCATTTTGCACACAAGGAAGTAGCCTCTGAATATACTTGTGTAAATCTCATTTGTGGTGCAACCAATGATTAATATCATTAACAGTAAATCTATCAGGGACTTTGTTGACTAATAGATGAACTGTTGAGGCTTTTTTAAAAAATCATTCTTGCTTGATTAGTCTCTTCTCACGAACAACAAATTAAATGATTAGAAATAATGTTAATTCTTCAGTTTTTTTCAGATTATGTGTGTATTAATTTAATTAGTCACATGAAGTGATGAATTTGGGAATGACTCTGAGTGAAGATGAATGAAATGTGGTAACCGCTGCCCTTCTGGGTGCATGACGGATGAGAAACTTCTAAGTTCTGAGGCGAGCAGAGAATGTAAGAGAGAGCCAGTGTGTGTGTAGAGTCTCATGTGTTTCTAATGAAGTAACTGAGATGATCTGTGCTTCTGGTGGCTTCAAACACTTGCACAGAGCTGCGAGCTGCATGTAGGGCACCGCGGCTCAGGTACCACAGCATGTTATGCAAGTTAAAGGATTCAGATCTTGGATGTGTGTGGGTGGGTGGTGCGAGACAAAAGCAGTAAAAAGAAAAAGTTGGCTATTGAGAAACGTCTTTTTGTTTCATGGCATCTTAGAGATTAGAAACAGTGGCCTTTAGTAGGATCAAACGTGTCATTCTGCGTTGTTTGCCATTGATATTTTCTGTCAGAGTATCAAAGCGCCATTGATCAGTCCTGAAGTTAATCGTTAATTTGGAGCCTCAAATCATCTATCACATCTCTGTCTTTTGTCATGATTTCCATCATTAATACATTCTGTTTATTGATGTCTGTTTGACTCTGAAAAGCAAATTAAAACAAAGGCAGACAGACTTAATTCCCAGGCTTAGCACAAGAAATATAATGTAGTAACATGATACAAAGGCTTTCTCTTAGAGAACAGCTGCCGGCGCGCCACTAACTCAAGGGTTGATGGAGAATTTTATTACTTATAAGCTAAGTCGCCATCCCATAATCTGAGCTAGAGATGAATACACATTTTAATAGTTTTCCAAATTTGTTAAGCATATAAGAACTGTAGATCTTGTCTTTTCCATTGAGGAAAAAAAAAACCCCATAGCATTTCTCTTTGGAGGATACTGACCTCTTTTCACCCTAAGAAAACTTTGCTCTGTTAACTGGCAAAAAATCTTTTTAACGCTCTGATTAATGTTTATGTTTTTCCTGCTACAAAACCATGACCTGAGAAAACGTTCTGCCCGGTTTGTTATTAGGCTATGCCACTAATTATAACGTTTGCTGGAATGTGGAAAAAGATTAACGTGTGTGCTTGCCCGTGTTAGTGTGTGCTTGCCCGTGTTAGTGTGTGTGTGTGTGTGTGTGTGTGTGTGTGTGTGTGTGTGTGTGTGTGTGTGTGTGTGTGTGTGTGTGTGTGTGTGTGTGTGTGTGTGTGTGTGTGTGTGTGTGTGTGTGTGTGTGTGTGTGTGTGTGTGTGTGTGTGTGTGTGTGTGTGTGTTGAAGTTACAAGATGGATCTTTGGTTTCCCTTCTCTTGATCCTATTTTGGCTATTAGCGGAGTGTTTTGTCTTTTCACTTATCCTCTGTTTTCTCAGTAACAAATACTGTTATTCTTCTGATATAATACTGTTTGTGTGTACAGTATATCCCCACAGCAGTCCCCGCAAAAGAAACATTCAGCAACAGTTTAAATTACATCTGCGTTAAGTTTAGGTTAAAGTTTTAAGCGATACATTTACGATAAGGATAACCAAACAGGTATTTAAAGTTAGTCAATTAGCTGACTTTTAGCTCTGAAAACTGTATGTCTTCAACACAATCACACACACGAATCAAGTCATTTAGTATTTATTGCAATTGAAATGAAGAACAACAACTCTAGTGTGGTTTGGGGTTATTCACATTGAAATTACATCCAAACTTAATCATTTTCATAAAGACATTTGTTTGAGCCAAATAGGCATATTTATCTCAATTTCACCAGTGAGGTAATAGTGTTTGACAGAGTCAGGGACTTGGTTCGACTCAACATTTGCCCTTGTGGGATATTAAACATGCTCTGATGGGGAGGGGTGAGGAGTGATGGTAGATGGCAGCTGTTGCTTCACCTTCAGAGATATCTTGCCTCACCAATCTTTTTTTTCTACTCTGCTGACCTTGTACTCTTTTCTTTTAGATTATTATCTTTTCATATGTTTCCTTAATTTTCAGCCACTTTTTCCTTTTTGTCTTCAAATGAATGGTCATACACACACAGACTCACTCATTGTAGAACCCAAAGCCGCTGCACATTCACTTGGCAGTGTGGCCTTGAAGGTTGAGAGGTTAGTGAATCACCTCCGGCTGTGTTTTCACTTGCTGCATGGCTTCACTGATGGTCCAGAGGGTACATTATTTATGTGGGTGCGTGTGAGTCTTCTTGCGTGTGTGTGTGAGAGATTCAGCACTCACTCAAATGATGGTTAACTTATTCATATTTCTGTCTCTGACACCGTGGCAGTGTTTCTTTTAGGAAACCTCATTCAGAATCAAACATCTCTTCTGCTTCTCTAGTTCCACTTCTTCCTCTGTTCGTTGCATTTCTGACTGTCGCTTTCTTCCTCCCTCCCGCCTGTTGGGCAAAATCTAGGACGTTTTGTCACAGGAGACCTGGTGAAGTTTGTAAGCATATGACTATATTCCAGCCTGACATCCACAGTGAGAGTAAATAAACAAATCTGAGTCATCGCAACAGCTTTGAATTGTCTTGCCTCTGCTACAGAGTTTCGGATTCTTATGCGATTGTTTTTCCCAAACTCATATCCACATGGACTTCAGTAAGAACTTCAGTGAAGAGATGCAAATCTTTCAGGGAACAAGTTGATCCTAAAGTTTTGTAGGAGCATCAAAGTGAATTGTGACAGATTTGATAACTTAAAGGAGTCATGATTTAAGGTGCGTAACGGCTGTGAAGAGCATTTTAATGGTTTTCTTGCAGGTTGAAACTCAATGCAACAGATGAATCACAGATTTCCAACATGTGGACAACCAAGGGCTGTTTCTTTATGGCCGAGAATGAAACACAATTTAGAAAGAAAGTCAGCACTTATACATCACTTTCACAACATCATTTCACATCCAAAAGAGAGTATAGAGCCAAAGAATTTTAACATATCTCACTTCTCTGATACCTTTTAGACTTGGAACAAAATATTTCACATGCACGCAACATTCATTTGCTTATTCAGAGGATGGGACATGTGTCTTCTAGTTTATTTTTTGTACTCTGCTCTTCAGAGAAGAACAAATACTGCACTATGAAAACAAAGTATTCAGTCTCAGTAGTATCCTGGCACCGAGGCTCGCTCTCAGTGTGAACTGACTAGTCTCTGAGATGACGTGGCCCCCCACACCTATCCTCTGAGCCTCGCTGATGTCACTGACATGGACATTTATGTAGGAAATAAGTCATAAAATAAAACTCTAGAGCACAATCTCAGGGACAGAATTAAATAAAGACTTTCGCAGAGTTGAGGTGAACTGTGGCTGTTTAAGCTTGGTTCCTTGGTACAGAGTTTACTGATTTAACGTATGAATTAGATACTGTATGTACCTCATGTTAGTCTCATCAATTTTTCTTTCACATTCTCCTTTACAGTATGCATTTGTTGCTGGATTAGTTTTCACTCTCTATCAGATCAACCAATTGACCTCCAGCTCCGAGTAACCAAGGAACTCACTTCATCATAATTAATTCAAAAGTGCTTACTTATTTTCTGCCCGTCTCCACAAACCAGATACGTAGGTTGGGTTTCTCAAGTTGAGAGAGCCTTTACGGCCGCAGGGATCCCCCGGGTGAGGTAACCCAATTGTATGACACAGTCATGAACTCTCTTGGCACATAGTAGTATTATTATTGAATTATTGATTGTGCTTTAGTGCAGTACGTATACTTCAGTGTGTGTACAAGTGTCCAGACAGTGGACGTCTGGCTGTGTGAGGGGCTGGTGTTACGATACTTTAAGATTTCATTTAGATTGAGTCAGCTATGGAAATAAATTGAAACCTATATCCAACTTGAGTGTAGCCTGAATGAAGTCTGGGAGGAAGGAAAATGTAAAAGTTGGATGGATGAAACTTAGTTATATGTGCATTGAATGGGATTTAAATACTGACACACACACAAGAAACACATTCATATGGTCACAGTGCTGGTGACAGCTGGTTTTCAAACGGGACGTCTATATCCAGAGATCCGGGATAAGGCGACTCAAGGGGGGGACAGGGGTCATAGATGCCGTCCCCCTAAACACACACATAACCCAAACGACATGAAAACTGAGATGCTAAGCATTCCTCCATCCTTTACCCCCCACCAGCCTCTCAGCCCTCCCTCCCTCATTTCACAGAGCCTGTTTCACCACAGCCTGGCCTAACCTTTTATTCTCGTTCATTTAATGAGTTGGTGTCGCTCTAGCCACCCTGTAATTGTACACTTGCTGAGAACCGTCATAAAACTTTTTTTTTTTTACACTTTCAAATGGCACTAAAACTTCAACAATCTCCAAACCTAACCCCATATATGGCACAGGCTTGCACTGGATTGAAAGAAAGCTGTTGCAATATGAGAACTTTTTTTCCTTAAACCTTATCCTTTTTTGCTGTTTGGGTTTTGAATGTGTGAAGATAAAGTTGAATCCACTGTTTGGCTGTATTTTTTGAATTTCTCAGCCTTTTCCAAAACCTCTTTTCCCTGTCTGACTTTACTGTCAATCATAAGACTTGGCAAATGTTTGTTCTGGGTTACACAGAAGCAGTTGCAGGGCTAAATGAGTGGCTGCCAGCTATCTACAGCCAATGCCAGACCTCTCAACCGCTGAGGAACTAGCTGAAAGCAATGCTATTTCATCAAAGCACAAGAAACATGGTTGAGATATAGGCGGTATGGATTGGCCGTTTCTTCCTTGGAAATACGTGACTTTTGGTCCTGTTTAGCTTGGCCCACGCGTAGCTATAGCGTGCCCTACTAGATCTGCTAAGTCCATTAGAGGCGACTGACGGAGGGAAGAAGGAGGGACAGACATGGGAGGGATAGGGAGATAGAGGGGCCTGCTTAGAATTGGCACTGCATGAGGAAAAGCTATTCCCCACAACTGAGATACGACAAAATGAACACATTCACACACATCCTCATACACATACACATATTCAAATGGTTACATCCTATAGAAAAAACACTATGGTTTTCTATTATATGGTTACAGCACTTAGGAGTGGAGGCCCGTGCATTTGAGGCTTTGAGGCTTGCGCACAGCAGAAGCAGATTATGGGGGTGCAATGCCAGATATAATGTGGCTGAGACTGCATGGAGCCCTCCGGGTCTGACCTGCCTGTCAATGTGGTCGCACAGAGATGATGTCACTGCTCGCTTGCACATGTGTTGAGCACGGATGTATAAAACCCCACTCAAGCGGACAATATGGGTTAACACTTGTTATTTGTAGTTAATAACTTGCTATGTAAATGAAATTAGAGATACACACATTCATGTAAACTTTAACGACATCTATCATAATTAGCTGAATGTTATGAAGAGTGCCACTAGAGGGAGTAAATCAGGTGGCTGTCTTTTCAACTTCTCTTCTCTTCTGCCAGTTTCCTTTCAGCACGAGCTGTATTTTAGCCATGGCTCTATCCATTCATCATCAGTTTGTGTTTTCCAGTGTAAGCACGAGAGTATTACAGCACACGTCAAAAGGGAGATGATGTCATGCGCCGACTGCTTAATGACAGATTGCAGCCGTGCGATGTGTTCATCAATACAAGCTCTCACTGACACTCAACTGAAGCAATGAGGGATATAAAAAGACACACATGCAAACTCTTTTGAATACACCCTTTCTGGCTTTCTTTTTCAATCATCTCATTGGTCCCTAAAGACAATAAGGCAGTCGAGCCAAAGCCATAATCACTCCTCAAAATGTAACTTGTCCAAATCCACTTTTTCCTATAATCTTTGTCCTCCCTGTCATTCTCAATGGCTGCATTATGATACTGTAGGGTATTCATTCTGCCACAGCAGGGTCTTCAAAGAGTGTCCCTCCAGCAAAAAGGGTTTCTTAACACTTAATTTAAGAGAGACAATCCCATAGACTCAAACACTCACAGCTACTCTGACACACAGCAAAAAACAACAAAAGAGAGGTGTTACGTGCTCAGGCTCAGCTCAGCTTCCCTCTTTGCGTAGGAGTTCAGCAACTGTCCAGAGCAGCCGTCTGGACCAGATGTAGAGGTCAGCGACCATACCAGAGGGGCCAGTCTCAGCGTCCCTCTCTCTGTCCCAGTGGAGCTATAGACTTTATTAATCCCTTCTCCTTGGAGGGCTCATAAAATACCGCAGAAGGTCAGGGTCAGGAGAAAGACTGGTGAAAAAGGATGATTGTAGGAAGATTCATCATGTATAAAATAAGGTTTTTTATTTGCTTTATATTGTGCACATATAAAGACGTTGGATTTTCTTTCAGGAGTCTTGTAAATCTAAAAGTTAACAAGAAAATAGGTTTGAATGCATGTGAATAATGATTTTTGAGGTACTCCTGCAAAAAGAAATATTATTTTTGCAGACGTGAGAAGAAACTTGAATAAAATAATTACATTTATCTCAACGAAGATAAAATATGTCAGCTTTTCTATGCTTGTCACATTGCAATTAATACAATGAATGTTCTTTGACTGCAGAGTGCAACCTTACTCTGATGCTTTATCGGCTAAGCTCTTTTTAATAGTCTTGCTGTCTTTTGAAGTACCATTCAGCATTTCCATCAACCTGCAGGAGGGGAAATATATGGTCTTTTGAGTGTATGAATGCAAAGGCTTTAACTCAACGTATGTGCAGTCAGACACTGCAGCCTGACACCAGGCTGGCTTTCCCTCTAGAGGTGAAAGACATTCCTAAAGTTAACTGTCCAGACTATACATGCACTAGGGGAGTGATTGTCTGGGTGAATGTGGCTGGCCAGCAAAGGCCAACAACCTCCATTGATAACCAACCTCCTGTCTGCTACTGGCCCTTTGCCTGCATCACACATTCATAGTGTTGATGATGTGAACCAAACATGAGCTAATCTAAGCAGGACTCTCACATTCCAGAGGGTTTAGGTGATCAGTGTTGAAGATTTTTAAAGCAGCATCCCTCTGGACTCCAAGTGTGATGAATGAGTTTTGTTAGGGCTAGATGGTCCTCCACATTGCAGGATGTTTTCAAGAGTTACACGCTCAATAAATCTTTCCTTTATAAATAGGAGAGGAACATGCATAAATAATTGGTCTCAGTTTGAACATAATGTAAATATGTGTAGATCTCATCAAGGGGTAAATTGAACGTCTATCTTGTAAGAGTTGGGAGCGGCCATACAGGTTAAATGTGTATTTCCAGAATTTTATTACAGTGAGCTAAAGTATGTGTGTCAAACCTGGGTCAAATACCATTTGCAAACAATTATTGGTGTTTGTTTTTAACTTGCTGGAAGTACCAGATGGTGGGTTAGCTGCAGGATAATGTTCACAGTGTCAAGTGAGTTTCAGATAGCCCTTTAAACTCTTTTGAATGCCTTTCTTGCAGTCAATGTGCCAACTGATGAGGCAAATCCACGCTTCAGGCACACCAGGGACATAAAGAACGTCTCGCAAGAGTGTTTGACCTTAGATTGATGCATGCCTTTGTGGATACTTACAGCATGTGAATCTGTTCATGATTAGGACCAGCCTATGACTGATAAGATTGATATAGCATGAGGAGGATATTATCTTTATGGATTTGTGCAAAGATTTAGAGTTTGGGGAACATAGAGGCTAAGCTTACAGTCTTAAATGACTGCTTTTACCTATAAAGGCTCCGTTGAAGCTGCCATATACTTAAGTTCCCATGCATTCCATGTATTTTTTAAGTGTTTTTGAGTGGATGTTTAAGGATATGCAATCATGAAATCAAAATATTACAAAGAATCTCGATGCCCATTTCAGTGTCTTTAATGTGTTTACCCTTTGGATTTCAGCTTGTGACCGCTCTGGACACTTAAAAATGTTTTCATCCAGTGAATAAAATGTGTGATCCTTCAGATAAATATAGTTTATGACTCTGTCCTCAATGTGGTCCAAGCCAATGTGGATCCTGGACAGATTTAGACTTCCATTTTGGTGCTCTTTCAAATATTCCCAATCCTGCAGAAGAGTTCTTTACAAGCTGTTATTGGTATATATACATATATTTCCATTTCATTTGTGAAAAAGCTCAAATACACCAGACGGTGTCTTTTTATATAGGTTCTGGATTATTAGAACACTGTCACGCAAGGATTACAAATACATACTACACTTTCATTTTGTGCCAAGGGAGCAAGATCATTTTCAAGATTTTTTAAAATAGACGATTAGGAAAGTAGTTACGTTTCTCAATTTACACATCATAAAAAACATCTGTAGTAATATTTTCTCTAACGTATGTTTTTGTTTCCCGTATTTCAGGTGTAGCAGAACCCAGCCATGGCGATAACCAGTAAAGGGTCAAGACGGAGGGTTTGGGTCAGCGGACCCTGTTTGTGTTCAAGTTTCTGGCGACGAAAGCAAGTCTTTTATTTATGCATCGTCCTTGTTCTTGTTCAGTCTACAACTGTCCTCGGAGCACTGGAGCTCCAGCTGGATGAAGAGCAGCCGGCAGGGACCATCGTTGGTGATATCAGCGCCGGGTTACCACCTGGTGAAATCGGAGGTCTTTACTTTATCTCGGACCATGAGAGCACAGGCGTCAGCAATGATCTCAACATTGATGATACCACAGGCATCATTACCACTGCACAACGTCTGGATCGTGAACAGCGAGACCACTATAGCTTTATCGCTGTCACAATGACAGGAGTCACTATTGAGGTGTCTATCACCGTTAACGACATCAACGACCATGCACCTGTGTTCCCCAAAAAGAAAGCCGTTCTTAAAATTCCTGAGCACACAGCAGTTGGCACACGGTTTTCCCTGGAGCCTGCAACAGATGCGGATAAGGACCAGCTGACCACCCAAGGCTACGCTATACGAGAGGGAAATGTAGGCCAAGCCTTTAGACTGGAGACCAAGAGAGCTGCTAACAAAGTGTTGTATCTGGATCTGGTGGTGAATGGACTTCTGGACAGGGAGAAACGCTCATTATACACCCTGGTTGTTGAGGCGTTTGATGGGGGCTCACCAAAAAGGATGGGATCCATGACCCTCGAAGTGACTGTGACCGACATCAACGATCACGCGCCGCTCTTCAATCAGAGCAGATACCATGCTATTATCTCTGAAAGTCTTCCACAAGGCAGCAGCATCCTACAGGTTAGCTCAAGTCTTATCAGGGTTTAGACAGTGATTTGTAACTTCAATAAGTTGCTGCGCCCGTAAATCAAAATGTAAATGACTAATTTCAGTGACTTTCTTATCTTTCCAGGTGTTTGCAACAGATGAAGATGAAGGTGATAATGGTCTTGTCCTTTATGAAATCAACCGGCGTCAGAGTGACCCTGATCGCACCTTTGTCATGGATATCAAGTCAGGGGTCATCACTTTGAATAGGCCCCTGGATTATGAACTGAAGAGGGTTCATGAACTGGTGGTCCAGGCCAGGGATAACGCCAGCCAGCCTGAGGTAATTGCATTATGGTTATTCCTAACATTTCTAAAAGTAAAATAAAACAGAAAATAATGAGCGCTATTTGTCCTCTACAATCATGCAACACAAATTGATTTCATCACTGACCAACATGAATCTTGTGCATTTTCTCAGGTTACCAATGCATTTGTGACCATTCATGTCCGTGACTTCAATGACAACCAGCCAACCATGACCATCATCTTTCTCAGCGAGGACGGCTCACCAAGGATCTCTGAAGGGGCCCAACCAGGCCAGTACGTAGCTCGGATTTCTGTCACAGACCCCGACTATGGAGAGTACGCTAACGTGAATGTATCTCTTGAGGGGGGCGATGGGAAGTTTGCTCTCACAACCAAGACAGCATCATCTACCTGATATATGTTGACCAGGTCTTGGACAGAGAGGAACGGGATTCGTATGACCTGAGGGTTATGGCCACAGACTCCGGCACGCCTCCCCTCAGGGCAGAGTCATCTTTCACCATTCAGGTGATAGATGTCAATGACAACCCCCCTCTTTTTGACCAGCAGGCCTACAAACAGACTATTCCTGAGGTTGTCTATCCTGGCTCCTTTGTTCTCCAAGTTACTGCCAGGGACAAGGACCAGGGCCCAAACGGGGACGTACGATATAGCCTCCTCAAGGGCAAAAACTCTCACTCTGATTGGTTTTCCATTGACCCGGTCACAGGGATCATTACCACAGCGACAGCCCTGGATTTCGAATCAGAGCCAGCACCTAGCGTGACAGTGGTAGCAATGGATGGCGGCCGCCCGCCATTGTCTTCCACAGTGAAGGTGGCCATTGTGCTCCAGGATGTTAACGATAATACACCTGTGTTCTCCAGCAACTTCTACAATGCCTCCATAAAGGAGAACACGCCAGCTGGGGCTTGTTTCTTGGAGGTAAGAGAAACCATGAATACGTTTTTTATCGTACCTTATTTTCCCTCATTCTTCTTCTAAAACAATCTATTTCACTCTTCTATATTTTGAAGTAGACCTGGCATTGATAATTCTCATGGGGCTCAATCTTGCACCGTGTTGGCCACAACACTATTGTCCTACTTATGCAGCCAAAACCAAGTATTCTCTGTCTCCCCTGTACTCTCATCTCTTTATTCATTCTCTTTTCACTCACACACTCCCCTTGAGCTCTCTCTGATTACTCCCCAGGCAAAAATCTGATTTATACATCAATGTAAAAGAGTCTTGAAATCAAAGTTTTGTATGAAGTGAAAATCTGTCTCAAAGTCCTCTTTCAGGAAAGAATGGTGCACTTGGAAGCATGTGATTCATAAAGTTGAGGGTATGAGATGAGAAAATAAGCCATTCAACATGTTCATTTAGGGGTAAACAGATTTGTAAAGGTACGAGAAAGAAGAAACAGAGAATAGGAGGCAGACTTCACCTGCATTCCTGAATCTACTTTGATGAGATTTACTCTGTGCATGAATGTCCTCTCTCTCACCTCGTACGGTTGCTGTGGTAACCAAGCCATCAGCGTAGAGTGAGCCCATGGTATCTCGCGGCTGCTTTTATCTTGATTCCAGCAGCTCTAATATATATAAGGAGGACCTCTCTTGAGAAATGAAAAAAGATGACTGGCTGTTTGTCTTCCAGCAAGGTATTAACTTGGTATCATGCACCGTTTAGACCAAGTGTTTTTACAGGTTGGCTAAACCCCTGTGCCGTGACGCGGCTGAGAAGAAAAAGAAGCATTTCTGTTTCACAGCATTTTCAAGAAAGTCTGCTGCTTGAACTTAAAAGTGCAATGGCTCTAATAAATGTCTTTAGACCCCTAATCATACCAACTGAAATTGGAAAAATAATGGTTGTTGAATTTCACATTCTTGCAAGTTCATTAAGCATGTATCTGGAAAGCATTGCTGGTTGGTATTCAGTGGAAACTGGCATATGGGCTTACTCCTTAGGGAGGATTGGAGATGAGGGAAGTAAAAAAATGTAATGAAGAGGAATGAAGATGAATTAAATAGGATTAAGAGAGGTAGATTGACCTTCAGAAGCATTGTGAAAAGAACAAAAGTGATGTGAATAAAAACCGCATTAACATGGTATATTTCTGAGGTGTCTTTAGCACCACTGGTTGTCCATTGCTGAGTTATTGAACCCTTTAAATTGGTCATAATTATGTTGAATTATTATGTCCCTCAATCAACTCCCCCATGATGTCAACTCCAGTTGTTGCCACAGTTGTTATAATCAACATTTATCTAATCCTAGCCAGCAGTGATTCTGGCAGTAGCTACAAGCGTAATCCCCTGCCACACACTACGGGTGGTTCTGATGCCAGAGTGAGTGAATACGGCTTGATTTGCTCATTCCGGCACGTTCCTCAAGGCTCGTTCAAACAGAGCCAAGATTCCCTGGACAAGAGTCTCCCATAGGGCCTGCCATTTACAGAATAATGGTATTTGGAGTAAACTTTTTTCCTGGCCTAATGTAATATATTGCCATTTAAATAGGACACACACAATTATGCTAGTCCTTTTCATTTCAGTTTTGTTCTGTTTTTTTCTCCTTTTGCCTGCCAACCAACTGTCAAGATTGTGGAACATTTGGAATTTTAATCTGTCAAGATAGTGACAAATTGAAGAATTGGGTCTGCTGGTCCAGTAAGCCTAGTTTACATTTTTCTGTGAAGTTATTTGGCAGCTGCTATCAGGTTGTGAAGTTTCGTCACGTTCCTTATAGAGTCAAGTTGAAGGCACAATGTTCTCAGAATTGTACTAATATTTACAATAGATAACAATCACATTATACTCTTTTGGCTGGTAGAGTTTGAATTTTGGACACTTTGTGTAAAAATAGTGGTCTACTCAGCAAATGTTTAATATCTAAACAAGGAAATATGTTATCAGTAGATGCTTTTGAAGAACTGGGACACAGTCGTTTTCAATCCTTAAGCCCTGTCTCTGCCCTTCCTTATTTTCTCTGTTTCTCTTTATCTTTCTTGATATCTTTTTCATGATGTCTCATTTTATTCTTCTCCACTCACACATACACGCATACATGCAGGAATGGTTTCAGGAAGTTTCTTATCAGTTTGGCTTCTATAGTAATCTGTAATGTGCTGCACTGTTTATGTAGCCGCGACACAAAGGAGTTATTTATTTCTTGGTTTCCCTGTTTTCCTCTTCCCCCACTTCCTTAAAGTATTTCCCAGGCAGGAGAGGTTATGCTGCTTCACTCAGTGTATATGTGTGTGTGTTGTGTGTGTGTGCCTGCATGCACATTAGTCTTATTTGGGTTCATATCCTGAGAAGGTAAGGGTCATGAGAACAGCGTAAATTATGGCTGATGATGATAAGTGACACGCATTTTTCAGAATGAAGCATTTCCATTGTTTAAAAACTCTTATCTGCATGCAAAAATGGCTGAAATCGTCTGATCTGTGTATGGAATGATTGAATGCCGCTGAGTCGATCAGGTGTTTTTCTTGGATAAAATCTTGAGTTTTTCATAGACTAAGCCTATTTCCTTCCTGTGTCGGTTGTACCTTGCAGTTTCTGTCAAACCAATGACATGCTCACTTCCAGCATGACCTGACCGCTGGGAAGCCACTGTTGATCTCACAAGAAATGACATGCATGCTCTTGCCCCGCCACAAATGCACTACCAACAGACAACAGACAAATTGATGAGCACCATGCTAGAAGACACATTCAATAATAAAATAAGAAATATATAAAAATGGAATAATAGCACAAATGAAGTAAAACAATGCAAACAAGATGGGGAATGACATTTTAAAGATAGCTGAGGACAAGACAGCAAAACAGAAGCAAAAGGTTCCCATGTGTGCTTGTGTACATACATGTGCATGCCTGTATGTCATAAAAGTACAATATGTGTACTTGCGTACTCTGTTGAAGCCAAGAACTATCTTTCAGCAGGTGATGCATCTCCCCTGTGATGTCAGCATGTGGTTTCTTGATCAAGCCTGTTATACAACACTCGATCATCTGAGCAGATGCACAGATGTGCTCAAATGGGAGATGTCCAAAAACATCGAGAATAGTTTCCTGACATTGCAGTACATCAGCAGTGATAGTGCACTGTCTCTTAGTGGAATACATTTTGTCACCACACAAAATCAGAAAACATAACAAATAACTTGAGTCTTATATGTTTTAAATGCAGTTTTTAAAGTACATTTATGCCCCACACAGTCCACGATGGTGGACAGTATGAGATACTGATAATTATTCTATGTGTTTATCTTTGCTTGCACTGAGAATACAAAGGTGGCAATAGCAGAAAGGAGCCATAAACTCAGAGAGACCGTCCCCAAAGGAACATGAATGTGCCCCAGAATACACTATACCTATGCAAGCTTGCAAATAAAGTTGACATTCTGACTTGAAACTTGCAAACGTAGTTTAGACAAAATGGAAATGATGCATCCTTTAGGGAGCATCAATGTGCTCACTAACTACAAAACTTCCTATTAAAATTAGAGACACCCATATATAGACAATGAATCTCCACAGCTTATTTTGCACCAAACATCTGGTCAAGGGTAAAGCTGATGGTAGGGATTTATTCTCACCAGTCAAATGTGGTGATAATGTTTCTTCTTATGGACTATATTTTGACAGACAATATACACACAAGAACATGTGAGTGTGGTGTTAAGGTGACTAAAATAGAGCAAAAACATAGGAAAGGAGACAGGTTTCTTTTGACAGGTGGAGTTAGTCTGCCTGTACTTCCCTCAAAACCCAAATAAACACAGCAGGTCTGCCTGTCAAAGCAATCAGCCCCTTTTGGTGTGAAGTCCAAAGTTTGGCTAAAGTCTATATAGTTCTATAAGGAAAGTCTAATCATATTAACATAGACACACATGCCTGCACGCTGAGACTAATCACATTTGATAAACTTATAGAGCTAGAGGCATATTGCGACTCACTGAAAACAACAAGGTGTTCTGCTGGAGCTTCCTGTAACACCGTTCCAGTCTCCTGCTGGTGTCGCACTGAAACCAGAGCAAGAACAAAACCACAGCTTCTGCTTGGAGCTTGCACACTCTCCTGCAGCCTAAACACACACTCAAAGTTTTTATTAAGCTTTAAAATGTGGGGAAAAGATGTAATTTATTCTCTGCTTGATGTCTTCCCTCAATGCTTGTTCTCGAAACAGTGGCAGCTGTGCTTTAATAAGGCCCTGCTCCGTTGAAACTTTATCTTGTGTGTTTTAATTAATCTGTCAGTGTGTTTTGAATTGCGAGGATCAATAGATGAGTGAAGAAAGACTGCAGGTCGAAGCGATCACTTGTCACCACAGGCCTCAGTTGCATCTAACAGGTGATCAGCCTTGACTAATGTTTGGGTTTTCACACTAACAGACATCAGCGAGATCAAAAACTTGGTGAAACGTTTCATGCTGTTAACAGCTGGACCCTGTTCTGTTACGCCTACTTTCTCTTCGGTTCTGTGTTTCTATCTCTTTCTCCTTCCGACTCACACATCTCTCAGCTGTCAGCGATGTTGACAGGATGTGTGTGATGATGGTGTCTCTGCTATGCAAACTATTCTCATAACATCCATCATCACTTACTGGGAATTCATCACCTGTTTTTTACTGGAAGCTCAGATGGCGCTAATAAATCCATCTTGGTTTTACACAGATGCCCAAAAACACCTACATAATGAAGTGGGCTTAATATCATTCTGGCAGTGTTGGGCAAGTTACTTCCCACTATACATATTACTTATTACTGTCTTTTTAACGTAATAACTCACATTACATTATTACTGTCTCTGAACTGTAACATCTTACACTACTTTTGCGTTACTTTGAGTTACTTTCACCAAAATAACAGCAAAAGTAAGGCTTTAAATGCTAAAATGTAGTTTATTGCAGCTCAATAATTAAAGCTATCTATCTATCTGGCAGTACATGCTGAAAATTAGGAAAAGAACTAGAAATTAAACTCATGTTCCGTTTAAGTGGGCTGGATAATATGTGATACCGGTAACATGACGTCTCTGTGTGTTATTAATAACATGTTGGTGGAGCCTCTGCACGGCCCTGTGACCTGCTGTATATGAACGAGTCTCTATGGCAACATTAGCTCACCTTGTCATTGGTGTGTTAGCGGGGATTTTGCTGACAAGCTTTCTAAAAGCCGGCCATTCCACAGAGGCCAGAGGCTGCAGATCTTCAACACTCTGCCACGAGTCTCTCAACTTCTCGGGCTTCAAGCAGCAGAGCAGACCCAGAGAAAGCTACCTTCTGTTGCTTGGCCTGCGCAGGAGTGCTGTGTTTTTCTTTTCTGTTCTCCGAGCAAGCAGCTCTCAATCGCAAATCGGTTTCTGCAGCCATCTTAACCACCTTACTAAATTGTTTCTCTGGTGTCAGAATGTCTCGCGATGTTTGTGAATAAAGGTTAAAATGTGGTGTAACTGCCTTACTGAGAATTGTAACGGGTATTATATTACCCAAATTTCAGAAGTAATGCGTTATATTACTGTATTACAGCAAAAAGTAATACATTACCGTAGCTCCGTTACTTTTGTAGTGTGTTACACCCAACACTGCATGCTGGTAATGTCTTTCTTCAGATAAATACATTAATATCTGTAGAGATTCTATGGCATACTGGTCTATCAGTCAGCTAGATCAGGGGTTTTCAACTGGTTTTGTCCCAGGGACCACCATTCGGACTAGAAAGCAATCCGCGGCCCACTGATGTGCCTGCGCGTGCGCGTGTGTATTTGGTGTTACATGCATAGCTCAATGCATGAAACATGAAAGAGAGGCCACGCAGATTTTATAATAATAAAAGTAGATTTATTAAATTAAATTAAATTAAAGATTATTTTAAAGAAAGAATAAAGAATAATAAAGTGTTGTGCAATTCAGTATTGGGAAAAGTAACTAAAAATGTCATGCAAAGTCAGTCTAGGTGTGTGACAAAACAACAACGGAGAACAAAAATCCAACAACACCGGAGAACCAAAATCCAACAAATGAAGACCAAGGCAGCCTCAACTGCTGGCTGGTCAGGGCTTTTATAACCCAGCCAGGACAGACCTGTCACCAATCACCTGCTGTAGAGACAGAGAGATTGAGAAAAGCAGAGAGAGATTGAGAAAAGCAGGGAGAGAGAACAGGCTTACCATTAACACAGGGCGGGGCCTAAACCCGCCAGGGTCGTAACAGTGAAAACATGGGAGAATTAGGCCTACCTGTCAGTGTGATATCTGGGCGTGGTGAAGTCCACACAGCCTGTCTATTCGTGGCGAAATGGTAGACAGAGACAGTCTCATGTCATTCTCTGGATCAAGCCTAGCCCTGTACTTATTCTTTAAGTACGCCAGTGTAGAAAAACCACTCTCACACAGACATGTGGTTGGAAAGGGCAAAAGACACCTCATTGCTTTTGCAGCAAGCTGTGGAAATTCTGTCTGGCAACTTATCCAGAATTTAACAAGGGGCTGTGTGTCGTACATATGCCTCCTGACAGAGTCTGTGGACATCTCAATCAGCTTATCCTCTTCCACAGCCGTCAGACTTGACCCTACTGATGCATCGTCACTGAATGGGAGCAGGATCCACTTGCTGTCACGGCGCCACTCTTCCGAATCAGTGAAGTACTTTGCGAATTGACGCACAAGCTTCCTCAAATGCTCACATATAGTGTCGTTGATGTCAGTGCTGTCAGGGTATTCCTCAACTGAAGGAAACATCGCCAAGTTATTGCTCTCCACTCGTTCGATCCACTTTGACATTTTTTTCACAAATGCGTCGAGCTTCTCGTAGAGCTGCATGACGTTTGCATCTCTCCCTTGCATGGAGCTGTTCAACTTGTTCAGCTCTGCAAAAACATCTGTGAGGTACGCCAGCTTAGTTAACCAGTAACTATCGTTGAAATTGGAAGCCAGATCAGAATGCTTCTCGCACAAGAACTCGTAGAAAGCTCCGCGTAGTTCAAACACACGGGCGAGCACAGCGCCGCGAGACAGCCAACGCACCTCTGAATGATAAAGGAGAGAGCTGTGTTCACTTCCCAAGTCATGGCATAGGGATGAAAACAGGCGTGTATTCAATGCGTTTCGTTTTATGAAGTTGACCGTCTTGACAACGACATCAAACACACCACTGAGCTCAACACTGAGATCTTTGGAGGCGAGAGCCTCTCTATGAATCAGGCAGTGTGTCCAAATTACCCCCGGAGCCACCCTCCTTACATGCGCAAACAGTCCAGTCTTGCTGCCACTCATGGCTCGGGCCCCATCGCTGCATAATGCAACGCACCTCTGCCACGAGATATTGTGCTCCGTGAAAAAATCGTCCAGTGCTTTAAATATTTCTACACCGGTAGTTCGCCCGGGCAGTGGTTTGCAAAAAAGAAATTCCTCGCACATAGTGCCACTGTCCTCGTATCGCACAAATGTTAACAGTTGCGCATCATTAGTAACATCTGTCGTCTCGTCGATTTGAAGGGAAAACAGAACTGTCTGAAGTTTTGCCATCAGCTGGTCTTTGACATCATTTGCCATTTCCCCAATTCGTCTTCCAATTGTGTTGTCTGACAACGGAATAGTTTTTAATTTGTTGGCACATTCTTCGCTTACCATAGCTCTGCACATATCTATGGCTGCTGGCAATATAAGCTGCTCTGCAATGGTATGGGGCTTCTTACTTTTTGCAACCCTGAGAGCGACCAGATACGATGCTTTCAGTGCGTTTTCATTTATTTTTGCACTCTTCCTCATGGTAGCCTGCTGTCCTTTGAAATCACGCAACATCTGTTGCATGTACTCAACGGGTTTGGCCTTCAAGTGGACGTGATGCGTCTCCATATGCCGCGTAAGTTTCGACGGCTTCATAGCTTCATTACAGAGAATTGTTGAACATACGAAACACAGTGGTACCTCCTCTCCTGCTCTGTCTGTCGTCACTGTGAATCCATATTTAACATATTCCTCATTGTATTTTCTTTTTCGTCTTTTTTGCGAAGTTGACGCTTCGGAAGCCTGTCCTTGCCCTATCGTGGCGGCCTGTCCCTCTGTCGTGGCAGCCTGACCCTCTGTCATGGCAGCCTGTCCCTCTGGCACTTTCCTCACTACAAAACGATCCATTGGTGCTAGATATATAGCTAGACTAGTACATATGTAACAAATGTTTGCTGTACTACAACCTATCTTAAAATACTCTCGTCGGCTATGCTTATAAATGTGTGTCAACTTTGCTCGCAAGACTGTACGTAATGAATAATAAGTGAGGTTAGCGACGCAACTCATTACCATTAGCGAATCACAGGCTACCATAGACTGGATAGGCGCAAGGCTACATTCTGTCAGCTTGAATTTCCTTTATATTATTTTAAACATATTTTTCACGATATGTAACGGTATTCTGGAAATGTGTTGAAATATCAAAGCGAATTTATATTAAAAAAAAACAATGGTGAACTGATCAACATAGGCTCTTGTCACGGACCACATGCAATGCCGCCGCGGACCACCAGGGGTCCGCGGACCACCGGTTGAAAACCCCTGAGCTAGATTGTCGGTCCACTACTTTGATACAACTGAAATATCTCAACCGCTAATGGATGGATTTCCCTGAATTGTTGTACAGACGTTCATTGTGCTGGGAGGATAAATGCTTCTGACTTTGGCATTCATCTGACCTTTTATCTAGTGCCACCATGGGGTTGACATTTGTTGTTTTGAGATCCTGTCCCCCACAGAATGAAACATTATCAATATTTTCCTTTTTCATATGGTAGCATCATCATTAGAACTGTGTCTTTGTTTAGTAGTTTTTGCATTTAGTGTTATACCTTTTGTTTGGTTAGCTGCAAAATGATACACAAGCAGCTTTTCTTACTGATTTGCTCCTCAAAAACATGTTTACTGCCCCTGGGGGATGATACAAATGTCAATTTGAAAGAAACTGAGGGTTCTGTATGAGCAAAATGCACCTGGTTTAACTTCAAGTAACCACTGAACAACACTGAAACTGAATGGTCTATATATTTTTTCTGACATTTTGTTTTTTGGCGGAAGCACTGGTTTAGAGTCGGATCCCTGCTGATCTTGAGCTCTCTTCTTGCTTGAATATTTTCAGTAGCAATCAGCTTCAAAATATAAAACTCTTATGCTGACAGATTCCTTTTTTTTCAGGAGTATTTTTCTGCTCTTTGGGGGGGTGTTGGATTGTGGCCCGAGTTGGTTCACTCTTCCTTATTGTCTTTATTTTCCCTCCTAGCAGCAGTAGTTTGGTTCCATATCACAAGCTGTTGGCATATGCTCTGTTTTAACCCTATCAGAGTGTCCATTCATGTGTGATGTGAATGGCTGATGCTCTGTGGAGAGGATGGCCTCACGCCTCATTAAGCCCAATACTCCTTACCATATGGCAGTGAAGGGTTTTTCTTCTCTCACTCTTTCCTTCTTGCTCCAGTCTGACTGGTTTCTATTCCAGTTCTTCATCTCATCTGTTAGTGAGTATCTCAATTTCCATTCTTTCTTTCTTTTTTCCTTAACTTTTTACCTCATGTCTCATGGGCATTTAACCTTTTGGCTTCTGTACTGGTCTCAACTTTATCCTTTCCTTTGCTATTTTAAAGGAATCAATCTCCCATCAGTGACTAATACTATCATGGAAGGAATTTCTTTCTTTGTCTTTCTCTGCATCAGTGAACCTACACAAATAAATGCATTATTGCATCAGTTTTTCTTACTCAATGGACTATAATTTACTTTACTTTAAATACAAAGAAATCCTAATTAATCATACGCAATTTCACATAGCCTATAGTGGTATATACTTCCTGAACAACAATAATTCTCCCTATTAATGGAAAAAGGTGTATGGCAAAGAAATGTGTGAATCAAAAAGTGCGGCAAGTTCTTACAAGGTGAAACAAAGTCGACATACTGCTCCCCTAATCTGAGTGACACACCAATATCAAAGAGCAGCAGGCACAGGATCCTCCATACACAACACAGTCCAATCCGTAGTCATTCACACACACATTTTCTATCTGTCTCTTCTCCCAATGCTATCTCTCTGTTCCAGCTCTCTTTTCTTTTTCATTGTGTTTCTTTTCAAACTTATCTGCCGTCCAGACCACCTCTCTATCTCTGTCTGGGCCTCCATTCTGTCTTGGTCTCATCTCTTATAGCTTCTCTGTCCTTCCGTGGAGTTTGAGAGTGAACGGAATAAACTCACAGACATACACACACACACGCCACACACGAGCGGCAGGTGATCTTGAGGCCCTCCAGAGTTCATTTGGTCACTCTAATCTAATTTCACGACACATTGAGTTAAGTTGGTGCAAATTAGTATGCTTCCTGTGTTTCTCTAAATTGTATTTGCTTTGGGAGGGTTCCTGCAGTTTGGGACAGCAGGTGGTCGATAAGTTAGGGGTGAAGGGCGGTACAAGTGCGTGTTTCCCAGTGTATCAGATTCTGTCATTTCGGCTTTGCAGAGAGATGGATGTAAGATTTGAAGTCGCAGTTGGGTGTAACCAGGAGTTTTGTGTCGTAGCCTGTTAAATGATATGAACGATTCAAGTCATTTAATTCACTTGCCTTTGTTGTTATTTTTTGCACTTCTCTAGGGCATGACTTTGTTTTTGCGTGTGTGGGTGTGCTTCAAAGTTGAAGCAGCTGCCCTGAAGCTATTGTCTGGCTGCCTCTGCTGCTCTGGTGTTGTGTCTGTCCCAGCACTCTCCACACAATTTATATTTTCCTCCCAGGGGTCAAAGACTGTGCAGCTACAGATATTTGTTTTCTCAAATGAATCATTCATTTAATCATCTCAAGTGTACTTTTGACATCCTTTTCACCTCAGGAACTCGAAGGCGAAGAGATGCTGAGAGAAGCGGAGAGGGAAACGTTTGTATTCCAGATTTAAAGTGTTGCGTTTGTGGTGCCAAAATACACAGCATTAGACAATACCGCTGGTCTATATGAGATCACAGAAATGGCACCGACTTACAAAAAGCATTTTATATTCAATATGGTCCATATCACGTCCCTCGCTTTCTTTACATCTCCCAGAGGCTTTTCCTTCATGCGTGCACCTCATATTGTCTTTTCCTTGGACTTGATCTTTTATAAGGATAGTTCTCACCATGAGTTGTCTATTAAAGGTTAGAGCAAAACCAGAAAGAGCGCAAAAAAAGTTTCCACTACCCTAGAGTGGAATCTTTTACAAGAGAATCTATTACAACTTCCCACCTGCCTACTATACCCTCTGCTAACCCCCATTCCTCCCTCTTTTTTTTGGATTGCTGCCTGGTTCTACTGAGCTGTATGCATGAGCTAAAGTGGGGCATTTCAGTGTGGCTATATATTATACACATTTTTGTCGCTAAAACCTTGGATGTAGATGTGTAAATCTAAATAAAAGTCATGTACAGTGCAGCACAGAAGCACAGGATAAAACCGAGGCCCATGAGCGTTATGGATAGAACCACAGAAGAGACATTTCCACTGTGGGCCTCCATACATGTGAGCGTGCATGTGTGTTTGTGGTTGCTGACTGTGGTGTGTCCGACAGGGTTGGAAGACCTAAAGAAGTGGAAATAACTTCACTGTTTGCCTGGGCAACTGCTGTGATCTGTTTCGTTGAACTGCAAAAAATCCTGAGCCGTAAGGGCAACCGCACAAGGATGCATGAAATAATGATGAAAATAAATGGAGAAGGAAAGGGAAGGGTAATGTTGGAATCAATATACACAAGAAACATTGATTAGAGCTTGATTATTAACTTTCTTTTAATCCGTCTTGAGGTTCCTCTGAACTGCAACCTTCTGGACTCAGTGAACCCGCCCATGCAGGATGAGCAGAATATGAATTAAATAAGCAGCTTTAAGATGAGTAAAAAAACCTCAGTGTGGCTTGGAGTTTTTAGAAACATATACTCTGTTTATCGAGTCTTATCTAAACGTTCTTTAAATGCATTGGGCCAAGGTCTATCAATTCAGCTCATGTTTCCTAATATCCACTCGCTGTAATATGTGTAAAGGTCTAATGACATTAACACTATTTATATATCTATAAATACATGCCTCTAAGTTTGCTATTCATCAATTAAGGCTTTGATTATTTCTCTAAGATCTTGTGTTTAAACATTCTTGACAAGGCGTTTGGCTTTCATACTCTGGTCATTCAAAATGTTGCTTTCAGGGTGGTCTCTCTTTTTCTGTCCAACCATACTTTAACTCTTTAGTAAGAAAAGGGACACTCCATCTTTCCCTTACCGTGCCTCTCAGTATTCCCAACCTACAATTAGGACAACGCTCTAATAAGGACTATGACAGAACGTTTTTTTTTTACTTTCATAGGATCATGTCTTGCAGTCAGATCATGCACACAATGTTTATGTTGGAGTTGTGTCAGGACTCTAAGATGAATCTATCTGACATGAAACAGTAGTCGCTTTGTATTTTTTCAACCTCACGCTGAGTACATTTACAGGCATTTGGCCTGAGCAATAGGTGTTGCCTGAGGTCGGGTAAATCATCTGATTTGGCCTGCGTTCTGTCTCACTGTTGCAAGTGATTTAACTTTGAGAGTAAGGATGTGTCAGATTTAATGTCAATTTAGGAGAAGCAACATTTCTGGTGCATCTGGCCCAAATTCAGCTCTGTGGTTTTGGACCAGATTTACTGCAGCCTACACACCCGAGAGCACAGGGTGCAGTTTAGGAAGTTCTTCATACTCCTTGGAATAAATCTCTTAGTTTTTGAATAACATATCCATCCCGCATAATGTCGCAGTCCAAGTGCTACTAGAAGATGTTCTCAAATCAAAGTGCAAAGACGCCAAAAACGCAGACGACATCTACATTACTGTAAACTGTGGACACACTCAGCTGCATTTGCTTGAAGATGTTGCTGTACTCCTACTACAGGCATCAGAGGAACTGAATACAGGAGGGAGTTGCACCAGCCATCTTTAAATGTATGCCTGGTGTCATAGCTGCTGTCACTCACCACAGCTTAATGTTTTCACATCATGGCTCAGCAGAGCGGAACTGTTGCAGAAAGTGACAGCAGATGGTTGGTTGGAAGATGAAAAGAGATCCATTTTTCATTGATCGGATGCCCTACTCATTCAGTTTCACACAAAGGGAAGAAATAAATCTTTTGGTTCTTATCCATGTCTTGATAAAAAAGGATTTGCAAAAAAAGGATATGCTTTAGTGAAGTTTTCTTCTCAACGCCAACTTCATAAAAAGAAATACATTCAGCCACAAATCAAAAGGAATACATCTAAAAGAAGATCAATAAAATAAGCAATGTCAAAAATAACTCTTGCTTTATACAGCATGCATGCTAACATACACAAAATAGCTCTGAGATTTATGTGGAGCATCTTGCCAGGTTAGTTATTGTTTTAAAAGGCAGTTGTGACAGCTTAATGTCCACAGGTTAATTACGGGCTGTATCTTTTATAAGGCGATGGGAAGAGAGTGTAAACAGTGTCTGCTAATGATTGTACTAACCAATCCTCTCAGGACTGTCATTGTGGATTGTAAATGGAGGAACCCTGTTTTATTGGTGATGCACAGACTAACGGTATCTCTACACACACATGCCATGTTCCACACAGACACATAGACACGTCCTCGTTGTTGAACAATCACAACACTGGCCGGCTGTTGAGATTTTCTTGGTGCGTCGCTCCAGGGGACAATTAAACAAGAGCTGCTTGATTGCAAGAATCTCGGAGTGCCGGATCTGCCGCTCTAATACCGGATACAAGGGCTAATGTGAATCCATAGAAGGGTATTTTCTTCTCTGAAGGGTTTGTTTCTTATCTAAAGACTTGTTCTTTCAAGTCAATCAGATGGATAAACTGAGATCACAGTAAGTGCAGAACAGATGATACTGCTTAGTGTGTGAATGGTGTGTAATGCAATGTGCACAACAATACACCCGTGTTGTAATGAAGCATGCAATGGCTATAATGAAGTACCAAGGTCTGATCTTGGTTGCTCAAAATCATGACTTTTCGGTACTTTACCATAAAATGCAAATGGTATTAACCTTTCAATTTGTTTTTTGCAATAAATTACAATGTCAAAAGGATATTTTCATCAGATATATTCAGCTTTGTGCTCGGGATTATCTTTATCTATATAGCATATAGCAACCTTTTTTCACAAAGAATTCTCCCTTAGTCTTTTGTCTACTTAACTGATCGGAAAGTAAGATGTATGTAGATAAAAAATGCATGTCGAGTCTATGGTAAAACTTACATTTAAATGCAGCCAGCTTACAGAGGTAGCTTGGTAGTTTCTTTGCTCACACACACACACACACACACACACACACACACACACACACACACACACACACACACACACACACACACACACACACACACACACACACACACACACACATAGGCCAAAATATGTCTAATCATAATTACATATATAATAATGTCTAATGAATTCAATGATCTTGCATGAACATGATACTTATTTCATGAGCAGCTAAATATATGGATGATTCAGACATGAAGGGCTCTGCAAAGACAAGGACTCATCACATTTCAGACAGCAAGTGAGGGTACAAACATGAGAAGGAAGAGAGACTGATGAAAAGCATGGCTGCATGTGGTGTGAGAGCATGAACTCAGGATGCAGTGGAGGTGCAGATGGTTACCATGACAATGAGATACGTGGAAGGGGGGTCAGGGGAAGTGGGGCCGAGCTAATTCATCACCGTTTACTGTAGTGTGTGTGTGTGTGTGTGTGTTAGTGTGACTTCACCTCTATCTCTCTGGATACGCCCTTGAAACAGGCTATTTCTCGCTCTCATACCTTGCTTGCACACACATTTACACATTCAGTAATAAAAAAAGTGGAGCAGTGCAGTGGAGAATTGAATCAGCGGAGAGGTAGTGGTCAGTCCAGCCAGTCTAATACAGTATTTTCCAGGGAGAGTAAAAGTAAGACAAATGATTCCTTTCAGTCTTCTGCCCTTTAAAACAGCCGGCCATTCATTACGTTGTTTACAACACATTATCTTTAGCGACATGCAGTGAGAATGGTATCGCAAAATGCCAAAGTGCTGCGCTATAAATGCCACTGATTAGATGACAATGTTGGGTCCCTTTTTGTCTTTGCAAATTAAAACGGTCAGATGAGTGAAGATTGGACTCTTTGTGTGCGTGTGTGTGTGTGTGTGTGTGTGTGTGTGTGTGTGTGTGTGTTCAGGGGAGGAATCTTCCATCTTTCACTGCTGTCAGGGGGAGAGTGGGGTCATGTTATTGTAACTGGGCACAGAGAGGAGCAGGCAGACAGTCTTCATATGAACACTCACCTTTGTGAAGGATGATCGCCATTACTTCATACAGATAGCATGTGCATACGTGCATGTGTGTGGTGGGGGAAGCTTGATGGTTTTTCAAAGGGTTGGAGCCATCGTTCAGCCGTAGCCATGGTAACAGGACTCTCAGGACCACATAGAGGGAAGAGAGAGAAGAAAAGGGGGGGAAGACGGGGAGACGGAGTGAATAATGGGGAGTAGTGTCAGCGTCTGTCTGTATCATATGATAAGCGATGATGTAAATCTGCTCCTCATAGATTCTCCAGCCACATCGCAAACTACAATCACATTTCAAACTTAAACTGAATTTATATAAAACGTGTCAGAAATACACAATGAAAACAAAATATACAGCCCGAAGTGAAGCTGCCCAGGTTATATGTAAGATACATAAAAACAAGGCAATAACTCCAGATTCAAGTTGTAAAAATATATGCTACAGAATTATATGCAACTTTACCTTTTATAACAGCTCCCATAGTCCCCTTTGGGTAAGAAGTGAATTATTGAGGCCAAAAAACATATAAACTTCTTTATATACCTCTAAGGAAACATACCCTAATACTGCACGGACAGATAAGTGTGTGTGTGTGTGTGTGTGTGTGTGTGTGTGTGTGTGTGTGTGTGTGTGTGTGTGTGTGTGTGTGTGTGTGTGTGTGTGTGTGTGTGTGTGTGTGTGTGTGTGTGTGTGTGTGTGTGTGTGTGTGTGTGTGTGTGTGTGTGTGTGTGTGTGTGTGTGTGTGTGTGTGTGTGTGTGTGTGTGTGTGTGTGTGTGTGTGTGTGTGTGTGTGTGTGTGAGCGCTCAGCCTGCTATTCCAAAACCCTAAAGTGTGACTTAATGTGAGGTTAACAATTCCCAGCCAGCTGAAAAGAGACACAATGTGTGGGTTTTATTTGCAACACCTTTAAATCCCTGTGGTCCGCCGCTGCTTTGAGGTAAACTGAGGTAATGCCTTATCCCTCAACTGTAAATACTCTATGCATGAGCCCGCTCGACTGGCACAGCGGTAGGTTGGACCTAGTGGTTTGAATTAGCAGAACAGTAAATTCTTGATTAAGTTCATTCTGTTCTTGCCTGCTTATTTTCTTTCTTGCTTATCTAAACTGACGGTTCAGGTTTGCTCCAGCTTTTTTTGTCTCCTCCATCCACAATACTTCCCCTTCTGTCTCTTTCAATTCAGCAGAGAATTTTGACAAGCACACACACTTCCACACATAGTCTACTCAGCCTCCAACCGTGGCTGTAAATGGAATCCTTTGTTTTCGTAATTGTCAAATTAAACATGTCACTATTTGAATAGGACACGCATACGCCATCTGCCAGCTCACCCGATGGAGAAATGGGGGGTTTAGCCCTTATTCAATTAAGGCACAAGCCCCTTCCCCCTCAACAAACTAAAAACTAAACTACTTGTACATGGTTGAAATATCTTTCTTTCACATACACATATATGCATTCACACACACAATGAGGAGAGTATGGGGAGAATGCGGTGTAATCTTTTGTCTGTCACAGAGTGAGGCTGGAAGGACGACCCCCTCATCTGGTAACAATCACCTCACAGGCGGTATCAGTCTGTTGCTTGTGTGTGTGTATTTCAGCATGTGTAGTGCCCATGAGCATACATGCGTGTATGTGTGTGTTTATGTGTGGGTTTCTAATCCCACAGTGCCACTAGAAAGCCCCATCTATCCTGCTCCTGTCTGTTAAATCTGAAGGAGAAACGAGGGATCTGCTTTCAAAACGGAGAACTCACAACATGTAATAGAGCGAGCACGTTCTCTCTTTGTTTTGTTTTTTCTTTTCCTTTTATGTGGTTGATGATGCCTTTTATATTATTTTGCTCTGTGGATATTCTGTTCACAGTCCCATCAGACATCCTCCATTATGCACATTAGTCTGGCCTTTCCTCCAGCTGCCTCTCGCACATAGTGGAGTGAAGTGAACCCTGTAGCGTTGTCCAGACTGCCCGCAGATCCATACAATGTACACCTATATTTCACACTGCGGGAGCAACACTCCTGGTTTTTCCCTGTTGAATACTGCGAGATGTTTTGTATAGGAAGGATCATTTAGCTTAATTAATGTCCTCCTGCTGCACGGCCCCGAAGATACATAATTAAGGCTTCGAATTCAGAGCAGTCTTTATTGGTTTAGGATTCAATAGAGCGGGACTTGAACATTCGCTTTGTGTGCAATCAGTGGCTCATTTAGTATTTCTGAACCAGGTGTAGGTTCTCTATGGGACCGATTTTTCAGGGAGTTACAGAAAATCTGACTGATAAATCATAGAAATTCTGCAAGGGTAATTTTTAAAATTTGAATCCATATCCATCAGTTACATTTTACATTCATCCCCAGACAAAAAAAACAGGTTCTCTGACTTTTGGATGAAAGCTTTTTACTCTCCTTAAAGTATTTTTTTGGTTGGCTCCCATACCACTCATCCAGTGCATTGTGTAATAAAGCAATTCGGCTTCTTCTTTCCCCTGCCAATTCATCCCGGTGATTTAAAGGACTGTAGTCAGGTCCACATTTTCACAAGGTTAGGTTTGATGAATAAGACTTCTTCTGGCAGAGCTCTCTGGGCGTCTGAGAGTTGATCTGTGTGTGTGTGTGTGTGTGTGTGTGTGTGTGTGTGTGTGTGTGTGTGTGTGTGTGTGTGTGTGTGTGTGTGTGTGTGTGTGTGTGTGTGTGTGTGTGTGTGTGTGTGTGTGTGTGTGTGTGTGTGTGTGTGTGTGTGTGTGTGTGTGTGTGTGTGTGTGTGTGTGTCTGTGTGTGTCTGTGTCTGTGTCTGTGTGTGTGTGTGTGTGTGTGTGTGTGTGTGTGTGTCTGTCTTGCTACTCTCACTTTCACCTTGCATCAACGCGGCATGATGTACACCAGAGAGAATTTGGCTGAAATCCTAAATGAGATACATTGAGTCGCTAGGGAAACAGAGAGTGTGATGCATGAGTCATCTCTGGGAAGATCTAACTTTGAGCTTTGAAAATATTCAACCACGATTTAAATAAAAACAGAAAGAGAAGAGGATTGAGAACGAAAATTAGATGGACAGGCGTGCAGGTGGACCTGCTAACAGGCTCACATTCAGCTATGTGCACAATTTCATGGTCTTTCTGTCTCAGTGTCCCAGTATACGAGGTAAACGCAATGCTGGTGGTCTGCGTTGAGTTAGCGTGCTGAGTGTTCCATTAATCCTTTTGTGTTTCACGTTGCCTACTTCAACACACACACACGAGCGCACACACACAGTGAACAGCAGAGATCTTTAGCCAAGATAGAAGGGAGCTGTGGCAATTATACACCTAATAAATCAGTCATTCACTCATTTTTGGATGAGTGCCTATTCGTTCCTAGACACTACTGACCTTTACACATACAAATGTTCATACACATATAGAAACCCAGATGCATGCAGGCCCACAAATATAGAGGGTTTTATAATAACATTCGTACAAGGTCATCTTGGCAGGAGTTTTGTACATTTTACACACACAAAAAAAGCAAATATTTCGTAGCTGACAGCTGTTTTATGAATTGACTCAACTGTGGTTCCAAAAATGCCACAGTTGACAATACTTTCGTTTGTTGGGGTTGTACCGAGACAGGCTCCTTTGGATTCCATTGTTGGGTGGAGTGATGTATCCTAGACCTGGATCAGGGGCGTAAACATAGTGCCTGTTTTAGCCATCAGTCTCTCCCACTTTTGGAAACTTACAGAAGACGAGGGTTGGGGTTCCTCCCTGTGTCCCGCACTAAGCCATGGGGTTGGGCTGAGCTGGGCAAAACAGGATGACTGTGTCAAATGTACTGCCGTTTCTCAGGTGTGAGGGACAAAGGTACATTTACATCCCAACACCTGTGACAGAATTACAGCTGACAGCTCCATCCTCGAGGCTTACCCGCAAACATTCCCCACAAATTCATATTCATGTAAGCCAAACAGGGAAACACTACAGTATGATTGAAAGAATGCAGCAGGGCAAAGGTTTGACTGACATGCAGGAGTTGCCAGGTTTAGTGTCAACTTAAATCTTGTATTGGTTTTGACATAGGATGTAGGGTATAAGATGCCAGGCTGATATCAGATGGTCTTCTTGACATTTCTCAGACAGTGCAGTTTGCATTAATGGAATGTGTGGAAAATTGAAGACTTTGCAAAAATTGGTACGGTAAATGCAGTAAGCAGACCTAGACATCGGGATGGATTCATTGTTATACAGTAGCTTTTAAATCCATGTTATCACACATGGAACTGATTTCACTATTTATAATGAGTGAAACTGAACTGAACTTCTCTTGGAAGTTGAGTAATTATGTTGTAATTGTTTCGCCCTCGGCTTAGTCCTTTCTATAGTATTAAGAGATTGTGATACAGTGCCCAATATGGCGCCACAGTCAAACCAATGAAAGTGGCTTATTGGTGCATATCAGATAAACAGATAACAGCAGATACCAAAACCTTAACAACCAAGGCCCCAACATATTATGTAAGTGTTCTAACCTCTACATACAAGTGACAGACTTTTCCTCATCTCGTGGTGTTGGCCCCTCGGGCTACCTATTTGATGTCTGCACCCCGGTTTGGTAATGACTACTTTTGACTGAACGCCACTTTTGAGAGACATAAGAGGAAGAAGTCAGGTTTGGTTAGCCAACAGACCACAGAGCCAGGACAGAGGTAATGTGAGATGCAGACTATAGCAGACCTATGGAAACAGAGAGACGTCCTTTTATAGTCGAGCTATAGAGATTTAATCTGCGCTATTAAACTGGCCAGTGGCGTCTCTTCTGGTCTTCTCTGGTTGGACATTTCAAAGGGAGCTATAAATGTGATTTACTGTGGGCATTTCTTAAATAGTCTCTGTTCTTTTTCCTCTTTTTGCTCACCACCCTTATTTAGTCTGTCTTATCGTACGTTTTCCAGGAGCCCTGACGTACCCATGCATTCAGTTCGATAATGAAACCCACCATTTACAGTATGTGGTATGTTTAAACATGCAGTTAACCTCAGAGACTCTGTGTACACACTTGAGTCTGTGTTGTACTTCCCAGCAGGGTCTCTGAGGTTAAGGTCAGAATCTCATGTAACCCACCCCTCCCTGTTTTTAACTTCAGTGCCCCCTCGACCTCACCCCGATGTCCTGATCAATTACAGCCTCTATAATCACTTGAAGAACCTCCCCTCCTTCCTCACCCACACCACTTTCCCTTCTCACTCCATCCCCTCAGATCATTTTGGTCTTGCGAAAGTGAAGCATGAATGTTGGCTGCATATCAACTGAGTGCTGCTGATCTGCATTGGCACTGTTATTTGTATTGCTGGTACATCACTGTTCTGCTAATCATTTCAATACATGACATCCGCTTTGCCACATATCTTTACGTTTCAAATGAGTCACTAGTGGTATTTGTTAACTCGCTTTCAAGTAAAGAAACTAATTTGCGATAAGTAGCCGAATATTTTGGTCATCTTTGTCCCATTTTCTCTTTTGCTTTTTCAATCGCACACTTGGAAGCAATCACACATAGCCACGCGAACACTCCCACATGTTCCATCACTCAGTGTGTTCGTGTATTGAATGGTGGGAAAAAGTGAATTATCAACAATGATCTCAGTGCTTTTGGAGTGTATTCTCCATCTGGCACATGGTTTAATACTGACCACCTCTAAGATGAGTCATCTACGAGGAAATTAGTCTAATTACTGGTCTGAGTGTGCTGTAAGTAACTGCTGCAGGGCCATGGAGATTTGAGGAGGGGACATGAACAAGGAGATGGGAGGACTTTGATCTGGTTTAGAGATGGTAGAAAAGTTGTGCTTATGAATTAGGATGTTCCCAGTTTCTTTGGTCCGGCTTTGTGCCACTACTCATGTCAATCTTTTTCTCTGTCCGTTTCAAACCTCTCAACCCTTAGTCATAGATTTACCAGATGTATGTAAATATCCACATATGTGAGTCTGGTTTATCCATCGCTCTGATTGGGTTAAGGTCTGTGTCCAGGTCAAAGACTGGGGTGAGAGTTTGGTCTGAGGCCCACTACTCACGCGAGGTGGTGATTTGGGACCCTAAGCCACCTGTCAGCCGCGTCGATCACACATAATGTACATATACAGACGCACACGGAGACTCGGGGCGACTCAAACATTTGAGACAATAATGCAGCCATTCACTGGAAAAAAGTACTTTTTCTTGGATTGCAACATTTCACAGTAATGTGTGTGCTGATTAGGTTTCATGGCCAAAATGCCTGTGTAAACCTACTTTGTAGAGGATGTCATGCATTGGCACTGATGAAATCTTAACCTCTCAAGTAGTATAGACGTTGGCTTTCATTGGTCAGCTGGCTTGAGGTGAACATGCATCACATTTAGGGCTGCTCTGGTGTTAACAGAGGAATAACAGCAATTAAACAGAAAGGAAAAACATGGCGATGGAGGAAATTCACAATTAGGACTGGGATTTTTGACACCTAAGATGAAGTACTTGAATGCTTTGAGAAGATGAACATGTGCTTGTGTTTCTGTGTCCCTGCTGGAGGGTGTCACAGGGTCATGTAGGTTAAGAGGGTTGGGGCATAGATTGAGGAATGTGGACCTGGACATGAGCTGTGAGAGGGGTTTCTCCTACTTCCTCTAAATATGGTTAGTTACAACTTGGTATTATTTTCATAGATGTACTTCTTTTTTTTTTGTGATGTCAGCTTGTTGGCATTGAGCTACTGCTTTAGTGAAATGCTATCATAATCACTAAAAATGACGGCTAAAGCCACAAAGAATAAGGTCCAAGTTAAAACAAACTAGAATTTTCGTTGTGATAGTAAATTTAAACTCTCCAAGTCACCCTATGCTAAACTTCCTATTGAACATAGATCCGTTTACATAGTCATAAACACATCCTATCATGTTACTCCAGTCATAAAGTTTGACTCGCATTCAGACCTAACCTCCAGTCAATCATGCCTAGTTGTCATTTAACACCCATAGTAACCTCTGGTCAGCTCTACTTCCGCACAAATGGTTGCATTTGAAGTTACCTGATGTAAACATGTGTGTGTGTGCGCAGGGCAAACAGTAAGTGTATGAGCACCGCCGTGTTTGGGTTTGAGTTCATCTTGTGTATATACATTCAAGTAAATCATGTGGAGCCAGGGCTGAGTGGAGTGTTTGTGTTTTGGAGGTGAAAAAGTGGTTAACGGTAATCTCTCATGTCAGCAGTTGTTGAAAGGGAAGCCAGAGTTTGAGCTATGTAATGGTTTATATGTAAACAAATAATACAAAATGTCTTCTGTTGTGTATTTCTGTATAGCCTGTGAGGATTGATGACATGTTTTTACTGTCCATGAAAAAGGAAGGTATTATTATTAATGAGTTGGTGAAAAGGAAGTGCAGTTTATCTTTTTATCAAAAAATACCAATCACTTGCCATCTTAAAAAGATCCATGTAAACTAATCATAAAACAGCTTTAGGCTAGGTTGCTTTGACATTTATATTCTCTCTTCCTTGTCTCTCTTACAAACACTGGTGTAGAGTGACTGATAGGGTAGTTTATAATGCTGACTGGCCCTCTAGTGAGACACACACACACACACACACACACACACACACACACACACACACACACACACACACACACACACACACACACACACACACACACACACACACACACACACACACAATCCCTCCCTCATTGTGCAAGATTGTGTTTCAGCCTGTCGCTTCAATATTTTATGCCCCTTGTAGCCCCCCAGTGCTAAAACATTTACAGGCCTATTGATCATGAAGGAATGAAGAGGGCAGTTAGAAGACCACCTTACCAAAACCAGACACAAGTCATGAAAGCAGCGACCCTGAATGTTTATGTCTCCACTTGCTGTAGCATCTGTCTGTGTAATACAGTGCATCTGCAACGCGTGTGTAGCTATAACCTTGGCATGTCAAGCACCGGGATTATTCCCCATCTCTCTGAACTTAACCACTCTGGAAATCATTACCTGGAATTGCTTTTGCTTCAAAGACATTTCTCACTCCTAAACTCTGATGACAAATCCACCCTTTCAGCTTCCCCGTGGCTCTTAGTTGCCTGAGCTGATAGAAGGACGTAGATTTTTTGTGTTTGTGGAGAGTCAGGAAAGTTAAGCATCCTTGTTTTGCCCTGTGAGTTTAATAGCAGGAAAACGGTGCTAAATTGTTTACCCCGGGAAGGATTGTTTGTTCCAAAGTTCTAAAATCCGCTGATGCGAAGAAAGTTGTGTTTCTGTTTTGTATCTCATTCCTTCCCTTGTTGGACCCATGCTGAGTGAGGCACTTTGATTTGAAAGTTTCGAAACTGTGGGAACATTGCAGTTCCTCTGAATAAACAGCTGATGAGTCCACGTATACTCCAAGCAGTAACAAGATGTTGTATGTATTGCGCTATGTATTATCAACAGAGCAATTGAAGCACTTCCTCAATGGGAGTTGGAGCATAGAAAAGTAATGATACAAGGTTTGGTTATATTTTCCACTTCCTCAACTGTGTACTTATATAACAACACAAAGGGGTAACAAGAGGGTAGAAAAACAGCTGCATTGATCAGGAGGAAAAGCTCAATTCAAACACCAGCATGGTTTGTTACTTTAAGACTTTTTAAATTCTGTCAAATGTGATTTTGCCTTTTTGTTTCTTTATGAATCATACAACCACATTTCCAAATAGCGTTTAAACCCCTGAGACAAACAAACCAAAGGACATGTTGAAATATATTTACCAATAATATCTGATCCAGTTCTCTCCCGTGGCTTTTGTGAGTCAGACCTCTCTCTGCGTGACATCATGTTGCCATAGTAACAAACAAGGAGACAACCGCGTCAGCGGATTGACTTTCACCATAATTGAAACAACCTTTTTTTAGAGTTAGCCTCATTTCAATATGAAAGTAACTGTAAACAAGATGCGGATAAAAGCGGACATACATTAACCTTGTATTCTCCTCTGAACCAGCTCTTTTAGTGGCCAGCTGTTTGATTAAGGCTGAATGAGGATTCCAGATGTGTTCTCAAGTGACTCGGCTCCCATAATGAACAAATGAAACCTATTTCGTCTCAGCCTCTGTCTGTAAAGCTTTTCTTCTTTATTATTTCACCGCGCTTTGGTCATGGCTGGTTGAGATCTGTTTTCCAACCTAATCCCTGACGCCTTGTACAGTCTGGCTGTCACTGCCGGGCGCTCACATATACTCATACATTTTAACACGTACACACACACACACACACACAAACACAAACACACACACACACACACACACACACACACACACACACACACACACACACACACACACACACACACACACACACACACACACACACACACACACACACACACACACACACACACACACAGTTTGTCTGTCTCTGTGGGTAGCATGCTAAAATTCCATTTAAGCATGTTCTCATTGATGAGCATCCTTTTTGTCCTTGTTCATAATGAGGTTTGCCTGGTGAATAGAAATGGCAGAACTGTTACAGCAAAGGAAAACCAAAGCGAACGACACACAAAGGGAACATGCTCTACGCAGCTAAACATTGGCTAGCTAGAAGCCATTTACAGGCTCCATGCTGTGAATGCCAGTTGTGTTTTCTACAAGTCTTCCTGTGTGGATGATTTCTAGATTTTAAGCATGGCTTGGATGTGTAAATCAATGATGTGCAACACAGACTTGAATGTAAGAGAAAAATTCTGTCACCGATCGTTTTGGGTGTGGGAAGAGAAGAGGAGGGGTGTGTTGAAAAGCAGAGTAGGGGGTGTGTGCGTGTTACTCCTGGGGCGATACTGTAAAAAGGTCTAATTGAATCTGCGGAGAAGAGGTGTCATATGCGTGTCAGCAAGCTGTAGCAGTTGTTGAATCAGACCAGAATAACTGCCGGGCTTGTCACCCGAGGTTAAAAAAAAGTGAACAAGGACAGCATTGTTTGTCTACATGTGTGCTTTTAAGAATTAGTTCAATTTGTCAATAAGAAGCCCTTCATTATTAACCTAATAAAAGTCTACCATCCACAGCAATAGTTGACTTCACTGTCACTGTTCAGTTGTGTTTACATGACACAACCTTTAAAAACACATGTGTAATTTATGTGATTTATACATTATATATGTATATTCTTCGTTCTTTGAACTGTGTCATGATGAACCCATGGTGGTGTTGTTTGTGAAGTTATGACCTCAGTGTTTCCACCTTGTGCAAAGTGGGTGTAGGTCAGTTAATAGATCTTCCATGGATAATTTTCATTTCTCCATCAATCAAATACTGCCAAAAAGCAACTAGAGAATTTGAAGATGGATATTCACATTCAATATAATATGTTGAAGTTCTTGAAGTAGGCCTTTTCTGGAGTTTATACTACCTAAAGCTTTGGGTTATGTTAAGATTGACTATGTGAAACTGAGTGTTTGTGTCCCCATGTGATTTCTTGTGTGCTTTCAGCATAGAGGTCCAGTTCCTGAGCATATCATTCTAAGCAGAACTTCCGTTTCCACTCCTAACAATAGAGGCAACTTCCTGGTTTATCGCATCATTTCCTGTCTCAGTTCTAATACCGTCTCACACCATAGTGTCCGCTCGAAGAAAGACTGGGAAATCCACCCATGACCCATAAAGAAATCGAGGACAGGGTCAAGCTATAAGGTTCAGGCAAAGCTAATCTAATTTTATGAAATTAACGCAGTGATTTCTGTCTTTTTTACCCTATAAACATTTACTTTACATTTAGCCCGGGGATCACATCTGGTCATAGTGTTCACAATAAACTCAAATGCTACATTTATACAACGGTAATTTCCAATGTATCTCAGATTTTGAAGCAATGTCAAATTGTGTTTCTATTCAATGGTTTAGGTCAACTATTTATGAAAAAAGGGGTTGATAGGGAGGAGTTATTATCTTTCCTTTCAAAGAGACACTTTTCAAGGCTCTGAGTGAGTGTGATATAATATATTTAATATGTGACCTCACAGGATTTTAGGATTTGTACATTGGAATAAAACAATACAATTTTGATTAACTGACTAGCCCGTGCAAGCTGTAAAATCAATATTGATTTGCTTGCCTTCATGTTTGTGTGTTTGGGTGTGTTTGTGTCTGTGTGTGTGTGTGTGTGTGTGTGTTATTGTGCACAAAGGAGGGATTTCAAGAAGGGCTTTTACAGGGATTATCTGCCATCTTCATGTTTTCGCGGATCAAAGGCTTGTGGGGCTGCTCGGGTGGTCTAGTGTGTCCAGAAGAACAAATGAATCTTACAGTCCAACTTTTAACAGCGTGCTCCTCTCTCTCATCCATGGTTTTATTTAAAATCCCATGTTAGGCGTGCTTTCAAGAAAACTCAACAATGACAAAACCATGGCGCTCTACATAGTTGTGTTTCTTCATTGTTGAATAAAGTCATGCCAGCAGGGCTGAATCCCTCTGTAGGGTTTGGGCTGGGAAGTTGCCTGATACACCTGGCCCACAGCCTTGTTTACAGCAGCTGCAGAGTGTGATGAAGGCTGCAAAGACTAGCTGTGTGCTTCGGGACATGATGCAGGCAAGTCAGAATGGGACAGGCCGAGCTAAAACACTGCTGACAAGTTAATCTGGTCTCTGCTCTTCATCCAACACTCACGCCCATACCAGTGATGTGGAGAAAACTGAACCCAAGGGTGATGACAAAGACTTACATGGGGCTTATTGTTGCCTTTTAACTCCCTCATACATTTCATCTTGCCTGGGGACTAATGAAAACCTTCTTATAGTGCCATGTAGCAATGATTCTCTGATTGTTTGTAATCTTCCTGGCTGATTTCAGCTTCCATCATATGTAATCATATCAAGTTTGGCATAAAGTAAATGTAGAAAATCTTCGAGCATTTGGCCATGTATGGACTCATCAGCATCCAGTGAAGGGCTTGATACCAAAATGAATTATACAGAATGCCAAAAAGCCGATGGAATAGAGCTGTTTGTGTAATTCTATAGAATAGGACATTTTAAAGAGCTGGGATCACAGCTGTCTTGACTTTTACAATGACTCAACTTTCATTTAAAATCAAAATCCATCTAATAGGAATGACATTCTGCCATTGCAATGATTTTGGGCAGAGAATTCAATACAGCCTGTCAATGGAAGGCTAAATTAGAGCCGGAGACTTTTATTGAGGATGTCATTAGGTAAAACTGTTTGCGCCTATTGGCACCGGATTAGTGACTCATAGTGTGTTCATAGTTCAAGTTTCAGAAAAATGCATTTCCTCATAACCCATTAAAACCTGTGCTGTCATAGCACCCTTGTAATTATTCCATTAATTGGAATAATTTTAGTCATACATCTGTAAGAGTGTTGGATGTTATACTTGAAAAATAAATCTTTAAGTACGTTTTATTCTTTAGCATTTGTTTACTGTCCGTACAGGAGGTGTATATGGAGACAAAATCAACTCTTCCAGTCTGTATAATTTTGTGCAATCAAAGACAATGGCGATGACGAACTTTAAGCAAAGTAATCAACTTCGTCTGGGTGTGTGTGTCTAGCTCCACTCAGCCTTTTTTTCATTCTTTGTTTTCTGAACCTGACACTGCTCAGTTGGCTTTTCTGGCGAAAGACTGAGCGAGGGGAAACACAGAACCTACCGATGGAGCCAGTTCTTTAATGGGAAGCGCATTGCAGCCTGCGATGTGCTGTTGTAAGCCTTAATATGAGTTGCCCATATGCATTATGCTGATGGATGGATCAGATTTTGCTTTATTGTTTTTTTCCAGCAATTGCCAGTGTCATTTTAGAACTATATGTTTGTCTTTGTGATTGTGTTTAATCTTATTCTGTACACACTGAAGCCTGGATCTGTTTGTATTCTTCTCCTTTGTTCGTAACAGTTGTGTGTGCGCGCAGTCCTGTGTGCATGTGCATAGTCACAGCTTGTGTAGCTCTGTGCCAGTATGTGCCACAGTGAGTGCTGAAGATTAGCAAGAGCATCAAAGCGTGAATCAGTGAAGCAGTGTTAGCGCAATGTCTGAGTGTACTGCCCCCTAGCCTTCTGTCATCGGCCACACCTAGTGGAGAACAAAGGGAGCGGAGACTGGCACTGACTGGAGTATGGAGAAACGAGGGAGGAGAGTGGGAAGCAAAAGACAAAAGATTAAAAACACTTGGGATAAAAAAGACCTGGCAGGAATAGGAGTGAGAACGAAATGAAGGCTTATTACAGGGTTTTTCCTGCTTTGAAATGGATTTTTGGCTGTTCTTTTGTCCGCTAGAGCCAGATGATGTCACTCATAAATGTTCATATTAGTAATGGCAAAAGCTGCCCCAGTGTTCGGTAGTGTGCTTTATAAAGGTAGATTCAAGACATTTCACTACCTTGTTAATGTCATTTAGATTGAAGTAGAAGCCCAATGTTACCATTCACAAAAGGCTCAATAGTTTCAACACTTTCAATCTTTAGCCCCGAGGAACAACAGTTGTATCAACTGTGATACTGGAGCTACTGCTGAATGTGTTTCCAACCAGAATTATAAGAAGAATATATCAAAACAAAGCTGGAATTTGTGGAAAATCTTGAACAAAGCTGATCATTTCCAGCTGTTCATCACTAAAATCCATTGTTTACAGTATGGGTGCTGCATATGTGTGTTTTCTCTTTGTGCAACAGCAGGAGTTGAACTAAATTTTGGTTTGTGGTTCATTTGCAAGCCACATCACCATCCCGTTTCCACTGTCAGAGCTGGTTGCATTTCAAGAACCTAACACTTTTAAATGCTTAGATTAAGATTAAGAAAAACACACAAGTTACCAAAACAACAATAGTGCTTTTGCGTGTGTTCCTGGGAGGCCAATGAAACTGAGGATTGGTTACTTTCCAGCAGGGCGGTTCCACCACTGCTAAATGGATGTAGCAGAGGAAACACAGTGCATCCTAAAGTAACTAAAATAAAATAAAAATCAACCAGAAATATTTTTGGGGTTCTATACCTCGGTCCAAACCAAAATGAGAGTGGATTTTTACCAAAACAACATTTAGAAATGAATGTGACACACCCCATCTGTGAAGAAATGGACAGTTAACTGTAACCAAAACTGTAGAAGGAAATAAATGCGTATTGAAAAATGCTTGTAATGCAGAAGCATGTATAAAGCTGGAGTTGAAGGAAAACCAGAACAGAATAGTTTATATAGAATTAGTTAATTGGATTGCAAAGAAATTCAATAAACGAGAAGTGGAAGGGGAAAACAAATCATTGCGGTTAAACGAACAATTACCCAAGCTTTCCTAGTTTAACTCTTTGCAAAGATTATTGCACATATGGCATTAGAAGTTAAAACCAGGGGGAACAAATGTCAATAAAAACAGAGTCAGGAGACTGGATGGGTACAGACAGAGAGAGAGAGAGGCCAAGGAGACGAGATTGAATGGACAAGGATCGACAAAGAAACTCGAGGAAGAGATGAGGAAGTGTTAAGGAGAATAAAAAAAGGAAACACTTATAAAGGAAAATACCCTTTCAGTGCAGAGATGGGCCAACATCGAGGAACCTTGGTAAAGTTTAAGTTGGCCCTCACACACAAGGCACCATTGTACGTCTATAGTGGCTCGCTAACTGGGTTTGACAGGCTTGTTTTTACTTGCCCCCTGGGGGAACAATGTGTTTGAGATAGAAATACAGGGGCATTTTGTTTCTACATCATCCAAGAAGCGGCTGTACGTTCCTTCAGTGCAATCGCTTTCCATGCTTCACTCAGGAGAGACGCAGGAGGGATATTTATCTTCGCGAGGGCAAATGTTTGCTTGCTGGGGGTGTGCTACCAAGTGTGACATCAAGTCGGTCCATGGATGTTTTTCTTTGTAGTTCTAAATGAAAGAAAGCTAAATCGCTGCTGAAGGAGATGTCACAACAGAGGCACATACAGTATACACCCATGCATGCATTCAGTAAAAAGGAGCACTTCATTGTGGGGGTATGCACGTGTCAAGGCAGTGTAGTTAATCCACAGGGGGAAAGCGGTGTGCAGAGTCAACACAGTATCTGTAATCAAAGAGAAAACCAATACGATTTTAAACACAACAGGGACCTCCTCTTCCTCTCCCTCACCGTAGCTTGGTTTTCCTTCTTTCCTCTCCGTCTTTTTCATCCCTCTATCCCTATCTTTCTCTTTCTGCCATTGTGTCTTATCCCTCTTTTGTTGTTGCAGTTGTATCAGTTGTCCCTCTCTCATTCTCCTTTTGTAAGTGCTGAGCTGAGCTAAATATGACCCTGGTGATAGGGAGCTCTGCTTGCTGGCTAAGGTACGATGCGGCTATCTAAGCTGAAGGGGGGGGGGGGGGGGGGGGTTTGGGGGTGAGAAAAACACCATCATGTGGATGCCTCTTGGAGGTCAAGTAAATACATTAAAGCAAATAGAGAGGAAGCGTGAGCAGAAGCTGTTTTTGGCAGCAGTGTATTAAAGTGGGGGTTGGGGAAAAAGGGGGGGCTACGGGATGCAAATCTGTCATAGCAGGTGCCTGTTGGGAGAAATGGTGAATGCAACATTTGGGGTTTAGGCACAGAGGCAAAGAAGTCCGTCCAAGCTTATATTTACTTAATAATATGTGTTAGAGGGGCTCAATGACTTTAACCTCTTTGAAGTACTGTTTACTGAATCTTTAGATCTCCGCCCTCCCTTCATCTTAAACTCTGCCCCTGCTCTCCTCCCACTTCTGAAATCTAAATCCACTCAAACGTTGCTTTGATCTGGGTAATAATCTGCACCAACCCCACTCCACCGCCTCCTTTCAGCCGTCTCCCAGGCAGCCTTGGTGTGACCAGCCATGTGATAGCTGGGACCCCATCATTTCCCATAACCGTGTGGCTTAGTGCATCTTAGTCAGCACCTCCTACCTTGACCCTCTTGGCTTACTGTGTTGGAGGTCTGTTTACCCCGTGACTTTAAGAAAATCTCGCCTCTAACTCACAGCTAAACCTCTCAACCTTCATCGCCTGTCCTCAGATCCTTTATGGGGGACAACTAACCTAAAAGTAACATGTAAGTCACATAAATACAATCCAATTTTCTACATTGCACACTTCAAATTCATAAATCATATTCTGTCATCAACTTTTTTTCGGTGTAGTGTTAATTCTACTTCATTGTCTTTGACTTTCCGTTCATCCCCTATGCTGTGACTTCCTAAACCCTCTATACACATTTCCTAAACAGCACATTAGTTCAGCTCACGTTCTCCGTCCCTTGCTATCCACCTTTCCTCACGCACACTACTTATCCCAAGAATTTCCATTCCCTCCCCGACGCATATTGTACCCGACTTTTTCACCTCATCCTTCAGTATCAAACCCATTAGTGGAATCTTTCTATCATACCTTACAGTCATGACTTCTGTTTACACCTCCTTCTTTTTGGCTCTCTTGGTACGCAATGACAGGTGCATCATGATTTACACAGCAGAGTGCAGCTGAACCTGTCCACTGAGATGTGGCCTGCATTGGAAAGTGGAAATAGCATCTGCGTTGCCACTGGTCTCCCCCTTTTCTTGATTTTCACCCCTCAAGACACATTTGTACATTTAATAAGTATTTCCCAAATTGGGCTCAATCCAACCTAATCTTTTGTAAACATTTCCAGAAACATGTTTTTTTGTACGTACTAAGACAAATTGGCTAAAACTTTGTGCATGAGGTAATCAGTTTTGAGCTTTAATTGTTTTCTTAGCTGTAATGATGTCATAGACTGATTCAGCACAGTAAATGAACGCAGCAGAGACACAGATAACATGAAAGATGGAGTGATGAAGATAGAAAAGTCCCCCCAATTAATCAGAGTCACTGGAGTCTCATTATTTCTTTCTTTGAAGCTAAAGTCTCTCTATGTGGAGACCGTTCAGCGTTAAATTAATCTTCATTCCAGCTTATCTTCTGCTTCTTCGCCTCTGTTAAAGCAATTAAGATTTTCAGCTTCCCAACACTCAGACAAAGCAACTGTCTAAGCATTCAACATTCCTATGAATACCTGTGGTGTGCTTTTAAGGTTTTTTATTAGAGACAATGGAGCAATCTGTGGCTCGGGCCTTGTCTGCACAGTTCATGTCTGCAGTGTTTGGGCTACTGCTGTGCCATACAGTTCTTGCAGAGTCTTTGTGCTGAGAAGTCATTTCCCAAGGAGCTGACTGATGATGTGCGGACGTGCAGCTGATTTAAGACTTCTTTCCACACGTATGTAGGTGTGCAACACTAACCCCCTTCTCTTTTTTCTTTCACATTCTGTCTCTATCCCCTTTTCTTCATCCCGCCTGATTCGCTCACGGCAGGAGTTGGCTGTGTTTCTGACCCCAGGGCTGCATCATGCCTAGCCAACCTGTTTTTCTTGGAAATTCCAGTTGGCTGAGCTAGCCGTGGAGGATGGGATGATAATGTGGAGGCAGGCTGTGCACATGTGTTGTACCTCTATTCACTCATCAATGTTCCTTTAATGGAACCACGTGTGTTTTAGGATTTTAAGCTACCTCCGGTGCTTGCTTTAATCTGATAGGTTCCCTGCTGTTTTGCCGAGCCATCACTGTCCAAAATGCCCGTCTTTTGTTTGTGCTGAAATCAGAGGGACAGAGAAAAAAAAAAACACAATGAATATCGCAGGCCCAAAGGAACAATTAACTTCAATCCTCGCTCAGCAAAAACTGTTGAGATGAGATTAATAGTGTGAGGACCTAATAAAGGAAAAACAAAAAAGCAACTAAAGTAGCCTCAGACAGAACTGTTTATCCAGAGAATAACTTGGCTGCCTATATAAGCACTGTCAAAATTCTGGGTATCAGGCTTTTGGCCCACTCAAACCTTGATTTAACAGGTGCTTTAAGAATCAGGACTGTGTTCCCCGCCACTTCCTCATATTTTCCTTGCATATGCAGAGTCAGGAAATTAATTTAACAAGGATAAGCTAGTTTTTCACCCCCTCAGGCTGTGTATGAAAATGAAATCACAGTATCTAATATCTTCCCCCACAAATACACATCGAGACTCTTTAAGTCTCTGTGGGTCAATTTAGTTTAGTGGTTGTGTCGGCGTATGTGTGTTTGTGCGTGTGTCTGTGTGTGTGTGAGAGACAAGGGTTTGGATAGTGGACCTTCAGCAGAATAAAGTTAATCAATAGAATTCATTAAGATGTAATTGCTTTCACTGTTTCAGCAGCAGTGTGTGGCTCAGTATGAGTGCATACTCATATGAGTGTGTCTTTGTGTGTGTGGGATAATGACAATTATCTGTTTTATCAGTACCTAGTGGCCTATAAATCGCTAAAGCGTGCAGCAGCAAGAGCTTGTGACCTTTCATGGGACCCAGTTGTTTAACCTTCTCAACATTACATTCTCTAACTGTGTTTAGTTTCGTCTTGCATTCGACCCTCATGGTAAGGAGCATTAACGCAGACAGAAGATCCTCTATTTGTTTCTCTCAACGGCCATCGAGCAGGTGACCCATCTTTGACTCTGGCTGTGGTTCAGGCCTGGGTCAATGAGAGGCTAATCCAGTTATCATTCATAGCTGCTTGTTACTCCTAACTGCACAATCAACTTAACTCCATTGTCAGTCTGAGGTCCAGTGTTAGCTTCCGTTAATCTTTGCTGCTTGTTGTTTGACCCTTGTCGTGCACATGACCATGGAAAATGCACAAGTTCAGAGGCATGTTCAGTTACATACAGCCTGAACAGAGAGGATCAGATACGCATTAATGCACATGAGTTTTGGTTACACAACATTACTGTAAGCTGGGGAAGATCTTAACAGATGTCTGCATTCATTCGGAATAAAAATGTCTGTAGAAGAGCAAAGATACTGAGGCATGAACAGCATCAGGCAAGAACACATTCAGAAAATGACAATGCTTGTATTGTGCAGAGAGAGTTTGACTAATAATGCCACATGGATTCACCTACAGGCCTATAAAGGGTTTATCTTTCTCCTGACCTTAGTTTCACCCTTGTTTAAATTACTTTAATAATGCTATGTTCTTTATGTACTTATGTGGACCACTGATTTACTTTGTTATGTTTAACTTTACCGTTTGAAGTGTGCCAATTCAATATAAATCATACAGGCCTTTGATTGTTTTGGAGCTGCTGTGCCTCTCTGCAGTCAACAACTACCAGAGAAACCCAACTCCAGATGTCAGCTCAAAGCTTAGAGGGGGTGCTCCTGCTATCCTTTACCATTGTCACTTCACTGAGGCGGGGGTCACTAACTGCCTGACCTCTTGCCCAACAAGGGAAAGAGGGAGAGACATGGAAAAACTACAGAAATAGACAAGTAATTCAGGTGTGAAAAGCAGAATTACACAAAGATGAGAGACGATATGTAAACACAGAGCTACTTAAGTGTGTTTTGTGTGCTAGTGTGCCTTTCTAAATAACTAAAAAGTAAGTAAGATTATCGCTGCAGAACCCAAGTGTGTCACATCATGCATGACTTGAGTCCAGGCTGCCACACTTTTCCTTTTTGTACAAAGTAACGGGGTGTTGCTTTCTCCAATTTGTTTCAGTGACACATTCATGCACCACTAGTTGTGGCATGCTACACATATACAAACACACACACACAAACCCTCTCTGGGGGTCACGGAAAGAAAGGCACAGCTGCAAGTTTGGTTCACCTTTGACCCTTTAGACTCTCATTGATTTGATCATTCACACTCATGTGCTCAGACTTGCAGTTGGTATCCTTGTTCCTAATCTTGACAGATGAGTATCCTCTCTGTATAATCATATCTGGAAGACAGAAAGGTGGTTTAGTATGTCTTAATGATAAACACACTCAGCCTTATTACTGTTAACCTCCCACAGAGCGGCGTGTTGGTTTACAGATAGAGACATGAAATGACACTGAAATGTAAATGTTTGTACGGAGAAAGTCAGCCTTCAACTAGCATGGAAGCTTGTAAGCATCTCAAAAAAGAAGCCCGCTGTTCCACAGAGAGGGACTTGGTTTCAATCAGGTTCACTTTATAAAGCTATGATTTAGTTTGAATTGGAAACATGTCAGTGTAGAATCCTTTAACTCAACTTTGGCTAGATTTATTGTATTCTGAGCCCCTAGGCAGTGAAAGTAATAGATAAATAATGTAATAAGTCTTTGAGTTAAAGGCTTCCATCTGGCAACGCATGACAATGCCCTAACCATGGCAGTGCCGTGGGCGTAAGACAAAGGAGTCGTGCGGTGGTGACAAATGATTTTTGGAGTTTACCTCTGTGTTTGTATGAGCTATGCCATTTTTATCTGTCATGTTTTGAGTTATTGGTGGAGAGTGGGGAGTATGTGTGGCTTTTTAGTGAGTTGTGTTTAGGTTCTCTGCTCAAACAAGGCTGAACCTCAGAAGAAAAATGCCTAGTAGTCACATTCAGTTGATACATTCAAAAATCCCCAAGTTCCTTGAGGTTGTACCAGCAAATTACATTTTAAAAATAGCATATTAAATAAAAATGTTTTTTTCTTCAAACATGGAAGCTAAACCTCAATTTTTATTGTTCTCTGGCTCAAATTAGTACAGATATGGCAGTGCATATTTGTTGGCAATTAGAAAAATGCATCAGCTATACTGGAAACTCAACATTATTTGGCTGGGGTCTGGTGTTAATTAGCTTACACCCATTGTCCTTAGTGTTACAGATCACTGTTGACATGGTGACTGATGAGGCTATGATGAAACTGTCCCATGGCCTCAGGAATCACATCCAGGAAGCATGCCTAAATGGGCGAAGGCTTAGAGACACTATTTTGCTTAAGTGGAGCGAAGCCTTGCAATCAAAAGGGATAAGCATGAACCTTTTGTGTTGCAAGGTCTTATGGGTATCTCAATTTGCTAATGAACTTTCACCTGGTTGTTGAGTGGGAAGGAGTTTTGCTCTTGGCCACAGATTAAAACACTTTGTTTAATAATCTCAAGCTATTATTGAAAAGTGGGTAATCATGTTTATTTAAGACTGTACAATATCAGCTTCATCAGTAAAGGCTCACCCACTAACTGTAAACAGGAAGATAACATAAAACCCCGCTATGGTACTAGTTCAAAGGTTTTTCCAAGATTTTGTTTTCATTTTGATCATTGTTGCTGATGAAAGAAACTTACTTGTGACACTATGACTTCCAGCAGCTGTGTTCATGATAGATTGTTCAAATCACACCTATTGATTTCCTCTTTTGTGTGATTTTTGCTCTCACAGATGGACTAATCAATACCAATAACCAGAACTGCTCACTGTGTCTGCCCACGGAGCACACACACAGGCACACACTCATGCACACTCTTAGATTGGGTGTCATAACTCAACATTAGCCAATTTACAAAGCCCACAAAATGGTTGACAGATGGATCCTGTGCTTTAGAATAAACCATCTTCTAGTCTTTTTATCCTACTCCCTTGACATGTTTTGAAGAAACACAAATTGGTAACAATAATCATCAACAGGACGCTCAGCCTCAAATTCCAAGTGCCTGCTCCCAAAGATATATTCTTAAGTGGTCTGAGAGTCCCACACACTTGTCAAAGAGTAAATAAAATCCTGTGGTGTCCCAGTAGAGGAAAAAAAAACAAAAAAAAACAGATTCCACACTCAGTCTCTTTGTCAAGTTTTTATTGGATAAACCACGGCAATGCCCAACATTTATATATAACACATAGCTTCTTCCATTCTGGATGAAATGCTGCAGCAGAAACACAGATGCATCCTCCTAAACACATACTGCTATTTTAGCTAGATAGAGGATTCAAAATTACCCCGAGCGGTGTCCCAGAGGCAACGGTGGGCTGTCAATCATACCTCCTCTCATTCATCCAAAACGCCCTATCGCTCAGACAGTGTGACACAGCGGTCCCCTGTCTGAGGTTCACGGCAAGTCAGCCTGGGTGCTTTCTCTCACTCCTTAATTACTGTTTTCTCTTCACCTCTGGAGCTAAATTGCAACTGGAAGACAATAAGAGATACTTAACGCTCACTTTATATCACAGACCTCACTGTGTAAATCAAAGCTGATGGCGTAGAGAAACCTTTCTGTTGTCCCTGTTTTAGCAGCTTTTGCTTCACTTATGCAGCGTTTTACAATTTCAGAATACATAAAACAGAAGAGTTGTGCTGTTTGTCAAACATGGAACATGGTTGAGCCTCATTAAGCACACAGATGTCTGAATTTGATTGCAGATGCAGGATCAGTTACAACGGTGCAATGTTGACTTGCTTAATTGTGCTTTATGAAAACAACAGTCTTAATAATTGTTGGCCATATTGCCTCTATCGCGTGCAGACCATTTCATGACCACAACCATGAATATGTAGTTAGTAACTTGTATTTCTCTCTATGGGTGGTCAGCAGGCACATTCACCCTTTAACTTTGACATCTGACCTCAAGCTCCTCATTAGCTTCTCTGTTAGCGGATAGCGACAATAAAATGTATGGTATTTCCCACATATTTACTTCTGATGCTGGCAGCTGCTGCACCAGCCAGAAGGAGTCTTGCTGATGCCATGGACACAGACAGGGTTTAAACAGCTATAAATATTAACAGTAAGTAAAAAATAGGGTTGATTTCTGCGCTGATTAGGCCAGCTGTCACTCATGGCCCACGGGATTTACTTTGAAAACAATCTACAAAGGGTGGGTGCACGGCACACACACACACACACACATATAGTAGACAGCATACACACACAGTTGTACACTCAGGTTAAGGGTTGCCACATTGCAGAGCTTTGCGCAAGATATGATCACCACCATCTAAATCCCCCTGCTTCTCTTATCACTCCTCCAGAGTCCAGTAAGGTGATGTCATCCCTCATTGTGTTCCCTCTAGCCCTCTGTCCATGCCTGTAACTAGCTTGTTATCTCCCTCAGACGTCACTTTAAACCCCCATTCACCAACGACTTCCTCTCCTTCAAAGATGCCATTTCAGACACAGGGATGAGAAACAATCCTCAGACATAAATGTGAGATGACTCGACTTGTGTATATGTCTGAACAACAGCTCCTGTGTCCTTTAAAATGTGAACAACTTCCTAACACACACCACATGACTGCATGTTAAACTCCATTGGCTGAAGCTGTAACTCCATGGTATAGTTCTCTGTTTACTACTGTAAGTGTTGAACATCAGATGTGTCCTGCTCTGTCTGTGTGTGTACACGAGTAATGTATGGCAGACAGAAAGGGAAAGTCACAGAGACTTTTTAGCGGTCATCATCCCTTATTATGTTCATTAATATTATTAGCATTCTTTCTTCCAAATATAGAAGTCATTCTCTGTTGCTCTGTCTTTTTCGCCTCCCTCCCCTTCGGTGGTTTGATGTTCCTAATCATTTCCAGCCGTGAACTCCACATGAAAGACAACAAGCACTTGCCGTAATAGGGTGGTGAAAGAACGAGCGAGAGAGAGGATAGAAAAGAGGGGAGAAGCTAGAGGAGAAAGGGGAGGTCAGGGGAGGAATGGAGATTGAATGAGAAGCGAGATGAAGCCCCGGTCCTCCTCGTTCCCATTTCAAGGTCTTATGTTATCATTAGCCCTGCCTTTTGTTCCTTTGCCAAACTATTTCCCCCTCTCTCCGACCTTCCCCTCCCTTCTTTTCTTCCCTGCCATATATCTTAATTGTACCCGTAGAGTCTCAGCTCATTGGCCACAGAGAGGCAGAAATTGATTTGGAGACTTAGCAATGTCTAATATAAGGAATGTGGCTCACTGGAGAGCAAAGGAATGTGTCAGCGAAGAGTAAGAACTATAAATGAATGCCTTATATCCCTCCAACACATTATTGCCTTTAAACTCAGACTCCTATTTCAGTTTGTTGTTAATAACTTCAGCTTGTGTGCAATTATCTAACAATGAGGCATTCCAGTCTATCATGCTCTTTTATGGTCATTGCTGCCGCTTTTAAAGGATCATTCAAGTTTATTTTAAACTTTTTACCGGCTTGGGACACATTTTTCTTAGTTTCTGCCATTTTTCATCAGTAATAAAAAAGGTTGTGATCATCAAGTTAATTTCCAAGATCTGGGAAGGCAGTGACATCCCTTAGAATTAATTCAAAAATGAGCATTCATGGTAAACGAACAGCTAGGAACCAAACTTGAAACATAAAATTAAGAAAAATGGCAAAAAACTATTTAAATAAGGAGTATCTAATTCAGGTCAATGTCAGGAAAGAGTCAGAGTATATTATATTTTAGTCGCAATAGCCGTATACACAGTATAAGTTATTGCTGATACTATTAATTAAGACACAAGTTTCAATGAAATCGAATCATCCTTTAATGCTGCATCATGTTAAAACATGTGTATTAATTAACGGATTCGTCTTGGCCTTATGGACCTCTAAGATGATAATTACTTCATAAACATGCGGGCCTGGCACCAGTCAGTGGAAGAGTAGTTAATGTTGGGACAACTCTCTGCGTTTTACAGGTTTTACTATTAAAGCCTATAGAACCTCTTTCACTCTCCCCCTCTATCATGAGAAGCTATAAAAGTCCAGAGCCGCAGCTGCGTCTAAGGAGCCGCACGCAGACTCCCTCCGACATCAACTGATGTTTTACAGAGACAGACTGCAGAGAACAGCAGGATCCACCTGGACCAGCGCCCACATCTGGAGAATCTGAGAATAGAGGAGAGGAAGGGAGAGAGGAGGTGCAACACAGCAAAAGGGATAAACACACAGGTTTAATTAAGGCCATAATGTGAAGGAGGAAAAACATAATCCAGTATAGAACTATAAGCCAAATAAAACCTGGGACAATTGAGTTGATGCTATATCTGTCATTCACTGAGGTTTGATGAGACGTGGACGTTACAGTGTAGAAGGTTTCGGTCGTGTTTGCCTACTGGTATCAGGCTGGCTGTAGAGGGGATATGAATTGGTCCAGAAACACCTGACTTTTACCCAAAGAGGCCTTTTTTCTTGTCCCATCTAAAACTCGTAATCAACTTTGACTTATTTGTAACAAAGCTGCTCTTAAGTAATGCAACTTCTGTAGTTAATTTAACCCAAACCAATATTTTTTCCCAGACCTAAACAAGTAGCATGGTTGCTTAACATTCCTGGACATTCGTAGGAAAACGTGAACAAATTAATGACTGTTTTAATTTATCATGCCAACAGTTGTATAATGAAATATGGCATTAGACGCTACCACATTTCAGATAGAAAACCGTCTTACCTTACGGATGAAATACCTCGACTGACTGACACTGACTTTGGGGATGTGTATGAGCTTTAAGAGGTTTGGATGTGTATCTTAGATAGAAGTGGTCTCTCGTATAAAAGCTTGTCCATGTATCTGCAGAAAGAGAATGATAGTGACTGTGGAGACTATACGAAGGCTAAGTGGAAAGGTAGATAGACAAAGAAACAGAAAGAAAGAATGCTTGTAAAGACGAGTGGGGCAAATGAATGATGAGGAAGGGATCTTTGCTAATGCTCCAGTGAGTGATTGCTCCTCTATCTAGTGTCCCAGCCGGAGATGAATTGCTCTCTTAGGACAAAAACCTTCAGTCAGGAGTCCTGGCAGAATCCGATACTCGGCACGCTCTTCCTGACTGTTTTTCACATAGTGGATGACTTGTGCTGAGCTAGAGTGTGGCTTTTAACAGAGTGGTCGCTCAATGAACTACACGATAGGTAAATCAAAGTACAGCTGAAAAATCCTGAGCTGGAAGCACGCTGGTTGAATTTATGTTTCATGTATTACAAGTTCAGATAGTTGGCAGATGCTTAACAGAAGTGTTTTCTCGAAATGGTTTGAGTTTTCATGATTTTTCCATTGATAAATGTTTTGAAAGGCCAATACCGTAAAATTGAAAAAGGGAACTCCACATCTGGAGCGTCGTATAATGCACGTTAGAAGTGATTTTAAACTTTAAATTATTACTTTGTCGTAGGTCAGCTTTTTTTAAGAGACATATTTAAGCCATGTTCCTGTCAGAGGATATCTATACATCTTTTAACATCACGTGTGATATCAGAGCTTCCACAGAAAATAACCATATTCGCAGTACTGCACGTTTAAGCCCATTACCTTCAAATTGTGTATACTTAGCAATACTGCAGACCATTTTCCAAAGTGAAACCACACTCCAGGCATTCACCACCTTCCAGGCAACCATCAGTTTCAGTTAAGGCAAATAATGTATGAAAGTCAACTTGCAAAACCACCATCATGACCCTTTAATATAATAGTGACCGCCATAGGATGTGAATGTTTTTTCTTTTTTGACTACATTTGTAAATCCTGCATCATCCAAAATAAATCACAGCCAGAAATAACTTTAGAGGTTCACTGGCATGCTCCAGGGCATTACAAAAACACTGGGTCCAAACTTTTGACCTTGCAGTTTAAACCAGGCCTTTTTAACAACCAGACCACCCTGCCATTGACGTTTGCATCCTAAAATCTGTGTAAATGCTGAAGATCCCACAAATGTCAAGCAGACAAGCAAGCATATATACCTGCTATATAGGGCAGGAGAGATTTAGATGTTGAAAGGCATTAGCTGCTGTCTGTGTATGTATTGCGATGAAGTTATATGTTTATCACAGCGGGAAACCTCTGGGGAGTGGATGAGGAATAGGTGTACAGACTCGAGACTGGCTGGCTGCTCATGCCTCTGAGAGAACGCTCTGGCGTGGGAGTAGTTCCTCCTTGGCAAACACCCTCGTCTGGCTCACCAGATCGCTTGATTTAAGAAGACATGTCGACCGCGTGTGTTTACTAGATAATCTTATTGGCGCAACACTCTGCTACTTTTTTGAGTTGAGATAAGTGCTGTAGGTGCAGGATACTAAACATGTGCGATAATGTATTGAATCGGCATGTCAGTCTGGCCTGTGCAGTTTAAAGTGAACATTGGTGCTGTGCTGTCAGATGGATTGACAGGACGGAAATGTACTGATGACAGACTTCTTACAAGCTCCTCTCTTTTCACAGAGGGCTGACATGATTTTTTCCTGCTATACATTTTCAAAATGTTGTGCTGTGAAAAAAAAACAGACATGTGTTCCAGTTTCGGAGGCTTTCTCTGTGTCTTTTTCTGTCCCTCTTGCATTTGCTGTTCTTTTTTTGTTCTACTTCAACAGTCACAAAGTATGAAACCTCTAGTTGTATGTTACAGCAGAAAACCCCAAATCCTTATATTTTTTATTTTATAGCTCCGAAAGTTCCATGAAAATGTACAACCTTTGTTTTTCTTGCATATTTTTTAGAGCATGAAGAATCCATACCATACTGCTGTGGGTTTTCTAAATTTTAAAGTCTGTGGAGAATCAATGTCCTGCTCTCCTTCTTGTTCGCAGCCTATATGCGTTTACCAGTCCAAGCATCTATATAAAAAGTACATCCAAGCATGTGCCCAACCGATTTATTGTCATATAAACCTGTAAAAATACAGTCATGTCTCTTTTGCTCCAAGTTAGAACACCATTAACTTTGTCTTTATTTGTGATCTACAACAGTCTTTGTGGGGTAAAGATAGAGGTGTCGATGAAGTCACTCTACGACCAGGTGGACGGTCATGGGGCTTAAAGCCTGTTTAATTAGATTAAGTGAAAAGGATGGGGTCATCACACAGTATGCAAGCGTGTGTATGTGTGTGAGCATGTACACGATTGTCCAGTTCTCATCACCACAGGTGGCTAATCCATCACAGACCGTCAGAAAGATATGACGAACACCCAGACATGTGGATAGATCCCAAAAGATTGTATTAGTCTCAACACTATACTCTGAAGGAAGTCCCAGCAATGATCTAAAATCCCCAGCTGTAAACACTGACCAAAAGCAGAGGTACAGTATGACCCCTCTGGAACAAAACACGTCTAGCCGCGGTAACACTATGACCTAAAACTCTTTAGGAGCTTTTCTAATATTCCCATCTTTTAATATCCTATAGGATCAACAGCATGAATCAAGGTGGTTGTGTTTCTGCCATCTGTCTATAGCCAGTAGTTGGTAGGTGTAATGGTGAAGACATGTGTTGGGGGAGACGGAAGAAAGGTTGTTGCCGGATGTCTGCTACGGTGGTCCTGTGCTCTGTGGGGTTCAGGGACAGGGCAAGTTCACACATAGGATACAGACGTTTGATAAAATCCTATAACAAAAGCCACAAGCAAAAGAGATGTGACTTTCTTACATCTGTCTTTTTCCAATTTAGCCTTTGTTTTTACAAATGATATTTGGTTGGAAATCACTATTGAACAACAAGTAGACTCATAGGAACTTTAAACTGTAAGAAGATATAACAACACAATAATTGGGACAGTGTTGGAAAAGGAAAAAAAACGAGGTTTTGAGAATGATGCAGCGTACACACGGTTCTGTTGCGTTGACGCTTGCCGTTGGGCGTGTCTGGTGCTTGGGGTTAACGCGACCAACAACCAATCACAATAATCTCCCGCCCTGGACACACATACACGCGGTTTGATTGGCTAGCGCTTGTGCTGGCATATTTGCAAACGTGGGTTTGATTGGCTGGCGCTTCCATCGACGCTTGAAAAGTTGAACTTTTTTGAACTTTCACCGCGAGCAACTGGGCCAAAGCCAAGCAACGGAACCACAATGCAGTTTGGCAACGCTTGACGTCACCCCATTCAAAGTGAATGGGAAGGTGCGTCAAGCGTCAATGCAACGTGTGGACGGGCCGTGATAGATCAGAATATATATATTTTTCTCAACTTATTCTCATCATATTAAGACTAGTTTTCTTACACTATCACTAATTCATGAAATATTACATTTATTAATAAGATTTAAGACAAAACATATTACCCTTTTCCCTCAGTAAGCTAACCTGTCTTTGCCCCTTAAAGAAATTTAAACGGAAGGTTTCTGGGACATCACTAAACATATGTTACAGTTGCTGTATTAGAAATGTCAATAACAGAGAAGAAGTGACGTCATGAGGCCTCCTGGATCTTGGCTTGCCTTCAAGATTTCTAGATCAGAGGGGGAATGCTTCTTTAACAAGCGCCATAAACGCCACCAAACAATGTTATGAACCTGAGTAAAACTTCAGTCAGTGGCAGGACCCCCATGGAGCGAAGAGGACATTTCCTTTTTGTGTTTTGCAAGGAAATCTTTGTTGTATTATGGGATTTTTTCGATGTTTTATTAGATCTGGTTGGAGCATTATGTGTGCGTGCAGTGGAAAGAAGGATTTTAGGTAAATTAGACAAAAAAGTCAAAGGTTAGGTCAAGAACTGTGTCTGTTACATGTCTTGAATGCCATTTGAGTGCCTCTTTTGACCCCTGAACTAAACTCATTACCTTTGTAAAGCTCTCCTCCTCGTTTGAACCTGTCAGTTCCCTTCATCTATATCCATGGTAACCACACCAACTGTCCGTTTTCACATACAACATATCCGTGATTTATAAAGGTGGATCGCTCTCACAGATGCTTGGTTTTTATGGCACTCTGGAAATCATAACAGGTAGTGCTATGGTGTGTGATATTTTGACAACTGCAGATGTATGGGAGCCTGTGAGGTGGCTGCATGATGGGACATTATTGTGATAACAGAAAGGCCCTTAGCTCGTATATAATAATTATGATGCATGTAGGATTCATTCACGCAGATTTCAGAACCTACTGTGTGTGTTGATGCGATGCATTTTGAAATGTTTATGTCTCACGGGCAGTTTGGCACCGCTAGACCGTCCATGTCTTACCTTGTGTGTCTTTTCCCTCAGGTGTCAGCCACAGATGAGGACCGTGGTTCCTTTGGCGCTATATCTTACGTCCTGGGTTCTGGCTCTGGAAGTGCAACACCAACCCACTTTACCATCAACAAGGAGACTGGCCAGATTTGCACCAGCACGACTCTGGATCGGGATGAAGGATTGGAAAAGTTTGACTTGACCGTCACTGCAACGGATGGAGTAAGAACACTCTTACTGGACTATTTGCAACTATAAGGAATAGCAATTAATAAATGTAATCTGTAAACACCCTTTAATCTTGTAAGACAAATCAAGTTTTCTAAGGAATAGTTTGACATTTTGGGAAATAATATTATTTATTATCTTACCGACGTTGAAGAAAAGCTTAGTTTAGCACAAACTAAGCTTTTGCTTGAGAAAAAAAGGCAAGCAAAGGAACAAAACACCCCTTAAAAGCACAATAAATATAAAACTGGTAAATGGTGATCTTTAGAGTTTCTGGAAAGTGTATTCAAGCTAACAGATCCAGTGGAGGTGGTTCACCCTGTTTTTAAACAAAGCTACGTGGCAGCTGCATAGATCAGTTTTATCACCCAATTCAAATAAGCAAATCCAGCAAGTAATTTTACCTTTTGAAATCTTCTGTTAAATCAAAGCCTGATTTACTTTAATTAAAATAGACTCCAGAAAAGAACATAACGTCAAAATAAACTAAGGTCAAAGCACTTTTTCTTTGTGTTTCTCCATGACCAAACACATCGTTTGCTGAGTGTGTAATGCTCCTTCTGATCAAAGCTGCAAGCAGAAGGCAAATTAAAGATGTGTAGAGCAGCTCTCGAATAAATCTGATCAAGGAGACATCGGGGACATGTTTGAAGAAGACAGCATCCTGACTCTGTGTGTCTTCGAAAAAAACTGCAACAGCATGGCAAAGCAATCAGAGCAAACACACAGAGAGAGAGAGAGTGTGGGGATGGAAAAGGTAAAGAAGTAAGAAAACAGATCCATTTACAAAACTCAAACAACCTCGATGTACAATTCAAGATAATTTGAGGCCTCATTTGACCACAATTAAACAGTCTTTTCAATAGCCTCTTTCGATGTATCAATTCATCACACTGGACGCCCTTACATAGTCATTAAACTCCACGTTAAGAACAATAACACATTGCTATAATAAGGTTACACGAAGAAATGCAATGCACTACCATTGTCTTAAATGTATCTTCATTAGTCAGAGAGGCGGCAGTGTTCATACTTTGTATTCCCTTTATTTTCCCCCGGCTCGGGAAAATATCAGGTCTATAATTTACCCCCAGAATGCATCTCTCCCCCACGCCCGGCACATTCCCCGTTTCTCTGTCTGTTCCCTCTGTCTCTACCAACCCTGTTCTTTAATGCCGTCATAAAACCAAGCCAGCAGATATAGTGTAATGACTGCAAACTCTTCTCCTCGCTGACAAAAGCACACGATGGTTAATTGGCTCCATATTTCAGGGAGTTTCAACCGAGAACTAATATTTCTGTTTCCCTATACAGCTGCTTCATCTTTATACTGCAACATAAATCTATTGTGGAAGCTTCAAAACATGATTTTCCTGGACTGTCCCTTTTCGCCAAGGGATAAAAACAAATTGAATGTTGTCTTCAGGGATATACAGCGCAGGAAGGGAGGGAGGAATGTTGTTAAACCAAAAAGCTATTCTTATGGTTTAGCCTCCCTTTATGTCAAGGACCATAATATCATTACAACATTGGTGCTTTCTGGTCTGACCTTGTGTGCTCTGCTCGTGTTAAAGCAAACATCTTAAATCTAATCTGAAGCATTGTTTTTTTCAGGGTGGCTTGAGCTCGGTTGCACGTGTGCGGGTCACGGTGTTGGACATCAATGACAACCGGCCCACTTTCTATCCGGTCCTGTACACAGTCAGTCTCAGCACCCATAGTGCTCCTGGAACATCTGTCGTCAAGGTGACAGCAAATGACCCCGATGCTAGGGAAAACGGCAGGGTGACCTATCGCACGGTACCTGGAGGAGGATCTAATTTCTTCACTCTCAACAAGGATACAGGTATGTGTGTGTGACACTATAATACAACACATGACAGCAAACAAGAAGGACCTGTTGTGAAACTTGTTTTGGAGTTTTTAAGAGCCACAACGATACAGAAAAATGATTGTCTTTTCTTCTACAGGTGTGATTTCTCTTTCACGCTCGCTCCATGGCAAAGCCAACACGGTTATCTCCCTGGTGATATCCGCTGAGGACGGCGGTGGTCTGACGGCGCCGGTAAATGCCAGGGTAAACGTAAGTGTGGTGGGAGGCTCCGTGGCGTCTCCCGTGTTTGACCAGGCCCAGTATTACTTCACCGTGTCCGAGGACGTTCTCAGGGGGACGGCGGTGGGAGTGGTCCGAGCTGCAACAAAGACAGGTGAGGACGCTTGTGTTGGTCGATCATTTTCTCCATCGCTCTATGTCAATATAAGTCTGTTCTGCCTTTTGATCATATCAGGCTTGTCTTTATCAATTTACCCTGAATGCCATAGGGAACCTGTTTCATGTGCCTTTCTGTTCCTGGTTTCATGATCCTGACAAGTACCAGGACAAAAATGCACTAATGGGCTGCAGAGTGCATGATGTCTAACCTCTCAGTCCAGCAGTTGTGCAAATACGCAAGCAACAAGAGCATACACTCCATTAACAAATCACATCCATCACACAGTGTGGGCTTTACTGAGGATTATTTTTACTCTGGCCAGACTTTTATTTTCTCTCAGTATTATTGATGGAGAAATGAATTTTGGGGGTTGTAGTTTTGAGTGGGAGTCATAATGAAGTGTTCTCGGTGCTGCAGCAGACAGAGGAACACTTGTCTCTGTCTGTGTAAATGTACAAAGCTTTCCATGATTCCCCTCACCCACTCTGAGTGAATCCAGCCCTTTGTGAAGAATTGCAAAAATAATAAACACACCACTTCCATGACTTCTTAAAGCGGATATGGATCTGTCATATGGATTTTAAATGTGCCGGGTATGTTTTCATTAAGCTAAAGACAGTGCATATCAACAGCCCTATACATTATTTTGAAATGCTTTCCTCCCTTCTAGTAGGGATATTGTAATATTTGCTGCTTCCAGTTTGTCAAAAAGAATAGGCCCTTGTCTTTTTGTGAGTATCTTTTTCTCACAGTTTTTTGTTTCTCTTGCTGTCTCCCTTTGTCCTCCATGCAGGTGTTTCAAAGGATATCTTTTACTCTATCTCCTCTGGGGACCCCGATGGTTACTTCACAGTGGACAGTGCCTCTGGTACTATTCGCTCTGCTCTTCCTCTGGACCATGAGACCTGCTCCAGCCTCGACCTGGAGATCCAAGCACGGTCCGGCTCTCCTCCAGCGTATGGAACCAGTCGAGTACGAATAACCATTTCAGACATCAATGACAACGCCCCAACCTTCCTCCCCTCCTCATCAGAGTCCCTGCTTTTACCTGAGATCACCAAAATGGGGACTGTTATCTACAGCATTCAGGCCACCGACAAGGACTCGGGTCATAATGGTCAGCTCAGCTTCGATCTGGTCTCTGCTGGGTCTGCAGGCAGCAGTGGCCAGAGGACATTTGGTGTTGACCGGGGCAGCGGAGAGGTACGTCTGATTGGTAGTCTGTCATACGAAAGTGTCCAACGCTATGATCTTCAGGTGGTTGCCAAGGATGGCGGAGCACCTCAACTTAGCTCCACATTCACCCTCGTGGTCCACATCCAAGCGCAGGATGCACAAGGCCCAAATTTTGACACCCTGACGTATCGAGTGGAGCTACGGGAGAACACACCTCTCAACACACGTTTCCTCCAGGTTCGAGCTCTCAACAGAGAGACTTCTGGGAATGGTAAAAGCTCCTCTTCATCTTCTTCCTCCTCTATTTCCTACCGCCTTAGGCCTGACGGTGATGCTGCCGGTTTTGGTATCATGCCAGATAGTGGTTGGCTGTTTGTTCGTAGCTCTCTGGACAGAGAGGTCAAAGACATGTACCTGTTGACTGTCCTGGCCACTTCAGGCCCAGGAGGAGTGGGGAGGACTGGCAGTGCCACAGTCAGGGTGTCTGTTACTGACGAGAATGACAATTCACCAAGACTGAGTCAGGAGAGGGTGTTCCTGGCTGTCAGGGAGAACCTGCTTGCAGGGACCGGCTTTGGCAGGGTGTCTGCAACGGACAGAGATGCAGGCCTAAATTCTCGACTCACCTACAGGCTGCTGCACACCGACAGGCACTTTCAGATAAACTCACAAACAGGTGAAGATAAATCCCATTAAACTATTCATTGAAATGGAAGAACGGTAATAGTTCACATAACTCAGTTTGTAGTTTCAACATGCAGCGTGGTTTCCCTTAAGGAACTAATTACTTTGTTTGTCTTTTAAGGGAAATAGTAATCAATCCTAACTAATAGCAAACAATGCAAGCTAAGTGCCATGTCTCCTTCCCTCTTTTCTTTAGGTGAGATAAGCACCCGCCTTGCCCTGGACAGAGAGCAGCAGTCCAGCTACCAGCTTGTTGTAGTCGTACAGGATGGAGGTACTCCGCCCCGCAGTGCTACTGGCACCGCTCATATCACTGTGCTGGATGAAAACGACCACGCCCCCATTTTCACTCATGCAAGGCCAGACAGGGAGCTGCTCCATCAGGTGAGGAAAAAAAAGGGAGTTTTGATAGATAAAGTGAGGGGAAAAGAGGAATCAATCCTATTCTATATTTCTACCCTTCATATCACAATGTTCAAAGCACTAGAAATAAAGATAAGATGAGAAATATGAACAGACATAAAAGTAAGATGGTTTTCATACAAAAGGCATAGTATGTATGTCCCTTTGAATAAAATGATTTCCCATTATAGGTGAAGGAAGGGCTTCCATCTGGGACTGTCATTGGGACAGTGTCGGCTAAAGACCCAGACGAGGGAGAGAATGGGACCATATATTACTCTTTATCAGGTGAGTCTCATACATACTCTTTAACACTTCCCTCTACGTTCACAGTGTTTCATCATTATTCCTTTAACCTTGAGCTGAAACCCATACCTCTTGTGTCCTCTGCAGGCTCCAGGGCAGAGCGTTTCTCCCTCAACCCGAATAGCGGCGAGCTGAGAAGCGCTTCCCCTCTGAGATGGGCCGAGCGAGCCGAGTACGAGTTTACTGTGACTGCTGCTGATCACGGCACCCCAGGCCTCAGCTCCACATGCCAGCTTAGAATACAGGTATACATAATCTGTAAATGTAAAATTTGTTAACAGCTGCAAGAACAAACTGTAAGCTTGAGAACATTTCGAAGGTATTCTGCAATCAGAAACAAAGGTCAATCTGGTGGCGAGTACTAAAAATGTCTCTTCTTCACATAACCTCATTTAGCATTCCTTGCTGCGAGTAATTTCCTCAAACTGTGCACAATGTGAACAGTATAACTGTCAAAGGAATTTTAAAAGGAGATAAATAGGAGAAGGAGAGAAGCTGAAGCTGTGCCTGTACAAACAAAATCATCTATTCAATCTAGTGTGTGCTTCCTGCTGCAAAGGTTAGCGGGGTAACCAAAACCCAAGGTGAGAAACCCTGAGCTGCAGGAGGGAGCTGGTCTGGTCTGAGTTATTGTTCTGAACTTTCTGTATGAGGGTCAATCCTGCATATCAACCTTCAATATCAGGAATTCAACAGCAGGGGAAAAAAGAGGGCTGCCACTGAGGCATTAAGCCAGAAAAGGGTGGTGGTTTGCTTTGACTGCGGAGCTTTGAGCTCAGTGTTTTCATGTGATGTGATTTCAGAAAGGAAAAGGATGCTAATTACAGCGGGAGAGCTTGTCTTAGATTTTTCCTGCGCCGTGCTTGTGCGACACTGAGATTAGACAGAGGGGAAACAGGCACCTTGGAATCAAATGCTCCCAGATGAGATTTGATGAGAGCCAGCTGCATCAAATCACATACAGAGAGAAAGGGAATACTCCACTGTACGGTAGCAGGCAGTGATACGTACACGCATTCAGGCACACTAGCTGTAACGATACATTCAAACACTCTCATGAGGTAACATTTACAGGTAATGATTTTGAGATAACATTTCACATAGCTGTGGGGAAAAGCAGCCACTGGGATGTTGTTGTACACCACAGGGAGTAGAGTACACACACTAGCTAGCTTGCGTTTGTACTATACGTGTCACAAGGATGTGCAAATAGAACAATACAGTTGATAAGACTGTCTAGTAAATTAGCTTATTCAAAATGCAGTAAACCCTTAGGCAAGCGGTTTATTTATTATATCATTTTAGATGATAATGTCTCAAATAAAGTAAGTCAGCATGTCAGGCTATACTATACACTTCATCCCTGTCACTTTCCACCCCCTCCTTGAGATCGATCCTTGCATTTTACTTTTGAACAAAGACACCAGAAAGGTTTGAATATTTTTTTTTTGTTGATGATGAAACGAGAGCCTGTTAAAATCAGCTTATTTTTGCTGTCTTCAGGGCTCTTTGATCTGTCCCAGAACTATTTCAGACCTTGAGGCTGTTGCTCAGAGTGCCAAAAGCCTTCTGGCACATACTTGTTTCTCATCTGACCGGACTGTGCCCTATGGAGGCTGCACCTATTTGCTCTGTACCATTTGAACTGGCGTATTTACAGTTTCGCTTGCAGAACTTCCTTCATTATTCACAGGTCACAAACCCTGAGTCTCATCTTGCAGCCAGAATGCCGCAGTGTCAGGATATTTACTGGAAGCAGTGTAGATAATGTCTTCATGCACCATGAGAATGCCTGTGTGGATTATTATAGTAATAGCAACAAAACAGAAACAGATTACAGCTCAAGGCTATTATTAGGGATGGGCTTGGGTGAGAGCCATACAGTATATGCTACATTGTCTGCAGAATACTAAAGGAAATCAGATCCAGTACAGCTTTCGCCTCAACACTTTTTAAACTTTGCTTTCAAATGTGTGGATTATTACTTGCATGACACAATCTGAATCATGATTAGCTGAAGAAATGCTGAAAATTAAACAAATTTGTTTTTGTTTTTTTAGGTTCTTAGCTCCACACGGTCCAACACCAAGCACAACATGCTCTCCATGACCCTGAACACAATCGAAGGAGCGGCTCCGGGCTCCATCATTGGCTCTGTCCGCCCTCATGACCATCATGAATCTAATGTGTTGGAAGGCCAGGTGACCTACCTGGTTGTGGGTGGGACAGACTCAGATGGGACTTTCATGGTGGACCGATTAAAGGGTGATGTGTATCTGGTGCGGGAGCTGGACTACGAGAAGGGTTCGAGGTACACGCTGCACATCGAGGTGTCTGACTTCTCCAAGGCGTTTCCCAGCTTCCACCTGGTGCAGCTGGACATAAACGTGCAGGACAGCAATGACCATGCACCCCAGTTCACAGAGGACCCCGTTACCATTGTGATCCCTGAGAACTTAGACCCAGGGGCTTCCATTTATACTTTCCAGGCTGTGGATCAGGTGGGAAACCAAATATATTACATGTTAAAGAAGAAGGATTTATAGTTTAAAGTTTACTTACAAGTTATTTGTATTTTCTTAAATGTCTTCATGTTGTTCCAATGACTCAAAAAAATGTCCTAACTGTCTGTATTTTTTTTTTTTTTACAGGATGGTAGTGGACCCAATAGTGAGATGCATTACTCCATTGAGCACTACTGGCCTGACACTCCGGACCTCTTGACCCTCGACCCCTCAAGCGGGGTCCTGACCCTGGGGCAGAAGTTAGATCGTGAGTCAACACCCTCCCTCTACCTTGTGGTGCGTGCCACCGATCAGGCAGTGGATCCTTCTCAGAGGCGCTGGGGTTCAGTCACTGCTCGAGTGTTTGTGACGGACGAAAACGACAACGCTCCGATCTTCAGCTCTCCGTCTGCGGTCAGCGTCATGGAGGATCAGCCTGTAGGGTGAGAGACATGTCTAACTGATTGTTCATCTGTCATTCAAGGACAAGTACACCCAAGACATCTACTGAGAATTCATCACTTTTATGGCCCCAAGCCCCCCAGTGATTGTGTAAGTCTGACATTTGTATTTCTACTGACAGGTTTGTGATATTGTACGTGATGGCTCGAGATGAAGATGAAGGAGAAAATGGCCGAGTATCATACAGAATCCAGACAGGCAACAGCGCTGGTCGCTTCAGTCTGAACCCCAACACCGGTAAGCTTATTTTTAGCGTGAGAGTTGACATTTAAGAATATCGTAATGTTCCAACAATACATAAAGGTCTGTGGAAACTGTGGATTTTTCATAAATACCCAATTTAAACTCCATCATGCGATGATTAGAGTAAAATTCACCACATCATTTTGTGCATTAACAGTCCTGCTTTGAATGATTCAACACAGTGGGAGTAGTATGTGGCCCTTTGCTGTAAGGGTTTTGTGATTGATAGATAATCAGCATCCCACCCGTGGAAGCCCCCAGGATGAACAAAACTTTCCACAAGTTCGTAATTACCCAATGAAGTGCTGCTTCTACAGGGTTTCAACTGTTAAAACACTCATAACCCCTTTAACACTCTTTACTAAATGATCTGTCAAGGCCTGAGAGCAATATTTCACTTGAATAATGCTTCACAGTTCTTTCCTTGATGGGTTGCTTCATGGGAACTGATCTTAATTTGGGCTGTGGATGTGGACACCCTTTGATATGTTATATATGTGTATGTCCAATCTCTTCATCTTCAGAGCTGATGGGGGCACGGGCTGAGATGGGATTAAGAACCATAACACAGACACTTAATGCAACTTCCAGATGGAATAAAGTCTTAAGTTCATTACTGTCAAGTGTCTGGTGCATTAGTGGGTTGATTTCACCTCTGGTTTGTTTCTCAGACTGTGTGTTCTCAAGCTTATTGTTAATAATAGCTGATTAGCATTGTCTTGCACAGACATTACATAACTTCCTGGCTAGTGTGTGCTTGCTCTATCTTTTATTGTATATCTGTTGGTTCCATCATTGAAAACTAATGTTTGCAGGACTGCATTAGATTAAAACAATGTGTCTGTATTTCTCTGAAACTCGGTCTGATATAATTAGTATCTTTAGAAAACCTTGAGAGCTTTAGCAGAACTAAATAAGGGTTTTGTGTGAGTTTGAGCATATTTACTCCAGAGAGTAATAACACCGTTATCGTGTGGTGAATACTGTATCAGTAACACTGAGTTGGCTGCAGAAGAGAATGAAACCGTGAATGGTTTACATCTGTTTGCGTTTGGCTAAAAACCAATGGAGCTAGCAAAGCCTCACAGGAACATCATAGCCTCAGCTTAAAGCAAACAGTAAATACACAATGAATATGTTTGGCATGCTGCAGCATTAATAAAATACACACATCTCCTCGGCTACATTCTACAATGTTTGGTATTGTACACACACTTTTATATTTTCTCTCACTTTGACTGACCTTCATTGTGTTCAGGGGGATGACAGTTGTGAGCTGTAGGGATTAAAGGTAGGGGAAAAACTGAAGCCAGAGTCTGAGAAGTGCTGGTTTTACTCAGTAGACTATGTGAACCAGTTACACTAGTAAAGCCTAACAGTTTTATAGGCTAACAGATACTTTAATGTAATACAGAGCAAACAAAATAAGTACATTTTAATGGAGGTCAAAGGTTCATTTTAGTTGGGTTCTATGTACTTTCAGGTTGTAGTCTGGACTCTGCGTGTGGTTGCCTGTACACACAATAATCCTACATGTTCACTGACAAAAAGCACTGATTCACATTTGTATGCATTTTCAAAGTTCAAGAATTTATAAGCTTGGCTGAGGTCTCTCACTTACTGTGGAAACTCTAATAAAGTAAAGCTGTAAAGGTTTTGTTTTTACTAGTCCTTCTAGGCATACAAAAACTGCCTCTCTCAGGTACACACAATTACACGTTCACAAAAAGAATCGGACACACATTCAGACCCAAACACACCTACGCACACAATTCAAGACCAAGGCATTTAGAGTGAAGTAATCCAGGAAATGTCTTCTTTTTTTTTTTAAATCCTCTTTTCTCTTTTATAGGTTCTCTCTCCATCCTCAAAGCACTAGACCGAGAAGAGCAGGATGTGTTTAATCTGACCATTATAACAGAGGATCATGGGATACCTCAGCTTTCCACTGCTCAGGTGCTGTGTGTGCAGGTCATCGATGTGAACGATGAAGCTCCATTATTCCAGCGGGCAGAGTTTGAGGCCCAAGTGATGGAAAACCAAGGACCAGGAACAACCGTGTTGAAAGTTACTGCCACTGACCGGGACCAAGGTTTGTTTGAGAAGGAAAAAAGAAAGAAAGGCTCCATTCACTTAAATTCACTGTAGCAGTGAATGATTAAAACGTTACAGCTGATAGCTATGATCTACATATGCCTCCAGTTTGCCCGGGAGGCCACAGAATGAAACAATAGAGACACATAAACGGTTCTGTGAACATAATGACTTTAAACCAAACCACATGCTCATGCTAATGAAAATGTGTGGTCACACACGTTCAGAGCCTCATATTTCTGAATTGGAATTTGCTTCAAGTTTACCCTGCCTCTTTTATTTTTTATTTTTGACTGATTTGTGTTTCAACACAGGTTCTAATGGCCAAGTGACGTATGGAGGTGTGACAGAGGAAGGCTTTATCATCAACCCTATGACAGGAGTCATCACCACTACGAGGGAACTGGATGCAGAGCTCCAGGATCACTACACACTCACTGGTATTACTACATTCGTTGTCTCAAACAGATATATTCAACCAGTTAAATATTAATGGAACTCCAGCTCATTAAATCTCACAGAAAACCTCAAGTACCTTTTTATTAAAGTGTTGTATTGGTTCCAACATCTCATCAGCTCAACAAAGTGCTTATTTTTTTCAGTTTATGCCAGGGATGGAGGTCTGCCGTCTAACTTTGCCAAGGCTGTAGTCCGTGTGGCAGTGCAGGATGTAAACGACAACACTCCAGTCTTTGCCAAGTCATGGTACGGACTGGAGGTGCCAGAGAACCAGGCGCCCATTGAGCTTTGCTTCCTCAAGGCTACGGACCCTGACTCAGGTCCTGGAGGAGAACTGGAGTACAGGATCACTGGTGAGGATCAGCGTTGTGTGTGTAACCAGAGTTTTTTATTACAATTGATTTAAAGGGCAATTTAGCTCACCACAATTGCTGTAATTGCTGTTTGAGGGTGTGTCGGATGGGGAAATAACAATATCCTGGGATAGTCAGTCCATTTTTGTCATTTTTGGTGTTAACAGTCTTAAAACTGTGGAGTTTAAATTAGGAGATTGTTGACAGATTATAACAGCTGGCACTGTGTGTTATGTGATTATTGCAGCAAAGTCACACATCTGTTTACCCTCAGGTTTTTTAGATCTCGGTTGGTGATATAGTTATAATGAGAGTATGCAGGATTCGATTGAGAGGCTATACATGCAGCATTCAAACTAATGTTTTGCTTTTGACAGCTCTCTATCCCTCCCACGTCAAAAATCCGATCTTGCTCATGTCTTTCTTTTCTCTTATTTCAAATAAAGTATGTTTCATATACCGGTCTGGAGCACATTCAAACTTAAGTGCAGTGTTGGCACAGATGTTTTTAAGATTATGACCACAGAAATTCTTGGATTCTAAAAGTTTTTCTTTCTTTTCCCAAACAAATTCTCCATCCAGCTGGGGACCCTGATGGAGATTTCCACCTCGATACAAACACTGGAGCCCTGTCCACGTCACGCAGCCTAGACAGGGAAACCAAGGCTGAATATTTTCTGGAGGTGATGGCCACGGACCGAGGCAGCCCTGCTCTCAGCGCCACTGTCACAGTGGAAGTGAAAGTGTTGGATGTCAATGACAACAGCCCAGTCTTCAGCAGAAGTAGCTACTCTGTTGATGTGTCAGAGGATGCTGCAGAGGGGTCCAAAGTTCTAGAGGTATGTGGAAAGGGGAATTTACATAATACTTTGTCAAACATTTCATCTCACCTTGCTTACAATAGTAGGGCTGGTATCATATTTCACTACAAGTTTGAAATAGCCAAAATTATTCATAATAACCATATTAATGCGCTTTCAAAAGAACATTTGGAGAAAACCTGCTACTTACTAACAGTCAACCTCACATTAAACTAAGTATTTTATTAACACATTTTTAAATATCACAGTCATAGTTAATACTCGTTGACATGCCTAAACAAAATACTTGCATATCTTAATAGTAAATAATTTAATCCTAATAATTTATCTATCTCTAGGTGTCAGCCACAGATAAAGACGATTATGTGAATGGGAAGGTTCTGTACTTCCTTAGCCGAGAAGCGCACGGAGCGTTCGGTGTAGATGAAAGCACCGGTGTTATCACCACGTCAGCACCTCTGGACCGCGAAAAGAGGGCGTCATACAGCTTCCAGGTGTTTGCTGTTGACCTTTCACCTGCTGAACCCAGAAACACCTCTGCTCAGGTAAATAAAGCGGTGGAAAAACTTTTAGAATTTGTGATTCACATGTTGAAGTTCAGAGTATTTATTTATTACTCATGACATTTTCAATAACTTTAACCCAGATGTGACTTCTTCCTTGTAGGTGACAGTCATCATCCTAGATGTCAACGACAACACCCCCTTCTTCATCCAGGATCCGCTGGTCATCGAAGTGTCCAGCAGGCGTTCCCAGCGGGTGCTTGCCACCATGAAGGCCGAGGATAAAGACTTTGGAGCAAACGGTTCTGTGTTTTACCGTTTCGCCATGCCAGTCAAGGGCTTCAGCATCAACAGCCTGACTGGGGAGATCCAGGCCACTGAGCCACTGGGGGATCTGACCCAGGCTCAGAGGACCCTGATAGTGGAGGCCATGGACCAGGGCAGTCCAGCTCAGTCTGCACAGGGAGTGGTGGTGATTTACGTGAAGGAGGTGGAGTACAACGGAATTCGCTTCACTAGGAATGCCAGAGACGTCAGCCTACAGGAAAACGCTTTGGAAGGTCTGAAATGAATGTATCATTAGAGATAAATTTGTCATATGGTTAATATGTCCTCCTTAATACTGTGGAAAAACTCTCTGCTATCACATTTTATAAACTGCTGTTCTTCATAAATTCAGGCACCGCTGTGGCTCAAGCTAAGGCTCAACACCCAGATGGCACACGTAATGGTATCAGCTACACCCTTTTCAGTGGAAACAGAAAGCAGGCCTTCAGCATCACCTCCGGAACAGGTAAAACTCACAATAAACCATAATCATTATTTAAAGTGCCATGTGCTGTTAGCTTTTAACCCAGTGTACATTTGAAAACAAAACAAATCAGTTTGTCATATCCTTTGATGGTTTTCTGATCCTCCTTTTGTACTCCAATCTTCAGGTGAAATCCTTGTGAAAAGTTCCAATGGGCTGGACTTTGAAGATACCCCCAGGCTCCGTCTAGTTGTCAAGGCCGAAACTGTGTCCTCCACGTCTTTCATGGCTATAAACCTGATCCTGCAGGATGTTAATGACAACCTTCCCCGCTTTCAGCTGCAGAATTATGTTGCCTACATGAGAGAAGCACAGGGTTATGAAATGCCCATCATACAGGTGATGGCTGAGGATGTAGATCAGGGCCAAAATGGACAGGTGACCTACTCCATCCAGTCATCAGGCATGAGCGGCCTGTTCAAGATCGACCCGATGACAGGAAGCATCACCACAGCGGCCATCATGGATCGTGAGATCTTTACGCAGACCAAGTGAGAACAAATCCGGTCTCTTTGCACATTGTGTTGATGGATATACAGTGGGGCAAAAAAGTATTTAGTCAGCCACCAATTGTGCAAGTTCTCCCATTTCAAAAGATGAGAGAGGCCTGTCATTTTTATCATAGGTATACATCAACAATGAGAGACAGAATGAGAAAAAAAAATCCAGAAAATCACATTGTAGGATTTTTAAAGAATTTATTTTCAAATGATTGTGGAAAATAAGTATTTGGTCAATAACAAAAGTTCATCTCAATACTTTGTTATATACCCTTTGTTGGCAATGACAGAGGTCAAACGTTTTCTGTAAGTCTTCACAAGGTTTCCACACACTGTTGCTGGTATTTTGGCCCATTCCTCCATGCAGATCTCCTCTAAAGCGGTGATGTTTTGGGGCTGTCGCTGGGCAACACGGACTTTCAACTCCCTCCAAAGATTTTCTATGGGGTTGAGATCTGGAGACTGGCTAGGCCACTCCAGGACCTTGAAATGCTTCTTACGAAGCCACTCCTTCGTTGCCCTGGCGGTGTGTTTGGGATCATTGTCATGCTGAAAGACCCAGCCACGCTTCATCTTCAGTGCCCTTGCTGATGGAAGGAGGTTTTCACTCAAAATCTCACGATACATGGCCCCATTCATTCTTTCCTTTACACGGATCAGTCGTCCTGGTCCCCTGCAGAAAAACAGCCCCAAAGCATGATGTTTCCACCCCCATGCTTCACAGTAGGTATGGTGTTCTTTGGATGCAACTCTGCATTCTTTCTCCCCCAAACACGACCAGTTGAGTTTTTATCAAAAAGTTCTATTTTGGTTTCATCTGACCATTAGACATTCTCCCAATCCTCTTCTGGATCATCCAAATGCCCTCTAGCAAACTTCAGACGGGCCTGGACATGTACTGGCTTAAGCAGGGGGACACGTCTGGAACTGCAGGATTTAAGTCCCTGGCGGCGTAGTGTGTTACTGATGGTAGCCTCTGTTACTTTGGTCCCAGCTCTCTGCAGGTCATTCACTAGGTCCCCCCGTGTGGTTCTGGGATTTTTGCTCACCGTTCTTGTGATCATTTTGACCCCACGGGGTGAGATGTTGCGTGGAGCCCCAGATCGAGGGAGATTAGCAGTGGTCTTGTATGTCTTCCATTTTCTAATAATTGCTCCCACAGTTGATTTCTTCACACCAACCTGCTTACCTATTGCAGATTCAGTTTTCCCAGCCTGGTGCAGGTCTACAATTTTGTCTCTGGTCTCCTTTGACAGCTCTTTGGTCTTGGCCATAGTGGAGTTTGGAGTATGACTGTTTGAGGTTGTGGACAGGTGTCTTTTATACTGATAACGAGTTCAAAAAGGTGCCATTAATACAGGTAACGAGTGGAGGACAGAGGAGCCTCTTAAAGAAGAAGTTACAGGTCTGTGAGAGCCAGAAATCTTGCTTGTTTGTAGGTGACCAAATACTTATTTTACCGAGGAATTTACCAATTAATTCATTAAAAATCCTACAATGTGATTTCCTGGATTTTTTTTTCTCATTCTGTCTCTCATAGTTGAGGTATACCTATGATAAAAATTGCAGGCCTCTCTCATCTTTTTAAATGGGAGAACTTGCACAATTGGTGGCTGACCAAATACTTTTTTGCCCCACTGTATATCTGTTATAAATGTTGCTGCTACAGTGTACAGAAAATGTCTATTGTCTACAGAGGTAAATATGTACTGAAGGAAAAAGTTATACAAAGCACATCAGGAATCATATTTGCTCAGGTATTTTGTATTTAGGTAGCTGGTGGGTAGGTTAATCTGTTAAAGATATAAGAGCCAGTACAAGCTATATCTTCATGTCACCTGGATCAAAGCTGCAATTCCTAACTGTAAATCACCAACATTGACAAATTAAACTTTTAAAGCTACTCATGTAATAAGACACATGACCTTATTTTGCACAACCTTTTTTTCACTCCCCCCTCCACAGGCTTGTAGTTACAGCAACTGATAGAGGAAGCCCACGATTGACTTGTTCGGCCACATTGACAGTGGTAATTGTTGACCAGAATGACAACAGTCCCACTATCCCTCTTCCCAAGGAAGTCCGCATCCCAGAGAGTAAGTGAAGTACTTTCATTTTTAAGATATGGTTCGTTCTGGTTATGTAGGCTATCTTATGAAGGCCAGTTTACAGCAAAATCATAACATATAAAAACAGACAAGCCCTGTGTGGATGTAAGAATCTGTAGTTGTGCATCACAACTGTGCATTGGGTAAAAAACCATGGAAGAGCATAGTTTAATGAGTTAGTAAAATACAACTAACATGTTTTTGTTCAATCCCTTTCTCTATCAGATATGTTGATTGGCACAGAGATCACTCTTGTGACGGGAAACGACGTTGACTCCAGTCCTGCCCTCTCCTACTCCTTGCAGCTGGACCCGACAGCCTTAGGCAAGTTTGGGATTCACCGCTACAGTGGAGGTGTGTCACTCACTGCCCCTCTGGACTTTGAGGAGAAGACATGGTACACCCTGACTGTCAGAGCCACGGACAGCCAGCACCAAACTGAGGCCAACATAACAATACTGGTGGAGGATATTAATGACAATGCACCTGCGTTTACCAACGATCTTTATCAGGTAGGAAGGCTTTTAAATCAAGAGGATTGTTCCGTTTTTTTCCCCGATACATTTATTCATGGTACAAAATGAGATTAGTTTCCATTGTTTACTTCTTGCTGCCTGAGAAAACTCAGGAAATGCCCAGAACAATTGCATTTATATTTCTGATTTCTTCACACCTTATAAAGTTTGATAGGCAATTGAACTCCCTGAGAAATGCATCTTAAAGAGAACTGCAATTCTACACACACAAAAATCCCTCATTCACATTCCCATGGGGCACACAGTGATGGTGATAAAAGTTAACTGCCGAATGATGCCTAGGGAAAAGTTGCAGAGATCCGCCTGTTCCTGTCTGAGGAAATGACCTCAACATTACCACACTATCAGGAAAAAAAGGAATTACAATATCATTCAATTTTTCCCTCTATGAGTTTAGTGCCCTTCGGGAATTTTATTACAGTGCTCATGCGGTCCACTTTTAAGTTATTTTTTTATTTATTTAAGTCTTTTCTCTGATATTAATATGTTATTATTAATATCATTGCACCGTAGGTAACTCTGCCTGAGCACACACCACCAGGTAGTGTTGTTATCACAGTAACAGCAACTGACAGGGACTCTGGAGAAAACGGAAAGATCACATACAGAGTGACGTCATCAACCCAGGATGGTTTCTACATTGACCCTAATAACGGTATACAACCTTGGTTTCCTCAATGATAAAGTTTAGCACCATAAATAGGTTTTTAAAGATAACTTCCCCTGCACAAAGTCTGACTTTCTGTCATCCTCTGTATCCAGGAACACTGTTCATCAATCACAGAGCGGAGTTCGACCCTGAACGTCCGTCAGTCAGTATTGTTATTGAAGCTAGTGATGGAGGCTCTCCTTCGCTGTCCTCCCTCACCACTGTCCAGGTCCAAATATCTGACGTCAATGACAATGCTCCTGTGTTTCACCAGTCAGAGTACAGGTCAGTGTACTCTCTTTTACATTCTGGTTGTGTTGTGATGTAACCTCAACAGCTTTTACAAATAAATGTTCTTCTGCCTGCAGGGCTACCGTTTCTGAGGACACCATCCCAGGGTCAACCGTTCTGACTTTCGAGGCCTTTGACAGTGACCTTTCCCGAGAAAACTGCGGCTTTGATTTTGCTATAGCCAATGGCAATGAGGGAAATGCATTCCAGATTGAAAGCAGTGTGCGGTTCCTGGAGGGGCGAGGCTTTCAGACTGTTGGGACTCTGCTGTTGGCCGAGGGGCTCGACTTTGAAACCAAGCCCCTTTACAACCTCACTGTTGTGGTGTCGGACCGTGGTGTGCCCCAGAGGAGCTCTAATGTTGCTGCGGTGATAACCATTGGTGATGTGAATGATAACCCTCCCGTGTTCAGCAGAGCAGAATATACTGTGTCTCTGAGTGAGGGAGCTGCCGCTGGGACTGAGATCATACGACTCACTGCTACAGGTGGGCAAACGTCTTCTATTGTTATCCAGTAATCCCTTATTTTCAATATTCCTCATTTACTTTGTCCTTCAGTTAATTAATCGGACTCTGTTGTTGTGTTTTTGCCAGACCCGGACTCAACTCCCAATGCTGAGGTCCAGTATACTATCAGCTCTGGGGATGAGGTGAACTTATTTACCATTGACCAGTGGACTGGAGCCTTGCGACTTCAGCGAACACTCGATCGGGAGCACCAACCCACACATAATGTCATCATCCAGGCCACAGATGGACAGGGTCACTTTGCACTCGCTCCAGTCATTGTTGAGGTCAAAGATGTGAATGACAACCATCCGTTCTTCCCTGTGGAAGTCCTCACAGCCAGTATCAGAGAAAACCAGCCAGCAAACTCAGCTGTGACTGTTCTTCATGCCATTGACCACGACACAGGTGTTTTTGGTCAACTGAAGTATTACATTGTGGAGCGGCCTGTGGTGGGAAGAGACAGCTTCACTGTAAACCAGAACACCGGAGAAATCAAAAGCAAAATTTCCTTTGACTTTGAGAAGGTCAACTCCTTTAACTTTGTAGCAGTGGCAGTAGATTCAGGAAATCACTCAGCCACTGTAACTGTACAGGTGTTTGTCACAGGTGAGGATGAGTATGACCCACTCTTCACATCCTCTGAATTCTCCTTTGAAGTCCCAGAGGGAGCTCAGAAAGGCCAGAGCATTGGCCAGGTCCAGGCAAATGATGAGGATGAAGGGGTGGATGGTATTGTTCTCTATTCTCTTCCCACCAGCTCTCAGTACTTTGATGTAAACAAAACCACTGGGGTCATCTTCCTCAAGTTGGACGGTTCAGGCAGCAGTAGTAGCAGCGGCTCAGGTCGGGGCAAACGGGAAACCAGGCTGATGGCCGTAGATGTGAAAGCTCACAGTCCTCTAGATACATCTCGCACCACTACAGCCCAGGTCTCCATCGATGTTACAAACACCAACTTTGGCCTGGCCCAAGATGTCAACATCCTGCTGATTTGCATCATTGCTGTGTCTCTCGGGTTTATCATATTGCTTGTGGTCATGGCTGTGGTGATCTTCCTTGTCAAGTCACGCAGAAAGAAGAAAGCCCAAGATGCAGGAAACAGGGCTGTTGCGTCAGGAACAGCTCTGCAGAAATTAGATGATTGCAACTCAAGACCAGGAGGGGAGAGGATCTACCACCAAGCCTTGCCGGGCTATGCTGGTGATCAGGGTGGAGCTGGTGGTGGACCCTACACTAGAGGGGGCTCCCTGGATCCCTCTCACTCCAGTGGAAGAGGATCAGCCGAGGCAGCGGAGGATGATGAGATCAGGATGATAAACGAGTACCCCCGCGTTGCGTCCATCACCTCGTCCATGCAGGAGCACATCTCTGCCAGAGGACCAGACTCTGGAATTCAGCAGGACGCTGATCAGCTCTCTGATATCTCCTGTGAGCCTGCAGCTTTGGAGGGCAGCACTTGGTTCAAAGGAAAGAAACTGGGAGGCAGTATCAGTGGGACCCTGCTCTCTGGTCAACTACCTGTCTATAGGGACGAGGGAGGTGGGTACCTAGGAGCAGGACGAGGCCTCAATATTTCCCTCCCCAAGGAATTTGCCTTCCCAGAGGATGGTAAACCTTCAGTGGATGGCTCCCTCACGGCTATTGTTGCCAGTGATGAGGAGCTACGTGGAAGCTATAACTGGGATTACCTACTCAACTGGTGCCCTCAGTTCCAGCCTCTGGCTAATGTCTTCACAGAGATCGCAAGGCTGAAAGATGAAACTGCACAGCAGACCCAGAATCCTCGTCAACCTTTCCAGCCAAAGCACAAATTGGATCCCAAACCTAGAATTGATCCTCCGCCACTCATCACATCAGTGGCTCATCCAGGGGCCATGTCAGTTCCCCCCAAGGTCCCTGTGATTGGGCGGACATTCCCCCACTTGGCCTCACTCCGCAGGTCCCCTATCAGTCATGAGGGATCCATTTCGTCGGCAGCGATGTCCCCAAGCTTTTCCCCTTCGCTGTCCCCTCTGGCAGCTCGATCTCCAGCTGTTTCTCCCTTTGGAGTCAACCAAGGGCCCTCAACATCCATGATCAGCACCAGGGAGCCCTCGCTGGACCAGAGTCCAGATCGTGAGATGAGAATATGATCTAGGAACTTGAAAAATATTTAAGGAAGAACTTCAGTCCGACAAGCTGAATCCTTTTGGCTGTTCTTTTTATGGAATGAAAAAAAGCCAGTAGAAGGGTCAGTTGTACTCTCATTCTCAGAAACAAAGTTTCATCACGAGAAAGGAACTTGCAGACATTTCCAGCTTTTGAGGTGTGTTTCAAGTGTCTAACCAAATGAAGTTTGGACAATAAACACGTCCACAAAAACATACTTAACCTTCTGATGGTAAAATATGTGCATTCTTTTAAGTACTTCCGTTTATCAGCAGTGTTACAGGAGTATACAAAATGGGAACATGAGCCTGGGTTGACAGGACCAGCCCACCCTAACAACAGTGACGCAGGTCTCCATGAACTGATCGGGGTGAAGGGCTAAACTGACTTCTTAACTGCTCTTACTATGCCCTGCAGTCAGAGATCCCTTAGTGTGTAGATAGATACATGTGTAGTTTTCATGTCCCTCGCTGGCTGGCCAGGGAGCTAAGGACCTTGCTCCTCTCTTCGTGTCCGTGAACATTTTTACACTCCAGTATTAAACTCATCTAGTGGCTGCTTTTAAAATGGCCTCTGGACAAGTGTGTGTGAATCCAATGGACGCACAAACAATGTGTGTTCACAAAAACACTGAATCATTGAACTGACAATGCATTACACAGTGGAGCAGCACTGGTGGTAATGTTTTTTCACACCAATTCCGATGACAGTTGTTTTGATTTAACTTTTATTTTTATATATTTTTATATAAAATTATTATTTCTGATCCAGAAATGCCATTATTCCACATGGGAGGTTATTGTTTTTGTGTATTTGCATATGTGTATATTTGTATGTATGCAGGCTACTCTATGTACTGTATGTGTCTCCTAGGTTTTTAGAGACTCTTGTGACAGTTCTGATGTGAGTGAGAGGGAGATGTTGTGTTTTTAGCATTATTTATATAAAAACAGGACTTGCTGCCACGTTTCGGCAGTAGGAAACCAAGCACAGCTCACACTATGCTGTGTTGTTACCTTAAGAATTATTTTTTGTCAAAATTGTAGATCATCCCAAATCTAAAACAGAAACTGCATTTAAACCTGTGATCAACCTTAATGCCTGCTTCTCCGGTAGTTCAGCGCTCTATTGTGGTGTAAAGTTTTGCACGGCAGCACATTCCCTTTGTTATTCAAGAACAACTCAACTTGCTGTTCACCTCTGTGTCTTTGACAGAAAAAGTGCTTCCTGAAGAAATGTACACCAGTCATTAACTTAAATGCATTTTACTGTGAAGTTGTTCATCTCAGCACAACATAAATAACATGCAATGCATGGGCTGGGCTTTTCATAGGAAAGTGAAATAACTTGGAGAAGAAAATGTGATTACGGAGTAGCACGTGATACAGACAAGTGGGAAGCAAATCCCTGAACTCATTAGCTCTGATGAATGTGCAACGATTAAGCAACCAGTGCAGTATTTATTTTCCTCTCTGTTCTGTGCATTTTTATTGCTATGGTTCACTCATCTATATTCTCACCAACATGATGAGGTGTTTTCTGGTTCCATGTGTTTAACTCATCATCTGCACCCTTTTTTTCTGCTCTCATTGTTCAGATTGAGTTCCACTGATCTGCTTGCCTAGCACGAGGCAACAGGCTTCAAGTGTGTCTTTTGATTATCTCATGCGTATTTATCCTATTTAATATTTTTGGGTAATTGCAGCGATTGGAAGACTTTTGTTTTCAAAAGACGGCTTCTACCTCTGTTCTGTGTTCAACATAACGCTGCAAATCGCCTCATACTAAATTGGCATTGGTTTAATCAAAAACTTCACATCCAAAAAGCCTAACTCGAGCACATCATCTATCCAACTCATAATTATGCTGTATGGAACGTTTCTGTACTGGAGGACCTCCATTTGGACTACAGTTTGATATGACTATCGGGGACTGATCGGTGAAGTTATGGCAGAAAAATCTAGAGCTGTACATGTATTTAAAGCAAATAATAAATTCCTACTGATCTCTTTTGACAAACTAGAGTCAGCCTCATCTTTTTCAGAACTCTTACCAAGGCTTTGAGGGAAGAACTGAAAGTAATTAAAGTTTAAGAGTCTTTCTTAGCTGGGAATGGTAACTTTCAAGAGCTGTATATCTTCAATCTTATATGAGAGGACTGTTACAAAATGAAGGGAAGACTTGGCTTTGGGCAGAAACACAGCCTAAATGGTGACAGCAGCAACAGACAGAGACCTACATCCAGTATGGTCACCATTTGTCTTACAAATTCCTACATGTTCTATAAACTAATCCAGTTTATTATCATTATGATATTTAATCTGGTTTTATTTGTCTTAGTTCAATCCAAGGGATTGCATTTAAAGGACTGAATTCCAGCATTGTTCCAAGATGTACACAAACAATACTGACAACAATCAAACATAAAATGTAAGTATGTCTTAAAAGGAAAAGGAAAACAGACCGTACAATACAACAGTTATCGTTTTTGCTAAATCACGATATACATTAAATGACATCAAATGAACTGATGGTATCTGCACATTTAAAGCCTGAATTGATAAAATGTGTACATCCGGGAAAATGCAAACCACAAACCATTTCTTATATTTGTTCCTTACTAAAAGGAGTCTTGAAGTTGAGGGAAAGTAATTTTCTATCATAAGATACAGTTAGAGTTAGCCTTCAGCGGTACTGGAGAGATCTGAAGTCCAGCCAAGATCCAGTCAACAGTGGATTCAGCTCTTCCAGCTCATATAAAGGCATATGATGTTGACGTAGCTGAATAATTGCAAAATGTTTATTTCATATGGACCACAGACATGTTTGCATAGCTGCTGGGGATTTCTGCCTCATTTGGTCATCACACACAGCCGTGCCGTGTTCGTGTGTTATTGTTATGTACAGAAGGAGCTGGACATGGATTTTGAGAAAATGGGAGAGAAAGAGCCAGATCCAGAAGCTCCTGCGGAACCAGTGAGACAGGCAGAGGACGTCATGTGAAATGAAAGGTGATGATGAATTACACATTTAAATGTTGATTCTGCTATAAAAGAGAAAGAAGAAGAACGGGATGCTGCCCTCACTGATGCATCTACGCATGGCCCATGACAATCTCTCCAGCTGATGTTGGCCCATGTCCAGCTGCTACAGGCACATACTTGGTAGATTATTTAGGTAAATATTTGAGGAATCTCTCTGGAGCAGACGTCTATGCCCTGGAGATGTTGAAGACAAATATGAAAATTGTAGGTATGCTGTAGTATTTGTGTGTGGGTTTGTTTATTATGAAGTAGTTTACTGGTAATCTGTGAGACAATCGTAATCAACTGCAAAGTAAGTAAGTGCCATGAATACCATTTAGCTATTTACAAGTTTCTCCTGAAGACCAACTGATTGGATTTAATCACAAAGCACAAAAACAATATAACCTTCAATTTGTTAAAAGCATCTGTTTGACTGTTTTGAAAATATGCTAAAATAGCCAAAAAATGCATGTTTTGGAGAAGTGAAAGAAAGGCTATTTAGAAACTCAAGTATGTGCTTTCATGAATATGTCCCTTTTTTTTACTTTCCATCTGCTAAAGACCTTGTTTTCTTTCTAGTGGGTCCGCGTAACCTGCAGCTGCGCTCTCTGGGAACCATGCCTGTAAACATCACGTTAGACTTGGCCAACGCTGTAGTTAGTATCCAGCTGCTCTTTCATTCTGACTTTGATTAGTTCAACTTTATTAATAATGAATCAGTACACACGCATTAATATGCAACTTCTTAAAGACAAAGTCTGCATGCAGCTTTTAAGTAGGAAGTAACGTTGATGTATGTTAGAGACGAATGTGCATTAGTTGTTGTAGTTAAACTCAAGTAATTCTAAACACTGATGAAAGAAGACGTGTTTTGCAGTTGGCTTATAGGTGTTTATTTTAAGAAGAGATTAAGATAAATTGATAAGCCCCCAGATGAGTGTTTGTTAAATATTCTTTTGTACCCTTCTGTGACCTTAGCCTTGTACATTCATAAAGTCTAAGTGAATGGAAAATGTATATAAATGATTTAAGTTAGTAAGTCACACTGATCCCATCTTTGAATTATTTCCCCCTTCAAAGCGCTTTCTTCATCTTACCTTCAAACTTTGTTTTTCACATACCTCAGTAGAAACGGACTAAATCTGGCATGCTTGAAGACATGGTAGCACTAACATCATTTTTTCTTATCTCCTCATAGCAGTCACACAACTGATTTAGTGACTTAATATCTAAAAGGGCATGCCAACGATTTTTCAGTTTACTTGTCACAATGAAAATAGTTGTATAATGTTTTTTACTGTACTGTTTATACTAAAAACTGGAGGTACGGGACTTCAAAGATGTGAGGAATTAGTATTAGCAGAGAGGGTCTAAATATGATAATTGTGTGGAAATTAACGATCAGTGTTTGCTGCACATCCCATAAAAGGACTAAAAAACAGACACATTTGATCTGTATTCATTTTTGCGATAGGTTCTTACACATTTGTTAAGGCGAAGTATGAAATAGTCAGTCTTTCCCACATCAAATGTACTAATACGTTCATGAATCAAGTTTCAGCTGTTACCTAATCCGGTGATTGTCAATGCAATTTTGCATTTAACTTCATTTGAATCAATAACTTCAGCTTGCTAAGTAAGGTAAGATAAGATTCTTAGTTAAATAATGTATTCATTATGTGCTCTTTACCTAGAAATCCCTTTGAACTAATTCCCAGAGCTACAAACAGGACCTGTGGAAGTTGGCTAAGGTAACTTATGCTCCAAGGTCAGCTGGCCCCAGTGAATCTGGAATCTGGTATCCCCCATCCCAGGAAATTACCATGAACACATATATCCCTACACTGACACTCAAAGGCTCTCAGCCGTACCTCTGGTGCCAAGATCCAGTTTCACACTGTTTGTCAGTTGTTATCTCTGCTGGCAAAAGGACAAGCTTCTTGCTGTTTCCCCTTGCTATGTCGCTAGGGAGATGTGTGCATGCTTGTCCAGTGCACATGTGTGTTGAGATGGTGTCATGTTTGTGCATAAATGATATGTTTTCTTGTTTTTGGTGTTATTTTATGTTCCTACTGTAGTAAACCTCCACAGATAAGCATTGAAGTACGACTAATCACTATGACCCTACAGTGTTTAAAGTTGCAGAATTCTCTAAAACCACAGTGCAAAGGTAAACTGTGAATTTAAAAAAAGCGAGGTTAATTTCTGCCTACCTTTTGTTCTCTTCCACTTGCGTGACCAACATGATTCATAGAGGAAAAATAGTTGCTGAGACTCTTTGGCTCCTGGCCTCTGGTTTGCTATTTTTAGTGAGTTTTCACTTTTTTTTCCTATGGCGTAAAGCTTAGAAAAAAGTGACAGGAGAAAGGAGCCAGCTGACTCAGTGTGAGCCTGGTTCTCATTTGTGCTGACCTTGCTTTACAGGAATCCCTCACTAGTGTCACTCACACTTCAACCTGCAGGAGGGAGCAGGGTGAGCTGGAGGGGATAAGAGTGGAGATGTGAAAAGGAAAAACAAAATTCTTATTACCACAGTACTTGTTGGGATGTAATCAAAGTGTGTTACAGAGCCCAAACAACATGCTTATGTTTGATCTATGCTACATTGTTTATTATTGAGTAATTACAAGAATTGAAGCAAATAATTCCACTGACAGTTTTGGGCGGTCTGACCCTGTCTAATTGCAATTTTGACTCCACATTGTTTGTACATTATTTATAAAAAACACACAATTACTCAGATATTTAAATGCTAAAAGTTCAGCGCAATCAGTCAGAAAAGCAAAATATAAATGCATGGAAAATACAATGTGCTTAAAAAACAAATCTCATTTCCCCACAGCTCCGAAATGTGTGGTGGTGTCAAATATTTTTGTGGGAGCAAAAACATTTCAGTGTATGGTCAGTCAATCAATCTGTTGGCGTTAAGAAGGCTGGAAGTACCTCAGGCTAGGCAGGGAATATAAACTGCACATGTATTTTCCAGGAACTCCTTACAATTGTACAAATGTTAAATCTCTGCAGCATTGACATTAGCTTTGAGAACAGCCTAATTATGTTGGTGTTTTATTATGTATCTAATAAACTTATCAACAATGACAAACCTCCTAACATACTGGACATTTGTATCTCCATGTTTGGAAATTGTACATAACCAAGGTATCGAATGTTCTTTTATCAAAGTGTGGTAGTTAACACTTTGATAAAAGACATTATGATTCCAACAAGCCCCACCACCATAAGATGACAAGATGTATCATGGTGATCTTGAAATATAATGCATACTGTATATTTCTAGCTGTCACAGCTGCTCCTAACATCCATGTTTGGCTGACAATCTGACTCTGAATCTGTGAAATGTTGTTGATTAGTAACGTTTTACTGGCAGAGGTTTTTCAAATGTTGACTAACCTCTGGGGGAAAAAAGCCAATAACAAAAACAGATACAACACCAGACAGCTGAAGTCCAAATAGATTAACCTTTTGAAAACACAATCCTGTGTTGAAGCCATCCTTCACTTTTACTGATTGTGAAGAACAATGAGCAGTAACCCATGTGTCCATGATCTCATTTTCTGAGCCTGAAAGGCCATTCAACCCTGCACAGATTGCATTGTTGCTAGCCAACACATTTAAGGGTGGGGCGCCTTTCTAGTTTCTTATTTCTTTATTTTTATGAATTACGGGCCACGGTAACTAAGACACAATTCAATGGTCATGTGGATGGCACCCAGTTGGAAAGTACACAGGAAAGGGAGGGAAGCTAAGTGAGATTTGCCAGTATTATTTAATCTTCCCTGTGCTCTGCAGAAGTCCTAATGGACTCCATTCCGCTCTCTGTTAACTCTCTTCTGTTTTTCTCTCTCCCTCTCTGTGTTTCTACAGTAGACCGATGCGGCAGGAGAGCTGTTCGTGGTCCGACAGCCTGTCAGACTGTGAGCATGTGAGAATTGTCAAAATGTCAGCAGCAGCTTAGTCTTAGTTCACCAAAAAGTCCTGACTTACCATTTTTATTTATTTACGGTAATGTGTCCTTCTACGTATGTCTCTGTTATGAAACCTTACAATTCCTCCATACTTCCCCTCTATTCACTGCCACACCACCTTCCCTCTCTGCTGTCCTCTCCCAGCCTCAGTTCCTCGTTGCCGACTTAGTCAACATGTGAGCCAAAGGCTGATTGTGATAATGAATTTAAGAAAACACTTTTGACCCTAAAGGATGCTAAACCAACACCCAAGGTTGTGAGGAAAAACAAGAGGACAACCAAACACCCTCTTGTTTGTACTGCAAACTGAAAATTGTGCTCCATCGGGCCTTTAGAAGGAAAAATAGATTGCTGAGGAGGCGAGACATGTTTCACATTATGATCCATTATGGTGATTCATGGTTGATAGATGGATAAACTGCAAGTCAAGCTTTTTCTTAGATGGAAAATAATGTTGTAAATAATGCTGCAAATGCTTTTTCAGCATTTCAAAAAACCACAGTTTCCAATTTGTTTGCCAATAGCTCTGCACATCACATGCACACCTGATGTTTTTCCACCATGTGTGGAGCATATCCCAAAGCTCCAAAAGGTCACTGACCCCTCACTGTCAAGGGAACTTCAGGCATTATATCCTCTGCAGGTTTTTCAAATAAAAACAATAACGGCAAGCTGTACCTGTGGGGTTACAACCAGGATTCCTTCTTGACTATTCTTCTGCTGCTCATTCCCAAGCAACCCATGCATATAAACTTTTCTAATGGATTCAATAAGAGCAGAACAAATCAGTGGAGACCTCTGATCTCAGAGCATTCACTTGGCAATACACAATGAAAATACCAGCAGGAAGTCGCTGTTTTCCGAAGTCACAGTTAATTAAAGTGGAAACAGATTTTGATTTTTGTTTATAACTATCATTATGAAGTAAATGATGATTGCACAAATGTGATGGATCTAAATAATGACACCATCCAGCTATGCTTTTCTGTTTGCCATCGGGTATGATCTCCTGTGAAACTGATGAAGTCGTAATCTTGGCACAAAGAAAGTGAAATAGCTGTTATCCAACCAAAACAGGACGAGGACAGTGCTTGAAGTTAATTTATATAACAGGTTATACTGTATACTGCCTCCGAGTGTCCCATTTCACATGATAAAAACAACAGAAACATGTAATGTGTAGAAACTTAGCACATATTTTATTTAACAGAATGAATATCTTTTGCTCTGACACACTTTACAGAATGTGTTTCCCAACTTTCTGTCCTTCTCACGCTGCTCGACAAGTCTTAGCTTCTGATGAGCCTGCCCAAAGAGGAGATGTAAAACGAGGAATTAGGGAGTATTATAGTAAGAGGGAGATCCGTCCAACTGAGCTTTTTGGCCGAGAAGAGACGTGGATCAGGCTTATCATTGAGACAAGCCAACTTCTTGTCGTTTCAGCTTAAAGCGCCGGACTGCCTAAGTACTCTAAGCACTGAGAAATTTGCTCAACACTTGTTTAGATTAACTTTTGGTGAAAAGAGTTGCTAAGCAGCATGGCTTAAATTCATGTTATTTGCACTTAAATACATTTACTCCTAGGGGGGAAACACTAACTATACAAGCAGCAGCATCGTGCTTGTTACAGAATGACTGAGATGACATCTAAAGAAACTAAGACTAGCACTTGAACTGCTATTTTTGAGCAAAATTTAACTTTTTTGAGTGATATTGCACTTGAAAATGACAGGTTATAATGACAGTGTTTTCTTAGCACTTAGCGAATATCATTCAAAGACATCCTTAATCAAAATCTAAATGGCTGTTCCAGATCCAGTGGGTGCTCATCATGTGTATTGAACCCTGGCTTGATCTGCTGACTTTTATTAAAGCAGAAAGATCTGTGAACGCAGTGTTTTTAAGTGACTGTTTTTATTGATGCAGGTAAGACTGATGACCCATGGAAAGCTGACACCAACTTTAAAAAAAATCAGCAGGAAAAGTCGGTGGTCCAAGTTGCTCATTACATAATAAATCCTTACTGTAAATGGAAGCTAAGTGTTCCTTTGAAAGGTCTGAGTCACTGCAGCTGCCTGTAGTAGTAGTAGCTGATTCAGAAAAGGCTCCTGTGTTTGATTATTGCCGAGAGTCTCAAGGCTTTTCATGTCTCCCAGGGTGTCTCTCACAGGCTGTTTTTGTGAAGAAAATAAGTGAAAAAGGACAATGTGTTTTGGCCTGCATGAGTAATGAAACCACATTTCTTCCCTTTTGCACGGAAAGTAGCAAAAGAGACAGGGAATGCGGCACTGCAGGGACTTAAAATCATAAAAATGGACGGTTTTGGGTTTGCTGCTTCCAAAAATGTTGCTTTCTGGCTGGATTACTTTCACTGATTCATTACAGAGTTAAGCTTCGCGTGATACTTATTCCGCAGCCACTTATGTGCTTGAAAGGTCAAAGATTGGAAACGGAATTGTCCCAGTCGAAGTGGGTGGTGTAGCTGCAGATTAAATGAATCGCATTTAAAAAACATTGGGGGGGGGGGGGGGGGGAGGTTGCTCTCATAATGTATGGTTGAACTCTAGAAGAATTGGTATGGCTTCTTAACCGATGACAGCCACCGAATGCAAAATAGAGATATCAGGCATGGTGAGCTGTGAATGATGAAGATTTATAGGGGCGTAGTGGATATCTTCGATGTGTCCCCCATGGCTCCCACGTTTCCTGTCATGTCCAGAAGAAAGACTCCCCCATAACCTCAGCATGTGAGTTCATTCTCATCACCGCCACCTCCGCCTACCGGGTCCTCTGTTGCGCACTCCCTTTACCTCCCCTTTCCTTAAACTCTTTTAGAGATTTAGATAGATGCATCAGGTTACTGCACCTTTCCAAATACCCTTTCTTTCATACTTATACAATGCACTGACATTTTGAATTATATCTCATTTGGAAGAATGTAACCTTAAACATTTGCTGACTGAGGAGGAACACGATCAGGCTGTGTCTGGTGTTAGGAAAGGACAGGAAAATAATATCGCTCAGAAAAATCTAGATGTTTTTGCCAGTCACTGTTAGTGTTACATTTCTGCAGACCATTGGATCTGTTTTAACCTGCTTCTGATTCACCACAATCTTTTGATTCTGGCTTGTTTCTTTTCACCCATGTTAAGTCTAAACACAGTAAAACATAGTCAGTCCTTTAAGGTTTTTATTCCAGCAGTGTCAGTGTGAAGGATGGCTGCCCTGCAACTCATACCCCTAGAGAGCCAGGAAAGACTTGGTCAAAGATTTTGTTGGCTTAATCTTTAATAGTAAAGTATAAAGATGGTGGGGAATGGAAACACAGGGTACAGTGGCCCATGTGTTTATTGATTAAACGGACCTGTAGGTCAAGCTGACATCACAAACATCACTGTTGTGAATCAATTGTTTCCATATTTTGTCATATTTTGGTGGAATAGGGTTATCTTGGCGTTTTGTTTCGATGCATTACACAATGGCCCAATGCTCATGACATTTGGGAGGGTGTATCATGATGGGCCAAGGAAGAACCCATTACATTTAAAAGTGGAAACTAATCCCAGTCACCTGTTTCAAATCCAATAAAAGAATATTATTAGTTTTAATTTCTTAGTTTTTTGGTTAAATACCCTTGCAAAGTTCAGATGGGACAACATTTACAAACTTCTAATAGATTGGGTGTATTAAGTAAGTGTGTAATTTACTTAATACACAAAACAAGGAGGAACAGGCTCTTTTTAACCCATATTTATGTGGCTGATAACCACTGATAACACATCCAATAGGCGGATAACATTTGGAGTTTGGAGTCACGGGAAAGATACACCAATTATCTTTCACTCTCATAAATATTCCAAGGTAGGGCATAACTCCTGTCTGCACTTTTTAAGAGCCCTTCCTGTTGTTTAAAGGCTTATTTAGGATATTGTTTTTGATACAAAACTTGATAAAAGTTAGACTTTGTATGGTAAAATCCTGATGGACATTGAAAAGATTTGTAAATACAGCAATAACTTTGGAAAATGGTCAGAAATGGGGTGTTAACTACAGTATGTGACAACTGTTCAGATGTTTTCATTGATTTGAGTGTGAAGTACAGCATGACATTCACTGACCCTCAATGTTGACCTGCCTCTTCATACCATAGAGGAACATCCAGCCTTGTGGAATGAACCCCAGCTCTCTCCGTTGAGCAGCAGTCAGAAAACCAGCACTCAGCACTGCGGTTGCTATTTGTAGACACACCAGTATACACAAAACACTGTCCCTCACATTTCACAAGAACTACAGGGGGGATTTTTGACAGGAGGTGAGTTTTGCCATGGCTCTTCCACTCTCCTCTTAGCACCGAACCTCAGTCTGCCTTTTCCTCTCGGCTCCTACTGCGTGAGTCGTTCAGGTTGTAAAGGATACGGGTTGTGGTTGTACATAGTTCAGATGAACTGAATTCCTGGCAGCGTGGCATATCACTCCGAGGAACAGTAAGATGTCACGGCCAACAAGCTATGAATGAAAACCGGAGAGTGGGGGGAAAACCCATGAGATTGTGTCTTTGAATAAGATGGATGAGGTGAGAATTCCATTTCATTATAGAAGCCGAACAAACAAGTTTTGTATTTTTCTACTGCTTGGAAATAACAAATGTTCTGCTTACTTTGAATTCTTTTCCACATCTGCAGGATGTTGAATGACAAAATGAGAGGCTATGTTACAATACCAGGCAATTCCAGAGTTTAAAATGACTGCCACTGAGATGTGCTGTATTCCTGAAACTGAAGATTGAAGTATAAAGTAGTAGTTTGACATTTGCTTGTTTTTTTAGTTAAAGAGGAATAATTGCACCATCATATTTGTTTATCAAGTACATAAGGGCTCAACTTATAGTTATAATGGAGAAGGTTTGAACTATCTGGTTACCAATTCTAATATGTAAGTCTTTAAATGTGTATGTTTTACTTCCCTTTGCTAACAATCCCTCTTTTCTTCTTAATTATTTTTTGGTAGGATTTAGGATGGCATTACACAAATTCTTAGTGTGCTTTCAAGATTGAGGGAAAACAATGTAATCCTCGGGGCAGCAGACCCTGCGATTTGTGAAAAATGCATATCATGAGATTGATGCTTGAACTAGATCCAAGTCGTCTACCTCGTGAATGGTATAGTGTGTGAAAAGAGTTGAATTCAGACCCACAGCAGCAGAATTACTTGATTCCCGTGCTCTTATTTTCCAATGAAAAATGTTCGTATGGTAGACTGGTCACAAAAGAATAGCTTGTGCCATTAATCATTAGCTAAAAATAAAACTCACACAAGCCCAACTCTTAGTGATGGAGAAGGTCACCGAAACTGCGTCTCTCTGGAGAGTACAGCTATGTAGAAAACAGCTTAATCATTCCCTACAATGTATGTGTGTGTCTGCCAGTGTGTGCATGCGGCTATACAGTGTGCATATAGTAAATGTGTTTTAAATTGCTAAACAAAAGTATCCCTCATGGCCAGACCTGTGTGTTGTGAATTATTATTTGAATCCAATAGTAAAATTGACATGATTATATTGTTTAGTTTAAAAACAGTTGGGAGAAAAGTATTTACATTATTTACAGTAGATATTTGGAGAATGTTACTTCCTGATGGTAAAATTATTAGTTTGAATGTGATAATGTGAGACCTTTATTTTGATGAACAGGAAGTAATGTGTAATGCGTATTCGTTGTATGAAGGATTCCAGAGATGAAGTCGCAAGTCGCAACCTGCCTTAGTTTAAATAAATACTACTTCTTTGTAATACTGTAATAGTGCATTTGGAAGTAAAGTTCCGTTCAAAGAAAACGTTTGATCATCATTAGAAGCTTAAAACTACACAACAATTTGGTGCCGAAACCCGGGAATTGAAGATTGAATTGACTGTGTCGAAGTTGGAAGCTAACGCTAGCTACATTGGCAGCAGAGATGGCCGAGCGTTTTGAACGGATGAAGAAGAAGAGAAAGACGGTACGCACATCTACAACGAAGTTGTTGAATCGCTTAGATGAGGAGGTGATCAATGAGGTGCCCGACTGTGATAAACTTCGTGAAATGCTGTCAGTATTGTCGACCAAGGAAGATATTTTAATGGACTTAAACAAAGGCATTGAAGATGAAACGTCGACAGACGACCTTGAGACGGAGATTGCTAGTACTCAGGAATACCAGGACCGCATTACCACGCTGAAGGCTCGTGCCACGAGGCTCATTCAGCCTGCACGTGATAACGTGAGTGTGCGGGTGAGCAATGCAAGTTCGAACTCCGTGAGACCAGTGAGTAGACAGACAGTTAAACTACCGAAGCTGGTGATAGAGAAATACAGTGGAGAAATTAGCCAGTGGCAAGAATTCTGGTCTCAGTATGAAACGGCTATTCATGAGAATGATGCACTGTGTAAGAGGGAGAAATTTACCTATCTGAGATCCTATTTGACTGGAGCAGCAGCAAGAGCTGTTGCAGGGCTTACTTTGAATGATAGCAATTATGACGCTGCAGTTGAATTGCTCCGCAATCGTTTTGGAAGGAAAGACATTGTAATTAGTGCACACATGTCCAAACTACTGAGCTTAACCCCTGTGAAAAGGTCATCAGATGTTGCAGCACTCAGGCACCTGTACGACGAATGTGAAATACAGATTCGCAGTCTAGAGTCCATGGGAGTTCACAGTGACACATATGGCTGCCTGCTATGTCCAGTACTGCTCCAGCTTCTGCCGGAAGACATAGCACTAGTCTACACGCGCAAGTCAGACCCCAATGACGAATGGAAGGTGCCAGAGCTCATCCAGTTCCTGCAAAAAGAGGTCCAAAGCAGAGAGAGAGCACTTCAGCTTACCAGACCAGGTAACACTCAAAGAGACATTCCACCAAGTAATAAACCATTCAGTAGGCCAGCACCCCCTTATGAAAACAAACCTAAAAAATGGAACGTGCCCTCAGCTACTGCGTTGCACACAGCAAGTAATGCACCACAGATCTGCATATATTGTGACAGTGCTAACCATAAACCAGAACATTGTACTGAGAATTCTGTGTCTACTCGCAAAGAAAAATTAAGAAAGCTTGGAAGATGCTACGTGTGCCTTGGTCCAAAACACATAGCAAAATTCTGCAAAGTTAAAGGTGTTTCATGCCCTCTGTGTGGTCGCAGACATCACCAGTCAGTTTGTGAGCAAGGTGAAGCAAAGGCAGATGTGGACAGTGGCAGCACAGAGGCTGTTGTGTCCTCTGTGTCCAGCACAGCGAAACAGAAAGCTAATTCACAGAACACAGTGTTGCTCCAGACAGTGAAAGCATGGACAGAGGGCCCAGCAGGGAGAAAAATCGTACGCTGTCTGTTAGATGGAGGCAGCCAGAGAAGCTTCATTCATGAGGGTGTGGTGAAAGCCTTAAGATTACCAGTGGTAAGACAAGAAACGCTGCATCTACACACCTTTGGATCTACAGCTCATGTGAAGGCACAGCGTAACATTGTGAAGGTCTCTCTGGAAAATGTGTGGAACACACAGCAAAGGATTGAGATTGAAGCTGTGGAAACCCCTCAAGTGTGCTCGGCAGTGATAAAGGTCCCCAGTGAACCCATCCAAGAGGAGCTCAGGAGAAAGGGTCTGCAGCTTGCTGATTTTCCACTGGACGGCCCTGATGACCCAGAACTGTCGATGCTCATAGGGGCAGACTATTACTGGAAAGTGGTGTCAGGCAAAGTCCAGAGAATAACAGAATCACTAGTGGCCGTAGAAAGCAGCTTCGGGTGGGCTTTGCAGGGGCCAGTTTCAACATCCAGTGTAACTGATGCTACTTGTATGCACATCAGCCTAGAAGAGGACACACAGATCTCAAAACAGCTACATGCCTTTTGGGAGGTGGAGTCACTGGGCATTGTTAATGAGAAGGCCCAGAGTGCAGTGGAAACTGACGCTCTACAGAACTTTGAACAGACTGTGACACACAAAGATGACCGCTACCAAGTTGAGTTACCATGGCGACCTGACAAACCGACACTCCCAGACAACTTCCGAGTGGCTAAAGGACGGTTCGAAGGCCTCAAGAGGAGACTCAAAATGGATGCAACCCTGTACTCAAGGTACAATGATGTCATACAGGATTATCTGCAGCAAGGCATCTGTGAGGATGTACCTGAGGATGTGTCAGCGGCAGAGCAGCCAGAGGCTGTGAGATACTACATGCCACATCATGCTGTTCTTCGAGAAGATAAGGTAACAACTAAACTGAGAATTGTATTTGATGCATCATCACATGAGGAAGGTTGCCCCTCCCTAAATGACTGTTTACTGACCGGGCCAAACCTTAATCCAAACCTGTTAGATGTGCTAATCAAATTCAGATTACATGAGATAGCCTTTACTGCAGACATTACCAAGGCTTTCCTGCAGATAGCTCTAGCAGAGAAGGACAAAGATGCTGTTAGGTTCCTGTGGCTACATGGACCTCTGACCAAAGATGCTGAAGGTGAGCTGCGGATTATGAGGATGAGTAGAGTAGTTTTCGGAGTGTCGCCCAGCCCATTCCTGTTAGCTGCCACCATAAGAAACCACATCAAGCAGTATGACAGTGAGCAGCCCAGGGCAGTGGAGGCACTGAGAGAGTCTCTCTACGTGGATGATCTGATCTACAGCTCAAGTAATGTGAATGAAGCCCTTTCAGTTTCCTCAACAGCAAAGGAGATCCTGTCCCATGCCGGCATGAACCTGTGCAAATGGGTAACCAACTCACCACATCTGAGAGCCAAGTGGGCAGAGAGTGGAGTGGAGCACGCGACAGAAACAGACACCTGTGGAAATGTGCTGAAAGTGTTGGGGTTAGTATGGAGATCAGAGAAAGATGAGTTTGTGTTTGATTTAAAGGGACTGTTGAACATTTTAAAGGGCAAAGAGAACACAAAGAGAAGTGTGCTACAGACATCAGCTCGTATCTTTGACCCTATTGGTTTCCTTACTCCATTCACCATACGGGTAAAGTGCCTGTTTCAAGAGCTGTGGGAGAGGGGAATCAGTTGGGATGAACAGTTGCCCACAGATTTGGCTGAAAAATGGAATCAGTGGTGTGCGGAGCTGCCGAAGCTACACCTTCTAGCCATTCCGAGATGGTACCACATTGACATTCAGCCAAACTCACAGACACTGAAACTGCACGTCTTCTGCGACGCCAGTGAGAAGGCATACGGTGCTGTTGCCTATCTACAAGGACCGAACAAGGAAGGGGAGATTGTGACAAGTTTTGTGGCATCCAAGGCAAAGGTAGCCCCATTAAAGAAATTGACTTTACCACGCTTAGAGCTTATGGGTGCACTGATTGGAGCAAGGTTAGGAAATAATCTTCTCAAGCCTCTGAACATGGAGAAAAATCAGCTGAGTATGAGAACAGATTCGATGATTGTTTTCCATTGGATACGCAGTGCAGCACAAAAATGGAAGCCGTTTGTGTCAAACCGAGTGACTGAGATACAAGGTCTCACCAATCCAGAACAGTGGTCTCACTGCCAGGGTAAAACCAATCCAGCTGATTTACCCACCAGAGGCCAGAGCGTCGAGAACCTCATCCAAAGCCGGCTGTGGTGGAGCGGCCCTCCGTCACTATCACCAACTGATGAGGCAGAGAACATTGATGAGGACCGTGTTGCGGATGAGGTGAGCACTGAGCTCAGATCCAAGTTCCAGACAGCAGTACAGCTCGCTAGCACTGAACAAGTTGAACCACTGTTAGACTTACACAAGTACAGCAGGTTAAAGACAGTGTTAAGAATAACTGCATGGGTGAAAAGGTTCATAGCTAATGCCCGCTCCAGTCTGAAAACGCAGGGAGAGCTAACTTCTGAGGAGCTCACTGCAGCAGAAGTCTACTGGGTGAAGATGACACAAGAGCAGAGCTTCAGCCAAGAAATTTGTCAGCTGACATCAGGTCAAGACATCAAGAGAGATTCGAAAATCAGAGACTTGAAATCAGCTCACAAGTGTGAGACACCTACACCCACTGTGCTGAAGGTGGGAGATGTCATCCTGATCGGAGAAGACAATGCACCCCGGCAGACCTGGAAAATAGGCAGAATAACAGAACTGTTTCCAGGAAGAGATGGACTCATTCGTTCCTGTACTGTTCGTACTTCTACGGGCAGTGTGTTAAGAAGACCTGTTCAGCTGATATATCCTTTGGAGATTAATTAAGTGGACTGAATAGTAATGAACAATTGTTCATTGGGCGGGAATGTTGTGAATTATTATTTGAATCCAATAGTAAAATTGACATGATTATATTGTTTAGTTTAAAAACAGTTGGGAGAAAAGTATTTACATTATTTACAGTAGATATTTGGAGAATGTTACTTCCTGATGGTAAAATTATTAGTTTGAATGTGATAATGTGAGACCTTTATTTTGATGAACAGGAAGTAATGTGTAATGCGTATTCGTTGTATGAAGGATTCCAGAGATGAAGTCGCAAGTCGCAACCTGCCTTAGTTTAAATAAATACTACTTCTTTGTAATACTGTAATAGTGCATTTGGAAGTAAAGTTCCGTTCAAAGAAAACGTTTGATCATCATTAGAAGCTTAAAACTACACAACACTGTGTGTGTTTGGAAAACCCAAGATGGCACAGATTGTACCTTATTTATAGATGGCTATAAATTCAATGTACAGTTATTTTGACATGTAACTCAAAACTGAATGAAAGAGACACGCACACTGCTCACTCTCAGGCCTGTTAATGAATGGGAGTGCAGCTTGTCGGTGAAATGGAGGATGCAGGCGGAGGACACATCCTAGACACTTGTTGTCTTTACTCTGAGCCGAAATCACGCAATCGCACTCTTTGTAATGCTTGATGTGTGGCTTGTGCATTTACGCAAAAATAAATACAATGTTTGAGTATTTGCCTGACTTTGCTCCTCAGGGTCACATTACAGACGTGCATGTTGCATTTACATCATTCTTGTCATCTGAAGGGGAAAAAAATAAACTGTCTCAGTTTTGTAAGCTGTTACTGTAAGTTATTGTGTGCCAGTCCAGCAACACTGTCAACTGACCTCTCTTGAACCCAGCTCGGCATTGTTTAGCCGCAGCATCGAGCCAGGCATCTTATTGTTTTGGCTTTTGGGGTTTCTCTCACGCTCACCCTGTGGAGGGTCTTTCCAAAAACCGGCTGACCTCACACAACGAACTCTGGCTTTGTTATGAAGCATTATACTCCCTGCACATCTTTGTACACATGGCAGGGATCGCGCAAATGTCGTTGTAAGAGTGCGCATTTCTTTCGTCTTGTGCAGCCAGGATTCGGGTTCCTATCTGTGATTCAAAGCCTCTTGTTGAAGGCCCAGAAACACAGGTTGAAGAAAACTGGAATGGGCTCAAGAACAGGGAGCAGAACAAATGAGTCCAAGACTTCAAGTGGAAAGTATTCCAGAATATAAGACCATCTGCTTTCACTTTAGAGTCTGAGTCCTAAACTAAATAAAGACCCCTCCTGCGCATTTTAATTGCCTTTTTCTTTCTTTCTGTCCATCCTTCTCTCCCATCCAATTATTTTGTCAGTATCTTCTATTCCTTGCACAGAGTCTCTTTATTGTTAGACTACACAGTATGTATTTCCCTATCATCGCCTCTGTTAGCAAAAAAAAACTATCCCATGGTGTTATGAGTCAAAATGTCTCAAATAAAGGCCCGACCTGATCCCTCTCTGCATCAATTGAGTTACATTTTTATTGATGTGTACAAAAATAACACTGACCTTCTCATCTGAAAAGGTCTTCTGGTTGGTAAAGGTGCAAATCGGATAACCGGTGTCTGTTTCTAAAAATGTTATATAACTGAATTGTTGCAAGTCGAATTGGAATTGAACGTTCCACTTTTGAGGAAAGAAATTACGAGGTACAAATAGTTCAAATAAAACATGAGAGGAAACTGGATCTTGGCAGGTCAAAGCAAGAACTATAAAAGATGTTATTTGTTATTCGCTTTTCAGAACATTAATTTTTTTACCCTTTCATCTTGTTGCCTTTTGTGTTCGTCCAAAAGAAGGGGCTTGCTGCTTATTAAAAGATTAGTGACTCACATTTTTATTTATTGCATATTTTCATGTGTTTACACAGTAAGCATTTGTACATGTGTGTTTTACATCAGTGGTCATGGCCACTTGCTCTTTCTTTCAATACTGTGATATGGGAATGGAACGGGGGCAATAAAGTTATGTGTTTTGTTTATGGTGTTTGAGACCCAGGGAAAAAAGAGAACATGTTTTGTGAGAAAAAGTGATGATTTATCGTCCCCTTTTTCAAGTGGCTGGAAGATCATCATTTGATTTAATAGACTACGATTCTCTTCACTTTTACAGAGGTTGCATTAAATAAATGCTTGTCTCTGTGGCCAAGGAGGCATTTATCAAAGGCATGTTTTAAGTCAATGCTCTTCCCAGCATTGCAAACAACCACAGAGTATCACAGCACTAAATATTACAATCAATTCAACAAACAGAATTGCTGAATGCATTCTGCCCTCACAGGGCCCTACCATAATGAATAGTTACCACACTAAACCAAGACAATGCGACTGAGTCTACACCACAATTTAAAGTCCCATTAATCTCTCACTGGCTTTAAAACCACTGCAGCCTTGGTACTGCTGGAGGTAGACCTAGGTCTGTCTGAATCATGTTTAAGTGTCTGTGTTTTCAACGTCAACCAAGGGAGCTCCAACACAGTGAATTACATTCATCTGCTAATGTCATTCCAGCATGATGCCTTCCCCGCTTCCCCCGTGCATGGTATGTTTTGGATTGTCGCTCTGCAGCCAATGCAATCACTCGGGTAACTCCCAAGCTTGCACTGGAACCTGTAGCCGACAGAGGCCATGTTTTTGTTTGTCGAAAAAAACACTGTCCATTTTTTATGTTGGGCACGTTTGAGTTTTAAATAAACGACAACAAAGGGAGGCACTGGAGATGTTGGGCATTTAACAAAGACTTCTTCATCCATACACATAATTCATAAATAGATGAAATGCTACATAAGTCTGCACGGATCTTGAGAGACATCTGCTGAACAAAGAGATGATGATGAATGTGTGGCTGACCGCATATCCCAAAGAGACATTTACTGTATATTTATGGGGATGTAATTCTGTTTGCTGATGTGCAGTCTAACAGGCTGTCTGGGGCTTGGTATTACAGGTCAGTGGAGGGCAGTTTCTACTCAGTGCTTCTGGGTCACATGTGACCTCCTGGTGCTGGAGACATTGACAGCCCCCATCTAATTCTTCCCTTGGGACTCTCACCAGCCACACTGGGTGCATGAATTAATCATGAAGTACGTCTTTTCATCTGAGGTGACGCTTCTCTTTTCATTGCTTTCCCTTTCTTTCTCTCTGCTTCTGGCTTATTTAAATTCAGAAATATATCATCTATCTATTTATAATAAAGAAAATCGAACCTTTGCATCTTTAGTGGGGGACATTTTTTTAAAGTTATGCACACTGGCCCTTCCATCTACTCAATTTGTCCTTTGGGTCCTCTTGTGGTGAAGAGTACAATTTATTCATCTATTGATTTACTTGTTTGCATGTAAGTCCCATGTGAGGAGGAGCAATTCACTGTGGGCTCTATGTCTGTGGGCCACAGTGAGGCTGGATTTGTCCAACCCAGTACGATCAAAGTGAAAAAAATGATGAATGTGCATCAATAAAGCAAGCTGAGAATTTCAAATCACATCACTGTTCCATTTTGTTTATTAATGTGCTGTCTCATTGAATTGTTAATTTTTGTTCAGTTATTTTCAATACAGATTGTGACCAACCCTCTGGGAAGAAGATCTACATGATGTGGGTAGAGAGGTCAAAGGTCAAAATACAAAGGGGCAAAGAGGGGAAAAGGCTTCAAGGATGATTATGATTTTGACTAGGAGAGCAAAGAAAACAAACTAATGGTAACCTGATGCCCCTTGGAACTAATTTATGCATAAAATGTGCAGAAGGTTAGAATGCAGCATGACTGAAAAGAAGAAATACTGCCTCAGTGTGTTTTTCGAGACAGAAACAAGAAATGGGCTAACACACCTGACTTTTCCCACCACAAAAAGGAGGCAGGAATATGGTACAAGAATCCAAAAATGTAATAGATTGTAATTTCTGACTTTTTTTCTAAATTTCGACTTTTAAAAATGATCCATTATTTTCTCATTATTCTGACTCCTTCTTCATGTGGCTCTAATAATCTTCCTTTAAAAGTTCACACTTTTTGTCTCCACATTTCTTTTCCTTTCGATTTTCTTTTCAAATTCCTGATTTTATTTTCCAAATTGCGATTTTTTTGAATTTCTGACTATTTCTTCAAAATAATCACTTTTTTCCCAAAAATTCTGCATTTTTAAAAATGTCTCGCTTTTTTTTCTCAAGTTCGACTTAAAAAATGTCCCACTATTTTCTCATTATTCTAACTCCTTCCTCATGTGACCCTAATCAATCAAGTGTTCCAACTTTTTCTTAAAAGCCTTGGAAAACCAGGTAAAATGGATTGTTTAAAGTGTATTCAGATTTTAACACTACTCCATAGTATATGTTCTTATTTTTGTATTTCTGGATATTCTTTGCTGTACCTTAACAACACTTCAATGCTATTAATACTTACTCAGCGGGGGTAATGTTAGCATCAGGACGCTCAACCAAGTATTAGTCACACAGTCAAAATGTCTCTGAATGTTCTACTTATTTTCGCTATCCAACTTATCAAGAGGTTGCAAACAATCTGGATTCAATAAGCGACAATGAAGAGTTTGTTACTCAAATGTTGGCTTTTACATGTCTGTGATGTAAAAAAACAAAAATGCAAGAAAACAGCCATTGTCCTTTTGTGTGAGCACATGTGACATAGTGTTAGCTGTTACATTGTCAAAGCCTGATCCACAATATCAAGACAAAAAACGGATTGTATTTATCCTGCATTTTTACTTTGATCTCATTATACCGTCTTACTTCTGAAAAGTGAAAAACTATGTCTTTTCCAACAAGCAGCAAAACACAATTTCCGAAAAAAAAAATCTAGAGCAAGCAAGAGGCTTTGCAGGGAGAGAAAAAAAAAAGAAATATACAATCACATAGGAGGTAATAAATCAGGATTGTAGTAAAACGTGGGGTTTGAATCTGGTGCATCTATTTTGGGTGCATGTTTTGCCAAGTGTGACTCAAAACACAGTCTGTTTTTCATATTTATGACATTTAGGCAGCTTGGAAAGGAACATTGCACTCGCTGTTATTTGTTCATCACAAATGTTGTCTCTATCACTAACAAATACGTCATTTTGTGCGTGCGCCTGGTCTCTCATGAAGTGTGTATCAAACTCCAAAACAGGATATCGAAAAAAAGGAAAATGTATGATTTCAAAGTTTCCAACTCATAAATATAAACGGATGGATGATGCATCCTTTGATCTACCAAGAAATATGGCTGCATTCATATTCAACAATCTTGTCAGCTCATACAACTCATGCAGATTTACAGTCAGTTTCAGATATCTCCTTTTTGCCATTTAACCCATTTCTGTAAACATAAGCCTAAGTAAACTAGAGAGAAGGAGTTCATAGAGGGGGTTTGAAACAAGGACATTCAAGTTTACTTTTCACTTCCCGGTTATAATTCAGTATTTAAAGAGCCTCTTTGCTGTATCTCAATGCTGGCAGTCTAAACCTAGATGAGCTTAAAGGAGTCAGAGGTATTAAAATGGGTCTTAAGCTTCCACAGATGGATATACAGTAGAATGGTAAGACCCGTGTGCTCTATCCTAGCTATGCTATACTTTTAGATGAAGTGGATGTCACCTGGGGAACAATAAACACTGAGCTGAATATATTTGTACTGTGAACGACAGATGTTTCAGTATTATCAGTGGCAATTGCGCGGCTCAGAAGAGCAGCTTTTTTAATAAGCCACAATGAAAGGTTCGGAGACGCCACGATGCGCAGGGTTATAAGCTGCACTCGCCCAGAATAAAGTTGAGGCTGTTTTCTTAAACTTTCTTTTTTTTTCAGCAGGATAAGGATTTGTGAGAGAATGTGGGGATCACTCTGGTTTTATGGCTAGTTTTGATTGGTTGAATCTGTACAGCTGATCCAGTGAACATACCGTCTTTGAGGGGTTTCAGAAGAGGGAGGACAGGAATGGAAACATGTGCCAAAAATGCAAGGAAGATGATAAAAAAAATAAAAATGAACTAATGTATTTAAAGACCTCACCATAAAACTGTACCACCACTGTGTAGGACCACAATTCAGAGTAAAGCGAAATAGTTGTGGCAGGTGGAAGTGGATTGGAAGGATTAAGACACTGCCCAAAATTAAAACTGGGAGTATTCAACACTAGACTCGAAAGATAAACCAACGCTAATGCTAATTATGTGTCAATACAAACTCTAATACGACTCAAACCGTGACTTCAATACAAATTCAGCAAAAGTTTGATATTGTGAATTTTATCTGTGCATCAAGGATCCTGGCATCATCACATTGGAGATAAAACATTTCAGTGAGCTGTTCTGTTGTCTTTTACTCTCAGCCATCCCCAGTTCACAGGTTTTCAAAAACTCTCTAAACACACTGAGATTTAGTCCAGGCAGCAGAACTGAGAGAGACCATATAAGGACATTATGTCTCCTGATCTGCAATCTCTAATGCAGCTGTGTTTGTGTGTGTGTGTGTGTGTGTGTGTGTGTGTGTGTGTGTGTGTGTGTGTGTGTGTGTGTGTGTGTGTGTGTGTGTGTGTGTGTGTGTGTGTGTGTGTGTGTGTGTGTGTGTGTGTGTGTGTGTGTGCGTGCTTGTGCGTGTGTGTATAACCACCACTCATTTGAGCTTTAGACCTTGAGAATGAGGATACTTTTGGAAAGTGAGGAGATTTTTGGCAGATGTTTTAACTTCAAAAGACAGGGTTTGGGTTAAAACAGAGCTTGAGGTCAGAAATAGGGGTTTCAGGTTCATGTTAGGTTAGGGTTACGGGTTAAACATTGTGATTGTTTTTGTAATGGTCCAGGTTTAGGCTCACGGCCAGGGAATCTACTTGCTGTTTCTTTTACGTCCACAGAAAGTGAACATTCCAGTTCTTCACTTTTTTTTACTTGACAGATTTCTGACAGTGGGGGAGTGACATAGAGAGAGAGAGACATAGACGCAGAAAGACGGTATAAGATATGCATAGAGATCGTTGTCGTGCAAAGCTCTTTCAAAGCAAAACACTGCATCTTACCATGCCCAGTAAAATATCGACCGTATTGCAAATTTGTCTTTGCAGTATCCTGTCACTGTCCCAAATAAAGCATATGGGCAAATCCCCAGTCTCTGCTTGAAATCTATGAAATTCTTAGTGTAATATAATTTTTCCATTTTACAAAGTCACATGTGGTGCTCTCGATCCAAATGTGTCAGAATAAAGCTGTAAAGTTCAGAAATCGCACTAACTTCTCATCCCCTGGAAGCTTTTCTGGATCCTCATTCGCACAGGGTTTCTTAAAGGAGTCCGGGGATAGAACATGGAATGAGTTTTTGGATGGCATACAAGACTGAGCAGAGGAAAAGTGTAAAATCTCCTAGTAGGAGGGAGAGCAGGTGGGCTGAGTGCTCGCGTCTGACCTGTAAAACTCGCTCCAGGATAACGGCAGCCTACTGTGCCAAATCTGACTCACTCACGCTTCATGCTGAAGGGGGGAAGGTTCCCAAAAGTGCTTACCCGAAAATTATTCCAGGAGAGACAAATAGAGAAAGGCAGACACAGTGACATACATGCAGAGGCCAACATTCTGGAGGTAGGGGATCTCTGGAATGAGTTTACCCCATTGTTGGCCTCCTAATTTAATAGATTTGACAGGTAAGTTCATTTTGATGAGCAGCCTTATCCACAGGAGAGGGGCTTAGGAAGTGGCCATTTGGGTGGCTGTGGCCCCCTGCATACCCAAATCCTTATAAGCACTCAAGAAATTAATCCTCTTGAGGAATTTGCTTTCAGATAAGCTTTTGTGTCCTTGTAACTTTAAAATGTATTTGAGGTATTTCTGGCCCTGTATATTAAAGTGTTCTATATGCTCTTGCACCAGTGCTGCCAAATAATGATTTATTAATAGTTTTATTGATTGTGATGTGTTTTCATTTTCAAATGATTTCAAAACCATCAACACAGTATCCTGTTTCTGCATAGTTTTTCTCTTCACATTGAAAGCAGTTAAAATGTAGCGGTAAAGAACTGGCTTTACTTTATCGGTTCTCCCCTCAAATATATTGCAAATGAATTAAGGAGAAGGGGAAGCAGCATTGGTCGAAAGATGAGGAAAATAAGGAACAGCAGGACAGATTATTTTCTTTTTTTTTGCAGAAGGGGAAGATGGTCTTGTCATTTTAAAGGGTTTCGAGGGGATGTTTGCTCACCCTCTTAATGGCTTAAAAGGACTGGAAGCATCTATCTTTCTCTCCGCGCATTTCAGGGGGGAAAGCCCAAGAGGTATGAACCAATTCTTCCCTGTGACTGATTGCACAAACTCCAACAGATATGCCCCGGCACACATGGAAAAATCTCATTATGAGAGTAAATATCACAATGGAATTTCCATAATGCTCTCATAAAGTGGGGATATACTCCATATTACTAAAATCCCAATAAACCGTTTTACATTTGAATGCTCTCATTGGAAATTCAGGAGTAAGGGATGCTGTGTTAATAACACCCATCAAAACTAGTGCTAGGAAATACTTGCAACATTATATTGTTCTCAACGCTCTGTCGAACACTGTTGCTAGAAGCACACTGTGGGTGTATTGTTATTGCATAGTTGGATACAGCTACTTTACTTTCATCTCTTGGCGTGTGTATGTGCATAAAAAAACTGTATGTATTTACAGTTATTTCATTGCTGTAGGAGTACTATGTCTCTAGAGTAGGATATACTCCAAATACTTGTCAGTGTGCATGTGTTGGAGAAGAAAAAATGAAGAAACAGGCAAAAAAAAAATGCTGCATATAGAAACAGATAATAAAAATAGATGTCAGGAGTCTGTGCATGCATCCACACACTTGCACACACAAATCACCCTGTAAATCATTCACACTGGCCGCCAATGAGCGTGACCAGTGACAGCAGCATGTCTGCCAGGCCTCCGTCATGTGGAGCCTGGCACTGGGGTTGACAGCCGAGCCTGAAACATGAGGACTAAATGGACCCGGGGATCTCTAGGGGGGCTGGGTAGGATCTTTCTGCACCTCCATGTCCTACACATCTGGCCTGCTGCACCGCTGTTATGGCTGTGCAGCACAGGGGGGTGATAAAGGTGAGGGGAGGGGTAAAGGAGGTGCATTCTGGGGCAAGAGATGAGAATACATATTACATAGACATGCAGCTGTTCTTCCATTTCTTTCTTTTTTTTCTTTGCAGCTTTTTTGTAGATTTAGCGCGCATATAATAAAGGGTTAATTTTTCTGTCTGAAGTTATGTAGAGTTCATTGAAGTTATTTATGTGTATGTATATCTATGCAGTTGTATCCTTGCTTCTATGTTGTAGTGCCTGTAATCACACTGGGTTTGTCAGTGGTCTGTTTGACATAATATTGGACATTATCCTTTAAGACACAATTTCCAGCGAGGCTCATAATGTGCCGTTGCCTGGTAAACAGACACATTCTTGGCATATTGGGCACATTACTTACTGCAAGTTTAGATTCCATGTGGCTACAGCACAGAAAAGGAGTGTGTCCTTTTCACTGCTTGCATTTTGCTTCTTTGTTCTTGCCAAGTAATTTTCTATAGTGTTAATTCTCAATCTTAGTGATAAAGCGCCAGAGCTACTCCTACTGTTGTTGAGGTCATTTATTTAACATGTTTTAAGTTTTGGGATGCCTCCAAGACTGAACACACAGAACTTTAAGGTCTTAGAGTTCTTCATTTGTCCTATTTCTGTCAACTTAATTTTTCAGTTTTCTCCCAAAAGCATCTCCCTACGGTTGCAGCTGACCAGTATAATGGAAAGCTCCGAGCAAAACCAGACTGGACTGCAGAGGGTCCTAATGGGTCTCATAAGGCTGAATAATGTTTATGTCACCAATAGAGCTCAGACAGAGACCCCAGCCAATACCAAAAGGGCTGGTGTCTAAAACAATGCATGCAAGAGAATTATATTAGATCAGAGCTAGTGGGTACTGTGATCACAAATGTACAACTTTCAGAAATGCTGAAGTATGAGCCATATAACAGGGTTATCTCATCCCACCCTAACATTGAAAGGCATGCATGCTTTTTTTTCTAAATGCATTAATTCCCTGGGATTTGTAATGTAATATTTATAATTTTCTAGAGAGATGCTAACATTACATAGAAGCCTAGGGTAAAGCACATTTCTAAGACAAAGACCAGCATGGAATGTCTGAGAAGAAAAGGTGTTTCCTTTTCATTGTTTGTGGTCGACTGCATGTGACTGCCTCGTAAACCCAGTGACGCTTGGTGTTCTTGTGGCGGCTCGATTGATAACAGTTTATTTTCCCTCTCCCACAGCCCCACCAGGTGGCTGACGAGCTCTCCTCTGAGAACCAGACCCACTGAGATCCCGCTCGTGCTCGGACCCCCTGAAGGCGCTGAGGTTAGTTTAGGGGCTTTTGGGCTCACTGTAAAAATGATGTTTGTCAGAACTGTTTTTTAAAAGAACACAAACAGATCAAAGAGATGCCTTCGAGTGCTTTGATTCATGAATGACTCCTCAGAATACACAATATGTTGGAGGTCCTTATTGCGACATGTCATTGAAATATTGGTTTTGAAGGAGATTCAAGTTTCTTCACTAAACATGGTCCACTTTCTGCTTTGCAACTCTTCATATATATAACCGCTTATCATGAGGTGTAGCAATACTTTCTTTAAATCTAAAACATATATTTGTGTATATATTATTCTGCTTCTGTTTTTACTCTCACTGGAGATTATTAAAGTTTGACCTCACTAATACATACATCTATTTGAAGACAAATCACCCTTAAAGTCTCTTATGATGTCACAAAAACAAAGTTAGGAAAAGACATTGGCTCTCATAGACTACTGATTAACCACAGCTCAAGTAAATGTTTAGGCGATCAGTCTTATTTATTTTTATTTGATATGCATTCATGATTAGGCCTATGGATCCCCTGTTTCCTGGTGGGATTAGTGCAGTGACTTTGATGTGGGTTGTGCCCTGCTTAGTATGTGTGGGCAGGCCTCTAATTCCTGTGTGTGTGGCAGGGTTGAGGTGAAGGGGTACGTGCAAGACCCCTTTTCACTCTGGCACTGTTTAGAGGTTGTGCGTGACCTTCAATGGACCATAAACCAGCAGATTCAAGAACAAAGACAGCTGCAAAACACCAATGTTGGCAACTGAAACAAACACATCTGATCACAGCTTACTCATTCGGCCACATCTGTGTGTGTGTGTGTGTGTGTGTGTGTGTGTGTGTGTGTGTGTGTGTGTGTGTGTGTGTGTGTGTGTGTGTGTGTGTGTGTGTGTGTGTGTGTGTGTGTGTGTGTGTGTGTGTGTGTGTGTGTGTGTGAGTCCCATTATTTGAATGTGTGTTGTTCGTGTGGTTTTTAACAAGCTATGATGTGTTCTGCCAAGTTCAGGTAGCTGATTTCAAAAACAAAATAAACTGCGAAAGCATTAATAACATATCTGGCTCACATGGGGACATTGAATGTTTCCAACATTAGAAAAAAGCCTCGATGTGAATTACTAATTCTTCAGTGGGAGATAAAAACAGCAGTATCATGTTCAACATGCAGTTATATTCATATCAATGTATATGTTTAATTTATTGATATTGGTCAGACAGTTTATCATCAGACTGTCGGTAGAGATTTTAAAGTAAATCACAGTTTTGTGTTAAATCCTAGTGGTTCAGGCTAATGTTGTATGCTATGTTGAATCAATAGAATAGGACAATTTAAGTTATCTGTAAACTAGTTTACGTAAAGCCTTAATACAGCTTTTAAAGTAAGTATTAGTGTTCAAACACAAAAGCTTGTTAAGGCTAATGAATGGTATTTATTCTAAAGTGTTTTCCAAACTTCAACCTTAAAAATATCTATAGAGTTTGTTTAAAAAATAGTTAAACAGAAGACTATTAAATAAAGGAGCACTTTTTACATTTACTAGCGCTTTAAACTCCATTTCATGATGTTTTTTGGTTGGTGTAGTTAGCTTGTGTTGTCACTGAGACAGCTCCATGGTCATTATTAGATCATACGATGACAACAAGGTGTATGTATCTGCATGACAACCAAAGATCCTGGTAAGAGATGCAGAGATGAGCTAGAAGGGGGACCTTGACTAAAGATGGGCTGTACAAATACATTAGTATGTTTTAATAATATTTAAAAATATATTACCAGGAGCAGTAATATGACAATGGGCCAAATATGGAAAGTTATTCTGCTGGAAATATGTTTCTAACTGTTCCTGTTTAAGTAACAGTACAGCCCCTTATCACTGGCAGCGGAAGGAAAAGGATTTACACTACTGGGCTCTGAAAGCTCCTGTGCTAATATTATAGCTCCACAACACACACGCTTTACAAAGACAGCAGCACGACATCCTGCAAGGGAAAAGAAAAACCTTGAATGGCACTGACCTGTAATATTTACCCAGGGTGACTCCTGCATGGCTCAGTGTAAGCTCTAGCTGGCCCTGCACACCTCAGGGCACAGGCCGGTTGTTTGTGTTGCTCCTGATGCAGAACAGATGAGACGTTTTAGACTTTTTTTTAGTTGCTATTGAATATTGGAACACCGTGTGTTCAGTAGCCTTGTGGTCAGTCAAAAATGTGAACAGTGATATGCATTTTACTATAGAAAGGATACAAGTGTGTTGGATTGGCTTCTTTACAGGATTTTGTCTACATGATTAAGATTTTAAGAGAACACTCAGCTTCAGTGTTAAACAACCCCTGGGAGGTCAAACACTTGTTTGAAAAGAGGGTGGGGTGTCTGCTCCACAGTGTAAACACTTCAAATGAAACATCAGTCTATTAGCAGCGTTTCTGATTAGTTGATGAACTAAAGCAATCAAAGGCCGCCGTGGTCTCTTGGAGAATATACATCAATGTCATTTTGCTCAGGGCCTGGAAGTGATTGGCATGTTCATTAAGTGTCCTGTTTACAATAAGCTGAGGAGCCCACATGTGAAATCAGCAGATGACTCTGAAAGGCTGTTAGTCATCCAGCAGATCATGAAAATGATCATAAAAGCTGCTGTCGTCATCATCATGTGGCCACACTGTTTTACCTCACAGAGAGGATATTCAGGCTTTTGAACTGAGTTGTCTCTATGATGGGGATTGTTGTCTGCAGGCGCTTCTATGAAAGCTGCTCTTTGTGTATTGGTATACATGATTCTTATTTGGCTGTCTTTATGTTTGGGATTTGGTGCCATCATGAGGGCATGTCAGGTATAGAAGGAATCCAAAGTGCTTTTTATAAAGTATTTAGTGATTGTTTTGGCAAGCAGTGGACCTAGTGTGTGCTGCAGCTTAGAAAAAGTTCTCAGTGGGATATACGATGTCTTCTGATTTGTTTTGTTGTATCAGGGTTTGTGGAGAAAGTGTCGGCATGAGACTTTTCCTAAGGTTGCGTGAGTCTTTTTATGACTCGACAGGTGAGTATGCACATTAATAAGTGAGTAAGGAATAACATCCCCTCATTCCAGTAACTAGTCCTTCTACGGCCAAACTCATGCCTCTTGTGGTCGCTGACAAACTCAGAGATCAAAAACGTTCTCCTCCACTTTCTAAAAACCATGACATTTAACAGAAAAATAAGTACATTCTTCCATGCTTCAGACTGCGAACTCTGCATTTTCCATTACAGTAATGAAATGACACAACTGGGTGTGTGTGTTACCAATTGGCTATCCCTTATGTTTCCCTTTTTAGGTTTTAGTTGAAGTGCTTATTTTTCATGAATATGCAATAAAAGCCACGTGTTAATTAAAGAATTGGCACAAATAGGTCTTTGAGCAAAATCATGAATTATGGTCCCTGATTTTGAAGGTCAGTTGGCAGAGTTGAAAATAATACATTTAAACGTAAGTCTCTGTGGAACCAACTCAATACTAGCACATAATGAATTACGATGCCTGCGGAGATTTTTCTGTTCGTTCGCAGTTTTTATACCATGTCATTTTTCCCATCTTACCAACCAATTGTTGGATGAATCCCAAGCTAAAAATAAACATGTTTTTCTCTTTCAACAATGCTATGCAATTTAAATGTTTTGGGAAAATCTTAAGGTATTTTGATCTAATCCAAGCACTAAATATTCCTTAAAACTAAGGGCAAAAAAAAGACATTATTTAGCTATTTCTTTTTTGTAATTTATTATTATTATTACCCAGAAATCTTTATTAGTCCCACAGCGCAGACATTTACAGTGTTACAGCAAAAACTAGCATAGCAAATAAAAGAAAAAAGGCTTGCAACTTATTAATATAATTAAGAAAGCACTCATTAGTTATACAATAATAAAAAATAAAGACAGATAAGTAGGTAAGTACACATCCATGGCTAAAATTGATCCGCAGCAACTTCAGAACATAGTGACATATGCAATGTTTGGTGTTGAGAAATTATAAAAATAAATACAAAATGTTATTACTTTGATGGTTTTCACATACAGATGATTATTGCACAGTATTTCAAGAAAAGTGTCTTTATTGCACATTGCCGTTTCATTGCACAAGATGCATAGTCTGTATTTTGTGTGTGTCTGTGGTGTGTGTGTGTGTGTGTGTGTGTGTGTGTGTGGGGGGGGGGGTTTACCAGGGGTCGTTATGGTTATACAGCAGAAAGGAAGGACCTGCATCCATTTCTCATATTCGTTACCCTCTAAAGTATTTTTCATTTGTAAAACACATGGAACTAATGAAATTGAAGCTTGTCAAGGAGGAGAGTAAATACATCCTCTCAATCCAATAAAGCTAGATTCACTACACAATAAAAATGAGTGATTATCATAATTAGAATAAATTGATGGTAACTAGCCAAACTGGAGTAGGAGTGTGACAGCTGTAGGCTATAATATTGGTGGACAGCCCTACACACACACATCTGCAGTAGCAGCAGCTGTGGATAATTATGTTTCATGTGATTATATTGTTCACATGTCTGCAAGCTGTTACACATTTTTGTTGTTTTTAAGTTTTTCAGGATAGAAAAGAAACATAAATAGCTTAAAAATACTACACATTGTTCTCTGGATCAGGTAGTGACACAGACTGGCAACAAAAAACATACGGACAGCTGGAAAAATTACACTCTGAATACAGGCACACTTCCATAAGTAAAAACATTCCCATATGGCATTTCACGCCACTTCCAAAAAAATATCATGAGAGTTTCTTTTGGCTCCACACTTCTTTCAGTTCAATCTATTCATTAATAAAACTCGCTTTCACTTTCCACCTCCTTCCTTACACTCTGATTGACTGCAGAGGCCGTTTGAATCCCCTCAGCCCTTTAGTGTTTGTAGGAACTCATCCAGGACGGTAAACATTGTTCACAGTGCTTCATTCATAGCGTACAGACTTCAGAGTAAGACGTGTATGCTCAAACTGCACGTTGTACGCTCATGTATTCATTGTGTTGCGTTGTTCTCTGGCATGAGATCCAAATTGAGACATGGTCAGAGGTATGTGTACATTGTGTTGCCGTCCTGATATTCAAATCAAAATATTTAGTTATAGAACTTCTCTGAATACGTGTTGATGCAGCATGGGTTATCCTGGTTAAATCAATTATATTTGCAAATGGAACAGCAAATTCTACATTTACAAAATGACATGAAAGTCGGATCATGTGTGTTGGGCAACACGATGTTCATATAAAACACACATAATCTCTATAAAAATGATCCATACAGTGAAGGAAAAGGGCCCAGAGAAGCCCACCACTACATTGGCTGTCACTTTGTATCAAGCTACTATATGTTAATGTAGGCCTATACGTGGCAGACTCTTTGTGGTGCGATTGGGCGTTTACATGTATGTTCCCATACAATGGGTATTGTTGTACCCATATTGTACTCTATCTGTTAGAATGAAGCAGTATATAGTTATAAAAATAGCATTAAAACCATAACAATTATTGTACCCTAATAAGGATTAATGATCAAATGAACGTGGTGTAGCCAGAGGTTGTAGTTTTTAATGTATTTAAATACTATGGTTTGTATCTAAGTTTTAGCATTCCTTTGGGTTTAGTTTAACACTCACACGCCCCTGAGTTAATGTACAGCCATCAGCAGCTTGCAGAAACGTGCACACTTCACCTGCAGGATGCTGCCAAAGATAGGTTATAAGCGCCTGTAGGAAAGAATACAAACACTCACTCCGTTTCAATTTCCAGGTACAATTCCAAAGTGTGATGGGGAAATGTGCTTAAATTATGCTTTAAATACATTGTGTCATAAGCATCAAACTGAAGGTGTGATTGTTTGATACATTGTTCAAACTAGTAGGATTTATTATCCTTGATGTATGCACAACTCTATAATATTTTGACCATCAAAAAGAACCAGGAAAGACAATACCTTACTGTATCCAATGGTTGTTTTCACAGAGGGAAAGCAAGAATATTCTCAGTGAAAGTTAAAAAACAAAATCACTGATGTATGCTGCTGTGTTTTCATTATGTTTATGTGTTATACGAGTAAAGAGCAACACTTACAAATGACTGATATTAAAGATTGGGTTCGCCAGCTTCGAAATGAATGTTTTGGTATCATTGTTCATTTTTTGTTTTTGTGTCACTGTTATGTTTGGTATTTCATTGTCATGAGCTTTTGGAAATATATGTACAGGGAATTATGTGTTTGGCCACTGTTTAATGTAGTATAATACATGCATACAAATTCAAAAAAATACCCTAATGCTAATAGCTAAGTGTCTTTGCCAGGCACCATGTGGTTTTTACTTTTGTAATGAGTGATCCATCTTCTTGTTAATAGACGCTCTTTGGATGGGAGCGCGTCTGCAAAATGAATTCCATGGTGTCGTCAGTTCCGTGAAGCGTTGCTCCTGGCTTCATTAAAAAAAAAAGGGAAGAAGATAGAGGATTATTTAGTCAGGACACAGGCTCAGTGAAAACAAGGCTTTTACTGGCTGCATCAGTAAAATATTCTTAAACAAGAGCGCTGCATTGATTGTGTTTTCCTCGGACTGACAAAAGACACACCAGTCTCCTCTAAGCCGCATGAACTGGGATGCACTGCTGTTAGCCTGTTATTAGCTTGCTGGCTAGCTTCGCGAACTGCTCTGTTTTTTTTACCACGGGACCAAGTAAGTCAATTCATAAATAAAGACGATATTTCATTGTGTCTGTGTTTGGGATGTGGCATTACAGCCAATGTTAACCTGAATACTGGTTTATTTTAACCGGCTTCCTCATCATGTGAGAACTAGAAGCAGGCCTCTTTTTTTTCTTTCTAGAAAGCATATTTATTTCCAGCCGGAAAACCTGCTTCAATATTTTGCAGGTTAAAAAATAATAGCGCTCAAAGTCATTTTTTGTTTAATCCCTAAATAAACCCCCACTGTTTGGGGAGATTGAACCCACTGGGCAGGCCTGCATCTAGCGTTACCTGCTGGTGAGAGTACACCTGTGCTGCTGCACCTGTCATGGCTCCCAGGATGCTTGAATAGTGCGACTGATTCCAGATGTAACGCTCCGCACTTTGCACTTGCATAGCAATATATAAGTCACGTTATTCTGTCTTTAGCTATAAGGATAAATAATACAGAATACTGTCTCTATTGTAGCACGATTTTGGAACATGGCACTTCTGAACTAAAACACTGTTAATGATTAACTCTCACTCCATTAAACATAGATTTATCCTGGTTTTAGTGAAAAGTCTGCGAGAAAGGATATATAAGTTTGTGGCAGGTATTGAAACACGCCTCCTGCAGCTAGAACAGGGCGTATTTAGAATACATGATATGCAAAGCAGCTGTTTGTTGCTCCATCTATGAAGACCTTGAGTCTGAGGTGAACTGCAAGAGGTGAATCATGTATATATTACTACATTTTAAGTCAGGTTTTTCAACACAAAGCTCTGACACGGTTGCAGTGAGATGTCTTACATTAGTGTTTTCTTTGTTGAGTATTGGTAGTACAAGACGAGCACAACTTCTAATATCTACAGAGATGTGTCAATCCTCAGGAAATGGAGGGCATGGCTCAAAAGCCAACTTAGGCGAGGTCAAAGCAAATATAAACAACTGCTACCTCAACTCAAACAAGATTTGTGCCAGCTAGTGATCTAACTGCCATTACCATGCCATAAAGTCACATAGTCTCACAAGGATATCAAGTTTGTGCTCTTACTAATTTAAATGTTTACCTTAATACTCATTTATCATACACTCATTATTATGTAATACTGCATGTTTTATATAAATCATATGCCTCGAAAATACACGTCCACAAGATTTTGAAGCATAATTCACACAGTAGTGTTTTTGTTGTGTCATTATTAATACAAAACTGCACATTGGCAATCAGAACTACAGGAAGCTATTGTACATGCTGGAGTTTATTAAGTGTTGACGTTTTCCTGTTTATCTGACACCCTCCACCCAAATGTGAAACCATGTTAACATGTTTCGGCACTTAAATTGGCCTCAATTTTACAGTATTATCTCTGGACTTGTCACACATGCTTACATTACACAAAGACCCCCCTTTAGTGTTTGTTGGGGTACATTAATTTAGCTTTAAATTCATTATCCCATTGTAGAAGCGATACAACTGCTTGTCCAGCAATTATTTGCAAACACTACATGTATATGAGTGTTTGAACATCTTCAATGTGTGTGTAAATAAACCAAAGCAATCCGGTTTGATCTGTTAGAATGGATAGACTAGGTCCAAATCAACAACTCTTTAGTCTGTTGGTTAATGGAGTTGGTTGCTGCTAACGTACAGCCCTGTAATGGGCTTTAAAGTAGAGTGGCCACTTCAACAAGCAGCCGCCTGCGTTCTGAGCTTTCATAGGTGTGTTGTTTTTATCCCGAGCGGTAGCCTTGCTCTTTGGAATCCACCTCCTCGCTTATTTGTGGCTATTATATTCCCATCTTTCTAATGATTCGGCTGTTTGGACTAACCTCTCTGGACTCTCCTTTCCAACGCAGCAATTAGGCTTTTTCATTGTATTAACATAAAGTAGTGTGTTGTAACCACACTTTATCTCTCTCTCCCTCTCCTTGTCCTTCTCTCTCACAGGCGTAGTGCATTATGACAGACAGCATTATGAGTAAAGCTGCCACAATGGAGATTCCTATCAACAGTAACGGAGACACAGGGACACTACCAGAAGATGACAGCCTTGAACAGGTGGGTCAAAGTTACTGAATCAGTCGCCCGCCGACTGTGTGTCACATTTTAAGCCCATCATGTGTTCTTGCTGGTCACCTATTAAAAGCTATGCCACAAGGAAACGAACATGAATCTGTGAGTGTTTACCTGCCTGCTAACCCAAGCAGACAGAAGATACTCTGGGTATTTAAAACCAGACAGCAGGAAACTGAAGAAAGTATCAAGAATACAGAGTTGTTTATTTCCTTATTTATTTAAAAGCTAGGAATGTAACTCATGTTTTATTATCATACTGCTAGATCATTGTTGGACCTTTTTGTAGTTGTTTCACTACTTAGAGTCTGTTGCATAAAAGTGTTGATGGGATTTCTTAGTAAAAATGTTTTATATTCATATTTTCTTTCCTCTAGCTTTGTAATACATATAGTTTCATTTGTTTCTTGTCAGTTTTAGTGTAAATGTAAGTGTATGCTTAATGTTTAATAGGTGGCGTATTGTAATGAGATCACATTGACATGCGTTCACATACAAAACACTTAAGAAAGACATTATTCCTACTAAGCTGTTAACAAGGCTTTTGCAAAGAATATTCCACTAATATTTGCATTTCAGTGTTTTTTTATTTACAATATTATCATATCCAAAATAATATTGTAATATTAGTGAGCATGTAAACGTAGCCATTGGCTGTCAGGGTTTTTCCCCCCTGAAGAACAATGACATTTTAACAATAACCTTAACTCGATGATGTATTAATTGTTATAGTTCTCTCCCTGAAGGTTACATCATTCACATGAGAGCACGTGAAAAAAAGTTAGCCCTAAATACTTAATGTTGATGGCTTTCTTGTGGTATTACGGTTGGTTTCTCACAGTGTGACGGATAAACGAGTGCCTGTATTCAGTGTTTGGAAGTTGACATTGTGGTTTTTGGCTACTGTGTTTAGCTAAGTGAGCCGATGCTTTTCAGACCATTTACATTTACCCCACTTGCCACACTGCCATTTGATAATATGTTCATTAATTCAGGACTAATGCTGTGTAAATGTGGCCAACCACTCACCACAGACCTTTGCCTTAATGTACTGTGTTCAGATACTCAGTCCCAATGATCATTGGAAAGATGTGTTCAGGTCTTTTAATTGTGAATTTATATATATATGTTTTTCTGTCTGGGTTTACCTGTGATGGTATTATGGGTTGCTTGTCATATTCAACCCGGGGTTCTTGTGTTTCTCAGCTTGCTTAGCTACAGCGGAACAGAGAGCCTGCTGGGAAATCAGCATGGGAACCATTTGCTCCCTTTAACAGTTAGCAGGTTACAGACACATCTCTGCTGTGTTTGGTTAACCTTTGCTAGGCACTAAACTATCAGGTGTAGTTGTTGCTCCCCCGCTGAAGTATGTTCATTTACAAAGCAAATAGGTGCCTGTGAGCGCCATTTGAAATGGAAAGACACTTTGCTGGGCCGCAGGGTAAAACACCAACTTTTGGTTCCGGGGTGTCTAAGTCAGAGCCAGCTAAGGTGAACTAACAGTGGAGTTGTAGAGTAAGTAAGGTGGAACAGTCTGTTCATTTACCAGCATACAAAGGCACACCTTGTGGACAAACAGACTGCAGATCCTGGAGGATTGGTGCTGCTGTTTGCTCACCACACTGTGCGGCTCCTCTCGAGCATTAAAAGAAAACCCAACCTTCTGACCAAACTTGCACGTTGTAGCGAGTATTCAACCATGTGCCGTGTCTACCCAGTTTTCCGTGTTCACGTATGAGGAGTGTTTAGCTGCACTGTTTAGTGCTGGATATTTACCAGTTGTCATAGCAACTCATAGCAATTAGTCTGAAACTGGCTGTTCTTTGTCCTTGGGTGAAAGCCCTCTGAATTCAGATTGCTATCTGCTGTACAGCACTCCACTCAAAGCTGCAGCAGTCTACTGTTGATGTACAGCAGTGAAGATTGGCAGGTTAAGGAAAAGTAGAAGTCTGTTTTTTAGATGTTGTTGCTTTGCACTTTCTTCGTAACAAGGACGGTGACTGGCAGCATGACAGTGACAGAGAGGGTTTACTGCCAGCAGCATCACAGTGTCTCACTGTTTCAACTCAGACAGTCAACCGCCTTTTAACTTGCAGATAGATGATTTATGATTACTTTTAATGTGGAGATATCCTAAATATATTTCAGAATTTCTAAGCAAACCAGCTTGTTTTTTATGATGATATGAACATTTTTCTAGTTTTTCCTCTTCTCAAGAAACAGGAACTTTGTCAACCAGGTGTCCAGGGAGGGATCAGTGTCTGCGTCAGCTTTCAGATTGAGCAGATGCCACAACTTGAGGCAGATCTCTAAAAGAGGGGACTTGAAGGAGAGGCTTTGTCTGTGTTTTGAACAGATTTTAAGTTGTTGCTTCAGTGTCTGTGTGGTTAAAATATCCATCTTTGCAAGAGGTTAAATCATACCAAATAAGGAAATAGAAATTCCCTCTGGTGCTGTAATGAAGCCGTGACCTCTGACGTGACCGAAATTCATTGCTTAAATAGACACATCTATTCTCCAGACTATCGATTAAGCTACCTAGAGTTGTGGCGTTCAAATGTAGTGTTTGTGTGTGTCATTTTTATTTTTAAACCCCCTTATTATTAATGTCACATTTTTTTAATGTCTGCAAATGTCTTGTGAATCAATGTCTTTATTTTTTAAAGTTCTGTTTTGAATCTGTTTGTCCAGACAGAGACTGAATTTTATCATAACTTAGCTTTGTTATAAATAGAAAGTGATCCATCATAAGCTAGCTGAATGATGACTCCAGAGCTGCTGTGATATCAGTCATCCCTGCTGTCCGTCCTACATCCCTGCTGTCTGTGGACATTCTGATGAAACCCGTTAGCGATTTCTTTTACATCATTCTCTCTTGTTTCATGATTTCAGTCATGGATTTTTTCTTTTTGTCTCCTTTCTTTTCCTATTTGTTTCTTTTTTGTTGTTGTTGTTGTGTTTGTCAATTTCCCCCTCCTCCATCTCTGTGCAGGCTGCAAATCTGCAGTGGAGCTTAGATGAGCAGGTAGGGAGCTCCAGAGGCACCAGGGTGAGCAGGCCATTTGTGTGTGTGTGTGTGTGTGTGTAATGTTGGTGTGTAGTACTGCTCAGTGGTTTGCTTTTATGCTGTATTAAATTCCCTTGCATCACTACGTTGGTTTATTCCACAAAGTGTCACATAATTCATTTTTATGACAAACCACCGTGCAGCTGGAATTGACTGTTACAGTGAACTAACTCTAGACGGGTGTCTCTCAGATTTAACATGTTTTGAGAGATTTCCCTCAAATCAAGTAGTATAAACAAACAGCACACAGCTAACACTTGTGTTCTCAACATTGCAATCTGTTCCCATTCAGTTCTTAATAATCATCTAGTGTGTGTTGAGCTAATAAAGCTTAGATTCTGTGTGAACTTAGGTGTTGTATGAGTGTCATTCCTTAATTTGAGCAGGTGTTGGTTGACTAAACAAACATAGCAACTCACTAATAATCCTCATGTCCTACTGCTGTAATATTGATGTGGATTGGTTGTGCTTCTTATGTTTTGTGGTGTCAGTCATAATGAGTTTTTGTCTTATTCAAGGAAATAAGAGAGCTGACCGATAAGACTGAAGAAGATTCTAGATATTTTTATAAAAGAGACATTTAGCATCACGCTGCTGCCAAATAACTGCAGTGTTTTCGCTTCCTTTTAGTCCTATCAAACATAGTCTTTGTGTTTGCTTACAAAAGGAAACTACCGCCCTTCCACAGCTTAGGAGTTTCCTTATCACTATCTTACTTCTACAATGTAAGCCTCAGGTTTTCAGGAAGTCTCCTTTACATTGCCCTCTCGTTTACATTTTACGACGGACGATATGGGTCTGTAGTTCAGTGCAGTGTTCGTAGTAAATAAAAAAGAGTCTTGCTTACAACACAGGCAGTATTTAGACATGTTGATTGTAGGAACCAAAGCTCACATATGGTTTGCTAAAATGAGAAATCTTTTCAGGCTAGATATTCCTTTGCCAAAAATTCCTCACTATTTATTTTTAAATACCTGATACTCGAGAAGTAAGGCAAACAAAAGAAAAGCGTGAGTTAGATTAGGGAAACACAAAGGATGGATGGTAGCACATTTCCCGCTCACGCTTCTTTGAAACCTGTGATTATTTTGAGAACATAGTTTGCTTGAGCATTTCCTGCTGCTTGGGTTAGACTGGTCTATTGCTGCTGGGGTATTGTAGTGTTCTTGCTTGCTCCGATCATGGCAGAATATTCAGTTCTAGTGATTAGGTGAGTTGATTATTGACTGGGCACTTGAGCCGTGTTTTCTGTCTTTCACACTCTTTATAGTGTTCTCTGTTGGCTTCCAGATAAGGCCTGAATGATTGTGTGTACTCACTAACCTTTCTAACATAGTAGTGTTTGTCCCCCTCTAGTGACTTAGCCTTTAACCTACATTGTCTGAATGTAACACTGAAGCCATAATCTCCTGTCTACATATCCCCACCCAAAACCCTCTATCCCTATTCCCTTTGTTCTTGTTTTCCTTCTTTTTCCACCACTTAACCACTGCAGGACCTACAGCAGGTGATGGTATCGGGTCCCAATCTCAATGAGACTAGCATTGTTTCTGGAGGCTATGGAGGAACAGCAGAGGGAATCATCCCCACCAGCTCAATCAAAGGTAGAGTCCTACTTCTCTTCTCATCTATGCTTTCAATGTCCCGTTTTGACTTCTTCTATTCAGTGAGTGTTTGATTTCTCGCATCCTATCATCCTTCCCATGAGATCATGCTGCGATTAATATGTGGTCAATTTGTGCTGATTCATCCCTAGCTTCATTAGGCTCCACTGTATCTTCAATTATGCCTCTGTGGTCTCTGTTACTCAGTCTTTTATGGTTATTTGTATGTGCATGCAGATATGAATTATTTAGACATTTGATTTATTCCCAAACTGTTTAATCATCCAATACGTCAGTGTTCCAGGGAGAGTCAGGCTGTGGTTTGAAGCTATATCATGTCAAACTTCTTTAGCAACCAGATATCCAACACCGCAGGACTTTTGTCGAATCTGTCATGCAGTATAAGTTAACTTTAAACTAAATGATACAAAGATCCAGTACACTGTGTCTTGGATCTTTTTTCACATATTTCTTTCCCATTATTCTTTATTTCAAGGCAGAGGCTTTAGCAGTGCAGCTGAATACACCGTGCCACGGAGGAGAAAGGATAGCTCTCTCTTTACTAATAATTAATTACTAATATTTCTGCATATTTGTCCCACTCTCTCTCTCTCAGGCCCTGCTGTGCGCTACAATGCAGAGTTTAACAAAAGGATCCCAGTTACAGGATTAGGTGGCTCCTTAGACTTCATTATTAATAATATTGGAGAGCTTATTTCCAAAATGTAATGTGTGTGGGATGTTTTATAGGATCAACAACATTTAGTCTGTAAATACTGTTGTTAAGAATTGGTTATCAGGAACGTGTTTCCTGTTACTGGCAATGAACAAAACGAGATGTAAAAAAACCTGCACATTTATCACATGATGGCATTTTGGAAACATGCTTTTTATTTTACTCTTTTGTTTAACAATTTCTCTTTTTATCTGTGGAGAGAAGGGCATTCACTTATTTCTGTCTTCTCTTCTTGGACAAATTGTGTGTTTTTTTTTTTCCATCCCAGCATTTCTCTCTGTGGTTCTATTGCTGTTTTCGGCTCATCTATTATAGGGTCTGCACTTTGATGTTTTTCCCAAAATAACTCTCAAAAACCTACTTTCTGAAGTTCTTAGCAAAACGGAAACCATCTTCGGTTCTGTCACAGTGTATATTTGTTTTTAGACTTTGAATATTTATGGATAAAAAGAGTTGTAGTTGGGGTAGTAGTTTTTAGAGGCCCCTATTTTTCTCATTGTAATCTTTTCTATGTATTGTAATGACATGAAAGGCTAGGAAGTGTACTGCTGCAATTCAAAGTGCCCCTGTCTTCATCATCACTCATTTGTCAGCATTGTCATTCACTAAATGAAGTCTTTTCATCTTTGTGTCTATCTTTGTCTTCCAACTCCTTGTCACCATTCCCTCCTACATGTTCCATATCCTCTTCTTCTCCCTTTTGTCTTCCTACTTTTCCGTCTTTCCTGCTTTTATGTTTAAACCTTTAACATCCGACTTATCATTTCAAATCCTGATCCTGAAAAAAACCTTCCCATAATTGGAAAAAAAAATACATGCAAATCCCGGTCCAACACCCTTCCCTAATTCCTACTCACCCTGAACCATTCATCCACACCCACCCCTCATCCACTGTCACAGACCTGCGTATGAAGGCCGGACGATTAAGCGTTCCCCCGAGCAGTTCTTTCCTCTGCCACATAGCAAGCCATTCAAATGAATACCAAGGTACTGGGCAGGGAAGGAGGTGAATTGTAATGCTACATGCTCTATGTTGGTTCATCATGTTATTCCCATTAAGGCAACTACCCAAAATATTAAGGATTTCAGCTTTTATTACAGCTGTGGTGTCAACAATATTAATGGTATTGTTCCTTAGTCCAATATTTCACTTTTGTTTACTTTTCTGCATTCTCCTGCTCTTTTCTCACTCATTAACTGTAGCTCACTCCTATTGCATGTCTAACAGCGGTTTATGGGTTAGCGAGGTGATGCAGATAGGGTAGGAGATCATGGCTGACCAGCTTTATTGAATGCGGTAGTTTTAATGTACTTTTAAATAATGTGTGATTCTCTACATGGTCTTTATGTTGTTGCATGAAAGTGTTTCTTTATTAACAATGTTCCTGTGTTTCTACATTTTGGTCTGCTTTCTCAGGTTCCAACATGCACCACAGCAGCAGCAGCTCGTCCATGACTGCAGAGGAAGCGTCCCGCGGTGTGGCTGTGGAGAAACTAGAGACGGTGAAGAAGTGGGGTCTCAACACTTACAAGGTATCACTTGATAATAAAGAGCTTGATTATAGTTTTTGTGTGTGCCTGAGGATTTTGGGAAACAGGCACCCTTCCCCCCATGTTCTTATCCTGTAAAATAGAATCACAGAAGGGAATTGAGTTACTCATGTCTGTACCTCTTCCTTACTGTTTCAGTGTACAAAGCAAATGATCTCGGAGCGTTTTGGTCGAGGTTCCCGGACTGTGGACCTGGAGCTGGAGGCCCAGATTGAAGTGCTGAGAGACACTAAAAAGAAATATGAGAGTGTGCTACGATTGGCCAGAGCGCTGACCAATCACTTCTACAACATGGTGCAGACGCAGCATGCGCTGGGGGACACCTTTGCTGACCTCAGTCAAAAATCTCCAGAGCTGCGGGTGAGGCCTGAATGTGTTGATGTAGCTTTCATGTCTTATCTCTTACATATCGATCTGCAGCTTGAAGTTAAATAATAGGTTTATGTAGACGACACTGAGTAGCATTAAACCCATTCATGCTTTAATGTATTTCATTAATGCATTTACAGGATGAGTTCGGCTACAATGCGGAGACTCAGAAATTGCTGTGTAAGAACGGGGAGACTCTGCTTGGCGCCATTAACTTCTTTGTGTCCAGCATCAACACTCTGGTCAACAAGACCATGGAGGACTCCCTGATGACGATCAAGATGTATGAAAATGCCAGGTAAGGTCATACAGCACCAATAATAAACCATTTCACCCAAGAAACTGGATGGAAAGTCTTTTAAAGGAAGATAAGCGAAGGGATAAAGACAAAACTTGAAACACAGAAATTATGGATAATGTCGTTTTGCCAACTAAAATAAATAATGATAATATAGTTATATTATTATTGCAAGGAACGTCAGATAAGTCTGGATCTTTTTGATGTATTATGTCAATATTTCAACATTTTGTTATCTTGAATGCCTGAACTTCTGGTGAAAATCTAGTGAATTTTGTTGACCTCTACTTTTAATCTGTGATTTGATCAGGTTTGATTAAAAGTGACCTTCCGTTTTATATCACAGTTTGATTTGAATATTTTCAAATCCGATTTGGTGCAATAAAAACTATTACAGATCTATCATGTGATACAGAGTACATCCAATCAACCAATTAGAGTTGAGAGCCAAGTTTTACAGCCTTACTAAAACTCTGTATTTTCTCCTTTTTGAACAGGCTGGAGTTTGATGCCTACCGGTCAGACCTGGAGGAACTGAGTCTGGGTCCAAAAGACGCTGTAGCCATGGCCCGCATAGATGCTGCCCAGCAGCTGTACCAAGTCCAGAAGGACAAGTATGAACGCCTCCGCTCGGACGTCATCATTAAGCTCAAGTTCCTGGAGGAGAATAAGGTTAGTGGGCAGGGTAGTCATGTTTGATCATCGTCCTTCAGAGCAAAATAAGTCACAGATGTTTGAATAGATGTCTTGACAATTTCAGAAACCCCATTATTTCTCTTTCCCAGGTGAAGGTGATGCATAAGCAGCTCCTCCTCTTCCATAATGCCATATCTGCATACTTTGCTGGCAACCAGCAGCAGCTGGAGCAGACGCTGAAGCAGTTCAACATAAAGCTGAGGCCTCCAGGGGCGGACAAGCCCTCCTGGTTAGAGGAGCAGTGAGAGGGTCTCCTGGACCTCCTGCTGCCTCCTTCTCGACCACCTCCACCTGTTCCCTGTTGAAACCCCCCAACTTACAGAGGACCACTACAGAGGAATACGCATACAAATACTTGGACGGATGAAGATATGAGATGAGTGTATGAAAGGACGATTGGACTGATGGATTGCAGGGTATTATTGATGGGATAAATGCACCAGGAATCCAAGTGGCCAGTTTCATGAACAGTCAGGGGGCATTTAGTGCCTCTTCCCAACTTCCTTATTTCCACCCTAACCTTCTCTTTGTGCCCAAAAGAACTGTTCATCTCTTCCTTCCCTCTCCCATATTCAACATTATATTGCTGTGTGAGCTTATGTTAGTCATGTTCACGGCCATTATTTTACTTCTCAACTGCTCCCAGTGCTTGGACTTAAACTTCAACCCAACAACGTTACGGTTACTGAGACGGATAACGGAAGGAAAACCATTAAACCATTAAAACACACTTGGATGTAACCAAACACTTCATCAAAACTCTTCCAGACCTTATCACTCTCCTTGTGTGCCTCCTTATATCTGAGCTTGTGTGCTTAATGAACATGTGGCCTACAGAAAGAAAGATAAGTTCCGAAAAATATTCAAACTACACATGCAGAGGATTTGTGCGGTACACCGGGAAGGAATGTGCAGACATTTCAAATCAACGTGCTCTTCAAATCATGTATTATTTCACTTTGAAATAGATAGTACATGATGTTGTTTGCTTACAGTATAACGAAAAATTGCTGTGTTTAGTTTACTTTTGCTTAATTGAACTGTACTCTTTATTTAGTACTTTTAGTCGGCTTCTATCATATTGAGGACAGTTTACTGTTTGGGCAATGTATGCTGGTGCTTTAATCAGCCTAACTATCAGAAACGCTGCAGACTTCCAGTGTAACCTGCAAGTTCTTTGACTTCAGCTCGTATATATGCAACAATCATTTAAGAAACACTGCCACAGCTTCCCAAAGTTATACTGGTTGGGGTCTTTACTAATTGTATTTTATTTACCCAAAGAGAATTTAGAAATATGTTTATTGGACCCTAGGTTTTCATTGTTTTTTAGGCAGCATTGGTTGTTAAAGTGTCACTATGGAAAGAGGAGGCTTTGGTGGACAGTTGACCTTTGAACGATAGGGATACGTCAGTTTAAGATCGAACACACTCGAATGGAATTACTCCATTATGTAATTGTTAGTAAGGACTGTATTTAAAAGGAATTAACTACATTCTTTGTTCTCACGTTGATACATTTCTGTCTGAAGTTTGTTAGTCTTTTTAAAGTTAACAAGGACATGTCATATATCACAGTATATTTGTCACACTGAAGATGACTGTGGCTCTGTAATATTACTGATCCTAATATTTCAACATCATTTTAGCTGTGAAAGGGATAACTAACGATTCATCATTTGTCTCCATTAACTGAAACACTGTCGTAGAATGGAAGTAAACAATCATCTGTTGTTGACAGTTAGGAGAAGGCTTCACTACAGAATATCAGCATGGTACTAATTTATGTGATGTACTTTGAATGCATCACTGTATTTATTGTTCTCATTGTACGTGTTAATCTGTTGGAATCAACATATTTGTACACTGAAATTCCAGGTTCATCCAAATTACTCAATTTATGAGTATGGTGTCTTGTAGATAAAACACTTAAAAAACATGCCTCAGTCTAATCATATCTTTAATTGATATACTCTATTCTAAACAAACTGATTGAAAGTAGTTTAGTTTGCCTTTGTCAAACCTGTGAAGTCAAGTGAAGATAATCCGGTATATATATATATATATATATTTTTTTTTCCTCCAGCATCTTGTCTCTGTATTTGCATGGCAGGCAGTAATCCAAAGAGCAGGTGCAGATATGTGTCAATGCACTGATGCTCTACTCTGGGCCTTCTGCTAGTCAGCTTACATGGACTGGGATAACGCCATGCTTATGGTTGTGGATTTAAATGTTAAAACTGGCTAATCCAAAATGTGGGTTTGCACCCTTCAAGACAATTATGAAAGGGAGTGGTGTTGATTTTTCCATGAAAAGCAGATAATGTTTATAGATTTGTTTGGCTTATTTTTTTCTGAACTTGTTTGTGGCAGTGTGTAAGTTGGGTGTATTTATCTGGCTGAGAGTGTCACTGGCTGAGACCTTGGCCTCTCTTACGACTGAAAAGTGCAGTTCCACTTGATCCCCTGGACTGTTTGACCATCACATAGCAATATCAACAAAATGTAACTCCTCTTTCCCAAACCTGCCCCTTTGAAATTCCTAACACTAACACTAAAATGAAAGGCAATAGGATTTGTTTGTGTCATTCCGTAGATGCACCTCCAGTTAATTGAAAAGTGTGACGAATATTTGAAGTCACACTTAATAGCAGTCTTTCGATTGTTGCAGAGAGAACCAAGATTTATAAAATGAGATATTTTATTTGTGTACAATCAATATTTTCTAGGCTGAGCTGGTGTATTGTACTGTATGAATGATTGCACATAGTGGTATTTAAGATGATAAATGAAGTTGTTGTATGGGTTGATGTGATACTCTGCCTTCATTCCTCACTCAGACCTGAAAAAATCCTACCCAACCCCGAGGGAAAAAAATAAAAGTACACATTTTCGAATGGCTCTGGTTGTGTTTTTTATTCGCTTTTTCATCTCATTTATATTGTGATGTGTGATTTCTATGTGCATGCAAACCAAGAAGAAAACATCTGGATTCATTCAAATAAAACTTTAACCGTGTGATTAGATTCCTACAAAGGAATTAAGGAAGTTATTTTAATCAATCGTTTATCACAATGTTCTGTCATTAAAATCTACTGTGTGATTATCCAAACAACTGGAACACAGAAAAAAGGTATTCCTCCAACTTCCCTGATAACTCTCTGAATCCTCTTCTGACACCTGGAGACATATTTGCAGCTACGTTGTTGAGTTGTACTTAATATAAGCAGTGAAAACTTTTCCCTTTGACTTTTTTATCTATAGCAAAAGATGATATGATAGACTACATTCAATTGATGTAAATACTTTTGTACTTCACTTGAGTAACATTTTGAAGACAGGACTTTTACTTGTAACCAAATATTCCTACACTCTGGTACTTCTACTATCAAGTACAATATCTGAGTTCTTCCCCCACCTCTGATACTCTTGTCAATAAGCGGTTTTAACCTGGTTTTATCAACAAGCGGAAGAGGTTTCCCATCATTTCCCTCACGGGCGTACATGAACACTAGCTTGAATGTGATTGGTTCAGGCGCGCGCTGCACCTGTGGCAGCTGTTTGCAGGTCTGTAGTCGTCTCTGCCAGAGCACGAGGCAAGAGTTTTCGGCAAAAGTGATCAAGAGTGCGGATTTAAATGGCAGCTTCTTAAAAAAAAAGCACGGTGAGTAAAACAAACAGCTGTAGCGGTGTTTTGGTGAGCCTATCAAAGCGCCACCGTACGTTTTATTCGAAGATTTGTAAAGTTAGGAACATGTAATGTGAGGATGCGAGCCCTAGAACTGACAGCGAAACTCTGTGGAGAAGTTATTGAATTAATGATGTCTTGTTGGATGAAAGAGCCAAGACATACCTTCGGATTCGTGTGTGTCAACAATATTTGGCATACTAATATCCCACTAACCAGGATCAGTGTCAGTGTTATGTGATTAATTATAGTTGGTTTGCCTGAGATTAGCAGTGGATAAGGGGAGCCAACTGGCGTAAAATCCAATTGAAGTAATCATGTATGTGAATGTATTGCTTGATAAATTAAATGTATGAATGCCGAACAAAGCACTGAGTTACAATAAGTAATTTAATATATCATTCAAGTTATGTGACACGTTTAACCCTTGACGTAAATAAGGAAGCATTAAAAGGGGTATTTTCTCAATTATGTTTAGTGTAACATGTGCATGTGGAGGAACCATAATTAAGTGAGGACATATATTCATGGACCAAATGTTTTGCAGTTGTATAGTTCAAGAAAGGGAAGTAAAAAGTTAATGACAATTGCTTTGTGTGTGAGGAAGTGATGGTACATTGTTGACATGCAGTGTGTGCCTTTGGGTTTAACACTTTGACAGGTTACACAAAATAAAATAACTTGTATGCTACTCTTGAAGTTGTTGTAATGCTTAAATGCTATATGCTCTTTTTGGGCAGCAAAGAAACAGGTGCTGAAATATACCCTGTATGTTGTTTGCTACTTGAGTGCACAGATAGTTTTGCATATTCCAAATTCATACACTTGTTTGGTCTAAAAGTACTTTAATTCTTATTAATGTATATTTCTGTATCTCCTCAGATCTGATTAGCTGACGGCAGGATATTTCCTCCCTATATCTTTGGATTTGAGAGATATAGATGGAGGGAGGGCTGATTATAAAATCTGCCTCTCCTACCAGCTGTTCCTCTCAAAACTCTTGTCGCTCTCTTTCACCGGATGCTCAGGAAGCTTCAGATCCCCTGTCACCTTCTCCTGGGCCTCCCGCCATGTGTGTGACAGCCGGACCCCCACCACCACCTCCTCCTCCTCCTCCTCCTCCTCCTCCTCCTCCTCCTCCTCCTCCTCCTCCTCCTCCTCCACCTCCTCCTCTTCCTCCTCCACCTCCTTCATTTGGCTTTAATAATGTCCAGCGACGTTCCATGAAAAAGCTGAACTGGGACACCATTCCCAGCCAGCGCGTCATGGGCAAACTGAACGTCTGGACGTCTAAGCGGCCTCAGAGGAACCTCGTGCTGGATATTCAGAGCATGGAGGAGTTGTTCAGTCATGTAGACAAACGGGCATCACTGCGCAACTCAATGGTCATTGGTATGAATACGTGTGATAGCTTGGACCTCTTTCCACAGGAACCTAAGGTAAATAGCAAAAGTTGCACTCATGCCAAACGGTGGTTTCCTGTAACTGATGCAGACCATCCTAAGTTTTATTTCTTTGTAATGTCAAACTAAATGCACAAACTAGGGAAGTAATTAGGACATAAATAGGAACTGCTTTTCAAAAGTTCCTCACTTATCATTGCATCAATGTGGAACTGCTAAAGTAAAACACTTTTGGGAGTGCTTTTGCTTCCTCAAAGATTATATGTAAAATAAATGTGTCTTTTCATCTGAAAATGGCTGTACAGAGGTGAAACCTTTTATTGATACCTGATTTGTGTTCCTTCTTTTAGGTCACAATACTTGACTCTAAAAAGAGCATGAATATTGCGATCTTCCTAAGACATTTCAAGAGGTAAGGACTGTTGAATTCCAATCTAAAAGGAAATGATATCTAAAGAAATGTATAATTTAGTGAATAAAATCAGAAAATGAAAACACAACAGGAATCAAATTAATTGTAGGTTAAAGAAGTGTTAAAATCAGAGGACAGCCGGGTGCTTTAGTGTCAAACATAGTCAGCAAATGCCTCTTGACACGCTCGTCACTTCCACTGCAATAATCATGCCCTAACCATCGGGCTCTTTATCTTAGCAGACCATATTCAAATAAATGGAAATATTTTAAACATCATTTAAGAGTGTTCAGTTTCGACATAGTGACCTACTCAGCTTTTATACAGCAATAAGAGAGAACAGTTTTGTATATTAGATTATGACCAAATCATTTAAAAGGGGCAGCTACTAAGAGTTTAATGATTTATTGAAACTAAGAGATGTTGTGAATTCTTGTGATCTAACTGACAGGGCAACCATTGCTTGCACTATGTATTTTAAGCAAGCATGGATTGGTTTTACAAGAAATAGAGAGGTTTTTGAATAGAAACAAAGGACTACACGAAGATGAAAAAAAGAACGCTACTTTTTGCATTTATATCAGCCTAGCAATACTCAATATGAGAAAGTGGATATCATGCTTTCCATGATGAACAATGCAGAGTACATTTCTGTAGTATTAATGCACAGAACCTATTTAAAGTAGATGTAGAGCTCCCTTAATTTTGACACATAATGTATTGCCATTTTTACAAAATTGGTATTATTTGTTTGATGGTCAAATTGATTACATTCGCCATTAGCACCTAAAAGCCTAATGGCAGTGCATGGTAATATGTGACATTTCAATCATCTAATCTCCTCTCTCCTCTGGATTATGTCAGGTAGCAAATAACTGAACCAATTTTAGAGAGCTTTCAATTAGTTATTTAAACTAAAAGTGTGGAGGTGAATAAAATGTTTAAAAGGTAGAATGTGCTTTTGACTAAAAATGATTAAAGCAATTGTAAAATTGTAGTATCTTCATCACCGCAGCCACTGGAGCCAGTTTCATGTCACTTTCTGTCCAGAGTTCACTCAGCCTTCACTTTGCATACCAAATGCACTCTCAATGTGTGTCAACAGCTAAGGCTGTGTTCATTTATCTTCAGCGTTTGACTTTACGACAGCCATCTCTCTACCAGGGCCACTGTAGAATTTCCCAGCTCATTTAAATCAGGGAATGGTCTGCAACAGCAATTTTTCCCAAAAGCATAATACATAATAAAATGAAGTTGTTCTCGTGTGATCGATAACCTGATTCAAGCGGATTGTTATACAAATACAACTGTTGTCTTTGTCTCCCTCTGCAGGCCAGTGGCAGAAATGGTGCAGGACATTTGTCAAGCAAACTGGCTCAGATTTGGATCAGGCAAACTAAAAGAGCTTTGTAAACTACTGCCTGAAGAAAAGGAGGTAGAAAAAGCTCCACTCATCCTTTCTTATCTTTCAGCATTTATACAATATGCATAAAATAGGCCTAATAAATATATCATATCTGATCCATTGTTTTTCTCTATTTGAAGTAATAACACAAATATTGACCCAACGTTGACAATGTACCTTCATTTAGAAAGAAAGGTGTAGTACGTTCTTAACTGTTCAACAAGCTACCTGTCCTGATAGCTACCTGATATTTGCACACTTCAATTCCCTCTTTTCTACATTTTAACTGTAATGTGAGAGGGAATTATAACAACTGATCGTTGAAATTATGTGTTTGCACAGGTGAAGCAGCTGCTGTCATTCAGTGGAACCTCTCCGTGTTACCAGAGGCCGACCGCTTTATGGTGCAGCTGGTCAAAGTGCCGGGGTGAGTTTTCAAAATAGCTTTCTTAAAATGTTTTGGGGTACCTCAAATATGTATGGAATGTTTGAATGGAAGACTTTACATAAAACATGTCAAACGTGTGTGTTCACGGAGGAAACGTGCGGTTGTTTTTAGTTAAATGCTGCCTCATCCAGATATCTCTTGGTTTATTTAAACTGATAATGGAGTAATGACCATTTTTGTTAATTTTCTCTTGCCTGTAGCTATGAGGAACGTCTGAAAACGATGGTGCTGAGGGAGGAATTCTTTCCTCTCATGGACGAGGTGAAAAACTCTGTTGCTGTCATGACAAAAGCAGCTAATGGTAACATAGTACACACACACACAGACACAGACACACACACAGACACAGACACAGACACAGACACACACACACACACACACACACACACACACACACACACACACACACACACACACACACACACACACACAAGCTGCTAACAATCAAAACTATAAATGCGTTTTAACAAAATTCTCAATTTAAGTTTATATTAAGTTTTTTTTGTCTCCATCTCTTTCTCTTATTTCCCCTTAGAGCTGTTGGACTGTGATGACCTCCACTCGGTCATTCGGCTGGTATTAAAAGCGGGGAATTACATGAACGCTGTTGGTATTTCTCTTTTAACGATATGTTTGTATTACTCATTTTTTCAATGCATTTTATTTTATGCATTTAGTCTACTCTGTATGCTTTTCACCCTGTATTTATAAACTGAAGAACCGACTGTTCACGTGTTTTATTCAGGGTGGTTACAGTGCAAATGCCATTGGCTTCAGGATGACCTCTCTGCTCAATCTGGCAGACACCAAGGCCAACAAGCCAGGCATGAACCTCATGCACTATGTTGCCAAGGTGAGTCATGCTTTGTCTCCAAACAGTTGTATAACTGATTTATTCTCCTGCTCCATCTCTTTACTTATAACTGCTCCACCTCCTTTATCTTCCCCCCACAGCAAGTCGAGGACATCGATGCCGAGTTGCTGACGTTCCACACCCAACTTGAACACATCGGGATGGGGGCAAGGTATCATTCATACACTGGCTATCAATGTGTTGATTTAACAAAAATGTGTTTGTTTACTAACAGTAGCTTCAAGGTTAAATGTGTTTCAATCTTATAATTTGTCTCGTTTGTATGATGCACAATTGTGTATTACCTGGAATAAGTTGTGTAAATGTCACTCATGTCCCTTGCTAACACAGAGTTTGTAAAGAGGAAGTAATCACAGACTTTGAGAGGGAACTCAAAAAGGTCAAGGAAGTGAAATTGTACTGCAGCAGACAGCCTGGCCTCTTGCAACAAATGGAGACATTTCTCTTGGTAAGGTTTCCCCCTGAGCTTTTAAACACTTCAGTCGGTCTACAGTCTGGTTCCCTCTGCTTTTTATTAAAAAATAATTGTGCTTTCATTCCTCAGAGGGCTGAGGCCAAGCTGGCAGATGTGGAGTCGTCCATTCAGGAGCTAAAGACTCTAAGCAATGCGGTCGCCGAGTATTTCTGTGAAGACCCGGCTACCTTCAAACTGGAGGAGTGCTGCTCCATCTTCCATTCATTTTGCAAGCGGTTTGACACAGCTGTAAAGGTAAGAATAGAAAGTAGTTACTATAATATTTGTATCTGCTGTGAAATAAACAGCATCACAAGGAGAAGTTATCCTTTTGCTTTGTATTTAAGTGGCAATTTGAAGGCGCCAGACCTGGTTTAACGCCGAATGCTGTCGATGTTTTACAAGCGCTGTCCTAACGTGTCATTTGCACTGCGTAGTATCTTGAACATATTCTCCCTTTTCACGTCTGTAGGAGAATCAAGAGCGAGATGCAGCCGACCAGAGGCGCAAGCGGACGGACAGTGTGCGTTTTGTAGCCAAGCGCCGCCCCACAGTGTCTTTCCCAGGACCCCCACCTGATCGGGACTCAGGTTTAGAGTCGGCCTTACACAGCTTTCTCTCCTCCGCTCCAGAGGGATTAGTCAGATACAGAAAGAAAATATTGCCTCCGATCGAAGGTTCTCCTGCTGAATGCAGCTCCACTGTTCCATCAGTAGAAAAAAATGAGACTACGCCCCTGTACTAGACAAGAAAGACCCGAGAAGAAACAGCCCAAACTGCAGGAAGGAGACGGGAAAATTAGTGACCTAGAAAACAAAGAAGAAGCTGATAAAATGCGTGAGATAACCAGGAAAGTGCTTCGCTATCAAAGCAGCAGAAGCAACCTCGATGGGAGCAGAGATTCAGACACTCCCCTACGGTCAGAGAGTCCACAGGACACACCAGATACCCCTAGTACCCCTCAGCCTAGAACCAGAGACTTCTTCTTTTCCAACAACAACAATGACGATGCTGGCTCCCCATGGACTATCCTGAGCCCTTTTACATGCTCTCAAAGAAACGCCCCCCACAGAAACAGACACCTACGCAGACTATCGTCAACTCCAAGTGGAAAAGACTTTGATAATGAAGTCTGGGAGATGGACAAAGGCAGTGTCCTCACCACTCCCTCTGAACCGGACAGTCTGACATCTCCAGCAGTGGGTTCTGGCTCCCTTCCTGATTGCCCCAGTCTAAGAGCTGTGTCGCAGGCTCCGATCCTCAGGTCTGTTTCCATGGATGAAACCATGCGATCTCCAGCATCTGGCTTCAGGCTGGGAGACTTTTTACTGAAAAGCATGTCTCAGAGGTCATACTCCTCTGGATCACGGACAGAATGCATGCGAGATGGAGGTGCAAGGGTGTCTTCATTGCTCGGCAAGAAGGCAGGGAATCATGTAGAAGACCAAGGGAGCTCTTCGGGGCTCCTATCCTTCCTCAGGCGCATCGGAGGCAAAAGCAGGCCTGAAGATGGGGAGGAGCACTTCAAAGAAAATAATACTTGAAAACACTTTTTTTATTTATAGACAAAGGCCAAGCTTTGTATGTGTAAGAATTTAAATGTGTTTGTCTTTTTTTATTGATATAGTTTGACCCCTCAGTGGAAACAAGGCAAATGGGGACTTGCTTTGAACTGTGAAGGTTTTGATTTAGTGGGGGTCAAACCATGTTTAAATATCTTTATCTTTTTTGTCTTTTTGTGCGCAATAAAGGGTATTATTCTACCTTTTTAATTTTACTCGTATATGGATTATGCACCCAACAACTTGTAAAATTGACACGCCGTTCATGTTGAAAAATGTCTCCTCTTCCACCCTTTAATGAAATCCCTTAAAGTCTGTCTGGTGCTCATGTCTCCTTAGTGACGCCTACTCGGTTTCCAGTACTTGCCTTTCACTTCATCTATTATTTCTTCTCTCAGTCTGGCTGGGAGGTAGATATTAACGCAGCAAAAGGAGCCCTTTATCTTAAAGGCTTTTTAACAAGTATACAATATGCACACTGAGACAAACACAAAATCAATTAGATTGGAAATTCACACCGGTATATCATTTAAATGTCAACCGCCTAGATGATGTCGTCATCGCACTGAAAACAAAATCTGAATAGGACACATTCTTTGCTGGTGAACTCACGCTGAGATCCAGATGATCTGTCTAACCACAACTGTGCCACCTGTGTGTGTCTGCTCAGCAAAAGTCGAGAATTTGCACAGAAAGAGAAGAAAGAGACATTCAGCTGTGTTACTTTGGCAACCGGGTTTGTTTACAGCTATTTGAGCTCTTAGTGAAATAACGTTCTCTGGCACAAACTGTTCAATACAGGCTTCTTTCTGACTTGACCTCCCACATCTATCCCTCCCACTGGCAAGTGCTCAATGGGGACATTAGCAATGTCCTGGCATTTCAAATCAAGGGGCACGATGAATAGAATTAAAATGGGCAGTTTTTGAAGGAATGTGACTACTTTGTGCTGAAGGAAGTTACATTGTTTCTCTTAGTTGTAGGCCTGCAAGCTATCCTTTAGGTTGGAGCTTTCAAATACAAGCCCAAAGCATAGCCTTTTCTACACAAGCTGAGACGACGTTAGCAGCAGCTGACATGTTTGGTGTAAAATGAGATCCCGAGTACAATTGGGCCATTGTTGTAAAACGTTAAGGGCGTCCAAGGACCATCTCATGTGAGTGAAATCCTGAGGACTTGACGTAACCTGTTGTCTCTCACCGTGTGTGTGTGTGTGTGTGTGTGTGTGTGTGTGTGTGTGTGTGTGTGTGTGTGTGTGTGTGTGTGTGTGTGTGTGTGTGTGTGTGTGTGTGTGTGTGTGTGTGTGTGTGTGTGTGTGTGTGTGTGTGTGTGTGTGTCACAGCGTAAGATGAGAAACTGGCATGAATAGAGAAGAGAAAGGAGGTGACCAAGTGACAGAGGGAGGGAGAGATGCAAGTTGCATTGTGAGAACATTTAGGCAGAGAAGAGAATGTGAGAGTAAACGGGGAGCAAATTTCTTTAAGAAAGAGAAACGCACAGGATGAAGAACTGAGGTCAGCGGGACTTACAGATGAAAGGAAAAGGCCGTAAGGTGACTATCCAGATGTTTTCTTTTATGTGGGAACTATCAGCCGGAGCAAAGGTAGATTTATGCTAAATATATTTCTTAAATGTATAATAGGGGATCATCTCTAATATGTTTCAAGTTAATGTGTTGCTCTAGATTAGATATTTCCATGTTTTTATTTTGTATAAGCCTCAAGCACTGAAGCAAATAGTCACACAGCGGTCTGGTTTAAAGAAGTCCTTTATCCTGCTCTTTGGTAACATGACAGAAAATCAAACAGTGTGGAAACTTAATCCACCGTAGCAGCCATGGGCATTAGACTGTTTATAAATGCTATAATCAGATTTGAGGTTGGAAAGGAAAACCATGAGGAATCAACTCGTGATGTTTCCAGAGATTAAATCACATTTGAGTTTGTCGTTGACACTATTAACTCCATCGATACGTACATTATATGTAATCTGAGTGCTGAACCTGTGGATGCTCTTTGGTGGAAAGTATCAGTTACTTGTCAAGCCTCATGTTCATGCTCATGTCCTTTGTTTTATCAGTGTTTCCTAAACCTAAAAAATGTATCCCTTTTTTGTTATTATTTTAAAACGTAATTTACATTGATTTGGATTGATTCCTTTCATCTAATTTTCTACTGTTAACATGACAAATATATCAGCCAACTGCAGGTTTACAGGACCATGTATCCTTTGTTTATATTATAATGACCAATACACACAATTTCTATGATAACCTTCTAAAATGTAACCAAAATCATTGACCCCGACGTGATTTGAACACGCAACCTTCTGATCTGGAGTCAGACGCGCTACCGTTGCGCCACGAAGTCACACAGACAGCAGAAGGAACTGCCCTTTATATACTAATATCCATTTGTCTTGTTTTAAATATTAATATTCATTTTGCCATGGTAAGATTTGACACGCTTTTTCATTTGTTCACGCGTGGGCACTTCAGACAATAGATTCATTCGTTTTATGTATTCGGATTGAAGAAAACACAGTTATCTCATTTCACTTTTATACGTGATTTCATTGAGTCTTTATCTTTATTTGCATATTTAAAAAAAGTGAAAAAGTTTAGATAATACCACTTTTTTGTCCTTGTATCTGCATATTAGGAAAGTATTCATGTTCCAACCAATATATCCAATAACTGTTAGTCCCTATTCGATCGCTAGATGGTGCAATTTAACAGAGGACCGTTCATTTTAAGATTTGCTCCAAATTCATTAAGCAGAGCCTTGAAGGCCGTCAACAAAATGATGGTGAATCCTCTTACAGACTTAAGTAAGTGAAGTAACAAATTAAATTTGGACTGTGACACTTTTAGAAGAATAATGACATGGTTGTTCCTGTGACATCCTGTTCCTCGTAATGATATCAATGTTTGCTTTTTTTGTTATTCAGATAATTTCATGTCTGTCTGTTCTGCATAGGAGTAAAGAGTGGCATCTGGAGAATCTAGGGCACTTACCATTCTACCTTCATTAGTGAGCAGCCTGTTCATAGCAGAATGGATCGGTAAGTGCACAACAAACTAGCTAAAATCTGTGTTTTTTGTTTTGTTTGTCTGTTTTCACACCTTTTGCCTGTTGTTTGACCCTTGCCATATAAAAAAGGTGCCCAGCTGAAACTGTATGCCTTTAAAAACATGACAAAACTTTTTATGCCTCCCACAGGGTTTGCTGTGATCATTAACAGTAATTATATTCATCAGTCACCTTAGAAAAAGTTTGCTTAGTGTTGATATTAATGTCCTTCCTGCTCCAGCTGTGGCCACACTGATTAGGATGCATGCTGTTTTCTGCCTACACTGATGAGATGGGCTTAAACGTCAGGGAGTTGGTGCAGCGCACATTGATTATGGATAAATGTCACACTGTTGCCATCAAGGTGAAGGAAAGGGGATGCTGTATTTTTCAGAGTGAAATGTTTGTGGTTTATCAACTCAGGCTAGTCTGCTTAAGTCAATTATTAAGTTCATAAGAGCAATAACAGTTTTAATTAGCCTGTCAATGTGCATTTGTTTTGTCAATGGACAACACAGGAAAGGTCTGGTTTGAAATGAAACTGGCATTATGCAGATATGTGCTGCAGTTTTCCCCACAATTGCAACTGCATTCCATGTGTGAAACAATAGATATCTTTGCATTATCTGAACGTTAGAATTGAATCTGACAATGTAAGGCTTTGGGAAATTGTCAACTGAATGACCAGTATAATATACTAATTGAATCAAGTCAAATGCAGACATGCACACTTTAGGCTGTAATTGCAACGAAGAAGCATCAAATGTCTCTTTGGTAAAGTAGATTTCATCTGATTCATATGTAATAACACATTTGGTGTTCTATATATATCACATGTTACATATTTCAATATATCAGTATGGGATATATCCTATTTTCTCGCAGTATTCAGTCTATTCTTTGCTGTGAACGAAATAGTTCTTCTGCATACTGAGTGAAAAGCTTGTCTATACCTGGAGGGTTTTCTAAACTTGCACAGAGACCAGCTTTTATGATCTGCTGGCCAGGGATGAGATGCTAAGTGGACTGTTTCAGAGAGAGAGAGGGGGAGAGCGAAAGCAGCCATCTGCGTGTTCTGCTGCACTGGATGCAGTCTCCATGGCAACATGGTGCTCCCGCAGTAAAATCCTGGGAAGATGGTACCCACCCCCTTGTGCATGCACATGGGCAAACTGGCAAAGGAGGATGCTGCTCATTACCCGATGTCCATACACAAAGATATTACAAACCCTGCAATCACAATTTTCCCATCCATACATTTCACTGTTACTATTCTCTCTCAGCCTCCATTCCTACATTATGCACCCAACACCCAACACTGCTGTACAACACTGTTGGTTATGCTTCAGAATAAACTAAACCCTGTGTCCTTAAACAACCTTTACTTAATGTATACTCTCTGACTCTCTTTATCCATCAGTAGTTGCATCTCCATCTTAAGCTGTCAATTAGTAGAATATAGTTTTATCCAACATTTTCCTCAAATGAGCTTGCACTTACTCTCTATCTATCTTTTGCACCATGTATGTTGAGTTGTTGGAGGAGCACGCGACATAAGATTTTCATTGCCAACATATACGCTGTATCTGCTGTGCATATGACAAATAAAACCTTGAAACCTTGAAACCTTGAAACCTACCTGGGTGCGTATTTGAGGAGGAGACTGAGTTATAGACTGGTTGCCTTTAAAGTTTCTCAAACTGACTCCCATTCTCTTATACGAAGTATCACAATCTCTGTTTGATGGTTTGGACTTTTCTTATTCTCCTTACACATGCAAGAAAAAGATTGGAGATCGAGAGCAGCAATTTAAAAAATCTCCCATTCGGTGTTGCTATCTCTCCTTCACTTTGTTCATCTATTACCCCATTGGTCACTCTAGCCCCCTCCCCTTTTCACACCAGCCAGTCAGCTCATACAATTGCTCTGTATTTCTTGCCTCCTAAGAGCCCCTCTCTCTCTCAGTTGCTTTCCCCCCTGTCAGCACACACATACATGCATTAAAGCCAGATACTGATCACACTTATACACACACACACACACACACACACACACACACACACACACACGCACACACGCTGTGTTCCGGCCTCCCTCCATACTCTCTGTGTGAGGTGCGTTTTGCCTTGGCGATGCTGGGTTGTGCGGACGGATATCGCTCCCCGTGGAGCAGCGAGTGCTGAAACTTCCTTGTTACTGTCCTTCATCTGTCAGGAACCTGCTGTAAGTAAATCTCTCTCTCTCTCTCTCCGACACTTGCTCTTTCATGTAATCCCCACACTGTGTGCAAGTTATCATTCCTTCATTCTCCACGGTTTCCACCCTTATTCTTCCTTTCCTTGGCACAGAACCAGCCTTTCTTTCTCCCACACCTCACTCTGTCCTGTTTCCCCTCCTTTCCACTGATGGACGCATGCACAGCACTAATGTTGTCTGTATGCAAACTGATGCCGCAGGCCATGTGATGGGTTTGTACTGTGCAGCATAACCTGAGAATATTTCCTGCGTGTGTTTTACACCCTCTGAGAGGCTGACTGGACTGTTTTTATAGATGAGTGAGGAGATATGCTGCGGTTTGCTTGATAGAAGGTCTAATGATATTTAAAAATGATCGCAGACAGGAGTACTCTAGAAGTCATTATGTTTAGCCTGACGTAGCATGGAGGCTTCTCATGATGCCCTGAGTTGGTTATAATCAAGATAATGGCTTGTTTTATTGAAGAAATTTAAACAGGAAACCACATTTTCTGAGAGCCCTTTCTTTTTTTTTGCAATTTCATACAATTCACTTAAAAACCTGCTATTCCTCTCAAAGTACCTTATACACCCTGCCAGTCCCAGACAAACCTTTAAGAACTAACATAGTATCAATAACGACCTCAAAGCAAAAATGTTGCTTACTAAAGTGTACCTTTACTCAGTCAGTAAAATATGCTCGTGGAAATGTTAACCTTATTATTCATCAGCTCTACTACTTGGTCTCATGCTGTAATCTGAATATACAGCTGATGATGTTGTGAGCAGAGATATTACCTCGTCCTCGAGTTTGGTGTCTGATTTGAATAGAACTCCAATCAGACACCAAACCCAAGGACTCAGTATATGACAGTAACAGAAGCATTTACTTATGTATGTGTAGAGGGCTGGGATATTGAACAAGCACATAAAAAATAAAATAATAAATAGTGATCACCTCTGGTCGCTGTGTGGGGAAGTTGAGACTGGAATGTCCAGCTGGCATGGGAGGAATGTCACCGGAGCTGCATGGGAGGGGTGAGACAGGCAAGGAGAAATGTAAACTTCAACATGCATTGAATGATTAACTGAATGTTTGCAAATACTCTAACCACTGGATTTTCTGCCCCATTTGTCTTATAACTGCCACTGCACCTCGCTGGCTCGTGTCTGTTCAGATGTTGAAGTTGTCATTGTCATGGTCACAGAGCTCTCATTATGCTACGACTATTACATGACTTGATGTATACCCCAACAAGCAGCCCAACAAGCGATGAAAAGTGAGGATAATTTTATGTCCAAATAAGGCCTTTGTGCTGTAATGTGCTTTTTTATGACACAAACACTGAACATACAATATTTGTGTAAATGAATGAGAGATGAAAAACAACCTCTCAGTGACAGCCAAATTATTTGACACCAACAGTAATGACACTTGTATTCTGTCAGTGTGTGTGTGTGTGTTAGTTTGTGCTGCTCCCTTTCGTCCTCCTCGCAGACTTGATCAGCTCTTAGGTGATTGTGTTGCCATGGGTAACTGCAACTGAATTCCTCCTCCATCATGCTGGTCTACGTTTAGGCTTCTTGATTTTATTTCTAAGTTGAATCACTATGAGCAAAGTTTAAAGGCTGGGAATGTATGTCTGGGTTTAGCCCAATTGCTATTACCCTCTGCTGTAAAAGCTTTTATGGCTTTAATAGCTTTTTATTTATTTCAGATCTGATTGATTTTTCCCAAACTTCACAGTTCAATGTTTCTAAAGTCATTGTTGCTATAACTTACAGATGACCAACTTCAGTTTGCAAATGTAAAGTGATCAGTAAGATCATTGTGGGTTATCAATTTATTATATTTTAGGTCATAGGTTCTAGTTTAAAAATGGAGTATACTTTTATTTACTATATGTGAAGCTAAATGTTCATCGCATGGTTCATGTGGAATTAGATTTCCCAGGCATCGATATCACTCACTGAGTATTGTCCGTAGTTTGGTCAATCAAATAAATCCATCTGAATATGCATAGGCGTGCGCCGATGGGTGGTATTACTGTGTAGAATAAAAATGTGATTGCATGTTTGGGCTTTTCCTTCAACCATTTTTACTTTGCAGGCTATTGTGGGGAGAGGCATGTTGTGAAAGCTTAGTGACTGAGCTGAGAGATGCCGTCATGTCATGTTGGATATATTTAGATAGATCCCTCAGGGATGCGCATTAATAGCACTGGCCATATTGTGCCATTTCTTCAGCATTTCATACAACATGTGGAAGGAAAACACTGTTGTTTTAACCATTTTTTATGTTTCTATATTCCGTTAAAACCTTTTGTGAGATAAATTACTTCATAGATTATTTTACAGTTACAAAAAGTATACATTTCAATGAACTCAAAAGGTCAATCTCTTCCTTATTCGAGCAATCTTTGCCACTGTTTTTTTCTCATGTCGTTATAAAATTAGTAATGAAGCAACTTTTTTACTTGCTAAAAACCTAATGGCATTTGTGGGTATTCGAGAGCTGAATATTCCTAGTACAGGAAGAGAGCTACCTTTTCTTCATCTAGTATATGCTTGCAATTCTGACCTTTATAGTAATACTGATATTTGTGTATTGATACTTCAGTCAACACAAGCTCTGATCTGAAGGTCCAACAAACAATATAATCGTTTCAGCATACTAATTGGCATTATGCTACCATTTCTCAGCCTTTGACAGTGGAGACGTAAGGCTATTGTTCTACATAAATACAGCTGAAGGAGAGATTAGTTACACTCGCTGATCTGTTAGAATAATGTTCTATTGAGGTCCCTGTGTTCACTGTCTTGATAGCAATCGTTGAAGCAGTCATGTGCTGGTTCAATGCTTCTTGTAGGACACATTCACTCATATAGGCGCTGTGTGTTTGTCATAGAGGCCTTTATATGTTTGCACTGAACGTTAATGCCCGTATGTAATAAATAAAAACACAAACCACGAGTTGTCCTTAATGTATTCCCTCCTTAGAATAGAAATATGAAAATAAAGACTGCCATGGTCATGTTGTAGTCAAACAAATATCCTGATGATAGCAGTTAAACCGCTGGCTATAAAACTAACAATACTCCAGTAACCATGATGTAAATGCTGTTATGCAAAGAGAAAATGAAAATATATCCGAAGCTCTCTAACTGAATTCTCTCAGCATGTTTTGAGTTTTTGGGAAATGCTGATTTATTGTCTGTGTGTGTTCATTTTTTTTTCCATTGACATGCTTCAGTGGTAATGGTGTGCTAGAGGTGTGTGTGTGTGTGTGTGTGTGTGTGTGTGTGTGTGTGTGTGTGTGTGTGTGTGTGTGTGTGTGTGTGTGTGTGTGTGTGTGTGTGTGTGTGTGTGTGTGTTCACGTGTGCTTGCATGCTGGAGTGTGAGCCGTGTGCTAATATGCTGATACAGGCGGTTCCTGTGACAAACTCCTGCCCAGCTTGGCTCAGATCAGGCAAGCTGATAATTTTAGCAGTGCTTATATCCGTCAGTCCCGCTGTGTGTGGACAGCGCAGAGTAGGTACCACTCCTCGACATCTGTCATCCACTACATCATCTTGCCAGAGGACTATTAAGATAAATGTGTGTGTTGTAATGTGTTAGTCAGCTGACAGCCTGTGTTCTGCTCTGACATCATAGCAGAAATCTGGTGTTTAAAGCAGACAAGCAGTGTGGATTTTGGCATCACAATGTGTGGTCAGTATGTGACTTTTTTTTCTCTTTTGCAGAAGCAGCAAATGAACAATTCAATCCTTCATTTGAGGTTCAGTTTATGTTAAGATGGCATCACAGTGATTCAACTCTATGGTCATTTTAAGGCTTTTGTCTGAGTGCATTGTATTTCATTGGGAGGAATTTCTGTTATTTTGGGGAATATGATCGTTAAGGCCACACCCCTTAGTTCGCCTTGTTGATTTTCAGAGGTTAGCAAACGGTCAAATCATAAATCTACTGACCTATCAGCATGAAGAACAAATGATGGAATTTCTTAATCCCGTTGAGTAGATGAATTTCCACCCTGTTAGGAATCAAAGCCGTAGTGCACATGCATCATTCAAGGACAGGGTTTTTATGATGAGCAGCAAATCCACAACTCCACGTCATGGTTAATACATTTTTATTTCTCTGACATTTTTCACCATGTTTGGTCATGTTGGCTCTTTGATGTGAAGGACATGTGAGTAAAGCACCCACGGCAAAGCGCTTCCATTCTTTTGTTTTGATTGGTGTTCGGGATACGTGGATCTTACATAACCATAGTTTTAACCTTTTTTTTTCTCAAAGCAACCAGATGAAGACAAGCATCTAAATTCCCCCTGCATCTTGAGAAATACATACTCAGTCAAAGACATGGAAAGTCTGTTAAAATACTGCAAACATCTTTATTGTCTGGGTTTTATTTTGCCATACGACATTGAATTAGATGTTTTATGTTTATATATGTTTAGCTCAGAGCGTTTATTCCCTCAGTTATTTAAAGAAACAAATTATTTCAGGATCAGCTCCTCTACCCTGTGGCACATGCTCCTCTTTCACTGAAAAAACTCTCTCAGTGGGAAAATGTTCAGCAAGATAAGAAACAGGGTGAAGAGTATATGCATCATGTAATATTCCCTTTGAATGTATTTACCTTCAAATCATTTAAATATACACTTTGAAATGTGGATTATAAGCTGTTGATTTCCTTATTCCTGTAGTGTTTTTTTTACAGGCTTGTAGCTAACCAATGCATATTCAAAATTCAGTATGAATGAGAGCTGATCGATACGAGATTGCCCCTTTTTCTCTGAATTTGGTCCGATATCAAGAGGATGTGAGTGTGCTCTGAGGCAAGCAGGTTAGTGTTCAACAAAAGATAAAAAGTTAGGTGCCAGCCTATTGATTCAGTGCCTGACAAAAAAATATAGTAAACAAGAGTAAAGTGTTGAACCTTTTGGGGATTTATTTATGGTTGTGATTATTCCTCCTGTAAATTAAAGCACATTTGTTTGAAGTGGAGCACTCAGCACACTACTCTCACACAGATGCTTTCCCTGAGGCTGCCTGCTGTGCAAAGACAGCTGGGAAGCTGCCACAGCTTTCCAAAGGAAGCGTCAGTATGTTCGCTTCAACCCATCAATCAATCAATCTGTGGTTTGCATGCACAGTGGGTTAACTATGAGGTGTCAATAACAAGCGTTGTCCTTCATCGTATTGAATGGAATTAAATATCTACATAGTCCTACATTTGGCATTTATAATGTATTTGTGCATTTATCAGCTTTGTCTTGCTTTTTCCATTCTAAAGTGTGCCTATAATCCCACATGATGGCAACCTTAAAACACAATTACCCGAAGGCAATGATGTCAATGCTTTAAGATGCTAACAATAACTTACATACATGAGCAAGGGACATCATGCACAAATAAATACTAAATATATTATGTGCAGCCCATGTTTTGGGCAGTTATGTAAGGCTGCAAATCTTTATATATATATATATTTATATATAATTTTCCTGATTATTACTATGCCGGTCATCTGAGGATCTCTGTGCTTTTTTTCTCAGTGTATGTGCAGCTATGGAGCACGTGCCTGCTAGTGGTGTGAAGGGGATGAGAACTGATAGCTCTATATATAGAAGTATGTATGTGGAGGCTTAAGACTGGCCTGTGCAGGAGAATGGCGGCTTGCCGTGCACACTAGCGAGAGTTACACAGCTCGTCCATGCACGCCATCTATTATCCTGGGTGTGCATTCTTGCACTGCTATATTTGTGAGGACCAATTAAAGGTTCAAACCCTCAGAGTGTGTGTGTTTATACAGTATGTGTAACTTAAGCAGCCAAGAAGAATTTGGCGGAGGGGGGCTATTGATTGAAACAGGTGTGTGTGTGTGTGTGTGTGTGTGTGTGTGTGTCGTGCTGTCATGCCATGGCTTTCTGACTCAAACACCATATCGGTACCACGCTTTATTACACAAAAAAACGTTTTTCGTTATTCAAGGTGTGTGTGTGTGTGTGTGTACAGTATTTTTGTGTCCACTTTTCGTCATATTAGTCATCGTTTCTCTTTCAGTGGTACTTCGCCCCTTCCTCTATATCATTTTTCAAAATGGAACTTTTCTAAACATCCCAATCCTTATGTTTTAGATTGCATCAAAGATAGGTAGGAAGATGTTACAGTGCATGAGGTAAGGACATCTCATAACACCTAAATTCAGAAAAGAGAAATAACAAGAAATGCATCACTGATTTATTGACTTCCAGCTAGTAGGCACCTCCTTTAGCTAACTCTCCAGCTTTCAGCAGCTTTCTAGTCACAGTTTTTTGTGGTGAGATTACAGAAGATGCACAATACAACAAAAAAACCTTAAAAAAAATCACACACAACAAGGGTGTTTTTAAAAAAAATACAGTTCTCTGTTCAGCGCCTCATTTGTGTGAGTATTTTATTGTTGGAAAACTACACAACCATTACAGTCATTACTGTTACTGCTCCCCCTCCAGGGCAGGACGTTTTCCTTTCTGATGTTGCATAAGGCCCAGAATGCATTGGCCTTACTTTTAGCTCACACTTTTTTCTTCTCAAAGCCTTTTAAAACCTTTATACTTAACGAAATATTTGAGGTAGGATAATTAAAGCCAAACTCTGAGAGAAATCAATACAATGAGTTTTTATTTTCTGATTACCTATTCTTTTTCATGCATACAGTACTCCCATTATTTTATGAGTGTTTTCTTCAGGATTCTCATTGTGGGTGACACTGTTGGTTCCTCTTCCTCCGGTTTAATAAACTGCAGGAGTCATATATTTTGATAAAACTTGCATTTCAGCAGAAAAGGTGTAGCGATAAACTGCTGGTAATAATGCTGTGTAGTGCTCGCTGCAGAGATGACAACAGCCTTTTCCAAACGCCTGCCCACACTGGAGTGCTGCATTTGGTTTATTGACTATGTTGGATACCCTTAATTACTTATTGTGGAGCGTGAATACAAGACATCCTATTAAATATTACTATCCGGCGGCAATATGCTTGTGGGAGTTGTTTGTTTTGAAAACATCAGCTCTATTAACTACTATCAAGTTGATTAAGCTTTGCATTAAAAAAAAAAGAAGTAAAACAGTAGTGCTACATTGGCATCAATGTAATGTTCTGAATGGTTTTTCATCCTTTTATACTTTACTTCCTGTTACATCTATCCCAGCCATCTGGCCTGTGAATTTAACAGGATGGGATTTTGGAAAGGTGTGTGTGGGCGTCGAGGAAGAAGAGCCTGAAGCGAGGCCGGAGAGAGGCCACAACTCAATCCGCACAGATTAACTGTAAATGTATGTTTTTTGTCCGAGAATCATCATCTCTTGCCCCAGATTACAGTATGACCACTTCAAAAGGACGGGTAGTATAAGGGATTGGGTGCAAAATCATTCTGTGACAAGATATTTGACTTTAAAATCAAAACAATAATCCCCCTTTCCATTTTAAGGATCTTTTCCGTATCCCTCTGTTGTGTAATCTGATATCATATTGGCAGAGAGGCTGCTGTTCCAAACTCTCATTTTGCTTTTTTCATTTTTATTTTTACAGTGACGTCTGGAATTATGTAATTTATACGTTTTGTTTGGCTGCCTTGTATGACACATGTGAACTTGGCTGGCTAAATAATGACTTGTTACTTCATAACTGTAACTGGAGGCTAGATGAACGTCACTCTTCGGCTGCTGTTTCGCTAATAGGAGCAAGCTGCATTCAGCGTGCGTCCGTGCCTCATAATTATTCTTTGGAGTGTGTACATTTAATAGATGATATGCAGCAGGTTAATATTTGACATGCAATTTCTTCCTGGATTTAAGATTGTTGTCCTTTTCTGCATTTTTCAATTTTGTGTCTGTTTCAATCTTTCCCTCTCACTCCCTCTGGCCAGCACGAATTGTTGGCCTATGATGCAATCTCTCGTCCATGCTAGTTTAAGTTTCATGGCCAATCGGGGAGCACGGCAGTTGGAGGGAATCCAGTCAGCTCTTGCTTGTAAACAGCACTGACAGTAGGAGGGACTTTAAATTCACAGTCCCACCCTCTGTTGTCATCCCTGTTCTGCCCTTTTCAGTCCGTGTGTTTGTGTTGTGGTGGTGGAAAAAGGAAAAGCAACAGAAGGAAAAGGGAAAGGAAGTATGGTCAGCAGGACCGAGGGGGGTGTAAGGGTCAGTGTGAGTCAGGGCGTCAGCTGATTCTTTAATGTTAACACAGAGCTGCCATGGAATCTTCTAGACTGATACTGCACTGTACTGACAGTAAGTAGTCTTTTTGTCAACTTTTTGTCAGAGGAGGGTGTGTTTGTCAAAATTGTTCATTCAGATTCATTGGTGCTGCATGACCGTGACTACAATGGCTGTGTTTACTACTTTTCTTATCCTCCCAATGAAATGGAAAGTAAACGTTAAAATTCCTGTTACAATACACATGTGTTTTATTACATTCACACATGAGCTAAGAAGATCCTATTGTGCAGTAAAGCTACAGGAGTGTGCTGAACGGGACAAAGAAAACTGTTACTTTTGTATTTGGTAAAGCCTGCTGTGGGTGAATGGGCTCATTGTGTGCTAACTCTGTGTCTGTTGGCTTGGTGTCACACAACATGTGACACTCAACATACACACAAACAATCTGTTGCACATGCACAAGCTGTAATCCTGAAAGATTGAGTATATAGTGAGGGTCAACAGCAACATAGGCTGTTATTACTGTGCATAAAATGGCCCGGAGAATTATAACACATTTCATTTTGATGGCACTAGTTGACAGCCCTCTGCAGGATATGTCCTCTCATGCGTCATTGTTTTGAAGCTTCCTGCAGTCCTGCCTGGGCTTGGCTTTATCCCACTTATGCCTCTAACTTCAGCGCCTTAGATTTGCATGTCTTCACTCACTTTTTTTAACTTCCCAAGCTGTCACTTAAATGGTCATGGTTACTTTAGAGCCTCAAATCGAAGCATCGTGGCCTACTTAGACGTTTAAGTGGCCATGAATGAAGTTTGGACCATTTCCAAACACAGTCGGTTCGTTGCATATAAAAACTATAAACATATGAACACCCACTCATGTGCACGAATGCATGTGTAGGTTGAATTTTTCCCTCAACTTCATAATAAAGCAGGAACATACAATAGAATGTGAGCGACTCAAAACAGACGGTTTTAGGATTTGAGCTACTTTTATTTCTCCAAATGTTTTCGAGGCAGAATCCTCTCTTATTTATTGGACTCCAGATTATTTTTTGCGTTGGTCCATCCTATAAAACTGTGTATAAAATACCCCCAACAGCAAATAAAAAGCTACCAGCAACTTTGCTCTCCAGCAGTCCTAAGAGCCCGGTCTTATTTTAGTTTCATCGTCATTGCTTATTTGCCTACCCACTTACTGTACACATCTAAATTTAGAAAGACGTCATTATGATATTAGTATCCGTGTGTTCTAGCATAGAAACAGAATCACAGGGAACTTCACTCAAGTACGGTACATCCTGTGGTTTATCCCTAATTAATTTTGCATTTTATTGAGAGACATTCAACCTTCTTTTCATCAGCATCGAACAGTGGCAACTGGATACTCACAAAATGCCACTTTAAAGCGAAGGGTTTAATAGAGAACAATGCACGTTTAGATTCTGACAAAATATAAGCTACTTACCTGTATTAATTTCTGTTAGACACCCTGCCAATCCCTTACCAAAGTGTGAATGTAACATGTCACTCTCATGGTTGACAGCTTAAGGAGTGACCTTTATGCTATGTTTGTGCGCAGTGGACCACAACTGACAACAGTACAGTGCATGGTCGGGATTGGGAGCTGTATCCAGCCGTGACAGATGTGCAGAAAGGGGGGATGTGCTGGGGGGATGATGATTGTCAGTGTGGTTTTTTTGTGTGCATTGAGAGTGTGTGTCCTCATTAATGAGTGTCCTTAAATACTGTACAGCTTAAAGCCAGGCATGATTTTTTTCTGAGACATGCTGAGACACTGTGTCTGCTACATTAATAATTAACATGTTCACCTACTGTGACAATGTGACTCGACTTCATTGCTGAAGCCAGATAGCAAGACAAGAATAGAAAAGGTATGCACAGAATTTCTTAAAGGTGGCAATTTTCGACCAAAAGTAAAATCGCTTGTAGTTGTTTTCTAACTCAAATATGTTGTGGTCTCTTGTCATTGTTGCAAATAGCATATTTTCTGTTTCAGGACATTTTTCCCTTCGTTAACACCTGAGATTTCCACTTCATTTGCACATGTTGTGCATAGCTTTGAGAACATGCTGCAGTAGCATTTTTAATGCACCTCTGTAATTCCTTTGCCATATGTGTTTTGGCTCACTGATAAATGTGAAAGTGAGTCAAGTTGGAGTTAACACTGTGTTTGTGTTACCAGGCAGAATATCAAAAATCCAAGCTGTATGTATATTATGCCCTTTTTCCACCAAACCGATCTTTTGCTATTCTGGCACTTTTCTGGTTCCAGGCCTGTAGCACCTCTTGTATTTCTATAGATGTGATTGTGTAAGGCATGGGGCTCCTCTGGTCTGGTCACCTCACAGAGTTCTGCTTATAGTCAGCTACATGTATACATATTTTTATTCGGAGTGTATCTTTAAGTTAGGCAACATGTGTTTCAAACCCTGACAGAAAACTGTGTTTAAAAGGCAACGTAATCTCTTGAATCTAAATAGTGCCTATCCAACACATTTAAATGCAGGATTAGAACGATTGACAGATCATTAAATACAGAAAGTATTACTGCTCAGTCATTTTCAAACATACAAATATATTTGAGCACCTCAAAGTTAGCTTATCACTTATACACAAAACTCTCAATCATAGTACAATTGTGCTCTGTTCATATTTCCCTTTTTATGTTGTATAAAAGCATATCGTTTCATAGAGAGGCAATTTTGTTGTAGTAGAGAACCAGATAAAGTTTAGTAGTAGTGAGAACTCACTAGTGACTTGTAAATATAGACAGTCAGACAGACAGACAGACAGACAGACACAAATAGAACAAACATAGACACTACTCAGCACATTCAGTTTTCCTTTTTGTGTGTGTGTGTGTGTGTGTGTGTGTCATATCACAACAGGTGTGTTCGGTTTGTTGTGTGGGCAGTACAGCTTGTTTAATTCAATGTTGTGGATTATAATAGAAGGCTCCTCTTTAACCACAGTCTGCATTGTCGTCTGGTTTATTACATTTTTGGCGTTATCCGAGATGTTGATCAAAAGCCAGGCACAGGGCCATACTGGTTGCTCTATCAGTTGCAGTCTGTAAACTGATTACTTCTTTTTCACAGAGGTCTCTTTCAGCTAGCTTTGGTGGTATTAACCTAGAAACAACACAATAACACTGGCAAGTTTTTGTTTTAAATCAAGCAGCTTTGTTAACTTTGGTTCCTGGTACCTCCTGTGGTAAGTTTACAGAGTATTAGCAGCTCTGAAAGGGACACACTACAAATGATTGAACAATGAAGGCGATACTAATGCTTTCATCTTTGTTTCTCTGCAGGTTAACTGCTGTCGTTGTCCGTGGCTTCAAATGTCCTCTCCTATGGCAAAGCGTGAGGCGGGGAGGACCAGCCCTGTGGTGCGTCAGATAGACAAACAGTTTCTGGTCTGCAGCATCTGTCTGGATCACTACCACAACCCCAAGGTCCTTCCCTGTTTGCACACCTTCTGTGAAAGGTAACTAACATTTGTGCTCTGTTTCAACAACAAATTAAGTCCTAATTGCCCACTATCCCAAGCCCCGGCTCACACTGTCTGCCACATGTAACTTTTCTGGCCTTGCAAAGAAGTTGTTACAACACTCTTGCTTTTTCCCTGCCAGTAATTATCCTCCCATCCTTTTATTGAAGAATTCTTGTCATACTTACATGTCTGCAAATAGCGGGACCTCATCTTTTGCAAATCCCTGGCCACAATTAAACAGCTCACAGTATTTCTCCTCCCCTACTCTAGCAGGGATAAGTGCATTCCTCACCATCAGGGACCGTCAAAGTCTGAGAAAAGGCTCATTGTTCGGAGACACAATAACAATTCCTCAATCTACAGTTTCTTAGAAAGATGACACCCCCTCCAGCAATACTTACTGGGGCCTTTTCGTGCCGAGCAAAGCAGAGGAGGCTTTTGAAAAGCTTGTTGTGGTACAGGGTGGGAACATTGAGAAAGAAGAGGAGGGCATGTTGTTAGGTAGGCTACAGAGGATGTTATGTTTAAAACTGGCTTACTTCCAAACCTATGATCAAATAAATATGTATGGAATAGTTTTGAATAGCTACACAGAGTACGGTATAAATCCTTTTTCCAGGCAGTGTGAGGGGCATCTGCCCACCCGAGGACAAGTTAAATCCCCGGTTTAACTGGATGGCATGTAATATGGATCCCTGCTGAGGTGAACAGATTTGTGTCTGGAGCTATAGATGATGTTGCCAGCCAGATGTTTTAATACTGGGTGGGTTGATTTAGTTTTAGGGGTTTTAGAGCTGAGCTGGCAACCCATGCTTGGTCCAGGCTGTTTGGTATGGTATTGCATTGCTTTTAATTCTGCTTTCTTGACTCTTCTGCGATTGTCCTAGTCCTGTGCTTATTATTCAGAGATCAGGGTCATGAGTTTGGCATGGATTGTGCAACTGTTTCAGATGATGCCAATATAGTCTTTCAACGATAGCGTGTGGCAACTTGTACTCATGATTGGAGGATTTCAAACAAAGGATGTGTGTGGTACTGATGGTTATTCAAGATTAAATGTTAGCTGCCTTTTGTTTGATATCATACATTCAGTAAAGAGTATAACTTTTATATGGATACAAATATGGTGGTGATCATTTTTACTGGACAATATTTAAAAAAAGAAACAACCTGAATTTGATGCCGTTTTATAAACCAACATTGATTTGAGGAATCACAGTTAAGCAGATGCAGTTATCATTAGCTGTAAGGCTGCCGTAGAGCTCAGCTGGTAGAGCTGCTGTCCCATGCTGGGGCGGAGGACCCAGGTTCAAATCCAGTCTGGGACCATTTATGCGTGTAAATCCCCTCTGTCTCCACCTTTCAAATCTAAAAACATTTTAACAAGTTGTTAGTTGTGGCCCCTAGAAAGAGCTTTTTACCTCATCGTGGTCCCAGCTGGTTTGTGTTTCTGTCAAAGCAAAAGTCCGTTTTCCAGGCTTCAGAGCATCACAGTGGTGTTGACAGAGCGGTAAATAGACCTTTGTTAAAGCTTACTGCTGTTATCAAGCTAACCACCGGTTAATCAAGTCCCTCTCGGTGTCACTGACCTCTGGTTTTGTCCAGCCTCAATCACAAATTTAGTGATAACAGACATTTAGAGAAACAACCATACATCTCATTCTGGGTTGGCTGTCGGGCTGCAGGCCAAGAGTGAGGTCTAGTGATCTGCATACTGCAGCTCAGCTTTGCTGACTGTCGCTTTCATTCTGCCTTGAAGGTTGTCTAATGTTGAATGGATTGCCTCCAAATGGCAATTGAACCCACAAAGCATCCCCAGTGTTGAGGGGCCGGCAGGATAAATGTGGGACTGACAACAGCATGAGGCCAGAATCCAAAACACATGCACACAGACAGACATGCAGAAGCATAAAGAGACAAACATCTTTTCTCCCTTTTTATGTTTCTGACACATTGATTAACCAAAGATCCACTTACTCAAAGAGGAAGTGTGTTCTCCAAGGATCTGGGTTGTGTATATTGACACGAAATCCCACTTTCCCCCTATTTGTTGTGACAGCAGCACTATTTAGGCACAATCTCTCAATGACTGTGATAAGGTGACAGCTCTCTCTAGCTAGTATCCTCTCTCTCTCTCTCTCTCTCTCTCTCTCTCTCTCTCTCTCTCTCTCTCTCTCTCTCTCTCTCTCTCTCTCCTAAAATGTATGAATAGAATAGAAACTTGAATTATACAACAAAACAAGGCAGAATAATTGCTATGATAGATTTTATATTGTAATTATTTTTTCTGTATTTGTTTACCACCTTCAGTTGTCTTCAGAACTACATTCCCCCAGAGTCTCTCACACTCTCGTGTCCAGTGTGTCGACAGACGTCCATTCTGCCGGAGAAAGGTGTTTGCGCTCTACAGAACAACTTCTTCATCACTAATCTCATGGAGGTTTGAATCTTAATCCCTTTTATTAGCTCTATTCAAACACAAATGTATCAGCAAAACAGAAAGGTCATGTGTTACAGGAATCAAATGACAAAGCAAAGATTCATTATGAGATTAACAACAAAGCAAGGATTAATTAAACATAATTAAAGATATACTCAAAGGAATGGGAGGTAGGCTCTGACTGTTCCTGTACTGCTGTTTTGGGAGTACCACTCTTTGTGTTAAACAGAGGGAGGACATTTTTGCAGACTGAGGTCATTCTAGTCGGTCCTTTTTTTCTTTTTTCACAAGGGGCTCTTTTTAAGGTTGGTTTTCAATGCAAGGTTGCCATTGTGCATGTAGAGGTTATGATTAATGTTAACATTGGGGTCTGTGGAATGCGTATTTTGAATGGAGTGAGCTTAAAAAGTACATCAATGTGTGCTTGTGTCGTGAAAATATTAGGTAAACTGACTACAAGATATTACAAAGAAAGTAGTATCTTGGTTATCATTGACATATACTGTAAAGTCCTCAGTTTGATTTAATTCTGCAGGGACATATCATCGCCCCACCTCTTAATTTTCCACTGCCAAATAAGGAAAAAGTATGCCCAGTTAAAAAAGAAAAGACACAACACCACCACCACAGTACTTCAGACAACTTCTATTCTGTCTATTAAGAGCAACAAAATGTCTGCAACCAGGTCCTTCAACGAGACCCAGAGTGCTCGCGGCCGGAGGCCTGCAGTGTCCTGGAGTCCGTCAACGCTGCGGCTGCAGGGAAACCCCTCTGCTGCCCAAACCATGAGGGAAAGGTGGGAAGCCCCTTTGTGATGCATCAGCCCAGTCATCTTTCTTTTTAGCAATTTTAAATGTAAAATAAACTAAATACTAATGTCCTTACTTATCACCTGCAAAAGCCCAACAAGAGTGAAGGGGTTTGTCTCCCCCTGCAGGTGATGGAGTTCTACTGCGAGTCCTGTGAGACAGCCATGTGTCTGGACTGTACGGCAGGCGAGCACAGGGAGCATGTGACTGTTCCTCTACGGGACGTCGTGGAACAGCACAAGGCTGCGCTCAAGACACAGCTGGATGCTATCATGGGCAGGTGGGGACTTGAAACCTAAATCAAGCTTTCAGAATATGCCACACACTTGCTATGCTGTGGCTGGCAAGTCAAAGCATTATATCACAGTGTACTGACGCTTTGCATAACAATAGTTGCAATAAAGCATAAAGATACATTAAGATAAAAAGCATGGTATGATTATGGTTATTTATTAAGAATAAACCATTTATGTAGCTTTATAGCTAGCTTTTCATAACATTTGTGTTCACATAATGTCATTTTACAGGCTCCCTCAGCTAACAGCATCCATCGAGCTGGTGAGTGAGATCTCCCGCCAGCTGAATGAAAGGAAGAACGAGGCCGTGGCAGAGATTACCAGTACGTTTGAAGAGCTGGAACGGGCGCTGCATCAGCGCAAGACGGCCCTCATCACAGACCTGGAGAACATCTGCAGCACTAAACAGAAGGTATATGGTTCACACATTCACATAAACTGTACGGTGGACAACTGCCCCTGCAAATTTGCACGCTCATAGTGCAGGTGCAGGATCACACACAGGCATTTCACATACAAGCATGACCTGCCAAACGTCTTACATTCCTGTCAAAATACTTCAGCATGCTGTTCCTTTCTTTATTTGATTGTTTCTGTTTTCTTAACTTCCTCCTACCTGCAGGTCCTGCAGGCCCAGCTGTCATCTCTCCTCCAAGGGAAGGACCACATCCAGAGCAGTTGCAGCTTTACAGAGCAGGCTCTCAGCCATGGGAGCGCTACTGAGGTGGGCTGGCAGATTGTAATCAGTGAGCCAGTGACAAACACAGAGGGGAACATAATATAATGAAGAAGTAAACGCTGAGTTTTAGATAAAAACATGATGTCTCTCTCGCCAGGTGCTGCTAGTTCAGAAGCAGATGAGTGAGCGGGTCACAGCACTGGCCAGACATGATTTCCCAGAGAAACCACATCAGAATGCACATCTGGAATGTCAGGTATTGCCTGTTGTTAATTTTATCTCTGCATTTTTTATTCTGGTGTTAAAACTGATCATCCCAAATGGTCAATAAATGTTTTTTTTTATTTTTGATTGTGAGAGTTTGCTTAGTGACACTAAGTATAGCATACGTAAAATGGGTTAATACTAGATTCTTACCTTTTAAGAATGTAGTTAATACAAATTCAGAACAACTTCAGTCTTTCACATCAAAGTAATTAAAAAGTAATAATGAAGTATATCATAAAAAGATTGTCTGTAGTGGAAATATTATCCTCTCTACTCTGCTCCAGGTTGAAACTGAAGGTCTGCGACGCTCCATCCAGAACCTGGGAGTTCTCCTCACCACCTCTGCTGTGGCTCACACATCCGTTGCCACGGGAGAGGGCCTCCGCCACGCAGCAACTGGGCAACACCATACGATTACTGTGACAACAAAAGACAAAGTACCGTCTTTAACATTTAAACTCACTGCCTTTTTCTTTAATCAGTTTGCTAATGTAATTTAGTCACACACTTTAATTTGTTTTCCATTTGATTTCCAATTTCATGATATTTTCTCTGGCTGCTCTGGTAATGAAGGCAATTTAAGAGTCATTATCAGTATAACAAATAGACTTGAAAATAGTGTCTGTGTCAGGAGAAGTTGGGGCCTTAAGAGGCTTCAGCCATGTGCACATTGTTATGAAACTGAATGAACATCCTTCCTCTGCAGGATGGAGAGCTGGTGCGGACAGGAAATGCTGTTTTAAAAGCAGAGATAACATCTGCTGATGGGAGCCGCATGACAGAGGCAGATGTAGCGGACAATAAGAATGGGACATATGAGGTGGGCTACACATTACGAGTGGAGGGAGAGTACTCTTTCGCTCTGGTGCTGTACGGACAGCCCATACGAGGCAGCCCGTTCCGGCTTCGGGCGATCAAGCCCTCCGATGTGCCACAATCTCCGGATGACGTGAAGAGGAGGGTGAAGTCTCCCAGCGGCACGGGTGGCCACATACGGCAGAAAGCAGTGCGTCGGCCTTCCAGCATGTACAGCACCACCAAGAAAAAGGAGAATCCCATTGAGGACGAGCTCATCTACAGAGTGGGTAAGGCAGAAGACCTGCCCAGGAGAGACACTACTACACTGTACACATCAAACCTGTGACTTGATAGAAGAAGTAACATCCAAAACCTTTTTTTATTCTACATGTTACAGCAGGTTGTCAGGAGATCACATGCACATATTTCTACTAAGTATATAATGGACTCTCTGTTTTCTTGTGTGCTTGCTGAAGTTAAACCATTCTCACTGTGGAATATCCTTCTAAAGCAGGCCAAGCTATGTTGGATTTTTTTACTGAAATAAACCAAAATAATTGGCATTTGCCTGGAATGCAGAACATCAGTCCAAACACTGAAGTTATCCCCTAAGAAATGATCAGTAGTATAAGAAAATTGTAGTCCAAAACCACTGGTATGAGCCATTAAAGCAAAGTTGTAAACATGGAGTATAGCACATTAACTGAGTGTTATTATTTATCTGTCAGGTTCCCGGGGCAGAGAAAAAGGAGAGTTTACAAATCTGCAGGGAATCTCAGCCTCTTGTAACGGCAGAGTTGTGGTGGCCGACAGCAACAACCAGTGCATACAGGTGAGACAGACACACAAAGGAAAGTGCATGTAAGTGCAACCATGAATGTACATATGGTTATACTGTGTTCATGACACATTTTACTCACAAGGGGCTCTTTGATGGAACTGATTACAGATATTCTCCAACGACGGCCAGTTCAAGATGCGCTTTGGGGTCAGAGGTAGGTCCCCGGGACAACTGCAGAGGCCGACAGGCGTCACCGTGGACATGAACGGTGACATTGTGGTGGCAGACTATGACAATCGATGGGTCAGCATCTTCTCGTCTGACGGCAAATTTAAGGTGAGATTTCAAAGATTGTTTTAGCTAGTCCTGAAGTTGAATGAGTAATATATCTGAATGTTCCAGCAATAGCATTGGAAGAAAAGTGAATTCAATTGACATAGGATTGTATACATTTCTAAATCCTCTTTTCTCTCTTCCTGACAGAATAAGATCGGGGCAGGCCGGCTCATGGGTCCTAAGGGTGTCGCCGTGGACAAGAATGGACACATCATCACTGTGGACAACAAGGCATGCTGTGTCTTCATCTTTCAATCCAATGGGAAGTTGGTGACTAAGTTTGGCGGCAGGGGGACGTCAGACAGACAGTTTGCAGGTGAGACGACGGCCTCAATATGCAACTAATGACGAGGTGCTCCAAAGCAAAGTTCTCTATTTCTTAGAAGAGCTCTGTCAGTGATGTCTGCCGGCTTTTGAAGTAAATCTCTCGTTATTTTTAGACACAGCACTTCCCATGGATACTCTGTATTATGCTGGATTTTGATTTGGAAAAATGCTAATAATAATTTAGCTAAACAATAACAATCAACATGGTTTTGTTGACACCTTTACCATCAGTTACTGCCACGATATTTCCCCCTTTTTTTTGTCTGAATACGGACCATTGCTTCCCATGTAACATTCTGTTTGAACATGTAAGACTGTATATTTTTGTAGGCAAACCCCCAGGTGACGCAGCAGCCCCCTGCTCTCCGGACCATACTACTCCTTTTTCTTCTCTGTTATCATTTATCTCTGACTACCTATTTTCCTTTCTTTCTGTTCTTCCTACTGTTTTTCAATCTAGAAAAACTTGGCCCATACTTTAATAAATCTGGCTCAGTGTTCAGTAAGTACTAAGTGTGGCCTTGCTGCAACCTTAATCCCACAGTGCAGTGCCCTCTGTCTAACCCGATCCCTGATCATGTGTCTGCCCTCCTGAGAACTCAGATTGTTGACAAATCTAAGCTTTGCCTGTACAATAATAATGAGAAATGCAATTACATGCTATTGTAATAATCACCTACTATTACAATATTCACCATATTGTCATGTGCATTGTTTTTTTAGTGTATATAAATAGGGAGAGATTAGTGTGAAGGATTTTCACTGCTCCCATGAAACTAACCGATTTGTTCCTGTTTGCTAAGATAATCAGTGTGGAGCTACAGAGCTCTTTATTAGATGTCTCAGCCACTTGATATATAAAGCTTCCCAGGACTGTTGATGGTAAATCTCAAAGCATTGTGCCTTTCCCAATAATCTAATTTGCAGTTTTAGTGTTTTGACATTCTGAACACAACAACAAAACAACTCACGTAAAGCATAATGCATGAAAAGTGTGCCAATCGCAAATCAGTACAGCTAACCATGTGATCAAATTAAGTTTTGTAATTAGAGCTGAAATTTGTGTTCAAATGACCGTCTAACTAAGGAGAATGGTGATGATTACAGGAATCTGTGAATTTCCCTTTAACTCGTCTCTCTCTCCTTTATAGGTCCGCACTTTGTTGCAGTGAACAACAAGAATGAAATCATTGTCACTGATTTCCACAATCACTCTGTGAAGGTAAGACACGCTCTGAATTCACGTTGTATATGTGCATCAGAGTGAGTGCAAAGATATAGACAACATGTTGAATTTCACTGACTTCCTGTCCCAGGTGTACAACGCAGATGGAGAGTTCTTGTTCAAATTTGGCTCTCATGGTGAAGGCAACGGCCAGTTCAACGCTCCCACTGGTGTGGCTGCGGACGCCAATGGAAACATCATTGTAGCTGACTGGGGGAACAGCAGAATACAGGTGAGACAGGCAATATTCAGTCTGCTATAAACCTCATACATTTGAAAGTGTTCTTCAATATAGTAGGTAAATATATAGTAGATCATAGAAATATAGTAGGTACAGTACAAAGAATAACATTAACAACAGGATACACTTTACAATTAAAAGTACACTATAATAATAAGGACATTAATACAGTAAACTACAGTACAGTATTACGTTGCTGATGCTATGGACTGTTATGTTATGAACACTAAAAATATAGCTTATTGTTTTTTTATTCCAGGTGTTTGACAGCGCAGGCTCCTTCTTATCTTACATCAACACCTCTGCAGACCCTCTGTACGGGCCCCAGGGCCTCGCTCTCACATCAGATGGACATGTGGCTGTGGCCGACTCTGGAAACCACTGCTTTAAGGTTTACAGATATCTGCAGTAGGCTGAGGGAAAGCCGTACCCCTGCAAAGTTAACGTTGCATACTGCTCAGGGACATGGAGCTGCAACGTGCCTGCGTCCCAGTTTCCAGAAATTAATTTCATTTTGTCTCTGAATACTAAAGTTGAAGACAAATAAATCTGAGAAGAGATGTTTACATGAAAACCACCAAAAACACTAAAATTAAATTATAAGCTATTCATCCCAAATAATATGAGAGTAACCTTTCTGAAACAATAGGCTAGACTTAATAAAGATTTAAAGGTCTCCTATTATGCTCTTTTATGGCATATCGTAGAGGTCTCAAATATATATAAAAAACATGTCTCAAGAACATGTCTCTGACGTGTTTTGCTCAAAATACCAAACAGATCATGCATTTTAGCATGTCCACTATCCCTCTGTTTCAGCCCCGTTTTCGAAAGTACTGATGCTGTGACTGTCGGTCTAAATTTGAGCTGAGCTCAAGCTGCCCACGCCCCTTTGGAGCACTGCTCTGTCTGAAGAGAGAAGTTTCTAACGGAGAAACTCAGCTAAACGCTGCCTTGATTAAATGCCATATTATGTTCCAAACCACATCAAGCATTGATTCTGAAACACTTCTCAGTGTTTCCCACTAGAACAGAGACATTATATGCATTATACAACAACTATAAGTCCCTCCTGCAGACATCCTGCACAGAGTCACAGAGGTGCTGCAGGGGGATTCAGCTCGCTACTGTATATTGCGGACGATAGGTTGGGACGTGTCACTAGGGCGGGACGTTGCCAGGAGTTCAACGTAAAGCCAGCCCACATTTCCGATATGATGTCATATCGGCAGCAAATCTGAACAGCTCTTTTATATATATATACCCCCCATTTTTAGAGATGTGGGTAAGGAGGAAAAGAGAGAGGGTTGTATTTTCTGACACTTTGTGAGTCTCCTTACACACCAAGGACATATATTTATGTATAAAAGACAGTAAAAAGTGCATTCTGCATAATAGGGGACCTTTTAAGAAGAAGAATTTTCACAAGGATGAGGAATAAAACATCCAATAATTCCATATTTTTCTATCTGATCATGGATCTACTTGAGTGTTTTTGACAAATTCCACTGGGGAAAAATAACCTGTGAATGAAGTTCTGGAACAAGGCGTTGCAGCTTTATTTCTCTGTGATGTTTGATCTCACCGGTAGAAATTCTGAAGTTGGTGGTGCACTGCAATTTCTTTTGGGCAACACTCTCAGCAACCAGCAACCAAAGTGAGACACAGAAGCAGAAGTGTACTTCCTGTTTTCTGGTGCTGCTTTGTGTTTTTAGTAACATGCTCAGGCCTCTCCTTGAACACTGTGGCATGTCAGTGTGCTCCTAGATATGACCCTGTTGTCACTGCCTTTAATTCTCATCAGCAAACACAAGACGAACACATGATGTGTATAAGAGTTGTTTCTTATTTTTCTCCTGAATTTAGACTTTTGTTTTCTTTTTAAGGCGTTAGATTAGTTGACCTATGTGCACTATTGTGTTTTGGTACCTAAAGACGAGCAGCAAGAAGCACAACATTTAATAGAACATGGGTTTTGAACACAAAATCAAACAACTTTTTTTCTTCTATTAATCAAAACAAACTTCTTATATAGTTCTGTTTCCATATTTACAACCTAATGTAGTTCTACATACGGTATGCATATTGAAGTGTACATATGGATTGGGTGTCCATGTTATTTCTCTACTTAACCAAGTTATTACAACACTTACACTGGAGCATTATACTTATACACAGTTGAAGGTCATGCCAGCTGAATGGCTTGCTAACACTAATAGAACTAAGTTGTAAACACATTGTTTGCTGTATGTTGTTTCTTCAAAAGACTTAATTTATTTTTTCTTTTCTTTTCTACATAATTTGTTCTACAAATTATTTTTCTAATTGGTGCATTTGAACTGTATCCTATTTGCCAAACATTTTCGTACATAGGCCTTGTGACATGTAGCACTGAAAGCTGTTTCGCCTCTTCCCAGAGCTCATGGAAAACAGTAACTTTTTCCTTCGGCCAGAACGTTTTGTGGTAAGTTGTTGAACATTGCACAAGTAAAAATATTATAAGAGTTATATCGTTTGCAAGAGTAATATATGCCTCTGTGTATAGTTATCATTAAACATAATCAGAAAGTGAACTGTATATTACAATCACATTCTTGTTGTAGCTGACAAGCACCTTTCATCATGGACTTTTCCACTATTTGTTTTCATTTTCTTGGTTGTTTCAGTTCAGTGTTCAAAAAGCTTTCTGTGCATCTCCCTGAGAAACACAACAAAGCTAAAACCAGAACGTTTTTACCTGTATTGTATGAATAAACTATTTGATCTATAATCCAGTCTTTCCATCTGCATTTCCACATGTATTTCTGATTTGTTTGACTTTCCTTTTTCATAAACATGACCCCTGTGTTCCTATGGTTTCATTGTTGTCCTTTTTTCACCTGAAACTGTCACTGATCAACACATCTGTGAAATAAAGGAAGCACATACAGTGTAAACTAATCAGTGCATAAACCATATAGTGTGGCCTACTGTATACTACGAGAGGCCTGTCTTACAAAAAGTAATCACTACATTTGTGTATGATGGCAAAGGTATAATTGTAAATATTAAAGTCATAAACTATGGAAGATTTTGCACATTTTCAATTTTCATAAGACTTCGGTAAACTAATGCATTTTCTGTACATGCTTTTTTTTCTTTAAATAAGCTATAAAGGGTTTATGCTTGTTTTACATCAGGTATTTATATATTGACACATTTTCTTACCGAATAGTCAGATGTCTTTTTGAGTGTTGGAAGTCCCATCCTGACAGGCACTTTTGAGTTAATACCCCGGCTCCCCGCCTATTTGAAAAAGCTGTCATCTTAGCGGTCAACATGCCAGTAAGATGTAGAAATGTACTCCTAAAAACTTAAAAGATAATTGGCCATTTCAACTTTCTGTATATCTTTGGTAGAAATAGGATGTGTAGGTCTTGGGCATTTTATTGCTTTATAAAATTCTGTCTTATTGTTCACACATTTTTGTAATAGACATGAACAACAGATAGTATACGAAGATACTGAATGTCACTGCAAAAATCTTCACTGGAAAATTGTCAACCTTGGTACCTAACACGTAAGCTGCCATTACAATTTGTGCTCATGATTACCGCCTTATGTCAACTATTTATAAAACGAGCGCTTCATTAAAACCACATCTCTTCTAAATGAACGGTAAAATAAGCAGAAAAGGCGGGGGAGGGAACCGTTTTCTCACCTCCTCCTGAAATGTTCTGGCAGTATGAAATCTGAATAAGAAACACCAAACCGTCTCAGAAAGTTCAATGAGAATGTCGGACCAGAATAGCAAACAACTCTCTTCTTCTAGGCATGAACCTGTTCCCTGCAAACAGTATGTTCTAAATTACGATAAAAGAAGCCCCTGAAAAGTAACTTATCACATACCATAGTTCAAAAACTTTGTAATTCAGGTGATTTATTTTAGAGGCAGTGCAGACATCTAGAAATGATTGATTCAGTTTTGCTGAGAAAGTGAGTGAGCAAATGCCATTTTAAAACCAAAGTATAGGCCCAGAAAACATTTAAATATATCCCTAAATAACATTCATATTACCACAGGCCTTGAGTAGAGAAAATTAATAACACTCTTAAAAAATAAAACCGTTATTTTTCCTTTTTGAATGTTATTGTCAAGTCTTTAGAAACACTTAGAGCAGGTGAAAGGGCCACAAACAGGGACTACAAAGATTATTTTTTTAAGTCACACTTAAAGAAACAGCCCCAACACCGCTAAGCTTATTACAGGTATGAAACTCAGAACTCCTGAGGAATTAACAGTATGTATAGGCTTTACACGAGGTGCACCATCTTGGACAAAACCTTTATCAGCAAATATTAAACGTTTAAGAGCACAAAGTTTTGCAGTCATCAACAGGTGAAAATCTTGAAACATCTACCAGTAAACAGAAAAGAGGAGCAAGTTGAGATTAGCTGAATGAAAGAATGGTCACTCAAATATTGTGAATGTCCATTAGGCTCCTCAATAAGATTTGAAAAAAGCAAAAAACATTTAAGATGGCAAACGCATCACTTGTAGGTCCTTAAATGCACAAGCAAAAATAAAAAGAACTAAAATAAGAATGTTTAAAACATAAGTTTAAGGAAGGGAAAACATTGTACACAGTTGCCCAGATACACATACATTACATCCAATAAAGAAAAATAGAAAACTGGTTGAAAAAACGTCAGGAGTTAGAACCAATTTGCAGCACCAGGGCCAACTCAACAACGACCTATTTATAATGTAAAGCAGGAATATTTTAGAAGAAATATAATTAAGGCAATGCTGGGGTAATTTGCAAAAAGCAAGAACAAGTTATAGAAACTTAATTCAGCATTTTATAAGTTCACATTTTCGTCAAGTCCATCAGGCACTTGGCTGGTTTGAATATCTAAAGTCTCTCCCGTTGAGCAATTGATTTTAGAATATGGCTTCATTTGCTGTTCATATTTTCTTTTAATGTTTGAATATCATTTTCCAGCAGACGGATGAAATGTATTCAGATTTATATAATAGCTATAATAGCACAATGGCACGACTTCATGCCTTCAGTATCACTGCTCAAAAATGCATTCATGTTGCTTCAGAGTAATATACAGAGGAGTTTGGAACTTCCAAAAATGTAAGCAATATTTAGGATAAAAAATAGATACAATAAGGAGACTTAAAAATGATGATAAAATGATCAGTACGGTGGTTAAGGTCGACAGAACAACCTGAAACACTCAGTCCTGGAAGTATAACCTGGCCAAATTCAATCAAATAATTCTGATAACTACGAGCACTGAACTGACTGTTGGAATCCATCAAGTATCAATGTGATACTTGATGAAGTTTTACCAAAGGAGGCAAGGGCACTGCCTGGCAAAAATGAGCCAGCATGAGTTAATGAGGAGTAGCAGTAACTGTACGGCATAGTAGTGACATCTGAGGCACCTGCATGCCTGCAACCAGTGATATACACAACAAAGCAGCTGTCAAACTGCAGCCACAATCATCAGGGGTCTAAGCCTACAGTGTGTGCCGAGGTTAAAAGAAACCACATTTTACAATTTCAAATTGACTTATGAGAAGACTTAAGCTCTTCTAACAACCAAAGTGTGATGAGCCACACCTGCTAACTCTTGTGCTGTAACTCTTTCTTTCAAACTACAGTAAGACAGACAGGAAGAGGAAGAGGCTCAAATGCACATCACACACACGCACACACGCACGGTCAACATCCACCTGTCACTCCAGCCAGGACAGTGAGAAGAAACCATGTTAACAGCAAATCTGAAAACTACGGCATGTACGATTTAACCAGGAGATAATTACATTGAATGACTCTTTTCAGAGCTCTCAGTAATAGTGGCAGATCTGCAGCCTGCTGCCGGGATCATTCTTCCCTGGGCTGAAGAAGGGATAGACAGGCTCTTCAAAGCAGGTATCAAACATGTACAGTCTCTTCATTGTGACGGCGTCGTAGAAACTAAGGCGCCCGTTGTCGTAGTCCAGGTACACGCCGACCCGAGGAGAGTTCCAGTAGTCGGCGACGGGGATTCGCCCGTCCTCCCCATTGGCGTACAGCCGGTCCTGCAGACACAGGCTCCAGTATCCTGAGGAGGGAGTGAGGCTGACGAAGCCCTTCCTGTTGCTGCCCTCAGTGGTGACTCCCAGGTACCACACACCCTTGTCCTTCACGTCCACCTCCCAGTAGTGCTGGCCGCTGGCATACTGGGCCGTGGCGAGGACACCACAGAAGCGAGTGAAGCGGGCTGGCAGGTCGGGTTCCTGGTTACGAATATGGCCCTCCTCTACTTTGGTGTCAAAGTCTGAGATCAGCAGGTTTAGGTGAGCTGTGTCCGGGTCCAAGGTGAGGTTCTGAGGCACTACACAGAAAGAGAGGGGGGAAGTTAGTTCACATTGATCATAGAGCGGGCTGAAGACGGCAGTACAGTGGCAAATATACAATTTAAGAAATCCAAATTGGCATTTTGTCCAAGGAACAAAGCAAACATTGTCTTAACATTTAAAACATGCACGGTGAGGTCAACTCACTAGTATGCAGCACGTGCATCATCTTCTTCCACATGATAAGCTGGAAGGGCCCTGAGAAGTCTGTGAACTCTGTTGCACAATTAACTGTGTCGAGAGATGTGAACGGCTTGCAATGGAGGATTCTGTAGGAGAAAAACAAAAAGAGTAAATGGTTCATTTGTGCTCAAAAATAAATAGTTGAATGGCTTGTAATAGGTTCACATCCAATACAAAACTGTGAGCTACTTACTCATCGTGAGTCTCAGCAAGGCTCTGTTGGAACAACAAAAAGAGATATTTCAATTACTGTTAAACACACACCTCACTTTTCTTATCTACAATCATTTTTAAAGTTTATTTCAGCCTTTGTTTCTTATTAAATACCAAATGTTACTAAACATCTTTGACAAATCTATAATGCTCAAGCAGCGGCATCTGAAAGAGACCGCGTTAGACTGACCTCAAAGCTAGTTTTCCCCCCGATGTGGCCGTGGATATCAGCTATAGCTTTGTCTACAGATGCCACCTCCGTCTCCACGGTCTTCAGATTCTCGTCTATGACGGCCATGGTGGCCACTTCCTCAGCATCCAGGCTCTCAAGCAGGGAGTCTCTCTCATCCAGCAGGAATTGCACCAAGGCTCCAACATCCGCCTCAATCTTTTCCTTGAGTCTCTTTTTCTTCAACTGGAGAAAATCAGAAGATTAGAATTAAAGATGTTATGATGATAAGTATTAAGGGTATGTGTGTTTGGCATTACCTACTGTAACATTTGAAAGCATCCTGTAACCCAGTGTTTAAACTACTAAGTATTCCAGGATTACCAATCAGGCCTCCATACCGTTTATGAGATATTGCACTCAATTGATAAATGAAATAAGGTTATTTGGAAGACAGATGTTCTTATCTTGTTAGAATACTTGAACCAAGCATACACTTAAAGTTGTGAAAAAAAAGTTCCATTACATACCTTTGCTTCACTTCTGGTGCGCTCATCAGCTGTTATGACTTTTACACATTGAGACTTCTGCCAGTTGAGCTCCATTAGCCTCAGTTTCAACTCCATCTGTAACAAATTAACATTAGGACACAGGAAACCAGTACATATTCTAGATGTCCAGAATAAAACATGAAGCCAAGACCATATAACATCTGATCTGTTGGCAAAATACACAGTAGGAGAATTAGAAACAGAACATAAACTCACCTTCATGTCATTCACGACTTCTGGTACTGGGGCGACCTCATGGTGTCTGAAATCAGATTTTAGGTAATACAATTATAGTGATTCATTAAACTGAAGGCTCAATACAACAGTAAAATAAACTAATAGCGCAATGACATACTGTTGAAGTTTCAATGCCAGCACACACAGATAATAGAGTTTGCAGATTGCAAAAATGAAGAACAACTTCAAGGTCAAACAATAAGATTTAGCAAGCTATGTTTTGCAAAAGATACATGACCCTGGCTTTCTAATGAGCTAAAGCCAAGTATAATATCAAATAATAATCTCAACTGTCGAACACAACAACATCACAAGGCCACAGAAGAGTATAGGGCTAGAAGTTGGAATGCAGTAACTTTCAAAGAAGAAAATACAACTGTATTATTCTGATAGGCCTCAGAGTCATTTATATTTGGCACGCATTATGTGAGAAAGGTCTGGGTGTCTTGTTGTTAAGGTAAAACAGAAACCTTGAAGAAGTGTAGACCAAAACGTATCAAAGAGGCATGACAAGTAAGAGGGAGAATCCAAGTCTACTTATTGATTGGTAACCATTTCTTAGGCATTTTTCGAGTATCATGTGTCACCATAATCCATTTTTTTTATATTTAAAATGGCGTAGACTGAGTCATTCAAAGTGACAGTGATGAAATTGCAAGAGAGCAGTTCGTGCATATTTTTTCGAGCAACCACACATGGGAGAATGAGTCTATAATACCCCATTTGTGTACAAATATGCTAGCACTACCAACCTGTGTGCTCTAGATTCCCTGCAGACCACACAGATGGGCCTTTTATCAGTCTGGCAGTACAATTTCAGCTCCTCTCCATGTTGGTCACACTTCCCATCCACTTTAACGGGCTTAGAGGGCGGAGGACAGGACGCCAGACACTCCAGGTCGTCCAGTTTGGCCACGAGGTTCTGCACCAGGTAGTTTTTTGTGAATGTCCTCTTGGTAAACACCTGCGAAGACAAAGAAAAGCAGCTGATAAAGAGGCAGAAAGCTTCTTCTCAACACGGACAAAGTGGGCATGACTTCCTCCACAAAATGCATCAATTTCCTTATTAGCTACAAACACAACGGTATGTCGCTTCCTTAGCTGCTGATCATTTAGCTTACAATTAGCTAACGTTAGCTTGTGCCAACCAGACTGCCGTCATAGCAACGCCAGCCTCAGAAACACACTGCGTAACTTCACATACTGTCATTTTTTAAAGACCAAACGTAAACCAGCTACTCTAAAACATATTTTGAACCACATACAACTTATACTGTCACACGTTTTTGAAACGTAATTTGTGAAGCACGGTGCGAAATATAGATAACGTGTAATCGGTTACCGTTCGGCATTGAGGGCACTGATAGCCGTAGTCTCCGCCATTTTCATCCCAGTGCATGCAGATGCAAAACCGACAAAAATTATGTCCGCATTTCAGTATGACCGGGTCTTTGAAGTAGTCCAAACAAATTGCACATGTGAGCTCTTTCCTCAGGTCGTCTCCAGCTGCTCCGGCAGTAGCCATGTTTACAAACTAACAGCAGCACCACACACTGCAGGAAGTGAGGAGAATGAGGGAGGGAAGAGAGCACACATTTGTGGCGTGTGATTATCCGTCCCAACCAATCCGATTCTTCCCTCTGTCTCCGTTTAATCAGAGGAACAAGTAAAGCGTTTCTATCACAAGGTCAATCTGTATTCATTCAAAACTGATTGGTTAATTTAACTTAATGTCAGATTAATTTTGGGACAATGATTGACACTACGTTTTACATTTTCAATAGCTGCAACTGCATTAATCACTAATATGATGGTTACATTACACAGAATGCACAATGCTTTCATCATGCAAATTAAATGTTAAAATTATTCATGAACATATGCCATAAACTGCTCCTATCAAGGACATGGTGTAAAGCATATTATTGCACTTTCAGTGAAAAATCTATGGGGTGAGAAATATCCTCACTTCTGCATAATGTTAACCTATGAATATATTAAAACATGTGTGTGTTTAGTGAGATATGCTAGAAACAGGTCTGTTGTTATGCAGAAGGTTAGGTCAGGTCTCAAGACAGTGCGGGCAAGTTGCAAATACATGCAAATTTCCCAGGTCTATTAAAGCTTAACATTAAAATGGAAAAAAAGTTTTCTACATAGCTGAGACCAATCACTTTACAGTGATAAAATAGTCAAAGTATATCTTCTACTGTTCAAAGCTTGGCTAATGCCTGCCATGGTCTATTTATTATTCATTTGTCCAATAATGTGCGTGGCTTCAACATGATATTTAAAGGTTTTTGTTTTCCTTCATCAAGTCAAGTCTAAATTTGGCAATTTCTCATTTGGGAGTTAGATTCAAGTACTCAAATCTCACAGTTTGGTCTAAATACCAAGTAAATCAACAACAACCAGTAAGCAACAATATTTATTCTTAAATACATATACATAAAAACCCATTCATAAAAAGACACAAACAGAATATCAAGTTTGATTGTTTGTGCTAAAATTGTCATATACATGGGGATAACTGGCTGTGGATACACTACATTGCATAGCTTGGATTGGCATGTGAGGGATGTGACTGAAAAAGTGCATTTGATGTCAGATATGGTGTTATTTCCAAAATCATCGGGGCAGAAAAAATAATCAAAGCTGGGTTTCAGCAGATTATTACTTGTATGAACCGTCACATCCCACTGCTGATTCACACCTCATGTTCTTCACATCAGATAGCCCTGAAACATATTGGAAATCATTGTACAATGATGACTGACAACACCATAATAAGACACATATTTAGGAACACTGATCTCAGCATGTTGTACAGTTTATCCATAGCAGAGTAAGACACAGGTTTAACAACATGTAAACAATACATTTCACCAGTGATATCAACAAATAACGAGACAGCAGATTATATAGATGTCTCTAACGTAATATTATTCATGGTGACATAACATTTTGTAAGCTGCTATTATTTTTGCATCCTTTGTCCAAAAACATGACTCAGAACACTGAAATCCCACACAGCACTATAGTGAAAACATAGCTTACAGGAACATAGTGAGAAAGGAATGGAGGTGAAATCTTTGAATATGGATAAAGTATTTGCATGTTCACAGCACCACACTTATTAGCAGTGTATCACAGAAGTGGAAAGTGGCTCTGTAGAGATTCTCTTTAGTCAACAGTAGTAAATTGTGTAACAACACAATGTCTGCAAAAGAAATTACTCCTGAGATGAGTGTCTTTGTACACATAATATAACCACTGTCATTAATATGCCCCAACTATACTGAATAAATATGACAATATCATAGAAAAAGAGTGGAGCAACAACACTGCAAGGGTGAATAGCAGTAAACAGTGTGGTGACAGAAACAGTGATGAACTGTAAACAGGTAATACAGTAAAAAAAACAACCCAAATCCCAACTCAGCAGCAACAAAAAATCCCAATACATTTAACATTCCTCAACATATGGCTGGCAAAATAAAAAAAACTGTGAATTCATAAAATGATTAGATGGTTAATAAACCTAAATTCTAACAGCCGTGGTAATAATCACTTGACTGCTCAGATATTTCTGCAGGTTGAGGTTATAAAGTAGAAATGGGGGGGGGGGGGGGGGCATCTTGTGCGTATGTTTTTATTAAAAAGTGTTTTCCAGAATGAGGCAAACATTTTAGGAGAAATTGCAGGTCTAAAAGTACAGTTCACCCCATTTAAGATACGCGTTCAATATCTTTACATTTTAATCCTCAATATTTGTAAAATGATAGTATCCACTGGCAGACACTTTTAAGAATTTTGGGAACAGTAAGTAAGATTACAATCTTAGAACCCATCGACTATCACTCTGACAACCTTAAGCATTCATATTTTTTATCTATTTTTGAAGATTCAAAAGATTGTAATGTAAACACAGAACTACTTTGCATCCATAACACATTTGTTAAGATACTAAAGAAGTGGAATATGCTGCACAATGTGTGCAAAAATCAGATGTATCCTTTTCCAAGCTGAAGAAAAGATGGTCTTGTTACCATTTATACTTTGGCAGACAGACAGAAGTACCAGGGCTCACAAAGTTCAGTAAATATTTCACTGACACAGGGACAGGTCAATAACATCTGAGGCTGAATCTGTTCTTTTTGAGACTATTCCTTTCAGTATGAACATTGACATCATCTAGTCCCCTTTCCCCAAGGTAAACCTGCAGCACTAAATCTCTGACTTGGCCTGTGTGACACTAGCTTTATGAGAAAGTGCACTCGGTGACTGAGAGTGTCCTAAAGGAATAGGGCTGCTTCAGGCACTTAAGCCAGTGAGTGAGAAAGGAAATACCAAGCTACTAGCAGGACAAGTTTGAATGTTAAGTGAAGAGACCGTGTAGGTCTGTCTTCTGTGCTGTTTTCTGTTGCAGTGATCAACGTACACAACAGATCCAATGATGTAGAAATCCCCACACTAACAGGCACACACACCCGAATCTGCATAAGATTCATCTCAGATTTTTGGTGTTATGAAAGTAATTATATACCAGTTTTAAAAAAAAATCCTAAATTTTATAAAAGCCCTCATACATTCCATCCATTTGTCCATCTGTCCATCTACGCATCCATTGCTCAGACCTCCGAGCTGTTATGGCAGTCTTGCATCCTCACCACCAACATGGGCTCTGTACTGACGGAGCCTTTCACCACCTCCTGTACCCCCTCCCTCCATCCCTCCTTCCCATCCTTTGGTCTGGATCTCAGCACCAGTACGATGGTGACAATAATCAGGATGGTCAGCAGCAGCCCCACCAGTACTCCCACCACAGTAACCACACCCTCCTCTTCATACTGTGCGTTCAGCTCACTGGGTTCCAGCCCGTTGGTAAACAGCTCATTCGACCCAGCCGCACGCTTGTTGGGATCCAAAGCGATGTGCATGATATTAGTACCACGGTTATTATCTGCTCCAATATCCTCAGCGATCTCTGGGACTTCATCGCCAGCAGATCTCCTAGCGCGGTGACCTTTGCCGTTAGATGGGGTCAAGGCAAGATCGTTCCTCGTGGAAGCAAAGGAGTGGTACTCCAGGCTGCGCTTTCCAATGCCTCTGTTAGCATTCTCTTTGGAGCGGACTGTGTAAATTGTGTGGATGAACCACTCACGGCCTGCAGCAACCTGAGAAACACAACAACATATGCATCTCAGAATAATGTTCAATTTACAAAATTGCAAGCAGAATTGGTTTAGAGTCCATCATTTTCACATCTTGCAAAAATAATGATCGACATACATTTTTGATAACATGAGACCTGTCTGTGCTAAAATGACTAATTAGACTTTCTGGTAAAGACTACTTTAACAGCCTTCAATTGATTGGATGAATGTATGATTAAAAGTACAATAACTCTGTACGGCGTGGTAATAACCACTGGGGATTAAATCCCCACAATAGCCTATTTCAATTGTGGTCGACACAATACAACATGTGTCCATAGATAGTATTAAAGCCTCCTTTTTTTCCTTCATATATCTACAATGCTCTCTGGCTATGCAACTGTATCCCAGAATGACACATGTATATGTAAAAATAAGTAATTGGCTATGAGAACAATACCTGGAACATGGCTGTAGAGTCCACCCTAAAGCCATCAGACCCGGGCTGCCTGACGAGGGACAAGGCTGATGGATCATCCACTGCCAGCACAGCATTAAAACTGACGTCACCAAACACACGTGCCTGAGTCTCTGGCTGTGCTTTGTCCTGTTGAGTTTGGTGAAAGAAAGTAAGAACAATTTTTTTCTTTGTTAACTTAAAAATATAAGTAAGTACAAGTAAAACTGAATGTACTCACAAGAATTTTGAATCTGTAGAGCAATGAAGGGGAGTCAGCTAAGCAGCCAAATTCAAACTTGGTGGGGTTGTACTTTGGCACATATCCATCAGCACCAGTGCAGAGGAACACCTTCTCTATGCTACAGAAGAAAGAGTCCCCCAGGTTCTGCACAGGGTCCACCATCACACGGCCATAGACCGTATCACCTGAAATAAAGTTGTTATTATGAATCAGGACAGAAGGGAAGACTGTTCAATGGAGATAAATGCAAACGTATTTCAAGAGCTGTTGTGTTTTTTTTGTATGTTTAACTAATTTACTACAAATCGATGTAAATCACTGTCCTCCATATCCACAGCATGCCATTGCTCTAAAATGTTGTTCTTTTTTCTAATTTAAAAAAGGCACCTAATTGAAAATATTGTCTTCATGAAGTAAACCTTGCAAATTGGTTCTCTTCCAATATAAAATTTAGATTGAATTGCTCTTAGGCTCAAATATTTGATAAGTTTCTTCAAATATCACATAACAATATAAAATTACACAAAATAGAAATTATTTAGTGAGAAAGAACTTACCCTCAGAAAAGGCTACGTCAGTCTCCTGACCAAAGCCCATGGAGCCATCAGAGAGCCACAAGCTCCTCTTGGACAGCAGGAACATCTGAGTGTTCAGGCTGAACTCCACTGCAACCGGGTCGCTCACCTAAGGAGGGATGCATAAAGAGGTATAGGATAAATCAATTCAATTTGTACCATGTCCTCATATAAGGAAGGATAAAAAAGGAAGCAAGATAACCAGTGACAGATACAGAAAGACATATTCCCAGGTCAAAAGAACATGTCACTTGTCTTAAGTTTCAAAAGCTGCTTTACTTGTTGGAATCTGATGTCTAGATCGAAGGTGACTGGTTCTCTGGGACTGCAGACTGGTGGAAGAGTGTACTCCATATTCTGGGCTGTTGTGCAGGGGATCAGCTTCACTGTATAAGTCCCAGAGTAGTCTCTCACCTGTACAGAGTAAGGAGGAAAGAAAAGCAAGTGTCAGTCTTTATCTGTACATCCAGCTGCTTGAGAGCACAGATTCCTTCAGCGGAGGTTTCAGGTTGTGCACAAGCACATTTCATGTGGTCATACTCACAGCAAAGTCAGAGGTGAAGGTCCACTGCTGGACTGGCTGGTTGTAGGAAGGCTCACTCCTCACTAAGGTGAGGTTAAAGGTCAGGCCGGGGTGCTCCACACTCATTACCATAGAGGACATGGAGGTTGCTTGAGAAGAAAAGTTGAGAGGAGGAGACGTTCATAATGGAAGACTTAAGTAAGGCAAGGCAAGTTTATTTATATAGCACTTTTCAACACAAGGCAATTCAAAGTGCCTTTCAAAAATGAAAGACACTACGAGCATTAAGAAATAGTGAAAAAGGCATTAAAAAACAGTCATTAAAAAGCAAAGGGAATAAAATAAACATAAAACACGAATAACACAGAAAATGTATCAGTTTCCTAATGACTTTATTTGAGGACTAGTATAAGGTATGTGTTTACAATAATCTATAAGCCTCACCTGCTCTTTTTATTCTGCCTTCAGAATGAGACTTCACAAACAGACCCCTGAAACGAGCCTTTGTGCGGAAGTTTACCACCAAGCGTCCCTGTTCATTGATGCGCATGCTTGTTGGATACAATGCACCTGGCAAAAACACAAAAACAGACCAGATTATAGAAAAAAAGTTATATTATGTGAATGATATTTAGCCAAGAAGCACAAGAAGACATCCTACCCTGTAGCTCGGCCTGCGGGGGACTTCCGATGCCATCTTTCCAGAGAATGGCCGTGTCATACACGAAAGTGAGACGCAGCTCTGACTGCAGGTCGAAGTGCTGCCAGCCGCCGGTTCCCACCGGAGAGTGGAACACATAGGACACATAGAGAGGCACGCGTAGGGTCACGTAGGACTGGACAAGATTCAGAACCTGTAAGGATGTATTGAATCGAGGGAAACACAGTAATATTATTATAAGGATTGAAGTTATAAGCAAGAAAATCCTCAGTTTTAGGGTCAAGTATCGCTTTATCTTTTTAGACTAAGGGGTGATTGTAGGACGATAAAGTATAATAGATGCTGAGGAGATGTAAAAGTTGAACACATTGTTTTCCTCCACGAGGTGCTTGAACTCTTTCACTCCTACTCAGTGTTTTCAAAGATGCAGAAAAGTCGTCTGTATTATACACAACCAACCACAGTGGGCTGCAGTATGGGCCTATTGTTCTTTTCTATTTGTGTTTTCTTTGATTACATTTACTTTGAACATTTCCTGAAAAAAATGTTCTAACCAACGTCTTTTTCACTGACGTATTTTCTATAACATAAGCCCCCGTCGACATATATTGTTAGATGTATTCCCAGGTCAGCCACTAGATGTCTCTGCGCACCAATATTATGTTAAACATTTTGTGTGACTTAATTTTGACAAAGTAAATTACCCAAAAATGCTGGGCAGGAAATTAATTCAGAAGAGAAACCAAGAACAACAATTTGGCAGAAGATATTTTCGGACCTCTGATCAACCACGATTCATAAATTGAGTACATTATAATGTTAGCCCATTCATCTTATTTGTAAAATAACATTCAAACAAAAAGTGCCCCTACATGAATGGTGTGGTGTAACTTCAATTGCAAACAGAGATAATCTCCAACAAGACCTAACCCAATCCATCACAGAGTCTTTCAGTAATTGGGGCAAAGAAAGTATATTTTCAGTGCGGTTCAAAATGGTGAGGGTATTTACAATTCCTAACAAATATTAGGGTATTTCCTTTTTCTTGATAATCCAAGCTTTCAGTTAGTGCATGTTGTTCAGAGACAAACTCTGAAGTTATAAAGACCACAGATCAAATGTTTTTTTTATTCAGTTTGGTTTGGCTTTTTCTGAGAGGTAGCTGAATTAATTAACTATTAGTTTTAATTGTGTGCACTTTAATTATAGAACCCTGTTGGAGCTGCAAGGCACTGACTTATTCTTTTTCACCCCCTCTTTTAGCACTTATTGGAAAAAAACTAACCGTAACCCAAGTGACAGTGTGACAGTGATCTCTCTTAACGAAGTGGACTTGACTTGAGGTCTTGTAGGATGACGGGTGTCATGTGTAATAGTGGCCAGGCAGTTTTTGCTGTGACTGGAGACAAGTAAATTCATTTTAAAGTGTTTCTCCATCTCCTTCTCTAACACACAAAAAGCGGCCACACACTCAGCAGTCTGATCAGCGACTAGAAGCTCACAGATCAAAGGCTCGAGGAACACAAAGGAGCAGCAGGACATGAGCTAGGGAGCAAGGGGTCTGTCTCCTAATCCACAATAACAACAAGAAACATGAGCATATTGCAGCTCTCTACGCTATACAACACCAACTTAGATTGCAACATCCTCTGCAATGATGCAACAACAGTAAACAGCTACTGGAAGTTTGTTGGCATCTAACTGACAGCTGGCACATTGGGTAAAAAAAGCGGACATTTCTATGGATTTCAAGGGGCATGCTCTGGTCCTGAAAACAGAAGCCAATGTGGAAGTGCGTTAAACTTTCATTCTTTCTCAAGGCCAGCAGGGGGCGACTACTTGTATAGAAGTCTATGGGGAAATAACCATGTATATTCAAGTCTTCTGCACTACAGCACATCGTTTTTGAAAAATCATTTTTACATTTTAGTCACCTAGAAATGTCGAGCCATTCAGTTGCTCTCCCTCTTCAAGATGGTGACTGCCAAAATGTCAAACTCAAGCTTTAAAATGGTAGTAACATTAGGTGATGTTATGGTGGTTAAGACTGGTTCTTATGTACAGTCTATGGGTGAGGTAAACTGTAATGGCACCGTGCCGGTAAAATAAAAACTGAGCAAAGCTGCCTGAGGGGTAACTTACGGTATATTTCCCCCAAACTTGACAGGATGTAGGTGTTCTGAATATATCAAAGACTTGAAATAGATCACTTCCCTAAATCCCCTTTTATCTTTCCTCTGAATACATGTTGATACCATAGCTGTAGTTATCATTATGGCAACACACTGTTTGAGTGAGTATGTTTCACTGTCCGTCGTTTTCATGCACACAATCACATCCTGGGGCACAGAGCTGGCAAACACACACACAAAAACGTGCAGTGAATGGGACATAAAATGTAGGCAAACAGAAATGGTGCCATTCTGTGTGCGCGACCCTTTCATTCAGCGGGCTGTAAATAGACTGAACATACAGAAAGAAACACACAGGTGGACACACACAGTACAAAGGCTAACAGTCAAACAGATGTACATACAAACCCCAGATTGGAATTTATATGTTGTAGAGAAATGTACACACAAACACACACCTGTCCATCAGTCCCTATGGTGCCTCCGCAGTCAGTCAGCAGCTCAGACATGTGATAGTAACTGGTGAACTCCCAGAGACAGGCCTCCAGGTTGAGGTTCCTGTAGAAGCGCAATGTGCCGTTCCCCCGAAGAGAGGTGCTGAACTGATACGGCGCTGTGTCTCCAATGCTTTCCGGGCTGCGCGTCGAGGCGGTGATGAAGCTGTGACCGGTGGTGACCTCGTTGTAGTCAAGCAGGTTAGAGCAGCGGTGGTTCCCGACACGGGTCCCGTCTGGACTGAGAGTCAGTTCAAAGTTCATGAGAGGGCGAGTCGAGATCACTGGCAGCATGCCTGCAAGGCAAAAAGAAACAATGTGATTCTGACTGTGTCCAACTATCTTTGGAAATTGAGATGTCCAAAAACTTAGAGGAAAAAATAGTTGAGTCTAAAGTGATCAAAAGTAAAGCAGGGGAGCAATGGAAAAAATATGAAGAAGAACACCTGGAGGAAACGTGGCAGAAGGAAACTGATTAAAAATCAAGAAGAGAATGTTAAGTAGAGGGTGTGCTGGAGGGTTACTACAGCGGGGTAGTTACAACTCTGCAAGATTTACATTCTGGTTGTCACACTCCTGAGAATCCACGGACGGGAATTTTACACTCACAACATTACACTTTACTTAATCTGTGGCACAAGTCCTGCCTCCAGCTCAAACCTACCATCTATGTGGGGCATGGTGACAGTCACTTTGATGAGGTTGGGGTGTTTCAGGTCATCTACTCCAGTGTAGCGCAGCTTGGCAGAGAAAGGCTCAGCGCCCACAGTCCCCATCTTGCGTGGTTGACACATACCTTAACAAGACAGAAGAGCAGAGACAGATATTCTGAACACAAGGACACACTGAGACATGTTGAAGGAAACAAGAAAGAACAGCTTTGATTCTAAAGCTGATTAAAACAGTGCTATGGTAATGTTAACATTTCTGTAACGCATTATTCTGTTGAATGGATTTCTCAAAACCTGCCTAAACTATTTCTGAGTCTTGTAGTAATTTTTCCATCTCTTCTAAATCATTGAGCACCCTGAGTGACGGTGCATGAACTTTTTTCAGTCAGGGTATGTTTTTTTTTTCGCTTATTCAACACTTTAGATTAAAAAATTGACTCTAAAATAGAGTATTATTGACAGTTTAAGTTAGATAGCAATTACTTACAATTCAATGTTCACCTTAATGAATCAGTGATAATCCAATATAGTCACATTTAATAAAGTAATACTCACAGGGAGCCATTGTTCGATATAACATCATTAAGTAAATTAGCTTATAATACCATTGTCAATGTTCAAAACAGTAGGTACTTTTCATTAAAAAGCACTATTCCATTCATGATTGAGAACAAAGCCCTTTTGGTTGTCTTTGTAACATGGAGCCAAATCCCTGTCCAAGTCCCCCTCCAGAAAACTGGCCAAGACACAGAGAGAAAGGCAGACGGTTGCTCATTGTTCTGTCCTCACCTTCCTTCTGGCTGACGGTGATGATGGGGCTGCTGAGCTCTAAACCCTCATCCCCATTAGAATTCACTGCCCTGGCTGCGCACTGGACCCTGGAGCCTGCCTGAAGTAGACTGAGTCCAATGTGATCATCTTTGAGGACGTAAAGAAGGTGTCGAAGTCCACCTCTCTCATGGGACTGGTGACGCCATCAGGGCCAGCTGGGGCGCTGATGAGCCAGCGGTAGCGGGTCAAGGTGTTGTTGATGTGCTCGCTTACACAGATAGAGCCAGTCTTTTCATAGTCGGGGTACTTTGTATCGCAAGCCTGAAGGATGGATAAGGAGTAAAGCAGGAGTGGGCGGGAAAACAGGGACAGCAAAGAGGTGGGAAAGATTCATCAGATGCCAGAGGACAAAAGGAGAAGAGGTGCAGAATACAAACAAAATATAACACTTGACAATGCGTGTTTTTCCTATGTAAGCTCTTCAGTGCTCTATGCAACTCAACAGTTTTTACAAGTACCGCTTCTGCTTCATCTGTCTTTCAGCAGGAAACACACACCCAAACGCACACACTCACAGCTGTCACCTGAGAAGCAAATGACTTAACACATCACAAAAATCCATTTGCGTGTCTCACTGACCCTCCAATTCAAGAGCGGAAGTTATTCTCCTGTGTGTGAAAACATGAGGACTGTGGCCTACTAAACTGTGTAATGTGTCTTTTAAGGACTGACAGGCCAACTCCAGAAGGACAGCTTAACTTTGGCTGAAGAAAAGTAAGTACGGGTCCTGAGGGATAACCATATGCCTTCCTCTCCCAGAGGATGTGGGTCTTAATAAGGTCCTTGTAAATCATTCATTCATTCAATTTCCCAAATGTGTTCAGTCTTTGTAGAACAAGGAATAAAATGCAATTTAATATGATTTCAATTTGACTCACTGTGACACAGATGACTGGATAGCCGGCTGGTGGATGGAGGTTGTCTGGTGTCCTGGCAACGTCGTCGTAGTGTAGCAGGGACATCACGTTAGGCAGAGAGGGGAAGGTGACATCAGCCATGCTGTTGGTCTCCTCGATATAAACTATCACTTTAGTTACCTGTTGTGGAGTAAAGATGTGTAAGTGTACGGGGAACTACTGACAAAGTGCTGTTTGGGAATCAAGACACAATGAGCTACTATCAATGACAGGATTTAAGTCATCAAAGAACTGGATGTGTTACAATCTTATTCTCTGGCTGATTCTCTGCTTCTCTTTTATCTTTTCTCTCATTTCTCTCACTCTGTTTTCTTCTGCATTTAATCTATTATTTATTGTGAAATGTTTTCATTACTCTCTTGGCTGCAACTACAGTAAAGTGCTCCTTTTGTCTGGGCGAGTACACCCAAAAGAGATCCCTGGTCTCAGTGGGACTGGCCTGGATAAGGATGGGTCAAATCAGAAGGAAATAAAAAAAGTGTTTCAATCTTTTTGAATTGTTCATCAAGCCTAAATTGTAAAAACAGTCAGTGTCAGGGTTTTCTTTGAGCTGTTGTGTGATGGTTAAGCAGGAACTCCTTTATTACCTGAGTTTCAGCAACCATGTTTTCATCAGGCTTCAGGTGGAGAGTAAAGGCTTCCCTCATCTCTCGGACGCCATCAAACAGCACCTCCACCTCCACTACATGTTCCTTATCCCCCTGGTTGAACTCAATGTCTGGGCAAACAAAAACATTAGATAAAGCAATTTAAAGCAGATCAGGAAAAGTGTAATGCATCAATGGTCCTGGCACCTTGAGTAATTACTGTTTTGTGAAATATTCAGCGGTGACAAAAACATACAGGGGACATCAAGGCTGGGTTTCTCTTGTGAATTTTATTTAAAAAACAAAACAAATTCAACAACCCAATCCATGTTGTATTACTTCAGTCAATGCTTAAATAAAACGCTGTGTGGGATTCATTTGCATATTGCCAAAGGTGTTTCATCTTCTATTGAGGTTAGTAATAGAGCTTTGCATTTGAAATGTGCTGCACTGAGACAATATTGTGCCAAATGAGAAATACCACACTGTATGATTCAAAACTGCAGGGAAAATTTGAACAGTGGGTAGGCAAGTATGATTTGAATAGACTGAATATATTCATATAAATATTTCAAACCTTGATTAGGCTGAGAAAGGTTCACTGCACTAAAAGCTGAATGGGCTGAGAGAAAAATTTCACCCTGCTGACAAAGCATGAGGTGAACTGAAATTCAATTAGAAATGACATGACCCTCCACTGGACTATTGCAGAAATTACCTTTGCCCACTTGGGATGAAATTAAAAATCAATGACCATCGCCAAAATAAATCCCTATGCCCACTTTTATTAACTCAACACTCCTATAGGGAGCCTTGTTTCAAAACTTCCCTTGTGACTGTAGCTGCGGCAAATGCATACCAGAAATATATCAGAATGATATCTGCAGACCGCAGTTAAGCACAAAAGTTATGTATCATGTGAATTTCTCGACATCTAATGGTTCGGTAAATGAGATTTGACATGTTTAATGTCAACAACCATGCTGGTCATGCGTTAGATCTTTCAGATGCATCCACTGGTCTCCAATGTTTCCCTGTAATCAAGAAACTGCCTGAGAGACATAAGAAGATGTGTGTAAGGTTTACCTTGAGACACAGGGTAGTAGTCCTCCCCTGAGATAGCTGACCCGTCTTTAGTGTGAACACGAACCACTGACACCTTCGATGTGTCACCCACTCGTACCACAGGGATCCTCACCGTTGCCACGGTGCCAGCTTCCTTCGGTTCACTGACACTCATCTTGCTTTCCAAAAAACGTATGATGGGTTCTGGGGTGAACAGAAAGGGAGGAAAATGCAATGAAATGCTAACACAGCAAGGGCATTAACCTCTAACTATCATCTTAGTTCTTACTGCTGGTCACAACTACATTTTGAAATCACTAAGACGCATCTACCATATGTTTTATATTTATCAGATAAACAATTCAACAATTCAGATCAAAAAAAAAACGATAACCTGCTTTTTATTGACCTTATATTTCATTTCTGACTTTCCTCCCCCTTCGCATATAACTTACTGTCAGCTGTGTCTTTGATTTTCATCAGGGTCTCTTTCAGAGCTCCCACTGATGCGCCAAACTGTGAGTCGCTCTTCGGGTTTCCTAAGACCAACCGCAGGTCTTCTCCTTCCTCGTAAAGCGTGTCATCAACCAGTGACAAAATACATGGCTTCTCTGCCTCTCCTAGAGCGCACAGGAAGATGGTGATGATAGGAAATGTGAAAAATAATTCAGGTGGATGTAGTGATAGAATCATCTCTGAAATTGTTTTTTTAACAGCATATTCCATCCTATTTATATAACCTGAAGCCAGGTAATATACGTTCAATTACTCTCGAGTTTTGGAAACTGTTTGCACATATTGTGTTAAAAGAAAATGTTGAAAATGACAGCACGACGGGTAATGTGTGGGAAATAGATAAACTTGCAAGCTCTTGCGACATCTGCAAGGCACTGTTGATGAAAAAAAAAAAAAAGTGTGAAGTAAAAACAGTTTATTCTTTGGAGCTGTTAGTTGAATTTAAATAGCATTAACCCTCAAGACACAAGCTGAATAACAACGAGAGAAAATGTGTGATGTACTTATTACACATACTGTGATTATTGAAATACCTGGTAGGAAAGTAATTATAGATGTTTCTGTGTTGGGTCGCTCATCAAAGTCAGAGGCCACCTGTGCAGAGCCCTGACGGGTGTAACAGCGCACTGTGGACTTGTGTCTGATGTCGCCGCTGCGGTACACTGTTGCTGTGAGCTGACCATCACTCTCCTCTCCAGTGTAAACCGGCTCGCGAAACTGGACCTTCGGCACTGTCAGACAAAAGGATCGTTCAATAATCACATGTGAAAAAGCAGGTACGGTAACAATGTTTCCAATGCTGTATCACCTGGATTTAACGGAACCTCATGATTTAAGAAAGCAAATTAAACAACAGAGCTGTCACACAGCATTTGTTTTCCGACTGAATGTTTGATCAATACAATGTATAAGAAAAGCGACAAATGAATTGTTAAGTTGTGTTTAGTTAGGCTGATAAATTGAAGTGTATACAAGCAAAAACAGACAATGGTTCTTTGTTTTCCATACTGTTTCTATGCCAAAGGCAATTATCTTTGATATTATCAAAAAATTGATCCACATTGCACGTTTGACACAGAAAAACACAATTAAAGACATGCTGCTTCTACATAAATACAAGAGTCAACAGCATTGCAAGCAGCTTTGAGACTACACTTTGGCACAGCGATGACTTGAGTTAAATTCTAACGTCAGAAATTGCAATATTATAAACCATAAATCAGTATTCGACAAATACAAATTTGGTGATGTGTTAAATAAAAACTTAACATTTACCAAAGCTATTAAAATTAATCCTGAGGGGGGCATGAGTTAAGAACAAATACATCAAATATTTTAAAATATATTTTCCAGAATATTATCATCAAACGCATTTGGATCCTTGGATGTCTGCACGTTATATAGTCAAGACATCTAGCAAAGGATTTGGTAAAAGAGTAGAGGTAACCAAAGTCACTCACAGTCAGACACAGAGTCATTGATGAAGACTGTAGCTTTCCCAGGTTCACCAAGGATGCCGTTCACTGGCATGCGTAGGACAAGCTCAAAGCTTTCAATGCCCTCCAGCTCTGGTTGTCCCAGGTCATCCAGAATGGAGACTCTGAACGTCTGCATGCTGACGCCTGGGGCAAAGTCTAGGTTAAGACTGATTCCCACGTAGTCAATACCGGCTAGAGTAAGGACAGAGGGGGATGGAAGGACGGGAAAAGGTGAAATGAGCACACGTACAGAATGCAGTGAGATCTTATCTGAAATTTCAAAGATTCCGATCATTCACAAGCAACACTTTTCTTTCGCAGTATATTACCTTCTGCAGAGACAGGCTCGGCCTTGCGAGAGCGGACGGTGGCAGAGGCCGTCTTGGACAGATCTGTCCCCGTCCTCCACACTTTGACCTCCACGTATCCATCACTCTCATCCACATGATACTCTACCTCTCCAAAGTAAAACACTGGAGCTGTAGAAAAAGAAAGCAAATTGAAAATAATTGAATGGGAAGCATTCGTTTAATCTTTTATAATCTTGTAATTTTGACATGACATTCCAGACTGATCAGTTCAGATTTGGGCACACGTGAGTTAACCTTTTTATTGCACCATTAATTAACACGTTATCATGTTGCTTTGAAACTTAACTCAAACTCAATATCATAATTTTGATCGACACTGTTATTTTACTTTTTGTTTAATGTTAATATTACTTGTCTCCTCTACTTATGAGTGCACCTGTGGTAGCATTAGGGTTTTCAGAAGCCACCCGCAGTCTGACAGGATCTATTTGTAAAGCCAGCAGCCGGACACAAGAGGTCAAACAGCGACAGCCCATTAGTCTGAAGTTTAACTGCAGGGAAGTGCGACCTTTCGACCTTTGGTGGCCTCTCATCCCACCTCATTGTTACCATTCTTTTGACGGAAACCACTAAGTACTTTGAACAAAAAGACCAAGTTAGCACTGAAAAAACAAGGCCTCTATTTGTGTGTGTGTGTGTGTGTGTGTGTGTGTGTGTGTGTGTGTGTGTGTGTGTGTGTGTGTGTGTGTGTGTGTGTGTGTGTGTGTGTGTGTGTGTGTGTGTGTGTGTGTGTGTCTCTCTTTCTCTGAATATGGTATAGTGAAATGGTGAGACATAGAGAAAGCAGCCCCCTAGGCTGCTCAAAGGTTTGTTTGAATTGGCATTGTTCCTGAGGCAGCAAAGTGGAGGCAGTCCAATGTGTATTTGACAGCTTCATCTCTCACAAACCCCACTGTCAAGTCCCAAAAAACTGACAGAATAAAAGTTCTTCTGTCTTCCTTTTAAGATGCCACTCTCTCGCACTTGGCTCCTTTCTTTTATTTTGGCACATAATCCAAAAATAGAATGCGTAATAACATTTTTTCGTGTGGTGATCAAACACTTAAGCAGAGTTTTTTTTCCCTGAATATTTCTTTACTGATAGATGAACTTTTTATATACTTTTTCTGGGCCAGATGACAAAAGGTAAGTATAGTGTACATATGCAAATTACAACATTTACTGAAGTTACATTTTGAATCTCACTTGAACAGCACCAGTGACAGCTCAGGGCACAGTGAGTCTCACATATCAAGTGCAGCCTGTTTCCTCTCTCGCTGTCAAAAGACTCAATGCGTCTGTCTGTTTAAAATACCTTTTACTCCTACGCACTTGGTTACGAACTAACAGATGTTGCACTGGTCTGTGATGCAAGTAGTATATGTGTATTTGCACAATCGCACAGTAAAAGGAAAATTACAGATGGTGTAGGTGGAAAAAACACATGGATAAAACATCTCACCATACTCTCTGGTAAGCAGCATGTGGGCTGGTAAGTGTTTTTGTTTAATCATTATTATTGCTTTAATGCCTGCCTTTGTAGTGGAAACATGTAGCATATCTGTAAACACTATGTAAGCAATTTGGCACACATTCCTTTTGTGCCCGACAAGGAAACTTCTGCTTGAATGCTAATATACATGTCTGAATTCACACATGTCCTGACTGCACCCGTAGACGACAAATCCTCGACACCACAAGAGGGAATTGAGTGATGACTGATGAGTGAGAACTGCATCCTCTCTGCCCTCTGGGAACACGCCTGTGGTTTAGCACTCTGAAGTGTGTGTGAGGGCTGGGGAAGGTGTTGAGCCAAATAGTGATAATTACTATGTGTGGGTGTTTGTAGCCATTTGTGTGCCACTGCGGTTTTAAATACAGTTTATAGAGCATTCTCAGCTGTCCTCTAAAAAAGGACCCCTACTTTTGGAGGGAGATGACTAATATAATCTTACAAAATTGTCTGTAAATATACCCCTGGAGCATATGTTGTTTTTCTAGGAGATAAACCTCCCATTGGTGCTTTGGGTTCTAATGTTCTGCTACATACATCATCCTAATTCTGTCAGATTTTCTTTTAGAACAAATCTATTTATTTTGAAATTCTGCACAGTTTTACTGCTTAAGGCTTTCTAAACACACCTACCATTTCTCTGTTTGTCTTGACATATGCAACCAAGGTGTCACCAGAGTGTGCAACTAAACACTGCTTTACTTTGAAGTCCAAAAAACCAAAAAGGGTTAAAACAACAATCAAAAATGTTGACATATTGACAATGTTCCTCATGCATGGGTAAAATGCAAGCAGGTAATGAAATGAGAGCGCCTTATGCACTTTTCCATCTAGAGAAACAGGAAACACTCATGTGTTTCTTATTTAATTAAGGCTGATGTGCAAATCATTGAGATTTTTCTTTCCTTTCTTTTCCTTTTCATATCAAATGTGTATTAAGGGAGTGTAGACAACACATAATTAGAGTTTGCGGCTTATGTGAGCATTGAGGAAATGTAACGAAAGTAAGGCATGTATTCATTTTAAACATTTCCTATTTAAATATATTTTAAAATAATCAAACGTGCTTCCAATAATGATAGGTAAAGAAGGATTCGTGTTTGAGGCTGCAGTAATATTTCTCCTGAAGTGTTTAAAAACCCAGCTTTTTTTTATCTTCAGCAAAGGCACAATGTACAAACGAGCAATGGGCAAGCAATTCTGCTGCTTTGGGAGTGTGGCCAACAGCAAAGCTGCCCTTATATTGAAATGAAGGTCTGGGTTTCCAAAAAATACTCAGAGCTAATCTACAATTTTACAAACTCAGCTGGTGCCATATGCACCCGACTGAGAGAGACGGAGTGTCCTTTCTCCTTGGCGTGGTGCAAGGAGATGACAACGCTCACTTTGAGTCAGAGGGTGCAGCCATGCGGAGCACAACACTCAGGGAGACAGGTACTGTAGAGTTTAATCTGATAAAGAACTAAATCTAGAAGACACCCCTGGGTTTTTTGTGAGAGAGGGGGAGAGAAAGAGGGAGAGAGAGAGAGAGAGAGAGAGAGAGAGAGGGAAAGAGAGAGTGGGTAGTGGAAAAATAGATGGAAGGAGAAAGGCGGACTAAACTTGACTCTAACCTGGGGGAAGGGAAAATGGGCCAAGGGAGAGCACTAGCAGTCACACTTTTACAAGTGCTTTTTTTTTACCACTTACCTTTGATGCATGATTTGAGGTCTACCGTTAACTCTCACAGACCCACACACACATAAGCATGCATGCACGGCACACAACCATGTACGCAAGTAAACACAGAGCATTGTTACTGTGGTCCCTTGCTTGGCTGTTGTTGTTGGCTGTATTAATGTGAACGAGGGTGCAGTCTGTCTGCCTGAGTGCAGGTATTACAGCACTGTCAGATGCTATATTATCCTCTGGGAGGCTAAAAATGACACATCATCTCTCACTGGAGTTGGGTTTTCACAAACACATTTTACATTCCTTTGAACTTAGCACCAAGACTGAAGTCTTCTGATAATATACTAACAATCAGACAGTGTGTCATGTTTCTCGTTAACTAGCCCCCAGATGCCTCCATGCACACATCCACACATATACACATTCAATTTGGCACAATTTGGTTGTATACATAAGTGAGTTGTCTTCGGTCTGGCACTGGCATGACAAGTCCTCTCTGACACTATTCTTTCTAATACACATCATTTATGACATAGAGGAGCTAATGAAAGTAAATATGTAAGGAGTCTTCATTTTCAAAAGACATTTAGTAATTATAACTTAGACATCCCCCTGGCACACACAAAACATTTTTTATTCTGAAGAAACTTGCAATTAACTTTTTTACTTTTTCCCCCCTGAATAAAACCAGTCATAATTTCAACCAATATGCCTGCATTAATACAAGCTTCTGACATGACTAGTCTCCTTGCTCTCTGCGTAACACCGCCTGATGAATTTTATTTTGGCTGGAAGTTAAAAGTAGACAACTATATCCCACTACAGCAAATGAGTAATAGTGAGTTCAATTTCTACATAACAAGGTAACAGATCGGTAGGAATGATGTAAAATGAATTCAGAGCACAACAATATGTATACTTGTTGAGCATTGCAGTGTAAAAAGTCATTTAGACTGAGTTGAACTACATGCAGGTCAATATAATTTTCTTGCTCTTGATATTAAGTCAAGCCCTTTTTTTAAATTGCAGGAATAAAACCTGAATGTATTACACCAGTACTGCCTTTTACTGATACAATAGAATTCAACAAGACACCTGGAGCAGAAACATTTCTGAGTCTATTAAGTAAATCAATGCAGAATATGGAAATAATGGAGGATGCCTGTATATTGCAATAAGTATTTCCCAGCAGGCTTGTCCGTCCCTAGACAAAACCACTGCATGTGATCATGAGATGTAATCTGCTTTGTCCATACAATGTTGTTACAGGATAAACACGGACCAGGGACATGTCTACATAATGTAGTCCCAATGGACCCCTGTGTGAGTCCCGACATTAATTAAAAATTGCCTGAATGACAGCGAGACAGGAGTGTGATCCCCTCTGTCTGCTGCGGGTGAAGAGGCTATGTCAGGGTGTTTTCAACATGCCTCAACAGCCTGTCCGTAAACAAGCTTAATTAGGAAAATTCCGTGACATAAAGACTCCGAAGGAAATTCGCCAGAACGTCTAGCAAAGTGGCAACTGTGTGTGTCCATATTCATGTGTTTTTCTAACCTTAAAGACCTAGACATACGCACAACAAACAGATAACTCTCCGCCTTTCTTCATCATAATCTTTCATAGGCAATAACATAGAAAATAAATAGAAATATAGAATGCATCAGCATGCCTTACCATCATCCATGTCTTCTACGATGTTGACTTTGGTGGTGTGGTAGTGCATTCCCAGACGCCCCCCGACAGGCAGTGACAGAGTGACGTTGAAGCTCTCTTCTCCCTCGTACAGAGAGTCGTCGATAATCACCACGCGACACTGCTTCTCCCTCTCACCCTTGTCAAAGCGAAGGACGCTGCCATGCTCCTCCGGGCGGGAGATGAAATCCGAGTAAGACAGGACGGTGGTGGGAATCGTCCCTGAAGCAGAACCTTCACAGGGACCAGAAAAAGAAGAGACGACAGTGACAGTTGAGAAAGAAATGGAAAGACTCTGCTTCAGGTACAACTTTTTCCTTTAATGGAAAAGGTTTATTGAAGTACTTATTATCATATACATTTCTATGAATCAAATGTGAATATGTGAGTAGAATCGAAGGATTATGTGCACATCGTACTAAAATACAAGTTAGCTTGATCTATTAGTGTTGTCTTGGGAAGTATGATAATCCGGAGAACTTAAAATTGGTTTAATAGTGTATTATTTATATCTTGCTTTAATATGTGAATAAAGAACAGGCAGTGAAAAGCTCTTCATTTATCATTTAATGACACACATTCTCCATTTAATGTTATCAGGCTAAACAGCAAGTTGGCATGCAGGTGAGCTACACTGAGGTTAAACTGGTTAGATGAGGTTAAAAAAGGTAAGTCTGTACCCTGCTGTGTGAAGCAGACCACCATGAGCTCCTCGCTGATGTCTCCACTGCGGTGTACCGGGATGAACAGCTCTCCAACATCTTCCTGCACTGAGTGGATCTGTACAGGGAAGAACACAGTTGACTCTGTTTGGGGGAGAAAAAGAGAGGAGGCAGTCAGAGGAACGAAGGAAAGGATAATTATATGTATAACAATCTGAAAAAATCCATAGTACATTAGGCCATCAATACTGATACAGGCCTTTGTTCTGGCTCTGCATTAGTGGGCTGTAGCTGACATTTTTTATTCAGATGTATTGCAGTGGTGGTCCTGCGGTGTGCTTATTCATATTCAAAAATAACCCTCCCTCACAGTTTTTGGGTTTAAAGCAACCAGAGGTGCTCTTCAAAGAGACCTCTCTGAAAGTTGTTCTCCCTGCCTGGTGTGACACCCACATTTGCACATGCAAGCCTCTCAGAAAATCAGCTGGAAGTTTGGACACATCGACTCCAGCACACACAGTAGGGTCAGAAAAACATCGTTCTCATTGTTTTTCTCTGATTCTCTACTCCTCTCTCCATCTGTGAGAAGACTTAATGATTGAAAGAGAGACTTAAAGCATCATCTTTCAAAGCAGAGAACTTACTGGCATTATAGAAAGACGGAGTTATTTTCCACAGACGCACAGGGACCAATAAAAATACTAGCAGAGTGGACTGAGCTTGTCCCAGATATTTTACTTTGTTCTCCTCCCCTTTTCTTTTTGAGATGAATGAGTGAATGATGGGAGCTTCAGGCCACTTGTGGCTTGCTTATGCAACACAAACTTGTATTAAAATGGCAAGCGCTGGAGTGTGAACAATCTGCAAGAAAAAACAGATTTGGATGTTTGATTCAAGAACCAGCGAGAAAAAGAAACCAGCACCTGAGATGACTCTTTGGGAAGAAGTCATCAACATAAGACAATCTTATGCACTGCAGGGGGTCAACGATTTCTCTACTCTTACGATGACTTTCTCTAAATTGTTCTCTATCTTTTCCCTTTTCCTACGTTTCTCCCTTCTGTGGCTGCCCACAATCTGTAACTCCCCAGGGGGTGCAGAGACTCATAGCACGGGATTAGGGTTCACCGCATACCTATCAAACACACCAACACACACACACAAATATACGCACGCACACACACACACACACACACACACACACACACACACACACACACACACACACACACACACACACACACACACACACACACACACACACACACACACACACACACACACACACACACACACACACACACACACACACACACACACACAGCTATACCCTGATTTTCATCTCTCTCTACACATACTGTATACAGTACACCTCATCTCCTAATTTTTCATTCACATTTCACCTCACACTTGGCTCTTCTAGTGCCTTTAAATCTACCCAAGAATTAAAAAAGCACATTTTAAGCTAAGTCAGTCTAGTTCACATCCTAGAGGGAAAACACACTTATTTTAAATCATTTATGGGAAGATACAAAACACTCTTTTGCAAAATGTGTTCAGAGAGTAAACACTTGCACCTGATCTGTTGTTTTTCATTTCTATGCCTAGAACCTCTCCATTATTGATGATTTCATAGTTAATAATTTCTTTCACAGTGAGCCGCAGCAAACACACATAGTAGTCCCCTGATGCATCCTACATTAGTCAAGAGATGTTACTTCCTAACTGAGACAAAGCGCTTATATTCAGTCAAGGATTTGCCTGACTGCAGCTGGCCTTGCGATCTCATACCAAAAATGACAAAGCATAAAAAAGTTCTTCATCATCAAGTTGAAACACCTTGGTACAACAGCAGAGCTAGCTGTACTGATAATAAGTGTCCCTGCTGTAAAGGATGCAATAACATTATAACTGACTCTAGCAGGATGCTGGTACTGCTTGCAGCGAACAGTCAAACAGCAAGCTGCCAGTCACCTTCCTCTTCACTCAGCACTGTGCATGGATTATATATGAAGAAAGCAACAAAGTTTTGTAGGAGCACTGTTTGGCTATCACACCCAGTAATTAAATCAAGCTTGTGTCGGCTGCAGCAGTGAAAGTGTGTTCACCAGAGGCAGCCGTGCTACAGGACAAGCCCACTCCTTGTTATTAATTTAGGTAGCAACAGGCTAATACAGATGGGGCAGTCGAGGGTACACAATCTTATAACTAAAGCAAAAGAAAAACAATAAAAAGAGCTCCAGGCATGTTTGCACACAAACACAGACTGTCCGTGCTGTTAGAACAAATTCAGCTTTTTTACGCTCTCCTTAATTTTGAAATACTTTTGGTTTAAGCTTAGCGAACGTCTCTGTTTCTCTAAAGCTATTAACCCAGCTGACATATCCTCTGGGGAGGGCGGGTATCTCCAGGCCAACCAGAAGTCCAGGCAAAGCCAGTTTTCATCATTAGAGAAAGAAGCTGGAGTACAGCTAACGCCACAGGCATAGCTAAAGCTTCACTGGCCCATTAGAGTACAGAGTGGCACATCTCTGTCACATTAGACAATCCCTGGAGATGTGTGAAAACAAACCAGCTCCTACAGTCCACACAAACCGTAATTAACCCACAGGGGAGGAAAGATTGAGGAAGGAGAATGTGAGGGGGGAGAGGGAAATGGTGAAAGAGAAAGAATGATAAGAAAAATGAAAGAGGGAGAGTGATGAGAGCAGCTGTTGCATGAGTCATTATAATGGAAGCTCCAGTGTTTCCAGATTTGTTGCTCAGCTATTATTTTATGAAAAGTGTTTTGAAGAAAGGTACCATGCATACAAAAGCTAAAAGCTGCAAAAGGGTTAATCTGGTCTTGATGGAGCAGAGCAGCGACTTTGTCGCACTACTCAATATTCCATTAACATTTCAATTTGCAGGCAAAGCAACAACGACAGAGGACGGTGAAAATGGCAGATTACAAACTATTTAAAAAAGAGAAAGCATAAGGCTGAAGTTTTTTTGCATAACACACTTCCTGTGAAAACTTTCAACGACGTTCACTGCTTAACAGCAACTTCTTAATTATGCATCCTTTGAATTGGCCTGAGGATAATGGATATATGAATGAACAAAAACCTCTACTCATTTTGTTGTATTGGGTTTTAAGGTAAAGCATTGTCCTCAGTACTTCCAGTGTGTAAAAACTGAAAATATGCATCATCCCTACCACACTTCTCCACTGTCTGTCATGTCATATTTATCTTCTTTGCCTCCATAGATTTGACATGACTGTATATCTACACTAGACAGCAGTTATATTGACAATTCATCCTTCTGTGTGTGCCAGGTTGACTGATGCTTCACACAACAAATGTGATATACTCTAAAGGCCTGTGTATATTTCATTGTTGTCTAACAGGAATACTTGAGTGGCAGTTGGGTTTTTGTTTGGTGTGCATTATAAATGTCAGAAACTTTACTGACTCTGTTATATTTGTCTGGTGAGGTGTGCAAAATCCTCAATATGGTCTATTACCTTGTTTTTCCAATCTCATTGTCTGTCTGTAGAGGCAGTTAGTTTGATCTTGATTTTTAATAATGGATATCACATCGAATAGGGACGCTAAAGTGAATGAAAACACCATTGATGATGAATACAGAATGAATCAATAAAAAAACAGTACTTAATGTAATACAATCCTTTGGAAAATGTTTGATTTATGAACCTAAAACAGAAACTTCACATCCCTCTTATATATATTGGATGCTGACAACACCTAATATTCTGCATCTGTATTCATTCTCCAGAAATGGTTGCTTCCAGGATAGGATAAACTGAGATTGTTCAGAATAAATGGGCAAAAATGAATAAATGCATTTCAGCTTCATAGTCTATTGCGATTTAAATGTGGAGAAAAAGCCCCCCATCATAATGTCATAACAAAATAATATTCAGTGGTCTCCATGTGTATGGAGGGCATGATATATATGCAGGACTGACCGTCACTAGGATCCAGGATCTCCACTGTTGCTGTGTCAGGGAACTCCATCACCCCCATCACCGGCTCCGAAAGCAGAATCTGGAAGGTCTCCGCCTGCTCGTACTTCCCGTCAGTCAGTATCCGAACCCGCCACGTGGCTGTGGTCTGTCCCGGGTTAAACTGGACCTGCCTCTGGGACTTACCCTTGAAATCCTCATCCTTCTTGGCACTACCATCCTGGGTGCCAATGCCTGAAAGAAGATACAGAATGATAGTCGTAAAAAGGAAGAGGACAGGAGAGCAGGCCAGATCGTAAAAAGAAAAGAAAAGAAAGAAATGAGGACAAAATAAAGAGAGCGACCAATAAAGGGTGACAGGCAGAAGAGAGAAACCGATGAAAAACAGATAAGATATTCACACCCTTTAATGTTGTTCAGAGTGGTGTGAAAAAGAGCCCTGCGTCTATATTTCTTCACTGATCATTCACAGAGCCTCAGGAATGTGTGAAATGAATTTGATAGTGAAGCGTTTAAATAAGCATATCCCACCTTACTCAGATGGATTAGCTACCACGGTTGTTGGCTATGCATGGAAATGTGTGCGTGTGTCTCCTTTTCTCTTCAAATGTCTCCTATTTCATTTATAATAGGCCTTTCATGTGATTCCACTCTGCAACAATCCATCTAACATTGATGCTCATAAACACACCTTCTTCAAAGTAGCGGAGCTCACTGGTACCACTGGGTTTCACATCAAACGCACATCAAGGAAAGCCAGGTGGCAGAAGCCATACAATAATGTATTACATTTGGAAATGAGCTGTTTACATTCCTTTGTCATCATTCACAGTGCCTCACAAGAACAAGGAGCCATGTGTCATGCCAGGCTGATGCATGTGACTGTAAATATAAAATAATTTGCTTTTTTCCTTTTTAAGACATAGAGGGAAACAGAGAATGTGACAAAGAAATGCAGATGAGACTGGATACATTAGATCCTACACACAGTCAAAAAGATCTGAGTATTTATTGTGGAAAAAGCTGACAATAATCATACACACGCTTAAAAATCCACTCATTCAATTGTACTATATCTGTGAGGATCACCAGTGATTTTGTTTGATCACAATGCAAATCCCTGCACATATATTTTGGTTTAGCCCTGCATTTCTGGGTGCACTTTTGTGTTTGTTGATAGTCCCACCAGCCAACAATAATTAAATACTGAACTTGCACATTTGATATGATCAGATGCCAGCAGCATATCAAAAATATGACACCCTCATTCTCTTCATTTTTGGCAAGGCATTGTTATTTTTCAACTGTCTTTGTTTCTGTGCTTTTTGTCCCACAGGACGAGCTAACGATGCTGCTATTGCTCACCGCAGCTGCACGCATAAAAAAACAAATCAACATCCCTAGGGTCTGTAAAAACTCTTTCTCGGAAATCTGAGCGATGACTAATTGAAGTTCAGTCAGGACAACCTATGGTACACTGGTTCACTTGCTGAGTGGCCCCTTATCCTGGTCAAATTGTATGCGGTGCATCAAAAATGTGAGTAAACAACACCTTCAAATAGCCGCATTCTTAATCATCTTTTATCATTTAACATCACAGAGCGTCATTAGTGAAGAGGCAAACAAAACTAAAGTCCTCTTTCTCACCTAACATGAAAACTAAAATAAAGTTTGACACATTTCCAAGATTCAAAGTATTCATCCTCTGGTAGTACATTGTATGGCTATCTGCCATTGCATTTTAAAATGTCTCTTGCACAAGTATACACTTCTGCTTCTTTGTGATGCTCCAAGGAAAGCAGGGTCACTTAGAAAAATAAAGTAAAACCTAGACTATCGACAGCAAAGTTCATGGAAAAGTGTGTGTGAAACTGTTTTGAAATCTTCTTGTAGACCAGGGTCAAAATCAAAAAAGCAACACGTCTATCTTCTTGCAGAGAATCAATAAACTGAGAGAGGTCTTTTAATAACAGACTGCCATTGTCGATGAAACTGCTCTACAGCATAGAGAGGCAATTACTGACGACTCATGCGCAAAAAGTATCATATTCATAAAGAAAGAGTTCTATCAATCCTGATAATCAATTGATCCATATCAAATAGATTACGAACTACAGAAAGACACACACACACACACACACACACACACACACACACACACACACACACACACACACACACACACACACACACACACACACACACACACACACACACACACACACACACACACACACACACACACACACACACACAAACACAAGAAAAAGGGGGAGTTTTGATCTTAAAAGGTTAGAGCCGCCTCATTCAGCCACCTTTGCAGGACTCCCTGGAGGGGAGGGACACGCATAGCCTTGGGTTGCACTGGGGTTCCTTCACAGCAGGCGGAGATACACCAAGCCCAAAGATTTTTATCTCTAAGATGCTGTTCTTCAACACATTCCCTTGTGTTCTTTTCCACAACACACACACACAAACACACAAGACTCACATATTCTGTTTATAGCTGCTACAGCTTTCCTTTTCTTTTGTTCTGTATCGTAGTTTGTTTCATTGATGAAAGCAAAATCTGCAAACTGTTAAGTTTGGCTGGATGCAGATTATACAATTCATTATGAAGTGACAATTGTAGGAACCTTCATGCTCATTATACCATAAAGGTCATTCCTCATCAAAGCAGCTAAGGTGGAGATTTAAAAAAGGGGAAACCATCTATTCTCGTATTAAATTGTCCCATCTCAGTTCGGCAAAGATAATGAGGGATACATCCCACAGGAGATGATTATCCTGGGGAATGTACACCTTGTTAACAATCCTCCATTTATCTCTTTGAGCAAGGACTGATCAGAAAATGACAATAATAAACTTTCTTGAAGGAGTGTGCTTTGGCAAAGAAAAAGAGGGGGGGTGACAATTCATCTCGATCTTGTTTCCATATGGGGCTTCTCATAATACTCAACAAAGGAGTGACAAAAAACAAAAGGAAAAATGTGGAGAGGATGAGTATCTTGAGGGAAATAGAGAAATAAGATATGACTTAACCAAGACACAAAAGGAGAAGAACCTGCAGAGCCACACTGCAGTGTTTTAAAACCACTTTCAGATCGCACACAAGGAAGTGGGAAAATACTGAGCAACAACTGTTGGCAAACAAGTGCTGTGCTGATGTGAGGCAGACAGGAGTGAATAAGGTAGATCCAAGACAAATGACAAAGGGTGAGTGGGTGGAGGAAAAAAGTGAGGAAGCCTATGGCACAGACCCAGTGCTGTAAGGCAGTAAGGGTGGAGGAAGAAGCGACATAGTGTCTTTGATGAGGTAAAGCAGGTTAGTAGCAAAAGGACCTAATGCCCTCCATGGTAAAAGGAGGTGAGAAGAGATAAGGGATGAAAAGGAAAGAAGGTAAGAGATGGAAAAGTCAGTGGGACTGTGTCACAGAAGTTACAGGATGCAAAAAAACAGACACCCATGACAAAAAAAGCTAAAGGTTGGTCTCATCATTGACAGTGAGCTTGAAAATAGGGGTAGAAGAATCCAATCTGATCCCATGCTCTTGACCAGCCCTGCAGGAGCTCTGCTTTGCAGGGGCATTTTTTAACCTTGATCTTATCTCTGCTTTCCTCCTTCACTGATCCTCGCCACACTACCTGTGGTGATGGAGCACGCGTAACAGCTCCCCTCCGTTGTTGACTGGCACAGCAAAACTCCTTTCATCAGCTAACCCTTGCAACTAAGGGAGCAACAGACTAAGGGTGTTTTTATCCATATGTCTGATCTAATGTGACCTGTCTATCGACCTGTACGTTCAGTATCAACTTTCTATTTTTCATTTTACTTTTCTGACTAGACTTAGAAGGTTTTACTTTGTTCTTTATGCTCTGATTGCGTAGTGTCATTATTATCTTAGCACACTTCACAAACACTTGATCATAAATGGAGAAACACAGTTCCAGCTCCTAGTAGAAACTGAATTTTGAAAAATACAGCCAAATCTAACCCAAACCAGGTGGGTACAATTGGGCCATTTGGGTTTTTGGGCAGAGACTGAAGCTCTGTTCAGCTCTATGTTTTATATTCGTTCCAACATTTTTTGCAAAATTAGGCACATTATGAACAGGGCCTTCTACCAAATCCTTCACATAAACTTATTATGTAAGGATGAATACCATTAAACCATTAAGGTTTAAATTAGCAAAGATGAACAGGGAGAGCCTAAACAACGCTGACTCTCATCAAGATATTTGCTGAACAGTGTCACAATCTACACCCTTATATAGTGTTCAATTAACAGCAAACATCAATCCAATATCGCCATTACTGTGGCATTATTGGATTGCATTGTATGGTGTTCCTGTTATTTTGTCCACCTAGAGTATATTGCCATTCTGTTATTGGTTCATTTGCTCCATTCTTCTGTTCACCAGCCCAGCAAATTGAAATCTATGAAAGTTATTAGACTTCGATCAGTTTCTGTTTTTCATTCTGTGTTGCCCTAAACTCGATTGTATTTCATCATCAGTGTTCCAACGGGGTCTACACTAGGCATATAGATGGAGAAACACACAGAGATACATACATAAAGCGTACATCCACTTTTCTATTTAAAAAAAACACTGTCAGGGTTAATTTGGTTTAGTTCTGTGGTTGAGGGTATTCAACTTTTTCCTTTAGGTTAAAAGCAAATATTCCTTCTCTTTACCGTCTGCCCTCCACGCTCTTATGCATAAATAAGCCTCAGCCCAAAATCTTGTATCTACGTCCGCATGGAAGGAAAGCACTTTCACACTGATGCATGTTAGCACCGTGTCTACCAGTCATTCATTCAAAAGGAAGTCTTGAAAGCGAATGTGTGTGCATGTGTTAAGTGTGTGGTCAGAGATAACCAGGTGTTCACACACCGACTCTGCAAAGAGATGAGAGTCTGAATGCAAGCTTTCATGTGTGCCCAAGAGATACACTCAAAACCTTCCCGAGAGGAATCAAATACAACATTCGCATGTGCATACACACACACCGGCATACGCACAGGTAGATAAGTCTTAAAGCTTACATCAACTGCTCCTCTGTGATGCCACCTGACCCGGCGATTAAAAGGGATCAGAACGATGATGAGAGGATGGAGTGAGTAAAAGCTGCTTACTGCTGCTCCTTCTCACAGAGCGAACGAAATTCAGCACGACAAAGTCAGGGCCAGGAGGAGCGTTCAGGGACAACACCATCCTCATCCTTTTAACCTTTGTATCAGCACAAACACTCAGACAGAAGCACTACAAACATAGTGGGTTGTCCTTTCCAACATTAAATCACCTCCATCTGCTGGTCAAAAAACATTTTAAAAAGTACGGCATCCATGTTTTGTAGCCGGCTGGATTGGAGATTTGAGCGGCACAGAGCTAGCAGCGTGTTCACTGCCCACTCTGTGTTTTGTACAGTAATGAGTGCTGCAGCCAGAATGATGATGACTTTGTTTTTAGGTTTGCTGATGAGCCACTGAGTGTTCTGTCTAAATACGGAAAGTGTCTCGTTCAATTGACAGCCCCATATGCTTAATGGTAGTCACTGACATACTACATAAGGCAGATGAAGAACTACTGTAAAGATCATTGATAAGCTCAATTTAAAGAGTAAATCTGTTCTACTTTGGAACAAAATTGAACAGATGCTTTATTTCTTCAGAGAATTTTCACATTTTTTTAAGTGCCACATTCAGATGGGGAGCATATTTCCCAAAGTCAAAAGTACACTATGTTTCTTTTTAAGTATAAGTGTGAGAATAGATTTATTACAAACTGTAAAGAGGCAGTGAGTCACCATATACTGCTAAACGGCCGGCTGTTTGCTTGGTTGTGTCAGAGCCCTGAGGGACCTCCGAGGAAAACTAATGAAACAGATCAACGCTCATTCATGTTTACCATCCTGCTTCACATAGAGAGAAGGAGATGATGTGACAGTTCTGTTAATGGTGAGACTAATGATGTCATTTAAAACTGACGTGATTGAACCTCAGTGATTTCACAGCCATTAATGCTCTTTTTCTATGAGATTTCTTTGTGTGCTTTTTTGCTCCCGCAGCTCAATGCAATTTCTTTGGATACCCGTTTCATGTCCTTACAGTGACAAACCTCTCGCCCTTCTGCAGCAAATATGGCTTTCTTCAAAACAGTATTTTAGCAGAAATACTTTCCTTGTCATTGTTTTGTTGTATGGGCTACTAAAATCTCTACACAGGGCACAGCATAGACCAGAAGGGGCCCAAGGCCAAACAGAATTAGAGGATTTAAGGTTTAATCTGGTTACAGTGTGTGTTGAGAGGAAACCTTGCAATTGCTTTTTGGCTTCAACTGTTAGAAATAATGTTTGGCCTTAAAGTGTGTATGGGAGAACAGCTCTCCAGGTACATAATACGAATATAAAGCTCTGAGGGGAAGCAAATGACAATGTTTTGTACACTATTCACCAACAAACAAGCAAAAAAGTGGAAAGATAAGGTTCAGGTTGATCTTTCCTTGAACTCCATCAATCTTATCTTTATTTTATGCACATGTTTTCTTTATGCTTGATGCACACAAGAAGAAGGGTAAGCAAAAGCAAGCAAAAAACAGACATTAACACTTATGGAAGTTGAGATGATCAATCGGGTATTTCAGTCTAGCCCAAAGTGGTGTGCTGATAGATTGAATGACTGATCATCCTTGCTGTCCCAAGAGCCATCCCGCCAGAAAGCTAGAGAGGAAGACAGTGAGAGAGACAGAAAGACAAACAGACTTACCGATGAAAGACGTCTCTCCCAGGTATCCTCTCCGCCTGAGCACCACCTCGAGGAACTTGTCCTCCTCGTCCACCACGTAGTACTCTCTCTCCAGAGAGACCCAGGCCCAGTCCAGACGGAACTGCTGTCCCTTGAGTTTGTTCCCACCTGCACAAAACACACAATAATATTAGTAAATGTTGTTCTCCTGTTCACTTTCTAAAGGTATTGTGTTGTTTTTTTTGTAAATATTGAATTGAAAGACCCTTCCTGAATTGACTAAGTAACTAAATAAGTATAACAACATTAAATGGGAACGAACGGTCACTTTGGAAATAATGTATTGGAAAGGCTATTCAAGCACAGAGAATGAGTCCAATATTCTTTTAAAACTGTGAAATGAAACCATGAGGCAAAATGATGTGACCCAAGGGCGCAATTACTGTGAAACTGTAATGAAGAATAAGTGTTTTAATTATTTTCAATGTGCTCTAGGTTCCCAACACATCTGCTGCAGAATATTTACAGATTTATATAAAAAAAACACCATCAAATATTATATCTTTCTTTATATACCAGACAATCTTTTTAATGTGCTCTGCAATTACATTCAATTGTCCCTTTGTTAATCTGTGTTTTCTTCCTGCCTGTGCACATCAGCCTGAGGATTTAATGCAAGCCAGCCAATCAGTGTTGTTAAGGAGGCGTTAGCAGAGTAAATGATCATGTTGGTGCTTAGCTAATAGAACTACTCAATAGCTGCCACTCTGCAAGCGGACAGGGAGGATGCTGCTTTGTGTGGTTAATTTACCCACCTGCAGGGGAAAAAGGACTGAGTTCTGGGATAATGAAAGGAAATACTGAAATAGCATTTTAAAACTTGAATAAAAGATAAGGTGATGGGATCTTTTGTTTAGTAATAAACAATGCCTAAGTATGCGTTGCATTTCTGTGAGTGCTGAACTAAATGTCAGAGTGTTTTGCTGGCAGAGGGAAATGCAGAGGTGGAGTACTGTCGCGCGGACGTTATGTGTAGGTTGTCAGAAAGGAAATCTCATTTAGCTCTATTGACCACAATTACAAAGCTGTTTCTTAAATACTGGAGCTGTAAGGTTGTTAAAAGCACATACAGCACTTCACCTCCATCATGGTAGGGCTCATAAATGGCAGCAGGGCATAGCTTTTCAAACCTTGTGCAAAAATAGGTTGCACTACTCTTTTACTTATCCTCACAAATAGCATCACAAAGATGGAAATTATTCCCTGCACTATGAATATTGTAAGTGTTCATCTGTCTGTTAGAATAAAACTCTTACATGGTAAGCTGACATGGTGCTAAAACCAAGCAGAGGTGAAAAGTTCAGCACTTCAACATGCTGAGGTGAGGACACATAATGTAATCAGAGCTCATGTATCCTCCAAAATGCCTGTAGGCAAAGTTGACTCTTCACTCAGTATACCACAGCAAACACAAACAACTTTTCAATCCCAACTCTTCTGCAACCTTCACTTTCATCCCTAATAGTAAATGCAGTATAAGCTGCCTGAGCTTTTAGAGTGTCTGTGTTTGCGTTTGTGTGTGTGTGAGTGTGAGTGCCTGCATGCGTGAACCAGTCATAATGCATGACCTCCCTCACACTAAAGGAGCGGTGGACAGACAGTAAGGATCTCAGTCCTCATTCCTCTAGCTTTTCAGAAGGATGAAAAACCTCTCACATGTGCTGACCATACAAAAAAGCAGCTTTGAAATCATCCTCAATAGTGCTAAATTCAGTTTACACCCTCTTTCAAAGGCCTTCCTAACAAATAGTCAGCAAAAGGTGTTTTTCTTCTTTATTTTTTACCAATTAAGGATCAAAGTTTCTCCACAAAGAAAAAAAAAAGACTGAGTATTCTGCAGAGTAAACTTTGATGCTCATGTTGTGATTGTGACTCGTGACGTAGGATCGTAAAATCCCTGACAGCTGTACTTTTAGAAGATACTTTTTACATATTATTTTAGAAGATTAGAGTCAAAAGGGATGTCACATGTTATGGTAAGCAATAAGATCTGATAGTTGAGTCTGTAGATTCTCAAACATATGGTCAAGCAAGATTAGCTTTATAGTCTTTTTTAGCTTTCATTTTAGGCCAACAAATTACTGTAGGGATCAATTGAAATGCTCTCATTAAACCTCCAATTGAGCAAAAACAACTCTGATAAATCGACCGCACTGTTTAGTTTTTTACCAATTAGCTGGTGTTCAAATGTGGAAAAATTAGCAAGCTTGCCATCCACATTTATTTCCCAGATATGAATGGACACCTAACCAGAGTTATGAGGAGAGGTGAAAATTGCATTCTTCCTCAGGTGGCCCAAAACACAACTCAAAATGAATTCTAATGATGCTGCTGACTGGCAACTCATTTAAGACATTAGCGTTGACACAGACATCTTTTTTATCAATAAACTAACATATTTTAAAACTAAATAAAGGAAGAGCAACTTCAAGGTCCTATTCAAGAAGCTATACACAAAGAGTAGCAATGCAGGCTCTTTTCCCACATTAAAGCAAACCTTTCTCTGAAACCTGCTCTTTCTAAAGATATATATAGATAATTTATCCCTAAGAGAAACACTGCAACAAGATACAATCATTCATTCAAAAGCACATCAAAACGAGTGCTATAGATCTTCACATACTGTAGGTCTTAGTATCTGATATCTGTCTGAAAGGGCTGGCAGGCACAAGCCGAGACTCTCCCCTTCAGGTAGAGGCTCGAGCCTTTCAAGTCAAAAACTTGAGGCTATGTGATATATTAATGAGTGTTTAAGCCAAAGTGAGGTTGAAAGTCCTCTTAGATTTTCTAAAGCAGAATCTGAAAACAAATTATTGATCTTATGCTAACTCGAGAGTCACATGCCTGTCAAGCCTGTGTGAGTCTGCATGTAACCACAATTATTACACAATACAACCAAATCACCATTACAACCACTTTAATGGTTGCAGCTCCAGACATTTGTGAGAAAAATATTTCATTAAGTGAAGAGTGGATACTTGATGTTTTACACAATACACTGCAAATTAGTTCATGATTTATGTAACAGCCGAACAATGTATTTCCTCCTTTGGATGATAAAGAGATCAGACTGAAAATCGTCAGGCAATGAATTCATTATACAATCTATCAATGGCCACTAACAGGCACAAAAATGTGGATAAAGCACCCATTCTGCAACCGGAGCCCGACCCCAATTTCAAAATGACCACATTAAATCTTCGGCAAGATGCTTTTTCAAAGTCTTTAACAACCAAATTTCCAATAAGCATAACTCACATTAATGTGTAGCACACAAATTGTCTGTCACTGTTATTAATATGGGGAGAGAGTGTGTTAAGAGAGTTTCAAAGTGTGTGGGGGGAGAGGGTGCTATCCTGTATGAGGTACCTTCTCTTTGAGATGGACTTTTGATTTAGCAGAGATGGATGACACATGTACAGCCAATGCTGCACGCTCAAATTACATTACCAGAATCCCCACCAGATAAATAAATAATCATTTTGACTTACTTAATTTCTTACTTAACACAAATGAGAGGTTAAGCTCTTAATCGCAGGGCTGTCTTGACTTTCTCAAGGTTCAACAGTCTCAGAACTGCATGTCTGAGAATTCACACCAAAAATCAAAAGGACATTTCTCACAGCAAGGCAATGCCGTCTGCTGTTCAGTTCAATTATACTGCTGGTGGTGGTGTGGCCCTCTCCTCACTGTTACTTCTCCATCTGCCTTCTGTAGTCCTTTGTATGCGAGTCCCCAACTCCCACTGCAACTGGCAACCAACAAGCCCGATGATCTCTCCCACCATGGAAAGCTTTTGAGAAACATAGGCCAGAAAGCAATCGCTAAATCTGCTATTTATTCAGTTGGCAACAAGCTCATTTTTAGGCAGCAAATAGCACTGCAACACTCTTTCTGCTAAACAAGATGACCAGTTACATGTTTTGTAGTTATAGAAGCCCACGGACTTTCCATCTGAGTGCCTTTCAAAATAAATTGTGGTGGTTTACAAAAAAACAAATATCTTACTCCCCTTAAGGAATACCCTTCATTTTATCCTGACAGACGCATGGCAGACACAGAACAAACGTTAGGAGGCTTGGAGTATGAGCAACTGGTGGCAAAGAGGATTTAAAGATTGTGATTGGTTCTGGACTCAGCTGTTTCTTTCCTATATAAAGAGTGAGTGTGAAGCCATGCTTGCATCATACTGAAAAAGCAAGTCATTTTACAGGTCTTTTAGCAGAGGCCTTATCTAGTATTAGTGTGTGTGTGTGTGTGTGTGTGTGTGTGTGTGTGTGTGTGTGTGTGTGTGTGTGTGTGTGTGTGTGTGTGTGTGTGTGTGTGTGTATGTGTGTGTGTCCTAATACATTTGTATTTAGCCCAAGGCAATCAGCATGATGGTGGAAATCTCCTGAGGTGTGGTGAGATATCAGTGGGCTGACCAGGAATTCATGGCCCTGGGCGAACACAGTATTAAAAACGCTGCTCAAATCGAGGGTCAGTTGAAGCCAGCGCGCGTGAGCTTTTTTTTGTCGTTCATTTTCCAGGATCAAGTTTATTTTGACTGTCAGGATTACTTCTTTAGATGTAATGTAGTTGGTAATTATTTCCACCTCTCACTGCGTTTGATTAATATCTCCACATGACGTCAAACCAAATGGAAATAACTGATGTGGTGCAGGAATATTTTACCCTGTATACTGTATGCGTGTGTTTGCCTCTGGGCAACACAAGGAAGTGAAGAGGAAATAAATTACCTCCCTCGCCCACCTTACATAGATAAAAGTTGCGTGAAACAGAATAATGTTTCCTCCCTACATTCAATAGCCACCAGGCATGACTAGAAACACCTTAAGCGACCTTGCACATGAAACCATGAGAAACTGACATCTGGGGCAGAGAATCCTCCCTCCTTTGAAGTTTTTGTGATGTTCTTAATAACCGTGAAGTTTTTCACTGATGTCTACAAAGACAGCCTAATATGACCCAGGGCATAGCTTAAAGGGAGAAGGCTTGGGGACAAAGAAATGGTGGATCTTTGTGGTGTATGCGTGCGTCTGCAGTTGGGCATGAGTGTGTATGCATTCGTTCCTGTGTCATTGTGTAAACGCTTGCATGTCTGTGTGTGTGTGTGTTCTGAGTTTTAGATGAATGATAACACCTAAAAGCAATTGTTCTCCTGCAGGATTTTTGGTGCTCATCACAGAGACAGAACTCCAGCACGCCTATCACTCCAGCTTCAGCACAAGTCTCCCCATGCCACCAATATAATATTTAACAGAGAGATGCGTTTAATGTATCTCAGGATGGTTTCTGGCACTCCTGAGAGCAAACTGTCTGAGCACAGAGATGATAAACTAGATTTGAATGATCTGGTTTCTCCCTCCGATGCTTCCGCTCTCATTTCCCTCTATTATCTCCTCCATATTTCAAAAATACAATTTATTTTGCTGGAAAATACACATTTTTACTTGAATTATATGTGTTTTATTGTAGCGGTTTCAAATTACAAATGATAAAGTGTTTACAACAGCTTCCAAGTACAGTGCATTTTTAAATGGAAATGAGAGCAGAAAATAAAGTATAACTTCACATTGTTTTGGTAATGTGACTTAAGAAAAGATGTAAGGTCAATTAAGACACATGAAGAATGTAAAGCAGACGGTAAGAATGACTTCCAAAGGCTGTAAAACACAGAACAAAAATTGATGTAGGTTTTCAACCATTTGTATACAGAGATCAAACACCATATAAGGAGGATGGCTAGGGTGACAATTAGAAGAAACATGTAAAAAAGGTAACTGAGAATCTAAAGATGAGAAAATACAATGCAGATAGTTCTGTGAAATGTATTCACACAGTAAAAATGAGAAAGAGATCATTTCAGTTGAAAAATAAGTGTAATGCAGATGCAGCTTTTTGTTTATTCTTGAGATTAGCGGGTGTTTGGTCATGCTTGTGTGTTTACACGGCAAGCGTCGGCTGTCAAGCATAAAGACATAGAATCAAAGACGATTAACAAGATGAAAAATCTCCTCAACAAGTCTCACAGTCTCATTTCAACGCTCTAATGAGATGCAGATCATCACGCGCAACATTCGCAACCGCAGAATGTGCTGTAATCCTACAACAGAGAGATCCATCACCGCCAAGTCTGACAGACAAACACCGCAGGCGGGGACAGGCAGCAGGAAAAGACAGCAAGGGTCTGACAGTAAAACCAAATCTGATGCCTGAGACAGAGTCGAAACTCGGTATAATAAACTGAAGCATACTTTGAGATTAAACTCAGCGAGACATGATGTGAAAAAATACTGTGCGTCGAGAGAAAAAGAGGACATTGATAGGCGGTGAGACAGACCAAAATGACACTAGAGAATGAAATATATAATGAACAAGGGTGCTTAGAGGAGTAAAATAATGGAAAATGAAGAGACAACCAACGAGGTCTAAGACTACGAGTGTGAGAAAAGAGAGATGAAGAGGATGAAGATAGGAGGGTTCGGCCCCTGCAGAAGTGAGTGACAGTAAATTCCTGAACGCAGACAGATAAAGAGAATCCTGTCCTAAAGCCAGGGGACGTATTAGTGTGTGTGTGTGTGTGTGTGTGTGTGTGTGTGTGTGTGTGTGTGTGTGTGTGTGTGTGTGTGTGTGTGTGTGTGTGTGTGTGTGTGTGTGTGTGTGTGTGTGTGTGTGTGTGTGTTTGCTGCATGTTGATGTATTACCTTGCATTTCTGCCCTGATCAGTAAACTTTGCTGGACAGGTTGACCACAATAAAAGGTTAAAGGGATTAACCTCCATTTGTGGCCATGATGACAGTTAAAGCCTGTGCTTGTTTGTGTTTTCCTTTCTTTCCCCTTGCAGACAGGTGAGATGCTTAAAAGAGGATTGAGGAGAAGTTATAGCACAATGGGTTCCAACTTTGGAAACAAATTAAATAGAGCTTTTTTGAAATTCCAGGAAATACAGCAATCTAAAACCAGATTATCCCATTTACATTCGGTTTGTTCATGGATGACTGCAAACTTTTGAGCCAAGACATAATAAGACTCTGTCATTCAGCTGTTGAGTTAAAGAGTTTTTAAGTAATTATGGGAGCAGTTTGAAATGGACTCATTTATTTCTTTTTCAGTGACTGATTTCTTTCATCTATTGGAAAAGAGAGTCCGCATGCTTATAAATAATTTCCTACGCTTATCATTCAAATGGAGAAGAGGGCAGCATGAGCAGGTCATGTCATCTGAAGTGTTGGCACTGCTTTCATGGGGGGAAAAAGGCCTTTTGAAGAAAGGAGAAAAAAGTCACAGTGGCACCAACAGATCCACACCCAGGCACACATCATGCACAAATAAAACCGATGATAAAGACTTAATACTCTCGCAGCTTAGTATGCGGAGATTCACCCACAACTGTGACACTTCATGCAAAGTGTTTTGTTGGATTCAACAGATATCTGCAAGGCCAACACTGCGTATATTTTAATGAGTGCCGTGAAAGTTGGGAAAAATAGGGTTACAAAATCTGCAGGGGATCTTTTAAGGGGAAGTATTGTAACTCTAGATAAAGCAGTGGTATGCCGGGGTTGCTCATGTGCAAGGATGGGTGAAGGGGGATGAAAGGAATCTATTGTAAGAGTCAACCTTGTTTGCAGTGGGAGAAGAAACATACAGAAAACATTGCCAGGATGAGCAGAGGTCGAGAGGAGACACGCTGGTCTTATTCAGCAGGTACATCGTTCTCAGAAAATATTTTTCAGTGTGTGAATACATAAAGCATCTCTTCCATTGTAACTACATAAAAAAGGCAATTCAGCTCGCAAAATATACCCCTAGCTGTATTTTCAAGTAGCAGTTTTATTGCCTTTTATATAGATATCTCAATGTTTGGACAAAAAAACTAACTAAAAGCTACCTGTAATACAGTGATTGTTTCTGTCGTTTTTATGAACTGATCCTGAGTAGAACGAAACAATATGATGTAAAGGCTGTTCAATTAGAACAATCAATTGCCACCTATTGTGATAACTATTGGGATAATTGATATATGTTGAATTAGTTTATTTAATAGCAAAAAAAATCAAACATACGTGCAGTTCCAGTTTCTCAAATCAAATGATTCACTTTCTTTTGTTGTTTTATTTGTTTAAGAAAATAACATTTTGACTTTGTCAGACCTACCAACAGTCAATATTAGGATCAGAAGCAGGCCTCCCTTAAATATTTTTGATACAATTGGTCACATTTTCCTGTAATTTGTATTTTTTTCAGTCATTTTCACTTTCATCTGAATTCACTCTGATCACTTTCTCTGAACTGAACATTTCTCTGATCTGAACATTTTCTTTGTGATCTCAACATCCCACGGTCAAAGAGTAGCCTGGGAAACAAGCCACGTTGCAGCCCATTACGACCAACTATTGTGATCCCGGCGAGCCTTAACCTGTGACAGAAGGTGCTTCCTGCCGTAGATGGGCTTGTAATAGGGCCATGTAATTACCAGTGGCTGCCTTGGAGCTCTGCCCAGCTCAGACGCCCCGGGCTCTCATTACCCACAATGCTGGCTGGGCTCTTAAATATCAAACACTTCTTTGTGCTTGAGGCATGACCGCCCCTTAGCCTACGGCTACCCCTCAGTGCTCTGCTGTGCATGCATGTGTGGGATTGCTTGAGTGAGTTTGTTCCAGCACACATCTGGATTAGGGTTTAACACTTTATCATGTATATAAATATAAAGATGTGACAGGCTGCTCCACCCGCAGTGTCTCATGGAGCGATACTGCAGGTACTGCTTTCCTTCAGCAGTCAGCCTGTCCAAACTCCACGACCCCTTGTAGACCCCCCACAATACAGACTGTTGAGATCTTGTGCAATAAATCGGCAATGTGCAAAAATACAATACAGACAATTTTCTCAAATACTGTGCAGTATATGAAAGACTTATTTTTTACAATGTCTCAACACCTTACATTACATATGTCACTAAGTCCTGAAGTTAATGCTCATCATATTTAGCGATGGATGTGTACTTACCTACTTATTTATCTTTATACTATCATAACTCATGTGTGCTTTTCTTACATATTCTGTATTATTGCATGCCTTTTTTTACCTGCTATGCCACTTTAGCTTCTATTCAACTTTTGCTGTAACAATAGGAATGTCCCCGCTTAGGGACTTATAAAGGACTTCTGATACTGATGAACCTGCATACATGACTGTGAGTGTTACATACAATAGTTACTTTCAGTCAAATATAGGCTTGTAGATACAGACGGGTTCATCTAGGGGGTTTAGGTGGACACTGAGAGCACTTTGGTGCATGTGCTGCTGTGATTCCAACAGTGATGCCTTTCATAAAATGTTAAAAATGTGTTATTTAAACCTTCCTTCTGTAAAACCGACTCTCCTACGAGAAAAAGAAGTCGAAGTGGATCCATTATACTATTCGCATAGATTGACTCATGTACTTCAATTACAGTGTTCATTTAAAAAGCTGTGGGCCTTTTTATTCAAGCCAAGAGCAGAGGAAATAGAAGGAAAAAAATAACTTTACAGAAGCATAGACAATCAATTTGTCAATTTCTCCTTTCAAGTGCATAACTGAACGGAAGTTCTTCTGCGATTAGCACGTTCCCCCAAGTGCATAATCATTACAGAAGGAACAATTTGTCCAACACTAATTCACAAAACCATAAGGTCACTTTCACTTTGGACAAAACATGTACAGTAAAACTTTTTCTTCTTTTTCTACATGTTACAAAAAAGTTTTCATGCTGAGAAATCAGCCTTTACAGTAACGCTACTCAACATATTGTCCAGCCATATTTACAGATTACACCGGCAGTCGTGTGAAGTCATGAAACAGTGACCTAAGATTTGTGAAAGATTGATATTCTGACTCCCTACTACACTGATGCTCCGAGTACAAAATATTCTTTACTTAGCTGTCTGAAAAATACCAGGAACCACTATAAAATTGTGAAAGTGAGATTCTCTGAGCCCTGATAAAAGTGTAGATACTCGGAGAGAGGAGGAGAAATACAGAGAGGAGTCTAAAGGTTAGAGAGACCAAACCGTATGCAAAACATGACAGGTTTGATCTTCACCTGAGCCAGTTTTTACCTTTCAACATTTTGTTGAAATGTCATTTGGCAAAGAATTAAGGACCTTTCTGCTCCTACATGTAAAGTCTCAGATGCAAAGTTGCTACATTAAAATGTGAATAAAAGAGGAGAAGAGTAAAATCTTACCGCTATCCTCAACGGAGAAATGGAAGACATCAGATGTGACATTCTCTTCATTCCGTAAGACGTAGCAGACTCTCAGGTCATCAATATCAGCTGTAACAGGAAAGTGACTTTAGTTTTTTGGAGTGTCAGTTTATAAAACAGGTGAAAATCATGGCTGCACAAAAAAGAACAAAACAAAATAACAAACTAAATGAATTTGTGTTAATATGCTAAAAACCCTGTCAACACAAACAAGAAGGGAAATGACAAGCAAACAAAAACAATGTTTTGATGTAATTAATGACATGCAAATGAAGGCCAGTGTATTTAGCATTTTAAACTTCTGACAATGACAGCTGATAAAAAGTTTAACCTTGCCCCAACTTAAAGCAAAGTCCAAATTATAAATTGTATATCCAAGTGATGTGCTCTTGTCAAGATAACAAATATGTATATAGGAAACAATTTGCATTTTAAGATTAAAAATAAAACTTTCATGTGAAGTTTCACGCTGGCTACACAGAAATAGCCTCAAACACACTTTGAAGTTGAATTATTGCTTTGTGGCTTGTTCAAATACTGGCTCTGTCAAATAATTGTTCAAAGATAGAAGCTGCCCCGCTTCAGCAGCACACCAGCTACAGTAACAGCAGGTCTCTAGTATCACACTGATTCTGTTCCTTATCAGCACTCAGCATGAACAATTTTCCAACAGAGAAAGCATTCTGAAAGTCATGCATCCGTAATCCAGGACGATAAGGCCGCAACCTCAAACTTGAGACAGCTCGAGCTAAACCAACAGAAAACGATTAAATCCTGAACCTGCCAGCTCTCTGTCAACAGCGGCGGAAAAACCAGGTGACAGTGGATCTTTAATGACAGATGAGAGTAAGAATGTTAAAAGCAGGATGGCAGCAGGCACCTACACTTCCGCAGCTGTTGTGTTTGCTTTTCTGAATTACAGGGTTACTGCTTGGCTCCTTATTTCCAACATTCTTCAGAAACGTCTATTATAGTGCAGAAAAAATCATCAGGACTGTGAAAGGGCTTGGCCTCTGAGAACAACCTTCTTCAATAATATATTTAAGAGGAAGGAGGTTCATAAAAGTATAAACCCCTGACTCCTTGCTGGGACGCATCTTAAACCTCTTAAGTGGCTTCCTGTCAAAACTGCCTCTCCTTATTCTCTTCTTACATGGACTTCCAAAAAATGCACAGCTATTTAACATTTAGTTAGACTTTTTTTCCCGATTGGATCGCATTGCGTGGGCGGCAAGAGAAGGGTCCTCTCTTGAGTGTTGTGACACAGCCTTGAACCTTAGGACCTTGCAAATTGGAAGTCAACACTGTGAACCGGGGGCACATTGTTCATCAAATATTTAAAGAGAAAGCCTCATGGGACGTGCCCTGGAAATAGGACGAGTAAATAAAGAGCGAGGGATTGTCTCTTTCACCTGACTGATTCCTCTGACGAGCCTGTTTGCTCTCTCGCACTCACTCTCTCACGCCCCTTACCTCATTCTTTATTTCTCTCATGCCACCTACACCTCCCCCTTCCCCTCTTTCCTCATGCCTCCTTTGCTCTCCCATCCACTTTACTTGCTCTCTCTGCCCCCTCTTCTGCCCTTTTGCTCTTCTTTTCTCGCCAAACTCTTTGTCTCATGTGGGTCCTTTTTTTTAAAGACTGCAGCCCTACATTGGTTTGCAGAATGGTCCATCCCCGGCTGAATCAAGAGGTCTTTTTCCCTCCGTGTTCTTAGCCCGTCTGTGCTTTCACCAAGCTTTGAAACAAGCATGTGAATTTTCTTATTCGTTTGTATGATTGCCTCAGCAGGAGCTACTGCAATGATTGCCTCGCTTTAAACCTCAATCAGCGGCATTGTTGTCTTGATTCTGTCTGCATTATCAATAAACAGACATGCACATACATTTTTACAAATTTATATTTTAGGTGGTATATCGCACTATATGAATGCATGTTGGTGGTGCACGAAAATCTATTTGGTTGAGAAGTTTCAGATTGATATGAATATTTAAGATTCACCAACTGCTATAAATTATTTTAAACTTGAACTGACCTGGTCAAATGCGAGAATGTGCTGAAATTCAAATGCCATCCTGTCACTAAAAGATATGCTGTGACCTTTTCACATGATCTTCTACTTCTGTCCTGCTTCATTTAACAAACCACTGTAGAGAACATCAGATGTGAACATTTCCCCGGAGAGGCAGAAATAATAAATTATTCATCTCTAACCGTCTACAAGACATTTTTGCGAAACATCAGCCTCTAACTTTGCTAATTATGATTTGATGAGGAAGGCACATCTAAATCAGGCCCACAAATTAACTATTGAAAATCCCAAGCCTGCACTTGTCACACATATGAATAATTATTACTCCATAAATTAAAATATTTGGTAGGCAGTGTGAAGCATTAATCAAAACTTACATGTTTGCAGGGATTTTGGAGTTAAGCATTTCTTATGGAATTTAGAATCATGTGAGTATCACTTCACACTTGGGGGGGGGGGGGGGGGGGGGGGGTAATTATTGGGTTGCAATACAAATAAAATAAAACCTATTTCTTCTTCATATAAGCACTGTTATGATCCTCAAAAGACTGAAAGAGTGGGAAAAGGTATTTTTTTAAATGTCAGAATAATTATTTGTGCTATTTCATATTCGTTTTGAGAGATGAATAACCTTTAAGGTAATGTTTACCAGAACTTACAATTACATTTTAAAATCTAATTTTCATATCAAACATCATTCATGCACAGTACTAAAATATTGTAATTGGTTTATGCAATCCACATGCAATATTCATGCAAAGGCTTTACTTTATAATACTGGTGGGTGTTTGTTTACCTTGACTAAATGTGTTGATGGAGTTGTTCCCTTGTCCCAGGTTAATGATGTATCCATGCTTGGGCTGCGTGGTGACGTGGAACACCAGGGAAGCGGGGGTGCTGTCTCTGTCCTCAGATCTCAGCACTTTGGAGCTGAGGGGGAAACCAAGGTGACCTGTGGACAAGATCTTCAGAGTGGGGGCACCTTTATTCACCACAATCTGGGGGACGCCGTTGTCGATGGCCACAATGGTGATTTTCATGGTTTGAGGGCGCCGAGTCTCGAACACAGTGTCGGGGAATATGTAAAAGTCTGTGTGTGTGCCATCGGTGATTGTAAACGAGAAGGAGTCCTCTGACGATTCAGTTCCGTCATGTTTGTAGCTGATGAGGTTTTCATTGAGGTCTTGTTTGGTGAAGCTGGTGACGGGTGTGGACTTGTTGTAGAGGAGCTTGCCATGAACAGGCAGCTGGGTGACGGTGAATTTCAGCAGCTTCTCAGATGTGTCTTGGTCCTCAGCTGTGAGCTCAAATGGTGTAATCAGCTTAATTTGCCCCTCTGTGACAACTAAATTATTTACTGTCACAACAGGTTTCTTATTATCAACATCTACGATAGAGACTCTGAATGTTCTAAAAATAGGATTGAAGCCATCAGTAACTTCAAATTCAAAACTGTCCATTTTCACCTCATCATCTGAGGTGTGGATGTAGTAAACCTTACTGCCAGCCAGCTGGAGCTGGGTGAAAGACACAATGGGCATCCCAGGAGTATCTGTACACTCCAGGTGACCTCTGATAGGGGCCCTTGTGACAGTGAAGACTAAGTTCTCATCGGGGCTGTTGAGGTCAGTGGTGCTGAGTAGATCTGTGGTCAAAGTCACTCTTCCACCTTCTCTCAGAGACACGCCTTTACTGACCACATCAGGAAACACCATGTCGATACTGCCAACAGTGATGTAGAAGTAACGATCTATAAGTGGGTTCATTCCATCTGTGACATCAAATTTAAGCAAGTCTCGAATGCCTTCCTGACCATTATGTGTGTAGATAATAAGCCCTGCATCGAGTTCAGCCTGTGTGAAATTCATGCCAAGCGTGATGTTCTCCAGAGACCCAGATGGGATTTTCCTCTGCAGGAGACCCTGCCCAGGCCCAAACCTGATGATGAATGTGAGAGTACTGTCGTCTGAATCTAAATCTGTCGCTTTGAGCACTTTGTTGTTGATCTCTTTGGTCTCCCCAATTTCAACCTCCAGGCCGTCATTGATAAGCATTCTGGGGGTCTCGTCATCCACAGCAATTATCATTACCATGGCTGTCTTCTGCACAGAGTACTTTCCATCAGTCAGAGTGACATCAAAGCTGTCCTCTGTTGTCTCTGAGTCATCATGCTCATAAATAATACTTGATGCTTCCCTAATCTGCTCCAAAGTGAAATTAGTCACCAAAACTGAGCCTGTTGACAGCTGGTTTAAAATGGCACCATGTTTAGGAGGTTTGGAAATTATGAAGACCAGCTCCTCAGGTGGAATATCCGCATCAGCCCCATTCAGAATCGGTGTGTCGATGACAATGTTCATGCCCTCCATCACGACTATCTCCCTCAAATAAATTTCAGGCTTTTCATCATTTGCAGGGATGATGACAATTGGTAGGAAATGGTTCTCTGAGAAATTGATGCCATCAGAGCACCTAAATGTGAATTTGTCTTCCACTGGCTCTACCCCTTTGTGAATGCTCTGCACAAAGTAGATATTCCTCTCCCTGATGTCTCTGATTGTAAAAGCACTGATAGCCGTTCCTGACCTGGACTTTTCAGAGCCTGGGGCGGGTGAAATATTTTCTACATAGCCGGCAGTAGGCTGGACAATGATGGTGCAAAGGATATCATCCGTTGGAGTGTCATTATCATCAGCATTCAAGTGCTCAGGGCCTAGGGCATATTTCTCCCCTTCAATGACACTGAATTGAATTCCGACTCCGACCTCGGGGGCTTGGCTGTCAACGGGAAGGATAGTGACTCGGACCTGAACTCCGTTGACCTTATTGCCCCCCACCGTCCAATCATCAGACATGTCTGTGAGGGTTAAATTAAAGCCATCCAGCTGAGAGGAGAGACCTATCTCACCACTGGTATGTGCATACACAACCACACCATTAATAATATCAGCTTGTGTAAACCTACTGGCAGGCACTCCTTTAACCAATATTTCACCCATAACTGGAGGATCTTCCACAATAAAGGTCAGCTGGAGGTCGTCTGTGTCATCATCATGGCCTTGAATGACATTAGTTGTGATTTCTGTGGCTCCGTTTTCCAGCACATCTATATGAGAGCCGATTGTTCCCGCAGGCAGGCTGATGCTGGGAGTTTCATCATCGACAGGCCTAACGTTAACTTTGACTGTCACGGTTACAACATGAAACCCATCACTGACATCCAGCTGGAATTCATCGCTCGTCGTCTCCTCCCCGCCATGAATGTATGATATCTTCCCCTCTGTGATATCTTCAAGTCTGAAAAGCTGTTTTTTCTCTAGGTCAGTGAATGCAACTTGTACTTGGCCATGTTTAGGGGGCTGGCTAAGAGTAAAGGTGATGTCTTTACTGTCTGTATCAAGGTCTGTGGTATCCAGTTCTGCAATACTGATGATGTGAATACCACGTTCAGACACAGTAAAGCCTGTGTTTGTAATCTCAGGGGGTTTGTTGTTTACAGGCTGGAGGTAGATAGTGAAAGCTCCTTCTACGCTGTTCCCAGCCGTGTCTTCAACAGTGTAACGAAACTGTAAGACGTGGGCTGTTATTCCAAGCTCAACATCAGGGGGGCCGTATGAAATCTTATGATGGTTAATTTGGGCTTGTGTGAACTCAGTAACTTCTGTGTCAGGGCTGTCCGTCAGAACCAAAGAACCGAACACAACTGGGTTATTTTCATCTGTATCTACCGGGGGTTGATAACTGTATATTTGAGGTCACGGTCCTCAGAGTCCAAATCGGTGTAGCGCAAAACATCTTTGCTGAAATGAGTGATCTTGTACTCCTGTACTGTCATCTGCAGTGTGGTGCCAGGGAACAGCTCAGGGGGGACGTCATCTATGGGTAAAACCCGGATTATAAATACACTCTCTCCTGACTCATTAGGGGGGTCATTGTCATCCTGAACTTTGAACACAAACTGATCCATGACGGTGTATGTGTTGTGAGGGCCAGTGTGCTTGTAAAACAAATTCCCATCAGTGATATCTCTCTGAAGCCACTCTGTCACCTCTTTCTCATACACTTCATCCTCTGCGTTAAATTTCCAAGAGGAGGGGTCCTCTGGGGCATCTGACTGCCTTAAGAACACAGTTCCAATAGTAGAAAAGGGAGGGACAATAGTGAATTTAATAGTTGAGTCCTCAGAGTCAATATCTGCAGCGCTGAGCATGAGGGGAGATATAGGCATCATCTGGTTTTTGAATAGCACCACACCTGTGTTGGCATTTATAATAGGTGGCTCGTCATCGGTAGGAACGATTGTAATAGGAAAAAGGAATTCTACTTCGTTTTTTCCATCTGACATCTTGAAGACTATGTTGTCACTGTATGTGTCACTCCCATCATGCTGGTACACAACGACCCCTGTTGTAAGGTCAGCAGGTGTGAACAGCTGCCTCTGAGAGCCCAGCACCATGAGGTCCCCGTGCCGCAGCCCATCCACCACTGTGATGGTGACAGTGTCCAGGTTGTCTTCATCGCTGATCTCCAAGTTGTGGGCATTGAAGAGAGGACGAGACTGCCCCTCGTACAGCAGCTGACCAGTGTTACGCGTCACAACAGGGGCTAAGGAGTTCATCGGCTTCACAACTATCATAAAAGCAAAGGGGTCAGAGATGGCCCCGTCTGTGTCTACCACCTCAAACTCAAGCTGGAAAATCCTCTCAGTGTCTGAGTCCAGGGAGGGGGGCTTGTAAGCGATTTTCAGATCACGCAAGTCTCTCTGGTAAAAAGATGTGATGGGGAGATTTCTGTCATCAGTACTGACTATGTAGCCCTCTTCATAGGATAAGGGAGAAGTGATGTTGAAAATAAGCTCATCTGGGTCTGACTCTGCATCTTCAGCAGCGAGCATATCAGGGGTGAGGGCAGTCATAACAAACTGGCTGATCTCCATCATCATCATGGACACAAAGCTGGGTTTGGGGGGAGTGTTTTCTTCTCCCTCTTTGATGCGAATCATAAGGTGGAAATACTCCTGTTTCACCAAGTTTCCCTCCTTATCATGCAGCACTACAACCATGGGAACATAATCTCTGTTGGGAGACTTGCGGTCAAACGTGTGCTCATACCGGATGTCAGCTTGAGTGAATTCATCACAGTCCATCATTTTAGAAAGTTTTCCCCCATCAATCAGCTTTCCATATCTAGGCAGTGCGCTGCCACTTGACAGGGACGTCACTTCACATTTATAAGAGTCTCTGTCATAAGTAAACTCTAAAATCTTCTTATCAATGGAACTGCTGATCGCTTTGAGGTTATCAACAGTAAGAGGCATGTTTTTGGTGAGTAACTCTAGCTGCGTAAAAACTACTTCCACCTCCATCATGAATGGGATAATAACGGTTTCGGTTTGAGCATCATACCTGAGCTGCAGCCTCACTCTGTCTTTAGCCGGACTTCTCGACCCGTAGTGGGAGTATGTCACCTCATTGGGACCAAAATCACACGGAAACTTTTTGGGTGAGAGATGTCCCGGTCTCTGTGAGAGTGGGTCGTTATCCAGAACGGTGATGCTGCAGCGGTCTCTCGGCTGCGTTTGAATCACCAAATCATTGATGGGATCAATGAAGATCGATCTCCCGAAAGGCACACGTACTCCGTTGTTCGCTACCAAGATTGCATCTTCTGACAGTTCAGATCTCAGCGCGTAAAATAATCCAGAGCTGTCGGGCTCCGCGAAAACAAGTCCAGTTACTGAAAAACACAGAAGAAGTATGTGGAACATCATCGTGGCGACGGATAAGAATCAAAACATCCGAAAACAGTCGCTTTGCAAAGGTGTTGTTAAGGACGACCAGGTCTATTTTTACTTGAAAAGGTAAAAATCCCCAAAGTGTTGGGAGTCAGCTGGATGCTTACACGGAGACTCCCGTGCATCTATCCGTCCGGATCCTCAACATGCTCCGCGAGAATAGCGCGCAGGAGTTTTAACTTCAGACACTTGAGAGCCTGCGTGAGGTTGCTGCCGCCCACCTCTGCGCATATTGGAGGATTTTGAAGGCTTGTTACCTCAGCCCCTTCGTCTATGGGCAGTTCAGCTGACATTCACAGGGTAGGCGGAGACTTGGAGATGAGCTGAATTACACAGCTTCATTACATTACTAAATTGCTCCCATTAGGACTAGTCTGCAAGATATAAAGGTGTTTAAAGATAATATTGCCCTGAAGAAAAATTGCATATTTAGTATTGCATGAGTGCTCTGAAACAGATCATATAATTATGTCATCTGTGGACATTCAGACACACTGATGAAATTCACAGAAATTTTGAAATTGTAATTTGGGGGGCTGCAGATGTTGTCAATTGTTTCATGCAATGTTAAAAAAAAAGAAAGTGTAAAACTCCACTAACTTTATGTCCTTGCATATATATGGCTTGAATAAGTATGAAATGAGACAAGGAGGACTTTATTGCCTAAATAAAGGGAAGTTGTCATTAGTGTGCTCATTGTTAGCTAATGAGTCTTCTCTAATGTCCCTCATCAGTTATTCTATCTCCACATTTCCTGCTAAAGGCTTATGTGTAAATAATTGATAGAAGTGAAAGTCTGGGTTGTTAAATTCCTATCCGTGCCGTCATTCATCCATCTGTTTAATTTGCCGTTTAGCTTTTTGTAAATTAGCAGGTGAATGTGGTTCCATAAAACATTTTGACCTTCCCTTGGGTACAGGTAAAAGTCTACTCTCTTTGCAGTTGGCTATGGAAAGATTGACCCTGTCCTTGTCAGGGTCAATCAGTAAACTATGATGCAAAAAAAAGAAAATACTGCCATAACCAAAGTGCTGGGATGTGAAAAATACATTAGGCTGACAGGGTCCAAAAATGCTGCAAACTGCTTCTTAAGACAGCAGAAAATCTTTCAGGCTAGTCCTTGGTGTTCCTCAGGGGAAATTTGTACAGCAAGTTGGGAAGTTGTCAAGGCTAAATCATGGGAGAATAAACCAGCTCCTTTCCATTTGCTCTATAAACTGGCTTTTTGAAGTGATCAATTCTCTGGCATTAAAATTGTTGCTGACTGTTTTTTTATTTGACATTAAGGATTTCTCTCGAGAGATATGCAGCTTGAGCGACTGTCGTAGTCAATAAGTGCATTGCTGCCGTTAATCAGTTATAAAGTGTATCTATTTGCAGTTTGTGCAAATGTATGATGACTGAAGGCAAATTCTATATATTTGCCCAAACTCTTTTGAAGGATCTTGCAATTGGCATAGTTATAAGGTTCAAACATGTATATTTGAATTTGTCCACATTGTTCTCAAACCTGCTAGCCTTGAGTATTTAAAATCCCCACAGCCTGAACCTTGAAGTACTGCTTGTGACTGCATTTTGTTCACAACACCACCCACGTTTAAAATGCCAGGTGATTAGAGGGTTCCCAGTGCCCTGTTATTTTGAAGTACGGTAGTTCAAGTACGTGGCACCCCCAGCTTCTCCAGCTGTCATACTTTTTATATGTGCAAAAACTTTCTTCTTATGACTTTACATGAGATTTAACATTCAGATACATGCATGTTAGATCTGCACTGCGAGAAGTAATGCAGGGTGATTTGACTGGATACTGAAGTCGGATGAGAGACAGAGGGAGTGATGAGGAACAAAGGATGGATGTAAAGATCATTATTAGGTCAACAAAATTATAGACTAGCGAACATTTTCACCTGGAACTTGGAGCTACAAAGTAAGTTTCCCACAAAAAAAAGGTTCCATTGGAGAACATACGAAGGCGTCCATATGATGTCATGATGGGCACCTGTTTATTCCTATTATGTTTACTCCCTGGATGTGTCTGTTCCCACCTGAATGATTTACACTGTAACTCTTGCTTACCACTGCAGTCCATCTCGATCACATGCCAAGCACGCTGAGTCTTTTTGAGGGTTCAGCCTCAGATTTATGACATATTCATAAGGTATAGATGTAGGGTACCTACTGCCCAGCAGCTGCTCTGCTGTGATAAGGCCACACATGGAGATTCACGCTATTGAGCTTACATGAGTATGAGAAGGATTCAAAATGTTCAGGTAATGAGGCAGTATGAGGGTTAGGCACCCATCAGATTGTTGCATTTGCATAACATCTTGGCGTGCATGCCTCAAATGACAAAAACATTCCCATCGGAAGAGCTAATTTATTAGAATAGACATTTTGTGATGAGCTGGACCACTTTCATCATAAAAGGCCAAATGAGCATTCAGCAATATAGAGCACATTGTTATTCAGCACACAGGAGCATGGCAGAGCAGATTCATCTCAATCAATATTTTATGTTTGTATCATTCTTATGGTAAGTTTTGTTGTTTGGCCTGTGAACATAAGTAGCTGTAAATCGCTGGTTTTGTAATAAAGCCATCAAAAACTCAAATTACTGCCAATAAAGACAATGCAAATTCTCAATACAATGATGAGCCCTGTAAATATGTGACTGTTCTCCGCTGAGAAAATGTGTTTGTAGACAAACACCACCCACACACCTCTGTAGGAGCTTTAATCTGAGATGCTTTGACAACGCTTTGACAGGGGGAGGATGCAGGATGCTTTTTCTGAGGGAATCTTTTGCGTCTGATGTGTCTCATACTCCACAATAAGCTCTGGCAGATGTCCATCAGGGTTTAGGCAAACGGTTTGTTGTCCTTGGAGAACTCCATGTTTTGCATCTTCTTCGCAAAGGTTTAGTTTTTTTAGTTTTTTTGTTTAGGGAACATCACTCCTTTAAAATAAATAAAACATAGCTCCAATGAATAATATACCTTATGCAAATGTGTTTACTCATATTCCAACAAAAAAAATGATATGCCCCGACACAGTGGCATATTGAGTATTGTAATGTTATGCTACCTCAGTTTACTTCACACTTTTTTGCTCAATGTATTCCAACAGCTAAAGTTGTATGCTTTTTCAACCAAAAATGTGATATTGTTGTATTGTTTAATCTAACCTGACTGGCGTGAAGTAGTTATTATTATCTTAAACTTCACTAGCTATACAATTTAAATGTAGCTTACATATTAATCCAGTAAGGTTATGTATGAGTACACCTTTTTCTTCAATAATAAAGTACATTATAATGAAATGCACGATTTTGAAAGAGGCTTTTAATTTTTGAAGTCTTTGTATTTTTCTTTTTACATGGTGCTTTCAGTACTTTTACTTAAGTACCGGATCTGAATGCTTCTTCCACCTCTTCCTCCTGCATATACATCACACAGCTGTTACCCTCATGCTTTCAACACTCAACCATCAATGAAAGGAGCCGGCCTCCTGTCACTCTCCGCTCTTTCCTCAATATCTCCATAACCACACAGAACCTGTTGCTTCTTGAGGGAAGCACACACATAAAAGCAAAAGCTCAACATGCAAAACCACGGACTTTACCTCATTGCAGAGGCAACCTGAAATTACATTTTGTCCGGGTCAGCTGAAAGTGTAATGGGAAGCCCCTCACCACTGCACAAACACATTCACACAGGGAAGTACATACCATATAAAGAATCACATCTGGTCGTCTTTGTTCCTATATTACAGTCGTGAAAAAGTAGGCATTCAGAGGACACACCAGTGACTCTTTTCTCCAAACAGGCATCTCAGTGCCGGCGCTGCTCTGTAATCATCAACACAATGACCGTGTGAGTTTACACAAAGTGCCATTATAGTAAATGTTTACTGGGGAAACTGCCAGTTTGTTCCTGCGTCTCTCACACTCATTTACATTACAGATGACAGTGCTCCTGTAGACGTTTGCCTTTCAGGAGGAACGAGGTTGTTATTTTGATTTGGGGGGGAATTGGGTAAATATCTGTTGTATCTGAGTCTGTTTCAACATTAATTGCCCTGAAAAGTGGGAAAAAAGATAGACTTTCAATGGACCACTTTGCCCATTTCTGGCTTTTGAAAAGCACTCTGAATCTCTTTCAGTTCTACAAGCTGTACTTTAGCAAGAATGTGCTGCCAAGACATTCCCCGGTGAGAATCTTACCTTTGCTTTTACCTTAAATGCAGAGTATCTACTATATGCTAAACCTTTTGCCATTAAGGACATGTTTACAGCTTGTACCTGAACATTTTCCAGGCTGTTCGAATTTGAGACACGTCCATCATGGAGCGTTTTCTCTCTATTTCAAGTGATTTCAAAAAGGTGATGAGTCTAATAAGGAAAAAGTCTGCCACACTCCATCACACATCAGACAAAGCACTCAGCCATCAGCCTAGCAGGGAGTGTCAATTTGCATCAGTTGTTGTCAGCTTTGGTGGCTGGTCGGAGGTGAACATTTGTTACAGTACTTTTACAGCCTATTCATGTTATTGTGAAATATGGACAAAGATAAAGAAGAAGAGGAGAGGAGATGATGAGGAGAGAAAGAGAATAGAATGAAAGGCCCAACGAGAGAGACACATTAAGCTTTTTATGTTCCTGAGACTAAGTGTTTCAGTGAAGAAATAGAACAAAATGAAACACAACACAGTTCGTTGATGCAACTAAGGCTCCATAAATGCTATAGGAGTATCTTGCCGAATAACTGCTGTCTATGGCATAACAAAAATGGTTCAGTGGTGTGAGGAAAAGAAAAGAAACACCTCCATCACTCTGAATTTGAATAAGGCAAATTAATTAAATGCAGTCATAATTTCCATTTAAACTATAAGGGACAGAAATATGTTATTACTTTTTAATAGGCTACTGCTCTCTGGTGGTGAAGAGCGGCAGCAGCATTTCAGGATCCAGCTCGTAAGTCAAGTGCTAAAGGTTATCAGATGGTGACATACATCACGTTGCTTTGACAGCTAAATAAAAACAAGGTTAAGCATCTGAACCAACACATGTTTTTGCAAAAGCTAGTGTTGTGCGACAGTGATTTATTTCCACAGATCATGGAACAGGTCTTAGCGTTTGTCGGCTCAAACTAATGAGAATGTTGCCACATGTTTTGCATGTAAGTTGTTAAGAAAGATATACTGTGAAAGCACCTTAGAAAAAAAAACAAAAGTTCAAACACTTAGCTCACTTCAGTGAGAGTTTTCACCTTCACATCTCACATAATAGGTGTCTATTTTCTCACATTGTTTTGCCCACCTTGTCCTTACCCTACCGATAAACTGTGTGAAAGCTACATTGTGACTGAAAGAAGACTGCTCAGGGAGGTTTAATGCTTTAATCGCAAGAGTGTTGATGTGACAGACTCCTCTTTTTTAAAGTTTTATCAGTATTCACATGCTTAGATGAATTTACATTGCAGTGTGAGAAGTTGTGAGATATGAAGAAGTTCTTCTTCTAGAAAACGAAATAGAAATATAGTCAAAGGGATCATTAAAAAAAAAATGAGACATTTACATTAAGCAATATTCCTTGAATTGATTTTCAAAACTGAAACAAGTATAGATCGATCTAGTCTACACTTGCAAAAAGTCACAACCGGGCTTTGCCTAAGTTACAATATATATCAAAATGTCTTGGGAAAGGTACTTTCAACGAAACATACTTTTTTTCCCAATATATCAATGCAATCCTCCCACTATATTACCTCCAATAGCTAACCTCAGACAGTCCAGTCACTTCATGATATGCCTCCCTCAGAGGGGCAAGCATAATCAGGGACGATGATAAAGGAAAATAGATGAAAAATTCAAGTTTTGACCTTTTGCGCTCCTGCGAAGTTGGAGTATAGATTTGAAAAGTAATGGTGAAAATTGAGGCCACAGAGGCTGCTCATACTAAATTATGTCTTTCATCAGATCCTCCCTGCTTCCTAAAAGCCCATTTCTTTAAACCTCACACCTCTAATTTGTAATATAGATTTTCTGTTAAAATGTAACTCTTGGTCCAAGCCAAGATTACACTTTAAAGCGGCCTCAAGAAGACATCATACAACGTTTTTTTAGAGGCTTAATAAGGTCTGAGAGTAAACTGAACTTCATGTGTTAAATCGATGCAGCACCATAATCTTTGAACAAACCCAGTTGTTTTTATTAATTTATAAATGCTAGAAATTAAAGAGAAAAAGCAACAACATTCAATTTCTAGCTTAAATTTAAATATTTTGAGATAGACAGCATGGCTCCAATAAAAGCAACACATACAGTATTTAGTCTCTGGATGATATCCCACCGACATACCGTGCCAACATAAATTAAACTGTAGCTTACAGAAGATAGTATTTCAATTTGGATATGATTTCCTGACTTTTGGGGGACTAAACATGTGTCAGCTCTAGGCCACATAATGATTTATGCTTAGAATAACTTAAGTCGTGCTTAACTATTATCAGGTATATTAATTTTCCTTTATTTGTTTGTAGTATTTAATTAAATGCCTGGCTAATGTTATTAGTTTAATTCATTGCTAATTGTGCACTAATTAGGCGTTATCGTTGCCATTTAATGGTCAACACATTTCCATAAAAAACATGTCAACCTTGTGGTGTCAATAGAGGAGTTTTCCAAGAGTGTACAATCACTCCAACAGTCAAATATTTCATCCTTGATGTAAGTGGTGAACGATAGATGTTGCGTAAAAAAAACACACGGCCTGCATTTCAATAAACAACAAAGCAAGACAGAGTTGAGGGTTATAGAGCTGCAATCCCTGCACTCCATCTCAGCATGCTGTCTCTGAGATAAAATGAGCTGATGCTGAAAGCACGGCTAAGACTTTGCTCTTTCTGTTAGGGCCAAACTTCATGGAAATACTGTAGCATAAACAAGCTAAGCTCAGCCTATGGCTGCTGTGTCCTCAAGTGGTTTATTAATACTCCCACAAGCCCCTTAAACACATTGGTACAGAAAGTTGGTGAAGAGAGAGAAAAGATACAAAGAACGAGGGGATTATAAAAGATTAGCTCGAGCACCTTCTCGACAGATTCAGGAGCTCACTTAACTCGAATGAGAAAAAGTGTTTAGGAAGGCCACTTCCTTAAAAGTTTCATTTGCTGTTGAGAAACAGTGTAGATGCTGTAAAATTAACATGTCCAGTAAATGAGCAAGTCATAGGTTAGCACTCCTTTTTAAAGGTAAACTGTGATATTGTAGTGGATTTTATGACTCCAACTCTAACATGAAGGATTCAATAGGCCAATAGCAAGCTAATTGAGCAGCAAAATCACATTGTCAAACAATACATCAATCCTGACTTTTACTGTACGAGAACAGAAACATTGGCATATATCCTGCGATAGTTTGACATAAAGTATCTGTTAGGAACGCAAATATAAAAAGGTGTGTGCTTTTGAATCCAGGCTTACCAAAGAGAGTGTATGCTGGCCAAGCTGAACCGTTCAATCATGGAAAGAAGGAATGCACTACTTCAATAAGTAGAAGAGGGGTTTGAGATGCACAAATCATTATTCATCTCATATCCAAAGGGTGACATGTGTAATTCTACAGACTTGAATAGCTGATCAGAAAAACAGCAGCAGGTAAGAAGGAGAGAGACAGTAAGAGGTAGAAGGTACTTTCCATCACCTCATCAGACTGTAAGTTGAATCTTTTAGATATCAAGTAGCCTAAATGGATAATTTTGCATGAGATAACAACCACTTATCAAAGTTAAATAATGATTTATATGGATTGTAAAGCGCCTTTCAAAAGATCTATGGAAAAAAGGGAAAGGGGACAGCATCTATTTAGAAATATTTACCACATAGAAAGATACAATCTGGGTTTTGGTGTATTTTTATACTTTATAAACATGAGATGCTCTAAAGTGTCGCTTTCATGCCACATTATCTGTCTCACTTTAGCTTGAAGGATATCAGAGGCTCAGATCTATGATAGGAACATTCTCCTCATGGCAGAGATATGAGGAGTTTTCCCAGCATGTCTAAATATCCTGGGCGCTTTCAAATCTATGTTCCACCCAGATTAATTAGTAAAAATTCAGTAAATAAGGAAATACAGAAACACACATCAGACACATGCTCCTCCATGGGGGTTTCCTTCAGCTGCTATACTAATTTCAAGACAGAAGGGGGCAGAATTAGGTCATTCATCTAATTAGATAATCGTGATGCGAGGCCTCACATGGCTTTTGTACATCTATAAATTTCCCTGAGGTGTGATTTCACCTAGCTGTGTGCATATGGAGATTGAGGTTCAAGTTCGATTTATGTTCATGATACACACCTGCATGTACACGTGCTGTTTGAGTGACAGCAGTGTGAGAATGAAGTGAAAATGAGCACGATGGGCTATCAGAGGGGTGGCGTTTCCATTCCCCGTTTACCCATGTCTTTATATGGCTCACTGACCTGTAAAGTGTTGGTTTTATCTACTCTGTGTGTGTGGAGGCAGGACAGATCTCATTATTTGATTGGCTGCATTTAATGGGAGGTCAAGGAGCATGTTCAACCAGTCATTTCTAAAGCATTTTATAGCAAGTGAGTCTTGATTCCTCTGTCTGTTCCAGGCAGGCACGCACACAACAAGAATAAGATAAAAAAAAGTGTTACAGTCATAAAAACAGAACATAAGATTCTACTCTCATCTGTGTCAGCATCCTGTCTTGCTGCATGTATGTCGTATTCAAAGTTAAAAAATTGATGCAAAGGTGGAGAATTCCAACTGACTCAGACCGTTAGCTGAGCATTAACCACCTTTGATTGCATTACAAATTAATCAATGTGCATTTTTTTACATGAATGAAGCCACAAACCGTGCAAGTGTTTCAACAGGTGGCCACGTGTATTCATGCAATACCAGGAAATACATTTGAAATGTAATGCTTACCAGATGTAGCATGTGGTTGCTGTAGTTCTTACTTTTTTGTGTCCGTCTGAATTCACACAGGTGCATGGCAGGGGCAGGGGTTTTATCTGATCCTCCCACACCGATGCACTTTTTGAGAAAACTTTGGCCTGATTATATACACAAAAGTGCAATTCAATAAGAGGTAAACAAAACTAAAAGATGATAAAAGAAATGCAACACAGAAGAAGATGAAGTCAACGTGTCAACTGCAGCAGGTGTTCAATAGCATGTTTACTGATAGTCTGAGCAGTATAGCAATCCAATTAAAAATCTCATTCCTTCTATCAGCGTAAATGTTAAATGAACTTTCCTTTGCATTTGCCTACCTCATCTCAGCTAAAGGATTATCTTTTCAGCCCGACCATGATGTAATTTCTGCCTGGAGGATCTGTACCACAGCTGCACAAATAGACTGAATTTTGAAAAAACATTGGTCTGGAGACGGCCTGAAAAACATGTTTCCTTGAAGCTATGATGGATTTGCTGTTGTCTCGAATGATGCAGGATCAAAATAAATTCTCCTCTTGTGTTAGTACCAAGACTTCATCCAGGAGACATTATGAACCACCTCAATTCCTCCTGAACTCGGCTTGGGACAGACAGCTCAACCTGAAATGAGATTACAGTATAAAGCCACCTTTCTGCATGTTTGCTTATGAAGAATTGATTTGCAGAATCCCTGATTTCCAGTGTGAAACTGTAATTTCATGCCTAACAGAGTGCTGAATCAGTGATGGAATGAGCTGCTGTCCCACTTTTTAATGAATCTAGGTTATCTTTATTCAATTATTTAGTCAGCAGGTAAAACAAATGTCAAATATTTGCAGTGACCTGGAAACAATCCTTTAATTTTTTTTTTTTTAAGAAAATAATAAACAGATGAATGTTTAGGATTGAAGCCATTTGTAGATATATATATATAATGCTTTAAATGTATATTATTTTCACACAATTGCTTAGCTTTTTTTCCCAGGGCAACACTGAGAGCTATCATCTTGGGCATCCAGGGTTCTCTGTGGTGTTTTCCCATTTCAGAAGTACATGCCTGGTGCACTTCCCAGCAGCGACTTTGATTAAAATAAATGAGAAAATCCATTAGTGATGGCACCTCCCCCTCCCCAACTGAGGCTGGATCCAAATAGATGGCGAGACACAACTGTGTGCTTCCTTAAAGCATCAACGCTCCATTATTCTCTCTTGCATGTATGCAGTTTTGTTTTCCATGGGTAAAAATAACCAATTCAAAAATAACGATTAATGTAAAGGGGGATGATAAACTGCTTTCAGTCCTTAGCCAGTCAGAGAACAAATGAAGCATACTTTCAGAACAAACATCTGGTTTCAGTCTCGATTTGTGTCGGTTGATATCTCCTTAATACTTAATATATTCTCTATTTAACAACACATCAGATCCTGCCAAAAGGAACAGGGTTAAAGACTGCAAAAGAAAACTGAATTCATATCCCAAATGAAAACCAGTGTTACTGGTGTTTAAGGAACCTTACCACATGGCTATTGTGAAAAAGTCTGGGGCCGCTGCGTCTTAATGGAGGCTTCTTGGATGCCTGCCTTGCTTCCTCACCACCTGTTCCACAGCTTCCAATTAGGCATGCAGTGCATATGTAACAATTCATAACACTCGGTCTAACCTTAATATATCTATTGTACAAATTAGGGATATAATACATGGCTTGAGTTACAGTGGCAAGACATTTTGTGTGAGCACAAACTGATGTTAAAAAGTAACCTGACAGAGGGCAGCAAAGATCCACGTGCTTGCACTGCATGATAGATGAGCAATTGCATGATCTTTCATTAGCTACAATGTGAATATAATACTCATTTATTGAAGGTGCCGGTCCCAGATACAAGTTCTGTACTGACCCATGTTGCGTTGAAGTGTTTAAGGGTTATTATCTGGAAATAGCCTGACGTTTAAAAAGTGAACATACATTACCAGCATATCAACAGCCATCTAAGTAGTAGTTAACAGCAGGTTGTACAAATCTAAAACAAAAAAGGGCTCACCTCTTAGATTACCACATTAACATAGTAGGTTAGGACAAAAGCAAATGTTGTAATAAGTTGCTGTTAGTCATATGGATGATTTATTGTCATTTACAAAGATACAAAAGCTAGAATTGTTGTTAAATGATAGCACTCATAGTTCCATGATGCAGGTGCTGTGCTTATGTATAAATTACCCAGTACTTCTGATAAATGTTAACCTTTTGCTGCTACTACACTTACAGAGAGAATAAACCTAATCGAGAATGAAGAAGTAGGGAGCATGTGTGTGTGCATGTCATCATCAACCTTAAATATGTATACTGTATATTCTCGTGTGAGTCACTGTCAGTTGCGGGCCAGAAAATAAATATGACACAAGCTGAGGTGTTTCCTGGGTCTCAAGTGTTATATGATTCTGCCGGGTGAGTCATGTTGCTGCCCAACAAGGAAACGCTGCGTCAGTCTCCTTGTCCTCCCACTCTGTCTCTGGGAATGATGCGAAGCTCTGAGCCGTGTTTGAGAAACACGTTGCCTGAAACACAGGACAGAGCACCACATAAAGATCACAGTTTATAATCAGTGCTCTTTACAAGGGGTTTTACTGTCAATAAAACTCAAACACTGCAAACAAAGACCTCAAATCACAAGCTGGGAGAGAAACCTTGACTTTTCTACCTGAAGCAAATATCACTTGTCCAAAATAATGATGAAGAATACAGATAATAATTTGAATTTGCTAGTATAACTGCATCTGATTTGCATCAACCTTAATATGAAGTCCATAAATTATTAACTATTATGTCTAAACTAAATAAAATAAATCCTTGAGTATACTTGACTTTTTGACCTTTTATTGTAACCAGTGATTTAAAGATCAGCTGGATTTATTTGAATAATAAATAATACTGCATTCTGGAAGCACAGACAGAAAATCCATTCAATCATTTGTTCATGCAACCGGCAATCATGCTGGGATCAAACATACTCTCATTCCCATTATGCCGCAGGAAATGTTTGATATTGGTCATATAAAGACCTGTGAATTAAAAAGGGATTGGGTTCAATTTCCACCGTGTACTCAATCCTGTGAACAAGAGGCAGAGTGGCTGCAGTGGGTGAAAAAGAGGCTGAGGTTTCTGAGCCGTAGGCTATTCTTGGCAGCACGAATGTTACTCAGATAAAAAGCTGTTGTGAATGCCCTCCACTCTGTCCTTTTTTTTTTTTTGGTTGGTTGGTTGGAAAGACCCAATGTAGCTTTCGGTCAAAGCAGATTACCTTATCCTGCTCTATGCAGGAAACCCAATCATCCATTACCCAGCTACACAATAAGTATGAACCTCAGGGAAACACAGAACAGGCTGACAGAGGAAGAATGATTCACCAGGGTAAGGCAATAACTTGGAATCTAAAGTAAAGTGAGTTCTGACTAAACAGCTTGGAGCATCTTGTTCGCCTGCAGTCAATTTTTAATTTCATTTAACATTAAATACTGCCTCTCGAGGCCCTGCTGTATTTATTCATCGGAAAACACCATTTCCATGCAAACAAGCAAGAGGCCTGCACCAATACAGAGATTGGCGTTCAGTCAGGTTTATTTCAGTAACTTGAGCTGATTTAACACTAGTATAAATGTGGATAAAAGATGATGCATGTCCAAAGACTTTCATTATTACATCACCTTTGGGTTAAGTAAAATTACTCCAAAAACTCTGGACAGGATCATGCTCCTGGAAGCCCCTTCCCTTCCAAAAAACACTCTTTTTTGGCAATGCAATGATCAGAGAACAGATGACAGACTTGGCAACAGTCATGTGGCTTTAGCAGACACACTCTTATGCCTTGCACAGACTACACGACTTTCAAAGTCGTCAGATCGCTTGCCAGTTCACACTACACAACTCGCTCGGGAGTCTTGAAGTCATTGTGGTGTGCACACTACACGATTGAATGGCGACAGGGGGTCACACACTACACGATCTGTCACCAGGAGAAATCCCAGAGGAGTCTGTCTGATCTCCAAACTACGTTTACACGCGAGAAGTGACGTGGGGAAATGACGTGGATTTCGAACGTTATTATGTTTTACCTAGAAACTGTCAATAAGTTACTTTGCTTAAGCGTGTTAGCACATCAGCTACCGTTAACTTCAGTGAATTGTGTAGCCTAGCTACAACTTTACAGTTCAAAATCAGGTTTCAAACAGCTGTGTCGACTTGTTGTGTAGGACAACGCTTCTTCTTTTTTGAAAGTTGTGCAGCTCCTCCCTGGAGCTTTTCCTCACCCCGTGTCTTGCGCTCTCATTGGCTGTAGCTCGTCGGCGCACCCATTACCAGGCACAACCCTTTTCACACTACAGGATTTGGACTCGCCGACAGGTCCAGATATTTAGCTTGCTAGATATCTGTCGGGCCTCGGGGAGTCTCTTTCCTCGCTCTTTGAACAGTTCCCAAACGCCGACTGCCGAGCGCCGATTTAACGCCGATTTGCCTCTAATCGTCCCCGAGCTCCAAAATCCCTCTAGGAGCGGCCGATTGGGCTAAAAAACTTGTAGTGTGAACTTGGCATTAGGGTCGCTGCATTCTCCTGATCATCTATAATATCTTACCAAGCTGATGAAGTTAGTTTTATTTAAATGATCAATGGGCTCTGTCTTATCCATCAATACAAGTCTTACTTCTCAAAACCTGATCTAAATGCAACAGATTATAAGGACTGGAATGCTTCATGCCAAATCGATTTTTGACGTGACCTTAAGTAAGTCTTTTCAAATAAAGCCTTTCATTTCTTTTCCTTCTTTGTTGAACCACCCACATACTGTAAGTCACTGCCTTCTGGGGCTTTATCAAATCAATCTCAGGCTATTAACACAATGCCACCAGCGTTATGAAAGCTAATGAACATGCTAATGAATGAAACAAACTGTAGTCAAGTTCTGCTTTGATGAAAGCACATTGACAAGTTGAAAAAGGCTTAAAAAACAGAAGTTAGTCCCAAGCACCTTAATATATTTGAAGGAAGAAAAACATTGTATACAATCCACAGAGCCTTTTGTGGAGGTATAAAAACAACATAATGGGGCATTTCTCTGTAAAGAACAGATTATGTAAAGCTCCTAAAAAACATAACAACTCACCCGCTGTCTGGGCAGGGTTGATTCCTATTCCATCTGAAAGGCAACCATGAAGGAATTGTTTTAACTTAAAAAATATTGGCAAGCAAATGACATGAACACAGAAAATGCATTTAAAAAATCACTGGTTTATCTATAATGACGTTGCACTAGGCAAAACAAATAAATGAATGAGTGTGTCGCTCAGCAGAAGGCAATTCCATCTGGGATAACAATAGGCCAGCCATTAATTCTGCGCTGATAAAAGTAAAGCTTTTTTTGACATTGCAGTCATGTCTCAGCCATTTCAACACACAAATCTCCTGTCAAGTCTTATTTGGCAATAATCATGTGTCCAATTAAACCCACAGCCCCCTAAATGTAATATTTATATTAGGTAATACACCAGACATACATTTGCTTAGCTTCTCTTTCTCAATAGATTAAGACTATGCCCGTACAGAGCAGAAATAAACAAAAACATAACCAGTTTTTATTCAGTGCCGCATGTTTAATTAGGGGAAACAATGAATGCAGCAACAATTACCCCTCTGAAAGCCTTAAAGACCATTTGCTGAAAAGTGTTCTGAAAATTGGTGAGACAAAAGTTGAAATTGTGATATTGGGCTATATAAATAAAATGTTACTTGAATTTAATTTGATTTTAGTGTGGTTATCCTGTAGGAGAAAGAATACCACTGAATAGTTTTACAACGTACTGGCTCAGGTTATTATATACATGCATCTGTTGGTCAGGTAATACAAAAAGTTTACACTGTTTAAATGCAGCTTGATTTTAGCCACTACAATTCTTGTTGCATGGGAAATCATTGAGACGAATAATCCCTTTTAGATGGGATTTATATATTCCAATCCGTTATATATTTAGCAAATAATTGTCGTGTATGTAGGCACTAGACTACTTGTATCTAATGTAAAAATGTAACGTTGAATTATAGGTTTTTGTGGGTTTCTGTGTTTGATATCTTTCAATGCCTGCTGGTTACAGACACAGATCATAAAGTGCATGGATTACTTCATGACTTCAGTTGTAATACAGTAAAAACGTGCACAAAACAAGAAGATATCTACATTGATTATTATAATACATTACATTTAATGTATTATAATAACATGGTTTGGTTTTATCTAAAGCGACATAAAATAGGTGAATTCCATGTGGATAAAAACATTATGTCATTAGAGAGAATTTTACCAGGCATCAAACTATAGTGCAAACATTTATTCTGGGAGAACTTCCTAAAATACTCTCAGCTTGTTGTTAGAACTTTTCAAACTAAGCCTAGTTTCCAACCATCTCTGTAAAAAAAAAAACCCTCTCTCTGAAGTCAGAGAGCCCGTAATAACTGTCCATCTGATAAACATGTAACTTTTGCACTTTTTCGTTAAAGACTTTCCCGGGAACTCACCATTTGTTATGATTGCACTGGTAGCTGATGGCACTTTGAACTGTAAAGAGAAAATAAAGCAGAGAAAATCAGCAGTAAAATACTTTGATTAAATAACCAGGGACATGTTGCAACCCAATTCCACTTGGCCTGAAGACATAGTGTGAATAAATCATCAAAAAGAAAAGATGAATCCACGGAGTCGGCACACTGACATCCACTGACTTTGTTGGGTGACAACTTTAAAATTGGAGCTGCAGTTACGATGTCTTCAAGAGCAAAACTGGTGATACAAGCAGAAAGACAATGCTGTGTAGTGTGCTTTGTTTTTCTTCAGTCTACCAACTTACTTTCGCAATTTGCACGTTTGTGTGTGTGTGTGCACACAAATGTAGGCATGCAAGCACACACACTCTCTTACTAAGAGTTAGGAGAGAGCCTGAGGGAAAAGATAGCCACGCTTGAAGTTCTGGAAGAAAATCACTCAGCGTTTTGACAATACATGTCCTACTTCAGTGTTGGACCGAGGAGGATGTGGGCTGCTGAGATGTGCAGTGAAAGGATAGAGGGAGCAGTCTGTCACTGGGGAGATAAGGTTAGCTAAGTGCTCCCCATATTACTGCCAGGTAGCCCAAGCACTACGCATGAAATACAGGTTGGATCAGGGGGAAATTGATTTTGAGCTTAGTATCATGTCGAAATAAATTGATAAAATGGTGTTTGAGTCAAACCCTATTGGTCATTATTGAAACGTGTCTTTCATAATAGTTTTTATGATGATTTCTCTCTCTGTCTTTTTCTAACAAATCAGCCACGGTTATAACGCTAACTAAAACAGTAGGCTTAAAATACACACCTGATAATGACTCATGAAACGTTTGTTGTATTCTTTTTTTCCCTTCTCATTTATATTTGATGTTGAGATTTGTTGCCAATGTCTTGTTTTTGTTTTTTAATGCTCATTGAATAGGTAATACATAATAAAATATACTTCCAAAAAACACAACATATCTTCATATGCATTTACAGGATTTTAATCTGTACTCTCTCTCTTGTTGAATACATATTTATAAAATAGGCTCAAACAGTAAGTTTACCTCCTCAGCAGCAAACTTCAAAACTGCTGTGAATGGTGTGCTGTCAGGGACACTTAATCTGTAACAAATAAAAGCATTGAATTGGATTTATAAAAACACCATAAACACACATTTCTTTAGTTTAATCTTTCAAGGAAAAATTGCTACATTCTCGACCTATAGGCCTGAATTTAGTGCCTGGGCTGCTTTACGTTTTTCAATCAAGGAATTACACCATAGCTGACCACTCATGTTAACTTCTACCGAGAAGAGAAGAACACAAGGAAACCTTTCCAGCAGGGATAGCCTTCATTAATTGTATGTCAACTCTGTCAGATGATATAAGACAAAAGTCTGGAGAGTTACATTATTTGTGTCTGATGCTTCTGCAATAAATCTTGCAGTGCAGCTTTTATGCAAAGCCTCATCATAATGAATGAGAGTTGAAGCTCGTCACAATAGAGACCACCACAATGCCTTGAATGTGACCGGGGATAATTAAAAGTAAACTGTAATGGTGTGCTCAAGTTCAGTCCGCTGCCAGAATTAATACGATGCTCTCTTTACTGTTATCATCATCATCATTCAACTCATGTTAAGACTTTAAAAGCTGCAGCGAGTCCTTGTCTGACCGCGTTAGACAATCAACTCTCGCTTAACATTTGTTGGAATAGTCTGCATGGCCTCAATGTTTGACGGCTTATTCTTTTTTCAAGTACTTGAGTCAAAATTGTGCTGAAAACTCTGTATGATGTATTAAAGATAAGATAAACCTCATCAATCCCAAACAGGGAAATTGCGTTTTGACCAAAGTTCAGTTGAAATTTTGCACCTGAATTTTGTTCCCTATGTCAATAACTGTTGACTTAATTTGTTTCAAAACGGCCGTAAATACAAATAAAAATGTCCTTAATGACAATAAAATCTCTGGTTTTGCAATTAAATGGATCCAAAATATGTAAATCCAAACAGAATGCAAAATAACTAGGGTTGAGCCAATTGCTGTCATTTAGCATCTAGTTTGATATGACAAAAATTAAGTATTTCTGATTCTGATTAACAGAGTTGTTGTGCTTTTGAACAAAAAAATCACACAGCAATTGAATCAGCTACAGAGTAGAATAGTGGCTATAGTGACAGATCTGTACACACCATTAAAAAAGTCCATATTATGTCTTAAGAGGTAATCCTTTCCTGTAGTGTGTTACATTACATATGTTTTACGTGCATGTAAATGGTCTGCAAAGGCTAAAATCCCAAAGTTCAGCCAGAGGAAGTTTCTCTCCAAAACTTTCCCCCACCCTGCCTGAAATGTCTCCACTGAACTCCTTTGTTTATTTACATAACATAGTGACATCACTGTATAACAGGTGTGCTTCTATTGGCTAGCAGTCCAACACATTGTAAGTGAGGGGCTCTAAGCGGTTGATCAATAACAAAAGAGTCGGCCAGCTAACCAATCAGAGCTCTGGTTTCAGACAGAGGGAGCAGCACAGGGAGTATAAGATATATAAAGACCTTTTTGTACATTAAAGCATGTTCACATGTCACAGTAGAGGCACAATACTAATATGAACCTGAAAGTGAGCTCACTGCACTTCAGCAGTAAAGTGTTGTGAATGAAAAACGCAATTGTATGCACTTAATCTGGGATGACAGGAGTAACGTTCAAGCATTTAAATGTGTTATTTTATTTTACAGTTACTGCATAAGTTCCCCATCGTCTCAAAAACCTGATGTGGAGTGTTTCACTTTATTCACTTTGCTAAATGTGAGTTTAAAACGTGCAAGCACAAACAAGAAGTGTTATGTCACAAAGAGTTTGAAATAAGTCGATGTGGGATCCTCAAGCCTCCAGTTAACCCAGACTGGGAATCGACTCTTAAACTAAGACACATTTTGCTTCGAGCAGTGACATTTGGTCCTGTCATTCTTGCATCTCCTGAAAAAAACGATATCTTACACAAATTATCATTATGAAGGATTTTAAAGCATGACTTCAGTACTTGAAAAGTCGTAACACACCAGAAGAAAGGTCCATTTCATTCACAATACAACAAACAAAATCACTCTCCATACTATATTTAAAATGCCAAACACGGAGGTTAACGGAACTGTTGTCCGGTGTGAGCTTTTTATTTATTATCTGCATGTGAATCACAGCTCTACACTAACAGATGTTGTCTCCCTGACAACGTGCTCTGTAGCTAAAGCTAAACACGCCAGTACATGTTTCCACAACAAAATCATACAGGATCTGCAGTACCAGTAATCTAAATCTTTAAAGAAAAATGTTTTAAAAAGTGAAATATAGTTGAATGCAGCGTTAAGCTGTGACTGCTGAGCTGTCATGGTACTCACACTTTGTATGGCAGCCGGGGGTCCGACGTCAGGGTGATTTTAAACGTTACCTTAGACCTAATGAAAAGATGAACGGGGCTTTATAAGCACGGTGATGTTAGCTAATAAATATGAAATACATCCAGGTAAAAATTACACAAAATATAACAGAAACTCACATCTTTTGGGCGAGGCAACTCCGTTTGCGATCTATTTACACACACCCGGAAGTCCGAAGGACCCATACATACACGTCATCCCTCGAGTTCTATTTTGGACAAATGTCTGTGTATAATTATATTTTTCAGATGAATATTCGTGTTCTTTTAAAACATGTATTTATTGTGCTGAATATCTGTGTAATACAATACAAATTAAAGGTATTATTTGGGCTAATAACTGTCAGGCATTTATAACAGACCTCTAAAATGTACCGTAAACAACAAAAGAAGGCGCACACCGCGATGCGCACTGACATTTTGTTGGGAGCGTGTTGTAATGGAAGTGGATAGTGCACTCCCCTAACTCAGGTAAACTTTTAAGTTATATTTTTAACTTTTCCTACAGAAGGATGTGCTTTCATTTTGTAAATGGTATGCATTCCTACAAATTGAGTGTACTGTCAGTAGGCTGTCACAGCGTAATTGAGAGGCAGGCACTGTGATCTATCATGTGTGGTTCAACATCAAACATTTTGCATTTGGTCCATGGTAATGTAACAGAAACTGCATATTGATATCATTCATGTGCCTGGGTGTGATTTTTTTGTTAATCTTATAAGTTTAAATAAGTTAAAATATATTAGTTTCTACATATTTGGATATTTGTCTTTTCTTTGCTGGTTTGGCTTTCTGAAATAGACTGTAATTTGTATTTCCACTAGTGTCTGACAGCCAGATATACCTTGATGTCTGACCAAGTAGAAAGCACGACATTGCACCTTGACTTTAGAAGTGCTTTCAACTTCATAACAATAATACACATTTTGATAATAAGGTGCAGAAACCTCCATCATGTTGAGGTTACTGTGTTGGAAGGTACTTTAGCTATATATGATTTACAGCTAATTAGTTAAAACACAAAACTCTACTACAATTAGATCATACAAAACAGAATGCAGAAGGATGCATCTGAACACCTTAACGTCATAGAACAAAGTCTTTGAATCCTGAACAAAACGCACCGTGTTCCAAATGATTTGATTATGAATGGATTATCGGGTCACAGTGGTAGCATTTTAGCACTTTGCTACCGCAGCTGAATAATTTTCAGAGGTACTGTATTCATCAAGGTGTCTGAGTAAGAAAGGTCAACCACATCAAGCTGTTCCCCATTATCATCAATCAAAACAGAAAGCACAAACCAGGAAGGTTCATTTATATCCTGGCGTCAGAGTCACGGATAGCCATGTCTCCTTAATTGAAGTTCATAGGAAAGTGTATTCCAGTTGCACAAGCTCTACCACTATCCCATCATCTGATTGTGATGGTCTAATCAGAATGCAAGTGCCTGTGGTTGTGGTATCTTTCAGTCATATTATATAAAGTCTCATCAGATAGACTGATCTACACTATTTGAGAGGAATTCATATTTTAAAATCACATATACTGTATGATATATTCTATTTACGTTGTATTTCTTTTATAGTGAAGATGATGGGGACCTTGTACAAGAGATTGATTGAACTTCAGAATCTGAATGCTCAATGGCCTTAGAACAAAACTGACCCCAGCATTGCCCAAGAAGAGGTCAAAGGCCCTCACAAAGGAGTCAATGGATGGCCAGCTCCGTTCACTGAAGAAGACCTTGAGAGGCAGTTACATCTGAGAGTCGGTGAGTGGGCTTTTTATCCGAAGTTATAGTGACATTCGCAAGTAGCATCAACAATAAGGCAAATAACACTTGCATATTTAAACAAGCACATGTCTAAGAGGTATCACCCATGTAAGTTTGAGTCTTGGCTCTATGCCATCAAGAGAGATAGACAGAGATAGAGAACAGACGATGCCGTGTAGGCAGTGGAATAACAACCAGTGAAAACAATAGGAGCAGACTTATTATGACGACTCAGTTTCAGTGCTGACACTCTCATTCCCCCGGGATTTCAGTGGCGGGTCTTCCCCGTGAAGAAGTACAAATAAAGAGGAAGATGTAAGGCTGTGAAAAAAAAAAGGGAAAACAATCTTAACGGGAGCATGCGAAAGAAGCAATGTAGAGGTCTAAGCGAGAATTGTTTTTGTAATCCTATTTTTTATAGATAAGATATGAGGTCTGTATTGAATAATTGTAAGGCAAACTAGAATTGTATTGTTTACTTAAGCAAGAGTAAAAGAAAAAAAAAGAACCTTTTAATGAAGTAGTCAGATTGAAGTGTTTCGCCTGATCGTATTCAACCTTTGTCATAAAGAGAATTACATAATCAGGAAGAGATTCAATACATATTTTTCCAACTGTCTGAATCCATAATTGTGGTTAAAAAACTCCCCCAAAAAAACAATTTCTATGAAGCAGAACTGCTTGACAAAAATATTAAGAAGTCATGTGAGTGCACTCAAAATGCAAAATACAATGCCTGTATTCAGCACATTATGCAGCCTGTATTATACAGCCGCCACTGAAATGGCTTATTAACATACCAAAAGCAGACCCCATGGGTAGAGGGACAAACAGGACAAATACAGTACCCACAGAAGTATAATACTGCTGCCTATGCATGAGGGCATGGTCACTTGTGCACAAACAAACATGTTTCATAATGGTGTACAGATGCAGAGCTAGTGTGTCTTTTTATTTATCAAAAACAAAATCAGAGATGATCCATGTGTAGTATTTCTCAGCATAAATGTTGAGAAAATTAAAACCCCTACCCTCAGGGAAAGGGCACAGGTACATGGCGACCCAGTAAGAAAAACAAAGCATCATGGGTAGGTAGTGCACTATGTGGAAATGATATTCCGTGTCCACAGCCAGTGTTGGAGAACTCTTAGCCTTACAAACACATATCACTCTCTATTTATATGTATGACATTCTGTTGCTACAAATACTCTGCAACACCCCCTCACTAATCCTTTTGAGTTCCAAGTTCTTGGATTTGTGTGTGCGTTTTTGAATCAGCGGTTTTATGTTCCTCTGTTTTGTATCAACTGGCCTGATAATCAGCCCGCATGGGTCTTGTAGATGGCTTTAAAAGCGGTGTAGTTGGCTTGAGATCACTGTGATATGTCAAAACGTATGATAAAATGTAGATATATGAAAAGCCAAAACTTTAATTTCATCCATAACCTGCCCTTACCTTGCTCCACATTGACAGAATGCCTGATAAGCTGCATATTGCCATACAGAATTGGTTTACATTTTATTCCTTCTTCTTTTTTTCTTCAGTAATAAACCCAGCAAAGTCCACTGCTCCAGAAAGAGAGAAGTTTCTAATTTATATAAGTAGCCTGTTAACTTTTAGCCCCCTGCTATTTTGAACATCGGGAGCTAAGACTGGATTTAAAGCCTGGGCTTATCAAACCTTTCCTGGAACAAAGAGCAAAGGATCATCAGGAAGATGTTGAAGTGGAAATCAGAGGAATGACCTCAATTCTATAAAGCTGTCTTTATTTCTTAGCTCAGTGTGCATGACATGGTTCCAATCTATACAGAATTAGAACAGTAGTAATATCATTAATACATCAGAGACTTTACTTCTCTTTACTCCTCTCTTAGTTCAACTGAGTCTCTGAAGTCTCTCTCTTATTTTTATATTGTTAAATCTCTAACATGTTTAATCAAAATGGTACAGTACAACTACTCAATTTTAGAATGTAGTGTTTGCATATAAGCTTACATAACCACATCTAGTACACTTCTCACAGTTTCTTGAAGTGTGTGTTGTTTTTTCACATTCTGTCTGCTTTTGTATCTGATTGACCTGAAAAAAACGTATCCTCTGAAGCGGTCTCATGGATACCATTTTTATTTCTTGCCCGGCTGGGTCCATAAATAGCATTATGCTATAAGTCTGTATGGCAAATTAGTTGTGTGCATTGTGATTGGATTTTTCCCAAACTGTATATTATTTTTGACAGTAATGTAGTGTACTGCTCTACACATGGAGAAAAACAGTGCTATAAATATTCCTACATTTTCTACATAATGTTGCATACAAGACATTACTGTTGGTTTCACATGGGACTTTATCTTTGATCTGTTTGAATGACCTATCCATCCTTCCACTCATCCCAGTATGTATTGCTCTTTATACTACAACGCTGTACTCCCTCCGCTGTGCCTTTCTTTATTATTATTGGTGAGCAACCATGGGAACGGAGGAAAACAGCCTTTTAATACTACGTAAGGGTTCTAACCCATATAATTAATGTAAATAACCACTGATTACTGCCATTAAAAGGGCTGACATCATTTAGACTAGGTGTTTTGACAATGATTATCCATCATCAAAAAGGGTAACCTTGCAAAAAGGTTGGTCCTTAATTTATTATCAAACATAATGATGAATATTAATTTGTGAAAACTATGTAAAGAAACCTCAGGAGACAAAACTATGTCACTCTTGATGTTTATATACTTTACATAATCCCTAGGATACTGAGTTAATTACATTTGAGCTGAAGAATAAGTTGCCCGGGCTGTGTTAACACTGAGAGGGCATGATAAGCAAATTACCAAGGCAGCTTTTGCATAGACACATGACATTATGTTCGTATGCAGTGAAAAAGTCCCAGATACACCACACTGCTCCACCATGTCTTCCTACGAAAAATATTGTTGATAGTTATTTTTTAACTTCCTCATGTTAATGCATTCCCCAGATGCTCTTCAGGAGACAAGCCATCATCCTGGTGGCACACTCAGCCAAAACAAAATGAATCACACATGCAAGTGAGAGGCCAAATTTAAATACACACACGGTTACCAAAATCTAATGATGCTTGACGGAATAATTTAGTTAGGTGTATGCTCTGTGGGTTTAGGAAATGAAAAGAATCTGGAGAAAAACATTTGAGTTCAAACAGCATTTCAGTAATTTTCTGTATTTCCATTTATGGCTGACAGTTCTTCTCTGTGAAAAAGGTGTATCTCCTCTATCAGCGTGACCCTGACTTCGCACGCACAGTGCTCATTTTTTATCTGCAGTCAACAGCACATCATTTAAATCAACAACACTGAAGCTCAGGTAGCAGGCATTTTAAAGTGATCTCAATGTGTTATCAGGATAGAAACACATTAAAGGGCAACAGCCAAGAGCAGGCAAGCATCAATTTTAATTACATCCTTCATTCAGAATTGATAGGATGATACTAGGAAGGGCTCACGACCGGCTTAGAAAATATGCATGAATTCCCAAAAGTAACAATAAGATTGATGAAGAACAATGTGATGCTTATGCAGCGTAAACTAAAGATAAGTGTTTGGAGAGAAGTCCCGAAATAGAAGAACACAGAAGGCAGCAGTCGTACATCAGGAAGTGTGATGACTTTGTGCAATGAGGTATTGGTCATGATGACAAGTAAACATGTCAGACAGATCATTAGCGGCAGCCTCTATTTCAGCGTCATCGCAGTGTGTTCCTTCAAAATACAGAAAAAGGTGTTAAAGTCCAAAACATATTAACTAACATGATGACACTTTATCATACAGTGTGACAGTTTAATATTTATTCTCAAAGTAATGTTCTTAATCATATAACACAAACATTGTGTGCTGGAGACGTACACAATATAATTCTTATATGGAAAGTTTGACATGTTTTCAACCTGCTGTATCCCACATCATCATCCTCCACCATCTCCCCTCCTCTTTATCTCCCCTGTTTTTCATGTGGCCATTTAAAAGTTTCCTCACCAATGTGCTTCCTTCTAAAATGTAGCACCCCTTGCCTCCTGTCTCCCTTCATCATCTCAACACTGCATCCAATTTTCTCATTTACCGTATTTCTGTCACCTTCGTCCTCCCTCAAAGATAAGAATTGAATGTGCTGCTGATGTTTAAAGCAGCCTCCAATGGCAGTCGAACTTCATAGTGTTATTGAGGCTTTACCTGTGGTTTGCTTTTCCCTCAAATCCTCCAAAGGTCAACCAAACAACAATTATATAATCAATACAAATAAGACCATTAAATCTGGCACGTACAGTACAGTAGCTCTTAAACATTTTTTCGAAGCAGTGGCTACTCAAAAATGGATCATTATCATTTCCAACCTTGAAATTATAAACTTCTCCAGTAGTAGATGTGTGTGTGTAGCTTCTTCAAGTTTTTAAGCAGAAGCAGTGCATCTATTTATGTCTGCCTACACTACAGAAGATGAGGTCTAAGAGTGCCTATCATTACATCTCAGTCCTCCTGCCATCACTCACATACTTCCAGACATAGCCAGCTATATTTAGATTTAGAAAATCTGTCTTTCTTCCAGAAAACAGTGCACCCCAATCAGTCTGGGATGTGCATGATTGGCATCTCTAAAAAGAAAAATGGGGTATTTTGAAGCCAAAGCTGTAACGTGTATTCAGTTTATGCACTGGATTTTGAAAGGCGTCCTTAAGCCTCAGGTGTAGATTACTGCCGTCGCAGATGATCATTCAATGTGTTAATTGAAGGAATTCAATATGCGTAGAACATTTGCACAGCCAATGTTTTTGTTGTTACCTGATTTATCAGAACAATTTGGAAGAGGCCCTGTGAAGTCAATACTAACCTGCTTAGGTATCATTTGTAATGCTGCAAGGAGCTCTTTTCTCAAAGTTTGGTATTGAAGAAAACATTGTCTATTCAGTGAGAAGGAAGTTCTGCATATTCTAGTGGCCAGAGTTATACAGGTGACTAAACAGGCCCCATTAGCTCTACATATAATTTAACTTTTAATTACACAACTGACTTTTGTAGTCAAAGTAAAGGGCAGTCTCCTCTGCAGGCTGTCAGTGACATTTAAAAGTGACAATACATTAATTAACAGCTTGCGTTAAAGATTTCCCTCTTTCTCAACTTGCCAGCACATTTGAGTCATTTTAACAATCATTTTGACAAAGCATTTGCTTAATAGATGGTTATTTAGTATGATTAAAGCTGTGAAATCATTTGAGGTTCTGAATAAAAGTCTGAGTCCAGTTACGCATGGCTGGCAGTCAGTCAACAAGAAAACCACTAAAATACCAACACAAATATCAATAAGGATTACAATTCTGAGAAAGAGCAATTTTACACCTAAGACAGTGTGGACATGTACATTCTTTGATGTTGTGCAGCTTGAACTATATATATTATGTAAGCTGATCCAGTTGCACATTAAGAGCTGAAAACTGGGACTCAGACTGTATGAAAAACAGAATTGTCTTTGTGGGGGATAATTTAGGTTTGCAAAGCAAGGCAGAAAGGAAAAGGATAAAATGTTCAACAATACAGAAAACTATACACTATGATCTACACTAGGGGTGTCCAAACTTTGTTCACCGAGGGCCACATACAGAAAAATACACAGAGAGCTGGGCCACTTATAGAGGTGAATATTGCCTCATAAGGTAAGTTACAAGTTAGCAAAACAAATCAAATGTAGGCGAATAATGCGCGATCATTTCAAATGGTTTAAGGAAAAAACAGCCTACATCCCATCTCTCTTAAGGGTTTCATTCCTTAAAACAGAGGCCTCAGATTGTTTATAATAAGAGTAAATATGATATGAAGGTTAAATTTCAAGCTTGTTATGGCGGGCCGCATTTGGCCCCCAGGCCGTAGTTTGGACACCCCTGATCTACACAGTGTCACACTAAGCTAACCTTAACACACTTCTATAACACATGTTTGGAGTAAAGAGAACAGCAATTTCAGAGACATGCTGAATTCAGACAAGACAAAAAAGACGTGCAAAATATTTGTATTTATTCACCTGATGCAAAAATATGTGCATAAATGTGTTCAATCATGCATCGACGTAACATTGCCAGCTGAACAAAGTGACTCCAAGAACGTGTCATGGTGACAAAGGTGTATTGTTTTATCTATATCCAATTAGATGTCTAGATAAGAGGTGTAGGCCCTATTTGTGAAATGTCTACTTCATGTATTGGCTTACGGCATAAAAGGATGCAAAGGTCCTGTGCTCATTGTCAGGGGGACTCTCAGTCCCGTTGTGGTGATTGACTTGTGACTGCATATTATGGCTAAGTATCGGTGTTTATCTTTAATCTGTCTGGCACTAAAATCTCTCCTTCGTCTGCCACAAAAACACTAGCCAATCATTGCAGATGGCTAATGTCCTGTTTTACACTCAAAATATCTCTAGCGCTCCATCATACTGACACCAATATAGGCACATGTTTTTCTACCACTTATTGATGCCATTCTGTGGAATCGACCACCTGTTACTCATGGCTGCAGCTTTATTACATGGCCTTCTTGCTTAAATGCACATTAAACTGTGATATGGAAAGTTTAGGTATTGTGTGCAGCCAACTGTCTATTTTATATTTGCATTGCTATACATTTTTCCCTGTGTCCTTTTGTGATTCCATAAGAAGTAGGTGTTATGCACAGGCACAACTGAGGCAATTTTGTGCACATTTATCAGATTTGACAGGTTTATATTTCTTGTTGTAAGACATCATGCACTCAGTTTTTTTTGGGGGGGGGGACTTGACAGATCCTGTCACCAAACATCATGTCAACCTCGGTTAAAGTTAACCTCAGTTAATCTCATCTTCCCTTTCAGATATAGATTATTGCTACAGATAGATGCTGCCCAGAAGGGGTAAGGGGCTCATCTTTATGCCTTATTTTATGTATTGTAAATTCAGCCTTGTGAATGACAGTTCAAGTGTTGCTGCTTTTGAATTTTTATTTAAAAGACTCAATAAGAAACATGTGAAAACAGAGATCCTTTCAGTCGGCTAATATAAAGGATGAAAGAGAGGGTGAACCTTGCCGCCCAAAGCACACAGCAAAACATTGTGGTGCAAATTGTTACTTAAAACGCACCTGAAGTGCATCAAATTAAAACCGGTACCCTGAGTGTATTTCATTATTCGAAATAGAGTTCTTATTTTTAGCAAATGGCTGACACTCATCAGATGTGTAGAAGAGGTTATTAGGAGCAGCTCCCAAAAACACAAGGGCGTTGTAATTCTTAAAATATGTGATACAAACAGATTAACTATATGTGATCTGAGTAGAGTTAAGGAATGAAATCAGCTATGGCTTTCCAGCCATTTGTTTCTAAACAATGTGGTTATTGAATGTTTCGGTGGAAACTTTTCAAGTGTTACCCAGGATTTAATAGACAGAAGCAGCAGAGAAGAAGGCATTGGCAGCTGGAGAGAGTTCAGTGTAAATAGATAGTTTATTCTGTGTACAGCTGAAGATAAAGGTCAGCCTTGCTTTCCTGACAGTCATACAGTAGGATGGCAGTAGCCAAGAAAAGATGTAATTGGCTTTCAGCTTGTATAACATTGGAGCAGGCTTTTTAAGTTGGCAATTTAACATCACATAATACAGATCCTTACTTTAAAAATGTCTGTAGTTCCATACCACCTCAAGAGGATGAGATGTGCATATGTTTTTAGTAAGATACTGGAAACATGTTTTTCTGCTTTTTTGGAGTGCATTTCCACAGACAGTAGATTAAATAATTACAGCTCTTTTTTTTATTTTATTCGAAAACGATAGAAAACTCAAACGTACAAGAGTTGTTAGTTTGTTCCCCAAACAAAATGTCTCAATACTGATCCTCTAAAGCCCAGCTTGTTCATAAATAAACTGTCATGCTTCTCATTCAGCTTGTCTGCCTAATTGCTTCACTCAGTTTTCATGCTTTGCACTTACTTAGTGCATACAGGGTGTGATCTAATGCAGGAAAAGAATGATTCAAATACTTGTGCTGAAAGGTAAGAGGTATAGGAGAGAGGTATGGTGAGAGAATGAAAAGCAGTTAAGGTGAAGCTCGGGGGGGATCAGCTGGCTGTTTTTGGCACCATGGTGTCAGCACAGAGTGTACCCAGAGCCTTGTTCAGCAATCAGAGGCTTAATGGATGGCTGGCCTCTGAAAGTGGATGTGCTTTACTTCAGTGATAGGGGTCTGACTCAGGATGTGCCCGTTTTACACTCACCTGTTTGATCTTTCAGAGACAATTGAGCAATGTTTTGCATAGCACTTGGTGGAAGACTGCACTCGGAAGTGCCAAAGTGGCATTTTGAATGGATGCCAGCACATTTTGTTGAAAGTCTGACAGTCCATGTCTTGTGCTTGTTAAGCCTAGTTGCTCATCGAGACTCTTGTCACATGCTGTTTGTTTGGCTTTAACAAGGTAGCACATGTTTAACCAGGTCCTGTTCAAACTTAAGACGAGATATTGGTAGAATTAAACACTGCATAGATTTCAGTTTGTGGCTATCAGTTTGTACTCATTGATGCCTACAGTAAGTGTGCAAATATGAAGTGGTACAGTGGTCTTCCTTCATTACCTCTTTAAGTCCTCTTTGCTGTCGGATCCTGTTAACAGTTTGCCAGATGTTAATGATTATTGGACTACTGCAATGGGGGGCAATGACTATTCTCCAGGGTTCCCAGCAAAACCCTGGAGAGGCTGCAGCATGTCCAGAACTCTGCCGCCAGAGTTCTCACCCGCACCAAGCCATGGCAGCACATCACCCCCACCCTCATCCACCTTCTCTGGCTCCCGATCAAGTCCCGGATCACTTTCAAAACCCTCCTTCTCACCTACAAGTCTCTCCATGGTCTCACTCCACAGTACCTATCAGACCTCCTCCATCCCTACACCCCAACACGGAGTCTGCGGTCCTCGGACATGGGCCTTCTCTCTAATCCCCGCACTCGCCTCCGCACCGTTGGTGACAGGGCGTTGAGTGTTGCGGCCCACCCCCCCTCTGGAACGCTCTTGCTGCAGAGATCCGCAATGCTGCCTCCTTGGACTTCTTCAAATCCTCACTAAAAATTCACCTCTTCACCTTAGCCTTTGACCACTAACTCATTAGTCCCCCGTTCTTCTACCACAACTGCCATTTCTGTTTTCTATTTTATTTACTTTATTTTTCTATTCTTTTATTTGCCCTAGTTTTTTGTTTGTTTATTTGTTTTCTGTCTGTCCTCACAAAATGGAAAGTGGCCTTGGGTACCTAGAAAGGCGCTATAAAAATTATATTATTATTATTATGTATGTTAGCCATTTAACCATGTGACCTCATTTTGACTACATGTGGCCGTTTGAATGATTGTCTACTGTAGCGCGTGTGGCACATTGAAAAAGTGAAGGTGCCAGCAACCTGTAGTTATTTAAAAAGTATGGCAAACGGGCTATTCCTGTAGTGAAGCTGTCACTGCAGCCAATTTATTTATATATAAACCATTTCTCTACCCAACTGTTCTCATGGGAGCAGGGTAACTCAGGAATCAAATGGGCTAGCCTATCTCCCCTAAACCAATTTCATTTTAAATGCCATATATAAGCTTAAGGGGTTTCTGCCCATTCAACACAAGGATATCAGCCTCCTCTTTGGAAAAGTTAAGCTTGAGGATCTTTGCTGGTCATGATGCATGACAATTGAATGACACAAATAATATGTACTCCTCTCCAATGATGCTAAACAATAGTGCCGATGGAACCTAAAGAAGTACTTTTTTTTTTTTTATCAATTTGTGTCATTGAGTTAGTATTATCATCGCTTTCATAATATTGTAACCGAGTCTGTTGCTGAATTATTTCAATATATGGTCATAAAGATGACAAATACTTCCAGTTATTCATGATATGCAACCAGTGTGTGCTAATGTACTGAGATCAAATCAATAGTGGATTAGGTTCTAAACTCTATCAAGCAATAAAGAAAAGAGGTATTTTATTCTCAATTGGTATTTGTATAATTTCAGCTGTCAGGTCTGGAATAATGTTGTTTATAGAGACAAAAGAGCCATTCATGTGCTGCTAAGTTCATCGTTATTGCTTCTATTATGTCTGCTTGTTAGGCTAGGTGGCTACTGTCCTACGTACCCATCTAGCCAGCTACCTGCCTGTCTACTTGTTGATCTTGAATTTGGCTTCAGCAAATTCTGCAGAGATGTGGTGTATGATGCTCAAGACCACAGCTTGTTTTCAGAACCAACTTGCTTTGTTAATATTCAGTTATGCTAATGTCTCAATCCATTGTCTTTTTAAAGCTGTTAGTCATTTATTTTGATCTGCTATTCTGCATGCAGTTCCTGTGACAACTTACAAAAGCTTAAGAGATTCCCAATGCCCTAAGGCCTCCTTGCTTTTGTCAACCGCGTTTACAATTGTGGTTTCTTTTCCCTTTTCCAGTACATAATAAGCAAATTGAGCACTTTGATATAATGTGCTTCTGTATGTAGTGTGCTCTGTGGGAAGACTAATAACCATTTGAGAAAAAGCAGGGTGTGTGTGTGTGTGTGTGTGTGTGCAAGGGTTGGGGTAGAGGTTAATGGATATTGCAGTAGATATAGAGAGGCAGGGGGCACTATAGATTGTGAACAAAGCTAATTTACCATCTTTAATCCTTTTTATGGATGGATTCCTTCATGAAGCTCAATCTCCACAAAGTAATAAGTTATCATATGACTGATGTGCATGGGTACACTGTAGACGGGTTAGACCTGATCAATACCACAATATCTGCCGTAATTTACCGCAGTGTCCAGCGACTCCACATATCTTGGATAGAAATAGAGATAAAACAGAAAGGCAGGGATCACCAAATTAAGACACGAGAGATAATTAAGCAGCGAGCGATTACATCAGCTGTTCCACACCTGGTAACCATGGAGATACGTTTCGGCTCATTGTCTAATGATGAATAATTCTCCCCATTTTCAATGACCAGCTCAGGAGATCAAAGACAATAGGAAGTAAGTGAGAGGGGTGTATCTGCAAACTCATCACAATAAGTCAGACAGGATAAGTTTATTTGTGTTTTCCTACAAACGTTTCTTTTTTCAGAACCACACGATGGAGGTTCTGTATTCACTGGTATGTTTGTGCATCCTCATTAAATAGTAAGATGAGGGGGTCAGATCAAATATTACCCAGATGTTATGTATGTACAGTTTGTGCACTGCACATATCTATAAGGTTGTTTTTGTAAAACTTGTTGTTATATTGGAAGAGTTTATTTACTGCTTTTTAGAAAGGTCAGCCTGAAACCTAATCCCACAGCTACATACATTGACATTTTTCAGAGGCAGACACGGAAACATTTATGTATTGGTTGTACATGTATACAATTGAATGTAAAGCAATAATAAAGGAATGGTAAATGCAAGGACAGCTGTGAGAATATTCTTTTAAAACTGTTACTCAGAAAATATTACAGTATTTCTGCAGCACTGTCATGATGCCCATAGGAGTGGAGACGGGTTGGAAGTCGAATTGTGTTTTCTTTGATAAAGTTCAGTATTTAACTGCTCTGGAATAAACGATGCGTGGGGCAAAGCACAGTCAGTAGTGCATAGTGCAAATGGACTGGCCATGATATCAAGCCTTAGGTCATTGTGTGGTACAAACTGGCTCGGTCAATCTGGTCAACAAAGACCATTTTAATATAATTTATCTTAATCCGCCATTTGCATTTCTTGTAAAAGTGCAGCAGTACAGAGCAGACTGTCAATAAACTGATTCACATGAATTAGTTTTGCAGCTTTCTCTGTAATGGATCAAAGAGGATGTAGGAAAGCAATACTGCCAGTGATGACTACAATTATTTTCATTCTCTATGCCACTTGAAATTGTGACAGTGAATCCATCATCTGCTCTTATGCTAATTTCAAATAACTAAACTGAAAAGTCTTCAATGCTTGATAACACGGATAAACACAGCCTTTCTACAAAGTTTTCATTTACATTTTGAAAGAGGGTTAAGTTTAATATCCATATTGTAGTACACTCAGTCTTCTGATCATAATCAGAGACCTATTTGTCTGCTGATTTTTGCCCATTGACAGCAATGGTTTAAATAAGGATGTCCAAAGCATTATTTCACAAGCAATTACATTTATAGAGAAAAAAAATGTAAAGCTATAAGCAGCGTATCTGTGCAAAGTAAATCATCCTTGATGTGGTGGCACACAACATACAGTAAGTTTTGGGTGCTTGGTTTCGACATTGATCTTGGGCACTTCACAGATAAACGTGATTTATTCGTCAACACATTCTCACTTGGTTTCTTCAGACTGATAAACCTGCTTGCATCAGTGATAAACAGATTACAACCTTTTCTCCCCTTTTGATTGAAGTTATTCGCCCCTTTTTATAATGGGCACCTGTTGATGTTCATTATTTATTAACATCTTGGGTCAACTACATTAACTCACTTTCATACTGAGCAATAATGTGTCTGCACATATGGTTATGGAGTCAGCCACATAATAAGATGGATTTTTTGGGAGCCAGGCTTCAACTCTGAAATGTCACCGGTGGAATATTTATCAGCCCACGACATTTCAGAAACTCTTCTCCCTCTTCAGTAAAACACAGAGAAACATCAGTCTTTCTGTGAGCTCAGTTGACGTTTAATGAAAAGACCATAAAATGTTACCTCACCAACGTGATGCCTGTGGGAGCTGATGCTATGCACTGGTATAGTTCTAATAAAATATTGATATTATATAACAGATGTTTGCTTATACATTAAACTATATACAAAACCCCCCAGCAATTTCTGATAACCTTAAATACATTTACAACAGTTCAAAGAGGCTCATTTATCATGCACTTGTGAAGCGAGGTGTGATGAACACATAAGTGTGCATATCTTTTCTGGTTGTTTAATATTTAAACTTGAAGTATAAAAATAAGGCTTTTCGGCCAAACCAATGGATGAGTATTTCCTCCTGTCACCTCGGTTCAGACTCATTCATGTTTTCCTACAGGTGGATAAAGACTTAGTAAGGACAGTGATCACGTCAGTTTTCACCTGAACCGATTTGAGACCAAATGTCTTTTAAAAGTAAGATATTCCCATAAACCTGAACTGTCATTCTTGCACTTTAACACGCACAACTGAGATATCATTGTTTGCCTGTACGTCCTTACAGAGCCACTCACATGGCTCCGTTTGTCTTGTTGTGAGGACACAATCGGAAACACACAGAATTTCTTGTTAAATGAAAATCAATATCAATCAATGCTCACTTGGTAGAAAGTAAAAGTCAAAATGATATCATAACAGGGCCCTCCTCAATGTTATTCCTTAAGAAATGTGCAAATGTGTATTCAAACATGTCCCTAAACTCTTAATCCCAGAGTGAGATTATCCTTACAGACCTCAAAGATTCATTTTCACTTGTACCGAGGCTAAACCAATTAAATCCAGTGGCCTCTCAACACTTTTCCCAACATTATACTGCATGTACTGTCAGAGAGGCTGAGCCGAGTGCATCAACTGAAATGTGTTTGTTCCCCAGTGTATATATATCTAAAATGATGGACAATTAAAACCCTAGGGGATGTTAAAGTGCTGTAATGCATCTGGAATAACCTTATGAATATAAATGTTATCTTCGGATTTATACTGTTCTTTTAATGCTGGGTCAAAAGTTTCTGCTGCACCCTCTCAATTCAAGCAAAATGACAACATGAAGTGCAAGAGGAGAAATATGTTTGGATTTCTAACTACTAAAGCACTTGATCTCTTCAAAAATGTAACATGTCAATTAGTTTTTGTTTTTTTTAACAATGTGACTCTAAGGTGTTGAGTTAAAAGGTGCTGAGGAAGTCACATTTTAAATCTAATTCAAGGCATTATTTCTTGAGGGAAGTTTTACTCCTCGGACCAAGAGGGAATGTTTGCTAAATGGGTAATTGGGATCAAGTTACATTCAGCTAGTCATCCGTAAAGCCATAATTCTAGTAGAAAATAGAGAAGCGGGGATCAAGTGTGCCCTGGCCTGTAGTAGCTCTTTATTTCAATCTTTTCAAGAAAAAGGATCAATGAACAAACCATCTTTAAAATCTCCATCTACTGCAGTTTAATCTCTTCAACTCCCCACTTATCCCCCGAGGATTTGCTGTTATAGTTCAACCATGCATTCTAACACCAGCTGGTCTCTGGTGAATGAAAAGACAGACATTTACTTTGAATCAAAAATTTTTTTTTAAAGTCTCTCTATTGCACAGGCAGATAATTGCTCTGCTTTCTTTTACTCTGCCGCTTTTACCTCGTTTCCACGTTTCTTCAAAGCCCCACTGAATCCTGTTCTTATGTTTCCTATAAAGAACTGCATAAGGGTAGATATTTCTGCAATTGCATGCCAGAATATCTCAAGTCAGTCAGTTTCAATCATGTGTAAAAGGCCTCCAGGAATGGAGGTAACAAAATACCACTTCTTATTATTCAAATGTTGTTTCATTAATGCCCTTGTGAATACATTTGGTTATTTCATTCAACATTTGAACATCTTAAAGATACCTTTAATATTTTGAATAACAAATAAACTGCTACTCCATTAAGCATTGTATTTATGATACAAAAGTAATTACTTTAATACAAAAACCCATTAACAGAAAATCATAATCATCCAGCAAGTTTTCAAATGCAAATTGTACGCTTATTATTTCAAATGTGCCCTTGAGAAAGTTTCAGTTCTTATCTTTTTACTTTTTCATATTTATTAACAATAAGATGAACTTTTTCAAGCGTGTGGTATATTTTTCTGGGCCATATGTTAAAAATGTCAACCTTAAGCTACTGGAAGGAAACAGTGATGGCTTTATAATCTAAAGTGCCAGAGAATGATATATGAGGAGTTTTCAGTATTGATCAAATGTTAGAAAAAGTAATAAAGAAACAAATGCAGACAATATGATGGATGAGACATCAGTCAGAATCTCTGGATTACTGTGTGAGTTGGTAGCAGTGTTTGTTGTTTAAGAGGGGTGAGTTAGAAAGACGGCAAAGCCAACATAATGAAATCACTAATACAAAGCTCTAATTGAAGAGGGGTCAGGGTCTTGTGTTGCCACTTGATCCTTTTTAAAAGTCCATGTCCTCCACCGACTGACCTATTGATTATCTGAGAGAACACTGTACTGTATAACCTACCCTTAAAAAACATACCCTCAGCTTCAGTGTTGGTATGATGCATACATATGAGCACAACAACAAGTCCCTGAAGCTCATTATGTTGTACTTCATTGACTAATTCTACCATTACTATGATGTAGCCGATTGGTGCGACATAGACTCACACTGTGTCTTTGCTGACACACAAACTGACTTAAAGGCCGTTTGAAACACGGCCTTGAAAATTACATAGAAATACTGCACAAGAGCCAGATAATGCTGTGGTGCCATTAGCCACACACAGAGAGTAGTGTTTAAGCAAAATGAGTCACAGACCAGGTTCGATGAGTGTCACATCAAAAATAATGCATAGATAATCACACTGATATCTGATGCTTCTGGAGGTAAACATGCATTACTGATCATAGAAACACATGTATCAAATAGATGTGTACACCATTGGAAAATATGAATTTATAAATGAATATGGAGCCTATTGTTTACCTTGTGTTTTCATACAGTTGGTGCCACGTTACAGCACTGGAGTTTTCCTCCTATGTTAGCATTCATTGTTGGAATATGGCATGTCACACAAGCTAAAGGATAAAAACATGAAGTTTTCATAAGAAATGCTGCAGAGTGTCTGATACCATATGCCACTAGATTCTCCAGAGTAAAATACATGTTCATTGTTCTACACCACAGAAGCATGATCCATAGCAGCTTATTTGGAAGGATGAATGAGTGTTCTAAAATAAAGTATTCTGCAGCATTCATACCAAGTAAACAAGACATGTACATAGATTCTGCAGCAGAACAAGCTAACCCATCATAGCGAGGATATGATGTTGTGATGACTGTGCAGCAGTTGTTCCTTATTATTATTATTATCTTTTAGCTGAGCCGCATTCAGTTTCCATGCTTTCAAACTCCAGTGATTTCAAATATGTCTGCTTAGTGACTGCAGGCACAAACACGATGCTCAGATTTCCTGGAAACAGTCAAATTGCATCAGGGTCATTTAACATCTCTTTTTCTCTACTTTCTGAAATAACTGCTTGTGTTTATTTCCAAATGAGAAATAACAGTCAAACGGCCCCACACTGTTCATTTGATGATGGAGCAAATTATTTAAATAAAAAGACCACCGTTCCTATCATTCTCACATGTTAAACGTGCTCTTATGCTGCTTTTTGTAGCTTTTTTTCTTGGTTGTTCGCTGCTTTTTGCGCAGTATTCCTGTAGTGTTTTACTCAATCCCTTTTATTGAAATGCTTTGAGCCTTAATGTTTACAACAACTCTGTGGGCTTCATTTGTCTTTGGTTCTATATGTGTGTGTATCTATCTATGTTTAACATGTATCTGACATTAGAAGTAAATGTCCACGCATCTTTAAGTGGTGTTTTAATTCTGTGTGTTGTACAGAGATATTTATGTCTACATATCGCAGCAGCAAATCAGCTTTTTATTTTACGAGGTAATTTTAATTAAAACAGAAGAGAAGACTTTCTGTCCCTCGCTTGGCTTATTGCTGCTTTATTTATCCCTATCCTACAGCTGATTTAAAATATTGACAGTTCTACCCCTAGTACTACAGGGATACATACTCTATTTCACTGTAATAGGATAAACTTCATATGGAAGCCAATTACCCTGATAGGGTTACACATATTATTCCTGCTGAAATCCATTATGTTGCTCCCTTAGTCAATTGTTTTCCAATTATGTTGACCTGTTCTCATATGGCTTAATGAATAAAAAAGCAGTTTACCACCTGCAGACCACTGAGGGAAGCACAAACTGCTCTACAGGCTAATCTTACTGATAAAATGAAAGCATTCAAATGAAGGATAACCAGTCTACAAGGAACAAAAAGAACTGACTGTATTGTCCATAAAAATGAACAGGTATTTTATCACATTCTGTATCTGCTCTTTTGATTGGTTTACTTTTACTGTGACTAAAATTTCCCCTGCACCTTAGCCTTAGGAGACCTGACTGTTCACAGACGGTACATAAAGAGATGGACGTGCAGCTTAATGCTGTGACATTAACTGGCAGGGCCCCAGGAGGATTTACAGTTCTCTTTCCCTCTCAAGGCTGAAGAAATAAAAGCCTTTTAGTCAGTTAGTGTTCTGACCTCACTCAGATGCTGTCCTTTCACACATTTTCTTCACTCTCATTCTCTGCAGGCAAGCCCATTAACCTGAAGGAAATAGCAGTTGGGGTTACACTGCTTAAAAGAAATGTCATGTTACGTGAACAATAATCAAACTACTGTCTCAACCTAATTACTGTTTCTTCCAAGTACCATCGCTTTTATCCGATTTTATTTCTCACAAAAAATCCTTGGAGAAACTTGTACCAAATCCTGCTATTGTTTGTTCATTGTTTCCCCAGCAACTGAAGAAGAATGGAAGATCTCTAATTGCTACAGAAAGGACATACTCCACAAGGATACAATGCTTTGTGAAAGATAAGTAGGGGATAGATATAGTATATAATTAATTATGTACTAACACAACAAGCTACAACAATGACATGTCTGTAATCTTGCATTTAAGATGTGAAGAGCGTTGTGATTCGTCATTAAACCATACGCACCTGCACATCACATTTCAGTTCTTACTTTTTTTTAATGCATGCATATTTCTGTATAGAGAAAACAGAGTTACAATAGATTATGGAGTACATGTTGCTATACCTATAATTACAGCGCACTGATCATTTCTGGTATTTTCAGACACTGGCCATTTCCATGGTGATGGTTTCCTCAGAGAGGCTTGAGTACTCTCTCTCTCCTCCCAAGATGCTTGATTACAATTTGTGAACAAATTGCTGTCGCTTTGTTCCCACGCAAGGTAATTACACAGAAAAGCCAGCTACCTATCGGGCAATATAAAAAGTAAGGAACCCAGTTGCTTAGTTATATAGATGGTGCATAACATCTCACGTAAATCAAAGGGAAAGTATGCCATTTTTATAGAAGAGGCATGAGGGAAAGAGGAAACAACCTGAAGGGCATGCCGATATCCTCAGCTGGTGCTCTTTACTGCTCAATTGAGTAGGGAGGGTAAAACCAGGATAATCAAAAAGAGAATTATGCAGTAATGAAATTCTTATTTCAAATGTTCACTGTACTGCAGTGAACCCTAATGTTTTATGCTATCACCATGCTTCACCAGTTCACCTAAAAATGAGACCTATTACCAATGGTTATATCCTGTTTAAAGACTCCTTAGTTCTATTTCCGTTTAGTTCTCTGCTTTGTGTTATAGTTTTATTGGATTTTTCTTCTTATCTGCTCTTATGTAACCAGCAAATGTGAATTGTTGGGTCCTACCCTCCCCTTCAGCACCTTCTGAGGGCTGACAAACAAAGCACTTAACCCCACTATCTCATAAAAGTCTGTAACATCATGTTCCGTGTTGTGGGCATGAACCATTTAAAGGTAATGCGGTATTTGGTGCAGTAATTTCACTTGTTCTCCATTTACAAGTAAATAAGTACACCAAGATTCTGTCACCACAAATTCAGTTTTGTAAGATGTCCTATTTTAGAATCCTGTTGCATTTCGAGACGCATTTATTTATTATCATTTATTATGATCAGTTAAATGCTATAAGAATGATCACAAATGTAAGAAACTGAAATGTTACCCTAATGAAACAAAGGCTACAAAGCTTTACAAATCTAGAATATCAAAGTCATGCACTTATCTATGTTGATATATTAATTTGTGACGTATCAGTACGCACCTGCAAATACAAAGCTGTTTTTACTTGCTTGTCTCCACTTAATTAGCCTGGGGCTGAGGTCTTCTTGTATAATTCATAATGGTAAGAAACATGTGTAACACTAAATGAAACTCTAAGTAAATACTGTCTGTATGTATGTAAAATCGAGGCTGTAGTACTTTTATCCTTAAGATCCCATTGAAATAGTTCGTCTTACTCCCAATGAGAACATCCTTTATATTTGGAACCATGAAATATTGTAGTACTTTTTCCAATCCTAGTATGTTGACATTCAGATCCCCTCCTCCTCCTGAGTGTGTCTCACCCTTCAGTCCTTTTACTGTATTTTTCTCCTCTTGCCCTCGGTCCATACTCGCACAGTAGCATACAAATCAGACCATCATGATGAAATGATCTATATCCAGCACACGTGTGACAGGATTCTCTCATCCCTGTGCATTTGGTTTGATTTTGTATGTTGGTTATGTGTGTTTGATGTGGTTGGCCAACAATGGGCTTGTTCTTTTTATATGCAACCCACTGCAGAATGCACACATCACAAAACCCAATTAAATACTTTTTAGTGCTTCTTTTTTTGCTTATGTTGGATATACAGTGAGTGTTTGATTTGTTGTCCACACATTGTATGTTTTAGTTATCACATGTGGCTGAAATAATTGCACAGCTGGTCCAAAGTGCAGGGTTATTGAAGCGTTGTGTAATACGGAATGGCAGTTTGATTAGATGTCAAAGCCTGTGTTATGTGTCGCTCTAAATTTCCCACATTCTTAGTCCTGGCTATTATTCTTAAGGTTAACACTGCCTGTCCTTTCCCTCTGATTTTGCTTAATACCCTATTAGCATACACAATCAATGCATTTTGAGCAAATAATTGGATTTAACCATCGGGGGTTTCACCTTAGGCAACATGAAACATGACTTCTATTTGTCTGCTCAACTTACCTTTATTTGCATTGTGATTGGATCCCTTGTCTGATAACCCATGACTCTGATACCTTTGGAAAGGTCGAGAAGGTTAATTACCTCCCAAGGCATTAGTACAAGCATGACTGGAGATGTGTGTGTGCATGTGTGTGAATGACAGATCACAATTACATCCGCAATCAAAATTCTCCAGAGCACTAGAACATCTTTGTGTATTTTGAAAAGCTGAGGGGTACAAGCATGATGCGTAATGGCTCAGTGGGGGGAGCAGGGTCATGTAAAGCCTGTGTTTAGGAGATACATTTAAGTCTCTGCTGCATCCACAAGGCAACAAAATGTGTCCTTGTCAGTGTATCATTAAGACGGCACAATTAAAAGTATCTGGGTTTAGAAAATCTTGTGTAGAGTTATCATAGATCCTCTTTCCTCCTTCCCCTGTGTGTCAAGTAAAGGTACAGGTTGACAAAGCAAAAAGAGAGGCAGGAGAAGGCAGCAGCCTAGCAGTGCTAAATAGAAAAGAAGCAGACATGACAAGTATGTCTGTAGGGTATGTCAGACATAAACAAATGGGTTTGAAGACTATTTAAAGAGGTTTGGTGAAAGGACCACATGGGAAATAGTGTACGCAAAACCTTCATGTGTTTGGTAGGCTTTATTTACCTGCTGATACTAATGAAAGGCCTTTCTCCAGAATTCTACATTCATGAAAATGTAACAAGTCAATTCTTTTTATTTTGAGAATATTGGACATGAATATTTTAGTTTTGCCCAATTACCTTCGTTCCTGAAAAGTTTGGAAAAGTTGAGAAACTAAAATCAGAGGGACCAGAATTCAAAGGAATGCCTCTGTACGCCTGCAACTAGGGCACTTTTTTTTAAATGGAGCTTTCATGAGGTCCTTCTTAACCAAAAGCAGAAGGAATTCTTTGCGACTTAAATTATAGGAACATTCGGCAGCAACTGCATGAACACTGTGTTTGTAAAAAACTAAATAAATTGCATCTCAAAAAGGAATCACTGTCACCCAGGATTTGTTAGATTGTCAGTCTGTTAGCAATCCTCCCACACAACCAAGGGATAGTTCAAAGCGTTTGTCTCAATAGCATCAGCATACTGTATATCAACAGACGAAGTAGAGCCTCAATGAATGTTTGTGTTGTGCCATTCAGACAGACAGATATCAGTGAAAACAACTCTGGCAGTAACTACATTTTGTGAAACGCAGATGTAACATAAATATCTTTGGTAAATTGAACAAATATTCAGTTCAAGCACAGTTTATGCCCTACGACTTTTCAGTGGCTTCTGTTGATCTTTCCTTAACCAAGTATTTTAGTTACCAGTTAATAGTGTCGTTGGTAGGTGCAGATTTTCTAAGAATGATCAGTTGAAAATTTGCGTTTTTAGCCATGTGTTTGAGGAATGTGTACTCCCTCTCTCTCAACCAAACTAGCTTTGTGAACACACACTACCTGCTCGATCGAAGGCAACAGTGATGATGGAAAGAACTTCAGGAATACTCATGGATAGAAAAGTAAATATTTGGACAGGAGAAGTGTGTAAACCCTAGCGGAAACAAGAACTTAAACTGAAGCCGTTATTTATCAGTTGTGGATCCGACCAACCTGTTCATAGCCGTCAGAAGTCTGCAGTCGATGACAGAATAAAATTGACATAAAATGGAAAGTCATTAATTATACACTCCTAAAGGTTTACAAAAATGTGTAGGGCAATTGGGCCAGCTGTTGACGCGCACATACGCACAAAAACCAAACACACAATCTCCTGCTAGAGATAATTAAATCCCCTACTTTGGTGGGAAAATTATTGCTTTACTTAATCTTCAGGGCTCTGGGATTTGAGTGAAGCAGTGCCTAGTGACTGTGAAATGAAGGATGTTTTAAAATAGAATGATGTCTTGGTTAAATCTGAGTCGACAGGCAGAGAGGAAGGTGGTAAGAGGGCAATCGCAAAAATCAATAGCTTCAGTGTTAGTCAGAGGAAGGTTGCACAAAGCATGTCTGTCAAACACTAGAATAGCCTAGGTGTGCACTATTATTTGAAGAGGGGAAAAAGCAAAGCCTGAACAGAGTATTTTACTGAAATCCCATCTCTCTCCAACTTTGATTTCAGATTCAAAACACTGTGGTTTCCGACATGTCAACACTCTCGTTCTTTGTCATCTCTGTGATTTGCTCCAGGACATCTTTCAGTAGCATTGCTCCCAATTAAAGGACTTTAGTCTCTCTCATCTGGGTGTCCCCCTTGATAGATGGGTCAGATAGGGAGCAACACCTGGCTCTGCACCAGCTCCCTTGGGGCAAAGAGGCTCACACATGGATTCACCGAAGTGAGAAGGTCTGTCGCCAAATATAATGCGGACACACCGATGCCTAAAGCATACGTGCTCGCCCCCCATAACTAAAAACACTCTCCAGCACACTACTGCATAAAGGGATAACAGAAGCCTTAGCAATAGTAGCTGTGCCAGTTATTTCCCCCCTGCCCTGTTTAACATTAACCCTAAACACATGCTTAGGTTTCAAGGTTTCAAGGTTTTATTGGTCATATTCACAGCATATACAACGTATATGTTGGCAATGAAAATCTTATATCCCATGCTCCTCCAACAACTCAACATACATGGTGCAAATAAGATAAATAAAATAGTGCAAAAAGAGAGAAGAATATTTACAATAACAACAATAAAGATTAAGGATGTGAAATGTATACATATGTGGAATACATTGAAAGTATTTAAATACTTTACACTGTTGAATGAGGAGGTATGGACAGATGCATATATTACGTATAATCGCTATACTTAAATAATTAGGAGACAACAGTTTGAAAGGCTTTTAAACATAATGTATTTTATATTCTCATTCTAATTCCTACAAGACATGACAATTCTAATTTGATTTGACAATGTTTGATAATTGCCCTCTTGCAATTTAGTTCTTGTCCTTAATAGTTCTTCTGAAATGCTTTCAAATGCAATGTTTTTCAGATTGATTGCCATTTTCTGTGCAATGCAGATCTCCAGGTGATTCCTTGCTTTTTAGACGAAGTGTCATTCTTTCCTACATTGTGTCCTTGAATCTTTGCTGCATTGTAAGAAAAATACTTTTTGGCTGCTTGCTTATCAATCGTGTTGTCTAATGTAATTACCAATGGGTGCTTAAAATCCTCCAGTCTCACTGACGTATTTGAGATGAATTACAGACGGGTGCTTTAAAGCCTCCAGTCCCGGTGATTTGCATGCGTTTGAGATTTGGGAGGAAATCAACAGCAGAAGAAAATCGACATCACACCTGCAGTGGTGGGGGATATTAAAAGAGCATCAACATGTATTGGGGAAAGAAAGCACCACAAATGCATCTGGTGCAGTTTTTTTTTTAAGTATGAAGGCATAGAGAAAATGAAGTGAGGAAGGATATTCAAACCACTGAGCTACCTTCTCTGGATTTTATTCACAGCATGTCTATTAAATGGATTGAAAAAATCAGAGCATAACGATGGACAAGCTTCAAAAGTATCCCAATAGTATCCCTACAAAGCTACTCACAGGGCATTAAACAGATGTGTTTGATGCTGCAACACATACAGTACATCGAGCTTCACTAGGCGCCCCTCAGTGATTTCTCTCTGGTACGTTGTGTAGTGGTGATCTCTGCGGTTGTCCTTTTGGCCCTGCATGATATACCCACTGCTAGAAATTGATGACAGAAAGAAGGAGTAAGGACGCTCAGTAAATTAGCTCTAATGGGGGTTTGATTCCTGCAGAGGCTAATGTGTATTTCAGTAGCCATGTGTCTTTTTCAAAGTAACCTAAGGCAAAACCTGCATGGACGGTTCACTTAGTATAAATTGGTATTGATTAAAGTAACAAATAAAAGAAAAAACTTCCAATTAAAAGTGTGGTAAGAAATAGCTCCAACGTTTTTTAAGACTCGACAAGTAAAACAGGATTTTCTCAATTTTATAAACCCATTTAAAAACAATAGCCTGAAGTGGCCCATTCAATTTTTTACATTTTATAAATGTATGATGTACACAAACATTATAATGTATAAAAATAAATCATAACACACACTAATGACAGAAGGATTTTTTTTATATATATACTCACTTTTCACAACACGCTATTGTTTAAATGCATATCATTGATGAAGTAAATTATAAAACCACATTTGAAGCTTTCCGGTCCACTTTTTGACTTGGCACAGTGTCTTTCCATGGGTGTTCTGAACATTATGTATGCCGTTCAATTACCAATGTTTTTTTGTCTTGGATTTAATGAAGAAAAAAAAAGATTTTTATTTGATTGCAAACTATAGCAGAGTTGTTACAGGTTAAGAGTGACCTTTGTTTGAATTTGTAATAAAATATTCTGGAAATGTGCAAGTTTTACTGATGCTTATGAAATAGTTTGGATGATTACATTGCCCCTGTGGTTTTGCAGAATGCAATGCTGAATTGGCTAAATACTGATGCTGCAGGACTGATATGAAAGCAACCCACGCAGAAAAACCTCAGTTCCTAAGCAAGGATTTATGCCACCAGAGAAATACATTTGGTGCCAATTCCTGTTTTCCAGAATATTGGCTTTGCCTGAAAGCTTTTCCAGTGGTGGATTGTTCCAACGAAATGCTGACAGTTTCTAAATATAAACTGCAAACTGTACATAACACTAAATCTGAAACAGGTCTTGAAGTTTGATTTAAATGTGTGAAAAGATGAATATAACACGTGGAGTACTACTGACTTCTAAAAGTCAGGATGTGTCGCTCCCTGTGGCATCAATTTTGACCATTTATAAAGTCTGTCACTCTTGCAGTAAATGTCCAAACATTAAGGGAAGTGCAGTAAATTGCTGGAGTAACTCTTACTTTCAATACTTTATACTCAGAAGCTATGATCAGTGATCGTTGTAGTCTGAACTAAGGAGTACGGAAGGATACAAGTAATCTTTGTAAGATTTTCTGCAGCAGTTATCCTCTCAGACTTATCAGTCCATCATTTAGACACAAAGCAAGAGATGGAGTCGGCTGTCTTGCAAACCAATTTTTCTAAATGTAGTGTTATTATATTTAACTACAGCATCGTTCGAATATCTACTCGAATGTGTTCAAGGCAGTATTTGCAGTGAAATCCTCCAAATTAAATGACAAAATCTATACACTTCAACATCTTCATCACGGAGACTTTGTTGTTCTGTAACAATGTCAATGTCAGTAGCTTTGGGGCACTTACTAAGACACCTCATTCTCTCTTTTTTCTTGGAAGCAAATAGCAAAACATTTACTTGAATGTATTCAAATCTAGGGAACATCATTGGATTTAGGGTACTTATTAAGTGCCCACTTGGGTGATTGCATGGCCTGTGGCATTGCTGCTGGCAGCTTTCTTAAGAACCTCTCATCCAAACAACTTCAGACTCAACAACGCACTTCCTTCGGTCCTTAGCAATGCACCAACCAAGCATGTTGTCAATCTGATGAAGGGTCGTAAAAACATTGTGTGCACACGTATACATAAATGGAAATCATTAAATCTGCATTCTCAAAATATAGGAAAGTGAATCGCTTTATTTTAAAGTAGCCACTGTGGTTGTAGAGTGGATTTTTAAAGCTGATTGCTCCGACGTTCTACACTGCCTTCAACAAGTAGGTGTGTTTGCCATAGAGTGCTGGATTCATTAGAAAACTACAGCTAAGAATTAAATTAATTAAGCTTCCGAATACGTTACGACTCGCCGTTGAAAAAGCCTATTATATTGGATTAAAAAACCTGTCCTGTTTTGGATGTAAAGTGAAGCGCTTTGTTGCACTCAGTGTGTGAATGTATACCACTACATTTATCTAGAGTAAAGGCTGATCCTTTATTATTCACCATCCATTAGTTATTTTACTGTCAACGGGGAAAGGCTTAAAAACTTTAACTGAATACTTGAACAACAAGGCTTCAAAAGCAGACGGTAGACTTTAAATTTAGCAATGCTTTTCCGCTCTATCAAAGGTGCAGCTGAAGGTGAGAGATGAGAAGAAATATGGGCATAAATAGTTAAAATATGTGGTTTTCAAAACTGAGATTGGAGATTTCAAGGGCAACATTCATTTGAGTCCAGATAATAAAACCATGGTTAATGCACAACAAAAACAGTAGTTCGAGTGAGTGTAAAAGACACACTTCATTTCCTTTTAAAGGATACAGAGGTTAACCTTTTATTTTAATGGGAGAAAATAACAAACAAGTCTTTATAACCTTTCATAGTTTAATCACCCAAACAAAACTCTCCACTGGTGGTCATTGTTTAAAAAAAAAAAACAGATCACAAGGAATCATACAGTGCTGTGGAAACATTGTAGGCAGCCATAAAAGTAATGGGGAAACATGAAGCATTATATTGTTTCACAAGGCAAAGATCATTTCAACGTGCTTGACTCATCTCTGCATCGCAGTTAAACCACCTCTGTCATGAGGGCCAGCTTTTGTTGACGATTGCCCAGAGCTTCAGGATGTACTTAAAGAGGAAATGTGTGTTCTCAACTCAAATCTGTTTATTCTCTCTGGGGTCTGGAGAGTGATAGTCGTGCAGAGTGAGCCATTTCTGCTGCTGCAACCTGCGGTTTCTTATGAAGAGCTATTTACTCATCCTTGGCATCCCTCACATTGAGCTCCTGGAAAGTGGAAAGTGTATCAGCAGTATACAGGAAATGGCTTTCAAAAGCCACTGAAATGTATACTCTCTGTTCTTTATTTATTTCTAAGGATAAATGGCCATCAATCACATGATATTTATCTGGAGTCTCTAAAATAAACCACTTTTGTTTTACCTTTAACAAGCCTTAACACAAATTATTTAACCTTATCTTACAGAAATAATACACACTGTCCTCAAGTTTAACTTAACTTCCCCAAAGTTTACCCATCCTCAAGGTATTATTGATGTGGTGCTAATAAAAACAGGGGAAGTTTAGACTCGAAGCGGAGGGGATTAAAACAAGACTGTTAATAAACGAATTTGTACTAATTATTCATTTTGCTTTGTGATTGTCAACAACGTGAAGGGGAGGAAAGCTTCATTGTTTTAGTGATTATTTGAAAAGATAACGTTGACTCAAAGCACAACATTGTTTTAATGATGCCACATCTTTGCTATACCTGAGTTGTCTCTGGGACATAAACCCTGGTTTCTTTTATCAAAGCTATGCGCTTTATAAACCCATTACACATGTTGGATTAGAAAAGGACAATCAACACAGTAAAACATTTCCTACCAAATAAATGTGGGAGTCAGTTCTATGTACAGGTATTTTTAGGTGAACACAAAACTATGACAAGGTGTTTTGTGTATTGTTCCTGCTGTCTTTTACAACAGGGATGTTATTTAAACTTGAACATATTTCATCCACTTTTTAGAAAATGTTTTTGAAATGTATGAACCAGGGTATTCAGAGTGGCAGTCTCAGTCTTAGTACATCTCCAGGTAGGACAAAGACGGATCAATTTTAATTACCCGGTGGCTTTTCAGAGAACCTGAGACTAATGAGGATTTGAACACCTCGGAAGACCACCCTTACCTCAGAGATCCCGGAGAGCCATGGACGCAAAATAAAGCAAGACTCCCACACAAAAAACGAGGGATTATAAATCATGTGACTTGAATAATCATGTTGACAGGGTAACTGCCTTCTCAAAAAACGGATTATAAACATGGAGCAGTGTAACTTCCTGAAATTGGTGCCTGATTATTTTCTTAAGCAAAGGGCAGGATGTGGATGGCACTGTGTTTCTGTGGAGACAAGAGACAAACTCTGGGTTAGCTCCCAAGTTTAGATTTCAGGTAACAATCACTCACACACCTCTGTGACGGAGAGCAGCCCAACACTTTGTTAAGCTTTCAACAACTGTGTTAGAGTGTTTGTGAGGCAGAGATGGAAACAAGAAAGAGGGATAAGGCAGGATGAGGAGAGAGGGGAGGCTGCAAAGGGACACTGCCAGCTCGATTTTGGAATAGCACAGGCAGAGATGGTGCTTATGTGCTTTCTTACCGCAGAGACAGCCTGCCGCACATTCTATTAAGTCTCCTCCTACCTTGATAAGAAAACCATCTGTTTGAGTTCATGCTACTTTACTTACAAGAGCACTCTCTTCATAAATGGCCATCAGCAAATACTTTGTGTGAAAACGTATTGCCCTCCAATTCAGCATTGACATATCTGACGTCACAACCTCAAAAAGCTCAAAATGTGCTGCAGCAGCTAAATAAGTAGCGAAATGAACTCTTGTCAACAAGCACAGCATTAACGCTGTGGGGGTTTTACCCACTATGCAATAGGCTGTAACAAGTAAAACTACACTGCACTACTAATGAGAGGAATAAGGCAGGACCTTATGTCAAAATCCCCTTGGTGCAACAGTCTTGCTGTGCTTCCTTTCACTACAAAATGCTTTTATCTAGTGCAAAAACACTCCTGTCATGATAAAAAAGGGTTTATGCAGTCAGGAGCCAGCTGAAACAAAAACTGAATGCATCATTTTAAGTGAGGGAAGTACTACTGTTTGCCGCAATGATTTCCCTTATATGGGAGAAGAATTAGCTTCAGGGCTATTTTTAGAATCAATATTACTGTCTGATTTCTGACCCATCAACCACACAGTTTATGTTCTGCAGTGTTAAGGAGATTATTTAAATGTGCTCCACATTCTCCTGAATCTCTTCCTTTTTGTTTTGTGTTCAGGCAAAGAGAAAAGAACCAGCAGAGAGTAATTGATGTATAGTTTACCTTAATCGACTATTGATTAACATGTATGATTTACTGCCGCAGAATGCTTAGAGGAATGACTAATATGCCCCATTTAATTCAATCAGTGTCAATTTTCTACCTACTTGTGAGTATGTGTGTTCCTAAATCAGTTAGATTGGATTAACTAATGCAGTTATTGACCCTCAAAGGGAAGAGTCTTTTGTTATAATGATATAAGGTAATAATTATGAATGAACTTGATACAAAAAGACAGGGGAGAAAAAGGGATAGCTGCAACAAGGAGATGTCTCTATGTGGGCTTCCCTGAGTTTCAGGGAACGCTGTTATCCCGCCGAAAAACAGCCATTTAATAAAGAGGGTATCAGAGAAAGAAACGGGGACATGAAGCCTTAAATTGCTTTTAATTAGGAAAGCCTGACTTTGCAAAGACGAAGCAGAGGTTTCTTTTTCCTTCAAAGACTAAGATGGTATTTGTTGAGCATGCATTATACAAAATGCTTACCGTAGGCTTTACTTCCTGTAGATTGAAAGGCAACACAGAACAATGATGGATTCGTAAAAAAAACACATAACCCTTTTCTGTCCAATCCATACAAACAACTGTCCCAGTACCACAAAACGCAGTGACATTTCAGTACAATCTCTGGTGTAAATGGAAGTCCTGCCAATATACACACACACACACACACGGAATGAGTCTGGCCTGGAGACTCTATAAACATGTCAGGAGACATTTAACAGCAATACAACTATTATTAAGAACATACTGCATCAACGAGAGAGAGAGAGGAGAGAGAGAGAGGGAGAGAGAGAGAGATTTTTGTGTTTGAATAATAATGGGTGGGCTGAGAATATGAAGTATGTCAATCCCACTAATGAAGACCGGAGTGGAGGTGTCCACTTCATGTGTCGTTCATATATAGTATCCCATCCAAACTGTCACTTGTGAAACATTGGAGTTCACATAAGCCTGCAGCTGAGAATTCAACATGTTGTTCAGGTTGAACTACAATATTTTGACATTTTCAAGTAACAGGCATTAGAAGCTGTTTCGAATTACGTTATTGATCCCAATTTGGGAATTAAAAAAATAAATAATAGATTTCAATATAGCTGGCTTTATAGCTGCCTTTTATATGGTGTCTTTTTTCACTGCAATGTTATGCTTTTATTCATAAGATGAATGATGAATTGTGTTCACCATATGTTTCAATCGTGTATGATTCAAAATGACTAAAAATGAGGACTCTTTTGGGGTCAGCTGACTTTTCTTCTTAATGCAAATCAAGAAGGCGTTGCTCTTGGAATAATCTACACTAAACTGTCTTGTCTTTCTTATCTTAGATGCACTTCTCTGAGACAAGAACCAACTAGAAAAGTGTTATTTTAATTTGCTTGAAGGAGAGGCTAAATGTACGGCTAAGTGTCTTGTTTATAGTTTAGCCCCCTGTTGCAGTGGCACTGTGTTCAATGCGTTTCCAAGTGCGCACGACCAGTCTGCAGCAGCGCTCCGCAGACCTTTTGCCAGGCATCTGGCTGCTCTGCGTTAATTCCTGGAGGTGCAGCTTTTCGCGCTATCATCCACCAACAGGTGGCTAAGTCGACTGGGAAAGAAAATCCGCGGGAAAAAAAACCCTGCGGAAAACTGGACTCGTTTCTGAACCTGGTGTAATTCACCGAGCAAACTTCGTTGTCGCTTGTTTTTCGTCTCCAGGATGTGTTGCGCGTCGAGCTGAATGCGGTGAGCGCCGGTCTGCGTTTTTTCCCCACACAAGACCGAATGGAAGTCGTGATGTAAACTGATTAAATCTGGATGTACAGTGGGGATACTGTCAATTCTCCAAAATGATGTGGAAGGCAGCAGACTACACTTAAAACTAAATAAAGACGGACTGGCATCATCTGGCACTGACGCTTAAACCAGCAGGGTCTTTCTGCAAATCCATACTGCAGGGGGAAAGCACATTCAAGAAGTTGAGGCGAATGATTTTTTTCTAAAAAGGAACAGCATTGATCTCCATGAGCGCAGTCCAAATGCCCAACATCTCAAAGGTTAGTTATTTGCTACTTGAATGCTAGTCTTTGCTATAAATGGCTTTAACGCCAGAAGCGTGTATAGACAGTAAATATTACACTGTTTTCCTTTACGGTCCTTCAGCTTTTAACTGTTGAAAGGACCAAATATAGGTACGGACAAGAGTCTATTATTTTTACAACCAGTTTTCTTTTTTAATCCCTAGAATTTGTCTTGTACACATACAAAAATAAAAATGTCACAATCTCAACCGTGAGTGTGGGCAGGCACCAAATGGCACAGCCTGCCAATTTAGACAGACCTGTTGTCGTTCATTAGTACGCTGACAATTTATTTGCTTTTATTCCACTGCCATTGTAAACACAGGACAGCCTTCTGCAAATTGGTTTCATTGTCCACTGCAAAGCTAAAGCACAAAAAAAATCAACTTTTAGAAGAGATTTTGTTCCACATATTCCCAACCTGCCACTACTTAAGTGGTGCTGCAGTGCTTGTGTAACCAAACCGATTTACTATTTCTAAATCACGTATTGATTTCTGTTCAAGTGTGATTACTAAGGAAAAGGCCCTCAGCACAGTAGGCTGAGTCAGTGTGTATGTGTGTGTTTCAATAATAGCAGACACAAATATCAGCAGACCATCTACAAATCCTATTGTTGTAATGGTGTTTGTGCTTGGTCGAGGCCTGACGTTATAGCTGCTGTAGTTTGAGTTTAAAGACCAGCACATACTTGGCTGAGGTGAAATACTATATGTTATGTCAATTTTTATCTTAAACTTCTGAACAAAAAGCACCAAAACATGATGGATACTTATTTCTTCACCTTGTACATCCATCAATGAAACAGTAACTCACATATCCCACATAAACTGTTAAGACCATGACTAGCAGTGGAAAATATACAAGACAATGTATCTTTTTAAAAAGAGTTAACTTAAATATCCAATAGATTAAAATCATGTTAATTTTATTTATTTCTTTGCTTCCAAAATGTTACTGAGAAGCAGTCAGTGTTTAAATACATGTTTATACTCCTGTATTTCTTCAAGTTCTACTTTTACAGAGTCTTCCTTCCTGTTGTGCATGCTTACTTTCAATCTGCCTGCATGATGTTTACTCTCTACCATCGCAAGATTGCCGTTATTCAGTGACCTCACTGTGCCGGTGCCGTCAGTGTAGTGGTATTTTTGATTCAAAGGAAGATTTGTCCACAAAGTTCATTATCAAACTAAGGCCTAAGATCGCAATGAGGCGTGAAATCCAGCTACTAAAAGGTCTCCCTGTAGAAAGAAAGTTCTCAGTGGAGCAAATGTTTCTTGCAGAAGATGATTTTTAAAGGTTATTTTCCTTCATTGAGGGATGAAACTGTAGATCATTTTCGCTTCAGTAAAATGGCACCTTGAGTGTAACAGCAGGTGACGTAATGCTAAAAAGTTTACACCAATTTAGTTTTATTTAGGCTATGGGAACATTGTGGTTGCTAGTTCAAAACCTGAACAATGACATTATTGCTTGCCACCTGCCTCAGAAAATTACTGCTCAAACTTCAAGGTCAAATAGTTTAAACGGGAAACTGATCATTTTCCCCCAAGTTACGGAATAGTGTAGTTCAACTTTTGGGCCGTTTTTGTCTTTCTTGCTGCCAGGAAGATTAGATGATTGAGTGATACCTCTTGCATGTCTTTATGGTATATATGGTTCTTCCCAAAGGTATCAAATCTCCCTAAAAGCATCTATCAAGCTTTTTAGTTCGTTCCTGCTGAGGTCTTATCGTCACTGTGAGGTTTCTGAGCAACTAACAGACATTTAAGGCAGGTACTACACAAGCGACAAAACAATGAAGTAACTTTTGTAAACCACAGTATGGTTTTACTCAAAATTGCAAGAACATTTATTTATGCAGTTTAGAGTTGCTGTAAGGGCAGATTTTCATATCTTTTGACCAAACCGGGCTGGCCAAATGTCTCTGTTGTTTGCCCTTTGTGCTAAGCTACCTCTAGCTAGTTTCTATCTGTACAGTTATCACAGTGGCATTGATAAGCTCTCAGAAAGTAAGTGAATAAGTGTGCTTTCAAAACTGTAAAGCTATTTCCTCTAAAAAAAGACAGAGCTTTGGACACAATTACACATATTTATAAAACAAACGGCTATTTTTCTTCTTGTGCTTATAATTAATTGGGCTGTGAGTCTGTTAATCCTCAACATATGTATTAAATAGAGACAGAGCCAGATTAAGTTGTCCTTAGATAGTAAAGAGAGAGGAGGCTTCATGCACTTTAGGTAACAATAACTTTATGTCTATTTTATTTACATCCTCTCCATCTCCTGCACCCCTTGTTTTCTTTTCCTATAAGTCCCCTGTTGTTTTATATTCTCTAAAGATTACAAACGGCCAATCCCTTGTGTTTGTATTCACTTTTTGTACTTCTGTTCAGTGTTTATACATATACATAGATTAGAATTAGCTCGTTATAAGGGTTATAAGTCAACTTTTGATATCTGTTGTTGTACAATTTCCTCATCTTCTGTATGTATTCAGTATTTTATAAGACAATGTATATGTAGATCTCAAGACAGCCAGTGCCAAACATATTGACCTTTTCCTTGTTGGAAGACAGTCACTCCACAGTGTCACTGCGAAGGATTATTTTTGTGAAGCTGCACAGTGCTAGAAGCGATATTTTGCTGTCACCAGGCAACCAGCTGATGTCGATCATTTTGCAAGCATTGCTAATGAAATTAACTAAAGCCATTAGTAAGTCAAGAATAAGAGGTCTTCAGCTGCGACACTTCAAGCCTGCTGTTGTGTATCATGATGTGTATCAGCGAAACAGTAACCGCTGCAAACATTTCCTCCATTTTCAACATTGAGTTTAGGTTTACCTGATGTAAAAACAGATACAAAAATGCAGTAACATGACTTTTATTTATCTCCTACTGCAAAAAGAAAGCATAATGGGTAAAATATTTGGTGACATTTAGTTTTCGGGAAATGATCTCAGTTAAAATCATTTTGGTCGATTTATATTCAATTTACAGAGTTTGAGAATGCGTTAAATGCTCTAGACTTCAATACAGTTGCAGTCATTCTTTGAAATGGTAGGTAAATACAGCAGGTGATGCTTTGATGGGTAGATTTGCCAGAAATGACATGCTTCCACTCTATCTGTCTTTATTATACTCTGACCTCTATCCCTGAATTCCTCTTCCTCTCATTTTCATCTTTTCTTTCTCAGTTAAAGCTAACAAGTGTCTTCTTTCTCCAACATGTTTGTTTCTGCCCCCTCTAGTGTGAACTCCCCCGGCTTGGCAGCAGCTGTAGCAGAGTTTGCCGAGTGCTGGTAGGCTGAACCCCAGGGAGATGTCACAGCTGTACTACCGGCGGACTGACAGCTCCTCCTACCGGGACCGCATCCCGCTGAGAATAGTGCGGGCCGAGTCGGAGCTGTCGCCATTGGAGAAAGCCTACCTCGGAGCTGTGGAGAAGGGGGACTACGCTAGTGTCAAACAGGCGCTGGAGGTATGTGTGTGTATGCATTTGTATGTGTGTATTTGTATTTATACGTGCATTGAGTATTGGACAGGTTGATTAGTAAATGCATGAATGAATACAGCAGCTGAAACCCTTCATTGGGGATGGCTGAATAGGTAAAAAAGTAAAGCTCAAATCTAATAACATCTATTTAGAAACTATTTGAACATTTCTAAGCAGCATTTTATCGTCTTCAGATTATCCTCTTCTCAGCTCCAACAACATCTGGGGCTTTACTTACCTTGACAAGTGTCACAACTTAAATAGACAGATAATATTGCTAGAAACCACCTGTTCATTTGGCCCCCGGTTTACAAAATATTGCAAAAACAAACAGGGGGCTTGGCATGCAGATAACGACAGATGCAGTGAGGTAAGAAAGGAGAAGAAACACATAAACTATTCAGTTATTTACTAGAAAGCAATTCCTAATCTAAAACCAGCATTATTGTTCTCAAAGCTTTAACATTTAAGGCCTTTATCTTAATATGTTGCTGCCATGATCAGGTATGACGTCCACAACTACTATTGAAAAGAGTACACCTTGATTTAGCATTGCACTCGAGTGAAATAAATTGGTTCTTTTATTACACAGACTGTTTTCCCTTGTCAAAACCTGGTGCATACATTACCCACAGTACAACTCAACTAGCGACAGTTCAATCAGATATTCGCATATGTTATGCTAGTAGCGACAAAATATAGCCTTGAGCTTTTTGCCTCAAGCGGAGATAAGGGCTGCCTAGAGAAGTCTGATAATCTCACTTCTTTCTGTCCAGATTTTTTCCAGATTTGTTTTCATTTTAAAATGTAGGCTAATCTTTAGCCCCACACAACATTACTCGAGGAAATGGATCTTTTTTCCTGCAGCTGTTAGAGCCAAACTCTGTGGAATTTGAGTTGTTCTGTAAGGACAGGTGTCAGGCTTTAACATTTCCATAAAATCAACAGGTTTTCCATGTCAAACACTATTTTCTCTTTGAATCAAGAAAGATCAATGATATTGACATGATCAAACACTGTCTTTCTTCCAGGAGGCAGAGATCTACTTCAAGATCAATATCAATTGCATCGACCCTCTCGGCCGAACGGCTCTGCTGATTGCCATTGAGAACGAGAACCTGGAAATCATTGAACTCTTACTGAGCTTCAACGTCTATGTCGGTGATGCTTTGCTGCACGCCATCCGCAAGGAAGTGGTGGGAGCTGTGGAGCTGCTGCTTAATCACAAGAAGCCCAGCGGTGGCATGCAGGTAAGGAGGATAGAAGGAGTTGAAGTTAAGACTGTATTATGTGTCAGAGAGTGAGCTTTAAGGATACTAGAAAAGGATCATTGTTGACATTACTTTGCTCCTGAAACATGTTTCTTCAAGTTTCTCCTGCAACCAGTCCATGTTCTGCTATTTATTATCTAAGATCACACTCTAATATTCGTTGGACCGCCTTTAGCTTTGATTACAGCACGCATTCGCTGTGGCATCGTTGCCACAAGCTTCTGCAATGTCACAACATTTATTTCTGTCTTGCATTAATTTTTTGCCAAGATCTTGTATTGATGACAGGAGATTCGAACCACTGCGCAAAGTCTTCTCCAGCACATCCCAAAGATTCTCAATCGGGTTCAGGTTTGGACTCTGTGGGGGCCAATCCATGTGTGAACATGATGTCTCATGCTCCCTGAACCACTCTTTCACAATTTGAGCCCGATGGATCCTGGCATTGTCATCTTGGAACATGCCTGTGCCATCAGGAGAGAAAAAATCCATTGATGGAATAACCTGGTCATTCAGTATACTCAGGTAGTCAGCTGACCTCATTCTTTGGGCACATAACGTTGCTGAACCTAGACCAGACCAACTGCAGCAACCCCAGATCATAGCATTGCCCCCCACAGGCTTGTGACCTTTGTTTTGGCTGGGCAGTGTATGAAAGACTATGGTATTTTAGACAAATGCAATGTGCAACTAACACCTTACGTATTGTTTACCTCCAAACCCCACTGTGCTTCCAATCCTGGAAAACCGAACAATGAGGTGAAAATGCACAGGGTCTAGTAGCCAGTAATGTAATAAATGCCAACAACATATTTCTGTTTTAAATGTAGTACATTTTATTATATGAAGAATATAACATGATGATGTTTTGAGCAGTAAACTGTAGTTTTACATTATTCTCACTGTGTAGGTTACAAGCTGCATGCAGTTGCCTGAAGCTTTTTATATAATCTCAAAAAATTGACCCATTTTGTTTTACAACAACAACAAAAGCTGAAACTTGAAAAGAATGCCTTCACAAGACTTGTTCTGTCTTCTGGAAATGTAACAGGTCTTACAGGATGAGATTTAATTAGAGCATCCACTAAGAGAAAATGTGATGTATATACAGTATATTCCAAGGCAACATAATATTACTTCTTTTATTTCGTAAGGGCTGATTCGCTGGAGAACGCTGCAGTTCAACCCATGCACCTACTCTTTGAGAAGTGCCTGATTAGAGCTTTAATTGCTGTTATCAAAAACAAAAAACAGACTAATTAATTTCAGATTGATGCCCCTCTGCACTGATTGCTTTCCACTCAAGGAGGGTTTCTCTTTGTTGTGTTTTTAATGGTTCCTGCCACACAAGAACTGTACTGACTAGAAAACACACATACATGAATTCACATGATCTATTCCTCTCTCCTAGAAGTAATGCACCATGAACCACAAAGGAACAGCTGTTTATGGCTTCATTGATCAACTGAAGGGTGGACGTTATTTCTGTGCCTTTTAGAAGATGTGCATTTGTCTTTGATAGAATAAATTGAAACTGTGGAAAAGGGGGAAAATGAAAGGAAAATGAACAATATATACGGGAACAAAAGAGAGCTCAAACACAAGAGATAGCTCTGTCGTGTTTGTTAAATGGATGTGGGGCGAATGAGATATAGAGGCCAAAAATATCCCGTCCGAACCCCTCAGCTGTGACATCAATAAGCAGCCACATTTCCCCTTTTTCCCTTAATGTCTTTGTGTGATAGTACGTCTTCCCATTACATGAGTAGGTTGTGAAAATAGATCAGTGTTGTGCTACCAAATTTCCCCAAGAGAAGCTAATTGGTTATATCAAATGGCAGACTGGGAAACATGTATTCCTATCAGTGTCTTTTCTGAAGTTTCATTAATAAGGAGATTCATTTTGTGCTCTGCTGGAATTGTTGAATTTGTATTTTGCAGGCTGTCTGAATGATGTGTTATTATCTCAGAAGTGTTGTGGCTTGTTGTCGCATAGGATGGCAGCATTATGAACAGTATCATGTATTTCTTCAGAGTGGAGATATGCATCTCTCAAAGGCACAAACACTAGAGCTCATATTGCCTCAATTATACGGAGCTTCAGGTGTTTTGTTGGTTTTTATTTTTTTTGTAGTCACATACAAGACGTACATGTAGACATTAAGCTAGCAACATTACGAAATCCCTCTTTCCTCCATATAACACAGAAAGCATGTCATCCTGTTTGAATCCACGTAGATTTGAGCTTATTTTCCACGGTGTCATGAAAAATAGAAATGCTCGGTGTCCCATTTTATACCAGCTTTCTCTAAACAGCGTTTGTGATTTTGTGGGATGACAGGAGTCAGCAGGGATTCTCAAAAAAGCAGCACAACGGAAATAAAAATCATACTGTGTGTTGCAGCAGATGCTAATTTTGATCACTGTGCTGTCGGTGGATGCCTCATTTTAGTATGAGTTACAAATATGCATTACAAGAACAAGAGGGTTATTATTGTGCTTGTTTTCTCCGCTAATATCATTACTTCACATCTAGCAGCCTGCACTCCTCCTGATCCGCGCTTGGGCACAGTCCAAGGCGGTTTGATGTAGCTTTTTTGATGTCCATCCTCCTCCCACATAGAGAACAAAGTAAATGGCTTATTAGATCACCCTCCTCTGCTAAGAATGACGACTCTCAGTCAGACATGGCTCTGTGCCACTCTTGGGAGTCGCTGCTGCCCTGTGTCTACTCTGAGAGAGTATCCGCATGACAGGAAATAGTTTTAGTCGCAATATAGATATTGAAAAGTTTTGGAGAGAATCCCTGGATAACAATTACTATGTTTAAAGAATGCCACTGAGCTTCACTGATAATATGTCTATTCATAAAAGACTACTCTTTTAAGTGGACGATTTCTTAAGAACCCTACAGTACAGTTCAGATCTTGTATTAAATGTGACTTGTGCATTTAGATCTAATGTCTATGTCTTTAGTCATTGGTGAGAAACAAATCAGCCAACAAGAAAAGTAATCTTTTTTTTTTTTAAGTAAGTCACTTTGTTTCACAAATTGATTAGTATGAAATATGTCACAGATCTCTATGTCTATATTGGAAGAATATTAATGATTATTGATATCTCTTAATTGTACCTCCAGCACCACATTAAGGTTAACATTTGTACACATTTTTAGTCAATGTCTCAATTATTATATTGATTTACAATTCATTTCATACTACAATCTGAGCATGCTATCAAACTGAACTAAGATGCTGAACTCCATAGTAAAAATGATACCCTGCTAGGTTTGCATTTGTTTCGCAAGCAATTAAGCATGCTGGTTTTACTCATTAATGCTACAGCACCACATAGAAGCACCAAATGTGCACTTTTAGTTATTTCAATGTATAACAGTGCCCTCATGAGGTGAATGAAGAATGGGATAAGTTAAAGCCATGCTATACAGTATGTATTAATTGTGACTATACATATTTTATGTGAAATATTTCCCTATAAATACATAAAGAATCAGCCACTGTCTAATTTTGCAGTACAGTCTATTTAGAAACTGAGTGCCGTAGATCTCCTTTTACTTGGCACTCACAAGCTGAGTATTCCCCTTGGGTCTCTTGACACTCCACTTGTTGGCCTGTCAAATAATTTTACTCTCACTTGTGTCTTCTCATGTAGAAGGTTGTCAAAAGAACTATTACTCTCTCATGTCTTCAACAATAGTCTTAGTGAAGCTTTCCCACAAGAACAAGAGCCCCTTATTCATATCTGTTTGAGGTCTAAAGGTCCTAATAGCATGGTTATCCTCCAACAATTCTCTGACTATCCCGTCTCCCTCCACTATGTTTCCCTCATCACTGAATCAGATAATAAGGCCTTCAATTAAAAAAAGTGAAAACAGCTTACTCCTCTGCAGCCTGCAGCCGGGTTTTCCCTCTGAATGACATGGGAATAGCTAAAGGGGCTTAGCTGGAGTGGGAGATAAGAGGGATAGGCAGACTGGATTTCTGTCTAACTATAATGATTCCCTGTGAAATGTGTGAAATACTGATGCCTTTTACCACGCTGTGGACTACACCCTTTACAGCGGTCATGATATGGATGACATTTTCTCTGCAACTTTGACGAATGGGCATGTTTTTTTTATGGTATTTAAACTCCTTTTGCAGCAGTGGCCCAAAGCTTCTCTTCTTTTGGCCTCGCTTATTCCATTTAACTTTACAGTAAAGACCTTTGATCTGTTCTCTGAGAAGAGGATCTCAACTCTCCGGCTCTGCTGTTTTAAGCAAATAAATAGCTTCCACTGCGTTGAACATGTCTGTTAAACCTGGCAGAAGGAAAAGAGACTCAGATGTTTATACATTTCTAAAAGGTAACAAAAGGCCCAGGCCAAATGTGTTGCTTCAAGAGCTTTGTTCCATGTGTGATTGAAGTTTTGACTCTCTCCTCTGAAAGGTGCCTCCTATCTTATTGGACAAGCAGTTCTCTGACTTCACCCCTGACATCACTCCCATCATCCTCGCTGCACACACAAACAACTATGAAATTATTAAGCTTTTGGTGCAGAAAGGCGTGTCAATGCCGCAGCCACATGAGGTGGGTAAATCATGTATTTGTTCTGCAGTTCTTACACTGTATTATGTAGGATTATAAAAGTGTTATTTATGTTAATTATTATGATCTATTTAGATGATACAGAAGATACTTTATGAGCTTTTACTATTATGAATAAGGTGCTTAGTATACAGTTCAGTTTACGGACCATGAAGTATTGACTTAGGATCCTATTTAAGATGTAATCAAATAATAGACCGTGACTGAATGACAGTTGTTAATGGGTCCTCTTTTCAAGCATGTGTGTCTTTGAGATTGTGCTCTATTAAGAATCAAAAACAACAAAATGCTTTTTTCCTTATCTATGATTGAACATCATTTACGAGGTCAAAAACTTGTCAAAGTCTAAATGACCCACCCAGACCTGACAGTGATTAGTACTTACATAATAGAGCCTTTACTGCAGGACCAAAACATGCACGAAAATGAGCTCTCCATCGCTAAACACCGTGAAGCCTCATTAAAATGTGTTTATGCTCTGTTTGATGTTGCAGGTGCGCTGTAACTGTGTGGAGTGTGTTTCTAGTTCAGACGTGGACAGCCTGCGGCACTCGCGCTCCCGCCTCAACATCTACAAAGCGCTGTCAAGCCCCTCGCTAATTGCGCTCTCGAGCGAGGACCCCTTCCTCACTGCATTCAGGCTCAGCTGGGAGCTGCAGGAGCTCAGCAAGGTCAGGAACGTACTTTAACAGGATTTGATTAGCTGGGTCTTGCATTGATTAACCTCTCTCTGCCCTTTCATGATACCGTGATGTAACCTTCCACCAACTGTCAATTTATCAGCCCATTTTATCTTTATTGCTCTTGGTAATTATAGTTTCATGACATATAGTAAAGGTTTAGCTATGAAAATCCAGAGGAATAATATAAAATTCTGGATTGCTGCCTGGTAATATTTCCACACGAAAAAGCTGATTTTGTTTATTTTAAAAGAGGTATAGCAAATGAAAATGTCAGATTCCTTTTTTGACATAAAATACCCAGAGGAGGTTTTGATTCAACAAAAGTTGCTACCTGAGATTTCTCATAATATATTGACTTAAATTTCAGCTTCAAGTTTCTTGCAGGAATATTGATGTTGAGCGGTATCTGTATTCTGCATACACCTTTCTTCTAAGGTGGAGAACGAGTTTAAGTCAGAGTATGAGGAGCTGTCACAGCAGTGTAAGCAGTTTGCCAAAGATCTCTTGGACCAGACAAGAAGCTCCAGAGAGCTGGAGATGATCCTCAACTACAGAGATGACATCAACTTATTGGAGGAGGAGGGCAACAACGACCTGGCAAGACTCAAACTAGCTATCAAGTACCACCAAAAAGAGGTAAGCATGATTCCCTTAATGTGAGTAAAGGTATCCTGTTTTTGCTTGGAGCCTAATTTAAAGCTTTTTGGCTGGATGAGATAGCAAAGGCTGAATGAGTGAGTTACATCTGTAGTTGACGTGATGTACTTATCCTGTCTTTATATCATATATTATAATATATTATATTATTATTATTATTATTATATGAGAATTTAAACACAAAAAAAGCAATAGTCTTTGAAGGACAAAACATGTTAGGCAGAAAAAGTGTTATTCTTTGTTCTATACTTCGGAGTAATTGGAAAGGAAGCAGGGAATGTCATCCTCCTGCCTGTCAACAAAATGATCAAACACAAACAGTCGAGTGCACCTGCCCCCACTTGCTTTGAGCTGTGACAGTCTGATATATTTTTAATATCGCAGATTTAGCCTGTTAAATTGTGCAAAATATAAGAAATCACTTTGGGTTTTTCTCCAGGCGTCTCCTTGCCTCTCCACAAATATGAGTTTTACCCTCCTGTGCAGAATTGTTTGCGACATTATTTACTGCAAAGCTTATTGTTAGATTTAAATGCAAATATACCCTTTGCAACGTTTACTCATTGTTTTGTGGGACAGACCTCCAAACCTGCAGTTTTTGCTGCAGCAAGCCAATAAATTCTCACTGGTGTCACTGCCTGAAAAATGATATTGTGGTGTAATGATGTTAGATCAGCATCAGGTACTTTTTTGACGGCGCCAGAAGCTGGTTTGAATAAGATGTTATGTTTTTACAGCTCACACAAATGACAGAGCTTCAATTGAACTAAAAAAGCATTACAGCTGCAAGGTAATACCTACTGTTTCAATGTTCCATGTTTGTAGTTCACAGTGTAGTTTACCTTTCCTCGATTAGAGAATACATTGGGCTTTATTATTTAGCAGCTCTTTGGGACATGAAATGCATTTAAAAACAAAAGATTAGTTATAAGGGAAAGGGTTTGCCTAATAACTCCAGAGCAATACTTTACAGTCCGATAATTTGATGTTGTTCGGTTATGTGATAAACATTTGGGGGTGGTCCTTGATAATTACTACGGGGAAAAGGGCTAATTGAAAAAATATGTACATTTGAATTAATATTAATTATATTTAGTGTGTGTTATTACTTTTATGGCTAATATGTATCTGCAATGCATTGGTTTTTTTATATTTCAAATTTAAATGGTAAACTGAACAGTCGAAAAATCTTATAATTCTTACTGGTTACAAAAGATGTGTCGCATGTATTCAGAGTGTTTCGTACAATAATTAGTTAGTAATTGTTGCAATTACTTTACAAATATTTACTTTTACAGCCTACTTTAAAAGACGTTAGTGCTGTGGGCCAAAAGGGACAATCATAAAAGTGATGCATGATATTTTTCTGGCTTGAATGGAGGATGCGGACCGGTTATGGGACGGATTATGGCTTCCTCAGGCCAGAAGAAAGGGGTGAGATAGATATGATGCTGCAGAAGTGTTCTGCTGAATATAAAGGTGAAGCAAAATGATGAGCAAGCAGACACATTACTCCCAGGAGCGACTTATAATTAATTTAGCTGTCTATTGCCGGGAGCCCTGCCTGGCTTTCAGAGCAGATGCACTTTTGGAGGCGTCTCGATTAATGACGCTGCAGTTTCCTCCATCATCCATCCAGTTGTTGTGCATCAGTCTTTTGGTGGCGGAGGAGCGTGTTGAGTCACGAAAGGACAATTGGGAGTTCACAAGTAGACATGATGATGGACAGACTCCTGTAATCTAACCCCTCATCAACCTGTCTGTTGTTGGCAGTAAATCTCTCTTTGCACAGACAGTAACAAATCCTCCTCTCCTGTGGTCACTGCCACAACAGTTACACTCTCTCAAAGGGAGTTTTAATTATTCAGGAGATGTCCCAATATGCCCTTCTCCTGCATCCGAATCCATAATACCCTTCGATCGTACCAGGACTTTGATAGAGGGCAGTGTCTCTTGATGTGGGTAAAAATCCCGCCCAAAACTGCCCTTTAAAATTATAAATCTCCCAACTGCGTAGTGAGCAGTCACTTCAAATTAAAGTAAGTGTGTGTACGTGAATGTTATAAGAAATCATTACTGTCCTGTAGTGTATTTGATAACTGAACTTCTCTCTTTAAGTACGTTCCTAATGCAACAAGTGAAAATCAGCCATTGTAGCAAAAGCAATCTCAACCTGTTTCCTAAAATCAAGTGATCATTTGCAATCCAGAAAATAATTACTTTTCTGTAGAAAACAAGTGATACTGCATTGGGAGACTTGCAGACAAAAATGAATGTATTCACACAGGTTTTGCACATTATGTGGTAATGTAATTATGATTGTAATGTTTGCAGTATATGGACCGAGTATACTGTGAATGAGGTTGTTTGAAATTGGATTTGATGTCAATTAAACCACACAAACAAAAATTCCATTAACAGTTTCAACAGTTATCTTGGCAGCATTATGTGTGATCCCTCAGACAATCTGCAGTAAACAGTTCATTGATACAGAGAGAGGAAACATTAAATGTGTGAAGTATGGCACAGCATTTAAGATGTGCTTCATAAAATTTGAATGAAATGAGAACAGCGGAAACTGTTTAGCATGTCTGTCGATATAACATCGCTTTTCTGCGGAATACAGTGTGATTGGTATGTGTAAAGAGACAATACACACACACACACACACACACACACACACACACACACACACACACACACACACACACACACACACACACACACACACACAGAAATATGGTGATCTTTAATCCAGACAGGGTTCTGACCTCTGCGATTCGTCGAGTGTTAAATGAACGCTTGGTTGAACTGGAAGGGCTTGTAAAAAGGTTTTTGCAGAGAGTAGTTATTATGTTCAGGGCATTTTGTTTGTGGGATCACCACTCATCTGTTTTACCACTTTTGCAGACAAACACTCCAGCTCTTATAATTGGCACACACGACACACAGTCTGAATTATTTCTTTTATAGCAGTGGCTCTTGATGATTGTCGCAGTGTCACGAGGAGCTTGTTTTTGACCTTCAACTTAAAAACTAAAGGGCATTTCTCTCTTAACCCTTTCATACATGTTGTGTGTTGCACGCTGTTCCCAGGGTTTAGAAATTATATTTGTAATGTTTTGAAAAGAAATCTCCACAGGCCTCTGGTCCAAAGAGCTGAGCTAACAGCAGTCTGCGCTTGATGCAGCGGGACGCCAAATCAGATACATTTGATAACTAACACATACACGATAAAGTGCAGAAAATACTCTTTACCTCCTCGAGGGATTCAACAGAAGATTATTCTCATTTGTACTGATGTACTTACACACATGTAGATGAATACATCGAAAATTCACAGTGTGAGCACAAACAGACCTTCACTTTGATGTTGTAAACTCTCAGAGGCACCCAGGGAAACCTGTCAACTACATGCTGTAGTTTGACGTTGCCCCCTTGTGAAATCTCGTAAAAACTGCAGTCTGGTTTACAAAATACTTTTTTTGCCTCCATTAAAATGAAACTGCACAATAAAATGTGCTGTGTAGTAAAGGATCATTAACTCTGCAACACATCCGTGTCCTTAAAGTTCAGTAGTAGTAGAATGTACATTTCAGCCTTTAAAATATAGTTTTCCTCACAAGAAATATGTTGATAACTCCTGTTAATTTCCCAATGCAACTTATGCAAGGTGATATGTATTTAAAAAGTATAAGAATATCCTATTATAATGACAGATTGTTTTTCACTTGTTAACTAAATAACCAAACATAACTCATGTTGTGCTTAATGTAATCTAATATCTATCTTTTGTCTTTAAAAACTCTGGACTTCACATACTCCTGTATTTTCAACTTAGCCAGTTGTAAGTCAGTGTGTGGCACTGTGAAAGCAGAATCGAGAAGTTTCAGCAGATCTTTCATCTCAGTGAAGCTGCGGGGCAACTACACAGAGGTAGAAAGCACCCTCAATTGTCGACTCACACTTCTAATGTAAGGACTCTCCTGGCACTTTTGGACAGCTGACATAGTGGAGAAGCAGGAAAGGTTGTAAAAAGATTTTTTTCCATCTGGACCTTACACCAGGAGGGAATCTATTTGAGTTGTGTGAACAAGCCAATGGCGAAAAAAATGACACTTAACTACTGCTGGGTTTTGGAAGTGGTGGTGACAGAGCGAGGGAGACTTTGACAGGGTTGGACTTTTCCCCAAATGGAAAAGGTAGATGTGTATAAGGAATGGAAGGTACAGTCAGGAGGAGTCTGTTTCAAAATATTCAAAATACTACAGCAGCATAATTAAAGGAAATGGACAAAACAAATGACCCAAATGACCCAATTTATATTTCTATCGAGGCCAATGTATGAGATGGTACTCTAATTGCTTAGCTTTATTTGACCTTAACTGTATATAAAACAGGACAGTTCACTTTGTCTTCCTGTATAATAAAATACTGTGGAAAACATTAAAAAACATACACACATTAAGAGCAACCTTATTGTTACAGCTCTTGTGCTAAAACAAATACATACCAGCATGGATACATTTCCTAATTATAATGCTAATTAGCTTAATTTCTGACCTCATTAGCTTCCCTGTCGGGGTTTAGTATATCACGTTGATTAAGGCAGCTCAAGTGCCTCTTGTTTACCATCATTACTTAGGGAACAGAGTTTTGACGAGCAATAAAAGACAAAGGCTCAAAGACAACTTAATTGTTTATGGACAACTTACTTGTGCCACCAAAGATCCAAATACCTGCGACCAAACGTTATAAATGATCACAGCTGTCTTTAAATTGATTTCCAGCTGCTGCCGAATTTCACACAATGGCTCCGTTCTTATTTTATTATTCAGTAGACTCATGTACTTCATCACAAGATTTAGCCTGCACCCCTGGGGCTGCTTCAGACTTTGGTTGCAAAAATGTGATCTGTCAGGTTCTAGTAATATATAAAAACAGAACTCAGCAGATAGCTTTTTCACTTTTCATCTCTTCATTTATCATACTTATAATTCAATGGCATGTAATCAAAAGAAAATATTTAGTATAATGCTTGTACAGCGACAGCCAACATTTTTTGTAGCTATCACCCCCCCCCCCCCCCCCCCCCAACATATAGAGGGTAGAGACAGAAGAAAGAGCACGGTCTTCTTCTCCACTCATCCATGAAATTCATCCTCTCCTATATTCCCCCTCTGCATTACCTCTCAAGTTGTGTGGTAACACTGTAGTTGAAGTATAGAAATATGAGCCATTCTTCTCCAGACCCTGACACAGATAGGGATCTCGGGTTCCCATGGTAACGAGGCTGCAGAGTTGGTGAATTGGCACCCGGCGGTGCCGTCGACACTTTGACTCTGATATAGAGGCTCAACCTGATATTTCGCCTGCGTAAGTGTTTGCATTTTCCCATGCTGTTAGATGCATTTAGATTTATACAACACAGAGTGTGTTTGTTTGTTTGTTTGTTTGTTTGTTTTGAAACAGGAATTCAGATTCATAATGTCACCAGATGCTAGGCAGAGGCAGTCCGACAGCATAGTTCTGATGCATCAATATTTTGGCATCACTCATCATGTCAAATCTGTACTCGGTTACCAAGAGGAGAATAACGAAAACATGTCCCATGTACTTCCTTTCATTGTTGCAGTCTCATAAGGTATTGGTCTCACAGCAACACAAAACACCAAAAAGCCAAATAACAGAAAAGATGACTCAATATTTCCCACATGTTGATTCGTGTTCCAACCAATTTCATTGAATCTTGTCATGCAAGATGATGTTCTGATTATATTCAGACTTCTCTGGAAGGAGTGCTCTGGTATTATCTTCAAGTAAATCTGTCTTAAAAAACATGTACTGTAAACATTCTTTTTTATTATGGTCCGTTTTATGTGTTTGTGTGTCAAGACTGCCATGACCAGTTTACCTTCTAATACGCGTGTTGGTGATAGCTCTTCAATTTTGTACACCACCAACACATCCCACTCCTACGATTATATCCTCTGTGCTGGAACTTGCTGCAGTTTCTAATTCTGGCAAACGGCCACTGGGGCATTATCTTCTGTGAAAAACTACTAACTAGCCTCAGGCTGAGGATACTGTCTCTCAGCAGTCTCAGTGCTGGAGTCATACCTGAGTTGAGTGTGTGGGGAGTTATTTTTATATCTGTAGATCCAACAGAAAAGTATAACTATTCCCTTGTTTCATTTAGTTTGTAGCGCAGCCAAACTGCCAGCAGCTTTTGGCGTCCCGGTGGTACGATGAGTTCCCCGGCTGGAGGCGGCGCCAATGGGCAGGGAAGTTCATCACCTGTGTCTTCATCGGCCTCCTCTACCCTGTGTTTGCTGTCTGCTACCTCATCGCTCCTAAGAGTCGCCACGGCCTCTTCATCCGCAAGCCCTTCATCAAGTTCATCTGCCACACGGCTTCCTACCTGACCTTCCTCTTCCTGCTGCTCCTCGCCTCCCAGCACATTGTCACCACAGAGCAGGATAGGCAGGATAGGCAGGGTCCAGCACCCACCACCGTGGAGTGGATGATCCTGCCCTGGGTGCTGGGTGAGTAAAAGGGGTGACGTCTGATGTATCCTAATGACTTTTTTTGATCCCCAGACATTTCCTTTGACAATGTGGCTCAGTGAAATGTCTCTACAACCATTGAATGGATTGCCATGAAATTGCACTGCAGAATAGATTGATATGTACCTTTGGGAATCACTCATCTGTTTCTCCAGATCCATCAACAAGCCAACACTAATTTGGTTGAACACCAATCATTTGGTTAATCACTAAATAGCTTACAAAAAGTAAAGACATGCACATAAGTCTAAACCTAACCTTGCATTTATTGCTAATCTAATGTTAGCATACAAACAGGCAAAACGAAGATGGTGAACATAGCAAACATTCAACCTGCTAAGCATTAGTGATATAACATTACCTGCTCAAACAAGTCTTATGTGACTTTTTTGCACACTTCGAATCCCAAAAAGACTTTTAGAAATATCTGCCCACCAGTTACTTTATATGATTTTAATCCATGGTTTATTAATATATATATTTATTAGATAATCAGTTCATCTCTGTCCTTCTAGGATTCATCTGGGCAGAGATCAAACAAATGTGGGATGGTGGTTTCCAAGACTACGTCCATGACTGGTGGAACTTGATGGACTTTGTCATGAACTCTCTGTACCTGGCCACCATTTCCCTTAAGATTGTAGCCTACACTAAGGTAAACAATTATTTAAAAAGGACAGGTTAAGGTTAGCCTTCTTGTGTGCTCACTTTATATGTTTGCCATCCTTTGTCCTGTTTAGTACAGTGGTAGTAAACCAAGGAACCAGTGGGAGATGTGGCACCCAACACTAGTGGCTGAGGCAGTGTTTGCCATAGCCAACATTTTCAGTTCCCTGCGCCTCATCTCGCTGTTCACTGCCAACTCTCACCTGGGGCCACTGCAGATCTCTCTGGGAAGAATGCTGCTGGACATCCTGAAGTTCCTCTTCATCTACTGTCTGGTAAAACACTGTTATAAATTGTGCACACAGGCGGGGGTATAAACATGCAAACAGAAACATATGGATTGACCTAAAAATGCATCCATTCCACCCATACTCTCTCTTGTCTTCAGGTTCTACTCGCTTTTGCTAACGGGCTGAACCAGCTATACTTTTACTATGAAACAAAGGCTTCAGATGAGAGGGGGAAATGCAAAGGCATCCGCTGTGTGGAGCAGAATAACGCTTTCTCCACGTGAGTTCACATGAATCTAAACTTGCTATCATGTGTGGTGCGATGTTGTGAAATTGGGTGGCAAAGAAAGGGACACGTGTGTATATATATTTTAAAAAGTGTGTAAAACGTTTTCAGGTTGCTCAGAAGAACTGATTTCGAATACACCTATCTTCCCTTCACAGGTTATTTGAGACGCTGCAGTCTCTCTTCTGGTCGATCTTTGGTCTGATCAACCTGTACGTGACCAACGTGGATGCAGACCATCAGTTCACCGAGTTTGTCGGGGCCACAATGTTCGGCACCTACAACATCATCTCACTGGTGGTGCTCCTTAACATGCTGATAGCCATGATGAACAACTCCTACCAGCACATTGCAGTGAGCACAGATCAAACATACTAATAACAAAAAGCTGCATGAGTGTGTGGAAAAGATAATGTTCGCAGCGTGTTTGATCTGCCCTAATCTCTGTTTCAGGACCATGCCGACATTGAGTGGAAGTTTGCTAGGACAAAGCTTTGGATGAGTTACTTTGAAGAAGGGGCCACTCTGCCGGCCCCGTTCAACATCATCCCCAGCCCCAAATTATTCTTGTACTTTTTATGCTGGATCAAAAGGCAAGTGTGCAAGAGGTCAAGATCCAAGCACACTGAAACCTTTGGAAATCTCGGGGTAAGTTAAACACCCAAACACTCTTTAATATCAGCTTCACATGGATTCAAGGATGATTTTGTTTGTCTTGAGTTATTACTTATACCGAAAAAGTCTGAATTGTTTCATGCCTCAACACTAAGAAGCCATGTGGAGTGACACCCACAATCAGCAAAGTAATACAAATGTGCAACACTGTGATGGAAAAAAGGTGTCCTTTCTCATCTTCCACTCTTTTACTTACTCATCCTCTTTGGTAACTGATGTCTTTGCAGAGGCGAGCAGCAGAGAACCTGAGGATAAACAATCAGTATCAGGTAAACAAAGTCAAACAAGCTGTGAATGATTACTGCCATCTGCTAGTCTGTGTGTGTGTGAGAGAGACAGAGCACACATTCTGCTCTTCGACTGCCTTTCCACACAATTTCCATCTGTCAATAGGAAGCTTTGCAATGTCTCATACAAAGGCTTTACAATTACACCCAACGGGATGTTCATCGCCAGTCTCCATAAAGAAAGTCCTATTTTTCGTTATCTGCAGGTGGTTATTGTAGACTCTTTGGATGACGCTTGACATGTATTCCCTTTTGTGCATACTGTATATAAATGGTACGAGTGCAAAGTGTCAATTTCGAATTGAAGCTTTCATTCAATATTAGAGGATGTTACTGTGTTCATAGTCCCTTTTTAACCGATGCAGGAGGTAGTGAGGAACTTGGTGAAGCGGTATGTGGCCGCCATGATTAGAGACGCCAAGACAGAAGAAGGCCTGACTGAAGAGAACTTCAAGGTAGGCACTGTTGCTAGTCAATATATCAATATTAAGAATAGTTCAAGTGACAAAAATGTATGTGTCCATGTACAGAGACTGTCGGTATAATGCTTTATGGCATCTTTTCACTCATTGTTTTGGTTTTCTTGCAAACATCTTCTGGCCCCTCTGATCAGTGTTATTTCTATGCACAACAAGCAGTTTTTAACATTTAAAACTGCACAGTACCGAACATATCGCAGCATTTGTCTGCTTAAAAGCCAAATACTTCCCTTAGGAGTTGGTAGAGACCAAAGGGAGAGTGAATGTTTGAAATTTATCAGGTGGATATAAACAACTCCAACTCCATGCTAATGTTTCTCTGTTACTAATGGTTGCCTCATCAACCTAGAAAGTGAGTAAGTGTTTTGTTTATAGCTCTGCTACCCTCAGGTGGCCAAACAAATCAGTTCACAAGAAAACAGAGTTCAATTGGCCATCGTTTAGCAGCATCCAATTTTGGCTTGATAAGACATATTATCAAATGTTTGCCCCCTGAGGTTTAGATAGCCACAATGTCCAAGATGTTGAAAAACCTAAACCATTCAAATATTATTTCATGCATTTGTGAAAAAAAGTGCCGTATCATTATTGTGAAGTACTCTTTGCCCACTTAGTATTGACTGAGATGAAATTGAATCGATACTCTGCAGAGCGCTGTGCAAATACAAACAACTGGGGCTAATAGTTGAATGAAAAGCATCACTTAATTTATCAGGGGAGCTCACTCTTTGCTTTGCTCTCCCAGGAGCTGAAACAAGACATTTCCAGTTTTCGATATGAGGTGATGGGCATGATGAAGACAGGGAAGCCCGCTCTACAAGTGGCAAAGGCCAGTGGCAGCTCAGCGGAGTCCAGCCTTGCTCACCCAAACTCCTCGCTCATGGTTTCTCCCCCCGTGCAGAGAAGCCAGGGCAAAAGCAAACAAAACAGATTCAAGATCATCGCATCCATCCTGAAGCAGAGTAGTTCTTCAGCTTCACCGAGGCCGCCTGAGGCCTTCAACGGACTGCCTAACGGACTTGTGGTCTCCGATGAGAGCTCAAGCAAAAAGTCAAGCCACAAGAGAAATTCCCCCAAAGATGTCATTGACTTTGGCTTGTTCCAGACACGCCACTGGGGCAGCAATGAAGCCACATCCAGTGCAGGAGAGATTTCCAGAGAGATGTACTCTTTGTCAGAAGAAGCAGGGGAGTCCGAGGTTTCAGACGCGCAGCAGCGAGACAAAGAGCCAAAGGACATAGGTGAGAGAGGACTCGTGCAGACAGAGAAGGAGGGGGAAGCTGCAGTAAATGAGGCCACGGATGAAAACCATGAGGTCACCAACACCAACATCAGCTCGGATGAAGGTGGGAAAATATGAACTAATGAAAAGGATAAAGAGAGGTTAACCTGCAGTGACTCAGTAGCTATTGGATGTTTGTCAGGGTCATCCAGAAAAGAAGAGTAAGATGTGAACTACCTGAATAAATAACCAGGCTTAGTCATGTTGGAATGAAGACTGACAATCAATGTGAGCTTCAAACGAGGATGATTTTAATTGCAAAGAGTCCAGTTATTATACAATAATGATCAGGCTTGATCTTTGGAGACTCAGGGAGGCATTTGGTTTCTGTTTTAAATATATTAGCAGTGGAGATGCAGCAAAGGTAAAAGGAGCTCTGGGGGAGCACGCCATGGATTTAGATCTTAGGATACATAGTTTTCATCTTATCTCATCCCTGATGATTGGAAGTAATTATTTTTCTGAAACTGATCATTTCTCCCTTACCTGATGTGTGCCCTTCATTTAAAGTTATATACTCACTCCCTCTCCTTCACCAATCTCTCTCTACCTCTTTTGATTTCTGTTTATCTCTACACCGCTTAACTCCCTGTCTCCCTTACCTCACTAGAGCAATAGATGTGTTCCGTTATAGACCCAACTCTCTGCCTTACTTTGTCCGTTTCTGCACTTTGCACACTTTACACTGGCATACAGTATCTCAAAGATGTGCCGCGCTCTGATCATGCAACAACAATTCTGTCAATGTTTTTCTATGCAAAAACCTGGGATTGTGATACTCATTATTCAGAAGAGGACACTAACACGTTCACTGGTGATAGTTCATGACCAGTATTCTCGTATGTAAAGTAGATAACACAGAATAATGAGATAAACACAATATGAACACAGCCTGTAAACCATTAAAAGAAACATATTATTCATGTTTTCTCACTCCTACAGAAAATAAAATGTTATTTTGAAGACATTTACTGTTTTTAACTTGTACCTTTTAGATGTCCTGTTAGTTTGAATGAATGATGTTAGATGATAGAGATTAAAACATGAATCATGTATACTCTTTTTTTGTCTTTTTTGTTTTGTTTTACACAGATTGCATTCAGATAGAATCATGAATGATTTTATTTTAGATAACATAGTTCAGTTCGGTAATGATGATACTTTCTAAATCAAATAAGTGTTTTTACTGGGTTATCAGAGCAACGGTAATCAAAGCTCTGGGTTAACATTGCAAGGATTTAGATTTTAGGAGTAAATTCATTTCATCTTCAGTAATTATTTCCTAAAACTGATGATTTCCTCTCTTCTGGTCCTAAGCGTTTGTTAATTGAATTTCATAATTAGATTGCATTACAGACATTTGGGAGTCCTGCTGAAGAAATTAGGAGCAGCGTGATGATGAACCATCAACGATATATGGTGAAAGTGTGATATTTGTTTCTGTTTTCTGTTAATGAAGGTCTCAAATGTGTAATTAGTGTTACATTTCGTGCTAGTAGCTAATCAGGTTCCGAACATTTGCTAAGTGTTTTCTTTCTCCCTGTGAAACTGGGGTATTAGCTCTGGCTTTTGTTTAGTCCTTCAGAGATGAGTGTTTGTGCGTGCGAACGTGCTGTTCAATCCAGGGAACCAAACTATTGGTAATGACTTTCTGTAAGTGGAGAAAGGTGTAGTGAAAGACAAAGAGGTCATGTTTTTTCTCTTATAAAACTTACAAAGAAACAGAAGTAAAGCCTGGCAAAAGTCTTATTTTGTAACACTTTTAAAACCACTGACACTGTTCAAATACTCTTGCATGACTTACATTTTCCTTGTGTTCTCCTTCAGACTGGGCATTTTTTCCATTTTCACTGAAGTTATCTTTTGATTGTTTTTTTCACTTTCCTATTTGTACTTCAATAAGTTCAATCGGCGAACAAGTGAGCTAGCAAGTAAAAAATAGATTAAATATTCAACAAATGATGAAATTGTGCACTGTCTGATCAAAAGGCTGCATTAAAATGCTCCTGGGTTTTCGATGGATTCTTCCAACTGCTTCGAACTAGCACAAATGCAGCTATGCTGAAATCTTATTTAGAAGTATACGTTTTGTGTAACGCTACATATTAGTCAATATTCATGTCATTTCTTTGAAGGTGTCCCAAGGAAAGTGAGAAACCACATGCTCACACAAGCCTCACAATTCAAATTAGATGTGGTGGAAAACATGGGGTCTTGAAGTAAACCGTGAAAGAACAGACACACACGTTTATGGCCCTGAAACATACAGGTATATAAATGCAGACCTGCCATACTTATAATGTGAGCCACTGATACAAGTTTTGGATGTTCATGTAGTTACTTAACATTTTGATCACTTTGTGTTATCGTAGTTACAGAGGCTTTGCATATGACTGCACTCACAAGTCCTTTCCACTAGGGGGGGATGTCATTAAAGAAAGGAGCTTCTGTTTTCTGTTTGCTCTCTACCAATATCTTTCTGCAGGATCTCAAATCCAAAGCAACCACCTGCAACCTGGAGAGGACTGTGTGGTGCTGCCCTGTGGGAAACAACAGGGTGACACATGGGGCTCAATAGGGCTTCAATACTTCTTAAAGGTTAGAGTCAGCCGACACACCAGAGACAAATGAAATCAGGCATTCAATGTACTTTTAATCTGATTGAAAATCCATGTAGGCTAATTTAGGTGTATTTGTGTAAGGGGGATCTCAGAGGAGCCTAAAGCGGGAAAGAGAACAGAAAGAAAATAGGGTTTGAATGACTGATAATGGCAGTCCTGGCTTAATATGTGTGTTTCCGTGTTAATATAACATCATAGACAGAGAAATATCTGGAAAAGGGAGGAGGCATGTTGGAGATGACTCAGCCTTCTGCATGCTGTTGTCCCCCCAAGGTTCAGAGGGGTCATGCGAGTTCAAAAGTGAAAAAATAAACAACTAAGAAATGTACTTCCTTTGTTTTCCAATCGCACATTTTTTTAAAGAAATAATTTCAGGGAAATCTCCCTGTTTTACTGCTAATGATTGATTTTTAAAGGATCATTACCCCGACTGTTTATCACGGTCGGAGTAAATAACTATATGAAGCCCTTGATTCAATGAGTCAACATCATCAAGAGAGATCTTACCTGCATTGTTCAAATTTAGAGGCATACCTGTTCATGTTCACAAATCAAGACTGTACATGACAACGTTCAGGGAGCATTTTGTCCTGATGGATGTTCACTTTGAAGCCGTATCAGATCTGGCTACAACATTGGAGACGGAGACAGCTGCAGGGAAAAGTTGGTGCCTGGAAAGCAGATGATAAATGATGAATTCGACAGCAGGGAGGATGAAGGGGGGTGGAGACGCAAAGGGGAGTTTAGAGGAGGAAAGGATGGGACAACTTGAGATAATAATGAGGAGGAGAGTAGTATCCCTGGGGAAGGATGAAAAAAATACAGTTAAACTAAAGTCTAAACCTATCATATAAAACATATATCACCACGGCTCTTTGAATACAATTTACAGTCTTATTTTCTGGCTTATTAAATATGCTGTAGCCAATTTATTTAACTTGATTAGATTCTAAATGTCTCAAAGACACATATTAAAGATGAACTTACTGCCTGTGTTCACTGAGTGTGAGATAGATTGACTTTTATTCACTGAATCTCCAAAGTTTCTATCACTCTTGAACGCATGGTTTGAAACTTCAGCAAAACATACGAATTAAATATATTTTAAAGACATTCCATACTTGGGTTATAAAGCTGTCATCGAAAAATGTAAACGATTTGAGTTGCAGGGTGTCCTTGGTGCTCCTGGATGTGATGGTGGTTAAGAAAGCATGACAAACCCATGTGAAACTATGTGAGGGAGGGGGAAACAATGAGGTTGAGCAAAGCAGGCTGGACGATTTTGGCTAAAGAAAAGGGTTTGTGAGGGTGAGAGCAGGACGTAATGGTATGGAAAAGAAAGTGAGGGAGCAAAAAAGAGGGTGGGTGGTTATGGGTGTGTGTTAGAGATCTGGTATAAAAGCTTCCTCTCCCGCCCTCACTTGCACTCCCATATCTCCTGTGTACTTTTCGTGGGGTGTGTGTGTGTGTGTGTGCGTGTTTGGAATACAAGAAGTGTGTGTGTTTTGTGCCCTTGCAATAGAGAGGACTGATACCTCTCCAGGATGCATCAGCTGCTAGTGGTGACCTCAGTGCTGGTGGCACTCTGCTCTCTAGGGAGAGTGGATTCTTCAGCCTATGACAAGATAGTCACCCACAGTCGCATTCGGGCCAGGAAAGAAGGGTAAGGAGAGGGGACGTCAAGGGGGAGATGGAGGGAAGGATAGACAGTGAAGGAGAGAGAAATGTCACATGCTGAACTTAAAGATGCGTGGAAGCTTTTTAAGTTTCCAATGAAGCAAATAACGGGGAATTTAAAAATACACCCAACTTCTTAGCAGGTGATGAGCAATAGTTTGAAAGATATTAACACATATGAAGTGCTTTGTATGTCAGATGTTTTATCAGTGCTGTGTTTTAAGGTGCTTTGAATCACAGAGAGCACTCAATAATGATAATGATGATACAAAATATTGATGGAAAATTCAATATCCTCTGCCACATTCATTCACTCTTCTGCTGAAGTGGATGTCCCCTATATGTTGTTTAATATTTATGGAGTAATCATTTGTGAGTAGATTTTCAAATGTTTTTCAATGCTTTCTGAAATGGACTTAATTTACTTAAAATTACAAGCTTCAGGTTCCTCAGATTCAGTGATTGGTTGTTAATAAGCACTTTACAGAAGCTTTGGCATGAATGAATGACAATTTTCTTCCTTCTTCACTTTACCTTTCTTTCTGCCTCTCACCTCTTCCACCCACCTTCCCTTTCCTACCTCTGCTTCTCACTTTCCCTGTCACTCCCTCATCACCTACCTCCCCCGTCCCACTTCCCCCCTTCTCTTACAGACCCAATGTGTGTGCTCTGCAGCAGGTCCAGGGGACTAATAAGAAGTACTTCAGCACATGTAGGAACTGGTACAAAGGCTCCATCTGTGGAAAGAAGGCGTGAGTCTTTACCGAAACATTGAATGGATTTAATTGCAAAATGTTTTTCTTTCATCCTTTTTTTAATATGTTTGTTTGCACTTGGCTGGGAAACCCCCCCCCCCCCCCAGCTTCCATACATCCTGCACATAAGAAATATTATTTACGAAATATCAATCAAGTGAGATCATCAAGGACTTCAGTAAATGTTTTCAGCCCTGTGCTAACCTCCTCACCTGTCACCTGGCCCAGTTTTTATTGGCAGCAGAGGCCAACTCTGTATGATCCCAATAATCTGGACCCTCAGGCTCTTTCCGTTTCCTAAATTCACCTAGCTGCCCCCTTTCTTTCTCTCAAAAAAAGGCACAGGTTCTGATCATGATGATGATGATTGACTTAAAAGATGTCCTTTCAAAGATGTTAGGGATTAACTTAAGCAGGGAGAGAAGACAAAAGCTTCAGAATTGTATTGCTTATTTTACTTTGTCTGCATCTCCTGTCCCCCTTCCCTCTTCTCAAGTCTGGGCATGCTGTGTAGCTTGCGGGCCCAGGGTGAAGTCTATTGTCAGCCTGCTGATGGGGATAAACGCTCAACAGTGATTGAAGCCCCACTTTCCGTCTCACACATTTCAGATGCTCAGGAAAGAATTTGCTGATATGCTTTTAGAGAAAGTGTGTGTTTGCAGTCAGGTGAAACGGAGGATGTATCGCAGCTCAGGTTTCACAAGATGGGCAATGAGTACTTGATTAGTGCTGTATGTGTTTGCATGTGTACAATATGAGAGTTTTAAAAGCCCTTATATCAAGGCAGATAACACTTCTTAAGCTGGAAAGAAGTCACACGTTTAATTGCGATAGAGGAGGCGTAAAGTTTCTGTCTCTGATAGCTTTAGAAAAAAATATTAGTTTTGGATTGTGTAAATGGTATAACGATCGTAATAAGTCCAAATGTTGGGTTGTCTGCGGTATAGTAGAGTGCATAAAAGCTTTTAGGTATATTCTGAATGAGGAGATTTTATTAGAGTAAAGAAAATGAAATATAGCCGCTGATGTTGATGGAATGTAAGGCTCGACTGGAGCTGTACACACGCACACACACACACACACACACACCCTGGAACACCTGCTGCTGTGTTAGGATAAGCCTGGAAATGAGGCGATGAGAGGTCGCCCCACTACTATTACTGAGGTAATATTACCTTAACCGCTTCAAAGATAGAAATATAATATGACAGTATATAGAAGGAAGGTAATGAGTTCAATCAAAAGTGACTAAGGCTAGGTATTGAAAAGATTCTAGTTAGTCAAAAGATGGGATATGGGATTGAAATATTTTATAAAATTAAATTTCGTCTTTCGAAATAACCAATAACAATTGCCGATATTATTTTAAAAATAAATATCTCCACCTTTTAATGAATTCAAAGTTGGCAAACAGAGTAAAACACAGAACCATGTACACACTGTATGACCATATAAAGTATCCCTTCTTCATAAAAATATCCAATATGCTAGAGTATTGACAATTTCATCAACATGCAGATATATAAGAGAACAATATGCTGAGAATGCCACAGAAGCTGGCAAAAAAATGAAATGCCAGAAAAATCTTTGAAATCTCTGTGTGTCTGTGGTCACAGTGAGGGCATTGTTCTGCAGCACTGGAGGAAATCCACACAGCTGTGGTTAGGTCTGAGTTGGATTTGGTGTTGATGAGAGATTAGTAAAGGGTATTTGATCCCACAGTATGGATATTTGCATGTTCCAGTTCAGATTTCAGCTTTTTTGCCAACAAGCTTGTGTTTAAACAAGTCCTGAGGGTGCAGTGGTAGAAGTATCTTTTATGAAAAACATTGAATGATGTTGGAGTGAGTCGAACACTGTGTTTAGGTCTAAGTCTATACTGTAGAGTTAAATGATCCCTTGGTGTTTTCTTAATCCCTCCATTTCCTCCAAGAGGTCTTGAAGGGTGTTGCTGGAGGTTCAGGTAGAAGCGATTTTCTTGAAAGAGTCGTGCTGTAGATGGTGACAGAGCATGCAGGGAATGGGGGATAGGTACATAATGAGGTCTTATTTTATAATGTCAGCGAAGTTGTTTACTGTTGTATTTTGTTAGTATACCAAAAATAAACAATTTGGCAAAGCATTCAGGACTGGCACTGCAGAGAGAGAAAATGTGCCTGATGAGCATGCAACAGACGCTGTAAATTGTTAATTACATGAACATAAAATAAAAAGTCAACCCTAGATAGTGTTTCTGTGTGAGAACAGTGTGTGTGCGTGCGTATTTGTGTATTCATGCATTGTGTATGCACATGTTCATCTGGAAGCCACATTAGGCTACTTGATCCAGTGACACTGCAAGAGGCCTGGCTAGGAGCCGTTCTGCACTGCATCCATTATCCTGTCAGAGCACAGCCTGGGAGCAATGACTTCATAGCTTCCTGACAGCTGGCTGTGCATGGATATTTATGTGTTTTATAACAATCAACGCCAATGCATATAATGTTTGCAATAAAAGCGACATGGCTGTGTGCACAAAAATAGTAAACCCTAAATGTTTAATATCATTGCATACATTTCCATTAAACCACAAATTCTGATTTAAGCGGATTAGAGACCTTTGCCAAAACATGTGAGTCATTTGAGGGTGCCGAATGGAGAAAGTGAGTGCCCTTTGTGTTTGTGTATATGTGTTTAGAGTGTCTAAGAAGGCAGTGATTTGTGTTAGCATTGAATACCACTACTGTTCCTTTTCTGAAAGGAAAACAAAGAGTTATTTGTTTAGGATGAGAACCGTTGAGAGAATGCACAGAGTTCATATACAGTAGAAGCATAGTATTTCCATGAGAAAACTGTAAGCAGGAAACCTTAAAACTCTGCCCCAATCATCTCTATGACAACTTCTTTAGCAAACACACCCAAAGCTCCAACTGCAGCCCATAAAACATCAAACTTATTACAGCATTTGGAAACTCTTTGGCTGTTTCTCTGGTGGATCGTTGTTGAGTGTCCAATGTTGAGTCACTGCTAGTTTTTGCTTCCTGGAAGATTTGTGTCAGTTTGAGATGAACCCCAACAAAATCTCTAAATGTCTGATAAACGGCCTGTGGTTCATTTTCATTAAAAACGTTACTTGAAAAGCATTATTTATCCCTTCATCTTTCTCTATCATTTTGTCATTCATAACATTGCAACCAATTGCAACAAGATTTACTGTTAGACCGTAACACTAAGGAGTATGGGTTGGCTGCAAAATTCCTTCAGTGTGTTTAGTGTTAGCTGAACCTCTCTGTTTCTAATCTATACCTTCAGCTCCAAAATATAAATCTATTTCATGGTTACATGAAGTCGACTGTATATTAAGATTTTGTTTTTCTTGGAAGCTGCTTTGGGAGTTAGATTAATGGCCAAGAGAAAGTGTGGGGCAGCAGACACCCCTGTCTGGATGTTAATGTTAACACTTATAGTATCTATGATAATATGTACTGCAAAGTTTTCCTTGTAAATGGGCTCTCCTATCTGTATCCTTCTGAAACTATGTTTGTAGAAGGGCTCCTTCACACTACTATTTTCAACAATATTCTTGAAAATAGTTCAGTGCTTTAAGCTTGAGGCTTGCTAACTAATGTCCTATGTGGGATCTTTTATATTTCATTTGCTGGGTTTATTGCTGTTGCATGATATAGCCTATTGGATGGGATGTTGCTGGCTCGTGAAGCTTGTCTAAAGCCTATTCTTTCTGAGTCCAGTCCAGATTTTCTGTGTGATTGGCCAGCCGGGAGTTGTGCTGCCAGGTTTCTTGTTGAAGAGTTCCATGAACCGCTTTCATGTTAATGGTGTTTTTCTTGTTTTCCTTTTTTTTACTCCTTCACATGGTTACTTATTTTCACTGTCTGATGCTTTGCCCTTTTATATGCAATCTACCCAATTACAGATTTTTATTTGGTGAGTAAAATCCCCTCTTTATGCAGCCCTGGTCTCCTTTCTCAAATGTTCTCAATTTAAGCACTCGTCATTCTCTCCAATTACAGCTCAGGAGGTCGTTTTTCATTCTCACAGTCAATGCAGCTTTGATGATTTGGCAAGCTTCTTTTGTTTTTCTTCATCAGTTTCTTTTTGCAGTTACAAAAACAGAGAAATATTATAATGTATACCTCCCTGACTGTATGTCTTCCAACATAATACAAGTAATTGTTTCTTCATTCTGTAGATGTCATTTATTTATGTTTTCAAGATCTATATATTGTTCTAAAGTCATTATAAGTCTAACATACTTCTACTTGTTTTCTCTTTTTGAAGCATGGTCCTATATGAATGTTGTCCTGGGTACATAAAGCTGGATGGCATGAAAGGATGTCCTGCAGGTAGTTGGCTTCACCACAGCCCCTTCTTCTTTTACAGTCACTTTAAATTACACCTACTGTAGACTTTTTCTGAGCAGAAACAATCCCTTGCTTTCTCCATAGTGGCACCTATTGACCATGTCTATGGTACTCTGGGGCTTGTAAAGGCTACGACCACTCAGCAATACTCTGACATATCCAAACTGAGAGAGGAAATTGAAGGCAGAGGCTCCTTCACTATGTTTGCACCCAGCAACGATGCCTGGGATCAGGTGGAATCTGTAAGTTGTGTTTTAATGGATAACAAATAAATACAATATAACCGAATCTCGCTACACTTTCACTACTTTGTGATTTCTTTAGACGATACGATCGGCACTGGTGGGCAACGTGAACATCGAGCTGTACAACGCTCTACACTACCACATGGTTAAGCGCCGACTTTTGACCAAAGACTTGAGGAACAGCATGACTCTGAAATCCATGTACAACGACCTCGGGATTTACATCAACCACTACTCAAATGGGGTCAGTTGTTGCACATTGTTTAAAATGTGCATACACGAATAGATGATTTTAGTAGTCTTTTAAAGGATTTCTGTCCCCTGTTTTGGTCTTGGCTTAATATAACATTTCCTCTATCTTCAGATTGTGACAGTAAACTGTGCCAGGATCATCCATGGTAATCAGTTGGCCACAAATGGTGTGGTGCATGTCATTGATCGGGTCATAACCAGTGTGGGCAACAACATCAAGGAAGTCCTGGATGTAACGGAGGAACTCGCCTCCTTCAAAGTAAGTAAAATAATCTGCAATTGAAGTTGAAATGGTTAACAAAGCCAACATTGGACTAATGCGCTTAAAGTGGAACATCAGTAAAAACGAAAACATCTAGTATAATTGGAAATGTACTGCTACTAAAACCAATTTAATCTCTCTCAGTATGATTAAATATTACACACGAGACAAATTCTCTTTTTGTTTTCCAGGATGTGTTAATGGCTTCTGATATGCTCGACAAGCTGGGCGAGCCTGGCCACTTCACTCTGTTTGCTCCCACTGATGAAGCCTTTGATAAATTGGACCCAGGCTACTTGGAGCGTATCATGGAAGACAAGGATGTTATTGCGGGTACAATGTTCTTGTGATACAGTAATGACGGCATAAACTACTAACATATGCTTGCTATGGTTGATTTTAGTTTGCATATGTTTATAGCACTTTTATATATCGGCTAGTCACACCGTCAGTTCACTACTTTGATCCTGAGTGAACTGTTGGATGTTTTGCCAAGAAATTTAATGCAGACTTTCATAATCTCCAGAGGATAAGGCCTACTGTCTTTAGTGATACCTGTACTACCAGCAGCAGATTCCATTTTTCAATTATCCTGTCAGAACTCTCCATATCAAAGAGAGATTTGCAAGAAAAAGTGGTAATGTTGCCTTAGGTTGGTATTTAATTGAAATATCTCAACGAGTATACTATAGGCTGCCAGGAAAATGGGTTCAGACATCTATGTCCCCTTCCGGATAAATTGTTGTCATTTTGGAGATCCCCTGACTTCTCATATACTGCCATCATCGGGGTAAAATGTTCATTTGTTTATTGCTTAATGCTTGTAAAACAAATTATATTCCCACAAGCATCAGCTATAGCTCATGTTTACTGCTAAATGGCCCTTAAAGCATGACAGCTAGCATTGTCGATGTGATCAGGTTAGCCTGTTGACATTAGCATTTAGCTCAAAGCATCTCATCGCTAAGCTTCATCATCAAAGAGCATGAGAGAGTAAGTATAAACTTAGATTCCCCACAAATTCTCCAGAGCAAAGAAATAGACACACACTCACACATAAGTCAAATTCACAAACCACACAATGAATTGGAGACATTTGTCTCCACAGTGATAGCTTATCCGCTTATTTGTTGTGTCACTGGCATGCCAGGTATGCACAGAAGGCCAGTTTGCGGTATCCTTAGTGGGTTCTCTCTGGAGAATCAATATTACCTCAAATAAATTCTCAGACACTTGGCAAACAGGCTCTGCAGACAAACCATGTAAGAACACCCTCCAAAATAAAGATCAAATGGAGACTTGTGAATTGTTTCTAAAAGGAATAGTTTGAGCCAAAGAGTAATTTTGGCTGAAATGCAAAAACATCGCATTTGTATTTTTGTGGGTTTGGAAGGGTTTGTCATGGCATTGCTTTTGCAGGCCAGTTTCATTGCTAAGTTTGACAGTTGAACTCAGTCATAGACGTAATCCTCTGTTGATGTTAGCAGAAGGGGCTAAATATTTCTAAAACCACTGAAATATTATCCATGTGCTTGTGTGTTGATTAATGACTTTACACTTTGGAGAGCCTTGTAATATCAATCAATAATTTGAGTCAACACACAAAGTTTATACAATGGTGCAATCTGACCAGCGACTTTTTGTCTTTATATCTTTCTCACACTTCAATCCACCTACTCAGCCCTGGTGAAATACCACCTGTTGAACTCTGTCCAGTGTTCTGAAGCAATCATGGCAGGGTCTGTGTTTGAAACCGAAGAGGGCAGCACCATAGAAATTGGCTGTGATGGCGACAGTTTGACAGTCAATGGAATCAAGATGGTGCTGAAGAAGGACATAGTCACGACCAATGGCGTTATCCACTTAATCGACCAGTTGCTCATCCCTAACAAAGGTAAAACACATCTGGAATTTTCTCCCTCAGTGAATACTTGTTGAAATAATGTACTTGTATATTTTTGTTGCTGTGATAACCAACATCTTATGTCTATTTGATTCATACCAGCCAAGGAAGGGTTGGAGCTGATGGGAGAATCTCAGAGTACTTTCAGCAACATGGTGAATAAATTGAACTTAGCCTCTGCCTTGGGTTCGAAAACAGAGTATACACTCCTTGCTCCCGTCAACGCTGCCTTCACTTGTGAGTTAATCTCTAAATGATTCCCATTTGAGAAAGAATGTAAAGGAAAAATCATCAGTTGTGTTGCATGGATCAAATTGTGCTAATACATTTTTAGACTTTTCACTATTAGGACACTTTAGAAAAAGGAAAAGTTGTGTAAGGCCTGGCATGTTTTATTACTAGGCCTAGGGTTATTTTAAATCACTATTTTTTTCTGTGGTTGTCAGCTGAGGTGATGTCAACAGACCAGAGTCTGTTGAAATTCATTATGCAAAACCACATCTTGAAGCTGAAAGTTACACTGAGTGAGCTCTACAATGGACAGATGCTGGAAACACTGGCTGGCAGAATGCTCAGAGTCTTCATTTACCGCACGGTGAGAAGTGTGTGTGTGTGTGTGTGTGTGTGTGTGTGTGTGTGTGTGTGTGTGTGTGTGTGTGTGTGTGTGTGTGTGTGTGTGTGTGTGTGTGTGTGTGTGTGTGTGTGTGTGTGTGTGTGTGTGTGTGTGTGTGTGTGTGTGTGTGTGTGTGTGTGTGTGTGTGTGTGTGTGTGTGTGTGTGTGTGTGTGTGTGTGTGTGTGTGTGTGTGTGTGTGTGTGTGTGTGTGTGTGTGTGTGTGTGTGTGTGTGTGTGTGTGTGTGTGTGTGTGTGTGTGTGTGTGTGTGTGTGTGTGTGTGTGTGTGCGCATCAGACTTAGGGAGCCAGGAAGGAACAGGAAAATCAGATAAAAAAAAGAAGTCTTGGAAAGACAATGGAGAGCATTGGCTTACTTATTGGAAATCTGAAAGACATTACTGGTTATCTGACAAAGTGTTAACATGAGTTTGCTGTCTTACAACTCTAAGCAAATGCATTAAAACAGCTTATAAGTCCAGCTCTTGGCAGATGAATTGGGGTTCTGCCCTGGTGGTTCAGTTATAATGAACCCCTGGGTTTAATTTCCTCACAGAAACTTTTGTGTTCTTCTTCTTAGATTGATTGCAATCAAACAAGACCATGAAATAGCCCCCCATCCCTTCCCTATGCTCAATAGTTATCACATTTGTGCAGTGACTTTAAAACAACAAATTCTGCTCTCTAATTCTTGTCCTTTGACAGGCTGTGTGCATTGAAAATGCATGTATGGTGCAGGGCAGTAAAGAGGGAAGCCATAGTGCCCTCCATGTCATGAAGTCCCTCATCAAACCGGCTGACAAAACAGTCTACGATCTCCTGATTGCTGACGGACGGTTCAAGTAAGAACTAACATCCTAATTTATGTTTTAGTAATTCATTATTATTGATTGGATTTTCACATTTCCCAGCTGTATGACCGATGTTGACACCAGCACAGGCTTATGATGAATAACTCAGGATGCAGATGTGTGAATCAATGGGATCACACAACCCAAATCTCATCATATCATATTCCTAAAACAATAATCCTCCTGTCTACAATGAGCAAACCCCTACTGTTTTTCGGACCAAACGCAACATATAATCTGGTCTCCTCACAGCACAGGACTTAATGTGCCATTAAAGCAGAGCTGTTCTTTCCTGTTGGAGAAAGTAGATGTCCTGACTGGCTGGCGCTCATGCAGTCTTAAACACAGTAATTAGGGTTAGATGAAAAACTGAAATGTACAAAAGTGCTGGCTCAAATAGTGTCCATTATAGTCCTATTTCCTCATCATCAGATACATGAACCATTTCATTTACCCGCACATTGCTCTTAGGTTTGTTTTCATTTTACTCATGCAGTACTGTACCTAATGTTGACTTTGTGAATGAATGACTTGCTTCTTTAGTTTTGTAAAATAATCAGAATCCGAATCAGACGTACTTTTTAATTTAATAATTTTAGGACTTTCCTGGCGCTGATGGAGACAGCTGATCTGATTGATATTCTGAAGAAGAAAGGCTCCTACACTATCTTTGCACCAACTGACGATGCCTTTCAAGGTCTCAGTAAAGAGGACATGGCTGTTCTCAAAAGTGAGTACTCCAATCAAATGAACACACATCCACTTCCTTTGATGCATCTCCCTTTTGAAGATCATGCAATTGCAATCAACCTAGGTTGTTGTGAAGTTATTTAAGCCAGAGATGAGGGAGAAAAAATATGTGAAGCATGCTTATTCCCCTGTATAGAATGTAAATCGTGTATGCCTTTGCTGTCACTGACAGGTGACCTGAATGCTTTGAGGATCATTCTCCTGTACCACTTCAGTAATGGCATCTTCATCAATGGAGGACTGGAGGGAGGAGTTACCAACCTGCTCAAAACCCTGCAGGGCGGTAACCTGCAAGTTATTTCTGTATGTACAAGCAGCCATTGTTTAAGTGTATTTTTCCTCGGAATCAAAAAGACAGAAATCATTTCCTGAATCTGTCATGTACAATCAAAAAGGGATAAACCATTAGTAGAAAAAACTGTAACTAGTCAACACATTATGAAAAGTTCATGCCCACGTTAGGAAGTTTTCAATAGAATCTCCCCACATGGGATCAATGAAAGAGATGATATTTATATCATGTAAATAAGTTTAAACTGACCACAGATTTTTTCCCTTTTCTCCAAGCCTCCATTGTGAGTCCTGAACGCAGTCTTTCCACACATTCTCATTAAAACAATAGCATCAAAGAGCCAGTGCTAATCTATGTCTTCAAAGCTGGATATCTCTGGAGAACGGCCAGAACTTTTAAAACCTGGCTCATGTCCATCAACGCCCACGGTCATTGTTCACCCGTCACTGCCCACCTCCCTTGATGCCCCCCACCTACTTGTCTCTGTCTGCCTTGCTGTTACTCAGCAGCCTCAATGTCAGCTATATTGTTACCTACATTTTTCCTTTCCTGCTTCTCCTATCTACTGATGTGGCTCAATTTGGTGGGTGATAAGGGAAAAGAGGAGCTAAAGGAGAAGGTCACTCTATCCCTTTCAGACTCATATCTTCTACCTTAAATTGCAGGAAATTAGTCATGAATGGAATTTCATACAGCTCACCCAATAACAGAGCATACTGCATGGTATTCTTATTAAAACCTGGCTTCAAACCCTCTATTGTACAACCCTTCTAAAGTTAGTTGAGGCCTATCCCTCAGCCTGGCAAAGTTTTTTGGCAGTTTTTGACACAACTCAGTAACTTTGTTTTATTTTACCCCTAAAAAGATATGCATTACTTTTTTCCCCTCGTTTTACCAAGGTTAACAACTCTATTAATGTGAACACGGTGGATGTGCCAGACAGCGACTTGATGGCTACAAATGGTGTGATCCACGTGGTGAAGAATGTTCTCTATCCTGCAGGTGAGAACAATAGACATTATAATACAATCATGCAATGTGCACTCTGTGCTGGGAGGCATTGAGCTATGTTCTTTTGATGATGTGTATTACTTACAGACCTTCCTGTGGGCCGCCAGGACCTCCTGGTCCTCCTGAAGAAGCTGATTAAGTACATCCAGATAAAGGTATCCAAAGAGACACATACATGTACGTCTGGGCATAGGTATTTTAAAGAAAATGTAAAAAGATGTTCTCCTGTCATGCCTTTTTCAGTATATTCCTGGATTTTCGTACAAGGAGATCCCACTCACCGTCATCAGTAAGTTTCGTTATCATCCACTGTCACTGCATGATGTGTGCATATTTCCTTTGTAACGAGCTTCTTGTGTGACTTCACAGAGAAGACCATCACAACTACACATTACCATCAAATAGGTAAGACCATTTTCCCTAACGACATGATTCAAAGTGAAGTCTTGAATGTTTTAGGACCAAACATCATGTTTATATATTTTTTGTGATTATTCAAGACACCACATCCTTTGAATTCAAAACCTTTCTCATAAAATGAACATCTGTTTCAAAAGTGAAATACATACTGCAGTCACATGCGTATTACAAGCATGTCATTGTTCAATTCAGGGGTCTTCTCAAGTTCTCTTCTTTGTTTCTTTTGATTACTCTGTTTCACTCTTGCTTGAGTCTATTTGGACCCCTTGCTATAATTAGACCCTTCAGGGATGAGGTAATTAGGCTGTCAAGGCAAAACAGGATCAGAGAACATAGATGAGGTGGCTGTTGTTCATTTAGTTGGGCTTAGTCTAGTGCACATTCACACAGATGGATGTGCACTGGACTGCATGTGGAGCATGCCTTACTGTATTGGGTAACATAGGAGGGATAAAGTCCGGTTATTTAAAGTTAATAAGGCACAATACATGGAATATGGACTATAAGTATCTTTAATTTGGATCATAGGAAGAACAATCTATTGTCCACATCATATATATATTTGTATTTGTATATACTCATAGGGAAAGCAGCCACTGTTTTAATGACATACATTTCCTAATTTGTATCAGACCTGGGTCTGGTTCTGACTGCTGGAAGACCACATCTCAAAGCCAAAGATTAGACTGACACAAACAAACATCCATCAGCATTCAACTCATATGAATGCTGTCACATAAAAAAAATCATCGCTTAGAAGCATAAATTATAAAAGAAATGAAAGAAGAAGGTTCCGTTGAAGCTGATTCAATAGTGGAGTTGACTCAGTCACAACTCAATCCAGTCGATTGCAGGGTTATTTAGATCACATGATGCAGAGCATGTGGAGATTGCCTCCTAATTAAAAGTCTGGGCAGCGTTGTGCATTTCCCCTCTCAGCCAATCAGACTGTGACACTGGCCTTTCTTCAGGGCTTAAGAGAGGTAGAGAATTGTACACACAGGACATCAAGAACCTAATCAACCCTGCATCGGGCAGCTTTTAGTGGTAGTATTTGTGCAAGAATTTATGCCTGCAAGCTCAATTTTGTTTTTCTTTATTCAAAACCCTCTTTACACACATTTCGCTCGTAGCATTTATTTTTTATTGCAGATGCATTTGTTTATAAATAAATAAAAACAATGAAAAAAAGATTCATCGTTATTGGGGAGGCATTTTTTCATTTTAAGGGCACATGTGGGATTTGTTTGTCCAAGTAAATATTTCTTCCCTGTATGTGGATGGGAGCTGTTTCTCCGGGTTCTTCTGGGAATCAGTAATGTAACATGTTAAGCGTATTATTATATTTTAATATATAGTATAATTTGAACAAGGTCATAATTTGATTCTTTAAACTCATCTAATGGAGAAGAAAATTGAGTCTGTCCAAGGAGGGCGGCTCATTGGACCATGGATGAAATATAATATCCTACAGACATTAGCCTGCCTTTGTTCTGCTTGCTTTGATAACTTCCCATACTGCTTCTCATGCCTCATACTTTGCTCATTATAGAAAGAATGTGGGAGTGTTCAAAAGATATCCCTCCTTTCGTTTATTATTCTTGAAGGATCACTTCACCTTGAAAATTGACATTTGTATATCATTTACTCAACCCCTTGTTACCTTGAATTTGTGAAGAGAACCACAGTAAACGTAGAATCCAAAATTGGAGGTAAGTCTTGATTAACCAAAGAACAAAAATAGTTGCTGCATTTAACAATAGCAAAACTATATCAAGCATCCAAACGTCAACATGTGCATATTCGTCCAAGTCACTTTGATTCATTTGTATGCTAAATACTCTTACCAAATAAAGTGCTCTCACAAACTACAGTGCAAATACTGTTCATTTCAGGGTATGGTTTCCTTTAAGTTGCACTCATGTTCCCGATCCCTCTTTACAGTCCCTGAAACAAAGGTGACCAGAGTCATTGCAGAGGAACCTACCATCAACAAGGTTACAAGAGTCATTAAAGCAGAACATAACATCACCAAGGTTACAAGATTCATTGAAGGAGACCCTGCCTTTACCGACGTTACAAGAGTCATTGAAGGAGACCCTACCATTACCAAGGTTACAAGATTCATTGAAGGAGACCCTGCCATTACCAAGGTTACAAGAGTCATCGATACAGAACCTGTAGTCACCACGATGATTGTCAGTGGGGAAACCGGGAACACAGAAGTGACCAGGCTCATCGAGGGGGATCCTGCCTTTACTAAAGTGACCAGGCTCATCGAGGGGGATCCTGCCTTTACTAAAGTGACCAGGCTCATCGAGGGGGATCCTGCCTTAACTAAAGTGACCAGGCTCATCGAGGGGGATCCTGCCTTTACTAAAGTGACCAGGTTCATCGAGGGAGACTCTTCGTCAACCAGGGTCTTTGAGGGACAGCCTACCATTACCAAGGTCACAAGAGTTATCGAAGGTAAGTTCTCGAACGTTTTGATCATTCACATTTTGAGTGCAAATGATCAGTTAGATGAACAAAAATTCAGCTTCGCAAAAGTTTTTAAACCGATTTGATGGCACAACACTTTTTCATTAATGCAGGTGGAGATCTTGATGCAGAAGGACAGATAATTGCAGGTCAGTTTTTCTTAACATGTTGACTCAGTCGTAGAGCATGATAGTCTAGCTCTCAGAATATTCATGCATTTTCTAACCACTCTTGTAACAAATGCATCTGGGAACTTGACCACAGCTAACTGACCATTATCATCTAACGTGAATGTCACGTTTCCTCTGTGATCATCATGTTAAGTCATCAGACACCTTCATTTCAAGGTGTGCATCATTTTACCCTTCAATGTCTTTTAGATAGTTCGATGAATTTGGAAATGAAACCAATATTCCGGACTGTAAAAGCTAGGCTACCCATGTTTTCTCTTCAAGTCACAGTCATAATGACTTGTGATGTTTGTCTACCAATGCTGGTTTCCATCTATTTCTCTGTCTTAAAACTGAGGTGTTTCAAGCACTAATCAACAAACCATATGGGTTACGCCCTCCCTTGTTGTGGCTGTCAAAGTGCCAATTCTCAATTTCTCAACTTCTTGATCGGCTTTCAGTATTGGCTCATAAAAGTATGGATCTACTTTAAAACCAGATTTAAAAGATAAAAATAATCATTTTAATCAAACTACTTCCATGTATGGAGTCTGTCCGCACTAGCAAAGCTTCTTAAACGGCTGTATTACTTTCCAACAATGAAAAAGAATCAAGAAATCCTTCATGACTTCCGCACTCACTGCTAATGCTATTGGCAACTGGACCTACATATCCAACCATCCAATTAAAATGTAAGGCCTCAAGGGTTAGGCTTATCATATCCAGAAGAAAAACTGTTCATCACAATTTCACTCCCTGCTTCATGTACTTATTCTAACCAGTTCAAACTCCCTATAGTTTAATCACAGGCAGACGAAGAAGTTGAGCAACAGAAACGCAATATAAATATAATAAATGATTAACAGCTGGATCATTTATGTATTCTCTTGACTGCTGTAATGTTGGGGGTAGCAAAATAAATAAACTGCAGCCATTATGGACAGCCAGACATGTTTAAAACAAGAAAGCTCCTTCCATATTGAACAGTGGATAATGACTAGCTTTGGCCAGCCACTATTCAAAACATCCCGAGCTCATTCTGTTTTATGAGGTTTGTTTTGGCTCAGTAATGATACTACGGAAGTTTGGTTAATTTTGACACTTTTTCTTCTGAATAGGCTCACATCAACAAAAAGATAAAGCCAATTTCTGATCATGCCCATGGTGCACCATCATTTTGATGTCTGTCCATTTTACCAGTAATCTGATTTCATCTCGCCGTCAGTTTTCTTGTCTCAAATGCAAAAATCCCATCTTGTTACTCATTCTATGTCTTATACAGCTTAAGTGTGTCTGTGTGTGAGCAGTGTATAGTGTGCCATGTGACTCAGATTGACATTGGCATGTGTGGGTGCAGGTGAGCTTTAAGCTGTTTTCACAATCAATTGCTTCACTGGTGTCGTGCAGCTTTAGTTGTGTGAAAGAAAAATAATTCTCTAAGTGCCTGTGAGTGTGTGTAATACTACACAGCTGTGCCTGAATTTGTGTTGGCGGTGGCGGAGGAGGTGTTTTACGGGGTGTATGTACCTGTCGGTGTGTCTGTCTGTCAGTACAGTTGCTTAGTCGTTAAATGACTTTCAACACCCTTCTCCGCTGCCCGTCTGAAGGTGGATCCAGACAAACCACGGTGAACGAACCTCTTGTCATTGAGGGTAGGGTGTCTTTATACAAACTCTTTATACCAAACAAGTTTCTTTTCACATCCTGCTTGAAATCATGTGTTTTTCAAGATAAGTGGTGAGTTTAAGGCGGATAAGATATTGAGATTTTTCAATACGATGTCAGTCCATATTTAATTTTGTATGTGTTTTTTTATTTTGAATGTAATGGTTTTTCTTTGAACGTCAGGCCCAGACTTTTCTAAGATCACCACCATTCACGGCAACCCAAATCTGATCGATGCGGAATCGGAGAGAATCACCCAACTCATTAAAGGTGAATATTCATCACTGCACACAACCTGTGTGTGTGTGTGTGTGTGTGTGTGTGTGTGTGTGTGTGTGTGTGTGTGTGTGTGTGTGTGTGTGTGTGTGTGTGTGTGTGTGTGTGTGTGTGTGTGTGTGTGTGTGTGTGTGTGTGTGTGTGTGTGTGTGTGTGTGTGTGTGTGTGTGTGTGTGTGTGTGTGTGTGTGTGTGTGTGTGTGGTGTGGGGGTGTGGGGTGGGTGTGTGTGTGTGTGTGTGTGTGGGTGTGTGTGTGTGTGTGTGTGTGTGTGTGTGTGTCAGACTTAGGGAGTCAGGAAGGAACAGGAAAATCAGATTACAAAAGAAGACAATGGAGAGCATTGGTCTACTTATTGGAAATCTGAAAGACATTACTGGTTATCTGACAAAGTGTTAACATGACATAACATAACATTTGTTTGCTGTCTTACAACTCTCAAATGTAATGAATAACTGTTTTGCCTCTTTTTTTTTCATAGCCGGGGGTAAATTTGCCGCTGCCAGGAAAGCTCCAGGTAAGAGCCTAGCTAGATGATTGAACTGACTCGTTCATTAATGTAGGAATTGGAGAAAAATGAGCTATCTATCAGAATCAGAAGCACTTTATTTATCCCAAACTGGGACATTTTTTTCTCAAAACCTTGGATTTTTCACATTGAAAAAGTGAGATTCCTCTCATTCTCTCCATTAATGCTAACTCTTCTTTTTACAGCTGGAGTGAGGAGAAGAAGGAAGATGGTCAGGCGTCACCACAAGCCGAGGCAGTGAATCCAATAGAGAGAAAACATCTCTGGTTCACCGCAGAGACTGAATGCATCTCCAGTGCTCCTGGTAGAGTGCTGGAGGATGAAAGAAACTGTGTACCAATAGAGAGAGATCAAATCATTCTAGCATTTTTTGTCGAAAACACCAGTAAACAGGATTGTTTACTATTCCATATTAACCATACTTGTTATGGAATGGTGTGTTATAGCATTGCATTTCCAATAGAAAAAATAGCATTTAAGTACTCGGGAAATATGGACTTTTGAGATAGATGGTGTGTAAGGTGAAATATATTTACCACAGAGAGATATTTTGAACTTTTTTTATGTCAATTTTAAACGGATGGCTTGGGAAGAGTGTTGTTTGCTTTTTATGGTGCTCGCATTTTGTACTATTGATGCATTTTTAAGAATACACCAAATTAAATAGTGTTTTTCTAAACCTCTGTAAATTATCACATGCTGATTAAAAATACATTTCATTTTTATACAGTTTACAGTCGTCTTTCTTTCCATCTAAGATTACTTCATGCTGTGTTCACCCAGGAAACGTCCAGGAAAATCCATTCATTTAAGATTTATTTGTTGCATGTCTTGCTCAAAAGATTTCTGCATGATAGGAATTTGTTCGTAACCGTTGAACACAAACATATGGCACATTTGAGGAATTACATAACAGTTACACTATGCTCTATTTCACTGTAGCACATTAGACAAGCATTCATCTTGGATTTGACTCGGTTTATCCAATCATATTTTCCTTCTATGAAGAAAAGAAAAAGGGACCGCCAGCTAGAAATTTTGAATAAGTGCCCTGTGTAGTGGGGCTCTGTTGCAAGATCGTTGAAATGATCCATGGCAGCTCGTCCAGGGCAGCAGCAGCGGAGGGGAATTGACTGAAGCAGAGGGGAGTATAAGTTTGCACAAGGATTGCAGTTTTAACGTCACAGGGTGGTGATAAAATGATGAGGAAAAGAGCTGCATGCATCTAAGAAGCTCAAGAGTCCTTACATTCAACGCAAGGATTATAAAACTACTTAGAATCTCTTTATGTTGTCTTGGCATGTGTATTCCTTGATTTATTTTATGGTTGAAATTCTGTTTTAACCCAGTCTAATTGATCCATAACTTCAGAAATTGACTCTTGGTAAAGTGATTCCTCCACTGTCAGTCATTTTTCCTTTTTTTGTTGTTGTTTTAGTCAAGGAAAGTGAGTAGTAAGAGTTTAACAGAAGTGTAGATTCTGAAAGTATTCAGACCCAGTAATACATTTGGTCATGTTGTTGCAGCCCTATGCTAAACTTGTTTAAATAGCTATTTTTTTTACCTCATTCTATCTCTCAATACTCACTAGACTCAATACCCCATTACATTTTTTAATTAAAAACCAACAATGCTTGGGTTGATCCCCAAAAACAGCCAGGCTTACTGATATCACCATAGTTGTGATCCAAGTTTGCTTCTTTGTAAAGGAACCAAACACGATGGTTCCCCATAAAGCAACTGCAGGGTAGAATGGCCATATTGTTTCACTCTGTCAAAATCAGTCGGAGAAATAAAACTACTGGATAAAACTCACAAAGATGCATTCAGTCCAGAATCATTAATGTGATTAAGATCATGTCATCCTATTCCAGAAACCACAGTAGGCCAAGAATGAAGTCACAGCCCTCCAAAGATTTACAATATGCAATTTTAAAGGAGTACAATAATTAAAAATAATCAGAATCAGCATGTCAATGTTGATACGTAAATCATTTGTGATCAAAGGGAGAATATGTCCGTGTAGTGCTCAAAATGATGTTAACTTTTCAGCAAAAGTTGGCCGATAGCTATAAATATCAAACAGATATTGCTTTTCATGTACTGCAGTATATTTGTTTTCTTGCGCAATCATTTTTTACATTTCATTTTTATATTTATTTTGTAATGCCTCTACAGCAGGGTGATCATTATTCCTGAGTTTTTAACTACTGTTGCCCCCTTCCATTTTCTTTAGATCATTGATTATAAAACATAAATGTGCTTGATGAATATGCAATTATTATATGCTTCTTTAGCTTGTCACACACATGGACTAAGGACAAGCAATTCTGCTGTACCTCTCCTGATGAACACACATTTTGAACACATTGTACTACTCTAAATATACACTGTACTCCCTCCCAGGAATCGACCCAAAGTCTTATTTCACTGTTCCCTTCCAAGCTTAGTGCCTGGCAGATCTCTTGTGTGTCCTCCAATTCTAAATTAAAGCCAGGTGACAACAGCTATGGATCTGAAAAGTATGGGGATTGAAGGTAGTCTCTGCAGAGACAGGATTAAAATGCAAGCCATGATTCACTCTATGATTAATGTACGCTGTAAATTTCCTAACCACTCAAACTGTGCCACTTCAGCTGATCTCAGACAATGTGCTTGGATTCTGTGTGCTATACAAAATTAGGTTCAACGATACAGTAGATGTGGATGAGTAAAGTGCTTGCAGATGTTATCAATGACATTTACATTGTACATATTTTTTATCAATTAGGTGATGCTACGTCATACCTGCAGAGTAGATCATTTCAGACTTTGAAAACAGCTATAGCCTAAGTTATATTGGCTAAATACCTGCAGACATTTAATGTCCATATAATTTTTTTAAGTTAAGAGCTTTGATATATCTTTGCCTTACATCTTCGGTCAGAAAACAAGGTTGTCATGATATTATGTTTTTCATAACAGTATCTCACAGTTACAAATAATCTGCTAATATAGAAATCCAAAACTTGTGAGAAGGTAAAAACAAAAAAGACACATGTCGAGTCAGAAAAATATCAAAGGCGCAGGTTTGCTTTTCATTTAACCATATAAAGTAATCCAACCGGGTTTGAGAAAAAATGATGGTGCTTTGCCGAGGAGAATTATACATAGCTAAAGTATGACGATGTTTTCTGAGAATTTACAGAGAAAAACATGCAAACGAAAGCAGAGCAGGACTTTGGTGCAGATCAGGGAATCCATTTGTACTTCTGTGGTTAGTAGTTCCTCCGTAGAGAGAGGGATTAATGTGAGCCGTGTGTCTGTTGAGCGAGTGATGTCATGCCTTGCAGATGCCGTTGGGTATCTCAAGCCAAAGTGGCTACAATTGTGTGTGTGTGTGTGTGTGTGTGTGTGTGTGTGTGTGTGTGTGTGTGTGTGTGTGTGTGTGTGTGTGTGTGTGTGTGTGTGTGTGTGTGTGTGTGTGTGTGTGTGTGTGTGTGTGTGTGTGTGTGTGTGTGTGTGTGTGTGTGTGTGTGTGTGTGTGTGTGTGTGTGTGTGTGTGTGTGTGTGTGTGTGTGTGTGTGTGTGTGTGTGTGTGTGTGTGTGTGTGTGTGTGTGTGTGTGGGACAAAGAACGGCTGTGAAGAGGAGGTGGTGTACAAAGTCAAATATTTGACACTGATGAATTACAAAGGCAGTCTTTTTACATTTTGCTGCCATTTTATGCGCTGTCGAGACTAGAAAAGGTCACATAAAACTGCAAGGGCATGCATGTTGCTGCAATATGGCTTTGTAAAAATTACATAAACACAAATAATTATATTCACTTAATTTTGACTTTTTCCAGCACTTAATTAATGTTTGTTTTTTTGGGGGGGGGGTTCCCTTTACAATCGTTGTAAACACATGTAAACCATGCCACCATTGGCTCCTTTGTTTACTTCCGTGACATCACTATGTAACAGCCTCACTTCTGTCGGCCAGCGCTGCAACACATTGTGCGGGATAACCTAAGGGGTGGGACATGACTTACACATTCCTTAAAGGTTGACCAATCACAAAACATCACATAATATGTCCTCTTTAATTACGTTGAATCTAATTATTGGTAAATTTCGACCCATACTCCAAATTCACCATTTAATCACATGAAGGGATCTGATTAACCCGCACTCACAGCATGGCCTTGACTAGTTTCTAACACAAAACATGCACAGTGACATCATCCAAAACCAACCGTGATTACAAGAAGGATTTTCCAAAGAAACCAGGGGTCAAAAGTCAGGGCGGGAGAAGGGCGGAAAAAGAGCCACAGTTGAAAACAGACCGAGGTGAAGGGATATAAGGACACAAAGGGAGGAAGGTCATGTGCTATTTGTCACAGTTGCTGAAACCAGTTACTAGACAGAGACAACACCTGGGTAATGTGAGTATATAGGCTGTTCCGACAGCAGATGTTGGGGTGTCTGACCTTTTGTCTGGACAAGTAAGGCCTTCCCTCAAGGCAAAAAAAAAAGAAGCTGTAACCTATAATTATGTGGATTTACATACACATGGACGTAAACATAAGTAGGGTTGAAGTAAATGTTGACTCCAAGTGTTGTCCTTGTCCTTCAGTACATGTATTCTGAGACAATTAAGCCATTCAGTATTTGCATTTGCAGTATTTCTGCCATTTATGTCTACTTGATTGACTTGTTGGATCTATTCAATTTAGTTTTGTTTAAATGACACAGACAGTTATTTGTTTGGCTAGTTTGACAATAAACAGTTGCATCAAATGGTTCATTTCATTTCTGAATGAAATATTAATTGTAAGTCTTTTACCCTTTTAAGAAGCACAGTTGAGGTTTGTGGCTACTTCAAATTTACAATTACATAAATATACAAGTCACCACACATTATTCTTCCATCTGCTGTTTATGTCTTCTGTGTGTTTGTGTTATACTTTGTGTGGTTTAGGAGTTTCAGTGAATGTACCACTAAACGACAAGTGATATATTACTTAGCTTGTAGTTGGATTTACCAGGAATACCTTACTAGTTTAATGAAAAGGCATTTGAGAGAATGATTTATCAAAGACAGATTTCCTTGCCACAGACCATTTCTCTTGATACAAATGTGCTTGGACAGTTTAGGGATGGTGAATTGGTGTAACTATTTGTTTATTTTTATCTGGGTTTTTCCATTCTTTTCGACAAGCACAATATACTTGGGGCATTTGAAGCAGATGGTGACGATATATCTCCTCAAGAGGTCAAGTGGGATTCCAAATGGCCGTCTGGTGTGCTAAGTGTCTCCAAAGAAACATCTCCTTACTCATTGATGGTATACTTATACTTTATTGCATTGGCTGGGTGATAAGAAGAGAGTTTTTCTGAAAATCAACAACTTTGACAAGGAAACTTGATGTAAAAAAGTGCAATACAAAGTGTGGAGTCTAAAATGACTTTACCTTTGCATCACACAAAACTAATGCATACTTAAAATAAAGCAACTAGAATGATATTGAAAACAATATTTTCACTAAGTCAGAAAACACACAAATATTGGCTTTATTCCAATAGCATAAGGCTTTTGTTAAGCCCATCCAAAATCCATTACAGCATGCAGCCTAAAAAGGCCATTCTCAAGTATGATTCAGATGAACTGCTTGTCAGCTGGAGAAAAAATTCTGCCCGTGACAATTTATTCCATAAGAAATTATTTTATCTAGAAGATATTTGTTAATGGAGAAAACAGCTTTAAGGCAGTATTTTAAGATCTCCAAACAAAAAGTGCAAAATATGTTGTGACTAAGATGGAAACAAACTGACTTTCCACATCCATGATTACATTTATTTTCCTCCTTTTGCGTAAGCTGATGATTTTTACACACAAATACGTGACAATTTGCAGTTACAACCTCAAATGCAATGCTTTTTATAATAAAATGATAGCTTAGAACCACTTTGTGAACAATGCTGTCTAACTTGCCCTCTAGGGATTTGAGTAGACATGACAGGAAACTGCTCCCCATCAGTGTACAGTTTGTGTTTCCAGGTGTTTCCTTTAATTTGGTAGTTGATTCTCACCAAAACTATATGAAGGGAGGCAAACACAGCCTGTACACCAGACCGTAACCTGTTACACAGTAGGTTTGACAGACTTTGTAAATCAAAGGCTGTCAAATAAATCACTTAAAGTAACAAAAATGGTTAACAGCAAAATGAAAACAATCAGAGTAGCATTCAAGAAAAGGATACCTACTCAAAAGCCTACTGTGTCATAAATCTTGTGTAACAGCTTCAATCTGAATAAATATAAGTTGGCGTTACAGTATCAGAAGGGTTATTTTTGTTACAGTCTGTACAAGCCGTCATTTTTCAGCAGGGCTCTGTACAGGATAATGACCTTGTGGAAACCAAGGGATGTCTGACTCATACATCAGTGTGGGGTCTCTGCAGCCCACAGATGACAAATGAGACAATCATAAGAACACAAGGACCAATGTACATGGAGAAGTTTTCTCAACTGTAGTGTGTGTGTGTGTGTGTGTGTGTGTGTGTGTGTGTGTGTGTGTGTGTGTGTGTGTGTGTGTGTGTGTGTGTGTGTGTGTGTGTGTGTGTGTGTGTGTGTGTGTGTGTGTGTGTGTGTGTGTGTGTGTGTATATTAGTATTTTTAAAGTATTTTTTTAATCCTGACTATAGCAGAAAAAGGTATGACAACAAGCCATGGGAGTTTGGTAATCACAAGTGCAAAATGTGTGTGTGTGTGTGTGTGTGTGTGTGTGTGTGTGTGTGTGTGTGTGTGAGAGAGAGAGAGAGAGAGAGAGAGAGAGAGAGAGACAGAGAGACAAACAGAGACAGAGACAGAGACAGGATGTGTGGGAAATATGCCAGTGTAATAGAAGTCAATTTGTGTCTATTGTTTTATTTTCACCTGCCCATAGCCTATCTAGAAACAGACTCGACCGTAATCAGTGTTGTTTGGATTTGGTCGTCCTTCTACCTCTGCAGCATAGGAACCTGAACATGGCAAAAGTCAATAACAGCAGCACAGTTGCTATAGTCAGCAATAGGAGAATTACATCTAAACTGTAGTACGAGTACCAGGGCATCTTATAAGCCTCTGTACGCAGGTGAGGAGCCCCTTTATTACGCATTACATATTCCACCCAGAAGACAGCCTGATCCATTGGGGCCATCGGCTGATCTCTGTGCAAACGTGACAGTCTTTGCATGTTCTGTCTGTAGCTGTCATGATGGAGCACTTCATTAATGCCTTGCTCAAAACTGTGTCCGTTAACATCAGCTAGCTCAATGATCTTTCCGGCGCCTCTTTCTCGCAGACGTAGAAGGTTGTCAAACTGGTCAAAGAACAATGGTATGCCGAGCACAGGGACCCCGTGGTAAATGGCCTCCTGTACACCGTTGGTTCCCCCATGAGCTACAAAGACTTTTGTCTGCGGGTGGCCGAGGAGGTCCTTCTGTGGCATCCAGTCCACTATCAGGGTGTTGTTTCCCAAAGTAGAAGGACGCTCACCTTTGTGCCTCCATATCACCTGATCAGAAAATGAAATTAGTATGAATACGTATTAACATTATCATTATTAGTAGTAGTACTAGTATTATTAATAATAATAATATTGATAATTACCAATAAACAGTTTTCAAAATGTCATGAAATTGATTAATTAAATCACTGAGCATGTGTTACCTTCTGAGGCATCTTTGCAAAGACGCTGGCAATTTCATTTGCGACCTCTTTGGGCAAAGCATTCACATAAGTCCCCAAAGTCATGATGATTACGCCATGCTCCCCAGCACTCTGAACAAACTCCTCTAGGTCGACTGGCAGTGGTTGGGCTGGTTTGCACTGGAACCCTCCTATGTAGACGACATTTGGCATTGTGGGCCGAGGGAATTCAAATACAAAGTCTGACCTGAACAGCCAAATGTCTGCTTCCTGGAGAAGTGAAATGATGTCACATCCACCCTCGATGTATTTCTCACAGATGGCATCATAGACCGGCCCCACCAAGAATTGTTGCTGGAACACTATGATGCCATAGAAAAGAATATTCTTCACCCTCTGGGAAAAAGTCATTTTGTCCGTTAAGCCTGATCCTGGAACTGGGATGTAGGACATTGGTGATGGAGCTATCACAAAGTGGCCTTCTCCGCTGGTGATCCAGCGAACATTGAGCACTAAGGGCAGTTTAAAATACTTTGCCAGTATGACCCCTGATGCAATAGCTGGGTCGGTAAGTACAAGATCATATTGTGCCTCTTTTATGCTTTTGACCATCATTTCATCATCTAAGATTTGAGGGAGGGCATCAGCCCATATTAAATGAAGACGAGCAATCAGAAAGAGGAAGTCTTTGGTGATTTTGAGGAAAGTAAGTGATGACGCCCCGTCTCTCTGCGCCTGAAAATTCATCAAAATGTAAAAAGGTGATCATTTTAATACAGTACTTGAATGTCTTAAAGACCATGTGGGTCTGAATACATTATCCAAAATGACATACCTGCATATGTTGCTGTAGGTACACATCTATGAAGTCCTCCATGCCTTCACTAAGGTCAATGTTAATGGATGTGTAGAGAGGAGACTTTTCTGGGATGTACCAGCTGTTGGAGTCCCTTATCACATCGATGCTGTGTCCCCTGGCATGAAGTTCTTCCAGCAGGATCTTCATATTGATCCAGTGGCTGCCGTCAATAGGTAACACAAGGATGTTTCCTCCATCACAAGTTGGTGTGAAGGAAATCAGACAAACACTGAGGATTACAAGTATCCCACAAACACGATGCAATAGCATGGTTCCTGAGATGCGAGAGAGAAAATGAATAACATGATTAACTTCTTACATTTCATATAGCATCATAGGAGAAGTTTTTTTTAGCAAATATATTGAAAAAGATCTACCTTCGTTGGTAAAGACAGTAAATGTGAATGTACAGATGATAATATCTTTGGTATGATCCTATCGTTTTTACTTACCCATGCTTCAGAGTTGCATCTGGATTGATGGCTGCATGCAGACTGATTCCTTCTATTTGAGTTTAAACTCCCGTCCCAGAGATGTTCTGTCCTCAAAGGTAAATGAATGACTTAATGTGGCACAGGTCACATGATTTTTTTGGCGCTGCAAATGTTCTGCAGGTGACAGAATGAATGATTAACTCTTCTTTGTCGGGTCATCATAGATTATTACTTGAGGTATTAATATTATCAAATTGCTGGTAGTATCCTGTAAAGTGCAGTTTTTTGAAGGTCTTTCTCTCTTGTCTGCAAGCTTTTATCAGGAAAACCTTTGACCTCTTTCACAAGAGTGTTGAAGTAAGTAGAGTAAATCAAGTCACTTGATTTTCATACATATAAAGTTGAGAATACAAACAAATATAAACACTAGGAGAGTATACAAATGGGGGTTTTGGACTAATGTGTAGCCTTTGATGTTTTGGCAAATGTTCTAGCAGCAGTTTTGTGGAGGTGTATGACCTTGAGGTTTGTTGAATACAATTGGTGAAACAGAACTGCATGTTGAATGTAGCTTAAAGGTCTCAGGAATGAACTCAGTTGACATGAGCGGTGTTATCTAAAAGCAGTGGAGGAAATGATTCATATCTTTTAAAACATAAAAGTAACTTAATACCTAACTGTAAAGAATACCCCGTCAGAAGTAAAAACCCTGCATTGAAAATTGTACTTAATTAAACGAGTGTAAGGGTTATTGGGGAAATAGTGGCAAAAGTTAAATAGCCTCGTGCAGAAAATGTCCTGTGAGTAGAAAAGTAAAGAGAGATACCTAAAGTTTACGAAATACTTTCATAAGTTAACTTTCCACCTCTCTGGGTGAGTTTAAAAACAGATCATTTCGAGCTTACACATTAATTCAACTGAGAGTGACCACCAAGAGAATAATTTATTTAGCTGTTTGATTGTGGCACAACTTTTATGGCCTGAACGTCTGGGTCAAAAATGTGTGCGACAGCACTAGAAACCACTTGTAGTGATGCCTGCAATGCTGCTTCGGGGCCAGATTCAGTTTTAGGTGAAAAAGGATGAATAAACATGATTGTGTGTTTGGTTCATGGATGTATTTAAAAACTGGATACAGCGTCGGAGGCTTGGCGTCGTTCATTTCTGTGGTGGTTGTTCAGTGGCGCATGAAGACAAAATGTCCTGATGTGCTCGAGAGCAAAACGTCACAAATTACCTGTCATGCTTGCCTGTTGAGAACAATAGTGGCACATAGAGCATGCACACTTGAGTGTTCCCTTAAGCCCAGCCTCCGATCTTCCACTCTTTGCTCGATCAGATGAATGGAGAGAGAAAATATCTTTGGATTTGTTAATTTTGCAACTTTTAGACATTTATGATTCAAATGAGGGCTACAAAAGTGTTCAAACTGGTTGGTGTATTTCGTTAAAAAGTCAATGTAAATCAATGGGGGGAAGTATTTTGGGGCCCAGTGACTTCACGTACTGACACGGATGGTGTAGTACCTCCGTTTGGCCAGTACACAGATTTGCTTCTATGTCCAGCGCACTTCATGAAGGCATAGGCGATGTTTATTGACCATTAGGTCTGACCATTATGGGTTCAAAGAGCAAAACGTTTATTTTTCCGCTCTGGGTCCAGCACTACTTGTTATAGTGAGTTAAGAGTGGAGGATCATAATGTTCCCTGGTAGCCGATGACCTAAAGTAGACAAAGATTGAAGAGCAACTGAAGAAAAAAATGATTTATGTTGTATCTGCCTTGAAGGCGCTTAGGATGGACAAAGGTCTCTGGACTGACAGATGTTAATGTTTGTCTGCTTGAAAGATCACAGATCAAAGTAAATATGTTCAACAGAAATTAACAGTGGGATAATCTAAAGAGCAGGTATACACTTGATCTCCTTAATCACAATATCACAATTGATTTGTGGGTATTTAAAAATGTAAATCTTAATCTGTCCACAAACCTTTGACAAGTAATTCCGAAAAAGTGAAGGGGCTACATTTCTTTAACAGTCTTTATTTTATGTGGCTACATTGATTGGCAAACTGCCATTTTACTCATAAATAATAAATAGAAACAACTGAGATGCCTTCAGATGTAATTCTTGTCTAAATAATGCTTTACAGATCTCATTTCTAAACAGACTCGACCGTAATCAGTGTTGTTTGGATTTGGTCGTCCTTCTACCTCTGCAGCATAGGAACCTGAACATGGCAAAAGTCAATAACAGCAGTACAGTTGCTATAGTCAGCAATAGGAGAATTACATCTAAACTGTAGTACGAGTACCAGGGCATCTTATAAGCCTCTGTACGCAGGTGAGGAGCCCCTTTATTACGCATTACATATTCCACCCAGAAGACAGCCTGATCCATTGGGGCCATCGGCTGATCTCTGTGCAAACGTGACAGTCTTTGCATGTTCTGTCTGTAGCTGTCATGATGGAGCACTTCATTAATGCCTTGCTCAAAACTGTGTCCGTTAACATCAACTAGCTCAATGATCTTTCCGGCGCCTCTTTCTCGCAGACGTAGAAGGTTGTCAAACTGGTCAAAGAACAATGGTATACCGAGCACAGGGACCCCGTGGTAAATGGCCTCCTGTACACCGTTGGTTCCCCCATGAGCTACAAAGACTTTTGTCTGCGGGTGGCCGAGGAGGTCCTTCTGTGGCATCCAGTCCACTATCAGGGTGTTGTTTCCCAAAGTAGAAGGACGCTCACCTTTGTGCCTCCATATCACCTGATCAGAAAATGAAATCATTATGAATATGTATTAACATTATCATTATTAGTAGTAGTAGTAGTAGTAGTAGTAGTAGTGGTAGTAGTATTAGTATTATTAATAATAATAATATTGATAATAATATTAATGTTATTAATAATATTATTATTAATAACATTAATATTATTATTAATAATAATATTAATGTTATTATTAATAATATTACTATTACTATTGATAATTACCAATTAACAGTTTTAAAATGTCATGAAATTGCTAAATTAAATCACTGAGCATGTGTTACCTTCTGAGGCATCTTCGCAAAGACGCTGGCAATTTCATTTGCGACCTCTTTGGGCAAAGCATTCACCAATGTTCCCAGAGTCATGATGATTACGCCATGCTCCCCAGCACTCTGAACAAACTCCTCCAGGTCGACTGGCAGCGGTTGGGCTGGTTTGCACTGGAACCCTCCTATGTAGACGACATTTGGCATTGTGGGCCGAGGGAATTCAAATACAAAGTCTGACCTGAACAGCCAAATGTCTGCTTCCTGGAGAAGTGAAATGATGTCACATCCACCCTCTATGTATTTCTCACAGATGGCATCATAGACCGGCCCCACCAAGAATTGTTGCTGGAACACTATGATGCCATAGAAGAGAATATTCTTCACCCTCTGGGAAAAAGTCATTTTGTCCGTTAAGCCTGATCCTGGAACTGGGATGTAGGACATTGGTGATGGAGCTATCACAAAGTGGCCTTCTCCGCTGGTGATCCAGCGAACATTGAGCACTAAGGGCAGTTTAAAATACTTTGCTAATAGGACCCCTGGTGCAATAGCTGGGTCGGTAAGTACAAGATCATATTGTGCCTCCTTTATGCTTTTGACCATCATTTCATCATCTAAGATTTGAGGGAGGGCATAAGACCAAATTGAATGAGCGTGAGCAATCATAGAGAGGAAATCCTTGGTGAGTTTTAGGAAAGTAAGTGCTGAAGCCCCCTCTCTCTGCGCCTGAAAAATTGTAAAGGAAAATGTTTTAAAGTTCTGAAAAAATAATCAACTTAATACTTTTGAATGACTAGAATACCATTTGGCTCCCATTTCATTATCCATAATTTCATACCCGCATATGCTCCTGAAGGTACACATCAAAGAAGTCCTCAAAGCCTTCATTAATTTCAATGTTAATGGATGTGTAGAGAGGAGACTTTTCTGGGATGTACCAGCTGTTGGAGGCCCTTATCACATCGATGCTGTGTCCCCTGGCATGAAGTTCTTCCAGCAGGATCTTCATATTGATCCAGTGGCTGCCGTCCACAGGAAACACGAGGATGTTTCCTCCATCACAAGTTGGTGTGAAGGAAATCAGACAAACACTGAGGATTACAAGTATCCCACAAACACGATGCAATAGCATGGTTCCTGAAATTTAAGAGAAATGTAATAACATTAAAGACATGCTGGTAAGGCGTATTTAAACAGTATTAGTATTATTTAATATTTAAAATGTTGGTATGATACCATCCACAACTCAATCATTTTCCTGAAATCCACTCACCCGTGCGGAGGAGTGGCAGCAGGATTGCCTGTTGCCTGCAGAATGACAGTCTATCTAAAGGAATCCTTATATTTGAGTTCAAACTCCAGTCTCAAAGAGGGTCTGTCCCCAAAAGTAAATGAGTTACCTCATGAGTCAGGTGTCACATAAAGTGATGGCGCTGACACAATAGTTCTGGTGTTGCAGTGGACCAACAAAGGGACTATTTCTTTGTTGTCATGTCATCATAGCACATAACTTCCTTAAGTGATGTTTTCAAATTACTGGTAGAATCCTGTAAAGTGTAGTATTGGGAATGTCTTAGTCTCTTGCATGCAAGCTTTTTATCAGAAGGACCTCTGAACTCTTTCATAAGAGTATTAGCGGGGGTTGTGTAATATCGACCCACAACATTTACATGCATATCAAATTTTGAGTGCAAATAAACCAATACCTGGAAATTATACAAATGTGTTTTTTGGTTTAAAGTTAGAGCTTCCGTGTTTTAGCAATAAGTCATGCAGTTACTTTCTGCAGGTTTATGACCTGGAGGTAGGTTAATTACAATTTGTGCCAATAGAGCAGCATGTTGAAAGTAGGTTGCAGGTCTCAGGACTGAACTCAGTTGACCGAACCATTTCCTCATATCCGTAGTAGAAAGGTTTTCATATTCTTTTCCCATTGCACCAATACCTCATTTGAAATAATCTGGTTCTAATCTGAAACTAAACAACTCCTTCAAAAAACAACTCAAGCACATTTTAACAAAAACTATATTAATCAATTTTAGATATATACCTGATACCCGGAGCCGCTGACACAAGTTTTTATGCCATGATATTCTCACATAATGTATAACCAATCTATCTCCTCCGGTATATTCTATGTAGTCCAGGCTAATATTCTAAAAGCTACCTTCACTGTAATATACTCCTGAGGTATGGTCTCCTTTGCTATTGTCTATGTTGGACATAAATTTCAAGCTTAAGAGGAAACGTTTCCCAAGCAGGAAAACATCTTTCAGGTGATTACAGTATTTTCACATGATATATCATGTGTGAACAGGAGTATATAAGCTAACCGTCGTTGCGATGACATGTGAAAATAACTACCTATCTGGACTGTGACAAATGCTTCCTCTTAGGAATGTTTTGGCGGGTCTCTTTACAGCGATTTGGTGGTAATGCTAATAAGTTACAAAAACGTAAGAAACTTCACTCAATTGGAAAAATCAGTATTTGGTCTTGAACTGTACTTCACGTATGTCTTCAAACACAGATTCACTTCCAACATTTCAATTTTCATAGTCAATTACATTTTGAGCCAATATCACAAATTACACATTTTTCTCAGGGGGCTTTACAGTGTGTACAGAACATGACACCCTCTGCCCTTAGACCTTTGCAGCTTACAAGAAAAAACTCCCAAATCCAAATGAGTGGTTAAAAAATGAAGAAACCCCGGGAGCGCAACAGAGGAGGGATGTGTCTCCCAGGAAAGACGGACGTGCAATTTGTGTTGTTGGTATAGATTAAAAAGAAAATACATTAACAACATAGACAATTCAATCCATTAAAAATGATAAAGTAAACATATACTGTATGTAAAAAATATATATATATAATCTACTTGGGTTTCTTTGGTGTTACTGTTATTCTCAAACATACTTGCCTTACCAGCGTAAAAACAATGGGCACATTGTTAAGTCTGTATGATCCTGACGCCTGAACAAATGCATGTAAGTCAGTTGGAGGAGGATAAAACCCAAGGACATTTTCTTTGAAGGAATTACATTCAAATGTCACTTAGTGACCCTTTCAATTGCCCAATAAGGACCCATCAATGTATCCTGGTCAATGTCACCTCTGTTGAACATACAGTATTGTGCATTCCTCTGGTTGCTTTTTTTCCATTCAGATAGAGGGAGAGCAGGTATACACTTGCCATATGACTCTATTGTGACATATCCTGTGTGTGTGTGTGTGTGTGTGTGTGTGTGTGTGTGTGTGTGTGTGTGTGTGTGTGTGTGTGTGTGTGTGTGTGTGTGTGTGTGTGTGTGTGTGTGTGTGTGTGTGTGTGTGTGTGTGTGTGTGTGTGTGTGTGTGTGTGTGTGTGTGTGTGTGTGTGTGTGTGTGTGTGTGTGTGTGTGTGTAGAGCTGTGCAGGTTTCTTAAATAAACACAACTGAAAGATATACCCTGATGAAATGTCACTCTCGTGTGCCAACCTGCTCGAGGAAGAAACGTACTGCACAAGCGATCTCAATGTGTCAGTGATGGATAGTGACTCAGGGAAAATGTGAGCATCCTTGTACAAAAACTCAGAAGTACAGACTAACATTGGTTTGGTTATTCATACAGGAGGAGTTACACCCTTACATTTTCTAGCTTCCTAGAAATTAAATTAAAGGAGAGGAAGTCCTCGGAGAAAACATAAAGGATGATTACAGGTTCGTTCTTATCCAACTGCCTATGATATGTCCTGTTTGTTTTTGGTGCTTATCTCAATTATACCTTGCAGTCTAACTTTATAGATATGACTGCAGAGCCTGTTTTATTACAGGTTCCTATGAGATCAACTAGCTTACCAAAGCAATGACTCCTATTACTGTATGAATGACCAGACAATTTAGAAAATGTCACAAATCTGTTGTACACTGAGGTGCACAGCAGACACTGAATATTTGTTCCCTAATAGGCAATACTTTAGTCAAATAGTGCTTTCAAATGTAGTCAGGAAGATTTATGCTACTACTTATGGAAAGTCACAGCCACCCCTTTATAAAAACACCCCACACATTAGAGGAGCCTGTTGCTTCATTCCTATTGTGTCCATATTGTGTAAAAAGGTACCGTTCAAAAGCAATGTATGTATTGCTTTTAGCTAACTGACATCTAGCATATTTGACTGATTTGTCAAAAATGTATTTCAGTTGCAAATATATATATATTTTTTTAAATATCTCAATGCTGAACTGGTTTTAGAATTAATAACAAAGACATGACATCCACACATTGTTAACAGGGTTCAATATTTAGCACATTATAAAGAGGCTCACTTCTTCCTTGCCTCCTGCCCTGTGGAGTCAGTTCAATCATCTGGGAGATCTCGAAAACTCCTCAAAGTTTATGATTTCCTTCTATTTCCCCGACATCCTGACATGGTTCACCTAAACCCTCTTACTGGCCCATGCACGTGTGTTAACAATTGCAAATTTGCATGCACGTGTTAACACAGGTGATTATTTCTCCATCTAACGCTCAATCTGTCTTCCATCCAGGACAACGTCACTGAAGCACTGACAGCTCTCTGGAGAGGATATTCGAAAGCGACCGTGAATGTGACTCGCACACATAGTAGTGGTGACTGAGATGATTGATTAGGGATGTCTAATGCAATCTTATCTCTGATATCTGATGTTTGTAATCCATCTGGTTCTTTATTTTTCTTGAGATGCTATTGGACGGTAGTTATTCATGCAGGCTTGCAGTCTGTTCGACCATCAATGCAAGGATAACGTTTCTAGGTGAGGTAAGAGCTAAACTTTTACTTTGGGGAAATAATAATCTTATTGTAAGGCAAAAAAAAATTCAAAGCTGATCCGACAAATACCCTCATAATCGGTGCAGTTATTTGGCACCATAATCGTCACAGACAACATTGACCTCCATGGCCAACACTTACTGGCAAACAAAGAGCATACAAAGGAAGACGTATGGCATGTCTCCGTTGCGTCATTCCACATGGAAATGACTTTTTGTCTTACTGTTAAAATTCCACTTTGTTGAGACACTTTAATCATTTAACTGCATCCTTTTAGAACATACTGAAGGCCAAACTTGAAACTCTGCAGCGTTCCAGCTGTCAGAGCTGATCAAAGCATACACTTTGCATTAAGCATTGCACACAACCATAAGCTTTGTATATTCCTATACTTCTACTGAGTGTTGTGCATTCAGTTGTTTTTTCCCTCTGTTTTAGGATGAGAATCCTTGATGACAGACTTTGGACGGTACAGAGGTCTACTCAGAGTATGTGAAAGGGCATGCACTCTTATCAAAGTACCTGATATCCATATATGTGCTTACAGCCTGAAGAAAGACAGGCTGAATCTTGTTTACTGTATATAAGGTATAGAGACAGAGAGATTTAAAGCCCCATAAAAAACATTTATGACAAAAACCTAACAAATACTGGCACCCCATAAGACTTTGTGTCATGGGAACCTTTAAAGCACTTTAACGGGCTAGATATCATATATGTTGTGTATAACAAAAAGGCACCAGAGGGTCAGGTTTGTTTACAAAATGCAACTTACTAGTCAAAGGCATTTTGGAAGAAACTAGCCTGCGTTAAGGCATGAAGACCTTAGGAAGAACACAGTATAGTTCAGTCACACCTAGTTCAAAGATCTCCGTAACTTCCAAAGGCTTAACTTTTACACTGGAGTCTTTTGTAAATACCCATAAACAGTGAAAAGGTTAAGGTCACAGCGTAATGTAAGCAATGGAGAAAGTAACCCATTACACCACCAACACCAAAGCCCTCCACCACCACTACACCACACTAGGCAGGAAAAAACAGATCTTTAATTGTAGCGTTTGGAAAGTGTAATAAAAAAGATTCTTTAAAATGTGTCAATTAATGTAATGAGTTAGGGACATGGATCAGTTGGAGAGTTAACATGACTTAAATGCATTTTAAGAAGTCACTACGAGATTGACAATTGTGGCTCTGAGTATAATATCTCAACAAATATTTGATGAATTGATGTCAAATGTGCGTCACGTTCTATCGCCACCTAGCATAAAATAAACACTCTGTACAGGCGCAACCCCATGCCAAACCAAACAATGTGGTTTCACTATGTGAGGTACTGAGGAAAAGGACGATATCCAAGGATGGACAAAATGTGTTAAAAGGAAACTCTGACGAATGGGCAGATCTGATTCTCTATTCTCCTGAGTTTATGTAGAAAAACATCTTTAGTATTGTTCTAAGGTTCCAACAAAGACCCTCTCTTTAAGCATAAACAGATGAACTTCTAAGTAGTTTAACACAGAGTCATTCTGAGAGACATATAGTACTCTACCTATGCTCTGTACTCACCCACTTCAAAACCCACTCAAGGATCCCTTTACACTGTAATTACATCCCCAGGGCCAGACTTAGAGCTGTTCTTCCCACCCCCAGTATTGTCTGTACAATATCATGGATTGGACACCAGTCCAATGCCTTTTATTTTTCAAGCCCAAAGTTACAGCCAAGGGTCTGTCTCCCACTCAAAAACAAGTCTTAACTCCCCCCAGACTCAATATGTCACACACAGATCAATGTGTTAATTCTTAAATTATTTTCCAGACAGTCTTAAAAACCTCCCACACTGCCGAAACAAAATCAAGTTTTAATTGTACACAAACTTCTAGATTTAATACTTTAAGTATAGCAAATTTGGGGAACAGCTTTACAATATCAAAAAATCAATCAATGTAACGGAATTCAGTCTTCTACTAAAGAAGAAAGGGAAAAGCTCAGTCTTCACTTTTCGTTCCACAGTGAGTTCCAGTTAAAATGAGATCCTCCTTTTAATGGAAAACAAGTGTTGGAATAGCTTGTGAAAATGATTACGCACCTCCATGCCATCCCCTGTCTGTGTGTGGGTGCAACCACTGTTGCAGTGATTCATGCCAGTGTTTACTTCAATCACACATGGTGAAAAAAAGAAAAACCTACAAAAGGGTCAATTCCAAAATGCTGTCTATTTCCCTAAAATCAATTAAATGTATGTTGCGTTTCATACAGCCTTTTTGTTATTTCTTTTTGTCTTGTGTTTTTGTACCAAAGTTGAACCAAAACCTGCAACACAGTCATGGAAGCAGAATAGAACGTCTGCTGTGCCAAATCCCGTTCAAACACACATGAGTACATGCATGTAAAAGTATAGTAGTAGTATTATGTACAGGCATGTGCAATATATATGAAATTTGAACGTATACACCCTCAATCTTTTGGACATAAAAGTGAACTGAATCTCTGTTTTCATAGAGGAAGTGCTGTTTTTATGGGCTGTGACTGGAAAACTTCCATGATACAAAGCAGACTGAGGAAGTGGGACCTTATCTTATCCATAGTGCATTCAAGTTCTCTTACTGAACTCAAACCTATTTTCATCAACATACTACATGGAAGCAGAGCTTTTATTTTGCTCACACTACTTCACTTTTTTGCTGTCAATAAAAGAGTTAATAAAGGTCTAGCAGTATCTCTGAGACTCTTTCTTTCAACATATCGTAATTTATCATCTGCTTTTAACAACTAATATATATTATCTTCTTAATAACAGCAAGACAACAAACTGAACGGTTGTTTTAATACACTGGCCTCCAATAATGCATCAGGTCCTTCATCTCAGTCAACTATTAAATTACCAGGACTGGTTTATGTGGTCAATCAGTCTGAATCAGGAGCCAACAGAATGAACAATGTATGAAATCCCCCTGATCTGCAGCTTTTTGTAATATTATTCCATTTGTAGACCGAAGAGGCACGGCCAGTGGTTTCATTGAACAGTTGCACACTTAAAATAATGCACAACCTTTCCATTCTTCTGTCTTTTGTGACAAACCCTCTTTCTCAGTTATTCTAGCATCCCATGTACTTGACAGTTTTGTTGAGTGATATGAAGGTAAGGAATTCACAATTAATCCCCCCGTCATCCGTGTTGGGATTGAGATAAATGTGATGGATTGACAGCTCTTAACGTGTCCTAGGTCTATGCTGGTTTGAATTGCCTGAAACGCTGAATATCCAAAACCTGGCACTGCAAAATCTGTTGAGGAGCGCTTATTTACAACCACACCCAGACTCAGCACCATCCCTGTTATGATACCAAAAGCAACACACGTCCCACTCTTAGCTCATGCTTATCCTTATACATTCAGTAACAAATTGTAAATATTGGTCATTCCTCATTAACACACCACCTTCAACTTTTTCTTCTCTGCACCTTGTGTGTTTGAATCTAACTCTGGCGCGTTGCCACCTGGCTACTGGCCAAAACACTGCACACTCGACTGTGATGACAGACACAATTGTGTTTTATTTCCAGGACACCCCTGTGTTTATAGAAAGAATGTGTAGGACATTTTTTTCCTACGGAAGGAGCGATGGCTGTGAGGCTGTATGAAAAACAATACGTGATGCAGACTAGTTTTAGCACATAATAGCACCGTAAAAGAAATGAAGGCACTATTCAACAAACATCCCAATGTAGGCATGTTTTACTATAGTTCCTTGAACACATGAGTAGTGTTTATTGTGTATGTTGAAGTATGCAATAAGGGCTTGTAGAGTTTGTGTTGACAGAAAGATTTAAAGATGATGTCTCCATATATAAAAACACAACATGTGATGTTTGGGTGTGAGTCATAGCTTCCATGAGACAGGCTGCAGGCTTTTCTTTAATGTCAGTGCTGGATACTGTCTCCTGCAGTGGATCAAGTTCCCAGCATGGCAAACATGGACAACGTTCTTTAAAAAACAGATTGGAAAGATAATGAGTGTAACCCCACTATTTGATCAATATCCAAGCATCAGAAATTACCCCCTGTGTTGTTGCTTTTATCCCAGATTTCACTCTTTTGACCTCCTTACACATTTTCTCCTTTCCTCAAAATCATTTGGCCAATTTATCTCTGCCTCCCTCATGCCTTCTCCTGTTCTATATGGCAATTTATCTGTGGTCTTTATTTTTTTGAAGATTGACTCCCATTGCACACATTTGTGAATGGATATGATGTAAGACAAGGGGGCCACAGCACTCAAGGCCATTCCAGACCTTAACATGCTGGGACGACTTCATCATTACTCATTCCTTCTGAATGATGAAGTCGAAGGGGAAACCATAGGTTTGCATATGGAGAAAACCCAAAGCTTGTGGCCAAGTCTAATGTTGTATTCTCAACTTTCCCCTGCTGACTTAAGTATTCAGTTTGAAAGCACAGTTATACAAAACGGAAACCATTTACTGTGGTAAGAATATCCACAATAAACTTACCTCTGGGGGGACAAATGACTTTTAAATGACTCACATTTTGAGCTTTAAAGCGTTTGGGGGATTCAGTGAAAGGAAATGTATCTTAACTTAGATCTAGGTGGAGAAATAATAGGCACCAAAAATCTGGCTAGTAGTGCTCACAACTTCACATAGTCTACATAATATTCAAAAGATTTAAAAGGGCATTAAATATTGATTAAAAGGGTCACTATTATTACAAAGAAAAGCATGCAATATTTTCACACCAACCCCAACCAGTGTCTAGCAATCCAGATGCTTTCTGCTCCCGACCCGATAAAGCTGAGGTTAATGGGATTGTGTCCGTTGCATTCACATTATTGAGGGTCAGGATAAAGGTCTGCATCTCACTGTAAAATACGTTTTCATTAAAACTAGTTTCTACCACTGGCAACACCAAGGTCTGAATAATATAATGAATAAAAAGGACATTGTAACTGTAAGAAAAAAAAGTATTTTGCATTTTTGAAACGAAAGTGATATTTATATTAAACTGACCCTTAATGTTTTGTCATTAATCTATGTTGACACAGGTCATTCAGTACATTCATTCTCGTTAACATCTCAAAACCTTTAACCACTGCAAGAAAATATTATATCACCTGTTTTAGCTCAGACATCATAGCAGCTCTGACCAACCAAACACTGGAAATGACAACCCATTTATGAGCTTTAAGAGCAAATGCAGACATGCCAGAAACCATACTCCATCCAAGTCTCACTGGGTTTTGTTGCAGGTAGTGTGCCTCTGGTTATGACATGTTTTGCCAATGACGTTATGTGACAGCAGAGCTTAAGTGTATATAAGGGGTTCAAAGTTTATTTACTGTGCAAACAGAGCTTTCTCATTACTACAGAATGGTTCAGCTGTTTGATGTAGTGAGCGGCGCCACACACAAAGTAAACACATGTAGACCCACACCCACTAACACACACACACACACACACACACAGAACTCAGCAAGTCTTCTGTTGTGTGCTTAATTCATCAATATGTTTTATTGTTTAACACTGAAGGTTTTTTCTTTTCATTAATCAAAATGCAATCGCAGTTTTTAACCTTTGATGAAGTGAATGTGTTTCAGCAAGCACCGTGTCCTCACACCATCTTACCGAAGCTGTCCAAACATGACTTATAGAAAGATAGGATCGCTGTCATAAACCTAAACACACACCTGCAGGTTCCATTCATGTCTGAGCCAGCCCCACTCAAAGAAAAACCTGAGGAGATTTATGTTTGGCAACACTAAGAGGAAGAAAAAGGTGCGATACTACTGAGTTCAAATGACAATGCAAACAGTGATATCATCTCTGAGACCCTAGAGACTTACCCCACCCCACGTGTGTATGTCTATTTCTTAAATCAAAGCTGTTTCTAATTATTTGACTGACAATCAACAGCCCTATCAGCAGTGTTGTCACTATTCCCTATAATTCATTTTTACACCCCACAAAAGGAACATCATTGCTCCACGGGTGGTGTCTTACTGAATTCCCTTTTATGGTGTGCCAATCTTTCTTGAAAACTGTAAATAAACATAAACCAGATGAGAAACAATTAAGTGACAAACTGGGAAAAGTATGATGGGGTGCTGAGCATAGCAATCTGATATACCCTGACTTCAGCTCATTGTAATCTTGTGAAGTTGCAACACAAGAGCTCTGGAGAAAATTATAAATATCACTATATTCAATCAATAATAGTTTGTTTTTGAAGTAATCACTACTTAGTTATGGTTCACGTAATCATGATTTCTATCTCAATTGTGAATTTGCACCTACTTAAAATCAATCAACGCTCACCTTAGCGCAGCAAGAATAAACTATCCAGTTTATTATTGGATCAGCGGTGTTGATTTGCAAAACGTGTGCAAATTGTCCTTAAGTAATAAATAATGCTTCCCCCTGCACTGCTCTGTATCTGACCCTGTCCTCTTTGGAGGAAAAATCAACCAAAAAACACAGTTTCTCCTTTGGGAGGGATTAGTGGATCACCACAAAAGCTTAGCTTTATCAACAAATCAACGGCAAAACATCCTGCTTTTCAATTTCAATTTGAAAATGAATATTTATTCTTCTTTTTCCTCGAGGGAGCATTGCTTCTTCTCTGGCACTTAATATTGAATCCTACTATGGTTATGCAAGATAAGGGAGTAATTTAAACACGCTAAGAATCAGTCGCTAAGAAACAGGACAAGGCTGAGCAGGCCAACTGAGAATCTCTGACTACTTCTTCCTCTTGATAATATTGCTAACAGGGCTTTTAAGAAGAAATAGAAGTGAGGTCACCATAACTCATTCCTGTGTTGCATCTTTCTAATTCCCTTTGTCCATTCACATGTTCACTGCTTCTCTCTTTTACCATCCTTTTAAAAGTCCTTTACATATTACATAAGAGGTTACACCACACACTTGGCTCATTTATCCATGAAATTCAATGACTAAATATGTGTGTCCAGACAGGCCATGGGGTGTTAAATCTTCTCTCCGAGGATGTATCATTTATGGAAATTATTGGATTTGGAGGGCAACCAAATGCCAAATTCTTTTAAGACACATCAGCAGTTTGACACCAACCAGGGTAGCATAGCTATAAAAAATAGTATCAAACCATAAAACAAAAAGATAGATTGTTGGCCAGGTAAGGATTAATGTAGAGTTGGCATCGCGGTTCCATGACTGGCAGGGCATTACCAAGATCAACGCTGTGCTCATTTATAGTGTCATTCTGTCCCGCACTGATTAGGGGTATTAGGGTGAAGGTTTACAGCCTATGCCACGGTTTTACTTCCTCATTGAAAGAAGAAACACTAGTCTAAACCAGAGACTCAAATAACATTTGACCTGTTAATAATCATTTACAGCAATTTTCACTTTAAATCTATGTGGTGTATTTGGTAATCAGATACCCTAATAATATATACATCTGTATACCACTGTGACTGTATTTCATTACATTACCATCTGAACTCCTTTACATTTACAATCCGATCCCCACCACTGAGCAGTAAATCTACAGCTCAGCAGTTTTTTCTGGGACCCAAAATGAAAGCGGAGTCAGAGCAGTGATTTCTTTACAGAGTCATGAAGTTTGGGTGGGAGGCGAGGCCGGGTTTCCAGCAGCCGCAGGCAGTTGTGGATTAGGATCACAACAAGATATGACCTACATGTCTGAGGCAGATGGAGGAAACATTTAAATCTCCAGCTGCCTGGATGACTGACAGGCATTATAGTTTCTACCTGTGCCTGTAGGCTTTATAATGAGGTCTCCCAAAAGCCTTTATTCTATGGTTTGCAAACACTCACAGAGTTTCTTTGGTCAGATTTTCTCAAACATCTTTGATCCCTGCGTGATGGCGATATTTAAACTGCTTGTAGGATTGAAACATTCTTAACAGAAGAATGTGAAACCATTACGTCTAATTTTTGTGTTGTGTTTTTTTTTTGTCATTGACACGTTGATTTTTTTTTTGCACATCCAGCAGGGGTAACTTTTCATTAACATAGGGTTGAGTTTGTGTAAAACAAATATTCACAATGTGGCTCCTTAGGTTGTTAGCTTTTAACCAGCTGGTTGCAAACTGTGTGTATCTGCTGTATTGCTTTTAGCAGGTAGCATACAGTACAGCTTTTTTGCTTAAAACTAATTATTTAGTAGATATTACTATTATTAAACAGTATTATTATTATACAGTTACCTCACAATCTGTTAGTCCCATTTAGGGTTTGAAAATATGTGCATGATTAAAAAAATAATAATGTTACATTTACTTCAATAAATTATTTGTTTCCTCTTCAGAAATGACTGAGACAAAACTACAAAGTAAGTCTCAGTTTAATAACGAACGAGCTAAAACAGGATATTAAAAGTGGATGTTACTGTGAGTCACTCTGTAAGACTGACTTCAGAAAACTTCCTTTACACAAACAGTGGAAACAGGCCCATTCAGGATCTGGCTATGAAAACAGCAGGCCGGCGAGGTTTAAAAACAGATACAAAGAAGCTCATACAAATTTGGAAGTTTATTTCAAACTAAGATTCTTTCATTTTGCCTGAGGGTGAGAGAATCATGTATAAGTATCTGTAACCAAAAATATGTTTGAAGGGTAAATTTGACAATTAAGACTAAAGACTCTTCATAATCAAAGAGTTCCTATATCATTGTTTCTGGATTCCTCAAAAAACATAAGAAGCTGGAATTAAAATGAAAGCAACATCATCTGCTATGAATTCACTCAGCAATTGAATAACATTTTCCAATTTCAGGGATCTTAATCAAAGGAATCCGAATATTCTTCTCCATCCAAATGTAAAAACATAAACTAAAATAAGTCTCAGAAAGGCCTGAACCCAGCAGGACTAACTGATGTCAGTTGCTTTGACTTTATGGAGCCATTTAGTCTGTGTGTGTTTTGGCCGATCTCGCCACTTTTTTGCCAGAATACGGATAGAATGGTGAAAGACTTGTAGAAAAAACACAACCCAACAAGTTGTGCCATGATCTAGTTTTCCAGAAATGTAGGACCCATGTTCTGTACAGGGATCAGCAACGCCTTTGAAGCTGCTTTTAAGCTAAATTGTTTTGTATTATCAATGAGTTTTTACTTAATGGAGTCACAATGGAGATTGATACTTTATATTGTTCATGTAAAGCTGTAAACCTGTGCTTTTCTGGACCTTATTACAATAACTTCTGATAATAGTTCCGCACTTGTTTACATTTTAGTTACAGTGCTTTCAATTTGTTGAATCCGTGGTTGTTCTTCAAATGTGCCCCAAATGTCCATTTAATCCACTCAGACAATTGCAGTAGGAAAGTGGGCATGGTGGTAATGGGGTAAACTGTCACTGCAATGGAAACTACAGGACATGTGTTCACTTGCTGGCAGGCTGTGTGTTTCCCTTGGCCAAGAACTCTGGCTGTGTTGTCCCATCCTGCCACTCCTGTCTGAAATTATCTGGCTTCTTTCTTCCTTTGTCTCTCAAACACACACACACACACACACACACACACACACACACACACACACACACACACACACACACACCCACACACACACACACACACACACACACACACACACACACACACACACACACACACACACACACACACACACACACACACACATTGTTATGGTCTATCAAACATGATATGGCTCTATATACATCTTCAATGTGTGAAACGCTGAAGTGTGTTGACACAAACTCTAGGGTTTGCCAAGCAGGTCTCCGGTATAGTGGCATTTCTGCTTAGCTCACTAATAGATATGAGAAAAGATATTTATGTTTGGATTAAAGGTAAAAACATATATAAATTCTGAACGAGAGCAGAGCAGTGGACACGCCAAGATATGCACTGCTCCGACAAACACCTGAGGGAAACAGCACTTTAGATGAGCTCAGCTCACACTTCAGAGTGACTTAGCTGCAAATCATCCTACTTCAACTGATCAATGCCTGACACCTTTAAGAAGTTTCCAAACACTTTAACACGATTGGTTGGCTGTTGCCAAAACAAAGCACTAGGGATGGATTTTCCTCCCCTAAGGTTAACGACTACCTGGTTTGCCTGGACTTGTATTTGTAGCTTTCATAGCTTATTTCTTTGTCAAATGTTTCTTCAATTATTTCATAAATCACTGGAGGATATATTTATTATAGGGAATGCTGTTATCTTGAGTCAGCTTGTTGTATAAGCACACTGCTGTGCCTTTTTTAAAGTAATTTATCATGACTTTATACGGCAATCCGCTCTATGTCAGTTTATGGTCTTAACACGGATACATTTAAATTGTTTTCTCTCTTTGATAACAATCTATCTCTTCAACTGATATCTTTGACTTCTGTCACTTTTCTTTTCCAGCCTCTCACAGTACTGTAAATGATTCAGCAGGCTGATGCTTTTTCCTGTTATGGCAGTTGTAACAATGAGTTCACAGAAATCGAAAACATCTTCTAAGCCTTCCATAGAAAGGGTAATGATGAGCAATTGTTTCTAGCTTCTTCCTTTCTTGCCGACTCACCACTTACTATTACGTAATTTTTCCCTTGTAGTGTTGGTTTTCTTTTGGGTCATGACGCAAGCAGCTGTTGCCGATCGTGTCGACAGCTGTTCTCGCTTGTGCGTGTTTACTCCCATAATGTAAAGACGGATCATGTTTTTTGTTTTGTTTTGTGATTAATTAAAACAATTAACGTTATAACAGAGAAGTAACCAAACCACAATGGATTTACGCCCACACCAGTGTAACTAAATCTCCACATTTTCTAATTTTCTAACTACATTTCAATTTTGCTTAGTTGTGTGAGCTGAAATATTAATGTTAATTCCTCCACTATTATTTGCTATCACCAGCTTCACCTTTCGCCGTTTTTCTCCCATGAAGTCTGTAGTTCTGTGTTTTTTCTGTGATGTGTCACCATGTCAGTGGCAAGACACCTGTCGCTTACAACTCAGTACCATCCATTTTTGCTGCAATGTTTTTACATTAATGTGTGCAAGTGTTTGTATCCGTGTAACAACTGTGATTGGACGTTTCTAAGTGCATATGAACCTCAGCTGGTTTTCCAGGGGGATGCTGGGCTGCTTGCGAGGTTATAGGCCAGTCAATCCAAGCTCCTGTCACGATTTCTCTCTTTGTCTAGATTTTATTTTGAAAGGTGTGCACTCCCCTAGTTATTTCTGCTTCTACTTCCTGTCTCTGTGTTCCCCTCTTGTTTGATTACCTTAATGTGTTCACCTGGCGCTCCTGTGTTTTTCCTCCCTCCCCACCTGTGTCTTGTCTTGTCTTTGTGATCACTGTTGCAGTATTTAAGTTCTGTTTGTCCTTCAGTTGTTGTTAGATCCTCATCAATTTTGGATGTCTTATCTAGGGAGAGAGTTTCCATCTGTTTGCTTAATCTCATGGCCTTGAAATGAAGGTATTTTCCGTGTAACCCTATGTCTTTCCTGCATTTGGGTCCTGCCTGCTTCGCTCCCCCTGACAGATCCAACACAAACATCCATTCATTGCTTATCTGAGGGGAAAAAACTGAATTTCCAGAGAAAGATAGTGACTGGTTGTTCACGCCTGTGCGTGCATTCACATCAATGTTTCTGCAGACAACACATGGTCAGTTTAAATTGACTGACTCCTGTTCCATTCAGGGTACCGCCATCACCTGTTCCGATGGGGGTCCCGCCAACACCTGATCCTGTTCCATTGAGGGTCTCGTGCCCGGTCTCCTGCCCGGCCCCCAGAGTGACCTTGGCTTGGCCTCCATCGCACTTCTGCCCGTCCTCCAGAGTTTCCCCCGCCGTGGCCTCCGGCCCTGTCTCCAGCCCTGTCTCCAGCCCTGTCTCCGCCCCCCAGAGTTGGCCTTCGCCCCTGTCTCCAGGGCCGATCAGCCTCTGCCTTGCCCCCGGGCTGTCAGCCCGAATCCCTCCTTACGACCCCCTCCACCCACCCTGTTGGACTTTTTTGGACTTTGTTGGAGCGTCTGGGATCTGCCCCTTGGGGGGGGGGTTATGTCACGATTTCTCTTTTTGTCTGGGTTTTATTTTGAAAGGTGTGCACTCCCCTATTTATTTCTGCTTCTATTTCCTGTCTCTGTGTTCCCCTCTTGTTTGATTACCTGATTGTGTACAGGACTATAAAATGTAGCTGTACTGAAAGCTTGCATGTGTCCACTGCTGACAAGATTATTAATCAACACCTTGGTTTTTCCTTTGGTGGCAGCTGTTATTGTATTGGAGGAAAATGATATCCCTAAATTATTACACAGCTCATTCTTTCTGGAGTTTTACTCACTTACAGAGAAGACTAAGTGGGATGAGCTGCCCACTTAACACAGCTCAATTTCAACCTGTTGATTTGAGAATTTGCACAACAGAAACATAGCTAGAAAGGCAGTCAGTGTTGCCAGGCTACACTACACTAAATGATATTAGAAGTTTTCAGCCATATGTTTATGCTGTTCATTAACTTTTCTTTATATAAAACTATGTGTTTGAATATTTATAGTCTTTCTTATGCGCTCCAGTGTTCTCAACTCCCTGCTTCTCTGTAATCATACATAAGGGAGTCAGTCAAATCTAAAAGAAATCAAAACCCACTGTAATAAGTAGTGCGGTAAGATTGCAAAAAAAAAAGTGAACAAGGGGTAAAAGGCATTTTCCTTCTGCCAGTGGAGACCCCATTACACAATAAATCAATCAAGACTGTTGTTTATGGCTCAACAAGCGGAAATATATCCAGCACACTAATTACCACACCATGCTAACCAACTGAAATAAAACTGTGTTTGTTGGTTTGGACAGCACCATCTATCCCCATTCTGTCCCCCATCCTCTTCCCCTCTTATCCCTTGGCCCCTTCTGCTGTTTCGGGGTGATGTCCAACATTGACGTTTGCTCTCATTCACTCAGAATTTCTTGTACGGCTTCTCTGGGAGTGAATCATCCCATTTTGGCTCATAGTCTTTTGGACTCCAGAATATGAAGCTGCCATTAACCACAGTGAGTGCCAAAGGCTCACATGAGGTCACGTTATTGAATTGTAGACACATAGTCTGTTACCAAGCTATAAGAAGTACCCAGTGGCAGTTGCCAGAGGTCCAGTTCTGAAATTAAATATTCTTCTCATTATAAAAGGTTACTCAGAAAAACATTCAGAAACATGGAATATTAAGGACAGACAGGTCAAAAGACAGATCCAGCTGTGTTCTCAACGGTAATAAAAACTTCAACATGTTTCCCCTGCCAGAAATCTTCATTTTACACCAAGCAAATGTGATGCAGATAATTCTTGTGAGCCTTCATGGAGGCGTAAGACCGAACTTGAGCAAGTGACCAGAGACATTTTTGTCTTTGACCTTACATCTTTCCCCCTCCCTCTTAGCACTGCTTACAGTTGTGACGAATAAGATCCGCTTTGAAATCACAGAAAGTAAAACTCCTAATGCTGAAACAAACATGGAAAAACTGATTTAATCTCTGTTTTTGTTTAGACAAGTCACCGAACAGAGGCCTTTGAAATGAAAATCAGCTGCATAATTGATGGTTCCAGAAAACATGCTTTTCTTCCTTCTGCTTCACCAGATGACCACCTACAATTTATAACTTACCAAACACACTGCTCTCTCAATCGTAACAACTTTGCTTGAGGACACAATTGAGAATATTTTGCCAAAGCTGCCTCAGAAGTGCCTTAATATTATTTCTAAAAATCAAGTAGGATGGTAAACTAATACAAAAGCGTCATTGTTTCATTTTTATCAACACAAAAAAACTCCTATTTGAATTAAAGTCAGCGTTCAACCCGATACATAAAGAGAAAGCCTTTTGTCTCACTGCAGCTACTGGCCAACTCTCTGTGGGTCTTCTTGCTCCTATCCCCTTGTGAAATGATGACATTTTTCTTCAGCAGTGTAATCATCTACAACATGACAGATTAGTTCATTGTTTGGGACAATAGCTGAATCAAAAGCTCAGTGTGCAGGTTCCAGAAATGTAGCCATAATCCCGTCTGGAGCACAACTGGATCAAATAAACTGCGAGCAGAACCCCTCAAAACAAATAGTTTGCTTTCGCACATGCAGTGATATGATGAGAAGTGACTTCTCATGATATTATCACAGTGATGTAAATGTCGAGCATTTTGCTACACTTTCTACGTATTTTACAATTTGAAATTGTCACTGTGGGATTTGCTTTTAAGATGTATGCATTGTGCGGGCTTCATGCATGCAGGGATTCTTTCAAATCATTGAATTGTGCAAAATTGATAGAAACTTGCTGTTCAATATGAAATATCAATGTTGGTAATTTGGTCCTAAAACAGTTTGTAACATGTTGTAACACGTATTAAATCTTCAGCTCATATACGTTTGCACTATATACTTTGAAATATGATGTCCATCAGAGTAATTTGATCTGACATCTGGAAAATCATGACATCTGCAGTCCTCATCTCTTCACTCAACAGAAAAAACAGATAAAAAGTCTCCTCTCCCAAAGGGTCCAGGTCCCATGTCCATCAAGGTGAGAGAGGCGTGAAGGAGAGACTGAAAATAATGAGTGGCAATGTATCTGACATTATGCCAGTTAAGTGTCAGCCAAGTGAGAACATTTAAATGCCTTTCCCACTGAACCTGCAAGTTTGTCTTTGCCACACAGACACAACAATCCCTTCTATAAAAGGGGTAGTGTTCACTCATCCCAAACTGGAAAAAAAACATGACATTCTCACGGAAGAGCAAAATAATGACTGCATATGGATGAATTCCCACCCCCCGTCCAATGGTAAACAAAACCAAATGGCTCCTATTGTGATGTTGTCTTTTTTATGGTCAGTGATAATGCCTCGACACGTTTTCGAGTTGAAAGCCTCCAACAGCTTAGGCTGCCACATGTCATACATTTGGAATTCATCTTTTTTCCCCCGCTGGTTTTCTTTTACAAATCTTTTATTAATTTAGTATTGTGAATCATCAGAAGCAAATATTGGCAGGTACAGCAATACAAAAGAGAACCGCTTAACCTCGCTAGTTGCCAGTCTTTAAAATGACTTTAAAAGCTTTAATGTTGTACCACATGTACTGTAAAAGAGAAGGAAAGTATATGTGAATGAGAGCAATCCAAAAAATTAAATATTTCACTGAGTAACCATGTGGTAATATCCAAATCCAGAGTACTACTAATTATTAATATTAATTATTTATACTATTATTAATTAATTGTTTATAACCTTTAATAGAAATGGGAAAATTATTGTTTGAAGGCAAGATAATATTTATGACCTGCTGCATGCCTGACCTTTAAGATACTCCATCAAACCTATACCATCCACAGCAGCCCAGAGAGGAGATGGCTGAGCCAAGGTCAAATGCTCTATCCCCAAAAAGTTTACGAAAGTGAAAAATAATTTATGTATCTACAACCCTGAAATGAAATGAGCTCTTCCTTGGCTTGTGCTACACTCTTTACCCAAGTTTTCTTTTTGAAAGGGTAAGTAGTTCTTCCCATAATCCTGCTGATGAAAAGACAAACAAACAAACAAACCAAACTGAATATATACCTCCTTGGCAGTGATAAACTCTGCACACACTTATTGTGCTCTCTATATACACATGCGCTTACACACTAAAATAGACAAAGTCAGTTCCCTTGAGGTCCCAACTCTGGATGCACTCATAAAAACCAAGAGCTGTTTACATTGCAATCAAAACGTTGTTTACATAGCTGTCTAAGACAACAGTAAGTCATTAGCACGGGCCACTTGCCCCCTCTACCTTGCCGCAGTGTGTAACAGCAAAATAATTGTTTGCAGGTCTTAATTTGGAGAAAAGATTACTTCAAATCCTGTATCTTTTTTCCACATGGCTTCAATGCAGGAATTAGGTAAAGGGTTCCTCACTGTCATTAATAATTTTTAAGGACAGCAGTATTGGCATACAAAAAAGCAACACCTTCATTTTTACCCTTTGACTTTCCATATTTAAATATTATAATTGTCCTGTTGTTGATGATTGGTCAATGGAGTGCCTTTATATAGTGATTTACAACAACACAAACCAGCCATCACCCATTCACACACACATTCATACAGGGTCACAGGATGCCATACCAGATTCAGAATTGATAATTATTCTCACACACTTATACTCTGTGGGCCATGCAATCAGGGGGATTTGGGGTACCATATCTTGCCAATGAACACTACTTCACGAACCACCAAGACTCCAATTGTTGGACCGCTGCTCTATTGCAGTCAGCCATTTGGATTGGATTGGTTGTAAAATGCGGTAATGGAATGAGAAAATGTTTACATTTCTGAACCATTGTCATCATCATTACTAAAAGGGACTCGGTCTATGCAACTTTAATAAACATGCCTGCAATCATTTTGGCGGATTTATTAAACATACATTTTTGTATTTGTTTTAACTATAAAGCTAAATGACTATCACATGGTTCAAATGGGAGCATGGGAGTCTTCTGAATACAGAAACTGTGTTTCTCTGGAATACTGTCATTTAATATCACATGTGTTTTTTATCCATTGTAGTTTTTTTTCGATATAATGTCCAACACAGCTGTTAAGTGTTATGTACCCTTATGCATTCCAAGTTCCAACTAACCTAGAGTCTTTACTGGTGAGGAGATAAAGAAGAAATTATTTTGAGGATGAATGTCAGTTCAACAACACAACCTGGGAATATGTTGTGTCCTGGTTGGAAACCAGTCAGAGTAAAAAGTAGAGATGGTGCTCAGTTCTCTTTTTTTAAATGTATAACACCAATTGGTTTGCATTAAAAAACAACTGATTAAAACCAGTTTCTGGTCAATGTGTGACTTAATAAAGCATGTTCTAGGAAATTAGTCAACGGAAAATATGTTCAAGATTGAGGAAATCCAACCCATTTTATTTTGCGGAATTCATTAGCCAAGACACTCTGCAAGCATTTGTATCATCTGGATTCAAACATATGAAAACCAGCTCTATGTGCACAGAAGAGTAGCTTTTACAAACTCACATTTTAAATATGGTTGACCCTGAGCAAGCCCCACCATGTGTGTGGACTTTCCTATGCGCGTGTGTGTGTGTGTGTGTGTGTGTGTGTGTGTGTGTGTGTGTGTGTGTGTGTGTGTGTGTGTGTGTGTGTGTGTGTGTGTGTGTGTGTGTGTGTGTGTGTGTGTGTGTGTGTGTGTGTGTGTGTGTGTGTGTGTGTGAGGGTGTAGCAGGTGTACACTGGTCCTACTGAGCCCCACCCAGAACCTTTCTGCCCTCATAAATGAACTACTTGTTCTCTGGAGACGTTGATGTTAAAGGAACGTTTAAAACAACAAGGCAAACATGCTCACTGTTACAATACATTTATGTTGTTTTTTTGTAAAATCAACATGCTTAAATAACATCTTATTAAAATTCAATCTTGCAGAATTATCAATAAACTTAAATTTTGTGCCTACGGACAGAAATAAAGGAAGGTCAGAGCACTTGTAGACAGTAGGCCCAAATGATCAATAAGTGACACGTATTGAAAAGGTACAAAAGGTAAAAGTGGTCAAAACTGCCTTCTGACATCTTAATCTGTACACCAAATTCATCGGAAATTCTATCTGATCTTTCGTTATCCTTTATGTCGGTGCTTATTTTACTGCCCCACTCTGTCATCCAGCCTAATGAATCTGCTATCCTGCTCCCCCCCCTACTGTAAAGTTATGGAATTACAACCAATATTTATATATTGTATAAACTTTGGGTTGAAACTCAAAAGTTTGTATCAGTTGTGTGTCATGTTCTTTCCTATGTATGTACCAAAACGTAAACCACAAAAATGTAGAAGAATAATTTGCTTTTCACCTTAAACAACAAACTCAAATGGACACATCTTTCACTATTTATATCTACTAAATAAAAAGTGACATTTTAGAACAATAGCCATCACTGCTCCCTCCTATGTGAGGCTAATGTTTTGTATAATAACTACTGACTTGCTTTTATTTGAACAAAAGCTTAATTCAGGGTCAGCACACCAATTATACTCTTATTATATTTTCATTGATCATTAATTGTTATCTCATAGCCAGACTATAATCTTGAGTAATAAACTTTGAAGTCTGTCAATGGTAAACTCATATGTCAATAACACTAAACAAAGCTTGTGCACCAGAAGATCCTTGCTTTCAAAAAGTGTAAAGTGTTTATTAAAGCTTCTGTTGTCCACACAGTATTGAAGGCACAGAGCAAAAGAGTGGTTGTAGCAAAACATCCATTGCATTATTTGGACATTCAAAAAGGGTTTATTAGTGTGCATGGCTCTTCCTCAAGTAAGATTCCTGGTGTTCTGCATTGTAGTTGCGCTTAAGGTCAAGGATTACCAGATTACTCTGTTATGTTCCTAGGTGATAAACAATTGGCAAGCATCCCATCTTAATCATCATGCCCAAAATCATCCTCTACAGTTTTTCTCTGCTGAAATAATAACTGTTCCCAGACAAACTGCTGGATAATATGACTGTAATATTTGGGGATTTTGCAACATATAGCCTAAGAACTAAATTAAGATTATTGACAATAGTCAGTTTCTCTTAGAGAGAGGGCCTCAGGATTAGGTTATAGATTTGGCAGCTAATTTATTTTTGATGTAATATTAATATGTTTTTTCATTATATTTACTTGAACCTGTTTGAGCATCGAGCATTTAGTCTCATAGTAGTCAGTGTTGGGCCGTCAGGGCCAGCAAGGCCTTCTCTGCTGGCCTAAACATCATCAGAATATAAATTAAATTTTGATATATTTTTTCCACAAATACGTAATAAATTATTCCCCATAGTCTATTCTCTTCATTTTATAGCGTTCGTCTTGGCTGCGCTGCTTCCAGCCTCAGAACGAGATTTGGACGGCTGGCCTTTATGTTAGAGCTTTTATCCAATCATATTTCAGCCATAATGTGTTGCTAGGGTCAAAGAAATCTGCCCTTAGGCCTTCAGAATCAACAGTGCGGGCGGCTGTAGCTTAAAGTGAACGCAAACAAAATTGTGGCCTTAACCAATCAGATTTCGAGGTGGCGACAACGGGCCAGCTAGCAGGCGTACGCTAACGTTAGCACGTGCACATCTTCTGATTGGATACGTACTATTGAGAGGCAGAGCTAGGCAGTAGGCAGAGCCATAGAGTCTATGGGCAAAGCTAGCAAACAGAACTAGAACTTGAGCGAGCTAATTTGTGTAGATTTCTACAAGCTATTTTTTTCAACCCACAATGGCTGAAGGAGGAGAAGAGATCAATTTGGTCGAAGATATAATTACAACGCCATTTTCAAAACGAACTTTTCAAGTAAAGCTACACATCTTGAAAAGGGAACGACCAACTCCAACGCTAGCGAGCCTAGCACAGCAGGGAAACTACGAGCAGTACCCCTGGCTCACAGCCTCCGAGAGGCACTGCAAATTGTACTGCCGGGAATGCCTGGTATTTGCAACTGATCGATTTGGTGTTTGGAGCCACACTAAATTTGCAAACTTGAGTTGTCTAACCAAGGCAGCAACGAGACACCAAAGCACAGCTGGGCACTTGGAAGCACTGGTGCTTTTGAAAACCTTTGGGGACACCCGAGTGGATCTACAGCTCAACGAACAAGTGCGCAGGGAAACGGAGCTCCACAACGAAAGGGTGAACAAAAATAGGGAAATATTGAAAGACTGATTGATTGTGTCCTGTTTTTGGGTAAACAGGAACTTTCATTTAGGGGACACGATGAAAGCGCCGAGTCCAGAAACAGAGGAAACTACGTGGAGCTTCTTTCTTTTCTTGCTGAGAACAACACAGATTTGCATTTCCACCTGTACACAAACAACATGTTTACTGGGACGTCAGGCAAAATACAAAACGACCTGATTTATGCTATTGCTGAAGTGATGGGAGAAGAGATCAAAATGAAGATTAAAAAAGCACCCTTTGTCGCTGTTATGGTGGACGAGACGTCAGATGTGGGTAATGTAGCACAGCTGGCACTTGTTCTGCGTTATGTGACAGACACAGGTGTCAAGGAGCGGTTTGTCAGATAATCTGATTAATTAAGTTAACTGTAAATGCTGATGTATTGATTATAAATGCTTCGGAAATATTAATATAACTCTGTTGTACTTGACTATGTTAAGGTGATGCAACGCCCGGTTATACTGCGTTTCTGTCTAAATGTATAGTTTCTAGAGCCATGGCGTCATAATGATGGCATTAAGAGAAGGCCTAGGTGTGAAATGCACGGCCCGCCACTGATAGTGATAAAAAAAACTAAACGTGTTTGGAAGTAGTTACAGTCAATGAACACTTATGATGTTTTAGTATTTCATAGACATCACATTATATTAAACATATCCTATTGTACACACAGCGTGTCTCACTTCATCAGATCAAGCATCAGTTGTGAAGTGGGCCCTCAGGGTGGCTCCGCCCACCGCTGCCCAAACCGGAAGTTTAGCTGTTGTTGTCACACTGGAAGAAAATGGCTGCTGCTCCGACTTTTTTTCAATGAAGACACTGATATTTCAATTTCATTTCGTTTTCTTGCATTGGAGCTACCGTCGATCGCTATGCAATCTAGAAGGCAAGTCCATCCTGCTCGTTAAGATAGACGTCGCTTTATTACTTTGTGTCTCAGACGATGTAACATCAGTAGCGTAGCTGGTAACTTACAGCTTTCCCACTAGGAACGGGCTAGCATGCTAACGTTAGCCATGTTAGCCCCAACGGTCAGGCATCAACGAGCTTGTTGCTACCCAGCCACTCTCTGGGCTGCCAGTCATCAAAGTTAACTAACCTGTACTACACGGTTTTATAAACTCTGAGACCTATTTTGCATGTGTTTACTTTGCTGGATAATGTTAAAGTATACGCAGAGGATGAAAGAACTAAGATGAAACAGTTTCGCTCGTCAAGTCTTCTTCGCTGTTTGTGTGTGGCATCTGATTGAAGGATGCCAGGCTATTTGGCATCGGTACTGTTCTGATAACTTGCCAGCCAACCCGAGTGTTTATGTGCATATGTGAATCGATTGTCTGCTTTTTTTATATTCTTGCTGCTTGCATCACGTCTTCTGTGTTGCTGTGCAGGGTGTGAATGGTCACTTTAGGAAGGTGACAGTGTGGGGCAGAAAGGACAGCATCGTCTACCGTCACTCGCCTTGCAGCTGGCGGTGGACCACAATGGTAAATTTAATCTATTGCATTCGATCCATTTCTATACATTTAGTAGACAGTTTTTTGACCAGCTGAAGCATCATTCTCCAGGACTTGCACAGTTTGTTCTATTCTGTACCAAATTGGGAGTTTCCATTTTGACTGATCTGTTTTATTTTACTCTTATTACCCAAAGCAACAAGTTTTGGAATATGCATTGGATCGAGCTGAGGTAAAAAAAATATATGTATTTATGAGTATATTTCTAGAAAAATAAACGAGCAGTGTTAACTTGCATGTATGGCCTGTGCATTCATTAATACAGTGTATTATCTGTTAATTCAGTACATTGTTGAAAGTGCTCGACAACGACCAGCCAGAAGAAGAAATTCATCCGGCGGGAGGAAGAGTTTGTATCAGAAGCTCTATGAGCTCTACATAGAGGAATGTGAGAAAGAGCCAGAGTTAAAGGTGTGTATTATGCAATTAGACTCTCAGTTATGACTATGTAATTATAGGTATGCATTAAAACCTTGTTCATTCTAATCTGCAGGAAGTAGGCTAAGTGGGGGGAAATGTGGTTTTCCAGATATTAAAATTTGTATTTTAATACGGATATTTCAAGTGATTTTTTTTGTGTGCTATTCTTACTAATAATCTCACAATAGAGTGTCAAAGTTATGTCCTGTTTTGTTTACTGCTAATAATAACAACAGGTTTATTACTAAATGTTCCAGGTCTGTTTGCTTTCAGATTGATTGGTTAAATAGCTGTTTAATATTTTCCAAATAGTCAAAATAATGGGGGCTGGTTAGCAGGCTATAAGTGGGTGTTTTCCAATTGGAAGGTCAAAGGTAAATCCCCACCCCTGCAGTCAACATGTGAAAGTTTCCATGAGCTAGACACTTAACCCAAAAATTGCCCCGTAAGCATGTTGTGTATGGTATTAAAGTTTATGCAAGTCTCTTTCAATAAAAGCTACAGCTAAGTAACATGTAATGAAATAATAAAATACGTCATATTTATATAAATCAAGGTTAATATTGGTGCTAAGCAATGGTAAACATACTTTTCTGATAAAGATTTGGCTTGGTTATGACCATGTGAGATTTCTGTTGCCAATATTTAGGATTTATCTCCTATGTGTGCTAATATTTATTTTTCTCTCAAGAATTTAAGAAGAAATGTGAATCTACTGGAGAAGCTGGTGTCTCAGGAGTCCGTATCATGTCTGGTGGTCAACTTGTACCCTGGGAATGAAGGCTATTCTTTAATGCTTAGGGGCAAAAATGGCTCTGGTAAGAGAAAGCAGTTGAGCAAATGCCTGTCCATTAAATTATGTTTTGTTGTTGTTCATTTTATGTAACATTTCTGATTGTTTTGCTTTCTAGATTCTGAAACCATCCGACTGCCATATGAAGAAGGAGAACTCCTAGAGTACCTAGATGCGGAGGAGTTGCCTCCTATTCTGGTGGATCTGTTGGAGAAATCACAGGTGTGAACATTTACACCTTTTATATGGAAAAATCATGTGGTGCTTTTTAAATTTTTCACTGTTTTAAATCATATCAAACTGAATGGTTTTGAATTTTGGACTGACTAAACAACACGCCAATTTGCACTAATAGTAAAAGTGGGATGGACAGTGATAATAACAGTGGGATGCAGCCCTAGTAACAACAGAGCTGGTATTTTAAAGCATATTTAAATGCTTCAGACAATTTAACAATTATGTCTTGGATGCGTAAAGAGACCAGATGTGTGCTTTACTGTTGAGAAAAAGTTTTCAGTTTCAGCAGTTTTCATGCTAACACCATGTCTTAGGTCCCTTTTCGCCCATTTTGATATCAGGCTTTGACATCCGCCATGTGCAATTTGTCTCAGGTGAACATCTTCCACTGTGGCTGTGTGATAGTTGAGGTGAGAGACTACAGGCAGTCTGGTAATACCAAGATGCCAACCTATCAGAGCAGACACATTCTTCTGCGGCCAACCATGCAGGTAAAGCAACAGAACATATTAAGACCGTAACAAAATGTAAAACAAATTCTCTAGTATTTTTTGTTTATGACATGGAATAAGTGGAAAAAGTCATTACTAACCATAAAGATGAACCATAAAGAAGCTTACTTGATTTTTTGTCTTTTTGCCTGCAGACTCTTATCTGTGATGTCCATGCCATGACCAGTGACCACCACAAGTGGACACAGGTAAAGAGTCATGTTTTTTTGTCCATTAGAAAAAATGAATCCTATTTTACACCTTAAGATTGATCCTTCCCCTCAGCTTATAAAGAACGTACTTGATCATAACACTAGCTAATTTTCCCTTTGTGTGTCTTGAGCCCCTCAAGCATCGGCATATTGATGGGTGTTTACAGTAGCACCTGTTTTCTCTACCATAGGATGACAAACTACAGCTGGAGAGTCAGTTGATTTTGGCCACAGCTGAACCTCTGTGCCTGGACCCCTCTATTTCTGTCACCTGCACAGCCAACCGCCTGCTCCACCACAAACAGAAAATGAACACTCGCTCCATGAAACGGTACAGAACCTACTTACCCACTCTATCAAATCGCCTTGATTTCAGTCCCGCCAGGAAAAATAATCTCACTTGTGTTTTTATGAATAGAACACATCAAAAGTGAAAGCTCTGTGATTGTGAAATGAATCAAACAGTGGATGAAGCAAATGCCTGGTTTATTTTAGGACACTCACTTTTTCTCTTTTGTATCTTAGGTGTTACAAGAGGCACTCTCGAGCCGCACTGAACAGGCAGCAAGAGCTCTCCCATCTGCCCATGCCACCACAGCTACGACTCTTCGACTACCTGCAGAGGAGGAAGGAGAGGAAACCTGCTCCTGTAATAGACCTGAAGATCTCAAAGATCGGAAACGTTAGTAGTCAAAACATCCGCTATTTGACAAGCATGTTAACACTTTATGCATATGCACATACGATAACGCTGACTGGGACTGTTTACTATTTGGTAGATATTCACCGACATGATAAAGCTGTAAACCTATAAACCTGTCTGTCGATCTGGACACATAGCAAATTGAAATGCAACTCAAGGCAAGGTTGCCTCCCACAATTGTGTTCAGCCATGGTAAAATGCATTCATAATTTCCCAAGGGAGACATTTAAGTAATAGCTGAACAAGTTGGTGCTTCTTCTCTGTTTATTTTTCCACAACTGTTGAGAAAATCTGATTAACTACTCCATCATAAGCAAGTGCTGGCTGTCATAGTGCTTTTTGTTCATACCTTTTTCTCGCCTGTCATCTCTTGCAGTGTGTTGACATGTGGAAGCAGAGCAACTGCCAACTAACTGTGCCGAAGGAAATTGATGTAAGTAGCTCAATGGTCCTATAACACTGTCAATTACACACACCACTTTAAACCCACTCAACTCATATTCTGGCAGTTATAATGTAGGGGATAACAAACCAGATGGATTTGTCGGTGTGTTGCTCTAGGTGGAAAAGTACGCTGTGGTTGAGAGGTCTCTGCAGTTGGAGGACTCTCAGCCCAATACTGTGATCTGGCCTGCTGAGGTAAGTGTGACAGCAGCATTAACACGCCGAGGACACAGATCAATGCTGGCTGTGTGCCGTTAGTCATAAGCAGGGAGTAGTTATGTGTCATTGTGTAATGCTTTATAGACGCGGGGGATGCCAAGGCTCACACTGCAGCCGCTTAGATCTGTACTCAAAAAATGCTTTTGTGGCCCCGGCCGTGGCGCAGCTGGCTGGGGCACCTGCACCGTACGGCGGTGACCAGGGTTCGATTCCCGACCCGTGGTCCTTTCCGGATCCCACTTTCCTGTCACTCTCCTATCCGATTAAAGGCAAAAAGCCCCAAAAATTACTTGCTTTGGTTTGGTGTATTGAATTAGGAAAGTGGAAAAAGATAGCTCCCTAGTGGCGTAATCACTTGAAATAGATTTATTTTTAATGAACCATAAAATAAACACAAAACTTCAGTAACTGCATGTTGAATAGCTCCATGAAGGATACTAGTATACTGGACTGCAGTTTTTAATGTCAGAGGCATTGTTTCTGTCCATAAATTGTGCTGGACTCTTAATTCAGATAATATTTCATAAATATGGACCTAAACCAGATGGTGCGAGGCCCAGGCAAGGATACATGGCACCTCCAGCTGCTAAAATGAGCTTAAATGTTTTTGAATTATCATTAAACAGTAGTTCACCTTTTTTGTGAAATTACTCTACTACTCCTGCTTCTCCAGCAGTGGCTCAGTAAGTAGGGGCTTGGACTGGGAATCGTAGGGTCGCCAGTTCAAGTCCCCGAACAGACTTGAAATATGGAAAGTGGACTGCTACTTGGAGAGGTCCCAGTTCACCTCCTAGGCCCTGCTGTGGTGCCCTTGAGCAAGGCACCGGACACCTCCAATCCCCCCTCCCCATTGCTCCCCGGGCGCTGCACGATAGCTGCCCACTGCTCCTAGTACTAGGATGGGTTAAATGCAGAGGACCAATTTCACTGTGTGTGCTCTGCTGTGTGCATGCTTGTGACTAATAAAGAGGGTTTCATCCTCCGATTCTATCTGGTTTCATCCTCCGATTCTTCTCCTTTTTTCTTATTTCTGTGCTTTTTGTCTTAAAATACAATCATAAATATTCATGGGAACTAAAGTTTACATGGTTATTCATCAGTCTATTAAGAGTTCACAACTACAGATCATTAACATTTGTACGACTTATACAAACCTCTTTCCTTCACTTGTCCGTGTCCGCTTTCTTTACACAGGAAGTTGTAGATGACTACACGTTTGAGTGTGAGGTGGGAGGGCAACCCCAGAGGACCAAGGTGTCAATCTTCCAGTCGATGGGAGACCCACTGGTGTATGGGAAGATCTACTGTGCTAAAGAACCAAAGGCAGAGGAGGACAGCACAGACCTAAAGCTCATACATCCCACGTAAGGACAGTCTCTGAGACTAATTCAGTTTCCATTTGTTTAAAATGCCACCCTGAAGTCACTCTCCTTTGCCTCTTTTGTCTCATTCACAGGTTCTTGATAGGCTCCAAGATAGATGCAAACCGGTGAGTCGGCATGATTGTTTCTGATCAGAGCTGATCCTGTTACACAGGTTTTAGGGATATATTATCAGAGAGTGTGGTATTTATTTTATGTTATGCCTGTTTCATAGGTTTCTCAATCAGTACAAAGGAGTGTATGAGAAAGATGTAAAGTGTCAGGTCAAGATGTCCCATAACTCAGGCACGGTGGCACAGGGGCCACCCTCCCCCAGCAAAGATGAGGTAAGTACTTTGCGGATTTACTCTTCCTTTTGAATAGAGTTTGGAGTTGTTGAAGAAACAAAGCTATTCTTTTAATTACTTTTTGTGTTTCACTTGCTAATAATTTGAATGTCATCTGCAGGGTGATGGTATTTCTCCACTGCTCCAGGCGTCGGTTTTGGCGAAAGCGGTGAAGCACCGACCCCCTCCCATCAAACTGCCTTCGGGATCAGGCAACAGCTCCTCAGGTACATACTGTATGCCTTTTTCTTACAAATATAAAGGGCAAACATGTAACGGTCAAACATAATATCTGAGAGCAAGGTGGATTTTAAAAAATGCAGAAAAAGAGGGATAAAGGGTAACTAAAGTAATTTGTCAATAAAATCTGTAGACATTTCAAAATTGAACAAACCAAATTCACCCCAGACGGTTGTTGGAAATAGGGACGAACTTTAAATCGTAACAAAAACTCTTCTGGAGTTCCTTAAACGTCATAGTTTGACTAACTCTAGCAGAACAGATGTATCATATATTGTGTAATGGTTTTTGTTCAGTTGGTTGTGGAGCACGAAATGCTAAATACTGACTTAGGCAAGACAATAAAGTTCTTGTATGTGGACGGGATGAGTGTAGATTTAGGTCTAGTTAATACTCCCTGTTTGGGATCATGAAACCAATGCAGCCTTTATCTCGGCTTCTCTTTTTCTCCATCAGGTAATCCATATAGTTCACAAACCACCAGTGGTCTACTCAAGTGTCCTACGCCCCCTCCAGCCAAAAGCCAGTCTCTGAACAGGAAGCACTCCATGGAGCTGAGCCAGGTGGGCCTGCTGTCGCCGGCCTCCCTCTCCCCCATGGGCTCCACACAGAGTGAGTACAGCTGAGTCCGACTTACTGTTTGGCTGCTTTCATCAGTCTCTGTTGTGCAAATGACTCGTACTGGAATTTTTTGACTAATTATGAAAAATGAGGTTGACAAGGTTCCAGGTCTTAGGAAATATGGAGCATATCTGAACAAGCACATGTGTTGTGTGGTCTGATTAAAACCAGCTGCTTTGGAAATTGCCAAAAAAAGAGGGGTAGTTTTGATATGAGAGCTTCAATTTTAATTCTTAAACTGTTATTCAGGAAAATCCTCCTCTATTAAGCCATGTCATTCTCAAACAAATCACTGACTTGGCAAAATCAGCTTATAAATCTCTCATTTACCGCTCTTGTACTTATAAAACATGATAGGTATTACCTGCTTCCTCATAAGTCTTCTTCATTGTTTTGTCCAACTTTCCCTACTTTTAGGATCAGGGACCCCCAAGCCATCCACCCCCACTCCTACAAACACGCCGTGCTCCACACCGCACCCCACCGACTCCCTCTCCGCTCCTCTCTCGTTGACCCCTACTCCTTCGGACCCCTCCATGCTTCAGAGCCAGACGCAGCCTACGCTCCTCACGCCCTTCGCCCAGCAGCAACTGGCTCTCAGCCAGCAACTGCCCGTCATGACCATTCCCCTGCCCACCATGGGAACGTCAATCAGCACGGGAACCACCTCTCCGCAGGTCATGGGCAACCCGGCAGGGCTCAATTTCATCAATGTGGTCAGCTCTGTCTGGTAAGAAAATAAACAGTCACTGGGTTTTGACCTGCTAGTCGCTTTGCCATATTATGACGATCTTTCCCTGTTTGTGTAGCAGTCCTCAGACCTTGATGAGTGGCTCCAGCCCCATGCTGGGTCCAGGCCTGAACCTGAGTGGAATCCTGCCACCTGCAGGGCTGATGCCCACCATGCAGTCCGCAGCACAGACTGGTGAGAGATTTCGATGCAATGTCTACTTAAGTATTACTATAATCATTGATGGCCAGTCTCCTTATGACCTGCAAAAGTCAAACTTCAGGGTACCAACAGGCACGTCCTTAAGAGTAACAGTGAATTACAGGCCCAAGGGGGACTGACCATGATCTCACTGTAGAGGAGCAAGCCTAAGACCTCATTTACCAAAAGGGATCCAACAGCACAGTCAGAAGTTTGCAGCTGACGAAGACTCACTTAGGATTTACTGATTTTCTCAAGGACATTTTGAACACCGTTTTAAACAAGTAACTTTACAACTAAGGTAGTCTTTATTCTTTAATGCCTGTATAACATGCAGTGTATCAGAAAGCTATTTTCAAATCACCTCTACTTATAAAGCACGTCATACAACCATGCCCCCTAGAGTACAGAAAAAAACACTACTCATTTTGACAACAACATATCAAATTTTGCAAGACTAAAAATGTCATCAATAAAAATATTTAAATAAATCAAAGTTAATAGAAATAAAAATGAACACAAGGGATAACAAATAGAATGAAAACCAAATATTAAGACCTAAACGACTGCTGAAGTCCTGAGCTCTGTGAATGTCTACTCACATCTGTTTATAGTACACACATACATATATATATATATACAGTGGGGCAAAAAAGTATTTAGTCAGCCACCAATTGTGCCAGTTCTCCCATTTAAAAAGATGAGAGAGGCCTGTAATTTTTATCATAGGTATACCTCAACTATGAGAGACAGAATGAGAAAAAACAATCCAGGAAATCACATTGTAGGATTTTTAATGAATTAATTGGTAAATTCCTCGGTAAAATAAGTATTTGGTCACCTACAAACAAGCAAGATTACTGGCTCTCACAGACCTGTAACTTCTTCTTTAAGAGGCTCCTCTGTCCTCCACTCGTTACCTGTATTAATGGCACCTTTTTGAACTCGTTATCAGTATAAAAGACACCTGTCCACAACCTCAAACAGTCATACTCCAAACTCCACTATGGCCAAGACCAAAGAGCTGTCAAAGGAGACCAGAGACAAAATTGTAGACCTGCACCAGGCTGGGAAAACTGAATCTGCAATAGGTAAGCAGCTTGGTGTGAAGAAATCAACTGTGGGAGCAATTATTAGAAAGTGGAAGACATACAAGACCACTGCTAATCTCCCTCGATCTGGGGCTCCACGCAAGATCTCACCCCGTGGGGTCAAAATGATCACAAGAACGGTGAGCAAAAATCCCAGAACCACACGGGGGGACCTAGTGAATGACCTGCAGAGAGCTGGGACCAAAGTAACAGAGGCTACCATCAGTAACACACTACGCCGCCAGGGACTTAAATCCTGCAGTTCCAGACGTGTCCCCCTGCTTAAGCCAGTACATGTCCAGGCCCGTCTGAAGTTTGCTAGAGGGCATTTGGATGATCCAGAAGAGGATTGGGAGAATGTCATATGGTCAGATGAAACCAAAATAGAACTTTTTGGTAAAAACTCAACTCGTCGTGTTTGGAGGAGAAAGAGTGCAGAGTTGCATCCAAAGAACACCATACCTACTGTGAAGCATGGGGGTGGAAACATCAAGCTTTGGGGCTGTTTTTCTGCAAAGGGACCAGGACGACTGATCCGTGTAAAGGAAAGAATGAATGGGGCCATGTATCGTGAGATTTTGAGTGAAAACCTCCTTCCATCAGCAAGGGCACTGAAGATGAAGCGTGGCTGGGTCTTTCAGCATGACAATGATCCCAAACACACCGCCAGGGCAACGAAGGAGTGGCTTCGTAAGAAGCATTTCAAGGTCCTGGAGTGGCCTAGCCAGTCTCCAGATCTCAACCCCATAGAAAATCTTTGGAGGGAGTTGAAAGTCCGTGTTGCCCAGCGACAGCCCCCAAACATCACTGCTTTAGAGGAGATCTGCATGGAGGAATGGGCCAAAATACCAGCAACAGTGTGTGAAACCTTGTGAAGACTTACAGAAAACGTTTGACCTCTGTCATTGCCAACAAAGGGTATATAACAAAGTATTGAGATGAACTTTTGTTATTGACCAAATACTTATTTTCCACAATCATTTGAAATTAATTCATTAAAAATCCTACAATGTGATTTTCTGGATTTTCTTTCCTCATTCTGTCTCTCATAGTTGAGGTATACCTATGATAAAAATTACAGGCCTCTCTCATCTTTTTAAATGGGAGAACTTGCACAATTGGTGGCTGACTAAATACTTTTTTGCCCCACTGTATATATATATATATATATATATTATACACATCTGCCATACATATCTGTTTGTAGTACACATATATCTATATATTATACATATCTGCCATATACATCTGTTTATGCGTAATATATGCATCTGTCCATACCTCCTCATTCAACAGTGTAAAGTATTTAAATTACTGTACAGTGTTTTTAAATACTTTAAATGTATTCCACATATGTATATATTTCACATCCTTAAATCTGTATTGTTGTTATTGTAAATATTCTTCTCTCTTTTTGCACTATTTTATTTATCTTATTCGCACCATGTATGTTGAGTTGTTGGAGGAGCATGGGATATAAGATTTTCATTGCCAACATATGCAAGTTGTATATGCTGTGCATATGACCAATAACACCTTGAAACTTAAACACTTAGGTAAGGAAAGATCAAAGATCACTCCTCTTCCCCAAGACAGAAAGATGTTTTTATAGGATCTATTGGAAAATAACATCGATGATATAGTAAAGAAATGTCCGTTTGTTGTGTGGTGAATGTAACTCTGATTGTGTTCCAGGGAGTCCTTTTGGCCTGAACAGCAGTGCTGGATTGAGACCGCTGAACCTCGTGCAGGTATGACTCTGTACCAGTTAGTCTGTAACACTGTAAGCCGCATGCAATGGGTATTTATCTGACATAGAGACTGTACAGAACCTGTGTTATCACAACTAGCGACGAGGAATTTCAATTTCCTCAATTCCTATTCCTGCTTCTCACTGCATTGCCATTTAGTGAACAACCTTTATCAAGTTGTTCTAGCTCTGATGTTCTGGTGTAGTTTCCCTGTGTTGTTTGATTGCTTTGTTAATTCTCCTGTCTCCCTCTGCTCTCATTCCTTTGTTTCCTTTCGTGTGCATTATTCCTTTCCCCCTGCATCCTCCTCTCCCTCTCTGTTACTCCCACACTTTTCATTTGTCGGTGTTTGTGTTACACATCTGCAGATCCCCACTGGCCCTCTCATCTTTAACTCTCTGCAGCAGCAGCAGCTGTCTCAGTTCTCCCCACAGCAGAGCCAGTCGGCCACTTCCAGCCCTCAGCAGCAGGGGGAGACGGTGAGACACACACTTACATTTGCATTCAATCACATTCACACACAGTGAAAGGAACCTCTATAAGGGTAACAAGGAATCAAAAACTCTGTGAGACTCAATTTGGAATTTAAACATTTCAGTTGATATGTCTGAAATATTAATAGCATCCAAAATGAGTTATCCAGAGACTGTAAGATATAACATTTCCAAATAGATTTGACAAATATGACTTCTGAACAAAAATCTGAAATTGCTCGGATGACCCAGCCGAAGCCCAGACTTACGACATAATGGAACATCTGTGGAATACCTCATGCATGCTGTTGAGACACTCTTTACCCTTCAAGAGGGGTTATGGTACAGAAGACAATAACCACGTTATTACTGGTGGTGCTGGACCCTACTGACAACTTGCAAAATCCCTATATATATTTTTTTCATATTGAACTTAGTTCTCTTTTTTTAATTGTACCTTTCTGTTTCTGCAGGGTGACCAGGGGTCAGATCAAAGTTTAGGAAACCAGCAAACAGCGGTCATCAACCTGGGAGTCGGAGGCTTCATGTCTCCACAAGCAGCAGGTATGACCCAAATACACACACACACTCACACACTCAGATATGCATTAAATCACACTAAACATTCTGCTAACACATTTATCTTTGGTCATTCCATTAACCTGTTTCAAAACACCATGCCACTAACTCGTACTAATAAGATAAGACTCACTAATGTACTCAGCATTGTAAATACTATACCTAAGGACTCCTAGTCTGAACTTAACATGGCAATGTTTCTGAAGTTAGTCATTGTTCCTCTCAGTGGAGCGTGTAACAACTGACAGGAGAGACTCAACTTCCCCTTCTCCTCTCCTACATTTCCTTTGTTTTGTCCCCACCTTTATTTCCTTCCCTCCTGCACCGTCTTCCTTTCCTCCTTCTCCCACTTCCCTGCTCTAATAATACTTGTAAATGTCCTGCACACGGACATTTACATTGCAATTTCCTCTCTTCTGGTATTTTTGTTTTTTCATTTTTTCTCTTTCCTTGCGTGTGCATGACCCTACCAACACTTCCTCCCCCTTTGCCGTTATGTGTATTCTTCAAACTTCATTCCTACTCCATTCCTCCGTCTGCTTCTCTCCCTCTTCCCGCCACATCCTTCCCTCTGGGGAATCCCTCCCCCCCCTCCTCCCTCCTTAGTGCTGTCCCAGTTGGGCTGTGGGCTGGACGGGTCTGGGCCCCCGCTGCCTTCTCCAAGGCTTCAGCAGCAGCACCAGCCACAGATCCAAGTAATACAGCAACTTTAACATCTATATACACATATACATGTCTATGAGAAGAACAGTGAGATGTTTCAGCCAACTCTCCATGCCTTTATTTACCTGGCAGGTGCATGTTGTGCTACACTATACACTCTCAGGGAATTAGGCCAATCCATTATTATTTGTTATCAGACCTGGGAACATTTTGATGAAAAACACTTAACACAAAAACACAATTATGTCCTTTATAAAGCTAAAATAACCAGAACATGTTTTATTCTTTATACATCCTCTTACATTTCCCTTTTATTTACAACAAATCTTGAATAAAAGCTGAATAGAGTCGTCCATGCTTTTATTTTTTACATTTTTTCAATCTCCTGAAAAGTTGTAGGTGATACAGTATTACCCCAGGTCTGATTTCCATCATTATTTCTCTGTTGTAGTTCCACATCATTCATTCCATCTTGTGTTGTATGTTTGGTTAATATGTTGTATGATAAAGCAGCACACAGCAGTCCCAGCAGCCCACACACCAGAGCTTGTGGCACCTCCAATGGCAGCAACTAACAGCGTGTCGAACTGGGAGGCATGGTCTCACAAAGCATTGAGCGACACAATCTGAAATACTGTCATTGGGCACACACTGTTATAATGTTGCTGACTGCATCATGACAGGTTAAAGATGATAGGCTGTTACACTGTAAGCATGAAGTAAAGTGTTTAAACATTGTGACGTATTTGCCCGGTTGAAGTTGCTGACTTACTATGAGCGGATCGCACGGTTGTTAAGCTGCATGTCTGTTTTTTGCCAGGACCACAGGCAATCATTTGTGTCCAGACTGCCACTGGTGCTGCTTGACTGTATCCTGCCTCACACGCCGACTTGTCCCAAATCTGTATCCCTTCCTTCTTCTCCCTTCTTCCTCCTCTGCAACCCATTAACCACTCTTCTGTGTTTCTCCGCACACGCCTCTTGTACGTTGTACCAGGCTTTCGTTCAGCTTCACTAACCAATGCCTTTTATGTTTGCTATAGCTCTATTACACAAAGCATTTTAGTGGTAATCTAAGATATACATTTATTCTGGGTTTTAGTGATAGTCTGCCCAATAGTTTTTCCAGTGAATGATTCTTAACCATGCTACCGATGCTTATGAATACCTTACTGCCATTTATGAAGGCTTGTTCAAATCTATTCTGATGATTGTTTTCATTTTTCTCCTGCCCTGAATAGTTGCAGTTCTTGCAGCACCAAATGCAGCAGCAGCAAATGGCTATGGGAGCAGCGGTCCCTCAGGTGGGAGCGCCACGGCAACATACCGCCAGCCAACCAAGAAGTAAGAGGAAGAGGAGCTTGCCACAGCCCCTCCCGAAGTCATGACGGACAGAAAATCACACAAAAAAGACTTCCCCTTGCTACACAAGGGCATGAATTGTCCATACTGTGCTCTTTGTCTGCCTCACTGTGGAGATTGCAGACCAAAAAAAACTGTTTTTGTTCTTTCTGTGTCTCTTTTTCTAGCTGACAAAATGTGTTTGTAATGGTTGTCAGAGTTTTTGGAGAACTTAAACTGTGTCCACCAGAGGATGGGGTTTTTAGAACAGGGAGCCCTAAACTTTAAGAACCTTTTTGATATTTTTTGAGATGAAATAAGATGGTTCTCATATGTGATGGGCTTTCACAATAACACATCACCCCTTCAGGAAGACTTTTCTCTATGGGGGCCCCGGGACTGAAAGGATTATGAATGCACATTCTCAGAGGATTCCTCATGAGCCTGCCTGACTCTGCTTGGTTGACCCCGGTAGAAACTGCCCTTTAAGCACGGATCCCAGTGAGCTTATTGACACCAAATCCTCCATATTACCATTACATGTGAAAATGCAAATCTGATCTTGGTGTAGTGCCTGGGGGCAGCTCTCTACCTCTCAGTCTGTTGGAAGTCTTTCTTCTGTTAGCCATCCAGGCACAGGGCTCATCCGAGGAATCAAGATGAACATGCAAGCTGGTGTACCTGCTTTTGTACAGCACATTTTGAAAAGGCATTTCCTTTTAAATTAGTTCAGGAGCCATGAGTGTATTCTTACGAGACATCACTGAGTGTGTGAGATATTTCTGGACACTGAGAAATAATTTTTTAGGCAGTCTTTGTCAGCAGTTTTATTGTTATTAAAAAAAAAAGAATATATATTGACAGTGGAAAATACAGCTTTTAGATACAAAGCATTGTCTGGGGGTCTTTATTCTGCCGTCTTCACACTATGTATGACTTTATCAACGAGTGTCTGGATCTCTCTCTGTCGCACTGTTGCTCTGCCGATGCACTCCTGCAGTTTCTCAGCCGACAGCGGCGTCCCACCTGAGCCAGAGTCAAGGTCAAAGTGAGAGGATTTAGCATTGGAGGAGCATTGTTAGACAATGTCTCACTTAACTCAAAACACAAGTCAAAGTTGATTATAAGTTTCAGTTGAGGTTAAATGCACTTTTATTGCACTGTGAATCAAAACACGACTTACAAATACTTCACTATTTCCTACAAATTTATGCTGTGTTCTGTTTGGGGTTTTCTATTTAATATTTGCGACTCGTGAATCTCTCTAGTGATAATCTCAACCCTATGAGCTCAACTTTGGCAATAACCAGCAAATTAAAAGGGTAGGAATCTAGTCTATAAAAGTTTACTATACTTAATTGTATAGTATACTTTGATAATTGTAGGAGGAGAATAAAACATATCAGCTTTACTTCGTAATGGCCATGTTTTTAAAGCTTTTTTCTCATATTTTCTGACTAAAATCTACTGAATTGTATTACAAATCCAAACCTATCCTACATGAACTCTAAAACTACAGTTTCTTAGACAACAAAGTGTATTTACACAGTTAATTTCAACAGGGAGGCGATTCATTTCAGACTGTTTCTGACCTGGTTTGTGTACAACGCAAAGCCGCTCTTCCTCATCGGTCACCACAGTGAGGTGAGCGGTCGCCAAACCCTCCTCCTCAGCTGTGGGGTCTAAGATCACTATAGAGCTGTACAGAGAGCAGGTCAGGATTACAATGAACACAAACTACAGTTTTCATCCTGGCTTGACGCACTGAAAATCAGTCACTTACTCATCAAAGACACAAAAAGAGGCTCCGACGGGATGTTTGTGAATCTGCAGGCCCTTTCTCTTTTCTAAATTCACTTCCGGCGCACTAGTGTCTTTGTTGATGGTGACCTCTGGGAGCTGTGCTGTAGGGAGCAGGGAAACTGTTAATAAACTATAAAAAGCTTACAAAACATAGATTTCTGTGGCCTTACCAACACAAAAAGAAAGATAGATCACTGATCATGGTCAAAGTACTTTATATGCACAGTAATATAACCAAAATAATTGTATGTCATTTTTTAACACCACATACTGTTCTTGAGGGCAGCCAACAGGGCGATGATACAAGCATCCAACACGTTCCCATCGTAGTCGACACACATCATGTCACAGTAGAGTACCCAGCAGAGCTGCAATCAGAATCAGCAGAACCAATGAGATAACATTTACAACAATCACAATCAACAGCACCACTATATATATCTACAATGTACCTTTCCTCGTTCAATACACAGGTCTTCTGTTTGTATCACCTCAGAGCTGCAAGACCCACATAAACAAACATAGGTTAGTAAAAGCAGTAGAAGTCAATCAGAAATACCCATTTTCCTTTTGTTTGTAGCGTGATTCATCAAGCTAGATTGTTAGGGTGGGATTCCTAAGTGTTGGAGATAGTCCAGTGAACTGGTTTTGAGCAGTTTCAATTAGGAACCATCCTTTTTCTGCCAAACTAAACCCACCAACTGCATCAATGAGCAAATTGAAAACTTAAATGTTTAAGTCTGTTGCACCTTTCAATAACATCAGCAATGAACTGGCTGGCCGCCTGCGCCTGCTCTCCTGGTGGACCCGGACGAAACCTGGACGAACACAGCGGTGGAAGGTCCACGTTGGGCACTAAATGGATAAAATAATATATAAGTTCTGCAGCCTGATGGCTAGAGTAATGTGGTAAATGTTTGTTTGTTTATTTGACCCCCACCTTTCCTTAAATCAACACATTCACACTGCACTCACCGATGAAACCTTTACCAGGTGCCTCCACTAAAGGGTTTGTCAGCTCCTGCGAGGGAAAAAACAGGAATATAGTGAACATTTGTGTCAACTGGTCCAGATTAAGAAACAAAAGATCTGTTAATGATCATTTACCACTTTGATCCCACATATCACTGTTGTGTTTCCAACTTTCACCAGAGCTGAGCCATCTGCTGTGGTTATGGACCCTGAATAAAGCAGAGAAATTCGTTCTGATTTAGACTTTGAAAAAAACAAAATGATACTTCCTGTATATATTAATCACCACTGTCTCACCTATGTTTAGTGTTGTTGTTCTGAATTCAGACAACTCCCGTCCATCAGGTCGACAGTTTTCTTTCTGAAAAGGGAACATTAAAATGTTATATGGCTGCTGACAGTGATTGATCAAAAATAGAGGTATAACCAGTCACAAGCTTGTCAACACTGTGCTGATGTGTGTCTTCTCATCACTGACCAGAAAGCTCCTGTGGTATTCCAGAGGCTCAGCAATCCTGGAAGTGTACAAATAAGGAGGGAAGAGTTAAATTAAATAAATATTGGCATGCACAGACATAACTGTTATAAAAGGATGTATCCGTAATGAGAGATCTGCTTATTCGCTTGTCATTTAGAATTTGACTATATGGCGGATACATCCGGTGATCCGATCAGATAATTGAAAAAGAAAGTCGGATATGTTATTTATTATGTTAATGCTTCTGTTGTATTACAGCTAACTGTTCAGCAGTCAGACTGACATACGTACACAGGTAGTACCGACTGCAGCGCGAACTAGCACAGCAGGACTCAGTATTTTAACAAGTCTGAAAGTGCGCTTATTATACTATACACGTTCAATTCAGTCAATGGACTGATAGGATCTGGCGCTACAAGAGTTGTAAAATAAAAACTACAAAATGTGTTATTTTCAGCGTAATAGCTACAGTCTAATCTGTCTTACTTGAAACCAGCCGCCATGATGTTGTGATTAACCACGTGGGTCTGCTGTACACACTACGGCAGCCGGGAGAGAAAGAATATCGGCGATCAAATGCAACATTAACAACAAACAAGCTGATTCATTTTCCTCTTTCACAGTAGGATACCAATTGTCTTGGTATCCTATTTGATTATGGAAATCATACAATGATATTAACCGTCATGTTTTAACTATTAAATTAATATATTTTAATGCCAAGATGTGTGGGGTTTGTTTACTCATTATTGCTCTTAAATGAGACCTATGTACAAAAAAAAATGTTGGCTTCTAGTGCATCCTTAATGTCTTTGTAAATAGTGTTGTAATAAACCAAATAAATACAATAATACCAAAGTGATATAACGCTTTTTTTCTTTTTCATTTGGACGCAACTATCTTTTACTTTTCTATTAAAAACTGATATTTGGTTCTGGCAGTTGTTGCTCCTCCTGTCCACTGGGGGGCAGTGAGTGTCACAGGGCTGCTCGGTGCTCTCTTGCCTGCAAATGATGATGTGTCGAGAACAGGCTGTCACTTCCGCCTCTGTGTTCAGTTGTGATTGGAAGTGGAGTTACTGAACTGCCCAAAGAGAAAAGGAAATATAGGGGCTCTCTTATTGTGTACATTCACCGGCATAACACTGTCTTGAGCTTGTACTTTATTGTGTATCCCTGGAAGTCAGAGGACCGCCTGCAAGACACCAAGAGAAAGGAAGGAGAAGGAAAGCTAGCTTTTTTTTTAGCTAGCCACTTTGACTGGTGGTCTGTCAGAGGCTGCAGGCTAACTTATGGAAAATGGATTTCCTCTGTGAAATAGTTCAAGCCTTGGTCGCATTGGCAGCTCTAGGTTTTATCGTGGTAAGTAGTCAAACTGTTGACTAAATGTTTAGTTTTGGGTCTTTGGTAGCTTGTTTTATGTGAAGCAAAAGCTGTTGCACCCCCTGATTGACAGTATATGGATTTCCTTCATTATGTATGTTTGTCATGTAGGAAGTCTTTGAGCTAAATATTTATTCTGTTACTTCCCTGCATTGTATGTAACTGAATTTGCTTTCTGCGTTTTAATTATAATAATGAAAAGAAAGAGCTTGAGGCACTCTTGACTTAGATAAACCAACGAAGCAGGAAGAGTAGTAGTTTGAGAAAATAACATAAAGAAATAAGACAAACATTTTATCTGATTCTGTACTGCAACATATAAACTGTAATTAGCACCTAACACAAATAATGTGGATTTTGTCTGGCTTGCATTAAATCCTGGTAGCATCAAAGATTGAGCCTCTGCTACATCACAGACTTTATTGGAAGATATTAGATATTGGCACAACTCTTGTCTTCTCCTTTTGAAAATAAAATTGCACTTCTGTTTAAAACACACAACGTCTACCTGAGAGCAAGAGCAACAAGAACACCATTCTCATATTTCTCCCCTTTCAGGTGCTCATAATGGCACACGTCACTGCCGGAATGGTTAACCTGACACGCCATGAGAAGGAGAAATACTTCCTCACCACAACAGGAGAGAAGGAGCCTTTTCCCAGCCTGCATGATCCCCATTCCCGGGAGCTCTCTGTGGTGATCCCAGCCTACAACGAGGAGCTCGAAGTGAGTTACGGACGGGGGGTTATACAACAGATTGTGTATATATAAGGGTTACACCTTCCTTATTGTCAGGAGCATCAGCAAAGTAACATGTGCAGTCAGGGACCTTACCTGTTGATGTTGCTGATTACTGTCATAGCAGACTGTCAAAAGTAATGTTCATTGGTTCAAGTGGGAGTTAGCTATGTTATTGCATTACACTGCAGAGTGACAGAATATGTATATGACAGGGCACATGTCTATGTTTAAAGGACCTTTGGATTGTTGTGCTTCTTCAAAATTCCTGCAGCTTAAGCCAATAAAGGCACAGTTTAGTTTGAGTTGAATTATGAATTGTGCAAGAACAAGTGACAAGAAAAGCATCCAGCTTCCACCCTGGTCGGCTCAGTTTTAATGACATAATCCTGTTCTCTCAGGGATTGTGTCACTGTGCACCTGCAGTGATTGGTGCTTATATCCCTCTAAATGTGTGTCATTACAGTGCCTGTAATGTTGGATGAAGCTACAGAGTACCTGGAAAACAGACAGGTATGTGTTCAGCCTCATGTAGGCAGTGCTAAACGAAAACAATAATCACACCTTTATTGTATTTGGATAAAAAGAACACAATAACAAAAATCCGAAAGTCTATTTCATCAATGATTTAAATGAGAAGTTGTTCTATCATCCCCTGAAATGTAATTCTGAACAAAGATGGTGATATGGCTGTATCTGATGTGGGCAGTAGGTGGCAGCATTGAACTTCAAAAGTGCCTGTCGTGAAATAAACCCTTCAAATGATTTCCTTACTGCAGAAACAGAACCCTTCGTTTACCTATGAGGTCATTGTGGTTGATGATGGCAGCAAAGACAAAACCACAGAGGTGATATATTTAAGCTATTTTTGGGGGAAGTTGTTACCAAAACACACATTTTTTGCCCAACATTCCAAAGTGATACACATACAGATTTGTTTTATTCTGTTGTGCCGTCCTGCCAGGTTGCTATGCGGTACAGTAAAAAGTACGGTTCTGATAAAGTGCGAGTCCTGACGCTGGTGACGAACAGGGGGAAAGGAGGAGCTGTGCGCATGGTGAGATGGTAGTGATGTAACTACATTACCTCTGAAAGCAGCACAAAGCAACAATGTGCATTTTCTTTATTTATCTTTCTCATGTTGTTTCTCTTTAAGGGAACTCTGAGCTCCAGAGGGAAATTCATTCTGATGGCAGATGCCGATGGAGCTACAAAGTTCTGTGATATTGAGAAAGTGGAGGCTGGACTTGACGACCTCGACCCTAAACCGGTGTGGTGCTGATTTTTTTTTCTTGTTCTATTTTGGATACTTTAGTGTGTTGCCTTCCATAACATGCCTGTCTTTACATTTAGGAGAACATGGCGATCTCCTGTGGTTCCAGAGCTCACTTGGAGGATGACTCAGTAGCTCAGGTATTTGGTTTTTTTTTAGTCCTTTTTTAGACTGTAAGAATCTAACTATGAAATAACCACTGTTGTGTCTCTGCCACAGCGATCCATGTTTCGTACATTCCTGATGTATGGCTTCCATTTCCTGGTGTGGTTCTTTTGCGTGAGAGGGATCAAGGACACACAGTGCGGCTTTAAGCTTTTCACACGCGAGGCTGCACTCAAGACCTTCTCTTGTCTCCACGTCGAGCGATGGTAAGGACTCCTACACTTTTCTACTCAGTGTAGCCTTGTGATAACAGCCGTCGTATGCCTTTGTGTTTAAATAGTCAACCTGTTGAGCTGTTTGGCTCGGTGTTTGGAAATGATAAGATTTGCTACCAATAAGACACTTGTTGAGCAAACATTTGAGCAAGTATCAGGACAAAGTTATAAAGACCACTTCTATAAAACACAGCTTTGCCATACGTTGTGTCGGAGCTTGTATCAAATGAGAAATACCACGTAACTTATGTTTCAAATGTCTCCAAAGTTTTAATTATTTATTATTATGTAGTAATGTTATAAAATGAATAACCTAATATTACGAACATCACTTTCCCACCACATCACTTTGCAGCTTACATGATTACCAGCGCACATTAGGGTTTTGTGTCAGACAACATATTTTATAATGTAGAATCAGAATCCCTTTATTCGTCCCACAGAGGAACATTTCCATTTGTTACAGAGGAAAAAAAAGAGCCACAGACAGCTTCATGTTACAAAAAATATATACAAAGATTGCACAATTTTACAGAGACCTAAAAATATATAGATATTGCACATTATATCACACATGGTGTGGGGTGTTATAGTCTGTGTTGTTATGTGTGGGGGTCTACCGGGGGCCATGGTGGTTGTACAGTCTGACCGCTGCAGGAAGGAAGGACCTGCGGTATCTCTCCGTGAGACACCGCGGGTGCAGCAGCCTGTCACTGAAGGAGCTGCACAGTGCGGACAGTGTGTACTGGAGGGGGTGGGACACGTTGTCCAGCAGGGAGGACAGCTTGGCCCTCCATTCTCCTGTCTCCCACCACCTCCACAGTGTCCAGAGGACTCCCCAGCACAGAGCTTGCCTTCTTTATTATTCTGTTCAGTTGATCCTGTCAGCAGCCGAGATGCTGCAGCCCCAGCAGGCCACACCATAAAAGATGGTGTGAGAATAAATAAAGAATAACTAGACAATGCATTAATTAATTAATTGTTTTATATAACATTTAGATGCTCAATAGTATCTATATGAAATGCGTCACTACTGATTCTGATAAAAAAGATTACAGATTTACAAATAAGCAAGCATGTGAAATTTCTATAAGATAATATGTATTTTATTGATCCCAAATTAGGAGAAGAAAATGTGTTGCAGCAGCATAAAACAAAACAAGGCATTAGAAATTAAAAGAGTAGAAATAAACAATTCTAAAATAGAAACATCTGTCTGACAATATTACAGTCAACATATGCAGTTAAAATCACCCTGGTGTCGGGAACCGGCCCAGTCAATTTCTATACATGTTAAATATACCACCAGATATCGTTGCGTGTGCTGTGTTAAAAGCCCCAATTCAATTCCTCTGTTATGGAACAGAGAACAAGAAAGCCCTAAAGCTTCACGAGCCCATCCCTAGTTCTAGCATGCCTATCTGATGTGACCTTGCTGTAGACAAAGTGATTCCCTGTATTAAACAAACGCTGCCTATGGTATGAATTGTCATTTTAATGCATCTTCATTTGTCCTCCTAATCTTTCTTCCCTCAGGGCTTTTGATGTGGAGCTCCTGTATATCGCACAGTGTTTTAAAATCCCCATAGCAGAGGTGGCGGTCAACTGGACTGAAATAGAAGGTAGGATTTTCATGGAACATGTGCCATCTATAAATATATCTGCTGCATGTTCTTGTGAATCTGTGATTGGCTTATTGATATGTATGTTTTAGTTATTCCTTTCGATGAACACTTCAGAGTAAATATACGTTCGTGTTGGTGGTTATACTCTCCTTGAGATTTGTTCTCTTTTGTTTGTTTGACTGACATTTACTGTGTGTGATGCTTCCCTTTCAACTCTTCACTCTATACACTCAATGTTATATACAATCGTAAATGTCAGCAAAGTAAAATATCAAAGTATCACTTGAGAATGAAGAGCCTTTCGCATTTGTTCCGCCAGGGTCCAAGCTGGTCCCGTTTTGGAGCTGGCTGCAGATGGGACGAGATCTGTTCTTCATTCGCCTGCGTTACCTCACCGGAGCATGGAAGCTGCAGTCACTTAAGTCTGACTAGCCAATCAGAAAAGCCTTGGTGTCTTAGAGATGGCCTTTGAGATTGCCATCAAACCTATGGATGAGGTGGGATCAACAACCGTGTAATCCACCACAGTGAACAAAGTGCAGGACTTCACATCCTTTGACACAGTTGCGAGTTTCCATGCTCCTGCCTTTTGTAAAATGTGGATTTTGGCTTGTGATGGCCGCCGTTACACGCACTTTTCTGTTGCCACGGCTTACAGAACGTCTGTATGACTGATCCATGTTCTTAGTTACTTAATGTTTATTTTGTGGCCAATCAGCTGTAAGTGAGAGAGAGAGTTGTGAAATGTGAAGGATCAGGTAATCCGTGTGCTATCGTTCTCACACGTAGAATAAATGTTACTATATATACGATTTCCAAAAAGGAGGGGTTGTGGGTGTATGGGCTGGATGACTTGAACCAAAATAAAACATGTCATTGATTTATGATTTGATAATAATTACTAACCTACTAACCGACAGCTGCAACTTTTAGTAAGTTAGTCAGTTGAAAAAGAAAGATGAATAAATATAGAAAATGATTAAAGGTAGAGAAAACAATATACAGTGTAAAACCATGTGTTAAAGTGCCCAAACTGTACAATTTAAGTTCTAAAATGAAGAAAAAGACAAACCAAAAAAAATAGTGAACTAATTTGGCTTCTATAAAACCTTGTGGGAGACTGTTTGAGATCAATAAGCAACAAAGGCAAAAGCAAAACTATCATAAAGCCAGAAATCCGTACATTAGATTAGAAAATCAAATGGTACATGAAGCCAGGGCCATGAGTATGAGCTTAGCTGCAGAGTTCTGGACCAGCAAGAGCTGTGCTGGAGATGATCCATCTGCTTTTTCAAACTCGGAAAGCTTAAGGGGTTAATTGCAATGTTACTTTAAAAAAATAATTTGTTGACCTGAGGTCTGATCTTGTATGAGTCAGCTTTGATTGTTTACACAGTCAAACACAAAGCCTCACCGTGCTATTGTTATGTTGTGTGTGAGTGTGATATTTAAATACAAAATTGAACAGATGCATTATCTTTACACACAGTGTGACTATGTCTCACTGTTCCACAACTATCATGCATTCTTCAGAGGGAGATGGGGCTCAGGGATATCTGTGAAATATTATGAGAGATCTGCAGTATCTGACCCCCACAGTTTATATAATGCTATATTCAATTATATTTAACAGCTAAAAACATCAGATGAAGAATAAGATATTAAACCATTTACTAAAAAGGGGGAGGGGGGGTGCATTATCATGAGTTTAGCCTGTGGCCATGATGAAAGAGTGGGGAAGTCCGGTATTACTTATTTATCACCGAATAAATTCCTTTGCCTGTCATGCAGACGTGTCTCTTGAGGGCGCCCACTAGGCGTGTTTGCGGTCAGAGTAAATGAAGTTCTTCATAATGCTGTTTCTCTCATGCAAGCGAGCCTGAGGTCTGGGCTTCGCGCTGATGCGGATGTCTCTCGGGCCTCTGGGAGTCTCGGGGAGAGCATCCTGTTTGTGCCTGTCTGTCTGCCCTCTGCGACCAGACACCACGCAAAGCGACATGAATCATGATCTGGTTGCTCTTCTCCTCGTTTCCTGCCACAGGAGTCTCTAGTGAAAATGTGACGTGATTTAAGTGAGGGGTTTTCCATTGATCTGTGTCCTATGCACTGTGATGTCTATAGATAATCAATTATCTTAAGATGTGAAGACAAAGACACATTAAGAGCCTTTTTTATATTAGACTCCCAGGATATTTAATACAGGTGGGATGGGTGGATAACAAAACCGAAGCAGTCATTGTCAGTTCTACACTTTGAACAAAACACTTCGTTTATATTGCTCCTGTTGCCCTGGGATCTGCTTGCGTCCTCCCGGTGTGTCCACGCACCAGCCTTTGGAAATAAATGTGTTTGACAGACCCCCACCTATTTGTGGGACAGTTTATCCTGGTGGTGCATTTTGATGATCCACCTGGTGATTGGTGGAAAAAAACAATCATAGGGTTTTTGGATCCCTAGAGATCCTTCATGTTGGGAGTATTGTTACGTTCCGCAGCAGTTGTTGTAAACTGAAAATGTCAAACTTGTAGACTCACTGTCGCCAGCCGGGCTTGCGTCATTAACTGGACTAGACACGGCACTCCCAATAAAGGATCGTATCCATCCGCAATGAGCAAGACCTCTATACGGCTCCCAACAATGGATGATGAGACAACTTCGGCTTTAAGCAGCGGAAAAAAAGAAAACATAAAGCCTGATTTCACAACACGATTTAGTTCTTGGAGAAAAAGGCGGCTTGCCCCTCATGTTACTTGTTACAATCTACAGGTGCAGTCACGTACACATGAAAGTTAGGCGTTTATCCGGAATACTGATCTAATGTTAGATTTCTCTTGATCCTTATTGGAGTTAGTCATTATTTTCACAAAAGTTTGCATTTGTATTTGTGCTGCAGGATGTTTTATTTTCACACAAGTTTGTCAATTTATCATTTTAAGCCAATTTAAACATGAGCATCGGTCTATATACAAATGGCAAACAATGCAACCTGCTTTAGAGGCAAACGTTAAAACATAATCCCTCTTACTGATAATATATTACATACTGTAACCTTTATGAAGAAACAATTGACCAAACAATAGTAAAATAATACTACCAAAACACACACCGCATATCAAACTATAAGTTACAGGTATAACACAAATGCACGGGAAAAAAACATTAAGAAGATGACGAATGCATTTGTGCTGCAGGGATGTCTATCAATTCATAAGAGTAGTCTGGAAAGTTGAACAGGTGTGATTGTTTTGATCCTGGCCTCCGTCAGTTAGAGCCAGCTGTGTTGAGAGACGGGCTCAGGTGCGAGTCTGCGAGGCCTGGATCTGAAATCCCAGAAATCCTGGGAAAGTTCCAGGAGTGGGAAGGCGGAGGGATCTTTCATGCAGGCGCTGCGGTTCCAGCCAGGCTGACGCCGCTGAGGCTGTGTGGCGCTCGGCTGCTGGAGGAACCGAGGCTCCGGGCTCTCAAGACCTGCGTCAACACAGCCGCAGACTGCCAGCACAATACCGGGAAGTACCGTGATAGTACTTTCACAATAAAAGCGGTGAGCCAAAACTTGACCCACACAACCATTTGGGTGAGGTGTCGGCATTGTGACTGTGTTCATTTTCGAACTGGGTCGTGCTCACTCAAACGAAATGAAAAAAAAAGATATCCTAATGGTTATCAAATTTGCGATTTAATATTTTCACATATTATAAACACATACTGCCCAATGAGTAGCCTACATATTTATTTCTAAACATAACATGTAATTTGTTGCTTCAACACAAAAGTAAGTGAAAATGCCAAACCATTTTTGAAGGAACATAATCTTCCTATTTCAAACTCAATGTCATAAAACACTGTTGTCATTGTTGGTACTTGTGGATATTTAACTATTTTTACATAAAAACGTTATCATTTATAATATAGATAGAAAATGTGGTATATTATGTTATATTTTTCTGTTAAAACTGGTATCTGAATTTGGCCATCACCGTCTAATAATATGTAAAATATGTATGTGAGTAGCCTCTAAAATAATTAAATGTATGGTTAATGCACCTCCCTTATTTTCTTTTTTATTTGGCATCGACCAACATGTTACAAGCTATTTTCCACTTTTTGTATTTATGATGTATTGTATTTATACAGTCTATATGCCTATAACACGAGCATCTACTGAAATACTTTTTTAGTTATTGGCGACAAAAGCTATATATAGCCAACAACGCTCTTATTTTGAAAAGTCTAACTGGATGCCAATGTTATCCAAGGTGACTTGACACTTCAACATCAACACACGCTCACACACACACACAAACACAAACACATACACCTTCGCTGTTTCAGTCTGCTCGACCTACTACAGACAGGGAAGTCTCCACACGCGCGAGGCTGTCTGCTGTGCACTTGTTATCACAACAGAGGTGAGTAAATAAACACTTATCGGAGGCTATATTTCCACAAATAGCTATTTGTTTTTTTATTGCCTTTGTTGTGGGTTTGTTGCCAAGTGGAATATTTGTTATGGGTGTTGTTAAAATGACTACTAAAAGTTTGCTCAAAGACAACGTACTGCCTGGCAACGTTTTGGGGTATTAATATTATAGTATTATTCCCATTTGCTACAGAAATCTGCGTTTAGACAAATATATTCGAGAATAAATCAGTTGTAGAGATATTGATCTAAACTGCTTTTTTGATCATACGTTTATACTATTTATAAAAGTGTATAACGGTTCTTTCAATACACGTACTTGACTTGTTGAATATAGCTTTAGTGACATGCAATTAAACTAGGAGGATTTTGCCAAACTCCTGATCACAAATTGTAGACTACCGTCAAGATGTGTGTCTAGGGGTTGAGGCAGATCCTGGATTTTGTAGCGGCAAAATGACACGTTGTAGTTCTAGTAGAAGGAAGCTGGCGTGTTTACTTTTTTGGGAAGGGGTGACTTGGTGATAAAGCATTAGGTAATTAGCCTATCTGAGCCTGCAGACTGAGTGACGCCAGGCTCCATAAAGCACCAGCGGCAGACTGATGCCGCATTGAGCTCCTGCGCTTTGCTGTCATTGTAAACGCCAGCTGTCTGGTTTGACTGCGGGAAACCAGTGTTGGGCACATAAGCCTACAGAACATAAAGTAGGTATGATGATTCACACTACTATAACATTCGTGTATTTGTTTGGTTCAAACTTTTTTGAAAGCACTGTTTTAGTGGAACCTCTTATGTGGGTTATGTTGTACATTTTTAAAATAATTTGGGTATCCACACAAACAGATCTTGTGAAAGCGCCTCCAGTTTATGTTTGATAAACTGCCAAACGGCCAAAGTGTGTTATTATTAGATATCCACAAACAAACAAGCATGCACTTAAAGAGGAGAAAGAGAGTTTATAAAATGATTTGCAATAATTACTACAACCACCTTAGGACAGATGTCTTTACTGCAGGACTTTATTTTAAAGGAGATAAAACAAGTAATCATGGCAATAAACTTACTTTAAAGTCACTGTATGAATATTTCGGGAAACTTTGAGGGTTGTTGTGTGGTGTTGCTGGACTGATACATGGGTTTGCTGATTTTAATTCGGTCAGCCAAATATAGTGGAAAAGACTAAACACTTATGATCCTTGTCTCTCTCTGTCCCTCTAAATACTATAGAAGAAATAAAGACACGAAGAGCTTTCTCCTCTCTCTCTCTCTCTCTCTCTCTCTCTCTCTCTCTCTCTCTCTCTCTCTCCTTGTCTACCTCCCTCCCTCTCTTCCTCTCCCCCTCCTGTCCTGTGATGTGTTCTGGCCAGACAGTATGGCTCCTGGGCGTCAGTGGCATGATCATAGAAACAGAGGCCAGAAAGGACATTCCTCATTGTTGGTGAATCTAGAAATGAGCTTGGCCATCTTGCCCTGTACTTTCTGAAACAGATTTGGTACACTTCAGTTTCTCCACAGAGAATAATAACCTTGTTGAGCAGCTTGTGGGATATCATTTTGTTGCAGCCATGGTCTCTGTGTATCATTGTCCTGCAGCCACCTTATCATGAAATTCTACCTCGAATGCCCAGAGAGCTTCATTTGAGTAGATTTAGCTAAGGACTTAGATTTTACTGGCTAAAATTCCCTTGCAATCAAACTCCAAAGTCTAGTCTATAAAACCACTATACTTTTTCTCCAACCTTGCATTTGTTTAAGCTGAATTAACAGTTTGTACTTTCTCTCTCTTCTCTTGCCAGTTGATTGAAACTTGACCTGGATTTCTGACTGAGTGAGGAATAATCTTCCCTGCAGGAGGTTTCAGGTCCAAAGCTACCGGATCCTTTCTGTGCCAACACAGAGTAGAGATTTAGCAACACTGGGGGGAGTTCAACTCCACCAGCGTTGCTCGGAAGTAACAGCGGAATACAAAAAGCAGCCTCTGTTTACACAGACTTATCGCCCTGCCTCTTTGATCCATACTTCGGTCCCGGTTTCTTCTTTGCCCTTTTCCCTCCTGTCCTCAAGGGATCTCTCATCCCTCTGACAGCAGACACCACCTCATCTCGGCACCCATTTATTAATCTCATAATGAACTCTTCTGCCTCCATTACATCCCTCTTCTCCTTCACCAGCCCGGCAGTGAAGCGCCTGCTCGGCTGGAAACAAGGGGATGAGGAGGAGAAGTGGGCCGAAAAGGCTGTGGATTCTCTAGTGAAGAAACTAAAGAAGAAGAAGGGGGCCATGGAGGAGCTGGAGAGAGCCCTCAGCTGCCCTGGACAACCTAGTGAGTGTCAAACATTCAGTAGTAGTCTAGTCCAGTGGTTCTCAATCTGGAGGTAGGACCCCATCCAGTGGGTTGTAATATAAACACAAGGGGCCTTAAGATTATCTACAAAGGAACAGGGGAAAAAACATACTTCTACTTTACAAAATTATTTAATGTCTTTGAATTCTAAAGTTTGCTATTGTGAAAGAAACATACCACTAAAAGCGTAATAGTGACATATTATTGTCTGATTATTATTTATGTAAAAAATAAGATTGACTAAATCATGTTTAGTTACTAACAATGCAACACCTTCAGAATAGGTTGAACTACGCATTTGGTACAAGTATCATCCCAGTAATTAACATAATATACATAAAGTAAATAAAACAGCTGAGTTTTTTTGATGCCAATAATGTTCTTTCACCTTTATTTTAAGAGTTGACTGCAGGTAGTAACTGCATAAGAAATAAGACAGAGGTGCACAAGTTTTAATACACAACACAATCTGTCGTTTCTCAAGCTGAGTAGAAATCATTTTTTAATTCAATCAATCAATCAATCAAAGTTTATTAATATATCCCGAAATCACACATTTTACATTTGTCTCAGTGGACTTGAATATGAATACGACACTCTGTCCTTAGAATTTTTCATTGTAATCCTACAGGCAAGTGCGTGACGATTCCTCGCTCTCTGGACGGGAGGTTGCAGGTGTCCCACAGGAAGGGACTGCCCCACGTCATCTACTGCAGGGTGTGGCGCTGGCCCGATCTGCAGTCCCACCATGAGCTGAAAGCCCTGGAGTGCTGCGAGTTCGCTTTCGGCTCCAAGCAGAAGGATATCTGTGTCAACCCATACCACTACAGGCGCGTGGAGACTCCAGGTAAACACATTATCACAGAACATCTTTCAGGCTTGGGGAAAATGTAGTCATTGTTGATTTTTAATATCATAACAGTAAAGCTTTTGTGGATTCCCAAACAGAAACAGGACATTTGATCTAATACAGTGTTCCCAAGCCAAAAGGATTTACTGTAATATGATCTTTTATAACAGCATCTGGCTCATGCTCTCTCTCTCTCTTTGTTTCTTTTTCGATCCCTCTCTACTTTTTTTCTATCTCTTCTCTCGTCTTCTCTCAGTGCTGCCACCTGTTCTGGTCCCGCGCCACAGTGAGTTCAACCCTCAACACAGCTTACTGGCAAAGTTCAGGAACGCCTCCCTGCACACAGAGCCGCTCATGCCACAGAACGCCACCTACCCGGACTCCTTCCCTGTGCTGCCATGCCCCTCTTTCTCCTCCTCCCCTTCTTCCTCGCACGTCCAGTCTCCCACCTCACAGAGCTACCCCGACTCCCCAAACAGCTCTGCAGAGCCTGGCAGTCCGTATCACATCACAGGTAGGAATCAAAACAGGCAAGCTAGAACTTGAAGTCTTGATGTTTTTGTGGCAGGGAAACACTTGTCTCTCAAGCAAGTTTCTGAATGTGTTAAAGTATCAAATGATTAAACATCAATTAATTTTCCCACTTTCTTGTGTTTGTTTGCTTGCATGCTTTTCCAGCCGAAACTCCCCCACCTCCGTACAGCATGATGGAGACGAGCCCTCAAGAGGATGTGAAGCCCAACAACTCCACAGAAACGCTGAAACTCACATTCTCTGCTCCACACAGAGGTACCTTTACTTCATTTGAGAGATCAAATAGAAGTTAATTTAAAAAATACATACAAAATACAAGTATTTATGCATATTAGGTAACAAGCAATGTTTACCATGACATGATACAAATGTGTCTACTCAAATATCTTCTATTACTGACGCATTTATCTCTCTTCAAGTTCAAGTATTTAATATGCTTTATCATCGCATATTTCATCCTTAATGTTCAATGTAAAACTTTCTTGTGTTCCTGTTTAGATTTAAGGCCCGTATGTTATGAGGAGCCAGAGTACTGGTGCTCAGTTGCTTACTACGAGCTCAACAACCGGGTTGGTGAGACTTTCCATGCGTCGTCCCGCAGCGTCTTGGTGGACGGCTTCACAGACCCTTCAAACAACAAGAACCGCTTCTGCCTCGGCCTGCTATCCAATGTCAACCGCAACTCCACCATCGAACACACACGCAGGCACATAGGCAAAGGTAGGTTGTACGAATACAAATACATAACCAAGGGTTTTTGAATTATGGACTTCGTACGGACTATGCCCATCATCCTTAGGGTGAAAGCTAGAACTAAGATATACGGCTCCGGAAAAAATTAAGAGACCACTCCAAATGTTTCTTATATCTTTATCTCTACATGTATGGCAGCCATTCCAGTGTCTGTTGAATTTCAACACAGAGAAAAATTGTCAGTAGTTAATAGAATACACATTTTTTTTAACTCAAAGACATGTCTATAAATAATAAACCAAGAGGAAAGGATAATGCCGAAGTGGTCTCTACATTTTTCCCGCAGCTGAAGTGTTCTCCTTTTGTATGTGTATCTTGCTTTGTTATAGACAACTCAGAAGACAGCGAGTATCATTAACTGTGCTTTATTTGCGCCCTGTACGCTGTCATAACTGGTATAACTCACATAACATTCCGGGTATTAACAACTCCGGACCAAAGAGTATGTCACAACATTACATAAGAGTACGGTCGTTACGAAGATATTGAGATGTAGAGATTTATATTCTCGTGGCTTTATTAAGCAATCTAATTACCTCAGACTTTGGACTAAGCTCGTCTTTTTTTTTTTGAAGGTAAAAGAGTTTAAAAAAGCCTGTCTTTGTTGGACAGACATTGAGCCGCTCTGTGAAAAGGAAAATGTGGATTCTGTGGTTTTGAATGATATGGGTGTCACAAAAGGTATAGGGAAGATGGTCTTCAAGTCACAGACACTGATGACATTTCATAGTATGAAGCATAGATGCCCTTGTGGTTTGACACAATTGAGAAACGCACAGTATCTCTCAGATTGTATTCAACAAAGTGATTGAAAATGTTTATCTTTGGAAAAGCTGTTTGTGCTTTTGACATGGTTGGACCACAGTAAAAGGATTGGGGTATTATTCTAAACGGTGAAGTTGCGCATCAATTTGGTCTGGACTTGATTTTCCTCCTCCATTCTTGTCAGGTTTACACCTGTACTATGTGGGCGGCGAGGTGTACGCAGAGTGTCTGAGTGACAGCAGTATCTTCGTCCAGAGCCGCAACTGCAATTTCCAGCATGGTTTCCATGCAACTACTGTCTGTAAGATCCCCAGCGGCTGCAGCCTCAAGATCTTTAACAACCAGCTGTTTGCGCAGCTCCTCGCCCAGTCTGTCAACCACGGCTTTGAGGTCGTCTATGAGCTCACTAAGATGTGCACCATCCGCATGAGCTTTGTTAAGGTACTAATTTTCCTGTTAAATGAATTGTAATTTTATACGTAATTATACTTTCACTTTTTCACATTTTCAATTTATAATATGACCTTTTTTTTCAGACTTAAGACGTTTTCATGATATCTACAAACTAAACTATGAATTTTGTATTTATTATACATTTGTTTACAAACTACACTAGGACATTTTTCGACACATAACCTTTTCATATGTTTTCAACATACTTTTATATAAAAAAAACATACTATACTGTGACCTTTTTCTCCATACTATTCTGACTTATTTTCAACATATTTAGATCTTTCTCAAATTTTTACCATACGGAGTTTTCTTGTTCAATAAAACCGTTGGGAATAAGCCAAATGTAGACATAGAAATGCAGTAGGTGAGCCTTTTGCCCACTGTGGTATGTATAGGTATCAATAAGGATTAATAAAAGTATTAGATATCTACTAAAAGTGTCCAGCCGTAACTTAATATGAAGTTATTTTGGACCTAATGTGATGTTGAGCTTGTCAAATCCTACTGTACATGAGTTGTTATTCTACTTGGTCACTTAGCACCCATTAACTTGAATGGTTAACCAAACTGTCAGCATGCACAGCAATGATTTATGGATATCCTCTCCTCAGGGCTGGGGTGCAGAATACCACCGGCAAGATGTCACTAGCACCCCCTGCTGGATTGAGGTACATCTGCATGGGCCCCTGCAGTGGCTGGACAAGGTCCTCACACAGATGGGCTCCCCGCACAACCCCATTTCTTCAGTGTCATAACATACCGTTGGTCTCTCAGACAGGTAGTCGTGTATTCTGTATGTTCTGCTCTGTCCAGGTTTTCTGTCCAAAGGCGCTTCTATTGATATCTAAATGTCTCAAATATCAGTTACCTCTGCCACATCGTGCCGCATAACTGAAACCTTGCAGTGATTCGATTTCATGGACACATTTTCAGAACATAGTTAAATGATCAAGTGTTACTTAATTTCAGTAGGACAGATCAATCACTCTGTGTTCATTGGGATGTTAACTGCACTCCATTAGAAGTCAAAGTGGGATATATTTGTAGGTACTCAAAGACTTATTACATGTTGTAAATGTTATTACGGTTGTATGTAATGTATTTCCATGTGTTGCATAATGTGCGACTTCATGTACTGTTTGCTTGTGTTCTATTAAAGTAGATTTTTTCTTTAAGAATCCAAATGTACACAGCTATTTCCCTCGTGGTAAAGAACAAAGCATCACATTGTGCAACATTTTTCCTCATTTTACTCCTATATTCACAACAGGATATACACTTCAACTTAAAAACATACAGTACAACAGGGCTAAGATTACAAGCATTCACCCCACCAATCATGGTTCGTTTTCCTTTTTGTACAGTTTGGATTTACTGTTTGTGCCACAGCATCAGATAAACAGGGATATACAATCTTGGGTTAAAACAAATCCTGAAAACCACATGTCATTAAAAGGAGGTTCCAGACATGCATCACACATATGATTGTCCCATCTAATTCAAGAGAAAACAAGTAATAATTTAGCAAAAAAAGAAAATGATCACAGAAGAATCTAAATAAACTTAGGGTACTTTTGATGGACTCAGGCTTTCTACATCTGAATGACTTGGACTGGATAATTATAATACAATGCCTTCACTGTTAATACTACATGAAGAAGGATTATTAAAATGACAATGGGTGAAGAGAAATAGCATCAGACATGGTTAGAAATTCATATATTTTGAGTGATTTAGATCAGTTTTCCAATGCCATTTCATAGTTTAGTCCAGCAGTTTCATCACACCTTAAAAACATCACATTGTTATTCTGTCTTAAACAGGGCGGGGGATTTTCATGTATACAGTGTATGGTTACCATCGATTTAAGAATGTCGTACCAGTGTTTCTTCGATGCTCTATGCATCACAATAACTAAGGTAAAACCGCCCAGTGTCAACAGCCTGGGAACTGCGGCTGTGCTTGGCTGCGGCTCTGCGTGGCCAGGAGCTGCTGCTGCTGCTGCAGGAAGCTGATCACCTCTGGACTTCTGAGCAGTGACTGAAGGACACACACACACACACACACACACACACACTTGAAATTAAGAACAAATTACAACAACAGAAGTGTATGCATTGCGTTTAAAATTTATGTTTAATAATAAGGTTTTTCCTTCAATTTGTCAGACACCAGTCATTCTGACCAACAAGGACTTACCAGTCTTTTCTGGTTGAGGACCTGCTCTATAAGGGAGGGTCTGGTTGGCCGGTCCCCCATGGCACCCAGACGCTGTTTGTTCACAGATACAGGCCTCTCCTCTGAGTTTTCCTGATTTAATTCAAAACAGAAAAACAAAAGCTATTATTTGTTCAGCCCTGGTATTGTAAACTGCAATGTAGGCACAGGTTTAATTGGGTTTTTAATCATATGTTTAACATACTAGGACTTTGCTAACATACTATACTGTGACTTTTTGATGATATTTTTCGTCATACCTTGACCTTGTTTCGACATACAATACTATGACTTTCACAGTTGTAACTTCATTTTTGACACAATATATTATGATATGTTCACAGTTTTTGACATACTGTACTATGATTTTTTTCATAACTGTACTATGAAGTTCTATGCTATGTATGGGTTGAAATTAATTTCAGTGCTTATGTATCTATAAAGCTTAACTTTAATCTTACATCAATTTTTCCAGTAGACATGGCCTGATCATTCTTCTTCTTCTTGTACTTGTCTTTGTACATCTTGTTGCGGTGTTTTTTGCACATCCAGGGTTTCCGCTGCTTGGCCACCTGCGTCGTGGTCTCCGTGCACCCGTCATAGGTGCACTGTTTGGGGGCGCTGTCACCCTCCGAGGTCTCCTCGTCGTTGAGTTCCTCCGGGCTGGCGGCGCTGTCTCTGGGGTCCGAAGTGTCCAGAACATCGCTCTCCTCGTCCATATCATCCATGTCATAGGAGGAGGCGTTGTTGTCCGGTTCGTGCGGCGTTATCACATTTCTGCTGTCGACCACTCCGCTCTTACTCACGTAGTACCTCTGTCCGTCTTTAGTGAGCAGGAGAGTCGAGTCTCTGTCTCTGTTTGCAGAAGCTGAATTGTCATCTTCACTCATGATTGCGGCTTGGATACAGTAACAGTAAAGCAACAGCAGCTAGCTAGCCAGCTAACTCACTCACTACCATCCCTTTGCGGTCGGCTCACGTTAGTTTAGTTATATAGCCAACACAGCTACCCACGAAACTCCCTTTATATTTTAGCTGGTTTGCAAAAGCGGTTTATCACCAATAACCTATAATATGTGAACTCGTTTAACTTCTATCGTTACAATGATACCCTGACACTGCCGCTCAGGCTATGCTCTTGCTGCATTTCAATAACATGGATTTTCTTCTTCGCTGTATTAGTCATTGGTTAGAGTGAGCCCTGGTGGCCACAATAACAAATGCTCAATTTGTGTTTCTGACATACTATCCTATGGCTTTCTGGCCTACTGTACATGGACCTTTGTATGACTTTTCTTGACATAGCATACTATAACTTTTAGATTATGAATTACATTTTTTAGGGCATTTGTAACCTATGCCTTGATTAACACTCATACAACTTATATTTCAAAATACTTTACGATTACTTTTTCAAGATGGAGAACATGAACCTTTATTAATCCCCCTAGGGGGAAATTCAGTTTGTGCTATACCTTTTATAGATATTCTTCAACACTACTTTGAAAAAGTATTTAAAAACTTTTCACAAAATACTAGGCCTATAGCATGACTCCTTTACATTTTTTGACATACTTTTATGTCTTTTTTTTAACGTACTGTAGGCCTACTACTTTTTTCCCATTTTTCGACTTTATTATACCATGACTTTTTTTAATATACTGTACCGTGACATAACACACCATACTGTGACTCTTTGTGTACCTACCTTTCATATTTTTTTCACATTTTTTAAATACATGCTGACTTTAAAGTCTACTATACATGGACCTTTGTATCATTCTTCATGACATACCATGCTATAAATATTGTGAGGCACTAATATTTATTTATTTTTGAATGGCATAATGTACACTATGATATTTGTTGTGACGCACTAGTATGACCAGTTGCCATGTTGTACAGGCTCATAAAACTGCAAGGACACAAAAAAAAACATAATTTGAGAAGGCTTAAAGTTCGGACAGGTGGAAAGGCTTTCCGGAAAGCAGAGATACATTATAATTACCAACGTGTCACAAAAAAATACTCAAACTACAATGTTTCTTCTTGCTACAGTGTTCCAGTTAAAAATAGAAATATAAAGTCATGGTCTGGTAATGTGACTGGCAGGATCATAGGGAAAGCTCAGGCAGCTGTCTGAGAGCCATATGTGCTGTTTAACAGGCTGACACCTCCAGCACAGTGAAAAGAACCTCATATTCTTTTGTCATAAACTTGAAGGCTCTTATCTTGAAGTAAATATAGGACATTAGGGGACAAAACATTTATATTGTTATGTACTTTTTTATTTTAAGACCACTTGAGCTGTGCTGCTTATCACAGTTGATTATAATGTGTTTCAGATTTGTATTTACATGTGGAGAAGTAAAATGACATTTCCGTGAATAAAAACGTTTCAAAAAAAGGTTTGCTCCACCATACCACCTTTACGTTGAGCAGCTGCCCTGTCAAGTACAGAACATCCCACATGGATCCCACAAATCTCTGTCTTCCACTGTTATGGGATTCATAACTACGTAATCAAGTACCTCTCTAGTCAAGTGCCACCCTTTCAAATAACAGATAACAGAAACAAATGTTACTCAACTGTGCAGTTTAATATTAAGAATAAATCTGTCATCGCCACAGGAGTTGTTTACTGCATGTCTGTTTAAAAGTTGTAATATCTCACACCAACCAAACCGATTCCACTAACTTAAAGCTTAACAAAAGACACAGACAATGTGTTTTTGAAACATATTTTAATTATTACCATTACTATTGATAGACCATTGTTGAACAGAGGTACAGGTATTGCAACAGATTGTAATACTGTGGTGCAGCAGTGAGAGCACTTTGGTAAACCACATGTGCCCATGTGCTGGAGAGCGTTGATTCCAACAGCACGACATATTTGTTCTGATCTGGTCAATATGCCGGCACATTACTGTATATGTGATGATGGGATTATAAACACAGAAACAGACAAGTGTGACGACTGCACTGAGATCAGCTGTAGAAAGTCTAAAAATGAAATAAAAAACGATTTAAAAAGGAAATCGCTCTGCACTTCTCTCGCTCTTCTGGCTTCTCCTTTCTCACATCAGTTACTGGAAATTCCTTTACCAGTTGCTTTTGCAAAGGAAGTGACATCATTCCCAGTGTCTGACAGGAAGCAAAGATGGCCGTCTTCTTCTCTAGACGTGTCTGTGTAGATCCATCCAGGCACTACAACTTCAAGTTGAAATGTTCTTTTTTGACTCAACTCTACCGTGTCATTTCAACGTCATGATTTCCATTTTGTTATTTTTTTTCTTTGCAAACACATGAATGTTTTTTTTACACTTTTTATAGACTTACCGCTAGTAAAGAAATATACTGTATCGTGGACTATCAAAATAAATGAAATTGTGTTATTTACATAACCTATAAACAATACTTCATCACGAAACAGAATTCTTGTTATAAGAATAGGCTACTATGTCTGTCATGCTTTCATCTAAATAAATGAAGCCATGAATGAGGTTTTACAGAGCTAAATAACTCTTCAACCTTTCTTTTAACTTGACTGCTTTCCAGAATTGCTGCTGGTTCTTAAACATCCATAGCTTCTTTCTCTGTTTGACTGCACCTTGACTGCAGTACTTTGTGCAAATAGGCAACCCTCATAAACGGCTAATTGTATACATTTACCACCTAAAAAACACTCCTCCAAACCCATTCAAGTGGTACACAAAGGCTGAAACAATTACACCTCTCATTACTGCTGGACAATGTGGATGAAATATGCCTTTGTTAGAGAAAAAAAATGTAAACAAGGCTTTTTATGTGTACATGAAAATTACAAAATATCAGGATTAATATGATATCAATTCAGAATGATTGTGAATCGGTGAGCGTTGAGGAAAAAATGTTGAGTTTGCTACACAAGCACCAGAATGCTGCTGAATTTTGTGTATCAATGTATCATGAACAAAGCAGTTAACACAATTACAAGAAGGGATCAAATGCACCATTATTATCTTAATAGCAGTCTGTGTAAAATGTAAACTGTAATACTGCAAACCAACATTACAGGAAGGCAACGCCAATACTGTGTGGAGCACAGAATTATAGCACTGAACATGATCAGTCTTTTATCTTTTTCTACAAACACTATATTTAACACATTTGTAAGAAAAAAAACTCCTTTCTCTACACACTGTCGCGCTCATATTCCAATATAATTCTATAGCCTACTTCAGCACTTCTGAGCTCTATGTATAACACTTTCCAATTATTCGTTCCCCCAATTCAACAAAAAGGTATCCTTTATGCAAAAGAGCAATACATATAAAAATGCAGTGAATAAAGAATGGAGAAATAAGGTTCAATAAAACATGAACATTGGTCCATATTCTCATATTGCCTTGTAGAGCTGCTCCACCATAATGAAGTTTCCATGTCGAGCCCGGATCATCACTGAAAGGTGAACCCCCTTTCTCGCTCCTTGAGCTCTGCAACATGTGCTCGGATGAGAGAACGTTAAAAATAAATAAATAAAAGTTTTCATTTCTTTCTATCTTCCTCATGTTTCTTGTTGCCTCTTAAGTCCTTCTCCAAACTCTCTACTGTATGTTTCTACCCATTGATCGATCTCTCCTCAAGGTTTGGAAAGATGGACTCAGGTGAGCCAAAAGTGTTCTCTAATTTGTTGTTGTTTTTCCCTCCACAGTTTTCCCTTGTTCACCCCCAGCCTTAGATAAGAGACTGTGGGGAAGCTGACGTCTCCTCCTCCTCCTCCTCCTCCTCCTCCTCCTCCTCCTCCTCCTCCTCCTCCTCCATATAGAGGGAGGAGCTGGATGAGGATTTCTCCTTCTCGCTTCTTCCTCTCCCTCTTCGTCCCATCCTCATCCTCTCTAGAAGGGCGAGTCAGGGGAGCAGGGGGTACTGGCTGAGCTGATGGAGATGTCATCAGAGTCGGAAGGGAGGCTGGGACTCAGGAAAGGGTCAGAGAAAGTATCAGGGGTCAGAGAGGGAAGGGCCATGGGCAGGCCAGGGAGGCAACTGGGAGGATCCGCCCGTAGAGATTTCGTTTTTGATGTTTTTACTGTTGTCACCGCCGGTATCATCTGCAAAGACATTAGCTTCACATCCTGGTGGCGTCCTCGTCTGAGAATCTGCCCCTCCTTATCAAGAGGGGTGGCCTGAACGAGAGAGGAAGAGAACAAGATTGAATTAGAACCGTTAAGCAAGGATCCAGGAGCACAGTAGTTCAGTATGGAGGACCAGGAGAGCCTTGATTATGGTCAGCAAGTTATAATTTTGATATTTAATTGGACAGTCAGAAGAGCGAAGCAAAAAATAGTTCATTTTTAACGGGATATACAGTATTAACAACTTAATCAATGAACAGATCACTTAAAATATACCCATAAATGAACAGTTATGATTGCATTCATAAAGAGTTCTTATATTGTTCTTAATAAAGATTTTAAGCTGTGTAATAATTGTGTAATACATTGAATTAACTGCTTATTTATGGATTCAGGTCTGTTAATAATTCATCTTATAACTAGAAACCTTTGTAATCATAAAACCTCCAGGTCCTCCATAAATCTATGATGCATAAAGTCACACAACAGGAGTTCAGTAGCTTAATAGCAAGGGGTATTAGTCGAGGCAGCGAGGTGGGGAGCACGACATCGATAGAGAAATCACTGAAAATGAAGACAACAAGCAGGGACACGGGGTTGTTTCTTTGTAAGGCAGCATTCACAAAGAAAAAGTGTAAACAGAAAGTGACTGTTACCAAGTGAAAACTTCGGCAACATCACCACACACAACACAGAAAAGACAAGGCTTTAGGAGAAACAGGTGACAGTGATGAATGTGCTGCACAAAATATATGTTTAAAGCGAGCAAGGGAGGAACGGGCACAACGACCACAGAGCAGGGACGACATGTCAAAGCAGCAGCCAGTCAGCGGGGAGGCAACAATCTCAGAGACACTATTTCTCTTTATTTTGAGTTTGTGACTATCTAACCGGTCGGGTCTCTATGGAAACCTGGCGTACCTTATCCAGTACATGGCCGGGTGCTGGTAGAAATCCAACGACCCAGATCTCTGCATAGAAAAGCTGTCATCCAGCTGAATACAAAGAGAAACCAGCACAATCAAACTAAACACCAGTTCACTTGATAACAGAACAAAACAATCTTTACTCTTCTTTAGCGGGGAGAACAAATGAAACTGTAGACCTCTAAATAAACCAGTTTAACTACAGATGAACCTGCAATCTGTTAGACCAGTTGGTTTATGGGTAGTGTAGTTTCTAGTTGTGGTGACTTACAGAAATGACGGACACTCCTGCAGTGGTGTCATTGCTCTTGGGATTGGTGTTGAAGTGCTTTTTTATTTTCCCTGCTACTGACAACTGATGGTCATTCTCACAAAGACCCTCATCCTGCGTCGAGAAAAAAGAGAGAAGAGAAAATCGTTGTTGAGTTGATGGGAAACTACTGCGAATGTGAGCTCAAGTGACGCTGCACTTACAGTGACCCAAGGGTGCTCGAGCACCTGGAGGGCAGTGTATCTCTGATCCACCTCCACCTCCAGCATGGATCGAATCAGCTCCTAAAGAAGCAAACAAACACTGGTGAGTCAAGTCACCTTCCTCCAACATGTGGATCTGTTCCCAAAACACACAAACAGATCATGTCCTGTAATAAATACAACTAAATATATATTCACCATTGCCGTCTCTGACACGTTGTCCCAGTACGGCAAAGGAAATTCTAGCTGTCCCATTAGGATCTGATCGAAAAGCACTTCCTGATCGTCACTGCTCCTGCAAACAAAACATTTTCATGTGAATTTGCCAATATAAGACAACCCATACACAACTCTGTGTGACAACTCCAGCTGTTAGCTTACCCTCTAAAGGGTGGGAAACCACACAGCAGGATGTAGGTGATGACTCCAGCTGCCCAGATGTCCACCTTAAGGCCATACCTGCACAAAGATAAGGAATGTAATCACTTAAGGCAAAGATACTGAGAAAGAAGGAAACATGCAGAGCAGCATCATTCTCTTAGTAAAACAAAATCTGTAACCTGCAGCCTTACTGCACAAGGATGTGACACATACCTATTGGCTGTGACCTGTGTGTAATTTCTTTAACTTGTGATTTGTAACCTTAACTCAGCTGCTGGTGCTCTTACCCTGTTTCTGCGATGATTTCTGGTGCTACATATGTCGGGGTCCCACAAACAGTGTAGAGAGGTCCATCCACCACAGTCGCCAAACCGAAGTCTCCCAGTTTCAGGCTTTTGCTTCCGTCTGCATGCTCATACACCTATGCACATAAAAACGAAGTAGGATCTTTACTGGTTTTGTATTATCATTTTTGGGAATAATTCAGTTTTTGTGTGTAGAATAATGTAACTATTCAGTCCCAGAGTTAAACACATGAGGGTAGCAGTATGCATTGCTCTCCTTTTTGTTGATACCAGTGGGAGGTGACTGGGAGGTTCGAACCTCTAATGACTTGCAATCAAAAATTGCATTGTAAGGGAGTAGTTAAATGTTATGTAAATCGTTATGTATGTAACAGGGGGTGGCCTGCAGACAAACTATGACCTTTAAGCTGTTATAATCCTTCTCGTAGACTAACAGTTGTTCTGACATTTGAGCGTCTTTTAAATTGTTGTTCATTGCTAAAATGTTCTCCAACAAATCTTGTAAGAAGTGATAGAAGGGGCAAAAGAGGGGATGAAGAACAGCAGTGGAGAAATGAAGAACAAGATAAGAAAATGAGGAGGTTGACAGAAGGGAGACGGAGGGAGGGAAGGAACAGACGAGGGAGTCTGGAGAAGGAGTGTGAGGGAGGTGTGAGGGCAGCAGGGATGAGTCATCTCTGTCCAGAGTGACTGATAACACTTCACTGTCCATTCACAGAGGAGTGAAGCTATACTGCAGCAAGAGATATGATCATGTATAGAAACATGCGGACACTCACCAGCAGGTTCTCTGGTTTGATGTCTCTGTGCACAATGTTGAGGCTGTGGAGGTATTTGATGGCGTTGGCCAGATTGTAGAGCATGCCGCTGGCGTCTCTCTCTGTGTACCTGTTGGCGGAGGTGATGGCATCGAACAGATCTCCCCCCTGCAGACAAATCATGATGGACAGGTATTTGGAACAGGAGTCTGTTTGGCGTTTTCACTCACAACCTGACAGTTCTTCACAGTTTTCACAGTTAGCTCATCTTTTCTGCTAAAAAGAGTAATCGGCTTCTGGATTCATTAGCATGGGATTTTGTTTGATCGGCAGCTGGAGGACTAAACTGCATCCTTACTCCTGTACAAGCTTGAAACGTATCCCTTTCTTTAATATTTCCTCTACATTTCAAAAAGTCCTTCAAAACTCCCTTAATCAGCTCCCCTCCCCCATTCTACTCGGCACTTTGAATAGGACTTATGTTGTTTTTGATATTTTGGTTGTTTCTTTTCTGATCTTATGTAAAGCGTCTTTGAGCATTAGGAAAAACGCAATATAAATCTACTGTATTATAATTATTATTATTAGTTCTTGTCTTGCAGGTGCTTTCTCTGCCTTGTTTTGCTTTCTGTATAGATTCCCAGCCCCCCACCCCTCTCTCTCTCTCTGCTTCTTTCTTTCTCTGAGTGCACTAAGTAGAACAGATGCTTAAAATAGGGCTGAATCTCTTTAACGCTTTCTCCTAGCACAGACTCAGGCACACTGTCAGTGTCCGGCAGGCCCAGTGACATGAACACTGTCAGCATTTGAACTTCTCTATCTCAAATATGTGGTTAAAGTTATGTTGGCACCGAGATATTACACCTATATGTGAATAATAAATAAGAAAAGTCCAAGACATTCATGTAACCGTTGACAATGCTAATCCCAAAAGGCATATACATTAATATTCTGCTATAGCATCCATTCTTCATGGGAAGCTTTTCCACAAGACGTGGATTCTTCTCCACTTCAGCTACAGCAATGTTAGTGAGGTCGGTCATGGGTGTCAAACGATGAAGCGCTGCTAACAGTTGGCATCCCAAAAGTGTTGGATGGGGTCGTGTTCAAGCCTCTGTACAAGCAAGTTAAGTTCTTCCATGCGATGTTGAAAAACTATTTCTTTATGGGCCTTGCCTTCTATTTATTTTGAGACACTAATGTCCGAAATATCAAGTTTGCCATTCATTTATAAGGGACCTAGCACAAAAAGAAAAAAGATCACAAAACTATGCTTACGCCATCTTTTTTAACATTTTCTAACACTGCACTTTCCTTCTCCTCCCCTTTTAGTTCATCCATCTGCCTCCCTCCCTCTCTCAGTCCCTGCCACTCTCACACAGACTCTCTAAACCTCATTCATCTACAGCTTCCTCTCGATCCTCCTACTTTGGACACGCTCTTACACACACTTCTTCCACAGATTGCCTCTCATCTATATTCTGTAGTACTCTACGCCACAACACGAACAGATGGATCACATTCCTGGCTTCTGAATTATGCACAAACATTTCTTGACTCAGAGAGCGAGAGGGAGAATAAAGAATGTGAACACAGAGGCGCTCTGGGCCAAAGACCGATTCTCTCGGTCCCAGTGTGTGGCTGGTTGGAATTCATTATTTGCTTCAACGGTTAAATGTCACAGCTCTGTCTCTGTCGCTGTTTCTGCCTCCCTGCTCCTTTCTGTCACTCTCAAGTTAGAGATAAAGATCACCAACTTATATAGAGAAAAGGTGGTCTATGGAACACCACAGGAAGGTCAAACTATATAACTCCTCCCCCTTCAGTAAGGAAAACTGAGAACCGCCACACCACCACTATGTGTCATTACCCCCATTACAAAGCCCCCTCTGCTTCATATCATATGCAATAATAACATGTGCAATTACATATCCACCCCTATGTTTTTGTACTGTTACAGTACCGCTCCTTAATTTACAGTTTTTTTACAATCCTTACTGTTTCTTGTGAAATTTGCTCTTTTTACAGCACTGTTTACATGATTGTTATTATCATCATCATCATCATTATTATTATTATTAGTAGTAGTACTATTATTATTATGTCGTTGTATCTTTGTAACTGTTGCACAATAATTTCTTTCTTATTTTATCTTATCTTAAAAAATCCATTATCTTTGTTTGGCCAACTATGCCTGCCTGTCCTTAACCAGAGCATACAGTATGAAGCACAAACACATAAAAATAAACATGTGATTACAGTAAACAAACATGGCCACACACCTTGACCAGCTCCATGACAAGATAGAGCTCGCTGTAAGTGTCCATCTCCTCTATGAGCAGGACGACATTTGGATGTTTGACCCTGCGCAGGATGGCCACCTCGTTCTGGATCATGTGCTCCTAGAAAAAAGAAGTGAAATTGATTTTGTAGGGTAACAAATGTATTAATGAAAATTAAAAAAGTAATTCAACACCAGGCCCTCTCCTGCTGGGATGGGTGTGTGCTCTGTTGCTCCTTTAATAACACCTAACACTGCTGTCACGGTGTACAGACACACACACAAGAGGACGCGAGGGTGAGTAAAAAGAGGCTTTTGCAGATGGTGGTAAACTGCTCTTTAAACGACACAGATTAAGATTAATGTTCCTAAAAATATTCTATAGCATTCCAGCTTTAATTCTAAAGTCCTAGAAATTGTGTCCACTGGTGCAAACTGTTATTTTTCCATAAAAAGTATTAGTGTTGACATTTATCTTGAAAACGTTTCTACCAAAGTATTTTTTTCCACACTCAAGCCAAGCATCAGTAATTCTATACATTTTGCCTTTAGAGTCATAGCTTACCTTTCCTCTGCATTTGCCCTTGTTGATGATCTTCAGAGCGTACTCCCGTCCTGTAGAGTGCTCCACACATTCCCGGACGACTGCAAAGTTCCCATCTCCTAACATGCGCCCCACCTTGTAGCGGTCGGATATGTAGGACGGCACAGCTGGAACCTCGTCGACTAAAACCTCAGCTGCAGGAAGAGGATCGAGGTTAGGAGCAGCTGGGAGACTCACAATAACGTAAGTAGAGAGGACCTAAAGCTTTAACTGTTAACAACAATTCATGAATTTATATCAGACAGAAATGTAGGATTTGTAAAAAGGATTTGAAAATAAATAATACATACATGAAACAATGAATTGATTAAACTGTAGAGATGTAGATGTAGATGTAAATGGGAAGATAAAAACAAATAAATGAAAATATCACAGAAACCTAAAATATATAGGCTATAACAAATAGATTTAAACATAATGGAGAACCATCATCGGTTTCATTTTACATATTCAAGCCAATGAGAGCCGTAGTTCCATCTTCTGGTCGACATTTTGTCACACTACAGCTTTGCGTTAAGAGCTCTGTAAATGGCAGTCAAGCAAGCAAATGGAAGAGTAAACATGAAACTAGGTTATAGAGTTATTAAATACATGCTTAGCAATTGAGATGGTCTCTGTGTCCTCTATTGGTAATATTATAAAGATAAGAACATCAGAGATCTGTAACTCAACAGAATGTTCTTAGTATAACCTTTACATTTACCAGCACATGGTTGTTTGTACTGTCACAGAGAGGTGAAGCACAACACCAGACGAACTAAAGGTGTGAGAAAACATGATGTACAGTGCAGACACAGTGAGATGCATCGAAGGTCAATAACATGATTCACACATGCATGATATTTGCAAGTACATCGCCTTTTCCGGTTGATAGACAGATGGCATCGGCATGACAGTAAGGCTACAATCATTTTCCTCACCTTCAGTAACCGGTCCATCTCCGTCTTCCACCGAGCTGGACACCTTAGTGGAAGACAGAGAGGTGGAAGAACCCTGGGACCCCTGTAGAGAGGGAGAGGGGATGGTAAATATTTAAATCTTAATCATCACTCAAGTTTGTAATTCACTCACAACACACTAAACCAAACACCTTAAAGCAGTCTCTTCTGTTACGATCGCAGGCGAATCAGAAATGTCCAAAAATAGACTAAAGTACACTGTGCAAAGTAAAGTACATTATCCTCAGGACATCCTGAAGTCTGTCTTGTGTTTGCATGTCTGTTCTATTATGCTGCCCTGTATTATGTACACACTGTGCTCACATAAAAGAGTCAGAACAGATTTACTTAGGCTACTGAGCTGAATATAAACCGGTTACTTATTCAGCAAACCCCCTGTGTGTGTCCATGTTGCATCCCAATAAGCTCCTTTCCATTCATACGACTTTAAGTCAATCCTGTAAAATGTTATGCACTTCATTTCCCCGTGTCTACATTTAATAACAGCTCAAAACACTTTAAATAAAGGTGGATGAATTCTGCCTCTCATTTGGTTGGTGAACAGGAGGTCATTAAGGGGGAAAGAGATCCAGCGTCTGCATATATCAAAAGACCAAAACTCATTACGCCCTCCACCTCGTAACCTTCTGTCTGGTTGTCATGGAAGCACCGAGGGCGGGGAGCGAGGATCTAGTCTGGACTGTAAATGAGAATCTACCCCTCTCCTGTTTCTGACTCTCCTCGCTCCTGTACATCTCTCTGCTCTCCTCTCCTCCAAAACATGTTTGGGTATGATTAATTTCTCTCTTCTTTTATAAGATGAACATTTCACTCCCCTCCTCTCTCACACAGTCAGACCTGTGGAGAACAAATCAGTGAAAGATATTTGTGGTTTGGGAGATTTCCAGTGCTCGAACAGGGGCTGGCACATCCGCCTGGCCAGTGATGGAAGTGGCCGCCACTATAATTTCTCCAAAAGATAAACTAGCCGATGAGAATTAATAACAAAGGCCTTTGCGCTGTAAATGGTCTGCACTATGTGTGTGATGCATGAGCAACTGAGAGCAGTCCATCAGTAGTTTCAGGGTGACTAATGTTGTATAGCTGATAATACAACTTCCATCTCTCATTTCGGAGCAGGTGTAGTAAATTCAAAGCTCTATAATGGAGAATTCATACCACATAGTATAATTTACACGCTAATCAGACCTGACACCTTAGAAGAGATAAGATCCAAACAGTACTGCTGAATTAATGGATGCTTCCTGTTGTTATTGTACTAAATAAGCCAGCACAAGGTGACATGTAGAAGGGCTGCTACAATGGCTAAGTCAAAGTTCACAAAACCAAACTTTGGAAACTGTCACATTAAATCGGTTTTCCTCTGACTCCACATGGTGGGTTTGAGCAACAGCTCAGATGTATTCAATGTTTAAAAAGCTTGCTGGGATCTAGAAATAGCCTCTAAATTCTACGATTCCCAGTCAGATTGTGATAGAGTTCGCTGTCACGGCAGAAAGAGGAAAAGGTCTCCCATCATTCTGACTAAGATCTGAACTATTTACAGAGCCTAGCTTCCCTATATCTCTGTAGTAACAGTCAGCTTGTTTACTCATCTCCACTGCTGGGACTTTAGAGCTATCAAGGTGAATGTAGCTGTGAGTCAGGCTGAATTTGGTTTATGTAATGTTGTTTTTGCTTGGGCACTCATCCCAGAACAAGAAAAACCCACTTAATAACCATAAAGCTGATGACCCTCCTGTGCTTTATCTACAAAACCTCCTTCTCATGCTCTTTTATACCCCTTCCGACTCATATATTCTCCTCTCTTATGCCCTTATCTCACATCCAGCCCCGTCCTCCACTTGCTTTCTCATTTTGAACTCCTATCTCTCTCCTCCTGCCACCGAGGGAAACAAAATACTGTTGCTATGGAAACTGCTCACAGAGAGGAGAGAGGAGAGGTTGGTTGTGAGACTTCCAGGGAGCAGACAGAAGCCTATATATGGCCGTTTCCTGTCTGCGGGCTTGGAGGTAAGCTCAACCTTCTTTGAACACTGTGTCCCTCTTTCCTGTGCGGGAGACAGAAGGAGTGACAGACAGAGAGAAGAGAAAATAAGAAGCGAAGAGAGACGGAGAAAGGGAAACAAGGACACGGTAAGGAAGATAGAGTCTGCTGTGGTTGATATTGATCCTTACATTTGGCAGGAACTGTCTTGTTATTGTTAGACCATCCAACTTTCTTCCTGTTGCACAACACAACATAAACTATTCCTAGCTCTACATCTCTACCTTTTTGCTCTGGCTATGACTCATACCACAATAAAATAAACACACACACTGACAAACCTTTACACCACGGCTGGAGCTACTGCTCTCCAACCTGCGAGGACAACCATCAGCGAGTGAATACTGATCAGCGCATGAATGTGAATTAAACAGGATGTCCATGGTTGACCTTAAAAGTGGACCATCATCTCGACGAGTAGCAGCGGAAATAATGAAAAGGAAGTCTTGTCAACTGCACAATTTGGGATTACAAATGCACCACACCATCACAAAACTGTTTTAAGAATAAGGCTAGCCTTGTCCTCGATGACCCTGTGTGAATCTGATTAAGACACACATCCTAAAGCTGTCCGCCTCTCCGTCCCTAAGGCTGAGAGAGCCAAACCTCTTCTCCAGCAGCATTTCTTGTCACGTTTACTGGCATGCATTATCCAGCAAAAGCAGGGTTTATTGATGTTTAGCTTGCTGGGAAAAAAATCTAATATGATTTGATAGAAACAGGGTACTATGTTTGTCCCCACTCTGACTCTCTTAAGGACCAGAGGTAATATATCTCGGCTCTTATTTCGGTATCGAGACAGAGAGCAACATAATCAGTTTGACTCACATTCAACGAGATCAACAGTGTTTGGGGATTGTGACTTTATGCTTTGGTTACTAGGACTTTTTTTTTTTTAAATCACGATCCTAATGGGCCGCAAATTTAAAAATGGGAGACTTGGGCTGCCTAAGCCAGAAAAAAAAAGACATGCGGAAGAGATGCAGTGGGACAGAAATGATGAATGCACCTCTGGGACTGAGCTTGTGTTGTAATCTCTTTTGTGCTCGGCTGAATACAGACACAAGTTTAACAAAGAGGAACAAAACATCCTATCATAATCACACTACATCTACTGGAAATGATCCCCGTCTGTCTTTGTGTGTGATCAACATAATAAATCAACACAAATGAGAAGCAAGAGAAGAAAAACACAAAAATGATAATGAAATGACAATGAATTTAATAGTGACATCAACAAATGGAAATTAATACATTAAGCAAAGAAAATACAAACTGAAACAAATGAGCCAAGAAGAGCTGGCGGCCATACATGACAAAATCTCAATGTGTAAATGATGGACCAGGTTATCAAATCGGGCTGTGATGACGATTATCAGATTTACATATCCTAAATGGTTGTAAATGGCAGTGAGAAAGCCTTTTTTCGAAATGTGATGTTACCAATTAAAGACATGTAAATATGAGCCAAATTAAAATCATGTGTTTGTAGGAATAAAACAATGTCTAAGCTTTAAATTTGCATTAAAATCGCCCAGTTTCCTCATGTGCTGCAGCCAGTCTTTTTGGAAGACATAGGAACAGAATTTGGACAAGCCCTCTAATGACATCAACACAACAGGAAAAAAGAAATAAAGTACAACGGAAAAACATCTTAAGTAACAACAAACTCACATTGATGAGATGAGACAATAATTACCAACCTCATAATACACACCTTCACTCTGCTTTCTCTCACACATTCACACATAATTTAATTATGATTCACCCAACACAAAATATGGACAGTAATGAGAGATGGAGCATGCAATTCAATGGGTTACGGGCTTGAATGACTCAATGGTGAGAGGAGGATGTAGGTGACATACTTGACACTAGCCTCTTCTGCCTCTATTACGTTCACCAAAAACAGCTACCTGGCTGCATCACAGCTGTTGTTTTGCATTAGCATTATAGACCTTCTGTTTGCTTGCCTTCAATCTGTCAATCCCTGCACTCCACATGTTTGTTTTTAAATGATTTATCTCCCTGTCTGTGTTTTTTACATATAATGGAGGAAACAGACGGGGAATAACTTTGACCTCACCAGCTCATACAATTCATCCATATGTGTTTCAGAGTGGATATTGACAGAAAACTAAATGTGGGGTGTGTGTCAGCGTGTAAGTCGGTTTAATATGAAATATTAAAGCAGGATGAATATGGAAAGCTAGCGTGCTCTCAATGATGCGAGTGGCCCCAAAGAAAAGTAGAAGAAGGGGCAGGATGACATCATGACAGTCGAACCGTCCTTCATGGTTGTGTTGCTTATTCACTGAAATGGGTCTTGCTAGGGGGGCCTCAAATGTATAAAACACATGTGCAAGTGCATGTTTGCATCAGGCTGTTGTCTACTGCCTGTGCACAAATGGCGATTTCATGTATAAAAATGTTTTTTTATGAAGCAAACACGATTCTGTGAGCAACTGCCATAAAGAATCATGCACGTCTATGTGCTTGAAGCTATGCATGTGTGAAAGGGAAAGTGAAAAGCCACAGTACAATACCATGTCTGTGTATTCTGCTCGGGGAAATGGGTTAGGATGGTCTGAGCCGTGAGAACAACCCACATCAGTCAGCAAAGTGCCTCTAAGTGTTTAAATGCAGGGTCCATCGAGGTTAGCTCTTTAAATGCTATGCTCGTAACAGGTCACTGAGGCTCTGTGGCTGCTGAGGAAATGGATTCATGGTAACTTAAAATGCTTTAACGGCATTTTAAATGTCATTTCTTTAGAATTAGTTGTTCTTTTAAAAAAACAGACATGAAAATACAGGTTTCATTTGAAGAAAAAGGTAGTTTCTGAGTCTTGATTTGCTGAGAACAAATTATGCATTTTAGGCGTAAGGGTGAAAAAGCTACTCTCTTACTTGAAAGCGCAACACAAAATGATTTATGTGTGTGTGTACTCGGTTATTCGTGCATGTTTACACAGGGGTGACGTAGAAGGGAGAGGAAATGTGCAAATATAGTGTGAGAAACATGCCGCCTACTTCTCAAAGAAGCTTAGAACTAATCTACAAGGGAAATGATGGCATATAATTTCTCCCTGTGAAGTTAATACCCTTTCATAAGGGGAAGAGAGAGCTCAGTGATGGGGGAATGAGAATGGATGAGAGATGGAGCATAAGAGAAGATTAGAAAACTGTCACGGAGGGAAGGGACATGGGGCGAACTGCTCACAGGGCAGACAGAAAAAGCAAGTGTTATTACACCATGATATAGCTGCAGAGTGGAGTGGAGAGATAATGGACTGTGAGGCTTTGTCCCTTCCCTCCAGCCAAGCCATCGCAGGCTTAGTACCCAGTGTCAGTGATTACAAACACCTAAACAGTCTTGTCTTCAGAAATACCCACTCGAGAAACTCTGAAGCTACAATCTAAAGGCGGTTCACTGAGGTCAGGATTGCACTACAAAGCTAATTTGCGAAGGCTTGTGTTTCATGAGAGAAGTGGACGGAGGCGAAAAGACAGGTGGTGAGGTTGATTGTGGAGAGGACTGGGCAATATTCTTGTCCTTTTTCTCATTACATCTGGTTAGCGCTCCTTCACCTCACTAACCCTGACATTTTTCTTTGGATTACTCTCTGAAAAATGTGGAATGACAGAACAGAGCAGCAGAAACTGGGCACCATAATCGTTGTTATTAACAGTAGAAGAAAGAAAGAGGGTATAAATGCTGTTGCCAACCTCGTTTCTCTTTCCTGTCCCTAACTGACCTTCCCATCACATCAATATAACCTCATCGCTGATGGATTCAGAAGCCTACAGGCCAGACTCTCCACCATGAATTCATTCTTCCTGGCACATCCAAAGTAGCACGAGACCAAAGCTACTGAGCCCAAGAGATAAATTCTTTATGCTGTGCTGATTTTATCTAATTTATGTACAGGCATTATTCACAGACCACTCAATTTGTATGTCCTATTAAATGGTATTGACTCACACTGTATCATAACCTTTCCTTCCCCCCCAAAAAAGCATTGTGCCAGGACCAATGAATAGCTAAATAATTGCAAAAATAAATCATAGTTACTCCGCTGCAGTCAGGTAGAAAAGTGGTACACAATTTCATGTGCAAACTGGAGGCTAAATAAATCCATGGTTTACATATTCTGCTGTGTCTATATGTTAATGCAGGAGATGGACTGAGTGTGCAAGTGTGTGTTTGCGAGGGAGAAGGACCAAAATCAGCAGCAGGCTTAGAGTTACTGCAAATTAACAACTGCTGCAAGAAAACAGTCTCATTAGGATTTAAAGCTGATATTAAAAGCTCACCATCATCGCTGTCAACGACGGGATTAACAAATACTTTGATCTTGAACACATGCACACACACCAGCACACCACACATGAACCCTCTAGTGTGAAATTCAAGGCTTTCTCCCGTTTGAGTTGCATGCTCCCTCTCTGCATAGTAGTATGTTCTCTAGAGTGGCTACCAGCTTTACAGTTTAGTATGTTTTCATCCCAAATCAGCTGTCTCCCTGTTAGCTACAGAAAACATTATGATTATTTCATGTTTTAAGAGAGATTTTTTCAAACCCAGGTCAGTGACAGTATACATAATAGAAAGATGATGAAATAATCAGATGTACTAGTATAAAATGTGTTTCTAAATTAATTTCACAAAAGGACATGTACAAAATGACATGATAAAAAAGTAATCCTAGATCAGCAGTCGATACTGATTGCTTTTTTTCACAGCTTGGTGGCTAACGGAGATTTCAAACCAATTTTGCCTAGAATAAAAACAGACATCAAGATTGGAGCAGGCCGCTCACAAAGCCACCCATCAGTGTCAGTTTTAGATTAGATATTGCACAAATTACTGACTGGCAGATCTCTAAAAGTCAGTGATAGCATCATTAATTGTGTAGCTACCAAAGGCAGATAGAGTTCTCCTTAAGGACAAAAAAAATGTGGGTCAGCATATGTGGAAATGTGACAGAAAATCAGCATGAAATGAGGGATTGCCCCTTGGAAATCTATTAACACTGGATAAGGGCTGTAACATTAGAGGATCCTAACATGAGCCTGCCATTCTTGGTATCCCAGCGCAGCACTGCATGAGGTCAAAGGTCAATGAACCACCCCTTCTGAGACACTAAAGATGTTGGGATCTTCGGATTTCTAACAACTCTAAGATGTAGTCGGCCTATTCTCAGTCACGGATTTGTCATTTTCCTGAGAACAGAGAGGGAATGTGTTATAGATTTTGTGTCACTAAATGTTATGACTGACTTTTTTTTGTGAGTATGCTTATGTATTCTTGTCTTACCCTGCGTTGGTTGAGGCTGCCCGGGCTGGTCGGGGAGGGGCTGGGAGATATTCCCGAATGAGGAGTGGACAGCTGACTGGCCGGCGTCCCGTTCACTGGAGGGAGAAAACGAGAGGGAAAATGGAGCAGTGTGTGAGAGATGGGAGAGAAATATTGAAATAGATGATCCTTAAATGTGAATGCGTGTTTTCTAGTGTCTAGCGGCAGCCCACACTTCCGCCCTCAGCAACTCTCCATTCACATGAATGAGGCGGAGGAGGAAGAGAGCAAGAGGGGGGAGTAGGAGAGAAAGGAAAAGAGCAGTGAAGTCCACGCTGCTCCTTTTGGTTTTAAAGCAGCCAAAATACAGATCCTGTTGTTACAAATCTCTCTGAAACAAGCCAATCAAACCTGAACCTCTAAACATATGTGCACCGGATAATTACAACATGTTCAAGGCTTCAAGTGCATGGCTGGAAGTCAACACACAACACCAGGCTGTCCTCATTTCCATCCACATCCTCTATTCTGTGCACTTGTGACCTCAATTTGGTGTTCTTCTCCAGCTGCAGCACGGCACTAAAACCCAGCGGCATCACCTCATTTAACAAGAACATTAGATTAATCAACACTGCACACAAATCCAGCGTGTGGTTAAGCAAAAGCTCTATTTTAATAAAGCTGAACCGCATCATTAACCTGCCCACCAGACATAAGCCTGGTTATGGTCTTACTGAAACATAGCTTATTGTTTCTTGGCAACAAAACACTGCCTCAAACCAAGTCAGCCCAATGTGGACCTAACTGATACACAGGTCTATGAAACTGCAGTAATAGGGAAATACAAAATTGGTTAATGGTAAAAATGTGCATTGATTGTTTGGGTTTTTTTACTTATGTTTTAAGTTGCAGAGATATGACCAATGATGCAACTTCAGTAAAATCCCTGCGTTGTTTTTGATTAGTTTTTCAAGCCTTCCACTTTCACCGATAACTGCCATGTATAAGCCTTTGCTCTCTAAATATTGCTGCATGTAAACAATATTTTAATTGCAGTCTCCATCCAAACAATTTTTTCTCCCAGACCTGTGAAAGCCAAGAGGTCCAAGCTTCCCATACAAGGTTTATTCCCCTGCCGAGATCAAAGAACTTTCTGAATAATTCAATAGCTGATAAAGAAGAAGCCCACAGCAGACTAAAATAGCACCGGTTCCTTGGCATCAGGATTCTAATTTTCTAACCGAGGACATGAGAAAGGAAATTAAGAAACTGCTATTGTTTAAGCAATTCCTGGACATCTCATTGATGAAATTCAGCATCAGTCTTACGCACACGGACAGACACTCCTCCCAGTTACACAACGGAAAGCGATAACACTTACAGACATCTCTCATCAGCCTCAAAGTCAATGATACTCAAAGTCATTTCCGCGGAATCTGCATACATCTACATCATGATCGGAGCAGCAAAGCGTCAAGTACACGCTGCCGGTAAGACAACACAACGCGCCGTTTGCGTAAAAGCCGCAACGTAAATACGGTGATTTATTACCTTCCACTTCTAGCATGATGAAAAACACAGTGATAATCCAAAGCGGGTGAAAGAGAAGAAGAACAGCACCTCTGTACGCGCCTCGTCCGAGTGTGATAGTAAACTGTGGTGAATGGGAGAGACGGAGAAGTGCTGTACTACACGGGGAGGGAGGCTGATTGCGCAGGCTCTGACGCGCACCGGGAGAGAGAGAGGGGGGGGGGGGGGGGAGAGAGAGAGAGAGAAATAACATCTACGATTTGGATATATTTTGGCTTTCCATCAAAAGAGAATGTCCTTGATATTCTGGACACACATTGTGAAAACTAGTGCAGACAGAGAGTAAATAAGAGTCATTGGTCGGGAGGAGGCCTGTCCTACACGGATTCTGAAGGCTCTATTGTTCGTTGTCCAAACATCCTCAAGAAACAAATGCTGCTATTTTTAAACTGCAAATGTTCCCAAAGCAAGAGCAGCACAGGCAGCAGCAGCCAGCTCTGTGCTTTAGGGTTTTTTCTTATTCCTGCACATATCCAACCCAGAATCAAAAGATGTGCGTTGAGGAATTTGCAGGGCAGTTTGTAGGTTGAATGCAGAAATATGATCAACCTACATGTTTTGTAGAGATCCTGTCTGTGAGATACATTGATGATAATAATTTGACCAGAATGCAATGCAACCTTTGTAGCTTCTTTCCCAACTGCTGTTTCAAACGCTATGGCTGCACAAAACTTCACCAAGAAGCTGTGCTGGCAATGAATATGGAAAAGCACCTCATGTGTCTGCCTGTCTCCAGCTGTGGGTTGGATGATGCACACGCTACATGTTGAAATATGAATGGGGAAAAACACAGAGCAGAAAAAACATTACCTGTTATATATTGGTCTTTTTTCAGTCTCCATCTCAACACTTATGTTAATTGCTAATATAAGATAAGCAAAACACAGTAAGACGTTATTTAAGATAAAGTACGTAAGAGTTCTACTGTTGTTTATTGTTTCATGAACACAAAGCTGCCTGGAGACAAGTCATTATCTTGCCTTTAGTGCAAATTTGTTGTTGGGTTCGGTCTCTGTTATTTGTTACGCTCTGCATGCTTATCTGTTTTTCAGAAAGTACATTTATCTCCTTCATGAGTTGCAGTGAGGGCTGCAGCTACTGTGCGATCACACGTCAGAGTGTCACAGCCAGCAGCAGCTGATCCTCCGGAGATACTCTGGATTTATGTGTGGGGTCGCCCCCCTCCCCCTACACACTCTCCCGTCAAACCGAGTTGCTCATGACAGGAAGGAGAGGTGAGACCCTGAAGTATCAGAAGTGATGCTTGCTGGCACCATCTGCACTTCATTTTAGCTGACATTACGCATCAGAGGAGGGCAGGGAAACAGATGGCGGCAAAGTATGGAATGAGTGCAAATTGTTTTCACACATTATTTTGGGTCGGAATAGGCACTCAGCTGGGTTTGTGAGATCATCACAGATTAAAGCTTCTGTGATGACAATGTCAGGCTGACACGCAACTAAGGGCCCACGTAAACACACAAAACTGAGGGAACATGACGCCACTTCAGACCCCTCCACATCATGAGTGTTGATACCTGAGCTATCTCTTTTTCAAAGGGAATTTGACTGAAATGTTATTTAATTTCTGATTTAAATATTGAAGGTGGATCAGAAAAGGTCAAGATGTCATTTGTATCTTAACATTATATCAGTTCAAATTCATAAAAGTGTGATGCATTTTAGTTTCACATTTGTATTCCCTTTACTTTCACATAATTATTATTTACTTACTGCGTACAGCATTAGAGACAGTCCTATGACTCATTGACTACTTTGGACATAGAGTATGATTCACCTATCAATAACACAAAGCACATAAGTTGTTTGTTATAACTGCATTCCTGAATGTACTGATACTATTTCTCTAAAGGCTTGTGTTCATGAAACAGAGTAGTGAAGGATATTATTGAATTTCTATTGCTTGCTCATAAAGACATGTTTATGTATAAATGCTACCAGAGAGGGTTTTAAACTATGAGGAGAAGTGAGCTTCATGACAGAGTTAATGGTGAGCTAAAACATGAGAAAGGAACTGCATTCTGCTACTTTATTCACAGTGAACACTAACTAATAGTAACTTATAGGTACTAATAGTGGTACCATGCACCTGGGTACTGCACGTGACAGGAAAGTTATGATAAGAGTAGAGAAGGATTAAATGATAGGCTGGACACGCGGAACTCGTGGATCAAGAGGCGAGGACTCTGCCTGTGCTCCAACCAGAAACCTACACGCACACACATTCAAAAATACACATACAGTGGGGCAAAAAAGTATTTAGTCAGCCACCAATTGTGCAAGTTCTCCCATTTAAAAAGATGAGAGAGGCCTGTAATTTTCATCATAGGTATACCTCAACTATGAGAGACAGAATGAGAAAAAAAAATCCAGAAAATCACATTGTAGGATTTTTAATGAATGAATTGGTAAATTCCTCGGTAAAATAAGTATTTGGTCACCTACAAACAAGCAAGATTTCTGGCTCTCACAGACCTGTAACTTCTTCTTTAAGAGGCTCCTCTGTCCTCCACTCGTTACCTGTATTAATGGCACCTTTTTGAACTCGTTATCAGTATAAAAGACACCTGTCCACAACCTCAAACAGTCATACTCCAAACTCCACTATGGCCAAGACCAAAGAGCTGTCAAAGGAGACCAGAGACTAAATTGTAGACCTGCACCAGGCTGGGAAAACTGAATCTGCAATAGGTAAGCAGCTTGGTGTGAAGAAATCAACTGTGGGAGCAATTATTAGAAAATGGAAGACATACAAGACCACTGCTAATCTCCCTCGATCTGGGGCTCCATGCAAGATCTCACCCCGTGGGGTCAAAAGGATCACAAGAACGGTGAGCAAAAATCCCAGAACCACACGGGGGGACCTAGTGAATGACCTGCAGAGAGCTGGGACCAAAGTAACAGAGGCTACCATCAGTAACACTCTACGCCGCCCCCTGCTTAAGCCAGTACATGTCCAGGCCCGTCTGAAGTTTGCTAGAGGGCATTTGGATGATCCAGAAGAGGATTGGGAGAATGTCATATGGTCAGATGAAACCAAAATAGAACTTTTTGGTAAAAACTCAACTCGTCGTGTTTGGAGGAGAAAGAATGCAGAGTTGCATCCAAAGAACACCATACCTACTGTGAAGCATGGGGGTGGAAACATCATGCTTTGGGGCTGTTTTTCTGCAAAGGGACCAGGACGACTGATCCGTGTAAAGGAAAGAATGAATGGGGCCATGTATCGTGAGATTTTGAGTGAAAACCTCCTTCCATCAGCAAGGGCACTGAAGATGAAGCGTGGCTGGGTCTTTCAGCATGACAATGATCCCAAACACACCGCCAGGACAACGAAGGAGTGGCTTCGTAAGAAGCATTTCAAGGTCCTGGAGTGGCCTAGCCAGTCTCCAGATCTCAACCCCATAGAAAATCTTTGGAGGGAGTTGAAAGTCCGTGTTGCCCAGCGACAGCCCCAAAACATCACTGCTTTAGAGGAGATCTGCATGGAGGAATGGGCCAAAATACCAGCAACAGTGTGTGGAAACCTTGTGAAGACTTACAGAAAACGTTTGACCTCTGTCATTGCCAACAAAGGGTATATATCAAAGTATTGAGATGAACTTTTGTTATTGACCAAATACTTATTTTCCACAATAATTTGAAAATAAATTCTTTAAAAATCCTACAATGTGATTTCCTGGATTTTTTTTTCTCATTTTGTCTCTCATAGTTGAGGTATACCTATGATAAAAATTACAGGCCTCTCTCATCTTTTTAAATGGGAGAACTTGCACAATTGGTGGCTGACTAAATACTTTTTTGCCCCACTGTATATATCTTGTCATAAGGGGGCCGCCCCCTTCTCCAAAGAATATCAATATTGTGTGATGTCATATGTCGAGGCTCTGGGTGGGAATGAAGCCCAGGGACCTCAATATTGAGTATGTGTATCCCTACCACAACTGGAAATAAATCAGCTTTATTATAACCTTACTACTTTGTTTGGACTTCTTGCCTCGTAGAGAAATTTGAGAACACAGCAGTAGTTAGGCCAAAGTGTTTTGGATTTCTTTTCAACATTTGCAATGTAAATGTTTAACTTTATTCTAAAGCAAGAGCAATCCTTTTACATTTTGAAATGCATGTAATGCTTTACAGTGACATTTTTTACACATTTGTCACTGTGTAAGGCAGAGGAACTAACCCATTCAACACATTAAATCCCTGTGATGGCTTGGTTTCATAACAAAATAACCATTAGTTTTGTGAAATGTGAGTTATTTTAGATTTTAGGTAAACATTTCTGTTGCATATGTACATCATTTCTTTAAATGTTTGTGTTGAGTACATCCAAAAGTTCATAACAGTTTAATGAAAGGTTGCAATTGGAGAAGACAAAAGGACAATACTGTAGTTGAAATAGTTTGACTTCTGATTAAAGTCCTCCATTATGCGCTATTAGATATGATGAAGCTGTAACTGCAACTATTACTGAAACTGGCACATCGTACAACGGTTATCCCCTCCCCATTTAACACATCAGACTGGTGAAACCAAGTGGCTGCATCAGTGATGGTTTAGGAGTGTTTTTCATTTGTACAAAAACATGTAATTTATATTTGAAACTTGGAATTGGATACGCATCTTATGAGCACTGTATACGTTTGAATTTGACTTCTTATTTGACAGTAAAAATGTCTGCCTGTTGTCGCTTGTGTGTTTCCATAAGTATGACATTATCTCTTTGTCGGCACCCCCAGTTGGTTTGTCCTTCCCGCTCACACTTCTGCTCCTCAGCGGTGTCGAGGTCAAAGATTGAAAGGCACACAAGTGGAGCAACCAGACTCAAAAGGACACCAGGAAGTGATTCACAGCGTGTAACATGCTTAGAAATCTCACTCCTCTTTCCTCCTTTCACTATCAGCCAAATCCACGCTTCACATCTTCTCTGTGCTGCTCCTTCAGTCCAGATTATTGGATGTGATAAAGAATGTTATTAAAGCCTGTGTTGGCTGAATGGAAAATTAATATTGGACTCCAAGGCTGCTTTTTCAAACACCTGATGACTTGCAGCCAGGTTTAAAATGAATGGCGTTCTTAATTGTTTTCTCTTCCACTGTGGACAAGAAATAATAAAATCCTACAAGCTGCTGTATTCTAAAAATCAATAAATAGACAGAAATGTGTTATCCGGTGTACATACTTTTAATTTAATGCTACGACCTCAGATAAAACAGTGCGGCTGCAATTAAATAACTCTCGGATACAGCGATAATATTTTGAATAAGGAATCATCTTTCAACTAGCTGCATTATTCTGCGGAGTTAATGGGCTTGAAGCCTTACATTATAATTACATTCAATACAATGAATATGGTGATGTATGCCAGACCACACTGCTCTGGCTGAAGATTATATTGGAGTGTCATTAGATTAGTTTGTCCCCGTCTGCGAAAGAGCTGTGAGGTGCATCAGACAACTTGAAGAGGACACTCAGTAATATTAGCTATGATGTCAGCCAGGACCCAGAGTCATGAGGTTTCTTTCCTATAGGGGACATTAACAAAACTGCTTTATTAGTCATTATTCTGAATATTATCTTTTTGATTTGTTATATAAATATGAATCTATCAACCCTCATTGTAATAATGCTAAGCAACATTTCGACTGCACATATGTTATCATTCAACAGCTTGTGTCTCTCAAACAGTCCAAAGCCTCCTTTATCAGATCATTAACTCTGAGAAAAGAAGAAAATTCTCTCTTCTAAGAAGTTAAAACCATCAATGCTAAGCATGTTTGATAGGTAAATTATGAATCAATGTTTAAATAATGGCTAATTCCTCATAACTCAGATAAACGCTTGATTCAATAATCATTTAATCACAGTTTGATTTGAAAATGTTCTGACAGAAGACATTTTATTCACAGATACTTGGTCTCAATGACTTAGTCATGTGATAAATTGCAAATAAATCACAAGTGTAAATAAGACATTGAATCATATTACAACTGTAACAGTGAATATATGAATTCTGTAAAGCCTCACACTTGTGTTTCAACAGGAAGGTCTATTTCTCAAATCATACACGTGTGAAATGTCTGTCTTTTCAGCGGTGAGACTGCTGCGGCGTGGCTTTCCTGTGAACGCGTTTCATAACAACACCTTTATAAGCAATGTCTGACAGCACACAGTATCAGCTGCTGTTGACAATTTGCATAATTCTGAGACAAATTGTCCTCCAGCGAGCAGAAAAACAACAACCCATGAGATAATACGGTGTTGTATGTTAACGTTAGAGTGTCAGGGCCAAAAAGCAGATCAATTATCCGTCATGTCCTCCTGCCGCTCCAGTCTGATCTCTTCATGTATATAAGTGGTGATGTTTACGGGGATGAGGACAGTGCTGTCCACAACAGTCAACAACAACCTGGCCACATGTGATGATGTGAAGCGGTGGAGTGCAGCGCCAAAAGGGGAAGATTTCTCAGAATTGAAATCGTCGGGCCGGTCTGACTCAGGGCTCCAGCGAGGACAGAGAGTCAGTCAGCTCCTTGCTCCACTGCAGGCCATTCCACAGGAAGTCGACGCCATATATGGCTCAAACAGACTATTGTGTCTGTATCTTCATGCTCCTACTGTGCTATGTTTCCAAGGCAACCAAGACGAGTCAGTCTGTTTTCCCTCCTCTGTCTCAATCTCAGTCTTTCTCTCTCTGTCTCTATCTGACACACACAGACACACACACAGACACACACCTTTGTTCCAAACTTGCTTCAGCCAGTGAGATCAGATAGCGTATGACTCACTCTCATAACCTTTTTTCCCAAAGTTTGAAAGCCAACAGCATCCAGAACTTGCTCTGTTCTCCCTAGCTGTTTCTCTCCTCCAATTGTTTTTTATTCTGCCTCACCTTTTCCTCCACAGCTCGACACAAAAAAATATAAGCAAATGTTGTGTTTTTATTCTGCAATGATGCATGGTGCCTTTGCATGGTTTAACAGCAGGTGGAACGATTTTCTCTTGGGAGGTTTCTGTATGTTGCATCACCCATCCAATCATCCCCAACCTAAAAAATGTCTGTGTTCACTCAAAATTCCAAAATAATCACAGAAGGGATGCAAAGTCAAGTGTGCTGTGAATAGCAAGACGTTTTACTCAGCCAAAAATCAAGCTGTGCAATCAGCAAATTCACCAAGTCCTCACAGACTGAATGTCAGACGCACACTGCCGCATCCACAGAATCAGCATTAAATTGTTAGAATGAATGCTCGAGTCCTCTTTTGTGCTCCGCTGTTGCATCAAAAGGGATGTTTTGGCTTTTACGAGACATTCATAAAGTAATGTTATCAGGCACAAACAGTGCAGCAGGTAGCAGTGCCAGCTCTCACCATTTTATTATATTTCATTAGTATGTCAGGTGAAGAACGACTTGTGGGGAGCTGCAGGATTGAGTCACCAACCCCTTCCCTCTTCTTTCCCTCTCATCTCCACTCCCCCTGTACTTCTTTACCTCTCTCATCCACATTTGCCTTTTTCACTGAATTAATATTCAGCATGCAACGAGACACAGCTCACACACGCAGTAAACACAGCCAGACACCAGGCAGAGCTCAGTTATCATTGCAGTGTTTATTCATACTGTTTTCATTTGCTGTGATGCTGATTAATTAATGAGCTGGAAAATACAATCACAAGGGGAAGTATTAGCACGCAAAACAACTCCCAACTGTGTCCATCAGGCCTGAGACACACACCTCTCAAACACGCAGACGCAAGGATACTTCAAGGACGACGACACCATGCCAAATTCCATTTAGAGGGAGAGATGAGAAGAACCAAAAACTTACCGGATGCAGGGGACTTGCTGCGCCCTGTTTGGACAGCGGTCTTAGGGGAGCCTCGATTCGGAGTGGCAGACATCTTCCCATAGGCCACCGACTTCATCACACGACACTCTGAGAGCAGATAGAGTTCAGAAACCACAGATTACTTCATTTTTATTAATTTGTCTACTAAAAAACATCAAATCTCCTATACGTTGTATGAAAGTCTACAATTCCAGTAGTAGTGAGCAAGTGAAGGAAGAAAAAAAACTGCAGGAGTGAATTCCAGTGTGACATAGTGACTGGAAATTGTGTTTTGTGACTACTTAAACACTGCTGCAAATCCTTATTTTCAAGGTTTTCTAACCAACTATTGTTGTAATAATTTTGATTGATTTTGACCTTAAGTTCTTTCAGAAAACACCAAAACACTTAATGTACGAAAACAGCTGTAATTGGTTTTACCTTCAGGTCCCCAGCACTGATGAGTTCTGACCTTCACAGGGTTTGCTTTCCAAATGCAATTATTGTGGTGTTTCAGGAATGACAGCCTGACTCACAAATGTCTGATATTCTACAGACACACACATCCTGACAAATGAGCCATGCGACGGTACTCACACACCCTCCCTGCCTCCTTCATCCCCAAAACTTTGCTACTCTGCTGCTCATTAACCCAACCCCATTATAGCTCATTACCAAGACCAGAGGGAAAGGGAAATTATACTGCTTGTGTGTGTGTATGTGCACATGTGTTTGTGTGTGTGTGTAATTTGCTTGCATGGCAGTCGTTGTGGCCTAGTGATTAATGTACAATGCTGTGTGTTAACATGATGACAGTGTGCCAGAGCTGAGGCAGAGGCGATAATTATATAGTGATGCTGAGAGGAGGCGAAGTGGTGTGCAGCTCCGACTGTCTCTCTGTCTGTTGTGTGTGTCACTCTGCCTCCTGCCCTCTGCCTTTAGCCCGGAGTTGTCAATTTGGCTCTATATCTTCTCGACCTATTGCATAATATCGATGTAGGTTTTCTTGTACATGTACATAGTTAGGATCATAACATGTTTTAAGGAACATAGTGAGTCCCCATAAGGGTACGCTTTGTTAAGTTAGGACTTAGCTTTTGGAGGGGAATTTAGAAGATACGTTGAGGTTAAACTAAGTTAGGGGTATAAGTCTATGGTCAAAATGCGCCAAAGTTATTTATAAAAAAGGAAATTAAAATGTATGAAGACTAGAAGAGAATGACCTTTATGTTGGTCAGGGCCAGCATAATTTGGTAAGTTCAGATTCTGCATATCAATGATAAACTACTAAATACTTTCATGCCCTTTGTGATGATAGAAAAAAAGAGCATGGTCATATCAGATCTCTCCAGCGGTAAAAACAAAATGCCTCGATAATGTTGATTATCCACGGATAATTATGGAGGGATAGAAGTTAGCCTAGCTTAAAAAAAATTGTTCGGTGCTAACATCTTACCTCTGACCTACTTCAAATAACTTATGATAATTTAACATAGAACTTGTTTTACTAGCTGCACTGCTATACTGAGCCTTGAGAACTATTTTGGAAGGTTAAACAAAGCTTTTTCCTCAAGCAGAAAATAAGGTGCAAAGAAGACACGGTCATGTTACAAAAAGAAACTAATGGAAGCAGCTAGCTATTATATTTTGCAAATGAAAGCAGAGAAGTGAGGAAGAGGGGGAGGAAAAAGCAAAAGAAAGACAAAAGGGGAAACGAGGTGGAGGTTGCCAGCCCAGGTGGGGTGGATATTATTTAATGGATGAAGGGAGACAGAGGAAAGAAATGAATTGAATAAAACCTTTAAACAAAAGCCAGTGCACACTCATTCATGTAGAAGACAGGGAGAGAGATGAGAGGATGGGAATATAAATGAGCACTAAATAGCAGGAGTCTCCAGACAGAAGTGGATAGAGAGGAGAGACAGATGGGTGAAGTGAGGACAGAGAGTGTCCTCGGCAAACCTCGGTGGAGCGACATGGAGAAAAAATGAAGATGAACAATGAGGTTAGACGATGGGTACTGTGCCACTGAAAAAAGTCAGGGAGAATACAGAGAAACCCTAAACTTGGAATATGTATGTATGAAGATGGAAGAGGGAATGGAAGATTTGAAATGCCTTAATAACAGAAAGTAGGACATTGAAGTGGACTCACACAAGTTCATCCCTGTACCCTAAAAATGATGTTCCCATAAAACTAAATTATGTTTTGAAGGAAACAGTATTTACAGTCATAGTTTTAAATGTTCACTTTTTTTAATTTATACAAAACAAAATAACTCATTGGAGAGGCAAAGGCAAGAAAACACTTGGATACATTCAGTAAATTTAACCTAAGTTAAAAAAGGTCAAGTTTGTTTCACACGAGACATTATTCGGGACACAGTTGTCTCCTGTATTCATCTTGCTCTGTTGGAAAATTCTTAAATGTGAAATCCCTGCCCACTGCACCGAACTATATGGTAATGTGAAACCACCCATTAGACACAACTTATTCCCATTTTATGGACCTGTTGAAACCAGAGAAAATTGTATCACAATGTTACTGCAGTAAACGATTAATAGCTCAAACCTAAAAATAGGACACAAAAAGGTTTTAGCAATTTCTTTTTAAAAAACAGTGGGGGCAGGAAGGGACATAATGAGAGGGACACACTTAACAATGAAATGTGAAATGTCAGCAGGAAAAAGTTGGATGACATACTAGTTCCCTCACCACTTTCGTCCAACATCAAGTCCTCTTGATAGCGATACTTCTCCGGTCCACACGCCACAAAAACGTCCTCATCGCCAAAGAAGTCTTGCAAACATGTCACCTGGAGACAAAGACATTTATTTACGGTTATTATCATTTACTTGTAAGATAGTCAATTTTCAGGTCAGTTGAGCCCACCTTTGACGGCAGCCAAGAGCATCTCTCCATCATTAGGATGCATTGTTCAAAGACACTTCAACTTTTTGTTGCAGGAAAGCAGCTACTCTACATATTTATGAACGACAACTCTTTAAGTCCCACATTTCGTGTCCTTAATTCTAGAATACTTACACACACACACACACACACACACACACACTGTTAGGAAGACACTCACACAGCCCAGAGCTCAGCACTACGCAAAATAAGATTGAATGTGCTTACGTGAAGCAGCACATGGACTGAGCCCCAGGACACAGATGAGGAACACCACGGGAGTCTGTTTGTGCGTGCTTGTTGTCGTTTGCATGTGCACATGGCGTCTGTGATCATATCTGCGCATGTCTCAATTGTCCCTGAGCTCCTGCGCTGAGTTGTTTCTTCCCGTAATCAGTCTCATCAGCAACCCTAATGAGACCTCGCTGACTCACTAATTTACTGATTGGCTGCATGGTGCACCGGACGTTCAGAGCAAACAAGTGGGGGGGTCTTCTCCTGGGGGACTGTGTGGGGTGAGGGACAGGGTGTGAGGTGAAGAGAAGTGTAAAGATTAGGGTGGGGGGGTACAGTTTTTATTGAGTCACTCCATACTAAGCTAATATCAAACCTACAGTGACAAGCTGACGGGCAAAGTAATGGATAATTAAATAAGATTTTTGTCAAGAGGGTTTGTAGAATTTTGATTATTGTGATCAAAACATAATTCATAAATCTTGAACCTGGCTGTTCACATATTCATTCTGTACCCACAATACATTTGTTTGTTGGGTAACTCACCGGTAACACATTTCAGCAACATGGTGGTTATTCTGTTAAACAGACGTTGCTCTTCATTGTTTTCTGCTTGATTTAGTCGACTGCTTACTCCATATCTGATCCAAACTCTGCATGATTTACTCAAACAACTTTAATCACACCCGACGGGCAACCATCCCATTTCAGTCCTAAGCCATCAATATTCCAAATCATATTTCGCGATAGGCAACGTCACAGTGCGAAAGGGATTTCCAGAAGGACAACAGTTCATTCATCCGCTATGACAAATCTCCTTTCAAAAACCTATTAAGAGCTATTACGATTTAGATTGCGTGTGTTGCACCGCCTGGAGTTATCACATTAAAACAAAGCAACCTTTTATTGCATTTCCGTGGCAATTAACATCCAAGAATCCATTTAGATTCCTATTAGCCAGCAATCAACAGCCCACAAGAAAGTCACAGCTGATATAACAGCATTACCAACAAAATACCCAATAAACAGCGAAGACGCCATTCTGCAAGGGTGTGTGCGTGTGTGTGTCATCGTGCTTCCCCCCTACAGACTCTAAATGTGCCGAGGGGAGGCACACATCAAGTTTAATCTCAGATGCAGACTCTCAGTGGAGTATGCATCATTTTCATTTAACTTTTAAAATTAAGGCTCGCCGTGCGTTTGTGTCTGGGTAATTCTGCCACACATCACATGAAAACACATGTTTCTGCGCAAGAAAATAAGAAGAGACGTGTGTCTGTCGAAGAGATGTTATTATAGTTTCATAACAGAGTGCATATTGCTTTGTTCCCTGATATCCCCTGACACTGTGTCGGTGATTATTTCAGGACGAGCGGCTCCACTTCCTAACAAGATGGCTGTGATACAGACGCCGGTGCTGTTAACATTTCCCCAGTGTGCCGGCTCTGATGCGTTGCCTTGGACACCTTCTACCTCTAATTGTGCTGGCTTTGTATTTCCCTGTATTTCCACATTATTCTCATCTTTGAAGAAATGTTATGCTGCCGTGATCACCAAGTACAGGACATATTTACTTTGGCCATTACATATAACTTGGAAAAAATATTTGTTGGTAGTTCAAATGAAATTATATTAAAAGAGATTTTAATTCATATTTGTTATTTGAATATTTGACTTTATACTATTATGCATTATGTGATTTGTCCATGCTCACACTGTATATACTGCGCAGGACTCTCTTGATCCAAATAAGGATTTTGAATACGAAATAAATTATACATTTTTTATCAAGCTGTTCAGTCAATAACTACAGTATGGCCGCTTTGTACATATTGATTTATAGTTATCTATTTTTCTCAACAATGTATTTATGGAATTTGTCTACGGGATAATGTTGAATTGAAATAACAGACTTTAAAAAGATAAAATCCCACAAGACCAGTCTCTTCCAGCCATAGGGGAATATAAAGCACTGGTCAGTGACGCTAACCCATCAAAACTTCACATGGCCGTAAGTCATGGCTATACCAATTTTTACATTTCTGTACACAAGTCATCCATTTAAAACTTGTGTTCTTTAGAAATCACTTCCAAATTGACATGTATACAGTATATGTTAAACACCCATAATTATAGATATTTCACTTGTTATTACTCTTGTGTGATTTCAAGTCTGTCCTATCCTGTGTTTAACCATTGTTGATGTTGCTTCTAACACACCTTGTACATTTCCCTACAGGGAGCAATACAAGGTTTATCTTATCTTATCTTATCTTATCTTATCTTATCTTATATGCAGATTATTTTTATTGATAGCAGGATATGTGCGGACTGCTCTGAGCCAGTCTGACCGCTTCCTCAGGCCATGACTGCTACTGCTGCTACTGGAGTCAACCAAGAGGAGGATGCTGCAATGAGGCTCCTTTGAAGTTGATCATCCCAAGATAGAAACTGTAGCGCACCAGAAACGTTGAGTAAACAGTGAAGAGGAAAGAACTGTACAGAATGTAATCACTGTGAGGAGGACGGAGAGGTATAAGTGTGAGGAAACAGTGACAATGTAGCCTCCAAAGGCACCTTTAAGCAGAGGGTAAACTAATGTGGAGCAACACACAAACACACACTGTATAGGAGAGGGGTGTGAAAAGTATGGTTGCCATGGTGATAATGCCCTCTAGGCATCGGAAAAGGTCTGGTGCGTGCCGCTGAATGCACGCTGTGATAGAGAGCACCCTCATTCATATTTCATCTACTATGCGCACGATACACTCTACAGAACTGTGTCATTCACACAATTTCACACACTCACACATGCAAGAGGCACATGGCCTGGTTAATATTGAAGTACTCGTGCAATGTCGCCCATTCAAAACAGATGATGTTGAGATGGAGGAGGAGAAGGAGAAGAACAAGAAGAAACTCAAGCAGATGGGAAAAAAATTAATGATGGCTAGGAGAGTGAAGTTAAAAGAAGAGACGGAAAAAATTCAATAAAACCAAAACAGTCAAAGATGAAACCAGAATCCCCCGAGTTAGAGAGGAAACAAACAGACAGGAAAACGAGCAACAGAGGAGGACATCTATTCTTGACTGCTGCTCAGAGCCCTTCTCTGAGCCCAATGACAAAACAAGATGCTTTGATGTGCTTCGTTCTCACAGAGTTACAGAACATCCACCGCTGCTGGAACAAGGACCGGGAGAAACAAACAGAGATCTGGAGGAAAAAGAGGGCACTACGATAAGATGAGGGAAAAGTGCAGAAAGTGTGAAAATTGGCAATTTCACAACCCTGTAATTACCTCTCTTTATTTAGGATGGGCTTAGGAACTGGGTCACAATAATCAATTTACTTCACCCAGATTAAAAAAGGGATGACAGATCAATTGGTACAAGCATTATTTTGGTTTAGAACAGAGTTCAATCACGAGCAGGAGCAAATTGGATCTTTAAAGTAATTGTATGTGGCATCTCACACACCTGACAAACAAGCCCCTTTCCAGAATGACTGACTTACAAACAAAGGGAACAAATATATATTGGATATTAGGGACAATATTAGTAACAACAAAAGTAAGACAAAATTAACTAGAGGCTTGTATACATTTTTTTAGTGACTTCTGATTATTGAGACCATTGTCGCCTCCTGAAAATCTAAAAATGATCAAAAATGATTATGCACTTTGAGAAATTGCCAGAAAGCCTATTTGTGTTGTCACTACGCCACCTAGTGTACAATCGCCAAACCTCTACAAAAATGTCTCTTTATATTTGTGCCTAGTTTGTTCTTCTTCTCCCTCTACGCTTTGGTCATATTAAATACAAATCACATTTAAGAAGCTCTCTGGTTTTGGGCACTTCAGGGTCAACAGATGTTATTATTGCACAACATTAGTGCAAAGGCGAATCACAATATGAGTCAGACAATAACTGCCGCCACATGGTGGCAGTGTTAAATAACCACATGGTGAGATATTTACAGAACACACACACAATAGTAGCACCAGAAAACCAGTGAGATGGAGAGGTAGACATACTGAGCAGCTGGATTTTAAGTGGGGCGTTAAACAGAATTGAAGAGAAAGGTATAGACGGTTTTACATGGAGAAATTAAATGGTGAAACGATGATTTCTGACTCCATCCACAACATACATTTTGACATTTTGAAACAGTTTATTTTGAATAAGCCTACCACTAGCAGACAGATTAAAGCGTTTCTGGACCTCTGCAGAGCCATACGTTTGGTCTATACCATCTGAGTGTCTCTTTGTCTGGTGCAGAAGGGATTACTGTGGAGCTGCAGAGCACAGTTTAGTTTGGATGCTCGGGAACACAAGGGGAAATAAATGAAATTCAAGACCATACGTCTATAAACTAGCAAAACTATTTTAAAACTTTTTTTTTTTTTAGAACTGCAACAAATAATTATACAGGCACGCGCACACGCACTAACACACACACCTTCTGCTGCAGGATGTACGCTCTTTTTTGTTCAAACTGTCTTGCCAGGTTCTCGCCAGCGTAGAACAAATGGTCAGTGACAACAATGCTCACTCTGCTCATCGACTGTTTTTGTCTCCCTGTCAGATTTCGGGTCGACCATCGGGCTCATCTGTCTTTGTGTATATACCTCAAAGAGATCAATAGTGAATTAAGTTACAATAGGTGCTGGAATAATTTATTGATTATATGATCAATAGAAAATGAATCTTCAACAGTGTTCGTATTTTTTTCCAATCATTTTCAAGGGAAAAAACGAAATTACTTTTTGGTTTCAGCTTCTTGAATGTAGGAACTAGCTGCTCTGATATATGTGGTATTGAGTATCTTTGGGTTTTAGACTATTTGTTGGACAACATTTTTTTTTTTTAATTACTGATGTGCATTTTTTTGACTCATTTCTGACAATTCATAATAAATAAACTCATCAAATAAACCCAAATGAAACATTAATTCCAACCCTAGTAACAAGACTCTGAAAAAAATAAAGTAATGAATTATTTCTTGTGTTTGTTTCTATGTGTTTTGTGTTTGTTCCTTTAAAGCTTGGTCTTTCTCTGAGGCTAAAACAAACAGACGGCTACAGAGCAGGACAGAAAAAGCCAAATAGAAAAAGGACATTGGACTCAACAACTTCTGTCCTGCGCCTCACCAGTCACACAGTGGTTACACAGAGGACAAGGTGAGGTCAACATTATCCTGCCATCAGAAAGACCACAGTTTGGAGCGATGCACTGCCGCTGCACTCTGCCAGGGGGGAGATAAGCGTGGTGGAGCTGTCCGCGGTGCTGAATCAACTGCAGCTGGCCAGCAAAGCATACCATGCTGCTCAATAACACTAACCACAGAGAGATCGAACAGAGCCGGATGGATACTGAAAGACAGACAGGGTAACAGACGGGTGCGTTGATACTGAATAAAGCGAAGACAGAAACGCTGAGCATGTTTTCCAAATATGCAGAGCCTCTGAGGTGAAGGTAAACAAAGGTGCAAGGAATGACAAAGCTTTAATATATTTAAAGCAGTCTGTTTGGGCTATAACACATTTTCTCTAATGTTTTAGAATTGCATGCTGTATCATGGCCCAGGGGGGAGACTGTAATCAATGAAACTACATGGGTTTCACATAGATTGGAAAATAACAGGGTATTTTACGGTGTGGTAAAACCTATTCTTTACTGGCTTTAAATACGGGTCATCTTAAAGTGATTTGTTTGTTTAAAAACAGGTCAGTATATATATATATTTCATTCAATTGTTCCCAATATAATTGTATTGTATGATTACATAAGTCAACTTTTGATGAAAGACATTCAATGACATCCACAGAGCCAATAGACTAATATGACCCCAGAACAGCACTTAAAATGTTCTGCCAGCCGGGACTAAAGGCTCTGCAGGGTCAGCATAAATACACCCTTTGTCACTGTCAGGAATATTTAAATGTCTGCAGAAAAATTGCCATTCTCACTCTCAAAATGAAACTGACAAGTTGCATTTTATAACTCTACAGGGGAATTTAAGTAATCACCTCTAAGGCCGAAGGGAGACACACACACACACACAGGCAGGCAATGAGCCACAGCGGCTGGCAACAGGAGAGGTGGAGGAAATCGATTTGAGGGAAGGATAAAACCCTCTGCACCCCGGGGGAGAATTCACACATCGCATGACCTTTTGATGTCTCAATCAGTCCGCTGCACAGAGAAAACTGACAGGGGGATTGGAGACTCAGCAAGAGTTCAAAAAACGAATAGAGAGAAAGAGAGCAGCGGTGATGTGAGGGGATGAGTTGGCACTGGTGTGAGTGCGTTCGCCTCAGACCAGCACAACAGACTGGCGGGGTCTGTTGCATAACAACTTATGTAACAGCTTCTGCTCTCCACAGGGGGAGGGAAAACTTTCTTTTGGAGCTGAATCTGGGTTTATCTCAGTGCGCATTTTGCCTGTCCTTGATGTGTCTGAAGGGAGCCAATCATGAATCAAATAAAAAAAACAAGGAATTATGCAGGAGCGCTGTTCCCAGATGGACACGTTGAAGGCAAAATAGCCTAGCATCAACTCACCCCCCCCCCCCCCCTTTCCATGGCTTTTCTTTCTTTAGTGTTTTTTGTGTCTCCTCAGCTTAACCTCATGTCTCTTGTCTCGTCCTGCTGTCTTGCTTTAATCTGGCTCTCGCTCTCTGTCTCGTCTCTAACCTCATTCCTTCACTGGTTTCTTTCATCTCCCCCCATATTGATCCCCCCTCCTTATGTCTGTGGGCTTTAATCTATTCTCAAGGATGAGTGTGCATGCGTGAGCATTTGTGTGCACACAGAGATATTATGAGTGTGCTAGATTTGAGAGCTGAACGTGCAAGTACACGGGTTACTTAAGCGAGCATTACAAGCAATACTAGACAGGAGGAAACATTCAGATGTATTGATTGTTATACTAACTTTCAAAACCTATAGACGCACAGTAGAATTTCACAGCCTAAGGAAGAAAATTTGTAGCAATTTTGGTGAAAAAAAGCAATCAAATGACAAATTGCGTATCGAAATAGTTGCAGATTATCGATTGAGGAAAAGCGAATCATGCCCTCGTAGTATATAAATCAATGTTCATTTCTATTATTCAGTACATGAACTATACATTTCAAAACTGAAAAATGTAAGTACAATACTATGCATTTACAAATGTCAACATGCTGGCTGAAGTTAGTTGATCTTTGAGTTGCTATTGAAACACAAATGGAGTAGCTATTAATGGCTGAAAATAAAGAATATCCTGGACTGCGTTGGCTCTGATGACAATCCAGAAAACAAAAGGTTCACCAAGGGGTTTTGGGAACATCTTTTTTTAGAGGCAGTGTATAGAAGATGCAGGATTTTTTTATTACTTCAATACTTTTTTTGCTACAGTATATCGCGAGTGAAAATGGGTTATTGCATTTTGAGGCAGTGCAACATCTCAGGCTCTTGATAGGCAAGGACCACACTTTTGCCTTCAAAATTGGTTTAGAAAAGCTTTGCTCCCTCATTTACAACCCGGCATCTAAGCGACTCCCTCACCGAGTCACAAACTAACCTCTGATGGCTGAGATATGTCTGTTGCTCTCTTTAAGCAGCTGAAAGCACAAAGCAGGGACACAGGCTTTCAAAAGGAGATTGGGTTAAGAGAGATTAGACAGAGAGTGAGTCAGGACATGCTCGAGTCAGACAGAGTGTGTGATGAAGTTGTGGGGTGACTAAGATCTCCACTGTCTGCCAGGACTGGAAAAGTCTGCCATTGATTTGAATTTGGCAGCAGGGCCTCTGACTACTGACAGCCCTTCAATCTGCCACAGTCACTCTATGCTGGTAAACAGAGACACACAAGCTAACAGAGTGACTGAATCATAGAGATACATACTGTACAGACAGAAAGATGACTGATCTGAAACGTGCTGAGTTACCTGTTACACACCAAAACAACAGCTTAACCTTAAAATGTAAGCAAAGGAAAGCTCTATAAACACCAATGTCATTTACTGCAAATACACCATTAACAATTACACTGTAAAAGAGATGAATGACCCCCCCACACACACACACACATACACACACACACACACACACACCGGTAGGAGCTGTAGCTGTAGCTGTGACTCAGCAGATCAGCAGCAGCAGATGGACTCTGCTTCCCACAATCCTCCTCTGCGGAACAAAAAGTGACATCATCAACACAATCCAGCCAATAATGATTTAAAAAACAGCTGAATGATTCGTATAAGAGCTGAACATAATCCCCTGCATTTCGAAATAGGCAATGTTTTTCAGCGCCGTTGCACCCCCTTCTACAGACCCTGCAGAGCTGGATGCAGGCCAATGAGGAGAAAGGAGACAAGGAGGGAACACAACAAAGTGAAAAAGTGACACAATCTGAGAAAACGAAAAGAAGATGACAAATTAGGCTGGGATAGTGAGACGGTGGAACTGACAAAGAGACATAGAGAGAGAGAAGGAGGGGAAGGGGGAGAAAAGATGGAGGGACAGTATGGGAGAGAGAGGGACGCCATATGTTGCAGCTCTAGGATTTGGGGGTGCATGCCGAGTGGGATGATTAAATGAGAACTAAGTAACCATAAAAAACAATGGCGGGCTGACAGCAATATGCAGAGAGACAAATGAAGTAAAGGAAGGCGAGAGAAAGAAGATCAGAGGAAGCAGGGATGGCTGTGGGACAGGAAGAGAGCAATATGTTGATAGGAAGAAAAGTAAACAAAGAATTATAGAAATACAGATCATGGGGACAGAAGCGGAGGCAGCGCTGAGAGAAGAAGGAGGATGCAGGGAAAACAAGAAGATAAAAGGATATTAAAAGCTCTTCAGCTTTGCCAACAAAGAGACGAACAGGCCAACAATGCAGTTTGAGAGCTGCACTGCAGATAGTGCGGAGCGAGTTGCTCGTCCACACTCTCCTCCTACATATTACATCTATTTAACAACATTTAATTAGTGTGAAAAAATGCCACAGTATCATTTGTGTGCAATACATAATGGGTGGACAAATAAGGACACTTGACAGAAACAAATCACTGATCACATAACACGACAGCGACACAGATGATGGCAATACACAGTTCAGCGCATGAGACAAAAAGCAACACCAACGTGGATTCATGTCAACAAATTTCAGGTGCATCGTCCCGTATAAAAAAAAGGTCAAAGTATTCGTATGTCGAGAGGAGTAGTCTCAAAACTCATGTGCAACCATGATCTACAAAACATGCTCGCTACAGTGTGAGCCTTAGAGCTAGCATCAGCATGCTGACACACTCACAATGAAAACTGCTAAGAAAGTTTGAGAAGATGACCCTGAGGATTGGTTGCATTATAGTTAAATGTAAGTATCCATATTTTTCATAGGTTGAACCCTTAAAGGCCCTAAATGCACTACTAAATCTGGGCAAATATTAGTAAAACTATGTGTACCACATAAGCAGGCCTAATGCTCTGCAGTTGAATAAAATGAAGGGGTTTTTTTCTGTATTTTTAGTCTGGACCGTCAATATGGGAATGGTACCTCTGCCAATGCTAAACCCACTGAGTAACACTGAAGGAGCTCAATAATGAGATACTCAAAAACAGAATGCACCCAACCTTAGAGATGACTAAGTGGCGTCACTTCATGCACTGGTTGATTATCGCCTACAGTTAATGGCGAGTGATGCGTGAGCAGAAATCTAAATGAGTCCATTAAAAAGAGCGTGTGTCACTGTCCGTGCCTAAGTGTGCGTGAGCTTTGCGAGGCTCAAGGCTGACAGCTGGGCTCGGCATAGTGTCTGTGTGTGTGTGTGTGTCTGTGTCTTTGTGTGTAAACAGAGCTTACATGTATTAATAGGCTAGCCATGTCCGAGCTCTAAGCCACTTACGGGTTGTCTTTTTTTCCTTGATCAATTCAGCTACACCCCTTGCTACTGTATCACATCACGGCAGGTCGGACAGTTCCTATGGCAACTAGATCAAATCATCACAGAAACCAGCCAAGGTGAAGAGCTTGCCGAGAAATATGAGGTTGTGTTAACCCTAAAGGAGAGGAGATGGAGCTAAAAATCAGAAACAGTGAGACCTGAGACACGATCGATATGGCAGAGGGGGGGAAACCTGATATATTCTTTGTCAACCTGTCGCTCCTATTACAGACAGAAACACGATATCCAAACGGATTAAAGTACAGAAAGCTTGTTCACAGCCCTTGTTGTCTCCTCTCTATCCCAATTGCATTATCAGTCATCCCAGAATACTGCAAATTAGAAATGAAGTAATCGTGATAACACACTTCAAAGCGTTTTTATAGCAAACATGCGGGCGTACACACTGGAGATAGTTTGGTACGGACTGAAATGTACTCATAATAACAATCAAGTGCCAAAAGTGGGTATTGAATGCCTAAGAAGACTTGAGGTCTTGTTTGATTTATATGAAATATAATGTTGCAAAGGTCTTATATTATATGATTTGACAACATTGAAAGTTGAGATGTTTGGGTCCATTTGTAAAATAGAAGATGGCAGAGTCCTTAAAGAAAGGTATTGCAGACAGAACTGTAGTAATAGTATTGACAAAAACCCACATACTGAGTCACAAATGTAGATGAACACAAACATAAATAACAAGGCATAATAAGAGGACTGCCTGCAGAATCTCTGTTGAACTCTGCACCACTTCAAATCCCAAAAGACAGAATACATTATTCATCCCAGCCCAGTTTAGCTTCAGTATTTTTAACTGATATGAACTTCAAAGAAGTTTTGAAAGGCGGGAATAAAATCCATTAAAAGTCGTTATATAAAAACAATCCATGAATGGCAGTCCGTTGCAATCCTTGAGAACAATTAAAGGCAATAAGAATGAGAGGAAGAATGAGGCTTAAGGGATGTACATCATGCCCCACTGTTTCTGGCCTCATTACAGGGGTTAATGAAGGCAAGGAGCCTGAGTCTCTCTCTCTCTGTCTCTCCCTCACTCCCTTTCTCTCTCCCTCTCTCTCTCTCCCTTTCTCTCTCTCCAGGCTCTGCGGTTCTGCAGGGACTCAACGTAATTCTATGGCCCAGAAACCTACTTCTGCTGTAGGTTCACAGACTGACACAGCAGATGACACCAGAAGCAACGACACACAGAAAAACATGGACTCAGAAATGCATCCACCTGTGCGAATGTGTAACGCACACACACACACACACACACACACACACACACACACACACACACACACACACACACACACACACACACACACACACACACACACACACACACACACACACACACACACACACACTTCTTAACCCTTCAAGTAACATTATCCTGCTGTAATTACCTTCAGCGCACTCCTGATATTCAATAATGTATATTCAAGGGTCATTAACATGCAGTTTCTCTCACCAGTCACCCAATCCCTTCCGCTTTCACTCGTAAATATTCTATTTCATTTTCATTCAGATCTACATAGAAATAGTTGTCCTTATTGAGGTTTATTTGTTGTTATATTAAGCTGATTCCCTCGGTGTGTTTTAGCATGGATTAACCACATTGCATAGGGGGTTTGAATATTCAACAAGCTTATAGTGTTTTCTGAGACCTTTCACCTATTCAGAAAGAAACAGGAGGCTGTTCAAGACGTGTCCAGAATGTTCTCTCATGAATGAAACACACATGGGCACTCTCAATCCAGTGCAAATGTGCTTCAGACCTTCAAATCTGTTTCTCCCATCGAGCTTTAAAATCCATCATTCTCCAAGTTGTTGTCCTCAAAAACGTGGCATAATCGCAAACTCTCCTACATGCATTAACCCACGCATTCATACACAAAAACAAGAGGAGAAGTGAGGTTCTGCACTCAACCCAACCCAGCAAATTTGGCACTGAGCATGTTACCATGCCTACAGGGCCAATCAATACCGTGTCTAAAAATAGAAATACCATAATAGTGTTACTTCCCATCGCAAAGGGGTGACCAGGGAGAGACGCATTTATTGTGTAATCTCCAAGATAATCGTAACCAGTGGCGACAACACAGTAAGTGGGCATTGAGCAAAAGCGTGAGTTTAATCCCCCCCCCCTAACAGGAGCTTTCTCAAAGCAAACCTGATCCTGGGGATTTTATTGGCTGGTGCTGGGCTCTAACAGCAGGGCAGGGTTAACAGTGGATCGTTAAATAGACTGCATGGCTTCAGAGACACGAGGACATGCCAGGGCCAACACATGAAAATGAATCGGGATAAATGCTTACACAGAGTACTAAGATGGCAATTAAGAATGAAAAGCCCACTGTACAAAGGCCATATTCATGAGGATGAGTCACAAAGTGGCTATTAAGGAGATGATTACTGTGCAACACAAAATGGCAGGACGCCCTTAACGTCCGACACAATCTGTTTCATAATAAATGTTGTCGTTCTGATGATGCTGTGAGGGTGAAAACTGTTCTGTGTCGGTACATTCGATAACTTGGAGCTACAGCATGACCTAGACCGGCAGAGAGAGCGGTGCAGACAAACAGAAACAATGATGATTGAGGATGGCATGAGAGATAGAGAGGTGACACGAAGGCAAACATGTCACACATATAACCAGAGACCCTGACATACTGGCAGAGATGTCATTTTCCTTTGTGTGGCTTCCCTTCATAAACATGGGAGTGTGCCAGTGCAGAGAAAGTGTGTCTGACCTCGTTTCACTGTAGCACAGGCCAAGTTCAGCCATTTCCACATTAGTGCTGTAGTGGAGAATATGTGCATGGATCTATAACTATGTACACACACTACAGTTCCATTTTAAAGTGTGTTCTTTTTAAAGCCTCTCACCTGCACTGCTGAGAAAAAACTTGAGTAAATATGTAGGAGGACTATAAAGGGGCCGTGACTCAGATCTGTTTTCGAAGGCAAAGACCTGGCACACATCGCAGCAGCGGGTGAGAACCCAGACTTCATTCATAGATTTCTTTCATCTTTACCTTCTCTTGACCCCTTTCAGTCTCTGTGTCACTCTCGCTACAGCTGTGAACAGGGACACAAACGCTCTTCATTCACTCAAGGAATGAGAGTGTGGTCATAAAATATTCAAGCATTTTTTCATCCTACCGGCCTGTTGCGCTTTGTTTTCTCCTCTCCAAGCAACACAATTGCAAACGCACCATCGTCCTCAATGAATGTTAAGATTTTGAATCTTCACAACAGCAATACAAAAACTCATTCTTATCTCAGTGACTGGTGTATTCACTTCAATGGAAGCACTCATAATGTTTGACACTTGCAACAAAACATCAGCTCCCGCTTATTGCACCACCAACAATGAAATTGAAGCTGGAAGATTTAGAAACACTGCTACATCAAAAGCAGGCAAACAATCAGAAATGGCAGCCAAAGGTTTGTCTGATGTTCTCTTAAACCGTAAAAGGCTTAGTGTTGCCCCCCACAACACTAACAATGGTAACAAAATGGGGCGTTTATCTTCTAACATCAACTCAAAAGGATAGTGTTTTTCTTCACATTTCCCTCACACAGTACCAATAACGGTGATATTTTGACCATAGATTTCTCACCAGTTTCCCCTCCAGCGTGTAGATCTTCTTTACTATTCCGGAGTCCAGCTTGATGGCATCAGTAATATCGGTCAGGACTTGTTCGTAAGAATGGGCCGTCTTCTTGTTCAGCAGGATCCTCACAGTTTTGCGGGGCTTCACTCCGCTCCGAACTACGGACACAAGCTTTGGACGTATGAAGTCCTTGGTTTCACGACTCTCGGAGCACCAGCCTTGGCACTGCCCAGGGAGGGAGGCCCGCGGGAGGAAGCAGCTGAGGCCTTGACGTTCACCGACCAGTTGGGGTTCACGTTTTTTGTGTAATCCAACTTTTTGTAAGCTTCGATGGAGCTGCACACATAGCTTTCACCTGTTGGGGTTACGATAGAAGGGGAGAAAAGAAGGATCGATCACTTTAAAGAGCAACATTTACAATTATATGAGCTACTAAAACAACAACAGCAATGAGATTCTCTTTTGAGAGAACGAAATTGTGAAGAATATGGTTGTATTCAGAGAAAAAAGGAACAAAGAAAGGGAGCAGATCAAGGCTGTCTATTTTGCATTGTGTAACATCTCTTAAATAGGCTTCTTTTATTCTAGACAGCATAACATAACAGCAATACATAAACTCAACCCTATAAAATATACTGATTTAGGATAGTCTGTAGCTTTTGTTCTATTTACTACATAAACTTTACTGGCCTGTATTTTTAAACCAAAAATAATATAAACAACTTGTAGCTCTTCCCATGTCACTTCCTAAAGAGTAAAACTATTTAAGAGAGCTAATCTGAGACGAAACATATGTCTGGATCACCATATGGCCCCCAAATGACTGATATAATCTTCACCATAATAATCTACAGCGTGATTAGTGAGTATATGAAGCAGTGCCCATAAGAAACAGCTTATTAAGCATGATGTTAAACCTGTAAATTATTGCTCACTAAACATTTTCTGTAGTATTTGGGTTTGTGTAACAAGAAACATGGCATGGCAGCTGAGGATCAGGCAGTGGTTGCTAGAAAGACAGATTAGGCTACATTATGCTAACAAGGCCGTGAATCCCCCAGGTGTGCTGTAAAGTTGTGTAGGGTACCCACCTTCTACCAGCTGCTCAATACTTGCGATCTTCTTGCAGCCATCCAGGGTGTAGATGGTCCGGACGCCCTGTGGCAGGTTGACGTTGTCGGACAGGGAGCGGGTCAGGTCCGCCAGCAGGGCGTCAAAGGTCCGGAACCTGTCTGCGGAGATGGCGTAGACTATCCCGTTGAAGTACCGGTCTCCGTTGCGGTAGAAGCGGACTTTCTTGGCTCTCCTCTCCGTAGTCAGAGTCTTCAGGGTCCGGGTCCGGTACAGGCTGCAGTGGGCGCTGTGAGTGGGACTCGGCACCCCGTTTAACTTCGCACTGGACCGGCCGTGCCTCTGACCTTTGTCCCGGTCGTCGAAATGCTCCATCTCCATTTCTCGGTCGAGACTCACAAGTACGGCTGTACTGTCTAAGGGAGGACAAACAGGAGGACGGTAAGGCTTCGGTGAAAAGTTTTTCTTTAAGTAAACAAAAACAAACGGTGTCGAAAAAGACAGAAACCGACCGAGGAGAGGTTTGGACGGGCTGGTAAAGTCCGTCGCTGGTGCTCTGTCTGAAAATAACTCCCTAATGACAGATTAAGAGCTTTTAAGCCGAGCAGCGGACAGCGTACCTCATGACGACCCGCACTGTCTGTCGGAGTGAGTTCCTCTGAGTCGCAGATGGATGGAGAGAGAGCGGCAGTCACGAATCAATAATAGCCTATTAATTTGTTCGTGATAGATATTCAGAAACACGGGATCGGCCCAGCATAAAAGAACGATGACAAAATAATTATCACTTAAATAAAAAACGAAATATGAAATGTTTATTTACTTTCTAAGGGGCGAGAATCGACACGAGACATTTGTTTACGACAAAGCGTGCAAAAAAAAAAAAAACATTTAAAGGGAAATAAGGACTTTTACATCAGCTGGTAAAGAGACAGGCTTACCTACGTGAGCAATTAACGCTTCTGTGACGGTCACCTCCAGTGTGACTGATGTTTTATTTCCCAACATATATGAAGAAAAGAGTTCAGTGGGCTGGTCGCTGACACTGGATGGAGGTAACGTGTGATCCTATCCTGGCTGCAGTGAGCTCCACTGTACGTCTCTTTGTTTGTCCGGTTGATGTTCCCCACCACCACCACCACCAAAACAAGTGAGTGTGTATGTATGTGTGTGCGCGTAAGAAGCTGGACTGGAAATGAACTAGGTAGCAGCTGCTCCCCCTCCCATTCTCTTTTCACCCACCAGCTCCTCTCTCCTCCTCCACTTCACTCTCGTCGTGATTTTCATTCAGCGCCTCCACCCCTCATTAGGATGCAAACCCACGCTTCCCACTCGTGCTGGGGGTGCTGCCTGTCCTGCAACCACCCCCCAAGCCGCGTCACGCGCTCAGCTGGGGGGTCAGTCTCAATATTCAATTTCAAGTGCAAGAATTTAAAAATACTAATAAGATTTTAATTCTTTGTAACTTTCCAGTAACAACATTCTGGAGAATTCTCTAGTAGAAGTAGTAACCATAATCATAATAAAAACGTATATGAATATAAGATATGAGTATGACCTTTTTTTGTTGTTGACACAAACATGTACATTGCTGTGAATTCCATTGACTGCTCGTGAAAACAAGAAAACACTATTCAGACGAAACTAAAACCAGTCACATATCTTCAAAACCATTGGATTTTGGATTGTGTTAAACCCACAAGAATATTTGCATGTGAAATGTTATGTAACCTTATTTTCTCCATTGTATACACTTAGGGTCTCAAGGCAGCTAAAACCTTAACTATAAGATCCAAGCAATGCAGAGCAGGTTTTACAGTGATCCAAATGCAGTGTGACAAGTAAGATGTGACCCAATCTCCCTTATAGAAAGTCTCCATTGGGATTACATGTCAAATGATTTCAACATGTTGAGTTGCACAGGAATTGCAAACAGAGCGATGAGAGCTGGAGAGGATGCTGCTGTCTCATCATTAGCTTGTTTCTTCCTATAAACTCTGAAGTGTGTATGTCGGCAGGAAGAAGTCTTTTAGAGAATGGAAGAGATAGAGACCACTGACCTACATCCTGGCCCCAAGAGACCACTTAATTCGGCTCCATCAAAACTCCCGGATAAACTATATAAGTGTCTGTATTGCCCAGCATTTTTCTGTGCCCGTGCTGCTGAATGCTTTAGCGCCAGTCTTTATATCATAGAAACATCATAACAGATTAAAGAGCGTGTTTATGTTAAACATGTGACAGCTTTATTATATCAAATGTTTCCCCCTTCGTTGTACTAATGTGCCTTTCACTTGTTTAATGCTTCTCTTAAAACGTCAAACATCGTAATACGGTTCAACTCATCCAGAATTTACATGAATATATCAGACATTTTAATGGCTTATTGCAGTATACTATTGCATTTTGTATGACTGCTTCTGTGTACCAATCTCCTTGTTTGACTAAACATGCACAGGTACACAAAGTAAGAAAAAGAAAAAGTTCTCCACATAAATGTTTCTATTTTTGGGAGAAACAGTGTGTGTGTGTGTCACAAACTAAGGCCTGACAAGGTTCCTGTCTCAATGTATCCTGGAGAGCCACAAGGACGAATATGTTTTTGAGACAAAGAAAGATGGAAGACAACGTCAAGGACAGCAGTATCATGGTCTCACTCCTATTCTTAATGCCTTCGAAATTTCTGGAATCAGGATATTTGTCAGTGTCCACATGTATACTCACAACAAAAGGTGACATCAGAACGAATAGACTTGGGAATATATTATCCATACAAATGATTTTACTCTTCATAGATGTGATCTTTGTTCCAGGAGCATGGCTAGGCAGATTCAAGTGACTTGTATAAAGAGATGGAGAATTTTGGCATTTATGAGTAAGGAGACCATGATACTGCTGTCCTTGACACTAACAATAAATCTTCATAAAAAAGGTCTTGCTTTTTTATACAAAGATCTTGTCTTAGTAACTGCTACTTTTGAAAACAAAGACAAAGAAGAACATGAAAACCACATTTAATAAGGACAAGTTCATTACTTTTGCTTAAGTGAATGCAGATAGCCTCATGATTCATATGTTATGTTAAATTCGTCCTGGAATAATTTAGGATATTAAATCAGTCTTAATTTCGCAGCCAAAGACAACCTTCTCAGTCTATTGCATATGCTGCTGGACAAAAACACATTCTCCACTCTATCATTAATCATTGCATTACATATGTTACAATATCACACAACACAGGATGGTGTGTGAACATGTGGATGGGTGTACAAATCCGGTTCTCTGACACATTTCACAGGTTTTAAGGGAGAATCTAACGCAAGTCAATTAGGAATCCTTTGATCCAATAATCATATTGTGTGGGTACAACACTGCCATAAATACCTTTTTAATGTTATGTTTACCTTGTTATTCTAAATTCACAGATTTAAACTTTTACACAGTGTTGCACTTTAAGTTTCATTTGGAATGTTTGAACATTGCTCACCAATCGAAATTGTTGCTCAAAGCATTATTTAAGCAGTGTGTTTGAAAAGGTTCAAATAAAAAGAAGCAGCAGTACTACATAACAGTCATCGTGTAGTATAAGTATTTGGTCTTTTAGGAGGGAAACCAATATTTGTTTCTAAGTTTATGCAGAATTATGCTAAAAGACTATTCAGCTGGTGTGGCGCTTGTCGACACAGGGGCTTATCTTTGCTATTTTAGTTAAAGGCAGGTTTTCCTTGTGACCATTACAAAGCTCTGGAAATGCATTCACAGAGCAGATAGTGCTATACACGTTTATTATAAAAAATACTATTTTTGTTCATATTCTCTGAGCTCACCAATATTAAGTCATTGGACTTCAATCAGTAAACAAGAAAACAGCTATATTCATTAACCTAGAGCCAAGATTAATTTATAAATCCATGTTGTTTTTCCCCATCGGATTCTGTTTCTATTCAGTGATTTGAGGCTGACAAAACTGAACCCCTCCTCCACACTCTTCACAAACACAACTGAAACAGCTTCGGGCAATTTTCCTATTCACTACTGCATCTCATTTGGAGAGCGTATTCTTACACCTACTTTTGTAAAGGCTGTCAGTGGGTGGGACGGGGGGGTGACTGGTTGCTCTGTGGATGAACTGCATTTGGAGAGAGTGGTAGATGTGGTGTTGCTTACGTAATACTAGTCGTAGGAGGTGTTTTGGAAAAAAACGCAGCGACACAAGAAATGTCAGACTCAGCAGGCTTCTGGTACTTTAGGAGACAACCTCACTGGAGACTGTGATATTCCTCCCTTTAAAATGTTTCTCTTCAATGCTACTCTTTTTGTTGAAATAAAGAAAGGTATAAGGCGATAATAAGGCCGGACTTCCTTATCAATGTAATATGTTATACCACTGTATTTGACATCAATAAACACCACAGGATAATCTGCATCGGAAATGCAATGTTTCCTCCCAATACTCTTTTGAGAAATGTACACAAAGCCACCTCTCTTTTTAAAAAGGGCTATAACACCAGGAGGGTTTCAGGGGTTGTGTTTCAGGTAGTACTTTAGTGTGGGTAACCTGCTTCCCCTTTGGGACTTCTTCTCTTCTCTTCTCTCTGCTGTGACTCCATTGCTGCCACCTCCTCCTTTCACACATGCTCTGTCTCCATCGTCTTCTCTTTCTTTTCCCTTCTTAGAATCAGCCTCTGCTTTCCTGCTGGTCTGCCTCCCTCTATGCAATCAGAAGAAAAAAACAGTAATATATACATAATGTGTTCTATCACAATGCTTTAGAGGGATATGAATAACAATAACACGTTTTAATTCTTGCAATAATTTACAATGATGCAGGTTCCAATTTTTTTTTCAGTTGTCATGTTTATATTGTAAAAGTGATGTTGTTTTACACTTGTTTGTGTTATTTAATTCAACTCTAGACTATTTGTTGAGTGTGCTCACACTTCATGTTATTGTGTCCATCACCTGTAGGCGTTGTGCCTCACTGACCTCTTGTGTTTGCTCTCTGCTGCCCTCTGTGCCTCAGTGGAGTACTGTCTTCTCTGTGCTTCGAGTGTCGAGGACAGCTGTAACAAGGGACAAGTCATGAGAAAAAGCAGTAGACACATGCAGACACATACACATTGTGTTTAGTTGTACGCATGTTGTTTTGTGTTTACAGAAGATATGAGCCTGTCTCATGGCACTGGAATGTAGAGATCTGTTGCCTAAAATGCAGCTGCATTCGTTTCAGCCCTGCAGGACCAGTTTTGATGCAGCACAAGGCAGAAAGTCCTTGACTTAGTTTCTTTTTGGCGGAACCGAGATTTAACCATTATGTAACAAGAGAAAGTAGCACTGGAGGATGAATGGGGAATCATAACTAGGCCTGAAAGAAAAGAGATGGAGAGCACATCAGGCTGCTCTCTACACTGGATTAACCTTTTGTACGGCAATTAACCATGACAGCTATTGTTAAGTATGGCATGTAATTAATAGTTTATCGGTTAAGTTGAGAGCTACTTGCCTAATTGGTTATCCAAACTTTATACATGGATGAAAGGGAATGCTTACCTTAGCAATTTCTGAAAGGTAGGCCCGCCTCTCATCATTGGTTTTATGAAATGCCTGAAATGTGAAAGAAACAGAGGGCCTTAGTGCAACATTTTCTTCCTATTCATGGACTACGCTCCGATTGCAGTGCTTGGTATTTGTGTATTGGAGTGCAATTCATGAGGTTGTCAATGTTAATGAGCAACAGATTACAACATGGATTACTGGCTGCACATGCTGCGTGTTAAACCTTTATTCATCTAATATGGCGCTGTTTGCTGAGCACACAATAAACAAAGAACCAAGTCAAACTAAGAGCATACCGGACATAGCAGTGCAGGACAAAGGTTATGTTCAATTTTGAAAGAAAATCCAAAACAAGAAATATCACACAAATCTTTTTCAATCCCTTGCTAATGATGGAAATGTCTTACTGAAATATGTTACACCAGGAAATGTTTTAAAGCTGCTTTTCTTACAAATAATATTAGGGTACTAGAAGTCCTTGTGACACTCAACAATACTGAAAACAAAATCCCATCAACAGTGCTGTGGAGCAGCGGAGGTCCACACCTTTCCCTCCTGTTCAATTCTGCTATGAGCGTCCATGAGCTGTCTCTGGAGGTCTGACTTCTCCTCAGTCAGGAGCTTCAGACGCTGTCTCAGAGTTTCCTGCGGCAAAGTGTTTCCATTAATTAGATAAATTCATAACAAAGAAGCATGAAAGGTGTTGCACTGCTGATTAATTAAACATCAATTTGTACTAAAATAACACAATGTCATCTGATAGGATCAAACAATTACATAACACTTAATGCAAATACATGAGCACAAGAATGGATTACCGTAGGCTCATGCATTATTCAATAACCAAATAAAATTAGAGTTGAGACACGGTGAGTTTCTAGCGCAGAGAGGAGCATGAGTGTTGGGTTTTTAATAGTTACTCTAAAAAAGAACAAGCAACCCTAGTCAGTTTAGACGAATAAAGCCTGATGCTTGTGGATAAGACAGTTGCTGATTATTGTATTTATAGTGTAATGTTCCAGTCAGAATTGGAAGAAGTGTTCAGATACTTTGTTTAAGTAAGTACCAATATAAAGATACTCAGATAGGTAATCATCCTGAATTGATTACCTGAAAACCTTATCTGGGTAACAATATGTAAGAACTATCTGCAACCTCAAAGGATGAAAATAAAAGTACCGTTTGAGCAGTAAAATGTTGACGGTTTGGTTTCGATTATACCTTAATTTATTAACGTACAGGTTGCATTATAGATGTGTGGATGATTCCTGTTGAGCTTAACACTGTCACTGTCCTGTGAGAAGCATGTATCTCCAACATTCAATGTTTCATGATTTAAATAATAAAATGTTTTCAACTTTATGGTATCCTAACATTTATAATATTTATTTTATTAACACTTATTAAAAATAATCTATATTCTCTTCACATACAAACATTCTCTATTTTAAGGTCTTGCTCACAGTTTATCAAGCTTCAGTCCACAGTCTAACAGTCACTCGTGGATGGGCGAATGGGCATCTGTTAGTTCTGCCTTAAGGCACACAGACACACATGTTTAGTCTGAATTGTGCAACCTTTTAGTGTGTGTTGTGCATTGTAATTAGTGTGCTCTACTCTCCCATGTTTTATAATCCTGTGATTATAGTGCTGTGATTAAACTGTGGTTGATTTAAGCATGCATCAATGGGAGGATGGAGAGCAGCTGGCATTACAATCCTCTCTGTCCTCTCGGTCCTTCTCCCTTCATTCTGAGTCTCTGGCGCTCTCTGCTGGTAATGTATGTGCTTGTATCTTACACACACTTACAGATCTCTGTGGGTTGGCTGTGTATTGATATGCACTTAGAAAATAACACTAAACACAACCATTACAACAAAACAGATTAAGAAAAAGCTCAATAGAGAATTAACATGTTTGCACTCACTACCGACATGTCATCAAACGTTCGGATGGAGGCCAATCGATCTGTGAAAAACAAGACAAAATGTGAGCATTATTAGTGCATAAAACTGTAAAGTCGCCTGTTCTCAAATCCTCTTCAGAGCAGACAGAAGAGCATTTTACACTTAAGAGCTGAGCTTCCTTACATCATTTAGAAAAGTTCAACTTCAGCTCCTATAATGGGTTTGTAATAAACCTTGTAGCCAAAACACAGACACCAAGACCATTAAAACAACTTCAAAAATCGTAGTTTTTAGTATTTTAACCAGATTTAAGCTTTTTTAAAAATGTTTTCCCTCTTTATTAATATTTGATGATGATTAGCAATTATCGTTTTTGACACAGACAAGTCCATCTTGTGGAATTCAAAGTCATTTTGTATAGTGAGTAATTTTAGGTTTAAAGAGTCAAATAATAATGAATGTCCTTCTAGCATAAACCCTTTAAAACGCACCCATGGGGTTTCCTCGTAGGTCCTCCAGTCTCTCATGAATGAATGACATCTGTCGCTCCAACTGTCCATTTAGCTCAGTCTGTGTCTCATACCTAGTCTTCCACTCATTTTCTGTACAGAATAAACAGAGGTTATATTTGACTTACAAATGGGACAGGACACATGACAGACACCACATCAGAGTGTGTGCTGAAACCAGTGAATTATTGGTTAACATGTTGCCACTGTGGTTCAAGATGGCATGACATACTATACACTTTTTGTTTAAAGTTAAATACGTTAAGATACTCACCCTCTCCATCAACACTGTGCAGTCTGTCCTGCAGTTCACACATGGTACTCCGCAGGTCAGACACTGACTCTTCGAGCATTTGTCTGTAATAGTAAAGAGCCGAGACGATGTCCTTTTTGCAGTTGAAAATAACACATGATCTCCTTAATACATTTCTAAGTAATACTTTTACTTTAACCACACTTACTTCATTTCCCGCTCATGTTCAAGCTCGGACTGCAGGCGTGCCAAATCGAATTTGCTGTAGTCGCTATCTCCACTCATGTTTCTGAAAAACTATAATCAACTGAACAAAAGTTTGTGCCTCGGGGTTACTATGGAGACAGCTGTTTCCGGGCCGAGCAGACAGACAGACTCGGGACATAATGGCGCAGATTAGCGGGAGGGTGGGAAATAAAACGTCCTCGTTGGTTAATTATGGATGTAACCAAATAAAAAAACTCGGAAATGACATATTCGTCACATAGCCTACAGTGTCTTTTTCCGCAAGTCGTAATTTTGAAAAGACCAAATTAATTAGGCCTGAAAATTGACTTCCTAACTCTCCATTAACGGCCTGTAAATGCCGGTTGATGAATCGCAGAAGCAGGAGATAATATGTCTTTTTACAATTAGAAAAACAACATGCAAAATGACGACAAAAGGGCTCTGATATTTCTGTGGTTCGTTTTTGTCCTCATAACATCATATAAAAATGCAAAGTCTGGTAATCACTGTTTAGAATGTTCATGTATTGCATTCTGCTTTACATTATTATGACCAGGTTGATACAGTACACATAGGCCTACAGATGTTCAATATACATGTCTGCTGGGACAAAAATAAATTGATTTAATTTTCATTCAGTTCATTAATGTTTATCATAAGCCTAACGTACACAACATGTGTACATATAAGTACAACGTAATACAAAGCATAAAAAAACTCCTACAAACTATTTCACATAACCCAATGCAGCCAAACACAGTGACAAAGTGCTTTACAATTGTAAAAGAAAACATTAAAAACACAAAGAGATGATTAAATAAAAGCCAGATAACAACAACTTTACAGACAGACAGAACACACAGAATGTCATAAAACTTGAACCCTGACTGCTCCTATTAAAATACTTAGTAGGCTATTTAACAACTTGTGATGTAAAATTGCACTTGGGCTAAATATTGTTCCTATTTCGATGTATCAACTTGCAAATGTTTGCCATTAATCTGGAAGAAAACTCCAAACAAGGCAGAAAGTGTGCTGTGTCAAGTTTATTTCTTCTTCTCTTCCTCCTCTTTCTTTTGCTTTTCCTTCCCGTTTGACTCTGCTTGCTTTTCTCGTTTCTGAGCCTCCTTCCCTTCAGCTTGTCCTCCTGGACCTTTGACCATGGCTTTGGCTGTCTGCTTCCCGGCAGTCTTCAAGAAGGCTTTTATGCCCAGATTATCAAAGTTGTATGCAGTGACACCAACATTAATCACTGATTTGAGAGCAGTGTCTGTAGCTGCGCCTGCATCATTACCATACCTTTGTCACGGAAGTTAGGGGAGAGTGGTTGTGTGTAAGAAAATAAATTAGGGTATTTAAGGAACAGAAATAATGAATAAATGTGATATATCACACTGTTATTATTCACGTTAACACACCAAAGGTCAAGAGAAATAGTCATATTTCACGTTGTAGCATTTTTATTAGTTACCATCCAGCAAATAGGGCTACAGATAGTATGAACAGCAAGAGCAGCACCACCCAACACAAGCAGACAATCGGCTGCAGTAAGCACACCCAGAGAGACACAAACATAACAGAAGCTAAAACTACTTCAAGTGAAAAAAGAACCCAAAACACATACTTTATATGTGTTCATATAAATTAATTAAATTAGTTTGATAAAAACAAAAAGACAATTCTGAGTTAGCTCAGTCATATTGAGGGTTCATTCCTGACTTGATTTGGCTTAATGAAAGTATGAAAGAGTTGATCAGTTGTTAATTCAAAGTCTTTGCCTTTACTCTCAACGTGCAGTCATATGTTTGTTTTTGTAGTTTTTATTAGATTTTCTAAGCCTTTAAATCTGAAAAGAAATAGGTAAGAAAGCAGATCAGTTTCCCAACACACCAAGAAGAAAGAAACACAGCAGGATGGTATTCTACTATTGTTCAAAGAAACCAAGTAGATTTAGAAAAGGACTGGAAACAGTCAACAGATCAACAGTAACTTTTTTATCAATTCAATACAGAAGCAGAAATGTGAAATGTCCCAACTTACTTGTACGTCACAGTGGTGACAGTCTCTGCTGAAACACTTTTGCCAACCAGCTTTGCTCCTGTCTCCATACTAGACCAAACAGTAGAGAAACCTGGTTTGGATGAAAAGCAAAATTGAGAACTCTAAAAAGACTTGAATCACCCACATTTAGGTTAACATGTCAATATATATCAAATGCCAAAACATGGATTAATGTTTTGACAGTTAAAAGAGACAAAAAGCAAGTTATCTGACAATTTGCAAGGATATAGTGATAGTAGTACTTGATCCTGAAATTACCCTATATTGGTAAATACCTTGTACACTGCTTGCTGCCACTAACTTGGCTCCTTCCCAGTTGGAAGGGGCACCATCTTTGCTCTTCTTCAGAGACTCTGGGACCAGCTTAGCGCCCTGTTTCTTCACATGGGGAGCCATCTTATCTGCCATGTGTCCTGCTACTGTACTCACTCCATTAACTGTAAATATAAACATGCAAATATACAGCCGTGATAATTCATAGCACAGGAGAATACATGTACGTTTTCTTCAGTTCTGAGAAAAGTGGACTATAAAGGTTTTTATTCAACATCATCGTATTTAATATGATCCTTTCTTTTAGACGGTATAAGTCCTCACCCAAGAACTGGCTGACTTTCACAGCGCCCCCGGTAGCCTGTTTAGCCACCTGAAGACTTTTGGTGACACGGGAGCTGACCTCTGCAGGAGTATCCTCAGGCGTGATGTGGTCCCGGATCTTGGCGGCTCCTCTATGAATGGCCCTTCCAGTGGCCTCGGCTCCTTTTACAAACCCTAAACTCAACCGTGTAGCTCCTACACACAGAAACATTTGGGTGTTAAATGTAAGTTAGCAATATCATTGATAGTTTTGTTGTTTAAATATCCATGCAGGTAACTTAAGAGTTGTTGTACTAAGTTTTCCTCGCAGCACTCAATCCTGTTAAGGAGAGAAGCTGCAATGGTAAACTGTGCCCTCTAGTGGTTTTGTGAAACAGCAAGTGTACTATAGGACAAAAGTAAAAAATACTGTTTCTTTAAGGATCACACAAGCACACCTGTCAAGATTCCTTGCGCCATTTTCTCACTCCATCCAGGAAGTAGTGGTCCGTCCTTCTCCCCTGTTGGCACTGTCAGACCTTCAAGCTCTTTCGTGGGACCAAGAGGGACTTTCTCACTCAGGTTGATGACCTCTGACCCTGCCCCCTCTGGACCCTGTCAGGGAATCCATTAAGTCATATTGCTATACAGTAATCATGAAAGGAAACACAGTAAGAGGCTTTTAAAACGTGTACACCCATAGAGGAGATGTACATTCCTGTAAGCCATGACTCACCTCGCTTAGAATGTTTTTACCCACAACATAACTCTTTAGTTCCTCCTGAAGTGTCAAGAGAAAAGATTGACGCTAGGGAAGGCAGATTCTACAAGAAGGTGTAGTCCTTATTATCTCGGCCGAGGAGGTTTTGTTTTCGATTTGATTTGTTTGTTTGTTTGTTTGATTGCCAGCAGAACTAAAGAAAAATACACCGGCCTGATTTTTTCAAATAACCTAATGAAAGAGTGTGTCATCAGCCAACACATAGAGGATCCAAATCCGATTGCCCTTCTAGTTCATTTATTTTATAACATTTGAATTACCTAAAACACATTGTTACAAAGCATTGACTCAAACTACATGCACATCTAACCCAAAATTTGAAACATAAAGACTGACCTGGACCCTGAGTTCAGTAAGTTGTGAGATGAGGTCCTGAAACGTCTGTCTTTGGGCAGCAGGCAGTTCAGAGGACAACACTATGCCCACGTAGGACCCTGGAGTCGCTGACAAGACGTCAGGGAACATGAAGATCCCAGAGTTAGCCAACAGCACTGGAGTGTCTGTTGTCAGCGGGTACAGACAGTCACACACCTTGAAAACACAAAAGACACACACAGAATTAGGTCAGAAAAATAAAGGTCAACATCACCCATGTACCATCAATACCAACGAAGGCTGTATTCACTCTAACTGATCACCTGTCAAATGTTCTAATGGTGGCTTCTGTTGAGCCCTCATTTGTGTTTCCTGTTCATAATATATGAACTGTAAATCTTCCAATGTTATATTCAAATTAACATCATATATAAAAGGCGGTTTCTTTTGAGGCCCAAATGTGTGAAAAATGCATCGTCATTTCCATAGAAGCAGTGTCCCCTGCTCCTTTTGACCCCATGTTATTCCCTCTCAAAGACACCTGACAGGATTTTAGCCCCATCAGGACTTATGTCAGTCATCAACACAGACATAATACAGACACTTCTGCTGCATAGTGCCACTGGTATGCCGCCTGACAGAATAACCCCGCGAGGGCGCAGGACACTGACCAGAAGCACAACAGAATCGCAAAGTCATCTGTTAATGGGACCATTGTCCTGCTGGGAAACAAAGCAGGGACAGAATACAGCAGACCAGCCCAGGCTGGTGGGAAACAGAGTAATGGGTCGCTCTGCAGTATTCAGAATGGTATGACATGCACTTTGTAGAGGTGTCAGAATACCATATTGTTACTTTATGCATTCTATATTGGGCAGGTTGTCAGAAGGCTTCACATGAATAGGAGACACAGGGACAGAACAGATACAGATTCTATTAGCATGCTAAAACAAGTCGTGCGTTTCACAGAAGTCTAGCAGCTGAAATGCAGTACATGGAGAGTAATACTGCTCAAACATTGATACCTCAATGGTATTTATCAACAAATATAATGTGTTTCACTTCCCTCAAATATGATCCAACATGTTTTGGAGTGTAAAGGCAATAGCGATATTGAAACTAGAGCTGAAATAATTGTTTATCTGGTCTATAGACGCAAATGGATTTTGATGATGAATAAATCCTTTTCAAGCAAAATATTTACAATTGTTTTTTGTTGAACCATATTGAGCCTTTGGGGTATAACTGACTGATAAGTTTCACTATTCTATGAGGTTTTATAGAGAAAACCACTATCATTCGAAAATAAAGAATCAATGTATTAATGGGTTATGAAAATGTTCAATAGGTGCAACTTGAACTACAAAACTCTTTCACATAAAAAAAAAGAAGCTCATTCCAAGACAGCTTTTAATGCTGTTTTATCATTCCATGTCGCCCAGTCAGTCATAAAAGCAGAACATTTCTTTGTGAGTCGTACTCATTTTATACACTATATACCAACAAAGTGACTCATAGTTAGTTCTAGAACTGGTCTTATGGAGAAGACGTGGTTTCACCCGGGGGAGTTTCCTCCTCACACAAACTCAACCCGAAGACACACGCCCAAGGTAGATGCTTTGCTGACATACACACACCCAGATGCATGTACACACGTATTATGGCATTTAAATATTATGACACGATGCATACTCACATGTAGAAAAGCTGAGGGTCTTCCACCATCGGAATTCTTGTGCTGATTTTCAAATGTGAGGATGCGAAGGAAGCCTGGGTATGACAGGGCGCTCACTTGCCCATTCGCTGCCACGAAAAACATCTGCACCCCAGAGGGGATATAAAGCAATTCGTTTCCATCTCTTCCTGCTGATGCCCCAGTCTGCCTTCCAAGCCCAAAGCCTCCTCCAGCAGAACTATAAGACAGGCTGCAGTGGCCGACAGTTGGCTGGGGGGTGTATGCTGGAGGTTGGTCCTCTGGGTTAGCCATGGCCATAGTTCCAGCAGGGAGCGTGTGCAGAACAGCAGGGGAAAGAGGCCTAGGAGGGAGTTTGGGGTTTGGGATTGTGCTCTCTGTAGTGGTAGGTAAGGTGGGGTACAGATGGTGGAGGGAGCTTTGGGGGGGCTGGCTGCTCGGTGCCAGGTCGGGATAAAGATTGAGAGGTAGAGCCATCAATAAGCCGCCTCTCTGTGCTCCTGTTGTCTGCTTAGAGGTCTCCATGTCAGAAAGGTGGGTGTTAACAGTCCTCACAGTGTCCCTCATCTTCTGCTGAAGCTGCCTGGCCTTGTCCCAGAATGCTCCCTGATGCCTTTCCCCCCCAGTCGGAACTCCCAAGCCTTGGGTGAGGTGCTGTCGGCCTTTACGGTAAGACTCCAGGGCCTCAGCTTTTTTCCCGGCCTCTTCAGCAGCCAGCCCACGGCTCAGAGAGTGAAATGCCAACTCATACTGGTCCTTGATGAGCAGCAGCTCAGCAGGCTCAGTCATACTGAGGAGTAGATACAGGTGCTAGAAAAAGCAGGGACACAGTGAACAAATCAACAGTTCATCTCTCAAAAAAAGTTACCATAAAAAGGTGTATAGAATGAGGGATTTTGTCCTACAACACAAACTGTAAATATTAAATATGTGTAGTATTTAGTTTAAGGCTTATTTGAAAATGAACACTTTTATTGACTAACGAGAAGGTTGTCTTTATAAAACATGTATGAGAAAATAGGTAGAGCATGCACCTCTCACCAAGATATGCAGCTAAACCAGATGTGAAAAGAGCACCACATTGTCAACACCGACATAAGCACTGACAGACAGCATTACGGCAAAGTAGATGAATTAAAAATCTCTGTTATGTTATTGTTGTTGGCTGCTATGACAGGTTGTAAATAGCCTCAACTAGCGAACACATCAGGTTTTACCTGAACAACAAGACCAGCGATTTGCCTTTGGGACTTACTGAATGTAAACCCTCTTAAGAAAAACACTGAACACTTAAAATAACAGTCCAAACATGTATTCATGTACGCTATCAAGTGTTCCAAACTTAAGATAGCTTTACGTTTCGTTTTCAGACAACTTGCCTATGATAAACTTTAATATGACTTACCTTGAACTTCAATATCCTGTAAGAGGAGAAAACAACACAAATAGGTGGTTTCAGGGTCGTTATTTGGTTTTCGAGAGTTTATCCGTACTTTTATTATTTAAAAAATGCCTGCAAAAATATGTGTTCACTTCACTCGCTGCGTTTATCTGCCGCACACCCCGCCTGCACACATGCGTCAAACCAACTAGAGCGACAAAAATAGCTTCCGGTACACACTTTCAAAATAAAACCCAAAGTCCAGTTTTAAAATAAAAAAAGAAATTCATGAAGTATGTTTAATAGAAAAGGTTTATTGAATTTGTTTAAAATATATGGAGGAGTTTTGCATATATGGGATTGGCAGTAGAATCAGCTGGGCTTATTTGGTTCTCAGCCTTTATGTTTTGGCAGAAGCTCCAAGAAGGGTGGGGCAGTTACTCATACAAGTCAGAGCAGCAGGTGCAGCGATCAATGAAACACGAAAATACCTGTAATTGGAGAGAATACAGTTACATTTAGAGATGTAAAATTAAGTCCTGGAAGCATCAACTCAAACTTTCTGCAAAGTACACCTGAAAGATCCCAAAGTTCTGTAGTTTGCATTAGCTGTTTGTAAAGTTGTCAATTTATATTTACATAAAATACTTACTTTGAAGTCTTATACTTTTCCCTGATGGCCTGTTGAGGACGACTCTCTGCACTGATGTACAGCTTGTGGAGGGCAGTCATGCAAGGCACAATTTTCGCAGTGGTATAACCAGTAAAGGCATGTAAGGATTCGGGCTAAAATATGGGGGGAAGTTGCTTAAAATGTCATATTTTTTACCAATTCCTTGACAAGAGAATGATCTGGGCAAACTTACCCAGAGAGATTTGTTTACAATGTAAGAAGCTAGGCAGTATGCTCCAGCTGCTACTAGAGATGGGGTGTACTGTAGGAATGGATCAATTTCCAGCAGGCTTAACTCTGCTACATACTAGAAGCAAACAAAACACACCAAATCAAAATATCATCAAGGGATAAACAGCAACTTTAAAGGCAGTGGGAACAAATCTAGTTTTTTTATTAGCATCATAATAATTTTGCTAACCTGGGAAAGGTTTTCTGTGATGGTGCAGACAGAGTGGATGGACATGAAGAGGCGAAGGAACTGGTTTGTTGTGGGCGCTGCCATCCTAAACGACAACACTTTAAGGAAAACATGCTCCATAGAGACCAGCTGTTTGCTGGTGTAGGTGCTGTCTGTGGTGTACACAAACTCGTTCAGCTCAGGGGGGCAGATCTCTTCATATTTTCTGCAAGTTGACAGAGCAGGCATCATTAGATGATGTGAGTCTCAAGACCATCAATTGTTATTACCAAATCAGAGAATGGAAAACAAAAAAAATTGCTTACGCAGCAATCATTAACGCAGCTGTGCCGACCAGCTGCAGCTTGCTGCGTTTCACGGATGCAGTGTAAGACAGAAAGCGGTCCAAATAGTTGACAGCAAGGTGCAGAGTTTCAGAGCGAAGCCTGTATTCCTGTACGACTTCAACCAGCCAGTCCACCAGGATCACTCGCATGCCATTGGTGATCTCTGGATGTTTCTCTAAGTAGTCTGGACTTGGCCTGGACTTTCTCTGGCATTACGAACAGAAGCAGTTATCATGAGTTATTTACAATGGACTGAGGAACAAAACATCATACCTAAAATTCTCATAGATAGATCATTTCGCACTTCACTCTCCCTCAAGTACAGGTGAATGTCTTCTGCATAGTCAGAAACACACATCACTTCCTTTGACATCAGTGATTCATCTGGTTCAGACTGCATAGATGCATCATGGCCTGAACCTACAAGTGTGAACAGAAATGTGGTTAAAAAATGTACAGACTGAACCAGAAAAACCGTGAATGTATTTTTGCCAAACTCACTTATACTCAATTCCATCAAGAATCTTAAATCAGCATTAGTTTCGGCCTCCAGGTTATAGCTCTCTGAGACAACTTCTTGACCAGAAGGAGCAAGAACAACTTCACAAGCCTCCTCAACATAAACATCAAAGCTGGAACTGGATAGATGGCCAAGGAAGGCGAGCTGGGAGCTGTCTGAGATTGAACTTTTTTTGGAAAATTGACTTCCCTATGGAGAAAACGAGTCAACATGCTTGATGAAATGTGATTATGTGAAAGAAAATGTAATTGAAATTGACATGTTTTCAAATGCTTCATATGCTCTCCACTGTGCCATTCTCACTTACCTGGCTGTAGGATAGACCATGCTGCTCATTTTCTGACAACACACCGAGGACGGTCCGCTGCTTGCCTCGCTGGAAATGAACTGCATCCGTTTGGCTTGAATGTAGAATGTTTTCTTTGCTGGTGTGACTGCTGCAATGGGCATTTGTGTTGAAGTTCATCTATAAACAAGAAAAGATAAAGTATTAAACACAGCATACAGGAAAGAAAGAGAACAGAAATATTTCATGAAAAATGTGATTAGCTTGTAGGTCATTGATTACACAACTGAAAATGGACCATGATTAAATATAATCATAGTTCCCAACACAGGCTGCCAGATAATTAAATGATGGTGTCAAATACGAAAGAAAAAACGATGTACATTTTTTCAATTTAGTATTTTTCTGTGACTTTGGTGAATTGTTTTACCATAGATATAAATAGTTTTATATCCATGTGTTTGAGCTCTTCTGCCTTCTGGCCTCCAAAAACTATTCAAATATATCAATCTGATTTAAATGAAAACAAACAACAGCCATAATATCATTTGCAAACTTTAGTTAAAAAAAAACGAAGCAAAACAGATTAGAAGTGCTTGATGACATTTGTTTAAAAAGAAAATAGTGTGGAGAGCTAAATTCGTTTTGTCTGTGTGTCAGTGAAGTGTGAAATGGGGTATAACACCTTTACTCACTTCTCATGTAGGCAGGTGAACTGAACATATAACATTACCATGGTTACAAGAATGTATTACAGTACATCATCAAATAAACAAAAACTAAAAGACAAACATCGCTTAAAAACAAGGCTTCAAACGAAGTGCACCCCTTCAGTGCATCACAGAACAAAACAGACCAGAAGTTTAGTGTCGACTTAAAACATAAGATATATTTTCTTGGCTGCAAACTCACCATAATCAGGATCAACGTAGTCAGTAAACGTTAAGAAGCTGGAAAGAAAATACCGGTGTATTCCACTAAAGCGGAGAAATTGTCGTTTAAATCTCTGATATTTGCCGGTTTGCAAACAGACAGCGACCTCTTGCTGCGTCTAAGTGACTTACACTAGCTTGCGGAGTGTCGTATGTTTTTATCCGAGCGGAAAAAGTTTCCTTTTAAATTAATCAGCTGTTTCCTCCGAAACGACTTTCTGACCAATCACGTGCCAGAACGCAACAGCTGACGACCTCGTCCATCAGGAATCCCTCACTGGATTTCCAATCATTTACATAACTGATTTCTGATTTCGATGACTACTTTACAGTTTGAAGATATTGTTAGGTAAAGCATGTATTTAGTGGCTGTCCATATACTGATACATATTGGATTTGGAAAATGACTTTTAAGGATGCTGCGACACCTTTCCCTGTTCTCTTAATAACTCAACACATAGTACATATTTGGATAATGCTTGGGTTATTTTTATTTTTGATGAAAATACATATTATTCATTTATTTCTTGCGAAATAGTTGAGATACACCAATAGATATTTGGGAAAAAAATACCAATGTAGCTTGGTTTAAAAAAGATTGTTTCAATTAATGTTCCTTACTTTTATATATTCATATTTGTGTCGTATCTGTTTCACATAAGCTTAGTCAGTTTCTCTCCTTTTTTCGAGATGTATATCTGAGATTTGTGCTTGATGTCACTATCAAAGCAGTTTTTCGTACGTCACTGGGATTTGTTCCCACATATCTGGATTTCCTCTTTAAGCTGGCAGGTTTCTCTTGACTGCAGTTAGTCATCCTCTTGTTTTTGTACACTCAAAAAAACATTGGTTTAAAGGATGAAAGTGTTGCTGCTTCTGGTTGAATGCCTTCCTCTCCGTTTTCTCCTCAGCAGGGTGTAAACTGTGAACTACATTACTTGCTGAACGTGTCACTGCTGTTGGCTTTGTTGTTGCCCTGCAGAAGCTGTGTGTTTGTATCCCACATCAGAGAAGCAAGAGTTTTCTATTGGATAGAAAGCCAAAATTCACAACTGAAAACACACAAACTCTAATTGTGATATAATGCCTTGTGGGCCAGTGAAAGATTAAATGATGGACCCTCCGTAGACTCATAAACAAATTAACAATTAAAATAATACAAGATAAAGAAAAAATATATATTAGGTATTAGGGAAAAAAAGTCTATATAGAAAACCCCCATGTTTGTCTGAGTAGAATAGCCTGCTGATGTCTAAATTGTCCATCAGATGGCAGGCTTTCCCTACAGAAATAACCGTCTGAGGCTTTTCCGCTGCAGTAAATCCAGCAGATTTTTGACAAATAACATCAACTAACCATTCTACTATTCATCAGCTAACGTAACAATAGATGCAGAATATTATCTCCAGGCTACAACCAAAATAAGTCATAAATCATACATATTAAATGATTATATTACATTGTGACCCTGTTAAATCTAGTTTTACAAATATCCACAAAACCTTTGCTCATCCCAACTCCTCAGGGATGGAGATGGTGCAAAGCTGTGAAATACTGAAGTGACTCGTAGTTAAAGTGGGACGCACCTTTCTGTGCCTGCAAACCAAGCTGATGTTTTGAGTTGCCTGAAATGATCATTGTTATGGTGATTATTAGTCACAGCAAGAACTACAGGTGGTAAACTGAAGAGTCAGGGCGCTCGGGGGGGACCCAGGAGAATCAACCACAGTGTTGTCATCTTGCTGCTGCTGCTCTTTGCTCCAGTGGAGCAACAGGGGATTAAATATTCCAATTTGCTTTCAGTCACGAGGCTGCTTCTTGAACCTTCAGCCAACCATCACACTAATACTTTCCTGACCGCTGTACTTGTGCATTAATCAAAAATGTTTGCAAATGTTTCACCTCCAATCAAACGGAAGCATTGCCTACATAAATATTGATTCTTCTATCTCTCAGTGGCATTTTCATCGTTGACTAGGCACATGCACAGGATGTTGAATGAGTGTTATAATCTGTCATTGATTCTATTTTCACGGTCAAACAGCATCCAACAACAATCTTTGGAGGCACATTTCACCCCTAAAGAGATTACTATGCAGCAGAAATCCCTATGGCTGATGGGAATAATATTTTGATAGACCAGAAGCCAATATTTACCAGGATCTGTTCAGATTAAAACGAAACAAAAATGATCTTTTCCAGACCATATATGCACACATATTTCTAACAATTAGTTATAATTAGATTAATGACAATTGGCATTCCATCAACAGTGAACTAAAATAATGCATTTCTGAGTGTTAGTGTCATATTAGACCTAATGTTTTTTACAAACATTTAAAATAAAGGCAAAAGAGTATGAAACAAAATACAATAACTGTTGTGTTGTCTCCAAATCATTAGGAATTACTTAGAAACAGAGCCTTTAAAAAACAACAGCACAATATTTTGCCTTTGCAACAGCTGTTTATTAGGTGTTAAATGCATAACCACAACCATGTGTGGTTTGTGTGATATTGTACAGTTTGTTGAGCTGAAACATATCAATACCCAGTGCCAAGAAGAGGAGGAATGGTGAGTTATGTTCCCTGTGACAGATAAGATGCACTGGATCTTTGCCCCTCTGCAGAACTGATGAAATATCCTTGGTCCAGTGGAAGATAAGGTCTACTGCTGTGGCCATTTTCTCCTGTGAAAAAATAAAATAAAAGTCGATATCTGGTCACACTGTGTTGAAAGAAGAATGATTAAACACACACATTCATTCTTACACACACACACACACACACACACACACACACACACACACACACAGACACAAAACACACACACACACACACACACACAGACACAAAAACACCTGCTCGGGGGACACCGAGTCTCTCTGCCTTCCTCTGTCTTTAGATCCCTCTTCCTCATTTCCGTTCAGTCCCTGAGTAGATGCATATTGCTTATGACAGATAGCATTGGGCTGCTGCCACTTCATTACCATGATGTATTGGTGGTGACAGGCTTGGACCAGATGGGCAAGGGGGGGGGGGGGGGGGGGGGGGAGCAGGGAGCTCTTAAATACTGCACCTTTCAGGAATATCCTTCCCGGCGAGGGATGGACACATCTCCTCTCTCAGCAGCATCTCATCCTATGGTGTTACCCCTGTTGGGAGACCACAGCTGAGATTGTCTCTCACCCTGAGCACAGATATAGTAATTCAGAAGACACGAAACGGGCTACTAACCTGTAGGATAAAGAGATGAAAAGGCATCCTAATCTCCTGAGGTTTATCCACCTAGAACAGGCATTTTCCCCATCACCCTTGGCAGGAAGAGAAGATGATAAACTGATCATGATTCAATACAGACTCAAGAACCAGACTAAACCCTCAGTTATCTTTTTATCTTCTTAGTGTCTGTCATTTTACCCACAATCCTCCTCTCCCCGTTCCCAGCCAGGTTAATAAATGGTTAGGGAAAACAAAACATCAGAAAACAGTTGCAAATTGCAACTTTTATTGTCAGCTCAGTCGGATTTAACTTTAACTACAAACGATTGTGAGTTTGTTTGTTGACATCTTTGTACTCTCCCTTTTTATCTGCTTTGTTTTGTTCATCTGGGCTGGAAAAAATGCAAACGCCCCATAACTTAATCTGAACACTGCTATAGAGATGAGTCATGTTAGGTTGAAGCCCAATTAGCAGTAGGACTGGCAATCATCATGTTCATATGCAAGTTTTCATAACATCATGAGACAACAGAACTCTGAAGAGGCCGAATCATCTGTGCCGAGCTGCAGGGGCATCTGTGAAGAAAACACTGCAAAACATTTCATATGTAAAGGTGAAGGGTTTCAAAACTCATGACAAACACCAACAAACATCAAATATGAAAAGTAGTTATTCTCAAGTCTCCTCTCATCCTCTGTGTGGAGGTCACATGTCTCACACCGCCACAATCGTGCTTTATTTAATTATCCTCATGCGGATCAAAGGACCTTTTGTTGGGGAATATGACGGTTGAAATTTGGTGCCAATCGCTGTAATGAGCCAGGGGCAAGAAAATAAAATGAGCTGTGTCTGTTTCTTGTGATGGTGGAATACTTATGTTGCCCTAAAACACACACACACCTGATACCAGTCTATACTGTAACCAAACACTTTATAGAATATCACAGCATGTGGTAATAACCATAAAGATGTGACAAACCTTTGATGAAAGTTTAATTGTGTTCGTTTGCGTAGAGTATTCAGAGTGGATATCAGGAATACAGAGACAGAGAGACAGATGCACTGATTTACTGAAATGTGTAAAGACACACACCCATGCAGTGATGTTGCCAGTGTGGTAGCTTTAGACCTTATATCTTCTATACCTTTAACGGCAAACTTGTGCATCACATATCTCCCTGTCTCCCCTAGCCCGAGCCATTCAATATGAATTATGAATGTTTGAAGATTAAGAGCTTTTTTGTATTTGCAGTTTAAGGGCCCAAAATCTTTGGGTGCACTAAATTATTCATATATTCAAATGAATCTGACTTTGAGGACATTTTTTTTCCCCCTTTCTTCTCTTCTTTCATGAATTTAGAGTGTACCCTTCAGAGGAATCGGGTGAAATTGCCAACACCATTAGTTGTTAAGGTTTTATAAGAGCACTGATTTCGGTCTACTTTTGGGCATCTTGCTCAGACATGTGTTTTTTTTTACACGTGTTGTTTTTTTTATTTCTGTCCCCACAGAGCACATTTTAAATTTCCATCTCACTCATTGTTATTCTGGACAAGTCCTCGCCTGTCAGGCTTCTGTGTGTCTGTGTGTGTGTGTGTGTGTGTGTGTGTGTGTGTGACAGTTATGCCTCAGTATATTTTCTCTGCTCCATGTCGTCAGATCTGTAGAGCTCATTTTGATTGGCAAGAACCAGCCATGAGATGAAAAGCTGGAGTGTAGTCTGTGCATATTTATTGGCTGGTGTCTGACCTGAAAAATCTCTACAAAACCTAAACTGAAAAAATCCCAAATTGTTCTGCACATCATCACAGAGAAGTGGACACAATATATTATTAGGGATGCAAAGATGGTTTCTCTTGCAATAAGGAGAAGAAAAATTAAAGATTCAGCTTTCCTCTACTCATCAACGTCTTGAATTTTGCTTTTGCGAACTTCCCTCCCAGCGGGGAACTTTGCAAATTGCCGCAGATTACAAGAGCGATGTGATGCATATCTGCCAGCGCATCTACAATACCTAGATGTTCTGACATATAGGAAACTAATAAGTTGTCGGTTATCCAAGAGTTATAAATTGTTCCCTTGAGCGTAGCAGAGTAAGCTTGTCAAGTATACACACTCAGCCCAAAATACTCAAAAGCAGTTGCACACCCTCAATACTGCATGCCTCCCCTTCATTAACATGCAGGGCAGACACCGGTGTCCTCACAAGGGCAGGCTTGGGATTGCATGGAGTCGAAAAGGGCTGGAATATCAGGGAATGACATGGAATTGGTGTCCACGCCGCCTGGGATTAGTAACAAAAACCAGCTGAGGCCAAAACTCTTATCTCCATCCTTCAGTCCTCTTTCTCACACACACACACGCACAATAAATCCACACACTGCAGTTTGCACAGAGACGTGTAATCACATCCACATAATTAGCTTTGCCAAACATATTCCCCTCTTTAGGAAGAATACAGAATTGGGCGAGTGTAATGATTCCCCGTTTAGAAATGGTCTCTTCTGAGTGTGATTAGTAGAATGAAGGTCAGGGAAAATAAATATTTGAATAATTAAATTAGGTTCTTTTCCTCTTCTCCGTGGTGTCTCCCTCAACACTGTCAACACCAGTGAAACAGGCTCATTAAAAAATATCTTATCCACATTTCTTTTCTTTTTCGGGGTTCAGACTAAGATGATATTCACAAACGGATAACATTCTCATCAGAGGAATCCCCGATCCGTCACTTTTGTTTCTGGTAAGAGCACATGAATACCAGCTATGTGATGTTAGGGAAAGCTGGATTTGGATGGGAATAAAGTCAAGTCCTCTCATCTCTACCCTCTCTGTTCACGGATGCTGCTAACACCCTCGGGTGCTTGTGTCAGCGGGCAGATGGCGGAGGACGGAGGCATCTGTGTTCCCCTTCACAGAGGAGAGACAGGTGTTAACTGCCACATGATTAACACCTCATGAATATCATCAAGCCCATTCATCAGATTCAGGGCATGTGCACTTTATTTTATATCAGAGGACACTGAATTGTATGTTTAGAGTTTCCTTTCAAAACAAAGCCACGTACCTTTTCAGTCAAAGTAAACCACTAAAACTTTGGTTAACCTGAAGTAGCAACACATACAGCTCCGGAAAAAATGAAGAGACCACTCCAAATGTTTCTTAAATCTTTATCTCTTCTTGTGTGTCAGCCATTCCAGTGTCTGTTGAATTCCAACACAGAGAAATTTAGTCAGTAGTTAATAAAATATAAAAAATGTCATTTTACCGAAACACATACTAGCAAAACCAGAGAAATTCATAATGCTGCAGTGGTCTCTTTATTTTCTCCAGACCTGTATGTTCTACTTCTATTAAAAAAAAAGTCTGTCCATTATGTAGACTGAGGATCTCTTGACCTTTCCTTGAGCTTGTACAGTTTTGCAGTAAAGTATTTTAACCCACACTTCAGTGATTATCACAGATTTTGTACAAGCTGTTATTGTCCCTCTGCAATGTACTTAAAAAACTGCAGTGATCTCTTAAGACTGTTAGTCTATCAGGTGCTTGGTCTAGGGCAAAATACCGGGGAAACCAATGCATCAGCAACAACTGTACTTTATGTATGCTGGTAATTAGCAAGATTGCTAACGTGCTAATCTAACAGAGTGAACATTGGGGACATTATGCCTGTTAACACCAAAATGCTATAATCATCATTATGAACCTATTAGCATTCCAACACTGACGGTATCATTTTAAAGCGTCGCTATGCCGACAGTGATTACAGCCTCTCGGAGGCACTCATACGGTTTAACAGAATCAATGCCATCAGCACCACAGACAGGCTCCATTGTATTAGGGCAGTGGTGCAAATTGAAGAAGCAAATGTCAAAATCCCAAACTAGCTGATTGATTTGAGTGGAAACCGCTCCTTTAATAAGATACTTTTTTTGTTTAGAACAATTAACTCAAAATCCAGTTCCAGCGTATGTTCATCACAATTTGAAATTTAAAGGTGGTGTATGCACTTTACAGAATTGATGTGCTTTGCTTCTGTTAGTACTTATTGTTGAAAGCGGGAATCAGCGGGTCAGAAAGAGAGCTAAGTGAAAATGTGAGCTATAAAATGAACAGAGGTGAGAAGAGATAGAAACTAAAGGGTGTTAAAGGCTAATTCTTTCTACCATGGCCACACTATACTCATTCAGCCGCCAATTTGGGGTCTCGTCTGAGGAGTTTAAACTGCCTGCATGACGGCATTGATTTATTGGTCAATTGTCAAACCATTTCTCTGGCTGTACGTTTATGGATCTTACTGATGTCTGCCCATGTAATGAAAACATTTGATAGCTTGTTAAGTGTGAGGTTTCTTTGCTCAATGAAAGTGAGCACAAGAGACAATAGATTGGGCTGTTAATGTGATCATTATTGAAAGGTGATGAGCAGCAGAGAGAAAAGTGGGAGGGCAGAGCTGGTGGGGGGGGGGTGGGGAGAGTCACACAGAGAGGGAGTGGGGTTAGAGCGAGCACTACTCCCTCTCTTTACCACTTCTCTAGTAAAAAAAACCAACATAATTCATTAGTTACAGCCTCTCAGATAGAGACCTGGTGCGTGCGTGTGTTCCCTTTTAAATGTGAGCCCATTAATATCAGAGGACTCGTATCCAGACAGTGTGTTTGTGTGATTGTGTGTCACACTGAATGACAGAGAGAACGGGGGGAGAGGGGACAGGCTCAGGGGGAAGATCTTAAGGGCATCTGGTTTGCTCGGCTGAAATACCAAACACAACGGGATGGATTTCTGCACAACGTGAACGCCACCGAGGAACACCGGTCTCACACATTAAACAAGGTCTGTAACTTCTCCTTTTTTTAAACAATATCAGATATGCTGCTCATGCTTTAGGCTGCTTTTCATGAAATGTTTCCAAATTGTTTTGAGAGAGCGGGGACGGTGTTAATCTGCTCTGTAAGAGGGGATTCCTGCTGAATACAAACAGCCATTATTCACCTTAAATGCCTCGAATGTATCCGTCTCGTTTCAGTTGCCAGCAACTTTATTCAGTGCGGTATTACTGCCTGCAGAGTGGTCGTGAGAACAAACACTGTTTCAGACAGACAGGGAGAACAATGGAAACTAAGACAGAGGAAAGATGACATTTGGAAATGTAAGAAGAGACATGTCTATGAGGCTTGCAGGAAAGGATAAATGTAGAGGGCAGGAAATAATGAATTCACCAACTTGGGAAAACTGGCACTCGTCCTGTGGCAGTTCAGAAAAAGAGGAGTGAAGCATTGTGCCTCCAGATAGAGAAGGAAGAAAAAAGGACAGTAAAAAAGGCTTTTCAGGGCATTGAGAGAGCAGGGTTTGTTTGAGTTTAAAATGATGAAATCCCAGTTCACTATAAACACACAGAGAAAATGAGATGCACACGGACACAATCAGTATCAGATGTATGTATTGTGTATACTGCTCTAAGAAGTAGCAGGAGTAATTAACAGATACAGACGGAGGTGTAAAATACACTTCACCACAGGGATGGACTAGCACACCAACAATAACACTCAAATCAAAGCAAGAGAGCTCATTATCCACACAGGCCACTGACCAGAATGTCTTCCCATACGTAATGATCACGAATCCCAAATATAAACGCTTGTTTTCTCTCTGTCAATTAAAATAAGCCCTTCACACACCTTTAAGATCTCATTACAGTGGAGCTTTTTTGAAATGCTCACCTGCATGCACTGGATATCTGAGAGAATCAGATAGCAGATGGACAGCGGTGCTCGATCCCTGCTGGAGCCGTCGAGTGCTCTCAGGATTTTACCATTCACACGTAAAAGCAATGAATAAAAACACCAGTTTATTGTTTTGTGGTCTCATTCAAAACATCTACCCGTTTCTCTACATTGAATAGAAGTCATTTATTGGCACATCTTACTAAAGTTCTTACTTCTAAAGTGAACTATCTTAAGAAATATAGATGGTTTGGCGTCTTGTGGGAAAACGGTTGAGAGCTTCTGACGCATTAAAACATCACCGTCTTCATTCTTTCATCATTCCTGCATAACTCTGACCCATAAATGGGTTATCTGTGGTATTCAGGGCTGCTGAGGCGAATTCATGTGGTTGAGCCTCAGGTCTGTTTTTCAGCTGCTCTGGTTCGGAATATGAAAAATATAACAGGTTTAAAATTCAGGGGTACTTTTTCCCCCCAACAATCTGTTGTTCGAGCTGGAATAGTGTGTTAGCCTGTGTGTGTCAAAATATTTCGTACATGCCTGAAAGTTAATGGTATTGTGCTATTGGCACAGCTCGTCCCTGTTGAGGCATGTGGTGTGAATACTGTATGAGAAAGCACACACAAAAGAATATGGCCCAAATGCCATGACATTTTGACACGCGTGGATCTCGTCCATTATTCATGAAGTGAAAAGCTAATACCAGAACTGAACAGAATGGGTTTCTCTCAGGGGTTAAGGTTTTGGTAAATATGTGCGTATGGTGCATGAATGGACTGTCAAATTGTCAGTAATGCGTTAGGCTATTTCCTGTCACCAAAGGATATCAATGTTTTAATTAGCACAAATAATTGAGAGTCCACGGCCGTGTTGCTATCCGTTTCTCTGCTTGGTCCTCATGGAAAAATGATATATTTCATGAATAAAACAATAAAACCACACAATAAATGGAAACAAATAGGGATAGATTAAAAGTTTACACCTCTTAAATCATTCAAATGTATTGGATAAATACTGAAAATATTTCAGTATGCAAGTAAAAAATACACACTGTACAAAGGACATGAAAACAGGGAGTGAGGAGCACAAGATGTTTCTGTGGACAGAACCTATAAGAGACAGATTGTGCCACATACATATTGAACACCGACAGTGAGAAACATTATAAGGAGATGATGAAAAAATGAAGGAGGGTGAGGAACAGATTGAGAAAGTGGAGCAGAGGAAGCTTCACGGCACAATGTCTCAGGAGTTTTGCTGAACATACTCCACCAACAGAGGAGGAGACCGTGTGAGGAGTGACTTGCAGAGATTGTGCCGCTAAGGAAGGGGTTTGATCAGGACAAAGGGCAGCATCGGGAAGAGAAGGCGTGACGTCTTTAGATACAGACTGGCGGCGGACCATGCTCAAGTCAAGACCCAGCAAGGAAAGGTGGAGTAGAGAGAGTAGAAAGCTGGGGAAGGATGAAGAGACATTTGCTCAGGGCGGCTGGGTTAGAAGAGTGTGTCGTAGAGATAACCAAGGCTTTACAGGATATATTTAGAGCTCTTTAATAGGTTAAGGGGCAATAACAAGCTGAAATATATATAGATCATGAAAGAGCAAGTTGTAGCTCAGAGTTAAAATGAGGAGCATTTCTGCCAGGACCCGTCTATTAGCCTCAGGCTGTTAGACTCCAGAGGAAAGAGGAGAATGAGGAGGCTGAAAGGCAGAACAGTTTCAAAGTGTCTGAACTCCACATGGCCCAGACTGGGAGTGAGGGGGAGATACTTCTTAAAGAAGTTAAAGAAGGTCAGAGACTAAAATCAAGTGAATTGAATATATTTAGGAAACAGCCAGCTCTTGTGAAGTCCGGTCGAAAGGAATGCAACCGAGTCCTGAAGACCAGACAGGCTATTCATAGTTTTGACATCACAGCCCAATGGGATTGCTCACCTGGAGGGCAAAAAACAAAGCTGCCCTTCACTGCCCGACAACGACTTTAACCACCAGCTGCTGTTCAGCTCTTACAGAATCCTGTCCCAAAATGAAAACCCAGAGAGGTGGAGAGTGTGGCAATTAGACATGGCACAACCCCTGATGTGTACATTTCTCCTCAAAAGCCACCAGACTTATTTACATTACCAGTCATTTAACCTTGCTGATAATCGAGAAAGTAAACCTCATCAAAACTATTATGGCTGACTTTCCATTGTGTCATCAAACACCATAAAAATCCTTAATGAAGAGTTAATGTAAAAGTATGCCGGCTCTCTCTCTGTGCTATTCCACCTCTGCCAAGATGCGTTATCTTTGCAGCCGACATTAGCAGCTAATTAGCACCATGTCCGCCTGCAGTCCAACAGAGAAAAGGCCATATCAGCTCAGAGGGAAGGGTACGAGTAGATTGAATCACACCTGAGTGAGTTTGAGAATTACAGTAGGAAAAGCAAGACACTTTCTGTACACGCATACTTTAAATAAGGCAAGTTCTCTCACCGCTGTTTTAAAAAGCAACCATCAAAGAGTTTTAAAGCCTGCATGTTAGACCTTAACCATTGTGTGTTTTTGACATTGGCTTATTGTTTAGCAGAAAGCTGAAATAAGATAATGATCATGTAAGAAACGCTTCACGCGGTGTTGTTACAGGTACAACAAAGAAAACCTCTGCCCAGGTCACTACTACAGGTGCTTGGCGTGGTCAGAGGTGAAACAGAAACGCTTAACAAGAGAGAGAAAGCAGCGAAACACTGATTATCCAAGTGTTGGATCACACTTCAGGAACGATGTAAATGAGACTGTGAGGGCTGAAAGGATTCGGAGACAAATATTACCCCAGATCCAACATGTCTGACTACCTAAAAACAGATAAAAAGCACTATATTCCTAGACATGTCTGCACAATTTCCCAATTAGCCCTTGTTGTTCTCTGTATTACGCTTGTAGCTGTTCCTTAGGAAAATAACTACTGGTATTCATTTAATGTAGGCGTGTCTGTGTGTGTGTGTGCATGCGTATGTTTGACCTCTTCAGCCTCAACGGGCCTGCACGGCCTGCCCTCTTAAAGTAGATTAGCTTGAAAAAGAACTGAACGTACCTTGTTGCCTGGATACAAAAAGCATCATTAAGCCCAATTATCAGCCTCTTCAGTTCACAATGAACAAGCTTCATCACAGATTTCAAAACAACGTATCATTAATGACAGCAGCCTATACAGAGCAGGAGAGCGTGGGAGGATGACAGCAGGAGAAGGACAGCTGATAAGATATGTAAAAGGTGGCAGAGTGAAATTAGATCAAAGAGTTGGGGAATGAATGGAGAGCGTTTCAGTGTCAAGTTTGTGGAATTTTCTGTCAGGCACATGACTGATTATTGACATAATTTTAGCAGAAATATTAACATGAGATTGAATGTTGTAAAATGTCGCTATCAATAATTAAAATTGTAATGAAAATGTTTAAAATCAAGATGGGGGAATCATTTCAGGAAGAAACTGAATTAAAAAGGTGTAGATTTAGGATGGCAATAGTTAGAGGACAGCAAAAGGGGAGAGGGGCAGGCATGTGCAGTGAATATTTCAATACTGGAAAAAAATCCATACAAGTCAACAAAGACTGCAAGACATTTTTCATTGGGTCGGGGAAACCACTGGGAGGATTTGATAAAGAAAACAGAGCTGGGGCAAAAGAGTATGCAATTACAGAAAGTGAGAGAAGCCTAACTCTCCCTCCTCATTATGCTGTGCATCTCCCTGAAGGTACAGCAGGCTGTAGATTAAAGAGAGCTAAATTCTTGTCAACTGTACCATCCATAGAGAGAGAGAGAGAGAGAGAGAGAGAGAGAGACAGATTGAGAGAATAAATACTGAATAAGAGTTTGGGGACAGAGTGGCTTGCTTAAAACTTCACACACGACCTTGTTCAATAGAAGATTAAGTTTTGTACAAACACTGACAAATGGAACAGGAACAGAATAAAAGCGTTGGGATCGATCAGGTGCAACACATTTAAACTGTTATCATTTATAAAAGGTAAATTGTGCAAAACACAGCAGAAGCAATAGTCAGAGAAGTGTTCAGATCATCTGGCATTATCTTAAAGTCAGCTCTCTGCTATTGCTATTGCTATTGCTATTGCCTTGTTGTGTCTGCTGCTTTAAACTTCTCATTGACATGTGTCAATACTCCACACACACACACAATAACATTTTCTCTGCAAAAGTACAAAAAGTAGTTTTGTAGTGTCTAAGTACAACATATAACCTGCCCTACAACAACAAACACCTGAATGAGCTAATTGTTCCACACAATTTACCCAATGTTTTGCACAGGTTAAGGCTAAAAGGCTTAACTGTGCTAGGTAGCTAACTGATTGTCTACTAAAATATCTTACATTTAACACTCTACTTACACAAAACAATGTAAGTAAGTCAAAGGAATTCCAATAAAAAAAAACTACTACGAATTAACTCCTAATGACAATTTAAATGATACAACTTTTACTAGCAGACGAATTGTATTGGCTAATGCTAATCGCTGTAGCAAATTCCTAGTTCTTCCAGCACATACACGTATCCCAGGCTTGCTGTCAGCGTTACTTTAAATCCAGACAAATGTTTACAGGTGTTCACAAAAATGCATATTGTCATTGTCAAGATAAACATTCATAGTTATCTTACCTGTGCAAAACATATTTTGGCAATATGCGACGAAACTCTGCCATATACACGATATTGGGGTAAACTACCTCAGCTTTGAACGAGATAAATCCTGCGAAACAGAACAACAGCTGATCTCTGACCCCTGACCCCCTCTGCTTAAAAGTGTTCACAAATAGCACATTCGCACATATAGAGCCAATCTAGTACATTTAAATGACAGACTGTCCACATTTTGAAGGTGTATTTAGTCATTTTATTATTTAGCCAGTTCACACGAGAAATAGGCGATGTAGTTATTGCAGTTTGGTGAAGTTTTATTCTACTGACCTTTATAGAAAAACTTTCAATGTAGGCCAAGAAAAATGTCAATGAAAATAAATAAAAGGATAACAATACAACTAAATAGGTGCAAATAACACATATCGCATACATATTCTTTTCTAAAGATTTGATCATTATATTTGACAGTTTCATAATTTATCTTAGTATTTAAAAGTGTAATAGTCCATTACTTTAACTTCACTTACAAATCAAATCAAATTTTGGGTTCACAAAAGTTTATTATGTCCTTAAAACGTACCATTAATAAAATAGGCCTACCATGAATTCAATGTTAAGTGCATTAAGTTCAACGTGTTGTAATTACACTGACTCACTCTTGCTGCCATAATGATTAGTTTATGATATATAATCTTGCAATCAAGCATGAAAAGAAATTGAATGTAGGCTATACAGTGTTAAAGAAAGTCTGTTCTTAGATGTGATTCTGGTTCATCATTGCTAACATTCTATACAAATACTGTATATGGTATGTTTATATCTTAGAATCTGGAGAAACATACATTGGTTGGATATATAATGTGAACAATGTTGTTGTGCAATTTACTCCATTCGCTGAATATAATTTGGTCAGGCAGGCACACATATGGTCCATGGTGAAATGCATAACCATGAAATGGAGACAAAGGAGGGGAGAGCTGGCAGATAAGACAGAAATGAGTTCTCACCACTGTGTTGCAAAGTGTGTGTGATGACCCCCCTACTACTTTTCTGGTCATGGTTAATCATTCGTCTCTTTGAAGTGTCTTTCTCCGCTGCTATAGATCAAGTTAAGACAGAAGGCTGGCCTAACCCAAATACAACTCTCTGTGTCTCTCTCCTAGACAAAGACTGAACATTTCCATTTTACAATACTCAGTCACATGTTCATGTCACTTTTGTATCGTGCAGTAATACGCAGTGGAACAATATCAGCAGTATTAATATGCAGTGGAGGAGGGTAGGCTCTCAGCTGTCTTTGTGAAAGCTGATTATGAGGAGTTTAATTTCATCAGATAAGGATGCCTTCGTTTATTGGCATGAAAGGCTCCAGGCTCCAGACTGACAGGCTTTCAATGACACAAGCACTCCCCCTGCTGTTTCCCTTTATTATAGTCCAGTCAGTAAAGCTCATTTATGCTGTCATTTATCCTTTGACAGTCACACAGTATTTGATTACCACGACAGATCAGTGTCTACAGGAGTTTTGCGCGAGACTATATTGCATGATTGTGAGTAATTCATACAAATTTCATACATTATAACATAAACCAACACTTAAGCTGCACCTGTTTGCTTGTTTCATTGCTGCAAATACATTCAAATATATTTATATTTATTCACAGATTTATAATCTCCTTAGTCTTGCAGATGAGTGAATTCAACAATCAATGGGCAATGCAAAAAAATTATAATATTTTTGCAAATAGCATTTGAGTACTTGTGAATCAATTTGATGTTTTTCAATTAGCATGAACTCTCCATGAGGTACTCCAAGAGGGATACAAGAAATGATTATTATTTTCAACTATTATTTGATAGAAATCTGTTCTGCATCTGGGGGCCCTTGAAGTAAATTGTTGGCCCTGAATCAGAATTGATGAAGTGCTCTCTTTCCTCCTTCTTAATTTCTGCCAAAGCTGGATATGGGTGACAGCTCTTGTGTTAGCAAGCATCTGCCATGCTGAAGTGTTCTGGAGGAAGAAAAATAAACACTTGGCAGCTTTAGCAGACAAAAGAGATTTCTTCTGGCCATTTTAGTTATGAATGTTGATGTGTCTTTCTGTTGCTCCACAAAAAAATTCACTAACCTTTTGTTTCTCTCATACAAATCCAATCATTTATGCCGAACATCAGCCAGGATGTCAGGGATGGACGTCTCGTTGGGGGACCATAATGAGACTACAATCTCTCAGATAGACAATGGGACCTTTCTACGGTTCTCGCCAACCTCTTCTTCCACCTCAGCGGCCGCCTCGTCGCCAGGACGTCCGGGCAACGTTTACGTTTATGTATGGCTCTTCCTTGGCCTGCTGGTATTCCTGCTGACGCTGCTCATCATCTCCCTCCACAGGCTGAAAAACATAATTTCCTCCTCCTCATCGGTCCCAGACTGCAGCAGCGAAGGAGGGAGCTCCTTCACCAACATGGAGATCTGTAGCATCTCTTCTCAGAGGTCCACCATCTCCTCACTGTCCACCTGAGGTACATAGCAGGGAGCACGTACAGTACAGACACATGGACATGTATGTATTCCCCTGTGCATGCATGCTTATATGCTGAAAGCAGAAAAGCACGCACACACACAAAACACATGGAGGCCCAGCACTTCCTCACTGTTGCAAAAAAACATTTGCTTACGCATGAATATACTAATTCCAATAGTCCAACAAGCCCATGCGATTTCAACCAGCAAAGGGGAAATAAAGCTGACAATGTGAAGAAGAGGCCTTGAGGGAGGAGACTGACTGACCTTGTTTCAAAGACAAATGAACCTGGGGGACTACTTTCCCTTGGCAAGAAAAGCTTAATTAGGGAATACTATCTTTCCTCTTCCTTTTTGCAAGGTTCTTTTATTGTATTTCTCTTGTCATCTTTACTGTGAAACAGTTAATATTGATTTTAAGTTTGTCGAGCATGTTTCAGAATATCCGTAGACTACATAAAAAAATGACAATATTAAAATCATATTAAAGAAAGACCATCGCTTTGTTCAGATATGCATGTGTGTGTCTAGTTGTCTAATAAAAAAAGACGAGATCCCTTAAAACTGTACACCAGATTGCTTCATGATTCCCCTGGAGGAAGGACATTGGGCTGGGGGGAAAGGTGAGGAAGAAATTGTGTCTTACTGACAGGCAGCAGGCCTGACTGCAGCTACAGACCAGGTCAAAAGTGACATAAACGAGATGAAATCTGGGTCCTGAAAGACAGCTCTACCAGCGTGACGGATTACCCTCTCCTGCCTGTCAGCTCGTATGGCGTCTGATTGCAGTCTCCATAGTGACCGAAGCGTGAGAACTCTGTGCAGCCTGTCTGTCTTACTTGCTTAAGCTATGGTAATGGTTGCTTAGGCTCAATCATTTGTGTTTTAATACTGTGAAATGTTGTTTCTTTACAATACATCACACATTCAGAACTAATTATTATAAAATTAATGACCAACTCTGTGCTTGTGTTGTTTTTGGAGCATATTTTTCCTTCCTGGACACATCATTCAGTAAAGATAAAAACATGGCTGACCTGGTTGTTAATACTGACCATGAGCTTTCCTGGGCAAATCTAACTTTTGTCAATGGGGTGAATGAATGCCATAAGCATGTTTTTCTTTCACACATCTTCTTTTGTAATTGCCTCTACAAGATGTGAGTCTTCTTTTACCTTTATTTGATATTACTGGGTCTGCTGCATAAGGGTGCTTCAAGAGCAAAACACACAGTAACTTGTGATGCTTGATTAAACTAAACTCACTTAAATCAAGTTCCATAGTAGTCGTAGTAATTGGATAACATTTCCCTGTACATCTAAACTCTGAGTTCTTAGGAGGTGCTGCAGAAAGTGACTGACAGATAGAGGCATTTGAAATGAAAAAGCAGTTACTTTCACAATGCTGTCAAGTGCACATTTCGACTCGAGAGGCTCTTGAAATCTTTTGAGGAGGCAGGATTCCTTTCTGAGTGGTGTCTTGTTAAAGCCGCAGTAAGAGCTCACTGCGGTGCCACTGTCTTGAAGTTAAATAATAAAGCTTTTAGTGAGACAGAGAATGTGACAAATGAAAAGTCAAGTCATCAAATTCTTTGCATATTTTATTTTTCTTATCATGATTTTTTTTTCAACTCACACATGTCATATTTTACATCTTTGCAATAAAACATGAATACAATAGTTTTTAGGGTTTCATAGATCCAAAAATATTTAACCTTTTTTTGGATACGTAAGTTGAACCTGTCGATAGAGTATGTGCATGTGCGCATTTGATCAAGATGGCTTCACACATACAGTACCTCTCACATTTCATCCCCTCTCCTCACTCCTTTCCACCTCTATCAGCTACAGAATCATGATATTGCTTACAACTGTGAGGTTGTAAAACCTAATAATCACACATGAGCTCAACGCTTTAAATACAAACATCAATGCACAAATAATCCCGAAGGGGAAATGGACCTAAACAAAATGGCAGCCGACCAGAAAGAACCAAGCTAATAAATAATGATATGTGATTGGTGCAAAGTGCAAATACAAAACAAACTTTTACATTGATTTGATTCTCTTCTTTTAAATAATCAACAAATGTGGGTAAGTGAAGGTTTCCTTTGCGCTTTTCAATCTTATTCAGCTGATTAGGTCTCCCATCGAGCCTGAACCAAGACTTTATGTACATATTTGACAAAACAATCACCAAATATACAAAGGAAATCATCTCAGTCTCGTGGTTGTCATCCTTGGTGGCACTGGCAAGATCTCTTTATCATTACCATCTCCGGCAAAATAATCACCATCCTTGACACTGCCGTTATCATCATCAGTCTTGTCAACATTATAATAATTATTAGACAGTATTTTACATACAGCAAGTCATTAATAAATTAAAGGTGATAAGCGCAGTTTGTGTAGTGAAAGAACACGTGTAGGCTCTGAAGGAAGCAGAGCCTTATTTACATAAGAATCAGACTTAGCCCTGCTGCAGGGAGAAATAAAATAACATAAAATTAACATTATAAAATCAAATAAATTCTGATAAAAATCTAATAAAATCATAACCCCAAACATTTTTTCAAGGGTGAATTTTAAGATCAAGCCAATAGCACCGTTTTTTTGAAGAGTGGGTGGGGCTGGTTCATTTCTGACCATTTCTTATCAGTTGAGACACATTGAAGGAGTCTTAATTTATAGTCCACCCAAATAATTCGTTGACTGAACTCCCCTCAAAGGAAAAGTAAAGAACAAAATTGATAGAGAAGAAAAACATAAGGAAAACCAAAACTTAAGTTCTTTGTCTATAAAGCATGAAGCGTACCAGGAACGGCAACTGCAGCAGTCCAGCGAGTGGTACGGGTATGAACGACCTCTACAAGGTCTGCTTGACTTTCCCCCATTCTGCAGTCTATTTTATGAGCAGGTTTTGGTGTGTATCTTCGGGTATTATGTGTCTGTGGCTACACACGTATGTGTACGTACACGTATGCACAGAGGGAGTTATTTCCACCAGCGCTGTCTTATCCTCAAATCAAGTAAACGTCACAAGGGATTAGAGCCGGTACTTGCTTTTCCTTCCTCTCTGTACCTTTAGTTTCCCCGTTCCGCAGATACACAGCAGAATGCATCACCTCCTCTCCTTGTTCTTCTCTCCTCTCGCCATCTTTTCTATCCTCATGCTGTCCACCTCAGTACCTGTTCTGGTGCTCGTAGTGCCAGCGATTGAAGTCTATGTTGAACGCCACAATGCTTCCGGATGCCATGCCAGTAATCAGAGTCCTGAGGGCAGAACAAACAGGGAGTCACATCCAAACTATAAACAAATTGCATACATTAAACCAATGCATTTTTTCTCTGGGACATCATCTGAGGTCTTGGTAAAATAACCTCACTGTTACTGATTACTCAGTATTCTCTGCTGCCCCCTGGTGACCCAGTTTCTCCCACAACAGTATTGAACAGAAAGGTCCCACTATCAGTTCTCCTACTGACTCACAGAGATACACCCTGTCTGTTTTACCTCTGGTCATGTGAGAGGTCCATGGCACGGATGCCTGCGTCGCAGCCTGGATAGATGTAAAGCTGTTTGAAGTCGCACGCCTGCCACACTTCCACCACTCCGTTATCGCCTCCTGTCACCAAGTTCTGTCCATCGCTGCTCAACAGGATCGCCTGGAGAGAAAAAGAGAAGAGAGAGAGGTCAGAAAAGGCTCCATTGTGTTGAACAACAGTTTGTTGCATTGTTATTGGTAAATAAAGACAGTATTCATGAATGAATATACACCAAAATGAATATAAAAGTGTGTTTAAATGTATTAACTCTGGCGGCCTTACCCGTGTGGAGTCATTGACCTCCATTTGTGCCAGCAGTTTTCCATTTATGCTGAAGTTGCAGAAGCGGCCTCTCTCATAGTAGATGATGCAGTGGCCCTCGCTGGACACTGAGATGAGGCGAGGCCGCTGACACATCTCTGGACCTTCCAGGGCCCGAAGCAGGTCCCCTGTGATTGTGTGGACCAGGCACGGGCCCTCTGAGAAGCCAGACCAGGGCGAATTAGTAAGGAATTTATTTTTAGTGATGGTAGTTAGCTTATATGTTGTGGGATCAGGAAATATGAGCCCAACTTCTAATAGAAATTAAAACAACGACATGTGGGGAAAACAAAATATGAGGGGGCAATCTACAGGTCATCTGATGTAAAGTATCTGAAAGTGAAATGTCTGAAAGGAACGTCAGACCAAAGTTGGTGAATTTGTCCAATGGCTTTGCGGCTGTTACTTTTTGATAAATGCATCTGAGGGCTCTTACATTTGAATATGTTATCCTTATTCAATCCTCAGTGAAAATAATCTATAAATCTAAAATTGAAATTCACGAACCTTTAGCTCCACTGATGACCAGTCCCAGCTCTGCACACACAGACACACACACCACTTCATGGTCATGTCCTGTCAGTACGGCCCTGGGAGCAGGGTAGTCACCTGGAAAAGAAAACAAAGTTAGAGACACCACACATCTTCCGGGACCTGTACTGCTTTCTAAGTAAGAGCATACTCATGTAGACATCGAGTGTACACCAGACATGTTGTCTCCAACAAGTCATCACTCACTGTTGTTGGGGTTGTCCCCGATAATGTGGTGTCGTCCACTCCAGTACCACAGAAGAAGAGTGGCATCTCTGGAGCCCGACACGATGTAGCAGTCACCTCCGATGTAGGACTCTGATCTGGCCAGACATGTCACCACATCCCAGTGTCCGAAAACTATCTGGGTCAGCTTTCCTGTGGAGAGGAAGGAGGAATGAGGCTAAGTCACAGTGTGCCCTCTACAGTAATCAGACTCGTGTAGGCCAAGGTTGATTAACTGAGGCAAGAATCAAACAAAACATCTGAAATAAAATAAAGTAAATAAAGCAACTCCAGTTTTAACTTACTTAGTTGGATTTTTGGAACCAGAACCTATCATTTGTTTTTGGATGTGTGCACTTTACAGCCGGCTTGTTCATGGTTACTTTAGTGCCAGGTGTAAATACATGGGTTGAACATGCAGGTCAGGGAAAATAAAGTCACTAAATATAAACCACAAAATCTCTAAACCGAAAATAATTTGAGGTGTAAGCCCAGGTGTATATGTAAAAAAACAAACCTAAATCTAAATAAAATTGTCCACATGGTCTTTATTCAAATTAGAACCTGTGACAGGTTTACAAATTAAACATTTTGAATAAACTCAACGCTCAACAGGTTTTCAAAATAATAATACAAACCTACCCGTTTCAGTGGAGTAAACACGGAAGCTCTTGTCCCAGAATCCGCAAACCAGGATGTAGCGGTTGTCGGCCGTAACCACGAAACAGTGTGTGTTGATTTGGATGCTCTGGTCCACGAGGTCAGTGATCTGACGCTTGTTCACGCCTGAGTTGTTGGCTACATGGGAACATAAAGGTCTCAGTATGTTAATAAGGGCAGCCTAATGCCATATGGTTCACAAGCATTTTAATGACTGTTCATCATATTTTATTACAGCCTGTTACTCAGTAATAATGTGCACAAATCCCCACTCCTACTACTTGGGTCCTTAAAATGATCGTTATTACATAAAACCAATTAAATGGAATGTGGAGATGTTTGTGCACTGACCTATGAGAGGGTCCATCTCAATGGGTAGATGATGAGCCTGCTCCAGGGAGTATCCCGGAGCTCCACGGAGGCCTGAAGGATAAAGGGTAAAAACATTAAACTAAGTCACACTCGCACATACACACATCGTAAAGCTCTCATATAATCCCCTAGTCGAGTGCTCTCTGATGCATGCCCTACAGCAGGATAATGTTGAAAAATAAAATCTTCACAACCAAAATCACTTGAGCTGCCTTATGACCCTCCGTAATTACACTGCCACGATCCATTAAACCTACCCTGCTTTGCTAATGAGGTCATTAAAGGTTAATTGAGGGTTTAATTAACACATATTTCTATGTCAACATGTGGACAACATACTAGTAAACTCTCGACCGGGTTTTAAGCACTACAGGCTTCCATAAATTAGTGTTAATTGCATAGATGATACATAAAGCCTGATATTATTTTCCTTCTGTGTTTTTGATCAATATTTTGTATCAATCCTTCAATCATTTAGTCTTTAAAATGTCAGGAAATTGCAACAATAAAACATTGTGTAATTAAGCATTGCCCAAAGTGAGTTCTTTAAATTGCATTTGTCTGATCAATGTTTTGTTTTTTAAAGTTATTCCATTTGATAAAAGGGTGATAACTTAATATTTTAAATGAGGATATTTGGTTTCTATTTCCACATTAAGATTTCATTTTCTTCGTGCTCTCACCGACTGTGTTGTGCCAGCGGTTGACGGCAAACAGCCGGCTACATGTGACGGTGACGGCTGCTGGGATGCTGAGGTGGGGGAGCGTGTTGGCCGCCACGTGAGTGACGGGCGAGTTGGAAGGGAACTTGAGCACCATGATGACGTCCTGCTGCATCTGATCCTTGAACATCAGCGGGCTCTGAGGAAGGAAACACTGGTGAGACAGACAGAGAAGGACAGAGGGACAGAGAGGAAGAGGAGGGGGCAGAGCAGGGGAGGGGAGGTCGGAGGAGAGAGGAGGAGGGAAATGGAAACGGAGGTAGAGGGAGAGACAGAACAGATGGAACAGAGGGAGGGAGGGGAAAAGGTATATTAGTGGGAGCTCAGGGTCAGAGCAGGTACACACACTGAGGGGGGGGCGCTAGGCCTTGGAGAGGAGGTGGAGGCGCTGGTTGGTCGGGGGTCAGGACTGACAGGTAGGGGGGACATGGATGGCTCTGATGTGGAGACATTTAGGCGTCGTTCTGCTCGGGGTAGCAGGCAGGACAGAGAGGCTAACAGGGCGGGGCTAGCATCATTACATACACGTGTATGTAATAACATCTTCAATTGGTGTATAGGAAAAATAAATAAACCAATCAACCTGTCTACAAAGATAAACATACTGGGAGAAACTGTCTTCCTGTTCCAATAGTGAATATTTCCTCAATACATTGGCCTAAAGAACATGCAGAAAGTATGTGAGAACAGCTGTTATTCGAGGGAGTTTTTAAAGCATATACTGGGAGATTACTGGTATGAAACTTAAACCTATGCAGGTTTTTCAAGGGTGTGGAGGTGTTCTCACCAGGTGCATGGCAGAGGAGCGAGGTGGGTGAGGCTCGATCAGCAGCTGGGAGGGGATCTGACCACACGCCTGGATCTGGGACTCAATCCCCTACAGACGGAGAGACAGACGGGGTTAACATAGGAGAAGAAAAGTTAGATTACACACTTTGGAGAATCAAAAAACTAGTTGAGTGAAGCCACATGGGCCCCCTCTTTACCTTCTTATTTACTTCTTGTGTTTGTTTTGGTTGTATGCATGAATCACATGCGCGTAATATATGTACTTCATCCCTGGAGAGAACTTTCCTACAGCCGTCTATCGAGTGAGTATTCATCCAAGAGATCTAAACGTTACTTCGACCTGATGCTACCATACCATTTTGAATGAGAAAGTCACCAAGGGAAGATTTCTACGCTGTAATGATCAATTTGGGAGTCAAACGAGGATGATGTGTTGCCATGGAAACTGACCTCACGTTGCACAGCGTCTGCATTTTCTAGGTTGATTGATCCCTCATAGGACAAGAAGTTGAACACGTTGAGAGCTCTCACTGCTTCTGGCCCCCGCTGCTTGTAGCCAAATATTAAATCGATCCACTGGTGAAGCTGGCACGACACAAACTCGCTCTCTAACGCCTGGTGGAGGTGACAGGTGGAGAGAGAGGAAGGCAGAGAGAGTCAAGAATATGTCCAGAGTCTTTCCAGTGGCTTTAAAGGCAGATACAACCAGCCCTCTTTCAGTTTTTAGAATTTCTTTGTCTCTTACCATACGGTTAATGCGGACGAAGTCTTCTGGTTTCTTGGCCCAAGCGGGAAGCTCCACGTCACACACAGAGACTCCATCATCACGCACCCCGAGCTCGTACTCATTACTGTTAACAAACATCTCAGGCAAGTAGTAGAACTCTGGGATCAGCTCCTGATGGATGAAACAGACAAAAATGTGGACTTTCCTTTTCCTTTCCTACGCAAGTTAGAATATTTACAGCTATTGAAAATGTGCCAAGCTCAGTGAGCTCTTTCTGAAAAACTCTTGCTCACTATCCTCATAAATAATCTTAACTAGTCTCTTCAGCAGCACTGTCCCATCAGCCCATCAGGAGTTTTTACCTTGACATCAGCTGTGTCTCTCTGGCAGTTCCTCCACGAACAGCCGATGCCAGAGAAGGCTCTCTCCGGGTGGTCGAACTTGTTATCGTTAGCGTTGAGGAAGAACGTGGTAAAGGGCTCCTACGGGCACATTGAACAGACATGATGAATTTAAACTGCCATGTGCTCGAGCAGCTGCTGAAGGTCAAAGTCTGGAAGTGTGTGAAGTGCAGCAGGTACTTACTATTCTGAGCATCCACATCAGTGTGGAATGAGCGGTGGAGTACATGGTTGTGTAGTGGTGGGGAGGCGTGCTGTCGTCGTCCCACGTCTCGTAGCGCTCTGCATAAAACGCTGCTCGCTTGGGATTCAGTGCACCGATTGGCTGAGGGAAACCAGTGTGAAATATTTGGATTAGTCACATACAGAGAGCAAGCCTTGGTATATGAGTGGTACTGCTTGACCTGTGGTTCCTGTTTTACTTCAACATCTTATTTTTAGCACACTTAAAAATATCGTCAGTCAGAGTGCTCTTACCTTGGAGAGGTCTCTGAAGTTGCCAGGTAGAGTGAGGTCCAGCTCCTCTGAGTCATAGTTGGTCAAGACCCAGGGGAAGATGGGGTACTGGTTCAAATCATTATAGGTCCTCCCTACAGGAACGAAAGATGGGTGGGAGAGGAAAACATGATTAATATTGTGATTTTATGTCAAATGTTCCTTTAAAGTTGTAGCCTGAAATGTACCCACGCTCTGACAACACGCTTTCCCATTTGATCTGTGCATTACTACATCAGGTTGAGTCTTACTTCAGCAAAAGATTGCATGCTTTAAACATGCAACTTGCAAAAAAAACCGTTGCTACAAATAATAAATGAAATTGCAAACGTTTGATACGAGCAACATTTAGGTGCCAGACTTGGTATTAAAATTTAACGAGGTTATATGTTCGTGATCAAAGATATTTTCAACATGGGGAAAGGCATAAAAGCACAAGCTGTTGACAAACTGCTACACAGCAGCATACAGGATGTACAGTGCAAGCCTTCAAACCTATTCAGCTACCTCATTTCAATTATTATGACATGTATTTAATAGGACATATTGGTTTATTTTTCAGATGCTTTCACATATTTGAACACAATAAAATAGCTAATGTTTTATGCTGCAGTAATTGGTTTCTATTTGTCCATTGTCTTTGTGGCCGCTGTTGATATATTAGTGTATGAATATTTATTTACAGGCCACATTGGTGACTGCTGTTATGCAAACTGTAGCTGAGCTGGAGCTGACAAAGGTTTATCTTATTTGAATCTTCCAGGTTCTTTATCTGCTCCCTTCAATAACGTCTTTTTATACACAGGCCTCTTTTATCCATACACAGGGAGAGGAATAAAATAGCCCGCAGTTTCTGTCTTTGTGGGTATTTTTGAACAACGCAGAACAGGAAATTTCAGAGCACCCAAATAACGTCACATCAGTGAAATCTTCCCAGCAGAAACACTGGAAAATATCAACATCACACCGTCAGAAAGAGAGAAAATAGAAAAACACTGGAAGCATTCTCTCAACCTCAAAATAAAAACAAAGAATGCTACAGAGGATTGGGTTGTGGGTATGACTGCTTATTGTCCACATATTATTAAGATCCTCAATAACAGACTGAGCAGTCCGCTCAAGGAATATGATTGAAAGTGGACTTTACCTGCAATAGTGTTGAGAACATGAGGTACTCAAAGTTAGAGATCTCTCTTCTCTGCCAGCGCTGCGTCATGTTGGACGACTTGAACAGCTGACGAGGGGTAGCCAAAGAAATCCGCCTGGGGGACACACATTGAAATATATTTGTATCACACCAGAAAGACACATCTCTCAAACACAGAATAGTGAAGGACCAGCAGCACCTACCTGGCTTGTGGCAGGCCGTAACTCGTTCCTACCCCAACCCGGGGGAGACTGTAGACCACTCGTTTGACTGTGGCCTGGTCGGGGAAGTTGAACATCACAGACGCTGGAGAGAGAGGAGGACACGAGATATAGTCAGCAAAAAGATAGGAACTGGCACCAAACAGCAACTAAACTACCGTGTAGTGTGGACATTAGTATGGGAGGCTTCATTGGGATACAAGAGCCCAGGCAGTGCTAATGCTTTTCATCTGACCTTTCGTACACAATAAGTGATGCAGCAGCTAATAGATCCATGAGCTGTGCATCACTTGCAACCACTCTGCTCAATATCTCAATGACCAATCTACATACATTCTCTAGTGACAAACCTGTTTAAACATGCTAATAAAGTTTGACGTGCAGAAGAATTACTAAAAACTTCACGCAACAAATCTAAACATGACAAAGAGGCATACTGGGTATTTAATTAGCTTGTTTGTAAGTCAGTAGTATTAGTGTTTGTTCAAATAATAATCATTTATATACCTACTTTATTGATTGCAGTAGTTACCAATTGTCAAGAATTGGAGAAAAGCAGTATTTTTGCTAACCTGTCATGTTACTTGTATGTATAGGCTCGTCATGTTGACATTTATAGCAAAGAATATACAATACAATACAAACTGTCAGTGGTTAGTTTTGGTGGCAGGTGCATAGTTTTAAGAAATCAATACATGTGAGTTAATGTAATTGCAGACTTACTTCTGTTGGCCATAAAGACTTCTAGTCCGGTGTTCTGCAGCAGGTAGCGCCTGGAGAACACGGCTCTGATCTCACTGAACATCCATTTACCGTGCAGACCCTCTGAGTAGGCCAGTACCTGTTGGGGTTGGACATCCTTTGAAAAAAACATTTTAACATAAAGAAATCTATACAGACAAATACATTCTTTATCATTTGAATCAATGAGAAGCAGCACATTAAAGGAGAAGCACTGAGGAAAAAGCTCACTTTTTAATTTGATAAACTGAACTGTGAAAACAAGCAGCTTGCCCTTACTTTGGCCTCAGTTGTCTTGAATGTAGGATCCTCTTCATCCACCTCAAAGTAGATCTCAGTAGTGGTGATGGATAAAGTGCCTCGAGCCACCACCACCGGAGCGACCAACTGAGCCGGTGTACTCAGAACCACGGGGCCTGGGGGGGGATACACTTATTATTATTACTTTGAGAATACACAGCACTGACACGTTCAGTACACACAACAGTTGTAAGCAATCATCGCCCACGAGAAATAATGAAATGTACTTTAACATAGTTATTTCATGTTAGTCAAGATTGATTACTTCTTTGATTTCGCCTACTATAGTGAACACTCCATCAGGTGTGTCATCAGACACAGCAACCATAGGATTAAATTAGACATTTGGTCAGTTTTTTGTTTATTATTATCATTCAATCTTCTTGGGTCAGCAAATCAGCCGGAGTTTAGCGCAGCTGCAAAACTCATTACTTGCCTTTGGAGATAAAAAGTCTTGGACGGAAACGTACTAAAAACAAGAGTCAGACAGTTTCAGTTCAATTGAGTTGAAGCGTTGTACCTGTATATACGTGTGTGTGCGTGTGTTAGTGAATCTCACCAGCAAGGTTATCAATCTCTTTTTCCTGCAGCAGGCTGACGGCATCATCGTCTCCCTCCAGCATAAGCTCCGCCTCTGGGTTCTGGGCGACCACTGATTGGCTGCGGAAGGTTTTCTTTGACTTAAGCTCCTCCTCTTCTTCTTCTGTACCTGTTTTAAGTTTATGTTAAAGGTTAAATGTAAATGCAAGATGTTTATATTGACAACATGTTTAAATTGGTACACATTACTGACTGTATTCCTCCAGAGCTTTAAGGGCCACGTCTGCGTGAGTGGATCCAGAGGCATTTCGCACAAATCTCCGTCTCCTCCTAAGGTCATCCTCCCAGTAGTCTAGACGCCAGAAGTCATGTAATTGGCTGAGGACGTCAAAGGAAAATAACTTCAATTAGCAATTTCAGTGGTGTCAATGGTGCAATTTGGGACTTTTCCTTTAGGGACAATAAAGTTGGAGTTGAAGTTCCGGCTGACATTTAAGCTAGCTACTTCCAGAACTAATTTCCCAGACTCCAAAGGCCCCTCTTTATTGGGTAAAAGGGCAGTATTTGAGCAGATGGGTGAGAAAAAACTTCCCAACACTACAAAAACCGATAAGAGAAAAAAACCATAAAACAACAAAGGGAAAAGACGAAAAGCAAGGTTTAGTCATGTTAGTGTGAAAATATTCATCAGCACTATGCTAATGTTAACAAACAGAGAAATATAATTGAGGACAGAGAACTTCAGATGCAATTTCCCCTTTAATTAATTCTTCCGCTGTGTTCAAGAGTTGTTTACAAGCAGCATGCACAGTACAATCTACCTAATCAACAGCGACAGGAGGGAGACAGGCTTCAGATGCTGTATGTCACATGTCCTCGAATTAAATCTGTGTCCTTCCCAAGTCTGGAGGCAGATCTGGTGGCACGCCATCCCTGATTTAATGCGTGTATTTGAGTGTGCCCAACAAAACAGTCATTCGTACACAGCTGGCAGCTACGATGTTAGCATTCAGCTGTCTGTCTTTGTGTGTGTGCTGAAGTTGATGTACAATTAATTATGTTGAATAACACCACGTCCTCTTTTATAAATGGCTTTATTTCAGCACTGATTGTTGTGAAGCTGCGGCAACTGAAATGATAGAATATAGGATACTGCATTAACACAGAGAAAAGCCATAATATGCAGGGGTAATGTGTTTTAGTCATTTGGACGTAACATGATGGATGGTGCTGACTTAATAATCACTTCACATACTGATGCCATTTCCTCATTATATGCAAGAAGCGTTCTTTGCGTAACGTCTGCTATCAAATGACATCCTGTGGAGCAGCAATCTAAAAATGTGGCAGGGTATAATTGGACACCCAGCTCCTCTCATCTCCCCGCTCACCTCTGTGACATTGTCCCCCACGCGCCGTGCTTATTGGTCAAGATGTTGAGGATCTTCTGTTTCAGCTGGTTAGCGGTCACATGATCTCTGTGCTTGGCGGCGCTGATGAGGTGATCACACATTTTCTCCTCCTCTCTCCGGTCCGCAGCGTACTGGGCACAGTTAGACTGGAGGACAGCGACAGGGAAAGAGTTATACAAGATGCACAAACAGTAAAAAAAACAAAGAGTGTTAACAAGTGTTCTTTGGTTACGATTAGTAAAAGATTAAGCATTACATATTGACAACATGACATGGACTTTCACATAATAGGACAAACAGAACCGGTGCTGTGTGAGTTTACCTCAAATTCAGCGTGTTTGTGTACATCCTCTGCCCTCTGTCTGTTCAGGATGAACTCTGCTTCGTTGGCAACACGTACAATATGATCCTTCATGGCGTGGCACAGAAGTCTGGTAACGGGGTGAAGGGAAGACAAACATTACAGGCATTAGCGTCACCTTCAAGTTTCAATGGGAGAAGATATATGGTACATTTTCCTAAATTAGCTCAATAACGCTGGTCTTTCTGCTGCTGAAGCTAATGCTTGTATCGATAAACCGTTTGCTTAAACAATTAATCTTTTGATTCATAAATATTTTTGTTTTTGCATTTTAATTATGTCCAATACAGTTTCTAATAAAAGATAGGCACTGAAATAGGACCAGCGTATCACTGTGCAGTTAATTGACAATCAACACATGGCACTGTGCACTTATCTTGGCATGGCTCTCATTAGGGCTCTATAATAGCCATCAGTTGTTAAGCAGTGGTAACAATGTAGCAGGTAATGTGTGAATCACAGGGAGCCTTATGGGGTGATGTGTGATATATTACCTTCCCTCGTTGATGAGCTCAATAAAGGCCAATCCAGCGTTCTTCTGGATAGAGTTTTGCCACTCCTAAGGGTAGAAGACAAAACATTATAAAGTTAGAGATTGGGTTGTGTGTAGGGAAAAGCTTAAGGGATCAAGATATTTACTTAAACATACTGTGAATTCAGTCTTGCCATAAAGCAGACAGTCCTGCTTATCGATTTGAAACATTGTCCAGAAAGGCTGCTATATATTGTCATTTTCTTTGGTATTACATACTTTAACTTATGTTTTATAAATGTTTACATGAATATACTGTATATTTATATTTACCATTATGCATATACATCAACCACATTCGTTTCCATTCAGGGATTTGCCATTCCTGTTTAACTTAACTTAATATACCGGTAGTTTATATTTCATTTCAATTATTTATATTATCAGTTTTTTGGATAGACCCTCATTTTGTTTTTACTTTATTATTTTAACTATTTCCATTTTCTTTAACACATATTTAATTAGCATTGTTGAAGGGAGCCGGATATTTAGGATTCTCACTACTAACAACTGCTTTTATGAACTTTATAAAATAGGATTTGTCATAAATGTCTCTAAATTTCCCACATTTTCACAGAGCCGAGTTTTTTTGGCAGTTAATCAGCTGATCAACATGTAAGAGGTGGCAGAAAAAGTAGCTTTATTCATTTATTTAAGAAGAAATACACACACCCATCATTCACCCTCACCAGTGTAAGATACACTAGCACACAAAAGCACAGAATAAAGATGGGGAAACGATCCAAAGAGCTTTCTAAGTGTCAATAAAAAAGCACCCATCTAAGAGTACGTGTATTATGTGTCTGTGCATATATGAGTGGAGACTTCTGAGCAGGATGAGAGTGTTGCTGAAAGCCTCAAACTATCAGAGCTCCATTAGCTCCATCAGCTCTTAGGCCTGTGAAGGACACGTGGGAGCATCTCCTGTTACAGCATCTCCCCCCTCCCCACGACCCACAGGATCGATATCTGGGCTAGGGTTCGCTCTCCTGGGCATCTAAATGCAGACAAGGCCCGGAGCCTGGGGTAATACTATACATGCTGACAAGCCGGAGAGTGGAGGGGAGGGGAAAGGAGAGGGAGTGGTGCGAGGACGGGGCAGTGTTGGAGTGGTAGAAGATGAAAGCAGTTGCCACCGAAACACTGAGTTAAAATGGACAGCAAAAGAAGAGGCGTCTGATTGTTCTGTAGAAGATGAAGCAGTAAGAAGAGAAGAAAGCGAAGTTTAAGAATCTGAGGGGTTCCTCTGAGGAAAAGAGCTCTCAGAGGCAGACTATAGTTGGGAGACAAACTTCATTGTATCAAAGGAAAAGGACGCTTGGCCTCGACATCAGGAGAAAGCTCGCAGTGGTAAGTACCTTTTTGGTAATTATTTCTTTTGAGTGTTATTCAAGAAGATAGAGATACTGTCTGTGAATGCTTTCGATGGAGCCGTTGGGCTTTGATATTTTTGTTAACAGTAAGTAGTCTGATAAAGTTTATATGAATGTGATTGACATTTTTTGACGTGATGGTGCATTGATATGATATTACATCTGCAATGCGCTCATTACATGCTCACCCCTGCCTCACAGGGCAGATCAATAACCCGAAAGCTTCCTGTGTGTTAACGACTCAGACGATTATAAAGAAAAAACAACAGATCAATTTTAGAATAGGTTGGAAAAGTAGACAAATTAAGGATCTGGACATGCTTTGGAAAAGTGGAACATGTGTGCTCGGGCAGTAAACAGAGAGGGGAGAGACGAGGGGTTACCAACCTGAGAACAGAGCAGCATTACGAGCTCCACCACAGACGTGCTAGACTTCATGCACACCAGACCTGCAGCACAGAGACATACAGTCAGGAGCCTCTCTTTCTCTCTTTCCGAAACACACACGCTCTCACACACAAACACACACTGCCTCGAGAAACAAACATATCATCAAAAAACACACTGTAGTGTCAGTGGTTTCTGCTGTTGTATACATCATAGTCAAGTTTATAAAAAGCATGCTACGGAGAAGACAGAAACAAACAGTAGAGAGGAAGATGTAGAAGGAGGCAGAAGGGGGAGGGAGGGAGGGAAAAGAGCAGGAAGGGAGGAGAGGGAGAGAACATTGAGACGGTGGATCACGAAAACAGGACGCCAGGAAGCAGGTGGGCAGAGGCAAGAATGCATCACATTTAGTACAGCACTGTAATACCAGTAGTTTTATTGATAGAACTGGAAATAATCTATTTTACAAATGTCATTATCTAGCTAGCCGTTTGAAAATAGTGTAAAATACTGACTTCATACCTGCTTGACGAATGAGTGAAGCAGCCAGCTCAGAGACACTCTCATTCAATCACTCTCAACTCATCACGCAGCAAAACATCCACTCATCCAATCACTCACTTATCTTCTCATACACAAACATCGCGGTGAGGGACAGTGAATGGGGAGACTCCACAGAGAGACGCCAGTTAGAGAAAAGGAGCCGTGTACAGCACCTGTACCTTCTATGAGCAGTTCCTGCCCATGGCTACCCAGCAGCGTCCTGGAGAGGAAGGGCGCAAAGTCCACAAAAATCTCCCTCAGCAGGGGCGCCACTTTCTCCAGAGCGCGCTCCAGCTTAGTGGTGATACTGTGGCGGAAAGAGAGAGAGAGAGAAAGATGAAGGGAATAGGAGTGAAGATAAAACAGGTAAAATACAGATGAAATTAGAAGAACAAGGAAACACTGGGGGGATATGCAGTAGGTGAGAAAGGGAGCGAGAAAAACATTCAAGAAAGAAATGTGCACAGCAAGGTGAGAAAACGGGAAGAGAGGAAAGCAATGGAGAAATCACACAGGGGAGAAGAATGAAAGACCTAAAATGGTCACAGAAGACACAAAAAATGACAGAATGTAAACGTATGTCATGATGGATTGGGATGAAAGCACTTTGGCTGGGTTAGCTTTGGTAGGGAAAGGTTAATGGTACGTCATTTTGAGACTAATTGTTTATTAATTGGAATTGTATTAAAAGGCTAACCTGCAAAAAAAAGTGTCCCTACTATAAACTGCATTGGAAATTAGTGCATGTATTGTGTCTTGCCTCGCTACGCATCTGTGTTTAGACAACATACAGAGTTAATTCATTTATAATATATGTTCAGTTGACAAAATAAAGGAAGAGTATGAAGAAAAAGAGACTTAAATATGGCAGTGCATATATTGATATTTTAAGCATGTGACTTCTGAAACAGACCTGGGTCACTAGTGTTCACAAATCTTAACTTGGTTTCAAGCTGCTCAGAGAAGCAGACAGTTGGTACAGTATCATTTCGAGTCGGGAGTAAGCAAAATATTGCTGCATGTTATTTGCAAAGACAGTTTGACTCGGGTCTGATCTTGAATCTGGGGTTAGTGTGAGGAGGGTGTGTGGTGAAGGTGGGTCAGAGAGGGGGAGAGAGGGGGGACATGGGGACAGGACGAGTATCTCCTTGCCTAAAACACTGTCCTGCATCTCGGGGAGCTGCCTGGAAGCCTGCCAGAGAGCTAAAAGACTTGAGCTCAGGGGGCGTCTGACCGCTGCGCAGCGCACACTGCGCCACCTCACAATAGGCACTGCAATACAAACCACACACACACAGACACGCACACTGATTAAAGAACACAAGCGCACACACACACGCACTCTCTCAAATGCGTGTGCACGTAACTGCACAAATCATAACAAACTTTCTAAAGAGAGAGAACATTGATAGAAAGGCTACAGTACAAACGGCTACAGTGAATTATTTAGAACGGCTTATTGTAACACCTTAATATTACCACACTGACATTAATTAGTGCCTGTACATATCATGGAAACACAACTCTAAAATGTAGATACATGCTTTCAAATAAGAAATCAATTGGGATTGTTGATATTCTCACACAGTAGTCTGCATTATACTCTAAGAGTGACATTAAAACACAGTTGCCATGTCAGTGATGAAGAGCAGTAGTGTAGACTGAGTGAGATGTGTTGGTGGGATGCGTGCAGGTGAGAGCTGAAAATGCGTGTGTGTGTGCGTGTGTGTCCACCGATTAAGTAGTTATACTAGCTTTTAGAGGTCTATATATATTAGAATCAATTTAATATACTGTTTATAGCTGATAACCTAATATGGAAATGGTGTTTTTGCCTTTAGTTATATTAATTTGTCACCTGGTATAATCAGAAACTATTATTTTTAATGATGTCATCCTGCATTTCTCCTGACATTATTAAAAAAGGGTCATGTTTGGTATCAGTATAGGTTTACCAAGGATTTAAGAAGCATGTGGGTGCACCCCAGTTGACCCCAATCTAACCCTGCTGTATAATATCACTAATGACTTTGAGAGTGAGCTAGTGAATCTGTTTTGGGAAGGATGAAGACCATAATTGTGAAGTAATAAGAGGGACAGGAATGAAGTGGGGAAAAAATGGACATATCAACGTCAAAACAAATGCCAGAGGGAGGTGCACAAAAACAAAGAGGAAGTGAATGGTTGAAGTGACTTCTGTCGTGTTGAGAGCTCTGACCTCATATTCTCCATGCTGTCTTCTGGCATGGGTGCTACTGTTTGGACAGCTGGAAGATTCTTGCTAGTTGCACCGTTGACGAATGACGAAGAAGAGGAGGAGGAAGAGGAGGCAGAGTCTGTGGCACCTAGACAGGACAGAAAGTGATAAAACAATCAGTTTTATTCTAACATGAATCAAGCATGACCGTGATCATTGTTCAGGATGACAATTGGAAAAATGTATTATACATCAGTTCAGCAAAGGTCAAATTCAATTTGGATAGGATTTCACCGGACGAGCTGCTGCTTGTCTACGGGTAATGGCCTCCGTTTGTGAAAATAGCTTTGCAATCAATATATAAAATCCATTCCGGGAAACAAATCCCTTCCTTGGTTCATTATGCACTTATGATGCAGTCTAATATGTCTGACGGGCTGGAAAAACCTTGAATACAAATCCACTCAGACACAATGAATCCCCATGCCTACAGATGTGCATATGATTCTAGTTTGGTCATTATTTACACTTCTTCAATACCATATTTGGGTCAAAGAATATCTCATTTATGATTTTCCTGGGTTATATTTCTACGTTCAGCACCAAATGAGTGGTCTGCGCCTTCATTGATCTGGATCCTATCCTTGGAATAGGTTAATACTAATCTGGAAAGCATCTGCCAGTACCATGGTTCAGTTTATTTCTATATCAGTTTGTGGTGGCTGTCAAAGGACAGCAAAGAAAGCATCAAAGACCTTTCTATCAAGAGAAGAAACTCAGCCGTGCTTCATACAGCTGCCTTTGATTTGCTGGAGGCCTTTAACACAAACAGCCTGGTCATACTGCAGGTGTCTAAACGCCTGCTGCCTCTACGCACAGTAAAGAGAAGCAGTGTAAAAATATATGCGGGTGAATGCATTTCATACTTGAGAATTTATAAGATTAAGAATAATGAGATAAATTCATCGTGGTGTCGTGAAAATGTTGTTAATCAGTGTGTAATCTCTCACCTGTAGTGTTGATCATGCTCTTGGGTGTTGCTGTCGCAGCTGCAAATATATTGGGGGTGCTGCCGGCGGCGGCTGATCCGCTGGTGGTGGGCGTTCCCACCGTGTTGACTGACAGGCTGCCAGGCGGCGGCTTTTTGACTGGAACCATAACACTCCTGTTAGAGATAAGACAACAAGGCATCAGTCAGACAAACACACACATTACTCTTTCTATCAAATGCTCCTCTGGGACTTATCGGCTCTGGATGTATGTCACTGTTGGTTTATGCCGCTATAAATAAAACACACAATGCAAATAAAAGTGTTCTGCAGTTTTAGTTAAACAATTGCAAATAGTTGTAACCTCTTAGTTAATACTTTTTAAGCTTTAAGATGAAAAATGTTAAGAGGGTATCGCTATATAGCAAACACTATCTGAAGCCAGGCTAATGTAGCTGTGGTTTTGAATAATAACAAACATCGTTTTTTTTGTTATCACACCATTCAGTTTGACAGCCATTATGTATGTATTTAGCCCGTCTTAGCCTGAGTCAGACATTGACATGGTGGGGGGGCATCTTGGAGCTGGACATAAATACCATTGTGATCTATTATGCACACTTTTCAATCAATAACTGAGCTCTCAAGGACTGACACAGAGCAAGATCAAGGAGACTAAGTGATGCACAGGAGATATGAGCAGGTCATCACTCAGCAGAGAGGCTCTATGTTAACAGTTTGAACGAGAGAGGAAAATGTGAAGCCTGCTTTATGTCCAAAGACTTTATTATTAAGCAGCAGGATCTCTGTCGCTATAACATTTTTCTTCTGAGAGACAGATGGTACCACTGCTACTAACCAAAAAAACATTGTTTACCATATTGAATTACAAACCAAACGTGTCTGTTGTAAGAAAAAATAACAAGCCAGTGTCCAAAAAAAGATCAATGTGACTGCTGGCAAGTTAAAGCACATTACGTAAGCTCGTCAATGTTGCCATCCAAAGAGGGGAGGGTCATGTTCGAAATACTAATCAAATAATTGATTTCTGCGTCTTTTGTTTTTTCAAACCTGATGTAAAGCAAATTGGACAAATAGCAGCACACTAAAACACATCTCCAAAAGATCAGTATTGACTGGAGAAATCCATTCATTGATGGGTGTGTCAGGGTGTGTACGGACCACGATATCTCTGTCTATTTTCCACCTCTTGTAGGTCAAACAGTTTCGTGAGACTGACCTGTCGAAGGAGTGGAACTGCATGGGCAGCATGGGGTGTGTTTTCAGGGCGGGGTCAGGGTGATAAGGCGTCGGTCCGGAGTCCTGTCCCAAATCACCGCCATCGACTGGAGCTGCGACCAAGCTCTTCAGGATCTCCTGCATTTCAGAGGGAGAAACCATTTGTGGTGACTACAGGACACAAGCTGTGAGGAATGAAATGGCTTAACTTAACACTTCTGTAAAAAGCTTACTGTGACTTTGGTAATGTTGCTTTTATTGTAGGCTTTGAAAACAACTTGAACAACAAATATTTCCAGCAGTAAACTGTGAATGTATAGGAGCACATGTTCTAATGATACATAACCGTATATAACCTCACTGAAAGTTGCACATGTGGAAAGATATTGACATTAAAATCTGTTTAAGGTGATTAAACTAGGGCGGCAAAGATTGGTCAACTTATCCTGTTGTCAAGCAACCAACTATTTTTATAATCAACTAATCCTTTAAGTATTTTTTTAATGCAAAAATAGGAATATCTTTGGTGCTTTCGACTGAAAAGACCATACTTTAAAGATATCACCCCTGACAAAACATGGATAAACATCTTTCACAATTGTCTGACATTTTATAAATCAACAGATGTATGTGCCAATAATCAACTAGATCCAATAACATAACTGAAAAATACAGATTTGTCCTAATTATTCAAACCTAATTTGAGATGCTCAAGGCTGCATGTGTGGACTAGAGACATTTCCCAACCACATTGGACCAAATGTCTTATCTCTATGAACACATTTAGACAAATCTGCATGCAAGCAGCCGGGTCTGACCTTGACATTGATGCCTTTGTTGGTTTGGCTGATGCTGGAGATGGAAGAAGGCGGGGCTTGGCTGACGTTGGGGTTGTGGGGAGAATCCAGAAGGCTCTCCTGTGACCTCCTGACGTCGGACAGGCTACACAGTAGATCGGTGCCTCCTCCCCCCATGTCTCTTTCTCTGTCTCTGTCTCTGTCCGTCTCTCTCCCCACCAGGCCGAGGCCGAGCCCCAGACCCATCTCCGAGCCGTTCAGGGATCCGGCCACATGGCCCTCCTCACCGATGCCTGAGTCTGTGTGGGGGAGGCCAGCGCGGGGAGAGTCGTCCACGGGGGTGGGGGTCTGTTTGTCAGAGAAGGCTGTGGATGGGTGCTCTGAAGGAAGACACAAAAAAAGTGTATTTTTTTTATTGCCAAGAAATGTATATCATCTGTTCTCTCTCTCATGTTTTTTTGCCTTCTTGTAAGCTTTATTTTTCTGCCATGTAGTAACCTTCTGTCCTTCTCCTCTTCTCTCTCATCTTGTCATCGTCTGATGTTCATGACAAAGGTATTGTTGTTTGCCTGAAGTGAGTATTGACTAGAAAGATGAATCCCCACCAGCTCCTCCCAGCATCCTCTCTTATATTGAGGATATTGCAGTAAAATAACAACAAGAATCACCTGTACTGGTTGGGGAGTTGATCTCATGGCGGATGCTTCTCCCTGATAGGCTGGTGGACCTGCCAATCTCCCGCTGGGGTTCCAAAATGTCCCGGTACTTAGACACCATGAGAACGGAGATAAAGTAGACCACTGCCAGCGCCAGGAACTGAGCCTGCTTACTGTCATCCTACAGAAAAATAACAAACATTTATTTAGTTAAAAATAAATAACCACTCAAACAGACTACAGTCTACATAGTTAAATTCACATGCTTACCACATCTCTGAAAACCACAGCTCGAAGACGATTGATGTCTACATCCTGCAGGAGTCTGTCTGGATCCTGCTAAATATGGAAGACAGAATGTCAAATGTTGTGCCAAATGCATACGCACGTGTCAGATTTCTATACACTACATTTGCATTTTATTTGATGTGTGTGTGTAAGATACCTTGCTGGTGTTGGAGGCACTGTGGATGCTGTCCTGCGACTTGCTGCTGGTTAAGGAGGATTTGCAGCTTCGATCCCTCTGTCTCTGCCGGCACTCCAGACAGTTCCTCACTGCCACGCAGCATACTGATGGACACAGAGAGGTGGAGACGAAACATGTTATCATTTGGGTCTGAAGGTTAAGTGTCAAAGGAATTATTTTTGTTGTCCTACAGATGGCTAAATGTATTTGTTTTCAGGGTATGTACTGTAAACTCAATCCAAAACCACAAATGATAAGGAAATATCAATCAATTACACAATCAAATACCAAAAACTAATAGGTGAACACATAATGATAGTTCAGGACAGAGTCCAGCCCAGTACAATACATTGTGAGTGACTGTAGGCTGATCTATGGTATTGCACATCCATTTTATTTCTTAAATACTCTTTTTAATCATTTAAACAATTTGTAGATGTCACCTCGGGTGCTAGGAAAATACCACAGCTAATAACATTTCATAGACGAATCAAAAAATCAAAGAACAATCATCAAATTAAAACAAAAATAAAAATAAACCCCAACCGTTCGTTGCAGCCTTACGCAACATGGCCTTTATATATCAAATTAGAACTCACCCAGACGGAGGCATTGCCTCATCAGCCCTCCTGACGACATGTTCTTCTCTGCTTCAATCTCGCTGAAGTTGAGAGAGCTGGCAAACACCAGTACGTCCACCATGGCCATGAGTCGAGACAGGAAGGTGACCGCCGTCTCTGAAGACATGCCCTGAGTCGCCTCGATGTTCTCCAACTCCGTCTGGAAAAGGGAGGATAAATACACACACGCTTGCCAGTTATTCATTGCGAAACAAACCGGTAACCACAGTGAGCGGGATGCTCTCTCACTGGTTTTAGAAAGGTGGTGAGGTGGTGAAATTCTATACAATAAAAAGTAACCTTTATAAAATGTATTTCCCTCTTATCCTAAATGAGCATGACCACAGCGGTCATGGTCGGCAAAAAGCAAACCTAGAACACATGCTTAAGTGAAATTCACATTTATGTGATGAAATCTGGCAACATGAGGTGTTCTACACAAAACACAGGAAGTACAGTCTGGTGACACAGGTGATGGTAACAGTGGGATTGTGCCTGGAATATATCTAAAAGGAAATTAAACAAATTCCCCTTTGGTTGACTCCAACCTAAGTTTTCAATTACAAAACATCCAGCATATCTACAATGCAAATACATCTAAACACAGCAGGTGGGGGTGAAACTTGTAAACCCAGTGAGAGGTTTGCTGTGTCTGCTTCAGTGAGCAGGGTGTGCAGGGCAGTTGAGAGTCGACAAGCATCTCTTCAGAGCATGTGAGCACAGACATTTGGGGAATAACAGACATACAAGGTGAGGACAGAAGGGCTTGGGTTGGTGCTCTTAGCTCTTCTGGTGATGGTGGGAGTCTCAGGCTCTTTACGCACCTCTCCCCCTTCGCCTCCTCCCCCAGGAACAGGGGTCACCTCCTCTCCCTTTGACCCCCTCTGGGGTCCGGCTCCTCCTGCCTTCTTTAGTGTTGATACAAATGGTACAGGCTTAGCAGATGCAACCCCTCAGGGCTTTTGGAAAACTCTCATGCTGTTTTCGCTCCTAACACATACTCTATATTCCTCTGTGAATGTATGCTCTGCTCTGCTCTGATTTCTTCTTATTATTGATCCATCTCCTGGCCTTTTAGTCTTTTTCTATTCCCCTCATTTGTATAATATTTGAACAATGCGAGAATATTATACAAATTGTATCTAAATATAGTGTATCTAGTTGCTATAACTGAAAGAACTTGATACACTGAGGCAGAGAGGTCAATAGATACAAACACTATAAGGGGGAGTATTGATTTGCAGGAAAGAAGCACAGCAGATAGAAACACTATGGATGTCAGACAAGCAAGGTTTAGTATCAGTCGCAATGGTAAATCAACCAGGACAAAGTATTAGTAAATTAGAAAGAGAGGAAAAGAGGAAAAAAAACTGCAACTTACAGGGTTGGCATTACTCTTAGAACTCTGCACATGCAAAAACAGACAAAAACAGAGACGAAAAAAGACAAGAAAATACACAGAATACATGTAACACAGAGAGGAAAAGAAAGAAGATAGTTGATTCAATAAAAAGATCATCAAACTATCCAATTAAATCATTGGAAATTTTACGGACAAGCTCAAATAAAGGCCAAAATACTGTGGAACCCGGAGAAAAATATTAAACGTTTATTTAATTAAACATTTTTAATCTTGGTGTGGGTGTCCAAACTACGGCCCGGGGGCCAAATGTGGCCCGTGGTCAATTTTTAATCGGCCCTCAGCAGATTCTAAAAGTGTAATGAAATATGGCCCACACCTAACACTTGTGCTCGTCTTATATTGCACTTCTTAAATATATGTGTACCAATATTTTACACAGTATTCCTGTGTTAATAAGCCCACTTTTCAAATAAATTCAGTAAATGAAAGTTGAAAACATTTTCTAACAAATCGTAGTTTATAAAAACAAGCCCAATAACTTATTTACATAACAAGCTAGCAATGGGCTGTTTTTTATTTTAAATCATATTCCAGTATCATGCATAATTGACCTACATTTGATTCATTTATGCTAACTTATAACTTAACTTAGAGTGAGTGGCCCAGCCTTTTGTATGTTTTTCTGTATGTGGCCCTCAGTGAAAAAGGTTTGGACACCACTGCCATAGGCAATAGTTTTATTTAAAAAATACCTTAAAGGTTTATTATGGCATCAATTAATCATGGCTTTATAGTTTATAAAAAAAGCTACAAAATGCAATGGACACAACAAAGTATTTACTACTGGGATCAGGTTATTGTTTTAACACCTAGTTACAGCCTGCCTCTGAAGCAGATGTTGACCTGAAGCTTTTTTCCTACCACAGAGGGGCAGAGTAGAGCCACTTACAGAAGGGGACGTGGCAGCAGACAGGAGAGGCAGGATGCCCCCACAGGCGATGATAATGTTGTCCACCATCTGAGAAATGAGGTGGATCGTGTTGTGGACGAAGATGATGTTCTCATTGCTGTTCACGAAATCCATCACCGACTTGGTGGAGTGGCTGAAATGAGAAAATAAGTGCCGAATGGACAACACACATTTTTAGAGCAATTGAAACACGTTATTTATACCTCCACTCTCGAATAATTTTCAATATTTCGGTGATCAATACCAATGCCTGAAAAAAAAGGCAGAAGAACAAGTAGTATTAGCTCATTTAAGCTCACCTCCTCCACACATGCACATCAGTCTCCAGGGCGAAAAGCAGGTCAGTGAGCAACCTCTGGTGCATTGGAGACCACTTGAATTCTGGGATGCGGAACATGGTTGTGCGCGGCCGGGGCTGAACTGCCGGCGCTGTTCCTCCGTCATGGGCATGCCCCTGAAACCCAGGTCAACACGTAGGTCCCGCTCCAGCTGGGCTGCGGTGCGACCATGGAGGGCCTGCGACATGGTGGGGGACAGAGGTTTGGTCAGCCAGCAGAAGGCTTTCAGTAAATCCGTCACTAGTCTAATAATACATCCAGTTATGAAATGTAATTTCATAAGAGAAACAGCAGAACACTCAGGGACTTCTTATTCCGTATTCCCTGATTCATTAGAGAATTAGTTCATGTGTGGGCAGTCTCTCTGCTTTTTTCTGCCAAGACTAACCGTCCATGGCTGAGCTTCTTATGCTATTCAATATAAGAAAAAATCAAATTGGAGCAGCAGTGGCCTAAAGGTAGCAGAGTACGGCTTGTAGCTGCCACTTGAAACGACCGATGGGTGTGAAGTTTTAGTTGATAGACACCAAAAGCGTTTGTTCTGGGTTTTTATTATATGTCCTTTGATTGCCAGAGGAAAATAAGTTAATTCACAGCACGGCACAGACTTTAGTCATCAACATAAACGCACCTGAGTGGTCGCAGTAGTTTGTATCTTCTTTGTGTCCTTGTCTTTCCCATCATCTGACCTCTCCGTGTCCGAAGTGGTGCTGGCTGTGTCCCCAGTCTTAAGCCCAGCAGCCTCTCCCTCTGCCCCGGATGTGACCTCCCCCTCTGGGAAATCTGCTCTTGATGCAGCCTGGATCTGAGCTTGGCTCTCAGCCTCAGCTATAGAGCTGATGTCAGCGAGAGGGCTCTGGATTTTGAAGGGCCCGTCCTCTGGAAGATCTCCTGAAGTGTGGCTCTGGGTCTGCGTTAAGTCAGAGCCACAGGTAGTCATGTGGGCCAGCAGGCTGAGGTCATCACTGGCGCTGCCGGTGGAGAGAACCGGGACGGGGCCAGATGGAGTAGGCGGGTCTGGACTCGGAAGCACAAGGGGGTCTGTTGCTGCCAGAGCTGGAAGCAGCTTCTCGTCAACCTGGAAGAGATAAGGGGTAATGAAAAAAGAACATTCAGACAAACGAATGTCTATTTTAGGGCAAGTAGAAAGAAAATATCAGATATTTGATTCTATATCAGGAGGGGAAGAAGAACAGCAACTCTGGTGTTGTGCAATGTGAAATTATTGTTTTTGTCAATGAAGTTGTGAGAGAATGTGCGTCAATGGACAACCCAACATCAACAATCCAAACTCTCCCTTTAAGTAATCAGAGACAATAACCTTTACATCACATCCTACCTTGCTGAAGAGAAATCCGTTGTTGCTCGGGACGCTGTCCTTCTCGTCAGCCAGTGTGATGAGCGGACCCATGTTCCCATCATCTTCCAGGCTTACTCCCGAAAGCCCCAGACTCGACCCCATCCCAACCCCTGAGCCTGGCGTCTCATCTTTAGGCGCCAGACTCCCATTCAGGTTTTGAACTACAGCGCAGTAAGCACTGTCCAGGAGGGAGTCCACCTCCACAAGAGGTCCGTTCTCTACCCCGCCTCCTCCCCCCACACCTCCACTAAGGCCTTCTGGAGACAGGTCCAGGTCATCCAGCTTCACTTCCGTGGCCTCCACCTTCTCTGCTTTAATGTCCACCAGCAGGTCGTGGACCTCCACCCTGACCCCGGGCCCGGTGCTCTGCTCTCCGGGCGTCAGGGCTTCTCCGTTGGGTCGCTTCACAGCTCCTTCTGCCAGGAGGTTGCGAGAGTCTGCGCCGGCCCCCTCGCTGTACTCGGCCTCGCTCTCAGGTGTCTGTGTCTGGGAATTGTCATCAATCTCCAGGTTGCCGTTGACAACAGGGGCGGGTACAGCGGAGAGCCCAGAGATGGTGGACACAGAGCCTTTCTTCCCCTTCTTCATGTTTTCCTCCTCCTGCCGCTGGTATTCTTCGTACATCTTGGCTAAGTACTCTTTGTGGGCTTCGTAGGTCACCTGTGGCAGGTGGTAGGGATGTAATTGGTCATGTGATCAGAACACAAGCACTGACAGTTGTTAAAATTGAGTTCAAATCAATAACTCCTCCAACAAGTAGCCCTCTGAAGCCTCATACATCATCCATAATGGCCCAATTGCTTTTGTACTGCCACAAGAAAATTGGTGAGAGAAATTCCCAGTAATGAACAGTGAACAGAGACATGATCAGTTATTGAAAACGATAGCTGGGATGAATCACAAATCAGCAGGCTAATCCCTCTGGACTTGGCAGGTCACTGAGAAATTAATAGTCAATAGGTACGAATCAATGAGGCTTTTTTCAGCATTTAAGAAAGCTTAACTGAAGATGTCAATACCTACAAATCAATATCATTGGTAATATGTCTTCAGTTTTGGACCAATAGATTTAAAATAGTAAGTAGTAAAGTGAATATAGAACAAGGCTCCAAACCGACTTCAGCCACATTTGAAAAATCAGTTTGTACATCTGTCAGGATTTTTCAGACAAAAGGGGAAAAATAACTGCACATGCATATGTTTGTTTTTAACTAATAGCGCCTTACAGGAAAAGCCCATCCCCACAACCAACTTTAAAATGCGTTCATAAATGTATTTATGATCGTTAGTTGGATAAAATAGTGATTGATGTTATTGCTTCTTCTGCTTGTACTGAAACGTTGCTTTCACAGGATTTACTAGTAAAAAAAAATACGGAATATATTTGTGTAAAAATGTGATTTACAGTGATTGCAGCAATTGGAAATGTAGGGTTTCGTGGTTAACAGAAAAATCTAAGCAAAGGTCATGAAATATTTGCTATTGGAGTACTTCTGTGTCTTCATTAATGGATTTCTGTTTGATTGTTGATTCGTAATACAAATTAGTGAGAGCAAAAATAAGCTCTTTGATACTTTAAGTGCATTTCCTACTCTTACCTTGGAGTGTGCGATGGATAGGGTATCAACCCAGACCCTCCACCCTCCCCATTCGTATTTAATGGCATGGTACAGCAGGATCCTGAAGATGTTGTAAACCATCTCAGTAATTTTCTGCTCTTCTGGGCTCTTAGGGTTGATGTATCCGAGGGAGAACATCCAGTCCTGCCACACAGAGCACTGCAGCAGGCATCTGGAACACACACACTGAATGTGAGTCGGGCTGCAGCTTAAGCTTAATAACAAAACAATTAAAAAAACAGATTACATGCAGTTGAATAAATGCAGGTCGGTTTTGTTTAGGTGCTCTTACCGCCTGTTTTCACGGCTGTTACTGAAGAGTTTTATCATGTCAGAGAGAAAGAGTCTTCTGACTTCCATCAGCTCGGAACTGGGAGAGGAGTTCTTCAACAGGGTGGCCACTACCTTCAGAATCACTGGGTGGGATAAACATAAAATCAAGGAATGGCGGAAAGACAGAGATAAGACAAGGTAATACACATGAGTATTTTTAATGTGAGTGACAGGAGAGTAAGAGGCAGATCAATAACTGGGAGATGGCAGCAGTGTCGGCTTCTGAGTTGCGGCTTTGTTGTTTGTTTACTCGCATTAAAACAACACTGCATTGTTGGCAGACCAAAGCACACACAGAGACAGGCAGGTGCAGGCTGCAGTAAGTTTGTACTTACTGGGATTCTGGATTTTGACAGTGGAGTCGGGCTCAGGGTGGGGTTTGTGCACCACCTGAGTACAGACCTGCTCCGTCAGAATCTGCACACACAGAGGGGAAACAGCCGACAATTAAACTCCACGTCACCTGAATACTGACAGCTTACAGACTGGAGGGTATAACTTCATGTATGTTGCTGGTACATACAGCACGTCAATGAGCTGATCACCTACCTCGTACAGGGTGTTGTAGGTGGTCACAGACACGGTGTTGGTGTGCATCATCAGCCTCTCCCCCAGCAGTGTGAACAGACTGTGCGTGTGCATTATTTCCACCTTCCTCCTGCAGGAAACACACAGCTTGCCATTCATGAGAGAATTTATGACAGTTGAAACTGACATTGATTGTCACTGGCCTGATGCCAGTTTGATATTGGCAGGTGGCACCATGTGGCCCTGTCAGTTATGATGGGACCAAAGAGGACGAGAAATGAATACCAACAAGAGAATTTAACGAGAGACATGAACAGACCGCCATCACTGCAGGCGTCACTAGGGCAACGTTAGCATGGATGCGAATGATTAACTTTGAAGATTAACCTTGCCAGTGGGAGGAAATTGTGTTTCTAAAAGGGCTTTTAAGTAGAAAGGTTTACACATTAGTGTAAGCTCACTTTGAAGATTTTTTTTAATTGAATTATGTGAATAATGCTCAGAGCTTCTGTATATTCCCAGATAATCAGGTCATTAGCAACAGGAAAACGGAAAAATTGCACAATATCTAATCATGTATATATATAAATATATATGTTTTTATATTTGGCTCCAATGTAATGTTTGAAAGTACATTGATTAGTTGAAAATGCCTCTCTTGAATTTGTTTTTGGCAGATGATCAAATCCCTTTTGTCTATTTAAACAAAATAAACAAACCGTTGTATTGGTTTTGTTATTATTTTGATCGATGATATTATCAAAACCATAACACAGTAAGTAGCTCTGAAATCATGATGTCATTTTTGTCCTTCGTTTTAGGACAGTAAACCATTAGGTATCACATTCAAATAAGTACATTCCAATTCACTTCAGCACTATTAAACCCTAATAGGAAATAAATAAAGTGTTGTTTTAAGAACCACTAAATTACTATCTGGATCAATTTTATATCTCCATGAGCAGTGACATGTAAACTTAAGAGGCAGCCCTGCAGGGTGTTTGTTTGGAGCAGATGTTGAGGAGGTGGGGGCTGAAGGTGCAGGGCTCAGGTGCAGCTTGGCAGCCAGCTCCCATGTCGTGCAGCGAGTGGCATCAATGTCACATGGGATGAATAATTCCCCCAGCATTCAATGATGCTCATCAAGGTTCCACCTCCCTTGCAGTTTGCACTGTCAAAATGATTATTCCGCCTGGACGTGATGATCAAGGCATTATCGTCACGTATGTAAACAAACAAAAGGCCCTTATAAAGCTCACTGGAGGTGGTTTTTACTGCAGGGAGTGTTTCTCACACTCTACCTGAAGTCTCCCTACCTTACAGCACAGTATTTGGGTTTTGAGGGAAAACAAGAATAAGGTTGATTTTGGCAACACCAAACACTGCACACAAGAATATATCAGACAGAAAGCACACAGGCAAAGAGGTACTGACTTGTGACCGAGGTGCTTGAGGAAGTAGCCCAGGACTTTAAGTGCTTGGACTCGGATACTCTCGCTCTTAGAGGCCAGGAGCTTGCAGATCACCCTGTAACATGCGAAACACACAGAACACTATGAATGACGACAGTAGATGAAAGCTAGAAATGTACCATCCAGGCTGGGAGTGTAGTAAACACCTGCCGCCTGATACTCAGTAAATATCCTTAAAGTTAGCAGCACGTGCGCTGAATGGAGCATTTTTCTTCAAAGGAGTGTGCTCAGTGGACATGAAAGGGAACTAAATGTGAGAACACAAAACATTTTGCTGACTAGCTCTCTGGCAACAGGAGATTTAACCATAGCAACTGAAAACACATCTATGTGCAGTTTGTGCTTCAGGAGACTCAGCAGCACAGCTTGACTCCGTCTTTAAGAAGTCCTGCTGGTTGGCTGAAGCTACCCTTTTGGTAATTGAATATAAACAAAAGCTTAGCCAGGCAGTAAAGCATTTATGTTATGGCTGCACAAACCTATCATGGGAGTATATTAGTAATAGGACATGTGCATATTTAATGCAACTGCTTTGGGGTTTAAAAAAAGAGAGATTTCAATTGAATAAAGGTGTTATATTTTGTAGTGTTTAATAAATAAATTGACCGTAACTTATTCTTTCTCTATACAATTTATAAATTGTCATTCATTTTAAGAATTGTTTCTGGTTGTTATAAAAATGCAAAGTCTAAAACACACATTTTAAAGTGATCACAGTAATTCTATGTTATTTAGCAAAGAAAGATATGTTTAGTGTCAGCAGGATCTAATATGACATCACATCTTCATTTGTGTGTCAGCATTCACCTTATTCCATTTCTCTGGTCAAATGCAGGGATCATGGACGCTGGGTGTTCAGACATGAGAGCCACCAGCAGCTGCAGCACGTCGTGGATATTCTCATCCTGCAGAGAGAAGAAAGCGACGTTTAGCAGGTGAAAAAAGAACAAAAAGGAAGCCGTAAGGGTCAGAGGAGTAGAGGGTTAAGAAGACAAAGAGCTTAGCTGCAGAGAAGGAAAAGGGGGGGGGGGTGTGTTATTTCAGTGCAAGAATAGACATAATTGTAACAGACGAGTGCATACTGTTCAGTCCATTGTTGCACCATTTTTTATGCTTTCACAGCGCTGAGGCTGACTCACACTCTGACTTGTTTAAGTGGACCATAACTCCAACCCACAAATTTTAATGCACATTTTGCCACCAGCTCCACTCAACCGCTCTCAGAGTCTCTCTGTGGCTTTGCAGTGAGCAATTACCTCATGCATGGTCAATAGGTAGTTGAGGATGCTCTGCAGCTCGTCCTCCTTCACGCCTCGGTCCTGTAATAAAAACAGACAGGGCATCAATCACAGAAACGTTCCTGATCTTTGCTTTGTTTTTACAGCTTTATAACATCAGATGACAAAAATAATTTGGTCCCTGGTTTGTGCATTTTGATTGAATTACAAACACCCACACAACTACCGGAACAAATCAATACAAGAACACAAAAGATAGTGTTTCATTCAGGCTCCTGAACTATAATGCAATTCCAGGCACACACACATTTCAGATGAAGGCCGAAAACCCCATAATAGGTCAAATACAACAGAGGACATGATGGAAAATAGCAATTTCTTGCAACTTAAATTATGCCATGAAGATAATCCTTTTCTCTCAGTGTACCTTTAGTATGAGTTGTTTGAGGAAGAGGAGCATGAAGGCTCTGAGCGAGATGATCTCCTTTTGGGAAGGTCGTGGTCCGTCTAAACAAACACACAAAAACAAAAGAATAATTTCCAGTTAACAAAAAATCCATTTTTATGCAGGATAGTGATCGGCTAAACAATCCTGCCGCTCAGTCTGAGTGAGCCCGACCGTGCAGTCATAAGGTTTTATTAGGCTTCCTGGAGAGCAGAGAAAAACATGTTAACATAAACACACACACACACACACACACACACACACACACACACACACACACACACACACACACACACACACACACACACACACACACACACACACACACACACACACACACACACACACACACACACACACACACACACACACACACACACACACACACACACACACACTATGAAAGAACTGTAAATCACTGCCATTAACTCCAGGAGCAATTTGGCAATCTGGATATTTTATAGTTGTACTAATCTAAATGATTACAGCAAAGGCATGGCAATTTACAAAAATGTGATTGATAGTCCAAATGATCCGAACCAAACCAGCACTGTAATCCACCGTATCAACTTTAAAGCTCTGGCACTCCATCAGCTGTTCGCTGTGCTAGGAAACAGAGAAATAATCAAGCTAAAATCACAAAATCATCAGGCGCATAACACAAGTAATTCCTCATGTGGGTCTTAAGGTCTGAAATCTTTGCCAAGCACGATCATTTAACTACCCTTGCTCATACCCGTCAGACCTCCATGACCTTTTAAAGTGTGCCTAATGAGTCTTTAGGTTTTGAGTTTCAACAGTTTTCCCCTTTTGCAATTTATCTGAATTCAATTTCAACAAATATTTCCTTTTACCTATTAAACAATGGAACAGCAGTCCTACTGACAACTCAGATGATGGCATTGCATTTTCATTGTTGTAACTGCATTTAATTCATTTAGAGGTGTTTAATGTGTGCGCCAGAAACACTCGAAGCTCAGGGCTGTGATGAATCGGCTCAAAACGGCTGCCAAATAACTAGCTAATGGAATAAGTTGTCAAATAGAAAAAGATGTATAGATTCTGATCGAGGCAAGAATGATATTAGACCCGCTCTTTCAAAAATAAGGGTATTTCTCCTTTATTGGTCCCAGTGGACACTGCAGCCTGGTAAAGTTGGCTTTCTGCATCTTGTTCAATTACTAATCTACAGATGTCGTAAAAAAAAAAAGAAGAAGAAGTACGCAATAAAATGCACAAGCTACATGTTCTCATCAGCTTTATATATTCCCAACACGGGTTTATACATTTAAAAGGCAACAATAAACATTTGTAATGTCTGGCTTAAGTGCATTAGCTAACTCGCACTGGGCTGTGTCAGGATGATTGGAATTATCCTTATTTTACACAAAGGGAGAGTGCTGCAGTAGTAAAGAGTGTTTATTTTAAGCTCAATGAAACTGGGCACATACAAAAACCAAAATGTGGCCCGTAGCTGCTTTGATAGGAGAGGTAAAGCAAACAGAAACATACAAAAAAAACTGAAGGTATGGAAGAAGGAAAGAAGCTTTTCTACTTAGATTTTTGTCTTGCTCAGCTGCCCTTGAATAATGTGTGTACAGGTTTCAATCTGTTCACCTGCTCTTCACAAAGCCGAAACATGACACTGAAGAAGTCCCCTGCGATTCATCATCATTATCCATCAGGCTGCTACACATCGGTGGAGTATTGAAACACGCCATCCATCACGGTTACGCAGCAGCTCTGTGTCAAACGTGGACGCATCAGGTGAGCGTGTGCGAAGGTGACCTCCGTTTTAAGCGTCCTTTAAGAGGATTTCAACGCTTATATTCATTCAAGCCACTTCTCAGGGGCAATATTAATTACCGTCTTTTACTCTTCAGAATGAATGCTCTTTCTCCTGGGCTCTTTTTTATCTTAATCTGACTCAATGGGTTTATCCGGTAATTGGGGACAACGGTTTTGTTCTGGCCCTTACTGACAACCTGTAAGAAGTCTAAGGAGCTTTTTCTTTTTATGGTAATGATCCAATGCACGTTCTGCGTGAGCGTATGTTTCTACATAAAATATGTGCCTATTCCTAGCAATAACTACACACACACTAAAAGCTTTTATATCAAAGTTTTGTTTGGAATATATTTTAGCTGAAGTGTTAAAATCAATTAACCTTACCTAACTTTTGTAAAAAGCCTTAGGGTGTTTTTTTTTTTTGTTGTCACGGTATACGTTCCCTCTCTTTGTACTTTAGCAATTTTGAAACTTGAAAATGGAGCCATTTGTCAAATAAGAGGTAACCTTGGAGAGGAACTATGTATTTCTAAGAAGAGTTTCAAAGCAGGTGCAGGGTAAAAATACACCTAGGACAAAAAATAATGTACTGTGCAACTTGACTTCAACCTCATTACTTCAGACTGAGGCACAGTTAAGTACATTTCTACCCACTGAGCCCATTGTTGGCTCAAAATATCTGTCCATTACTATGCAAATTAATTCCATCAATGCATATCACACTCCTACAGTAAAGGCAAGTACAAGCACCAATGCAGACGTCCAACCCACAACTAGCACATCCTTCAGCTTTGAACGGCCATTAGCACATCTGAGGCTAATTGCTACGGTTATCAGAGCTTCTTCATGGGGCTGAATCCCCGCCGTCAAACAGCAATATCGGAAAAGCGAAAGGAAACCAGACAGCCAGTCGATTAAAATTCCAAAAGCTCCCTTGGATCTGCCAATCAAACCCGTCCGCTGCCATGGCAACATGAGATGCGTCTCATAGTCCGTGGAGGGTCCCGGGCAAAAGATGAGGTTGATTAAAGATAAAGGCCGGCTCCGACCTTTCTGAAGCTGTGGTGTGAGGCAACAGAGGCTCTGTTAACACCGATACAGAGGAAAACATAAAATGGGATGTTTGGGATACGGTGCATTTCATAACACTGCTATTATTTGTAAAATATGGACAAATAGCTGTGGTATCACCAGACACACTGCATTCTCAGGAAGCTCCAAAGGATGTGCATGTATTTCTATTTAAAATAATAAAATGAAAATCGTTTTTGGGGAACACAGTCTTCCCAGGCCAGACTGTCCTTCTTCTTGAGAACCTTTTTTTCCCCAAAAGTGTTATTCGCACTCAAATATTCAGAAACGCTTGAAAAAGGGAGCCGTTCAGTCTTGTTCGTGAGCAACTAGACAGTGGTTGTTAAGGAAAGGGAGAGATGTGTTTAGATTAAATGAGCACTTACTTCCTGTCATTATCTCCATGTTGAAATGAAGATCAAATAGCCATCCATATTTTGTGCAATTTAAGGAAGCTGTAATGATTTGACCTGACATTACATAAGATGTTTTTGCACATTTCTAAAGCCATTAGACATCCATTATCCATTCAAGTCCCCCAGACTTTTGACTTTCAGCTGCAAATTGACACTAATTTGAAACCTCTTTAGTAATCATCCTGAAAATCCTCATCAACCACAATTAAAAGCAGTTTCCATTTTCTGCAAGGGCACTGTTGAACTGAAGCTCAAAAAGTATTAATAGAATCTGTCGAAGTTTAAACCCTGCTTACTTTGTCACCTCTGCATACCTGCCAAATCACTGCATGCTTGTCAGAAAGCTACAGTAACGGTCTGGCACAGCCTCCTCATATTCTGATGTCAGAGAGGTGTAGAGGGAGGGGGTTTAGACATCGTTTGGCTGTTTGACGGGCACTTGGGTTGGAGTTTGTGACAACTTAAATTGCACACATGAGTCAATGCTTTGTGTGGTCATCCTGGCCCAATCTCCCTGTGACTTCACACACCTAAACCATAGAAGATGGACAAACTGACAGATGATACGTAAGTATATTTGATGTGTGTCCCCATTATCATTATGTTTTTGGATAAATGTCTTCTTTACATTTTCTCTAAAGCTGTGTGTCCCTTTTTTTCATGGTGCTGTAAAAATACAGTAAAACATTGTGTCAATAAGACATGGTATAAGTGTTAAAGACATATAAAGACTGAGAAAGAGACAGTAAAGCAAAAGAGGAGATGAGGTTTGTCGGATAATTTTGAGAGAGAAAAATGACTGATACACAAAGTCTTAGTCTCAGTTTTATTTTATTATTTCTATTTTATTATTATTTTGTCTTATGTCCTTTTATAATATGTTGCACTGTTGGAGGAGCTCGGGATCAAAGATGTTCAATGTCATCACTTCACTGTAGCGAATGAATAATAAAAACCTTTGAGACAGTCTTAAAATCTTGAGTGTTCATTACTAAAAGTAAAAGAGACTTTCTATTTTCTACTTCTTACAGTGAAAATCACTCCTTGTGTTCAAATTGTGTGCAGGAGTGAACTTACCGAGGCCTTTGGGGTTGATTCCACTGCACTCCAGCGGGTTGATGGCCCAGTAGTAGTACTTGAGAGTGTGCATGAGCTGCAGGACGGTGCCCACTCGGCGGATGGTGGTGTAGATGGTGGCGGTGCCGATGAACTCAGACGACAGGTATGTGTAGAGGGATAGCTGGACCTGGATACACAAACACCCAGTTACGAAACGTCAATAATGCTCAATTATTTGCATAGTGTGATATTGTATCTGTCTGCTTGTTGGTGTTACACTCACACGTTAAGTGTTACAAGCTGCCTACTTAGCCGGGTCACAGACTTTCATCTCAATGTAACTTTAACCAGGTTGAATAAAGGATATGTGTGTGTAAATATGTGTAAATTAAACACAAACGAATACAAACTGTCAGGCGCCTGCGGGTGAGAAACAAATGATCCGTGTGTGTTTATGGTGTTCAAACAGAAGGAGTTTTTTTGGGGGAAAAGAGAGCCACATAGGGGGTTAAAAAGGAATCAACCCTCCAGGCTGAGCTGTAATATTTTCTGCTCTGCTGTTTTTTGATGTTTTTCTGTGCCTGGAGCATGAAGTGAAGCATCTGAGGTGCATCTTACGCAGCGCTGACATTTAAAGGAGGGCGCTTTCCAATTGTCTTTTCCTTCCCTGTCTCTTTGTGTTCCCTTTCTCTTAATATTCCTCGCTCACTCAAATCTCTGAGCTCATTACTGTGACCACGACGCTACGGGCGGGCCTTAACGAGGTAGATCTGGTTAAGAGGATGAAATTAACGGAGTGCCTTAGACTGACTGTACATTATCACAGCTTATCTGAAAGGGATTCTCTGAGTTACTTTTCTCAGAAGCCCATGTGTTTATCTGCTACGATTTACAACAGGTTCAGCTTTGGGCTGCAATAGCTCGTATTAAATATTTCTCCACCTCTGAGAGGATTAGGTTTACCAGAAAGGCTCTCTATGTTCTTCAGATGTGATTCATTTATGAAATGTTTCCTGTCCGGGATATGACCTATGCTATTCTTGCCAATGATGAAGGTTATAATAATACAATTATAGAGACAGCGGAGGAAACATTAAAGGATGAGATTATTATTTTGTTGATGCTTACTAAACGTATTATTTCTGTATTGTTCTTTCATCACGACCCTTCTGGATTGTATTCATGTTTACTGGCAGTTCATTGTCATTTCCTTTATTGGCACTCATTTGAAGGTATAAAGCCAAAAGGCTATCACTCGGTTTCGTCTGTTAGGACTTATTCGACTAAGGCTGATATGTTTCATCTGTGTTAGAGTCTGACTTTCAGAGCTGCCTTGTTCTCCTGAACCGCAGCAAATGCTCAGTCGCATTTCTTCTGTCTTAACGCCCTCAGACCCTGTAGAGTGATATTGCTGTACCCAGGAGCAAATCACATCTTAAGGTCAAAGGGAAGAGAAAAGGAGTCAGGAAGTTCTGACAATAATTGAGGCAAGCGCTGACTGGTCCTAGGGGGAATGCCACGAACACTCGCATCTAGTAGAGAAGGAAAAAAGAGCCTACACATTTCTCTCCTGTCCTGGGGTCTTTTCAAATGTCACTTCTTCTCTGTTTCCTACGTTTGCCTGATCTGTTCTTCCCTTGGATGTGCACGCTCCTCCCTCAGTGTCCTGTAACCTCCTTTGTCATATTATTGTAAAGGGCAATGGGCGCTGAGGTGTCAGTCCCTCTTCCTCTCGGTCTTATATTTCATGCTTGCCTCAACTTTCCTTTACACAAATCCTCCAGAGCACTTCTTTTTCTATTCCACATCTGAAGTCTGGCTCTATCAGCCCATTCATTCTCTTTTTCAACCCACCGTGTGCTGTTACTTTTTGCAGCAAGGTCATGAAAACACATACACAGTCAGTAGGTTCACACAAATAAACACACCTTGGCAGGGGTGTGTATCCAGATGGCAGCGTTGAAGAGGACATGGTCACAGAGCTGTTTGAGAAGAGGCGCTCCATGAGGTAAACCATCCAGATACTTGGCGAAGGACAAGAACTGTTCAAGGACCGCTCTGGTGATGTGAACCCTTGACGACTGGACAAAAAAAGGGGATATAAATAGGGATTTAACCAGACAGAATGGTCACTAAAACACCTTTTTGGTAAACAGTTTTAAGTCTTAAATAAGTCAATTTTTAGGTTCCATATTTGTATTTTTTGCTTCAACTGTGACATTTTTGCATGGGAACTTTGGGATTTCAACCATTGCAGACCGTTTCCATGCACTAAAAGCTATATAACACACTACAGGAAAGGGAAAACCAAAAAGCATTAGATGGGCCCCTTTAACAAAAACACTGTATTCATAGTCATTTCTATTTAAAATACACCTTAATTATAATGTTAAGGGCAAGCTATTACCAAAAGAGCACCATTGAATATTCTTTAAACTGTAAAAATAAAAAATAAAAAGTGCATCCATACAGAGCAGCTAGATGCACATTTGTCATGCTAACAGTTTGATATTTTCACAAAAGACATAAAGAGTGGGTGAGAGTGTCAGCACAGACAGAGAAAATGGATTAAATCTTAAGTGTGATTACTTTTTGACACTGGTAAAATCTACAAATAACAACTCATTGAATTATATTATAGTTTTTAATTGACTCTGTCGGGAGATGCTTTCAGTGCTAAGGGAACAAAGTGTAATCGTGGTTACACATTGCCTGTGGTGCCTAACAGTCAAAGGTGATAAGCATTTAATTTACACCAGCAACTGAGTCTGTATCGTTATTCAGGTGATCTCTGCCTTTTTTTCATATTTTTAGCATACCGTGAATTCCTTTTATAGCAAGAAGATACAACACCACATTTTTTTTAAAAATGTATATTAAAAAAAAGCATGCTTAATTCAAAAACTCAGCACATAAAACCGTCCTAAAACAAAACCTCTGGTCATGAATAATACCATATGTTTTAACTGTTTGGTTATTTTGGGGCTTTATTGCATTACAGAAAGCTTTCCCTTATTGACTCTTTTGAGACAAAATAATAGAAACACCTGGCCGTTCCTAGAAATCTGAGTGTAAAGCAAATTTTTAAAAAGCATATAAAGGGGAATAAAAACATTATGAGAACAGGGGAATTACCAGCCTTGAAAACGTAATACAACTTTTCTTTGTGGAGGTCCATTACTGACCTTCTCAAGCAGGTATCCAATCACAAGGAAGCCTTTCCCGCCCAGCATTTGCTCCTGCATCGCCACTGAGCTCTTCAACAGCTCCACCAGGAACGCCAGCAGAGTGGCACTGCAACACACACAATGTGCGACACACACTTTAGGGGAAAACTGTGTGGAAATCACCAATAGATTTGTACATACTGGTACTGGAGTATGAGTTAAGATGCAAGAAAACCTGCTGCATGTTTGCTTCACCTCTCCCCGTACTGACAATCCCCTTCTCCATCATTTCTTTTTAATAGGAAGGATTGATTTCCGTTTGTTATTGTTATCCCCCTGATGATGGTTGACAAATGCTCTCGGATGCAGCTATGATGTGGAGATGCTGCCTGATATGTAACTGCATTAAGCCTGACATGATGGAGTGGAATCAAGACAATTTCGGAGGGAGAAAAACACTCCAACTTTCTCAAAGCGGCTCATCGCTCCAGGGAAAACAACAAAACTCTTCTTTCTTTCACACGTATATGCCCTGCTCTCTACATTCAGTTATTTCTAGCCCGCAGCATAATTACAATTTTACTCCTTCAGATAGAAGAACAATTCTCACACGTAGAAAACTCATCTTTATCTAATTTCTCTTATAGCTTCTTTGTCTCGTTTGTTACTGGGTCCATTCCAGGATCAGCGTCAGTCGATTTTACACATTAATTAAAAAACGTTTACTGTACTAACATTTTTTATATCGTCTATATCACAGAATTGCTTGCAGCCACTGATTCTCGGTTCTTTTTTAGTAGACCCCTCACCAGACTGTGGTGTCCACGCTGCAGTCATTGAGCTGTTTGTAGTCCAGCTGAGCGAAGAGAGGGAACAGCACCTGGATGCCTCCTATAGAGTGGATGGCACTGTGGATGGAGTGTGTAACAATGGCCTTCACATCCTGTGGGAGGGAAATACACTGTTAGTGCTCACAAAGACTATACTGTATGTGCACACAGACCCACAGATTCAATTACTCACGGCCAATAATACATAACTCATATCAGACTTACAGCAGAACATCCACAGTAGATCTCATATACAGCATTACTACATTACACATTTGTTTTGCTGTCCAGAATACGGGATTTGAAGGCCAGAATCAACTGTTGATCATCTTTTGTACATGAATCCTTTTTGCCACTGTCTAGACTTGCTGTACAGCGGGTATTATAGGCCCCTGGGAGGCTCTGAGATGTATTAAAGTTTAATAAGGGAAATTGCAATACCAACCAAAAGTACGATCATAATTGGAGAGAAAGCAGGTTTTTCTGCAGATTGATCTTAAACCTTAAAACTCAGTAACCCTGAACACGTTCAAAGCTTTAGTGACATCGATTGAGTCAAGGTGATCTGTGTGCAAATGTTTATACTGATCTTTTGAAGTCATTAAAATGAGCTTTGAATTTACTTGCTGAAGCTCTGTGTTGCTGAAAGGATTGGCATGGTTTCCTCTTGTCAAAGAGGAGCCTTGATCTCAATAGGACAAACCTGGTTAAATAAAGTGTAAATAGCCCTGATTTACAGTGGACGCACAAAGTGTTCTTTGTTGTTACCCTTCCTTTCACTCGTCCTAATTTCCACCTACTTGAAGTTTAATTCATGATGCTTCAGTGCAAATATTGTGGATTTCAACAAGAACTTTTTACATGTTTTTGTTAATTAATTAGTTATTAAAAAACTTTAATTGAGCTGTAAATGGCACCTGTTTGAATCTGTTATCTATTTTATGATACCATTACTCAATAAACCAAGTTGAATGCGCGACCTCCACCAAACAACTAGTCAACAATAAGACTCAATTGGTGCCTGAATTGCTGGTGCATTTTTTTGCACAATGAGCAAAAGACGAAACACCTGTTGAATACAACTACAGGCAATATCCACAAAAGAGTAAGTAAAAATAGAGACTCTCAGCTAAAATTGTGAGCTTCAAAACATTGGCATTTACTGCCGGGTACCGTGGCAACTACCTTTTAAGAGCTTTTAAATTTTTGTTTTAACTGATGTTCTTCTGTAGAAAGCACCACATCTGAGTGAGAGTCAGCCTTGGCTGATAATCAGACTAAACTGACATTTCATTTCAAATCAATCCTTCATGCTTGAAGTGCTGTTGATTCAGAGGTGATTCAGAGGTCTGTAGCCATGCAAGTAATGAGCAGCCACTCAGAGGAATCCAGCCACACTGACCTGTAGCATGAGTGCATGCGGTGAGTGGACGAAGATGGAGGGGTTTTCCCTCGGCGACGACTCCAGGCAGAGCTGTGCATCCGTCGCCTTGGCGTTGTAGGTGAAGGAGATGGAGCTGGCCAGCTTGCCATCGTACAACACCTGCTTGTGGTGCTCGGCCAGGTGGATGTCACTCTCCGACTTGAACTTGAAAGTGCTCTGCAGTGATGGAGAGAAAGGAAGTCAAAGGTTGTGTGAGAAAAACATTAAAAACAAAAGAGAGACAAATGACTTGTCCAGCTGCGAGGGAAGTGTGTGTCTGTGTGTACAAGTCAAACACCAAAAATGGAGTCTGCTTAATTGCAGCATGAGCTGTGTGTAAACAACACAGCATTAGCTTAATGAACACAGCGCTAACACAGGCACTAATTCAATTAGCTCAGAATAAGAGAGGGAAAGGGCCGGATGTGTGGGAGAGAGGCGACCCGATCTCCAAATGTACGTCCTACCGACAAATCATACATGAGAGTACACAGACACATGTGCTATTCAGTTTCTGCATAATATGTTACAATTGTCACTTTTTCCAACCTTTTTTTCCAATAAAATCTAAAATATTTTATCATGGACTATTTTCCTTTTAATTGTCATACTTGAGGGGATTCTTGTTCTGACCCAGAACAGACTGACATATCTGTGGAAACTTCTTGTCTTACTTGAAAGAAAAAACATATTTTGTAGGGAGTGTAGGATGCATTTTGTGTGTTCAGAGTTCTGGGGGTCCATATATCCTGAAGCGTACTGATACACACATGGAGCCCCGCCAATGAAAGGCTAGGTAGTTGCTCTGTAACCCTTTGCAGCAGCTCCAGGAAAGGGGGCGCTTCGAGCAGCTGCGTCCCCAGGTGCCTTGCTCAGCCTGACTGCACAGGAAAGCCCCCGGCTGCTCACAGACCTGCAGGCCCATCTTGTTCTAAACCTTTCATCTTAAGTCTGCTGTAGAAAATGTGCCCTGAGCTGTTTTATCCACCGTGCAGCACAGAATTTCACAGAGGCAAAGAGTGCACAATGGAGACGTCTGAAGAAACCAGCCCTTCCACTGCGTAACATCCTTATCTTAGTCCAGGAGCTGAATACTGCTTCAAACCACTAACGTTTTACTTCCTCCCCATTGTCGGAGCGATCGTAAAACAAAAAGCTTACTATAATCTAAATCTGAAGCAGACTTTCCACACACACTGTTGCCAACAGAACATATTTTCTGAAAGTAATTAACGGCAATAACAGGGCAGCAATACGATCTTATCTGAGGTCATACTTCCATTGTGAAATACAAGAGCTGATGACCAACGTTAAAAATGTATACCATTAAACAACTGAGTTAAATCGATTTAAAGTAACCTAGAAAACAACGGCCAAGTGGAAAGGATAATCAATCACAAACACAAATAAATTGCTCTACGGTTTATTTTTGAAGGCCTCCGCACGAAGAAAATACTGAATAGCCTGAATATGAAATGAAAACACCTATTCAAATGCATGTTTTCTGCTGTGTAAGCCTACTGATTGTGGTCCATTTATGAAGTGTGTGTACTTGTGTATAAGTATAAATGTGGCTGCATAAATGTGAGCATGTATTTATGATGCAGTGCTAAAGTGACTGTATCTGAAGGTAGGGGCGTTGCTGACTCTTTAAAGTATTAGGAGATGTAAAGAGGCTACATAAAAAGTATGCAAGAGGGAGAAAAAGTGCAAATATAACATCGAGTATGTAAAGCTTTACACAACACGCTTAAAAACATGTGTGTCCCTCACCTATTTGGACAAACACACACAGAGGAATAAAGCAACAACTCAACACTTGTCACAGCTGACAGCTGCAGTTACGGCCCTGGCCTTCAGTGATAACAACACACCCACACACACCCGCACACACACTTCTAGTGTATTTACTGTAGCTCAGCCTTGGCCGGCAAAGTGGTATCTCCAGAGCAAGTTCTCTACAATATGGCAAACCTGGTGTAAAACGTATTATGGCAAATTATTGAGGTTGTTAGACCAATCAGATACTGGTTGAGTATCAAAGGAGAGAATACATTACAGATTTTAAACTTTGATTATCGGTACTGATACCAAAAAGCCATGCAAGAACTTGATATAGGATCTAAAATCCTAAAAACTAAAATATCTTGATTTAAATAGGTTTTATCTATTCATTAATTCAAGATTCAAGATCCTCGGGATAAATAAAGCTTCTTGAATCTTGAATCTTGAATAGATAAAACCTATTTAAATCAAGATATTTTAGTTTTTAGGACAGTTATCCCTGTTTTGTGCGAGGACACAAGGCATTTATTACCAAACTGAGCCTCGTAAAATGATGCATCAATCCATTGTACATTAATAAAAAATTCACTGAACACAAATATTTTCAACAATGATTTTATAAACCCTGAGGAATACACAACACACACACACAAATGCAGGTGTCCAGACAGAGTCACACGGTCCATTAATTACGTTATGGCCAGATTGCTGGCAGTACACCGCCATGAGGACATCTGGACTCGTGATGAAGCGTGCAACCAGCAACACACTCATCAACATGTGAGACAGGACATTAACAGAAAACACACACACACATATAAAAAGTTCCTTTAACCATAACCCATCCACAGCAGAAAACAAGATGTTACAGTCCACCTTCTTCTGTCATTAGGAGGGCATGGCGGTGGAGAGCTGCACACATGTACAGACATCCAGTACACACAGCACGTCGGCCATCATGAGCTGCATCAGGCGGGAAGACCTTGAACACCCTGACATAGCTGAAGGCTTGTTTAGCAGAGCGAACAGAGTGTCTGTCTGCTTTTTGCTCCTCATTACCGAACAGGACAACACCAAGAAGCAACACACACACACACACACACACACACACACACACACACACACACACACACACACACACACACACACACACACACACACACACACACACACACACACACACACACACACACACACACACACACACACACACACCAAGGTTTGGCTTATATTCGCATTACGACAGGAAGCTGTGTTATACAAGCGGAGTCCCAATGGTGCTCTACTTTATCTGACCGAGAAACCCGCAAACTCATTGTTACAATAGCAGCTCAGATGCCCGTGGCTTTGAAACAACTGAGCCGTTTAATGGTCTGTTCTGGGCATCTGAGAAGCCCATTCTGCGCCACGCAGAGAGGCAATCATTTCACTGATCAGCCTGAGGAAGCTGTGGCCTGTGACAGAGTGAGGAATCAGTATTCATGGCCGAGAAACAGCAAACCTAAAGAATGTGATCATTAAGAAGAGAGGACTCTGGTCTATTACGTGACATCTGGGGGGAGAGAGCCTATGCTCTCACATGTGCTTTGCATGTTGTCAATGTGTTTCTCCAGCGGCTTCCTATAATCACGTCATGGTGAATTAAAGCAAACTCCTGATTGAATATATGCCTTTTCTAAGGAGCTGTTAAAATACCAGCAGCCGTTAACACACATCAGCAGCCTAAAATATCCCTGCGCAGTATCATGGTGCTAACATTTTGCTGACATCTTTAGACACCTTCATAAGCAAGCTGTAGGTGGCCTGAGGCGAGCAAATCTGCTAAAACAAGAAGCAGACAGCTGGCAAGCTACCTTGTCCGTGTTGCGACATCTTAGCTGTCTCTGATAGCCAGGCCACAAGGCAGATGCGGTGATTTATAAAGCCATCAGTGTTCAAGATCCAACTTAGTAAAGCCGGATTTGAATAATTCTTGTACGACAGGAACTCAAAGCTCTCAGTCTTTACTGACTTTGAAAGCAAAACCACCCTCGCGTTCTTCCAAACTGCAAATTCCAGACATCAGTTTGTAAAAAAAGTATTCAGATCTTTTACTTAGGTAACTGAAACTACAGTTTGAAAATGCTCCACAGTATTAATGTCCACAAGATGTGAAATCTACGTTTTATACATTAACTGACAACAAAACCCTCGTCCAGGCATCAACACGCAGGCTATTGACAGCCTGAGAATGATTGATGGCCTCTCAACTACATCTAGCTGACACTGGCGCAGGGTAAGAGAGCATTTAGTAACACTGACCATGAGACCCTCAAGATGCCAGGATATTCTTCCTGCTAAATGGTGCATTACAGTGATGCACAGTAAAGCGTGGAGGGAACATGCAGTACGGCGGGTGATAAGGCAGTAGGTGTCCGCTGTCTCACCTTGTATCCTGGGCCAAGTTGATGAATGGCAAAGATCTGAGCTGGGTTGAGAGCTTCACTGAATACGTAAATGGCTCCCAGCTGACCACAAAACACCCTGTTAGCATCCGCCGTCTCTGAAGAACCCAGGAAACACTTATCGTAACTCTGGAAAAAAAAGGGTGACACACAAGAAAACATTATGACATCAAGCATTTATAACTCTGAGAGGTGCCATGCAAAGAGGGTTTGGATCTCATCATTTTGCAAGGTTTGTTATGGCCTGTACAGTCGATTTTCAGTTAAACACTAAACTAATTCTTGTTATTGGACGTGTGCAAACTACAGGCATGCCAGACGTAGCTTCTCTCTTGTGTGTTTTTCAGTTTTAGGACACATAACACCGTTGAGAAGAAGCGTTGATCTTCACAATCTAAGACGCCTCAAGAGTTATTTAATCATTCATGTTTACTCTGTGGTCATAAGTCTGTGGTATTCTGCAGTGACGAATAAAAAAAAGCAGACTATGCTGCTGCTGGTTTTCTAGTTGCTCCTCTTTCAACCATCTGATACCCTTTATCATAATGAAATCTTAACTCATCTTCAAAGTGATGAAATGTGTTTTCTCGTCAACCTTTAGGACAAAACAAACCCTGATAGCATCGAGACACTTGTTCTTTAACTTGTGTACTGTGGATTTATCTTTCTTACGATTCTTGCTGTGAGCTGCGTGAACAGAAACAATCTTTAGCTCAAGGTCATGAAATTTCTTACAGAGAATAACACTTTGCTAATTGCAGCAATGTCATGAGCGCAATCGTGAAGGAGGTGTAATAAAGGCTCGGCTGCCACTGAGAGGTCGGGTACCTGTCCCCTGCTAAATGGAAAAGTTGCACTTTGGGCGAGGTGTGCTGGAACGCAGCCCAAGGGCACCTCTGCACCAGCTGATGCCTGCAGAGGGCAAAACTCAAACGTTTGCCAATATCACCTCAGGAGGGGAGTGTGGTGCCAGAGTAATACCAGTTTTAAGAGGCTGTTCCAGATGTCTGTTAGCAACATCGGATTTACAGAAAATATGTTTTAACAAACATCAATCACATTTTGTATTTAAAGGGGCCCTATTCTGCTCATTTTAAGGTTCATATGTTCTTAGGTCATGTCACTATGCTAGTGACTCAAATCCAGTTTCAGTGAGTTGGAGATGGGGGGAAGGCTTTAGGATTTTTGCTTTTGCAGACCATTTACATGCTCACAAACCAATATAAGACAGTACAGGAAAGGGAAAACCCCCAAAAAGCAAAACATGGTCCCCCCGGTTCATATAGCAACACAATGCCTCTGTGATAAGCCAACATCTTACATCATTGGTGTTGACGTGCCAGGCCATATCGCCGTAGGAGACCAGTTGACCGTTGACATAGCAACGGATCTCAGAGTTCCTCCAGCGGTTGTAGATGTGGACAATGCTGATCATGTACCACTGGAAATAAAAAGAAACACATCAGGAAAGAAACCAGTGGTAATAAAAATGAAACAGTACATTTGGTTTGTTTTCCCTGAGGGTCTTACCTTCAGCTTACCTTCAAAACTGTTGTGTTTTTATCATGTTTTAGATGTCAGAAAGTGCTGTTTTCTAATATTTCCATGTTGTTGTGTTTAAATGTTATCCTAACGAATGACTCCACCATAACAGGTGACTGGTGTTGCTGCTTTACAGGTTCTATATGTTTTGCTTTTGTATAATATTTCATTGCCAAATCCAATATATGGGCTAGACTAAGCAGTCTAAGTAATGTGTTGTTTGCACCTTTGCTCTTATTAATCAATAAACACACACTTTTGGGAAACAATATTACTATGGCAGGGTGCTGTGCAATGACTCCTTTAAGATGTAGTTTTGTACTTGTGTGTACTATGTCAAGATGTCTGGCTCTGGCAATACTGAGAATTTCCTCTTCAGCATTAGGTCTTTATAAGAGGGTAAGCCAATCTTGAGGTTTAATACGTGTTACCCTCATTGATTCGTCATAATTCTTTTCCAAAGCTTTCCCTTTTGCTCTCATTAATGCAGCATTGAAATTGTGCATGTGTTTTGATTAGCCATTTCCCCTGGTGACACTAGACACCTGGAGGGAAAATGTAACTGTGAGAAGGACTGAGGGAGAAGGAGGCGAGGCTAAAAATTGTTTTGCTGGTAAATGCATTGCTTAGAAGTGGACAATACTACACTTGCACTCACACACACATGCACAGGGTGGTCAAGATCCTGCGAGACATGGGGACTTATAAATTGATATAATGGAACCACTGGGAACGTTGTTAGGTAGTCAGCAAATCCTGCAGAAGGCCATCTCATCAAGTGAATGTGTGTTTATGTGTGCAGAGCCGTAGCAGAACGCTGACGATGCGGCAGAGTGGCAGTGTGCAGGTCTTAATTGACAGACCTTATCTACACTCATCAACACTCCTGGTGAGAGCGCGGCAGCTAGAAGAAGCGAGCAGCAGCACACTTTCGATGCCGTGTCGTCTGACAAGTGGCACAAGGTTACCACAGTGTGTGCAAAACCAAAATTGTTTGGTTAGTGTGTGTTTTTCTTACCTTGCGAGGCTGGAAGTCATATTTCACGCAGTGCTGAAAGCCTTTTCCTTTTGACTTCAATGATGTCACGATGAGACAGTTTCCCACAAAGTGAGCAGAGTAACCAATTCCTTTACTGGTGCGAAAACTGCAAAAAAAATTCAAGACCAGGGTTTTAAAAAATGACAGTCAGATAAAAACTAAGGGCTCAGTGTGGCTTCTTTAAAATGAGGAATTTTTATTTTGGAAATGTTCTGGCAATGGATATTTTCCTAAGTACTGTATATTAGACTGTATTACTGTAATATGTGTTTTTAATTTGTGTTATACATGTGTTATTTACATTCTCAGTGGTATTATTGATTTGATTTTTATACATTAAGTTTTTCATATTCTCATGTTGAATTTTTGGGATTTGAGACATTACACATGTTGTGAGCCCTTGTTAAAGAAACTGTTCATCTAAATTGGAGTACTATTGGATGTGAAGGGGAATGTGAGAAAATAACTAATAAAGAATAAGCGGTCTTAATCAAAGTAATGTTGGTTCTTCTTAATGAATGGTCTTACAGTTTCATTAGATTTGAGTGAAAATGAATGAATGACGCTTTCGAATGGATGGTACAAAAAAATAAAGCAAACACTTGGCAAATATATTACATATCGACTGCGTTGTCCGGTTTGAATTGTCCGACCAGTTGTTTTGTAAATAATATGTTTCAGAATGCTATTGCTAGCAAAAGGTCAAATCCACCAAAAGGAAATTAACCATTCTTTCCCAGACATAATTGTAACAAAATAAATCCTGCCAAACAAACCACTAGTAGTGCACCTTTCACATAGCACATATTTAAGAATGAAAAGACAGATTTTAAAGTGGTTCACCAAGAGTTCCAGATCACAGGTTTGTGGAGGAACACTACTAATCCTCTTCCCTCTGTTTTCCCACCTTATTGTTTCTCCTCCTGCACTGGTAAACTCCATTTAAAACCCAGTCTAGCAGCTAAGCTTCTTCACAAAAACAACAAAGCACATTTCACTTCTAAAACAGGCCGAGAAGGATCACACAAATAGCGGAGCCAGAGAGCAGATATAAATCCCTCTTGAGAGAATCCCTGGTGCCCGTTAGGAGAGCATGTAGTGTGTTATCGCGGCCTTCATGCAGCCGTGGAGCCGCTATACTGTAACACAGGCGGCTGGAGAAGCAGCTGCATCTGGGGGAGGATGATAAGACCTGGGCTCTCGTTCCACACTTACCATGACAACTTGACAAACGGTTACTAGGGCAACATGATTACATCCTGACACTCGCCATGATCAGAGCTCATCCCTGGGATGATATCGGGAGAGTATTCGGATCATACATCCTGCAGACTACCAGCTTCCCCGCTTGTTAAGCAAAACCTTTCTGTTCATAATGAATTAAAACTTGACAGTGAGGAGGGGGGGGGGGGGGGGGGGTGGCGCTGGTTAGCGTCACAGAGTGCAGAGGTTGAGGGAAGAAGCCAAGAAGCAGAATAAAGGAGTTTAATTAAATAAAAGGTCAAAGCTAAAGAAGCCTCGTAGTGGCTTGCACTTACACCGCTTACATCGAGGTCCACAACTGCACGACTCACGGAGTCGTCCTCCAGGCGGTGCACTTATAATGGAGTGCCTTGACATTTAAAGTTACACTGCAATTCATTATCTGTTTTTCTATTAACTTCCTGTCTGTGTCATTCACTCTAATGAGTTCAATGTTTATCATGGGTCAGTTAAGGAACTAGTTAAACAAATAATAATTCAAAATCACTGTAAATGTGATTATTAATTATTTAACACCATCGCGCAGTTTTGCATTTTGCTGTTCTTATACCAAATCCTGAAACCAATCAGTGAAAATATAACCTTTGTTACCTGAACAGCACTTAAATCACCTGTCCAGTAAAGTGCTGAAAGCTAAAGTTGGAGATTATTCGACCTGAACAAAAGTCTGCAGTCCATTAAATACCTTTTCATACTGTGTTTAAGTACAGTGCACTCACCCTGAAACTGCGTCACTCATGCTTACTTCACTTAGCTTCTTCTTACTTTAACCAGAAGTCTTTTTGACATTCAGTAGAAGCAGGGCTGAACTTGCTTTCTTCCGCTGTGTGCTTCTCTTTGCTTGGATCAATAGTGATGGCAGAAGCAGAGAAGGCAGCTTGTACGGTCAACAAAAGGTAAAAATCTTACACAACCAGTACACATTCTTATACTGAACAGCATTGAGGACTGCTGTCGGAAGGAGAGATGGTATTACAGCAGCTTTATTTTCCTCTGCTTGAGTGCTGGAAATGGAGAGTCTAAAGAGAATAAACCCTTATTCCGTGATGCTGAAGGGCAAACAAAAACACCTGATGTTTACCAAGTGATGTCTTTGATTCATCTTTAACTGCGCTGGCAACAAAATCAACGTGATGTTATGGGGTCAGCAAAACAGACAAAGAATTAAAAATTGGTTGCAGATGGAAAATCTCAGACAGCTGCAAAGCAAAAGAGTCCCTAATGCTTTTATTCCCAGTGCCAATGAAGTATTTTTATAATGAAATCGACCAAATGAATGGTGTTATACTTACCAATAGAGGTACGGTTTGTCTTTATCCACGTTGATGTTGTTGAGTGGATCCTGCCTGAACCAAGTGTTGATAGTGAATCCGTTCTGGTAAGGCCATTTGGCTATTGGCGGCAAAGCTATGGCCTGGGGTGGGGGGAGGATACACACATCAGATCAGATCAGATCTTGCGAATGCTTAGAGCAATCAATACAGCACTCAGTCAGTCATCACCTCTTGCACTGCTGGAGAAAAGTGCCAATTAAAACGCGCTGACTAACTGCCACAAAGAAGGCCATGAAAGTGTCTTCAGCAGTGAGGGTGCACAAAGAATACATTTGCCTAATTGCTTGATAATACTGCTCCAGTGTGTGTGTGTATAAAGAAGATTGGTGATGCAGCCTTCGTCGATTACGCCCCAAAGCTACGGAACAAAATACCGATAGACTGCTCGGTGGAAGCTCGGTTTAGCCTTTTAAGGAGCTAAGACTTGCTCTCTGCTGCACTTTGTAAATGCACTCAGATGCATTTTAAACTGTCGCCAAAGTGTGTGCGATTATTATTATCATTACCATCCCATCACTGCCATTATTTTGCTTTGTAAACCTATGCTAAGCTCTTTTTATGTTTATTTGTACATATTTCAATGCTAACTGTATTCTTTATGAAATACATTTCTACAGACTATTTTAAGAGATGTGAATTGTCTTCTGTGAAGCACTTTAGACTGCCCTTCTTCTATGAGAGGTGCTATACAAATAAAGCGTATTATTATATATTTTTTATTATTGTACTGGTTAGACTCACCGCTGCACTGCGTCCTGGAAAGTTGAAGAAGGTATCAGGACCGTGTCTCTGAGGCATCTGGTTCAACACTGACAAGAGCTTGATAGCATGTCTTGGCTGGAAGAGAGGTGAGAAATAGGAAGAGAAAAGGAGAGGGGGGTTAATATTTGATATCTGCAGATTATCAGAGGCACAGCAGGAGCCTCTTTTTAAAGACAACAACAAAAAACATGGAGTGACTTCACATCTCTACCACAACCCCGCTGGATCAATAACTCTTCAATCACCTCCGCCCTTCTCCGACAACACCTCATCAATACCATGGCAACCCTAAATCAATGTGTCTCTCGAGAGGGTCGCTGGGGGAGAAGAAATTGGAAACGACTGGGAAATTGGAGCGAGGTGTATGGGCTTATTGTAGTTATCAGAAAGAGAAGGTGGAGAGAGAAGGCTGAAGGGATGGATGAGGGTCTCACCATGGATCACTGATCAGTGAACAGTGTGGTCATCCCGGAGCCTCAGTCCAGGGGAGATTAACGAGAAGGGACGACGGTGTATTGACTTGTGCACCCCAGCGACTTCTAGGCTGTACACCTAGCTAAGCCTACACATGAGCAGGGGTGGCAGAGGGGAAGCTATAGCCTCTCAGAACCATCCCATGTGTCTCTTTAAAATGTTTTAACTAAACCCAGCGACTGACGGCAGGGCCAATCAGCAAACTGCAGGGAGCGGTAAAGATGGCGACAATAAGTGGCACTGTGAGTGGAATTTGCACTAAGAGCTCCCGATGCTCGACTCCTGAATAATTCTCTTAATGAAGTAGCTCTAAATGTACAATAAACATTAACCAGCAACCAGAAGACCTTTTTTATCTCCAAAGTATTCGGATAATTCTTCAATTAAAGCAGACTCTAAATATTGAATAATGTTTGGGTCAATTTTGATAAATATGGGGGTCATTTAAGAGAAATAAAAGGTTTCTTAAAGATCTGCCGTGCATTGTGAGTTACAAAGTGTACTTTCAAAACATTGGCATGAAAAAGGAGAGAGTGAATATGTGTCAGTGTGCTGATAACATGTCAACCTTCCCAAAAGGATTCACCTGGAGGACACAATGCAGACTGTTTCTTCACAGCTGATTAGGTCGCCACTGTTTGTTCATCATGGCTCTATCAATCTCACAAAAATAATTTGTTGCATTAATTATGCTGATTACCAGCAGAAAATAAATGCTACACGAGATCTTAATTGCCCTTGCCTTGTCATACACTCGCAAATCAATCCACACAGTCACACACACACACACACACACACACACACACACACACACACACACACACACACACACACACACACACACACACACACACACAGTCTATTATTGTAGTCTATTAGAATAACCAGTGACATCCAGACTAATGACATACAAACAAGATCATGCTGTTTAATTAATTGGGTATAAAATAAATGTAGATTCACTGACTATTAATTGTAGAGCGTTGGCAAATCAGAAAATGTTACTGTTTATTATTTTTAACATCAGTCTCTTTTGATTTAAAAACAATTAAAGCATAAATAGTCAAATTAACAAGTGTTGCTTTTACTTTTACTATCAAATGTGTTTTTGTGTTATTATATAACTTCAATCATGAATACTGGTTTAGTTAACTGTCCAGAAACATCAAAAACTTTAGAGAGTTTAATAAATGATCTCTTATTGTGCTGCCAGTAGAGCCACGGAAGGTGTTTGAATCTGACTCTCACGTTGGAGTGGAAGAACTTTAAATATAGTATAGCTTTACACATTTGTTTTAAATCTACACAGTATATCCAAATATAAAAGTAATGGTTATTTTTTGCGATGTTATAATTTGTTACCCAATACCTGCAAACTAAAATATTCCTTATGCCATACTTACAGAAAAAAAACAACAGTGATACACACTAAAAAACCTTTTCAATTGTCGATCCACTTACCCAGATGCCGTTGTCTCCCCTCAGCATACTGAAGAGCAGCTTCAGCTCCTTCACTGTGATGCTATAACTGGCCATGACTCCCAGCATGTCCACCAGGAGGTCTGAGGAACAGACAGAGGCAGAAAGTTAGGGAGCGGAAAACAACGCAGTGTGTTTACTAGTGAACCCTATACCGTCACTTCTTGTAAAATAAAGTGAGGTTATTAATGAGACTGTTTGTGGGCGGTGAGTGATAAGCTTCAATCAGCACAGTCAAAAATTCAAATGAGTTCTCAAACAACCTTGAATTACTGTGCACAGCATTACTTGAATGTGTACATCGCGATGTAAACCATAGTTGTGTTGGTATATATTGATCTTAATACCTCAGGTACAGTAATACAAGGCCAAACACTGGGAAACTGTGTGAAGTACTCTGGGCTACTGGCTGCAAACAAGGAGTCATGTATTACTTAGAGGATGAGTCAGCAATTCTGGAGAAAGATTATTGATCTAACAGTGACAGGCTCGCAGTGTGTACCAGAGGCTTGTTAACAACGCTGAATCATAAATTCTGCATTGTATAAATAAACTCCTGGATACATATCGTTTTAAATGAATGAGTCTTAAGTGGAAAACTACCTATCTTAAACCAGGGGTGTCCAAACTTTTTTCACCAAGGGCCACACACGGAAAAATATACAGAGAGCTGGGCCACTTACAGAGGTGAATATTGCCTCATAAGTTAGCAAAACAAATCAAATGTAGGTGAATAATGCGCGATACTCGAAAACGCTTTCAGAAAAAAACTGTCTGCATCCCATCTGTCTTTAGGGTTTCATTTATTTTGTTGGCAGCTCATTCCTTAAAACAGAAGCCTCAGATTGCTGATAATAAGAGTAAATATGAAGGTTCAATATAAAGCTCGTTATAGAAAAAAGTTATTGGTGGTTTTTTTTTTTTGTTAGAAAATGTTTTACATTTTAAATGACTACATTTGTTTGAAAATAGGGCTCATTAATATATTTGAACATATATATTTGAGAAGCAAATGTTTAATTTGTGGGCCATATTGCATTATACTTTTAGAATTTGCAGAGGGCCGATTCAAAATGCCTTTCTCTTGTGGTTACGCTATATATGGAGGTACACCGTCAGACTATTAACCAAGCATAGCAAAAGTACTGTAAGCAGAGGGAAACAGCCAGCCTCACCTTAAAGATATACCTACCCACATCCTTTTTAAAGCACACAGACTTAAAATCTGAAATGTTTTTTTTGTCTGACTATTGACTAGAAATTACACAAGTCTAAGCTAACCTCCTGCTAGCTCTAGCTTCATATTAAGTATAAAACTTTTGAAAATGAAGCAAATAAGAGCATCACCCAAGATGTATTTGGTCATGAAATTGACAAAAAAATAGTTCTCCTGAATATTTAAGCAGATAATTAAAAACGAAATCAATTGTGTTTAAAGATAATTGTCTAATGACCTTCCTGCCTCATTGCCTTTCACTTCACATGCATCAGTCGCAGTTCAGTGTGGATATGGCAGAGGTTCTCAGAGTGAGGCAATCTGCTTTCAAAGTCTCCTCTTTCCCAATACGCCTGCTAGATATGAATAGACTTCCCACAATATATCATTACCCAGAGCCCAGCGATTGGGAATAAAGCAGAAGGCTAGCTGGCTGAGGTGTTAGGGGATGAAACGCAATACACAATGTCCTAGATTCAAAAGCCCTAAGGTCTGTTTTTGGTATGATCAATCCATGTAGGTCCTTTTAAACAGTCTGTGAAAAGTGTTAAACTCATGGCTGAGAAAGGTAATATTTGAGAATTGTCATTAAACTGAGTTAAGTGGCTCTGCTGTGATGAGCAGTAATAAGTCATAGAAGTTATAAAAGCACATTATCCTGCGGTGGTAGGTAGGACAAAGAGGACACTAAGGGGGGGAGGGAAGGAGATGAAACGCACTCCCAGGCATCATTAAAGGTTGGTCAAGGTCAATATGATCATGTAAAGAGACGGCAGCAATGTGCTGTTTAACAATCAAGCCCTCAGTACAGAGCACACACATAAACACACTGGGGTCATTACTCTGCTTCTGCGCCACCAGCGGGTTGTTATGGATGACTGACTGCGGGGCAAACGGGAAAAATATCAGAAATGCGTTTCAACTTTTGGCTCTAAACTTTAGGAAAGTCTTGTTTACGAGGATAAAAGTGAAAGGCTTATTCAACCATTCTGCACTAACGTTTACCAACAGTACGGTTTTGAAGAAAGGCAGAGATAATTATTTCTCGTCCAGAAGCAGCTTCAATCTTCAGCTTCATGTTATGATTTCAACGTGGCACATTCAGTTTGTTTCCACCTACGCACACAGCCCACATCGGGAATGCAGAATATAATACTTTTTGTGAGATTTAGAAAGGCACTTCACTACCCGTACGAAATCGCTACCTAGGCCAATCATTTGAGGGTGTTGAGGATAAGTGGGGAAAGCTGAATTAAACAAAAAATAGTTACACATTTTGGTCCTTCTACCCGCATAACATCAACACACTTTGCTTGCTATCTTGATAAACAGTTATCAAGTTATATTTCTAATTTAAAGGTTTTAAATTCTGCTTCAAAAACATTTAAAGAGCATTTAACAAACATTTAATGGATGGTAAGAAACAAACAAAGCTGCCTCAATACATTTGTTTTTCTTGTTTTATAGCTGGGCATATAATGGTTCAGGGGGAAATATTATAATCATATTTTTTGTATCCTTTTGAGGAATTGTTTTAGTATAATATGTAAAGAAAGTGGAATCGTTATAATCTGTTTTGTTTTGCTCACATTAACCATGAAAGTATATTGATTCTAGAAAAACACATTTTTGTACATTTAGTGTCTTTATGTTTTGCTTCACCTGCGATCATGTCGTCCACGCTGCTCATCTTGAGCAGCACCTGCTGGATGAGGCCGACCTCGGTGCTGGTCTGCAGGTTGCGCACGCTCTTGCGCAGGATGGCGGTGAACATGCTCCAGATCTCAGCCTGGCACGTCACCTCGCAGTGGGACAGCAACTCCACCATGCAGCCGATGCTCTCCGCCTCCTGGATGATGAAGTTCATCTCCAGGTCAAACTCCCCGCCCACCAGCTGGAGAAGGGTAAGGGTAAGAGGGAAGACAGGTAGGTGGAGGAGGGACATGGTTTGGGGAGAAAAAAGGACAGTGGAAGTGCAAAAGGAAGGGAATTGAGGGGGTGGGGAAGAAGAAAGTGAGAGGAGACAGAGGAGAGAAAAAAAAGAGGTTGATTTAGTGAACCATTTAACCTTTTTTGCAGTGGGAGAGGTGAGCCTGGCGTCTGATGGATGCTGATTGTGGTTAGGAAACAATTCTTCTGCCGGGGGCCGCACATACTGAAACAAATACATGTCCTTCATCTGTCCGAACACACACACACACACACAACACATCTCCTTTTCTGCTGTCTCTCATAAGTGAGGAGCACAGCACTCTCCTCTGTGTTCTCCACTATCCCTCTCACAAATACAGCAGGCATAAAAATGGCCCCTTCTGCTGCACCAGCAACACACATATCCATATGAGCACACACAGATGCTCACACACACTCACTGATTCATACACATTCCCCTCTCCCTCCTCTCAGATAGCATTAGTCAGAGGACATCTTACTTTTAGAAATCAAAGTGCAAATGTCCTGCCTCTTAATGGCTGGTGCACTACAATTACTTGTGAGAGTAGACCATATCTCTCACACACACACATACACACACACACACACACACACACACACACACACACACACACACACACACCATCCTACACTTTCCAGGAAATGGTAGCCAGGGCAACCAAAACGCCATGAGACCACCGTCAAGGTTATTAAATCAGAGGGAAGAGAAGCAAGCAGACAAAAGACTACGAGCAGAAATAAAGTCACCCAAGCAGACTGTGACTATGGTCTTCGCACTGGCAGAGAGAATGAGACTAATGGAAAATAAGAGTACAGTGAGGGAGTTTCACATTAGGATGTAAATAAAAGGAACAACCCACCCCGCTATCTAAAGATAAGGGGGAAAATAGCACTGCGGTCACAGCTAATGACAAGGTCAGGGTAAAATGAAATCTGAATTGAAAGGGTTAATTCTCAATATTTCTCTCTCAATATTATTGTCTGAGCACTCTCACTTCCTTCAACAGAAATAGACTGTTTTTCATTACTTCCTATTTTAACGCTTGAATGGTTTCTGTATCCTGTGGAATACAGTTCAATTACAGGCCGTGTCAATACGTGTAACATGGGTGAAATGTAATTGTGATATGGATGTCAAATTGGTGGAAAAACATTGTTATATGGGTATTAAAAAAAGCTGAAATATGGGTGTAGTATTAATAATATACTAGTGTAATATTAATGTTACGTGTGTGTATTATGAGTGTAATAATGCTGTAAAAACAGGGTAAAATGGGTGTACATAGATGGGTTGAATAATATATAAACGTGCAATGTATCTCAGAAGATAGAGGGTGTAAGATTTAAAAATAACAGTCATATTTTAAATACAAATTTAGATACGTGTCATTTCAGCCTGGATATATTGGAAAATAGCAATTAATTCATTTTCCAAACTGTGCTTCCCACTTTAAGGGTTAATGAGATGTGTTTTTCCAATTTATTGCATAAGAGCGGGCAGATTGCTGGCTTGCACATCAACAACCATCTCCATGACAACTGAGCAAACTCAATCCGCTAACAAAGACTACTAGAAGTGGCTGAGAGCTGCGGAAAGAGCTGGTAATTATCTTGGGCTGAGAATATTTAGCATAATCAATATTACAATTTAATAGGTCCTCTGGGCCTTGTTTGATACATTGTGATATATTCCGTTTGTATTTTGTAATTATATTGCATTATTTCACTGACTTCATGAATTTTGCTACGGTTAGAGATGGTTTTACTATTATCATAAATAACTATCTGTACACAGATGATGTGGCACGTAAATCAAGCTGCTGTTATTAAATGAATACGTGTAATGGATCGAAATTGGAGGATAAGTGACATCAGCTGTTGATCTTGAACGTATTTTGCTTTAAAATAATTGATACATTTTTGGATTTTATTGTCAAAATTACCCCAAACCTCATTCGTATTCAGGGCAAGGGATGGTCTCTTAGATATGGCCATACAGTTTATAAAATGATTGCCATTAAATGGAACATCAGCAGCAGCAATCAATCGTTAGAAATACAATCGTGTTGGCCTATCGAACGACTTGATGTTGATTCCCCAGAAAACCTGAAGATTAAGAGCCTTATAAGCTGTGGCTCTTTTCTTGCCGTTAATTCTAATAATGTCCCCTTTGGATCGATCTGGTTTTAGTAAAATCTCCATATCCTTCTACCTGCTCCACAACCCTTACCTGTCTTTGTACAGACTAAATGCCTCTCATTTCTCATGCTGAGTATGTCCCTTCCCTTCTTCTCTCTCTCAGTGCATTGATCCAGTGCTTCTGCGAACGCACTAAGACAGGACCCCTGAACAAGGCTAGGAAAAAAAGGGGGAAGAATTTATTCATCCTACATCGAATTTCCCCTCTCCTGCGAGGTTCCCAATTATAGAGCGCGCAGGGGACGACTGCGTCCTACAACATCTATATAAAGTGCCACTCCGAAGGTGCTCGATATACCACGTAGCGGAAGCTTAACGGAAGACAACAAGGGAAGTCTTTGTAGAAACTCGCCCGCAGAAACTAGCCCGCAGATACGCAGCGTCTTCAACGTGGAAACACACACATCCCCAGGACATATCTACACATGTACGACACGTGCATAATAACTCTTTGCTGCAGCTTCCCACACCGTGTGCAAGATGAGAGGGGGTGATGCAAAAGATGGCAACATACCGAGTATCGTGACCAACAGCGCCGAGAAAGGGAAGGACGAAAGCGGAAAACACAAGGGGAAAAAAAGGACCAGATAATTATTATCTCTCCTCTACCAGAAGCAACATCTGGAAAAGCAACCAACGCCTGGGCGACGCTGCCAAGACAGACAGAGATGGACAAAAGCAAAGGGAGAAATGTATAATTTAGTATGAAAAAACGCACACATCAATCATATGCTCTCACTTTCATGAGGTTTCCATAAAAAAGAGAGACGCTTATGCGTTTCCGTGCCTATTATTCAACCGAGTAGCGCTTTTAATTGATGCATAAATAAACATGCTGACTTGATGGCAATAAGGTTGATCATGAGCAGCTTGGCACACTTGAGAGCACTCACACGCCATCATCGTCGTTACTATGCAAGCGGACAAAAAGAGTACTCATTAGATTTAAGAGGTAACAAGCTCCTTTTTGCATAAACGCTCGTAACCTCCGGTGTCTTCGCGCACTCGACCCTGTGTGCCCACATTGTAAAAAACCTAGTGGCAAAGTTGTTACAGAAGGACGAGTGATCACATGAATGAGCACACACAAGAGGCCTTAACCACCCCGACACGTACCCTTGGTGGTTAAAGGACGACCACACACATAAAGCGGGACCCTCATTATGCCACTCGCCCCAGGATAAAGAGGCTTGGCAGTGCCACCCTCTCTCTCCTCAGAGGCAATGTGAGCAATGACCTCACTGTCTTCTTGGCAACTGGTCGAAGACGTTTGTTTTGGCAGCGTTATGACAATGATTGCTCCCCAAGTACCGCTCATGTCTGTATGTTCCATTCACACACACAAAAAAAAAGAAGGGGTGAGTCGCCAAGCAGTTGCTAAGGAAGTGACAACCTCTTTCCCACGATCTATGTTCCCACTGGGTTTATGAACACTCGACAGGTATAGTACACACTCAAGGCAGCATTTTGCTTCTGCTGTTCTGATATAAAATGTATGTCTTGTGTCATATTCAGAATATTCAGCTCCGGAAATAAACCCATTAAGGACTGCATAAACACAAGACTAGTTCTTGCTTTGGAGCGTTGCATCATCAATGACCCTCAGACACTTTCAGTAACGGTCTGAAAACGAGATAAGAGATGTCTCACTTTATTTATCAATGATGACTAATCAGACACCATTCAGTTTTCCTTCTGCTATTATTATATATACTTTAACTAAATGCCCTGTTTCAAGCACAAGTCCTTTGATTGCACACTTTCCTCCTCACAGTGCTGCTCATTTAGACCCTGAGGGGAGTCAGTGCCAGGACCGGGGGTCAGTGCCAGGACCGTCTTTGCACCACAAAGAGGTTACATGAGCAGGCACCTCTGCCAGCCAAAAGCAGTTCTTATAAGAGGTCAGTAAAACAAATACTCTCTCTGTCCAGCCAAATCGCTCCGAAACAGTCCTCTGTCAACGCAGGCGGAAAAAAAGGCCTTTTCGATTTATTCAAAATGAATGATGGCTAGTTTTTTGATTTGGCTTCCTGGCTCACTATCACACTCTCAAGGCTCAATTGTGCACTTACATTAACAGTGTTTTTGTAGAGCTTAATTTGATACAATCATGAATTATAGCCACAATTCTACTTTCATGGTCACAGTACTTAGACATCTGCATTTTCGAGAGGGAAGTGATTATTTATAAAAGAACTGTGCGTTATAGAGTGGTGCAGGGATGACATATTTTTGTAGGCCGACCCGGAAGTAAGCTGCGCATGGGTTCCCTCGACCAAAAAGCAATGCGATTTCGCCATAGGATTTTGGAATATTGTAAAAGATAAGATCTGTGGAAAACGAACCTGCTTAATAAATGGAAGTTTTGTTCAGCCGGATAATCTCCACGTCCACCCTACTTTATAATTTTCTAATCGTAAATCTAATCGCCAGAAGCAAAACGCTAACATTATGCTATAAACGAACTACAGACGAGTACAGCAGGACGTCAATGTCACGCTACTTAACATAGTTTCAACGGACTTAAAAAAAAAAAAAATACGTTGAAGCGTTTGTTTTAAGAGTTTGCAAGAGTGCAGGTACTCGCTTTCAAGCCGAGCAGAGGAAAACAAATTTAGCGGGAGTGTTTACGCATTCGGCCTAATGACGTACAACTTCTGTAGTCCTACACGTAATTCTTCAAAAATCACCAGTGGGTGGGGGGGTGGGTCACTGCTGATGTATTTAATGGCGTAGAACCAAACGGGATCCGTCTCTTACATTTGTGTCAACCACAGACCTTATTTCAAGCTATTTTTCAAAATCCTACGGAGAAATCCCATTGACTCTGAGACGAGGTAACCGGAAGTGGTAAAATGCCAACTCACTTCCGGGTTTTAGGACTCGTTCCTGCCTAACTCTATTATTAGATCCATACAATGACCCTGATCTGTTTGACTATGTTTCTATTGCCTTTCATTCATACTGTTGGTTTAACCTCATTACTTGAAGGCTTTAAACACCACTTTCTCCCTTGTATTGTGAAAAGGTGCAACGTTAATTAAAATGATCATTATTTAATTGTAAACGATCTCACGCAGACCCACCATCCCATTATGCAGTGCTTTGATTGCACATCAAACGGGCCATTACGCCGGCTGATTACTGCCACTGCCTGTTGAATAACTGATGACTCTTAAGGCCGAACCTGGCAAAAGAGAGGCACCTGTTGCTCGTTACGGCTGTCAGAGATGACAGCCAGAGAGGCGAGTGGACAGTCAATAGCCACCTCCTCTGCCTCTGCACATTCAATTGAGCTTTTTTGAGTTGGCATCATCAATATGCAACTTCAAAGCCCCTGAGAGTGAGCTGGAGAGGTGTGTGTGTGTGTGTGTGTGTGTGTGTGTGTGTGTGTGTGTGTGTGTGTGTGTGTGTGTGTGTGTGTGTGTGTGTGTGTGTGTGTGTGTGTGTGTGTTTTTTAGGTGTGTGTGGCTCATTACTCATTTGTGTCCCCTGGGTGAGCCGCGGCCATTCAGTCCCTTTGTGTGCCGAACGAGTGAGGAGACGAGAGGCCCATCCAGACATGAGATCACAGATTATACACTTAACGCTCCGCCAAGAGGGCTCAGCGGAGCGCAGGAGAGCAAAATTGAAGGAGGGTGATGAAAAAACAAGGGGACGAGAGAGATGAAACGAAAAGGGAGAAAAACAAACAAGAGGCCGAGCGGTGTGAACTGCAGGAGGGAGCAGATTGGACAGAAGAGAAAACAATGAGGAGAAGGTGTGTGTGTTCGGGAGAGATGGAGGGCGCGACGGCGACTGACTGCTATTGTGCTTTCTTATCAGAGTGGCAGAGGGATTTTATTGCCCACCGTTTTACAATGTGCAGTGGAGGGTTTAGTGCTCTGATGATGACCCCAGCTAATCTAAAAAGATATGGATTACACTGAAGCTAAACTGGCAACTAAATACTAAATAATCCACATTCTGTTTTCTGGTGACCTCATTTTGTGGTAAACTGCATTGATAAGAGCGGCGTTTAATTCTATCACTGGCTCTGATTCATATGCAGGATAAACTTCTCCTAATCTTGGTTTTGCAAGGCTTTGGGTTCAGGAAGTATGTAGGCTCGCTGGCTTTAAAAACAAGGGTGGTAAAAAATAAAGGAAAAATCACATCAGTCATACTGAGTCATTGAAATGATGAATTGATTTGTCTTCACATAAAATAATCAATTCAAACAGTAATTTGTTATGAAACACTGATACTTACTTATGTTTGAATATACTTCCAGACAAACGAGACATTGTGTCAATGTCATCATGGGTATTACAGCTTCTCACATATGCAGATTGATATCAACTGAATAAAATAATCCCCATAAACCCTAAAATAACTAGATTAATGGATGATAACACAAAGCTCTAGGTTAGTAACTGTGAAAGAAGTACGTGAAAGAAAAAGTTGTGTTTGAGGAGTTGAAGTGAAAAAGGACAACATATGTGAGCCTTCCTGTGTGACTGTGATCAGCAGTGACATGTTGACTGACTGTAGCCTCTAGTCACAGAGGAAGGAGGAGGGGGAGCCCTCCGGACTGCATTTCCCATGGGTCTTTGTACCAGTGTCTGCACAGATGGCAGATGGGACAAACACACAGCCCCCACACATGAAACCCTTCAGAGTGACAATGTCACAATCACCCAGTCAACACACACACACACCTGCCTGCCCGACTCAGCAAAATAGACATTATCAGCCATGAGTGTGTGGAGCTGTCATGAAGTGTGGGGCCGTCGGAGAGAGAGAGAGAGAGAGAGAGAGAGAGAGAGAGAGAGAGAGAGAGAGAGAGAGAGAGAGAGAGAGAGAGAGAGAGAGAGAGAGAGAGAGAGAGAGAGAGAGAGAGAGAGAGAGAGAGATGATGCAGAAATAACTGCAGAGAAGTTTAAAGAGGTACTCGGAAGTAAAACCAATGTTACAACACACACTTCAGACACTGCAAGAATACAGTGATTACGTAATTCCACAGTGGGGATAAAAGGCCGATTTGGGCCAGCAATAGCAAGCTGCTTGTGTGTGTGTTTGGTGTGTGTGTGTGTAATAAAATGTCAAAACACCAACACTTCATAAGAAACTACTTTTCACTCCCATGACAGAAGGACAGAGTCCCATTATGGGAGGGTACATACTGCACGCTAATTTATATTACGGACGTGTAATGAATCAATTATGCCTGGATTAAATTCTAAATGCTTTGCACAAATCTTCATGGACGTTTAATCTCATGAAGCTGTCGATCAATACTGTATTTCTGCAATCCATTATCCTCTGAATTAGCAACACCACATTAAAGTGACATAGGCGCATGTTTTTAAGTCTGCCAGACACACTTCAAAACAATGATAATACATATCCCAAGTCTCCTCAGTGACAATAAATAGATGTATTTGAGTAAAACATGACACCAAACAAACCCCTCTTTCATTTAAGATTATGCAGGAAGTACAATGAGTGGTACGGCACACAAATAGTAAACAAACAGTTGCATTTTGTTTAGTCCTATCAGCATATGTTAGCATGCTGAACATCATCAATCAGTACCCCGTATGTAAGTATTGTCATTGTTAGCATTTTATCATGCTAACACAGCATTAACACCTACACAGGCACAGCCTCCCTGAGGACCACATTCATCTCTGCTGGACTTGTGATCTTATTTTCTAATCCACTGCCTCCATCTTTCACAGAGTTTTTCATTTTGGGAAAAATGTCTACATTTGGAAAATGATGTCAAAACTTGTCAGGACGTGTGTATTTCCCCAGCCTTGGTTTGCAAAAATATGTGGAAGAAAAATGTAATGGTTCAGAGGAAACTGACAGATCTGCTCCCGAACCACCCTCGATGAGAGACTGATGGTCTTTTATCTTTCCTTTTCTAATAAGCAGCATCAAGAAGAAGAAAAGAAGCGGCCAAAAAAAAACAAAACAAGCTACACAAAATGAATATTGCATTTCTTTATACATGCTGTCTTTTTTCCCCAGCAGGAGATTGCCATCGGCACTACATTACAAGCTGATTTGTCATCCACAAACAGCAGCTCCATGCAGCAACCACACGTCCTACTTCGACATCAAACCTGTCCTCTCACTTGTTTCACACATTCTCACAGGATAGTGGCAGAAAATGAGCTAAAGATTTGGTTAAGAGGCATTTCATTAAGAGCGTACTTTTGGATCAGGTTTTCTCTGACAGATGATATTGTTGGTTTGTTCCATTCATAAGTTTAGACCAATTAATTGAAAAGTACAAGCACCTATAGTACAAAGCAACTCTATAGAATGCATGAACATGTGTGTTTTGTATTAGTACATAAATAAGGAAAACAAAGTGAATCTGCAAAATCATCAGAATTAATCATATTGAGCCATCAATGTCTTAATACATTTTTAGAAGCTGCTGTGGTCCTTTTAAACTAAATGACCAAATTGCTGGACATATTAATTACTAAGTCATTCAGAAGCCAGATTAATTGCTATCCATACATGCTCATTTTATGAGGCATGAGGTTCCAAAAGCTGTACCCTGGGCACAATTTCCACAAAAATAACCATGAATATGAGTCTGTGCATACATCAAAGCTCCCATGTATTGGCTTGTCAATTTTTATTAACAATCCCAGCCACCAAAGAGGCAAAGCTGGATAAAAGAGGAGCGAGACATGGCGAGATAAGACAGAAATACCTGCTTTGACTGTCTTTATAATAGTCTCCAGTTCTCTGCAGACCAGTTCAGTGTGCCTTCTCCCGCCTCCAACATCTGACTCAAAGCGTGTCAAGTGCAAGCTTAAAACATACTGTACGCACACATACAGACAAATGCACACCAAGGCTTGCACATACAAGATAAACTCAGCCAATACACACGTACGCAGCACTCAAAGGGCAACAGCCTTTTAAACAATTCATTGCCAAAAGCCTTGTAGGTCTTAGTCATTCGCACATACACTCTCGCTCAGTTCGTCACTAACACTCGCTGCAGCGATTCACATGAATGACAGCATGAGTACACACACAAGAGGAAGGAGTTGCGATAGAGGAAAAGTGAGAAATCTGAAGGGATACAGAGAACCTTCCCAAAATAATCCAATAATAATGTGACACCATTTCATTAGGATATTAGCAGCTGGTAAAAAAACGTATTTTTCCTCCAATGTCTTTTTACTAGAGTGGGACGCGAAGGAGCTTTAAACAGAGCAGTAAGAACGAGAGAAAATAGAAAAGCAAAGAGGAAGAGATCAACGGAGACTGCAAGGCCATACGTCACAAACCGGGCAGAAGGGAAATGCGCAGCAACAGTAATGGTGTGAATGTTTGCCTTGGGAAAGCTGAGAGAAATGACAGATAGACAGAGCAGGCAGACAAATACAGCAGACTCTTTTCAGCACAACGGACAGCTCCTGCTCTCTCTGCTGACAGACACACCATGAAAGAGCTACAGTACAAAGAAAGGCTCCGCTGGGTTGCAAAATTCCTTGACAAACAGTTTAGACTGTATCTGTATTAATTCTTGTTTTAATACCGTCAATATTTTCAAGGTGCTGAAAATCTGTGACAGCAAAATAGGACTTTGACATCCCAGGCTTTGAGAGATGCACTGCAGCAAAAAAACAAAACAGAACTATACTGTTCATGGCGGATATTCTCAGAAAAAAATCCAGGTCAGAAACACACTCATGCACGTACGCACTAGAGGGTCTGAGGAAGTGATCACAACTCTGACTTCATCCAGCGGCAGTTTAAAATGTCTGCCACCTGATTGGCCAAAGAGGCTTAGTAACGGATCTAGCAATAAGCCTTTTCACATGCTATTGGGAAACAGACAAAACCCAATGTTTTCCCTTTTTCCTCTTAAAAAAACAAAACACCACATAGCACAACTACAAAACTAGATGATGCACATATGTTACGTGCATCACATTGGGAAAACACTCAAATCTGCCTCAAATCTAAATATTCACAAATGCTGAATAAGATCAAACATTTATTTTACCGAAGAAACAAAAATGTGATGTTACACCAAGACGGTGGTGTTCTAGCCTTGTAGGTATTTTGTCTGTCAGCATATTTCTGTCACATTTGAAGGACAGCCAGAATGTGAGTGAATTAAGTTGTTGGTGTTGATCTGGATTTAAAATGTCTCCCTAAAAGCATATTGCTAACATGTTTCAACCTTGAGAGGGCTGGTGATTTGAATTTAAATGTTCTGTTTATTCCCTTGAAGAAACAAAAAGATTTAGCATTTAAAATGTAGTGACAGGGAGCATGTGTTTGAGACTAACAGTGTTGGAGAATTGCTTAGAATCATGCCTTCCAGCTCAAATAATAATAATCCACTGCACTTCCTCATGAATAAATTTACATCCTCCTTTATGCAACATAACAGCAATTCGAGATATAGCCGTTTCAGCTCATCTAGTGCTGTCAGGTGTTAGTTGGGAATAAGCATACAAAGCATTGGACACATGCTACGGTAGTGGTAACCAGTATGGCTGATCAGATAACAGTAAACACTGGAATCTGCAGGAAGTCAAACTGCATCTATATTAAAATCATAGGAAAACCTTTTCCAGAATTCTGCCAACATTATACAACAACGTTCTCCAGAATCACCACTTTACGTAGTATGTCAACAAATCAAATCAGAGGTCTCAACTTTGGGATCCTTGTGAAATCAATACTTAAAACATCCCAATAGATTAAGAGAACATCTAAAAGCTATAATAGCAAGGAAACACCTATGCTCTATTATGGGATTGCATGGGCCTTACTTGACTAGAATCTGTGATTATGTATGCGTTCAGACCTCGAGACTTCTGCTTTAATAAAAAAGAGCCAAAGGCAAATTCCATCACCGGGCATCAAAGATGTCGAGAGGAACATCGTGCTAGAGTGAGTGCAGTGTCAGGACACAAAGAGAGAAACAAAGGAGTAAAAGCTAAGAGCAAAACTGAGAGGCAAGGCGAAAAAAGCATCAAGGGCAGGTGGTGATTGAGCGGCCACGATTGAATGGACCGCATGAAACAAATGAGACCTGCTATTGAGTTCCAGCGGACACAGAGAAAGTAGAAAGGAGACATAAGGTGTGGAAAGGAGGTGTTGAGATGTTGTCTTGAGGTTGTATTTTTGCCGTCTTCTACTTGAAAAAAGCACATCCTGGCGAGGACAGGAGGCAACTCAATTTTCCTCTTTTTATTTTCTTTCCTGGAGACAGGCAGCAACGAGGGCATCCTTATGTGTCACGGGAGCTGAAGAAGGAAGGACTCAAGGCTGAGTTTCAGTACTTTAACAAGGCGTTCGCACCTTGTCTCCTGACTCGACTCAAAGGTACTCGTTTCAAAGAAGATGACAGGAAGTGAAGTCCTACAGGGCATCCTGCATATCTCACTGGGCTAATCAGAGATAAAATAGATACTAGAGTGTAACTGAGAGCTTCGAGTCGCTATGAGCTAAATGATGTAACTATTTAAGTCATTTGAAGCAGCATTGGTAGGGAGAATGGTTTCTCTGTTTTCGCACTATACTGTATAACTTTGGTAAGGTGGTCATACAATTTCCCAAGAGGAATGCATAGGGCTAAATGTCACTAAGATATTAGAGAAACTAGACCCTAATATAGAGATACGTTTTCAGTTCATTCCCTTGGTGTGCCCCGGCTGCCTCGACTCTGTGATTAAAGAAGTTTCCTAATGGACAGAAACCTTGCATATTGCTAAAGTAATGTTTTATAATAATCGATTAAACAGCAAGTGTGGACTCGCTGAAATTCAAAGGTCAGTATACAAGCCCCTCAGACCTGACTCAGGCCAGGCTGGTGAAAAAAATCAGGATCTGTTTTGTTTGTTTGAGTCTGTGCGCTGTAAAAAAGGATGTGTGAATGCACGTTGTGTCTACACTCACACGCACACACACACGACTATGCACAAGTTCACCAACCGCCACAACAATGGAGAGCACTGTTCCAATAAGCCACAGCTGATGGAGGATAAGAGCGGCAGCAAGCAGCTCCAACGAGTCTCAGTAATCCATCATCATAAGACAGGCTTGGGAATGACCCACACACATGCAAAAGCACACCCACATCCAAAGCAGGGCTGGAGGGGGTTAGCGGAACATGATGTTCTCTCTGTTATTGTGCAAAAAGACCACACACATAAACACAAGATAAACACAAGTCAATAAGGCAACCAGGGAATGTAATTCTGAGCGAAAGACAGATACCCATACAGCTGAAGCTCTTATCACGTCACTATGGACAACATTTACATGGAAACTGTTTATATTATAAAGATAGATGCACGGAATCAGAGACAGCTTTCTCTCAGTCCAGGTGTCAGACATCATTGCATCAGCTTTACTTCAGACTGGCTCTCCAGAGTGGACCGTGGTAAAGATGTGCTGTTTGAAGCTGATAATGTTTGAAGTAATGCAGACACAGCAGGAACAGCCTAGCAGCAGTCGCTAGCGTGTGCTTTGGAAGTAAAACCTTGAAAAGGGAACTAACTGAAGTTTGCATTCACAGTGATCAGTAAAGATTTGGTCTTTAGCATATGTGGACGAATGCAACATTTTTACATAAACCATATTTTTCACATCAGCTCTTTCTGTTTTTACACTGGGAACTTTGCCTTATTTGCATGGCCTTAAGGAATCAGATACATTAATACTTTATCTCATAGCATCCATTACAGTGGAATAAATTACAAATGTTGCCATCATCCTGGAGGATATTTTCATGGATGCTAATGGATGTGCTAGCCAATAGATATGAGCCAAGGGAAACGTAGCTGCAACTGCAATGAAGTATGGAATTCTGAATGATGAGATTGTGTTTAGTTCCAAATGCGTCACGTCTGCAAAATATATATCTATTATGCACAAGGCAGATGAGTGACTGAAATACAAAATACCGATCACAAGATCTAGACAAACTAGTGAGGAAAGTTAAATAGCAAACACATTTGTCCTTCAGTAAGGTTTCAAAAGGCCAATAAGCTACTTCACATCCAGTCCCTTTAAATAATATAACACTTTCAAATAAAACAAATCACTATACAAGTATTAGATTTTGTGCAAACAGTAAGTGTGGAATTTTATCAAGATAATTTATGAGGATGTCAAATGTCAAATTCCTACCCAAAACTGGACAATATGCTATGAAAAGGTCATATCAACCCAATCTCAATTTCAAATATCACAGCGTGCACTCACAGCTTTGAGAGCTCATACCAAACAGAGAAGAAAAAAAAACCTTGGATTTCAAGTGGATTGCAAGATTAAGATTAAAAAAAGAATGTCAAGTACTCTTGCAAAGTCAAAAATGATATCACGAAGAGAAATAACTCTGTGGGGAGGGGTAAAAGTGGTGAAAGGGTACTAAAGAACAAATACAGACAGAGCGTAAATCATCAATATTAAGTGTGGAGGCAAAATAAATCCCAGTGCAGATCCAGTCCTTCGGCCAAGCAAGTATATTAAGTCAAGAGCTTATTGTACAAACTAAAACATATGTAATCAGAAAGTAAAGAATGACACATAACAGCAATGGCAACTTAGGACTCAATTAGTTCATTCATTTTTAGTGAGAATGAACTAAAGATCTTCACATGGAAACACAAACAAACACACATTCTAAGCGATGGCTGTCTGGATCCATATTTTAGCTTCATTACAGGAGCGTGCTTCTCTGCATTCAAATTCAGTTTTCAAACGTAATTGTTTTCCTGGAACCAGAGCCTGAATGTATCCGGAGCTGTGTGGGGATTGAGGGAGGGAGGGGAGCAGTGTGGATGATGTGGAGAAGAGGTGGGGGGGGGTAAAACAATGAGTCACCACTGCCAATTGTTGGCTGCCAAACCTCTTCCTCCACCTCCATCCACCAGCATCTCTGAGTGTGAAAGTGCTGGCAGGAGAGGTGATGCAACACCTTGCATGAGGTTACAGGGCGTCGATCCAGGAATCGTACTGATACTGCAGAGAAACTAAAAGGAAAGGCTAAAATCAGTTTATTATTTGATCATCTTCTTTATGTTGAAGATAATCAGGGCAACGGAAAGTAGCAACTTACAGTATGGCCAAAAACCTGCAAAACTAATGCTAGAAAAACTTTTTGTAGGAAGCTTGCACATTAAGCTGTGATACCTGATTAGCATTAGCAACTTAGCATTGTCATTAGCGCTCTGCAGTATCGATATTGTGTTATTATGACATTGGATATGCCTTGGATTTTGGATATCCCAACATGACGAAGTGTTGTCTTTTCTTGGTTTTAAAGTGATGTCATCTTCTGAACATGTTGTACTCGTTCCAGCTGATGTATTTCCTACCTTTCAATAGGCAGTTAATCATAAATGGACAAAAAGCTCTTTGCCTAAAAGGTAGATTGTTGCAAGTAGGATTGTGATCAAGTTATTTACTCAAAAATAATATATTTGATATGCTCCACACAGTCCAGCTGTAGCTCTCATTGTGAGCTTGTTGGAATGTGACTATCAGCATTTTGCTTGAAGCACTGGTGTGCGCCAAGTACAAATCCTCTATTGTGGCGTATTTGAGGTGAAATATAAACTGTTTAGCTTTCTTCACTTGCATTACACAACTACATGATTCAGTGAAGGCCAATGCACTGCACACTACCGGTTTAAGTGTTGGAGTTTTTCTCTCAAATTTCACCTGTAATTTCCTGCCTCACAAGTAGCCAGTCAATCAGAAGCTACCTTTGAATTTTAAAACTGACGTAGTCAATGGCTAAAAGACCGGGTAAGGTTTATTAGTTGCACAGAACGTCTATTTTAGTAGTCGATACTCCTCAATGACATTCAAAGCTCTCACCAAATGTGTTTTTTTAAGGAATTCACAATAAATTAGGAAACTGTTTTTATTTCCCTTACTGACATAAACATCACTTTATTGTGAGTGCTAGACTAATGCTGCTGCAGTGCTAGACAGGCAGTATCACTTACACAGGAAAAAAGACAAAATAAAGCAGCATATTGAGCAGGTCTATTTAACTAGTTTTTTTTTAGGAGTATTCAAATTATTACTAAGGCTTTTCTCTTATCGAGCTGTTACCTTATAAAAAGTCCCCTTCTGAGAGCCTCAAAATCCTTGTTTAACCCTCCCCTTCATCTACTGCTCTCAGTCATTACTGGAGTGGATTTATTAGATGAAATTCTTTAGGGATCGTTGCTCTCATCTGCATTCACCAGATAAAGTATTTTTCATGGAGAGAACATGCAGTCCTGATACACGGTTCACTCAGGGAAGAATACAGATGAAGCAATAACAAACTAAAGTAGAAAATGTTTTGGTTTGATAGCGAGTCTATATCTAGTAACCAGCATATTGTGGTGTAAAATGACACTGTTTGTCATACTGCAAGGGGTGTATGGGCATCTATCCTATCTATCCTGCCTAAGGACTAAAATAACATTAAGGGAAGCACATGAATACTGAAATTACACACACACAAACACACCACGAAGTTTGCAACCTTCGTCCAGCAGCGTGCAGCGTGATGAATAGCTACACAGTGAGCTATACTTCACAGTGGAGCAATGGGTGTGTGTGTCTGTGTGTGTGTGTTTTAGGAGCCATTGGAGAAAGGCAAAGTAGGCCAGCATGAATATAAAATCACCCCTGCCAGGCAATGATGTGGGCTACAGAAAGAAGGGAGCAGTGTGGGTTTTTTGTGTGAATTTTGTATGCGTGTGTTGGTGTGAATGTGCTTGCTGCCAGAGAAAATGTGCAGATGAAGGTGTAGGAGACGAAAGCAAGGGTTCTCAGGAACACTCGTTTATCAACTCTCACTGGGATGTTGGGGCACACACTCACCAGCACACAAACACCAGGTAATACAAACAAAGCAGCTTGTTTTAAAGTGGAGATTAGTGCATTGTCGGAATACCAGACTGAAACACACACACACACACACACACACACACACACACACACACACACACACACACACACACACACACACACACACACACACACACACACACACACACACACACACACACACACACACACACACACACACACACACACACACACACACACACACACACACACACACACACACACACACACACACACACACACACAGCTACAGCTACAAAACCATGTTTCAAAAGCGTGTTTGATCCGAATGTGCCGTTAGAACATTCTATAGAAATGACACCCACAACCCCCTCCAAACAATCACACACACACATTTCATTTTAGGAAAAAAAAAAACACAAAAGAGCCAGACACAATAGGATGAACCAGCGAGACACAATAGTGTGGAAATAAGGAGCATAAGGTAGAAAAAAACGAGAATAATTAAGAGCACAAGCTTCCAGTAGCCCTTGAATGAATATTAATAATTGATTAGGCCTGCTAAAATAACAAAGAATGTATCAAATAAAACTTTTAGAACCAAACATTTTTTGATTACTATGGCTTTCATTCAGTAAAAAACAAACACTGTAAATGTTCACTGTTTAAACAGAGTAAACACAGACATTACTTCAGGCTTGAGTCACAATATCTTTGAATTCTTTATTGGGGGGGGTAAATGAATAGAATAACAATATGTTATGCTTAGTTTTGTTTTCGTTACACAAACAGGTCTTGTCCAAACCGGGTAACAGGGGCGCTGCGGCCTCATACTCTCGGAGCGTGCGCCCTCATACCAAAATGCAGATTTTTCCACGTAAAATGTTGAAGTGATGCCAGAAAACAATATTTCTGTTCGTCAAAAACGGTATAAGTGCTCCAAAAATATGAAAATAGTGTCAAAAAGACCGTCAGACAGCATAGACTGCTTTGTTTGTACGCAACTCAGACGTTGCGTTGTTGTTTATGTCCGCGGCGCCATCTTATTTACGGGCGTCATGTTCTCACTAGAAATGATATATCTTCCTCATACTATATTTTCTAGAAAAAACCCCTGTATAGCCCTTTATAATCAACCCTATTATTGACAAGTCTTTGAATCTTTTGTGTTACTTTAATTTTGAATATAGAGTACAAATCCTCACCACCTGAAGACCTTACAGACAGTGTCTATAAAAAATATCCAGGCATTTTTCAGTGTAAAATAATAAATCCAAATCCAGTGGACAAAGTACAATTATTACAATGCATGTTTAATTCATAAAATCCACTCTTGCAGCAGACAAGTAAAATGTATTTATTATAGATTTCTAACGTCTGAAGGGCTTCCCTGCATCAATGCAAACTAAATTGTTGCAGCACTTAGCAAAGACCATTTAATATCTGCTGCATGTCAAAGACAAAAACACAAAATATGTGTATGACAACGAAGAGCTTTAAAAGCCATCACAGCTACACCACTATTTAAGATGAAATAGCCAGCTTTCCTTCAATCATCTCCCTGCGTCCTCCTCTTCAACCCTACCCTCAGAATAGTGTGTATGGCTCCAGTATGCTAGACATATATATGGTTAACAGACTATAGACTCCCTCCAGGCTTTTCTCGGCTTGAAAAGTGGTAAAGATGAGTGGAAGTGAATGGAGAAAAGGAACGGGAGAGGAATGGCGCTGCAGACAGCTCCATTACCTCTTCACAATAGGGATCATCCACATTCATACACCAGTCGCTTCACCCGACCAGGGATTCAGGGAGCGAGGGACAAGATTACACCGAGGGGTTAGGGAGATGGATGTGCTTGGAGGAGGTAAAGAATGGAGAGACAAAGGAAGCGAAGGAGAACTCACAAAAGGTGTCGTTAAGCAAGGATGGTACATTTTCTTCTGTGTTCTCCCGAATCCCAGAAGGTGCTTTCACACAAAAAAAAAACGATGTGGCTTATCCCTGTAAAAAAAACTCCCAGCATCTGGAAATAGCAGCTAACAAGGGATGAGGAGGAATTTAGAGAAGAGGAGCAGAATTCAGGTTCTGTAAGACGGGAAAATTTCTTAGCCTAGTTGCTAAAAATTAGACTTAAACACAAATGGTGTCATGATTTAAGCTACAACCTGAAATGGAAATCAAAATAAAGCGAGGAAGAATCAGCATCACGCCTTAAAAAGGTTCATTTGGCTCTGAAGTAGGTCATTATGGAGGATCTCGTTAGTAAGAGGATTGGGAGCAACAGGGTCTGCTGTGTTAGGGATAACTCTGTTTTTACATTTTGAATTGGTTATCTTCTATCCTCCTATAAGTGGACATGTTTCTAGATTTGTTCATGCCTCAGAGCGTGGACTGCTCTCTTTGACAGGGATGCTAACAAGCCAGAGTTTAATCCTACAGTGCACAAGTGACAAGAGGCTGATTTTGAAAAATCGCCAATTAAAACAAAAAAATGTCAAGGTAGTCCTTAACAGGCTTTGTGCTTTATGTAAAAAGTGTGCAAGCACTCCATTTACACAGGCCTATGGGCACCAGGAGCAGAGGAGAGGGGAAGAGCATTGATACACGCAGCGTGATGAGGCTCCACAGGGTGGCCGGAACTCATCAGCCCCCCACAGGACACCATACAGCTGGACCTACTGCTGCACTCCCGAAGAAAAGAGGACATGAAGGACAATCACAAGCTTTCCAATTTTCCCCTCTGAAACTTTCATTTCAGTCCCTTTAGTTTACCATCTTACTTCCTCTCTCAGGAAGATGAGCTGCCTCTCCAAATCTCTTTTCTCGTTTCTACCTCCCTGTTTCTCTCTGGCTCAGGCAGGGGTCAGGACAACCCTGCTGCGTGATAGATAGCAAAGTCATTCATGACCTTGCAGTGGAGGCCACTCCCTCTGTCCTCTACCTCTTCAACAGCATATATGTTTACGTGTGTGAGACAGAAGGAGAAACACACACGGAGTGTATGTTCATGCCATTAAAGTGACATCCTATATTTTTCTGTTAGTTTCTTTGGTCAGCACCAGCACAGTTGTTTTGGTTAGCTAACGCTGCACTCTGGCTGGAGCCCCCGGGCACAAAGTGACTAAGCTTCTCTGCAGCAATAGGGCAGCTAATCTTCCCCCAAAAATAAGCCCCAAAAGCATCTTACAGAGGCCTGCAAAACATTTGGTAAAGACACAAATGAATCCTCTTTCTGAAACATTTTTTTGTCTTAAAATTGAAGGGCTTCTCTAAATACTTTCCTTTTCTTTGCTGCAGCGTCAGCCTGAGGCTAATGTTCCCTTCCCTTCATGAATACAGGGGGATTCACTAGCAGCTCTGTTGTACAGAAGAGGGAGTAAAACTAATATTACATATAGAGCTGGTGAGGTAGATTAATTGCAATAACTGCAACTTTTTTGATAACTGTTTTACAAGTTACAGTAATCATTTACATAAAACCCTCCCTTGTTTTAGCTCTTTCCAAAGCTTTTACACTGTGTTATATGACAGTAAAATAAATATGATGGGTAGGACGGTAGGATACTTAAACAGTCTCATTTAAGAACTAGTGATGCACAGTTTTTGATGGACACTCTACTGCTACACGATTAATCAAATGTTAGTTGCCCTGCATAATAATAGCCCTACATCGTCTTCTAACTTTGTTCAGGTTATCAGGTTACCATCATTTATTTCCATGATCTCGACAAGCCTCTACACACCATTCCAAACTGTCCACTAATAAGAATCAGATGTGGCAATTACTCCCAGTAATACAACACTCTTAAAAGGTGTTTTTTAACCCCAGCACAAAAGGATGACCAACAACATCCTGTTTGCATAGCGGCAGTTCCTTTCAGAGACACTGCAGAGCTGCTGTGTGACATACAGCCTGTCATCTCCAACAAAGTCTCATTTATTGATGGCAGTAATACAAAAACCATGACCACAATTCATTAAACAATGCTTACATAGCAACTTCAATTGTAAGCAACAGTACTACCCAGCATGTACTCAATGTTCCATAATGAAAAACCGTTGAAGTTAAACGTTATAAAACTGCAATTTTCCCCAAAACAAAATGTTTTTTGCAAAAGATAACCAAATGTCGCTGCTACACATGATTTATTACACCATTTAAGTCTATTGGTGCATTTGCATGGCTATGTGAGCACAAAATGACGCATTGTTATCCTCTGCATGGCCATGAAAGCAGATGACAGTTCTGCAGGGAAATGATCAGCCTCTGCCTGGACTGTGCAGCCACAGCGCAGTCGAGGAAAACACTGAAGCTAAATGATGCACCAGGGGTTCAAAACACCCCAGGGCAACACACATGTCACATAATAAGATTTGAAATGAAGTGTACTATTCCTTCAGAAATCTGTGAGGTATTGATCAGCATGCCACTGTGTGTCACTGCACTTCAGGTAGAGTCAAGCAGTGAAAAACACAAAACACTGAGTCACATGTTTTTTTAATGCTAACCTAGTTTTTTCTTCCTCATTTTCATTTTAGCCTTCAAAACAGAGACACATAGTTATGCCAATGTATGCCTGTGTGTGTCTGCAGTTGTGTCTGAATGTCAACACATGAACATCTGAGTGGGTGGATGTGGGTTTTTTTTGGTCTGCGTGTGTCAGACTGCTGGCTGTGCTCTCGGCATCAGGTGACCTTGGTGATTGTAGGGTGTGTGGACAAAAATAATTAGATGTTTGCAAACAGACTATCGATGAGATCGCTAAAGGGGGCTCAGGTGGAGCTTGACATTGCCAGAAGACATTGCATCTAACCAATAAGGAAGGTGAAAGCAAAAAACAGGAATGGGGACCAAGAGTTAGACAGAGTGTCACCAACCTTTTTCTATCTAGACAAGCTCTCCATTTTGATCCCAAAAAAAGCTTAACAACTAAATAAAGCTGTCTATAAATAAGCACAGCTGGTGCCGCACTAAGGCAAGACTGACAGTACTGCCTCTATGCATTTTTGAAAATATATTTCTCAATTCTTCAAATAAAGATATGATGGTACAGTTCAGCTGGATCACATGCCAACCCTCTCCCCCTTCTGTCGACAAGTATTTCTCCTTACCTGACTCCCTCAAATATATAACATCACAACATGTCAAAGCAAATAACCACAACCTGGTGTGGAAGTGGTGGAACATTAACTAAAAATGTGAGGTTTCAATATACAGAACAGCCAGTGCAGGGTGGAAAGCAGTGACTTATAAGTGGATGATACAACAAGTAAATTCATCCAACAGGATCGATGTATTCCTATTGAATGTCATCAATTATATCAGTGGAATTTGGAAAACTGGATATTTTAGGTGCAAAGTTCAAAGAAAGAATAGAAGAAAATCAGTTTTGTTTTGCTCTCCAGTCCGGTTTATCATCTAATGACCCCTCAGATTGATAATTTATGGACCCAATAGGCTTTAAATACATCTTAATACTTCAATGCAGAGTGACACATTTTAACAGGGAAAAACACAACGAATGAGAGGCTCAATATAACAGATACATCCATGGTGGATTTACTCAATAGTTTGATGAGTGCAAGGATGTCAGGCATAAGCTATGGCCTTCAGAGACACCAGATCTCAACCCAGCTGAACATTTATGGGAGATTTTGTAGTCATATCCAATGTGCTTTTCACGCAAATGAAGGGAATATCATCCCTTCAGTAGGGATGCAGAGACTCGAATGAGCAAGGTGCATTAAAACTCGTGGCGGCTTATCACCTAAGACACCAGATTATACATAAACCAGGCTAATTCACAGATGATCTCACTCAAAGTTTGGCTCTTACCGATTTAAATCTCAGTATTCCAAAAGAGGTGTTTATCATGTGGTTGCAGTTTAATACTAGAGATCTTCAAGCCATAAGATATGAGCTCATATTGGGGGCTGGGAGAGACAAAGAAAGAGCGGGAGAGATATAGAGAGAAACGCTGTGACAGAAGTCCGGAAGTGGAAAGCAACACCAGGTGGTCGAGCGTCTGGAGGCAGGCAGTCAAAGAGCATTGTTGCCTTGACAACTGTGATGCCTTGTTGATGGTAATAACTGAGCACCTAGCCACAAGCAGCCCACACACATACAATGTAAGTGTTTCTATATTGCATGTGTGCAAGGCGGGTTCCATCTTCAACATGCTCTATGTTATTGGCAGCAGTGATCAGTGTTTCCACTGTATCAGCATCAGTACAGCCAGTGTTCTGGGTCGAGTTGATTATTATTGTCTTCTCTCTCCTCTTTCTCGCTTTCTTTCTAGAGACAGTACAGTTTATCACTCGCCAAAAGGCCGGCATCATGTCGTATAGAAAATGGAGCATATCTGATTCAGCCGACAAGCCATCTGTTCACCCAAGCCGCAGTGGGATCTGATCAATACAGCCACAGTGGACGGTGAATGTGGCTGCTGTGGTCTCCCACATTGACTGGAATAATGGATCAGCTTTAGGGTCACAGTGGACTCATTGTACCAGCAGCATGACCACTGAGGTTCCTGGCTCCACACCTCTTTGTTTCAACTCTTTTAATTAAGGAGCTGGGCAATAGAATTCCCTAACAGGCTTAGCTATTGGCAGTGTCGCAACTTCAACTGATTGTACAATTCAGGATTTAGCAAGTAAAGCTTTGTATGGACAACACATAGTGCTTTAATTTGTCAGGGTGTCAGGCCTTTGTGTGTTAATGCATCAGACCAGCATTCATAAATAAAGTGTGGGTCTATCGCAGGTACTTATGTAAAAGGGGGTGCATTTCAGTTGAACGCTCTGATGAGCTTTCACTGATCTGATGTGGACCAATCCAGAGTCCTTTTCTCTTCCGCTGCATCAGCTGGTGATTTCTGAGCACATAGCCACTGCAGCATCCTACCACCTCATCCTCCTCCACTCTCGCTCTTCTCCTCCTCCCCCACCCTCCCTCAACCCCCTCTCCTCCTCCGCCTCCTCCTCTCCACCTGCTTTTAAATGCATGGCGCTGCCCTGCCAGGACGGTCTATGCAGGCAGCATCTCCCTTCTCAGCTCCTCCAGAGTGAAGGAGGACGCAGAGGAACAGGATGGATGGTTATCAGCCTGTGTGCAGCCAGGGGGGTTGTAAGGGAAGGACACAAGGTCGGAGTGAGCCAGCAAAGCACCCCTGCTCTTCTGTGTAGTACCAATAATCGATTGGGAGATGAGAGGCTACCTGAATCTGGACTCTCTAGTCTGACTGAGAGGAAATGGTTTAGCCCAGATGTAGGCTGTCCTGCCACGAGCATCCATTGAGTAAATAGGCCACTGGCTACGAGAATCCCTGAAATAGTTAGCCTCCAGAAAGCACTGCACTGAAATCAGGTGATCAATTACATCTACATTATTCTACTTCTTCTTCAAAAGAGAATGAACACTGATCATAGCCCCCCTCCTCATGGCAGATATTTAACATCATGCAGTGCACGCCATTCCCTGATGCATGGAGGAGGAAAACAGCTTGGCATCATCCAGCACACACGTCCTATATCCTCCTAAAGCATTAGTCCTCCAGACCTAGGTCTGCTGTACATTTTCCTCCTCTGTTTCGTAACAGGAAACACCAGTCATGTTAAAACCCCCAGCTGGATTAAATCCTCTCATGTGTAGGGTAGGCCCAACATCGCAGACACTACCTCGGATGGAGGGGCAAAGATAGAAGTGGGTGGCAACGTTCATATCTGATCCATAAATAAAACGATCGCTGTTGGAGGCACAGCAATATAAAGCACTGCCCGTCTCACAGCTACCTATACATAACTGCTTTGCGCACAGGATGCAGGGGCCTGCCTTCAACAATAGGCCTATGCATAATTTTAAGCCATTCTCATGCACACATATGTCGATGGATAGCATAATGCTAGTCGGCCTTTGTCCGGTATGGATTGATTTTGTATCGGAGCTCGATAAAACGTCATGATTTCGCTCTTTAGTTAAATAAAATAATTCAGTTTGTCTCGATGTTGTGCGCAACGTTGTAACGATTCGCCGTTTGTTACAACCTGCCTATGCATCACTTCAGGGTACATATCGGGGTCAGGAGAATAGCCTGCATACACTTTCCCCCATTCACTACTTTGACTGCAAATGTGTTTAGCTCGTTGCACGGCAAACGGGTCATTTAGTCAACAATGGCTGGATATTAAACTACCCTTCATGCCTTGGTGGGGTCACATGCTTCATTCAGCTCCGCCGGGTTTTACAATAATACAGCTTCAGCCTATTTATCCTCCAACACACAGACTTATGTATGCATCTTTTTATCTGCGGAAAAGAGAAACCCAACATTCATCCCCGAACAAACAAATGACATCATCTTCTGAAAGCCACACAACCAGGGGAGTGAAGCAATCGTAAATAAAACATAGCGGGTTAGGACACCGTGATTCCTCTGTGCTCTATGGCTGCCTTTCTGTGTTTTCTTACAGTTTGATGTTGTTTCCACTCACCAGGTTCAGAACTGTCTCCACGATGTCCCTGTTGCTAACCTCCCCGACCTGGATCAGGCCCACCAACACGGCGAATTTCATCTGGATATTCCTGATCGGGACAGCGGGGTTGATCACCCCGGCCGGGAGGACCATGGAGCCGGCTGAAGACACCATCCTTTCCCCGGTGGCGCCGGAGCCAGCGCCCGCGGCGAACTGCTGCTGCTGCGGCGTCTGCACGGAGGAGCCCGGCGGAGGATGGGAGTCTGTGTCTGTGAGCGAAGAAGCAGAGCCCGGTGGTACTGAAACCGGCTTCTCGCTCGACATTTCCCCTTGGAAACAGGGAGGAGAGGAGCGGTCGCCGCTGTCTCTCACACCTGCTCTACCAGAGTCTGCTGCTGCAAAAAAAACATCCACTGCGCAGGAAAAACAAAAGGAGCGCGGCGTTAAAAAAAACCCTCTGATTTCACCCTATCCTCCTGAAAATGTGTAGGGATTCATAAGGCTGGAAAAAGGGATGGAGGTTTGAAAGAATGGTAGCCTACGCTTCTTGCTTCTTTCTCTCTCCTCTCTCTCTCTCTGTCTCTCTCTCATTGGCAGGTTGCAGTCAGTGCGGTCGTCGAGGAGAGATCGCCATGTTGACGCCCCCTGTCTGCGGCAGCGCGCTGTAGCCACACATGCGCACTGGGGAACTTTCTGGTAGGGTGCTAAAGCAGAATAACATGGAGCCATCCACGCATGGTTTCATACAGAGCAAGGCACCACCTCAACAACTGGGTGTTTTTATTTGTTTTTTAAATCGTGTGTGTGTGTGTGTGTGTGTGTGTGTGTGTGTGTGTGTGTGTGTGTGTGTGTGTGTGTGTGTGTGTGTGTGTGTGTGTGTGTGTGTGTGTGTGTGTGTGTGTGTGTGTGTGTGTGTGATTTGCTCTGGAGATTTGAATCTAGAATAGTGAAAAACCTGAAAACAGAAAAAGATAAATTACAGCAAAACATACTTTTTTCTTTACAGACATTCAGACTGCAGTTTAGGAAGTTTGGCTTTAAACAGAGGCTGTTTTTTAAATTCAGAAGCCATCTATCTGTCCTACTTCTCACTGTCTCTCGTTTAACTCTGGTACCTCTGTTTCCTCATTAAGCAGCACATACGCTCTCCTGACACTCATCTCAGGAGAACTGTTGTGTGCTTTCTCACCTCTCCTCTTATTTTTCCAATGTCCTCACCTCGCTTCTCTATTCTCTGCAGTCATTTTCACTTTTTGTACACACCTTCACCACCTCTGTTCTTCACCCTCCTCATGACCCTTATTATCAATGGTATTGAGTCAATTTCATAAGCAAAGAAGAGAAAGGCAAAAATAATAAAGAGATATAGGCAGTGGAGGCTTTATAGATTATAAAAATGACAGATTAGCATCATGTTTCTCCTAAAAAGAAGACCATCCAACCCTCTCGTAAAAAATGCAATCACGGGTACCATAGACATATCACTGGTCATAAATCTCAAGGCAGAGTGATAGACTGAGTCCAGAAGTTAAAGATGAGGCGTCCCAATAACTCACATTGTAATCCAACATTTGACAGAAAAACTGCCCCAACATCCCTGGTCCTACAACTCTTTTTTTAAAACACTAATGTAGAATATATTTGTATGGCAGGAACGCACTTTGAGCCAAATGTGGTTTCCTTCACCCTAAAAACGAGCAACACACACTGACAAAAGTATAAGCTTAACTTTTCTGGATGCCTTCTTTAATTTTTTGTAATCTCATCCAAGGCTAGTTGACTCAAATGTCCAGCAGTTGTCTGTCATACACACATGCTCCCTCACACACCTACAGTATCCCCCGCCGCCTGCACAGACCGAGGCTACTGGTTCACTACCTGTATAAGCCTGTTTCACACTCCATGTGTTCTTTCAACAGGACACAGCTGCTGGCTAGGATTCCCATTAGCAAAGGGACTTTAGAGGCTGATTCGTCTGTCTGAGTGTATTTTCATATGGGCAGTGATGCCAGTCTCTTTGATGTCTCGCTTCCCATTTTTTCTTGAGATGCTGACCGTTGGCAGGGGGAGAGAGAGTGGGGGTGACATGGAAGTCCCACTTTCTGGCTGTGTGTGAGCAATTCACATTTGGCACAGGTGCACATGTGAGATTATTTGAGGATCTTACAGATGAGCAGAGGCCATATCTTTCATTCATTTTAACTTAAACACAACCTTCAGCACAAAGGAAATGAAGGAGACAATCATACATGCACTCTGTCATATGCACATAACACTTGCATCTGTTACACACTCACACTCATAGAAGCAATTCCAAACCGACACATGCTATCTTGGTCTCTGTTGTGCACATGTGGGTTCACACACACACACACACACACACGCGCACAACCACAATGGCACTCTCACACACAAACACACTCCCCTTTGTTTTCAGACAAAGGCCTGCTCCTGCAGCTTTGTCATGATTCCACAAAAGACTTCTTTAGCAGAAAGAGAGGTCTTAACCGGGATCTGGCTGGTGATTGGGTAAAAGATCTAACATTGTTCTATTCTTACCCCTCCCTCACCTTCAGTAGAGGTGCAGTACTTGTGGGCAGGCAGTCATTTTCCTCTCTGTTTCGCTGCACTTTTGTAGAGATGTGTGGAGGTAGAGCCCGTGCCATGTGTGGGCTGATGATCAGAGTGCCGGAGCTTCAGAAGGGACCGGGACTCAGTGAGGATCAGGCAGGGAGAGAGCAGCAAAGAGAGAGCAGCAGAGGTGGTGTCTGCCAGAGAGGGTTTGATCAGTGCATACTGGAGAAAAAGCAGTTTATTTCATGGCAAAAAAAAAAATCTGAGTCGTGGTTTTGGTTGGATTTGGTTTGACAAGTATCTTCTGTCAGCTGTTATCATTTAAATTACAGATCTAATGATGCATTCATGGCCTGGATAAAAATGACATCACAGTTGTTATGAGTAGGGTATCAGAATAAAGGTATGTTACAATTCTGCTTCCAGTTCTCTGTTTCTGCTATTCAAACATTAAAAAGCAGACCTGTTGATGTATAGAAGGCTGACCTCAGACAATCATACAAACACAGGTTATAACTTCCTGTTTTCCCAGACAGATGTTAGTCATCATCAAGATTGCTGTGCGTGGGTTTGTATCCATGTGCATTTCTGTGTGTCCGTGTTTGTGTGTTACAAGACAGAGACTGACAGAGATAGAAAGAAACAGTACAGAGCCGGTATAACAGAAAAGCCTGCTGTGTATTCACTTGCAATGTGTAAAATTAAGCAGCTATTTCATTTAGTGAACAAAGAGATTTTCTACAAAAAGAAAAACTTGATCAAAACAGCACTGAGTTGAATTTGGTTGAATTAAATGCTTAACATACCAAATTAGAATTGACCAATTATCATTGATTTTTTCTAATATTTATTTTCAGGCATATTTTCAGCCTTTGAAAAATGCTCTCTTTCCCAACAGGCAGAATGGATTTTTTTTCGTTGGCTTCACATTTTCTTGACCTTTACTGTCTGTATATTGAAGCGAGGCAATAAAAAATGTGCAGAGATCAAAACTACTGCAATCCTGAAAGCTATTGAATCAACATGACTACAAAAAAATGTTCAAAATATCTCCATGTTAACAGTTCTTTCCCCATCCACTTTTTGACTAAAATCATTAATGTCCACACTCTCAGGGCATTAAGAGGCTCCTTTACTGAGATCCTCCGCAATCTTGGGACTAAATGCTTTCAACAAACAGGTCATATTCCCTGTCGCATTCACTTGGTTACTCTTATACTGGAAGAATTGCTAAAGACAATCCTCAAAGGACACTAGCTTATTAAAGTTTAAAAGCTAAAAAGAGTGCCTCTGCATCGGTCTGAAGAAAAAAGCGCAAGAGAAATAAAAAAAACGTCATCCTGCTAAAATCTCATAACCTCAATATTGGTCATTGTCATGGTTTAAGGATTACACACTTCTCTAAGAGTTAAGAAGATTAGACAATCTTTGCTCTTATGAATCCCTTTCAAAGCCCCTCTGGATGAACTCAGAAGTGTGCAGTGATGAAGGTTTAAACAAGCCTCTTTTACTTCTTCATCAAGGAAAATTTGCATAGATAAGGGAAAAGAAGGAACAAAATGTCCAGATAGGAAATATTTTAAAAAGATAGACTCTCCGTAACCTCATTTTCATTATCCAAAATGGCGAGGCAGTGGTTCGTTGTAACACTGTCTTCAGTTTAGAAGACTGTCACCAGAGATGAAGGAGCCAGTTGTTTGACAGGGGTCACAACCTGGGATCAAGGTCTCGGCTCTTTGACTGCGCAGAAATGCAGGGCTTCTGACATCTGAGTGGCCATGAATACCCCAGCTGAAAAGAAAAAGGCACCTCAAATCTCATGTACCGTTCAGTGTTTGGCCCTGATGGCTATTGAGTTTGTAAGGCCAGCTTTGAAAATGTATACACTAGAGAACATTGAGCAATAAACAATCACATCTTGTTAGCTGCATCGGCCTTTCTATTGTCAGAAAACATGACAATGATTCAGTATGGCTCAATCTCTTCAACCCAAAGACCCTCAACCCCCTGATGAGTCAATTATGATGCAGCCAAGCATTATTCCAACCTTCAGAACTTCATATTGAAATTCTACTCAAGATTTCCAAAGATATCAAATATGTCACATTGAATTACTGCATAACCATATGGACAACACAACCAGAATTTACGATGAGTTGTTTTAGACATTTTAATCAATACAAAAGTGTGACCGCTTTAGAGGCAGTGGAATAAAGTTGTTCTTCGCAGCTATTATTGTCAAACAGTATACAAAAATGTGTTTCATATTCCAAGTAATGTTAAGGTTGTTAGTGAATTAAAAAAGGGACAGAGTTAAAGCACACACGCATTGTAGTGTATGGTATCAAGAGAACCATACATTGTTTGTAAGAAGTGGACGTAGTTTTGGGACTAAGACTTTGAGGCCATAAGTTTGTCATGTTGTCATCTTGTTTTTTTCGAACACTCAGTGACACAGAGGGGAGGAGTAAAGTACATCTGAACAAGATATTTTTAGGCGACTTAAATATTTAAAATCATACTTTTGTGAAAGGGTTGAGTTGTAAGACAAAATCACTCTCAGCACCCCGATCCGACACTGTTGTAGCAACCTGTCAATCACAAATTATCACAAGCATACCGTGCTTTATCGTCTCTTTCACTATAAATGGGACCATAATTACCAAAATGAACCTCCTGCTGTATTAAAGAAGACTTAAAACTAGCAATTGAGACAATGAACTCATTAGAAACATGTTTACTGTGGAATTAATCAAGTGAGGAGTAGGGACAGCTTCTCATAGACTTTATCCAATCCACTTTCTATTGTAACCACTAGAGTTGCCACCAGGTGGCCAATAAGAGCAAGAAGCAACTTAAGGGACTTCTGCATTCTGAGGTCACTTTTCAGATACAGAGGTTGCCTCCTTGTCAGGACACTGTAGATATGTCAGTGTGTAGTCATTTTAAACTAGCTGTTTAACAAAGGGAAGCATTTAGCAGCCAAAGCGCGAGATACAGTATTTCCCTCAGGAATGGGTGGAGACAGAGCTAAAAGAGAATGAATATTGGACTCATTCATCAGGTGACGAGACACAAACTCCAACTGAATGATAAATAAATAGCACATTCTGAAAGTTCCCAGCAACACTCAGCCTCACACTGTGCCTTTCATGTACCCATTGAACAGCACAATTCAGTCACAGAAATAAGTGTCAGATTTACTGAGCAGAAAATACCTGGAGTGCCATTAAAACCTATTTTTACTGTTCTTAAGGTTTTGTTATTTCTCAAAGCCAGATTTTAGCTTGAACCAAAAAAAAATGTTTTCGATCAGTTTTCAAGTATGTGCAAATTCATTCAGAAATATGTGTTGCTTGAGCAAATACATATAAACCTTTTAGATACCTGGATTTGTAGGTCAACAGACAAAACCTGTTTTCAAACAGATGTGAAGAGGATCATATACAGTACATTCTGAACGGCAGTAAGTTGCTTTTTAACGAGAGCTGTGTAAAGATTATTGACCAAAATGTTATGTTAGGAGTATTTTCAATGTTATGTTTTTTGTACAGGTATACTGAATTAACTTTTATGTCTATTAAGGGAACATTTAAGTTCTATTCGGAAAAAAGAAAATCAGTTGCATATTAGACTCAAATAACGGTGATACACGAGAGGCACAGACTCTGTTCTTCAGTGCTCTACATCGGCAACGAGCCTGAGAAAGAGTCCCAATTTTGCTCTGGCCTCCATCAGACCTCCCTCTCAGCATATTGAGTCCCAAAATCAGTTAACCAGAATAATGGCTGAATTTCTATTAGCTTTTTCTTGTTCCAGGGTCATCAGTGTGGGCATGCTGAATCACTGATATGGTTCACCTTCAGTAAAAGAAAAAGGAGCCTTCCTCGATGTTATTAGTTCCCTTTGTTCTTTTACTGCCATAACAAGTCCAAATCTACCCCTGCTCTGAAAAAGGGCTCCCTCAAGTGCTGTAACAAATCAGTTATCTTATGCACTACAGAAGCAATTTGGATAAAAGTGCCCACTGCCGGCATGCAGTATTTTTGTTGAACCCAACTGTAACCCAAAATATTAACATGAAGAGCACTGAATATGCCCTTGTCCACATTGTGTTATAATAACCCCAAATATTCAAGTCTACAGTTTTTCTTTCACTGGGGTTTATACACTAAACCTACAAGGCTTAAAAAGACAACTCTATAAAGAATGTCCCATTGTTATGCTCGAGCTCTCTGCTATGACAGTAACAACTATGATCAGGGACCTTCGTAACTCAAGTGCAATACTAAAAACTAAATACCACATTTTCACCGAAATTTGTGATTATTATGTCAGAACATTTGGTTGTTTTTCATCTGGAGCTGACTGTGCAGCAGTGATGCTCAAAAACAGATTTAAATACTAACAAGCTGCAGCTGTCGACCCTATGTACTGAAATTAACTGACACTTTTGTCAGATTCCCTTCTTTTGAAATGTTTGAAACACATGGTTCTTAATTTTTGTCATTAACTGTGCATACTCTTGACTATTGAATGCTAATACCAGAGCATCCACTTAAGGACACTGTACACACCACTGGCAACATGGTCTCATCAATAATTCATTCATTGGATAATTTATTCATTAACGACCTTATCATGGTTGTCTGAAAGAAGACAGTGGATTAGCCATTCTCAAAGGAGATACATCTGTTTCTCCCTGTCTGCCTATCCTGCTTTATAGTGTGAATGTGGTGCCGATAAATAGCAACGACATTAAAAAAGATCTAGTCTGCCACTACAAAATTCAGTTCTACAGATAGTTTTAATCATGTGGGTCTCTTTAGCCTAATGATTGGAGATGAAAAAAAAGTTTGATCACTTAATTAGAGAGTTACATAAGCAAAGCCAGGTCAAAATTAGACATCACTCCTACACTAATTTTCTTATATCTGTGAGAGAGGAGAAAACATAAGGAAAACGAACAGAAAAGAAGATAAAAAACTGCTTCTTTTTGTGATATCTAAAGTCTACAAAGTATTCTCAAGTAGAGTTTGTGCATTCTGGAATCATACATTAAAGTACTATTTAATTGCAACCCTTTGAGCTAGTCTTTCTTAATTAAAAAATATATTTAAAATATGGTGCAAACATATTTATTTTAAAGACCAACTTATTTATTATCAAAGTAAAATGTACTATACATGATAGCCTGTTAAATGTAATGCAATACTCTGAACAACACAGACAAGAAGCTTTCTTGCTGAGTGAAATATGTTTTAACTGATTTAGTAAGAGTTTTAAAGTTAAACGTAAACCCATACAGAGGCTAGATAAATATACTAACAAAATAATTAACGAAACATTTTTTTGTTACAGGCATTACAAATAGCAGAAATAATTAAAACAATCCCTGGGAAAGACACAAACACTTCGCCCACAGTTTTAAAAACATGTTCGAAAATTGCATGAGCGATTGTGCATGCATTTCATCTTCAACAGGCCTGACGTTTGAGATTGTATTAGATTGAATTGTATTCTATAATACAACTCCTGAAAACGTTTGCTTTGGTTGCCATGTTTACTTTTGGGCTTGTGAGATTAGCATTTAACCATTTCCGGGTTTTTAAATCAGTCAATTAAAGCACTTATAAAACACATCTTAAAATTCAATTAAACTTACACTCTCCGAGGATTCCGGTCTTCATTTCGAGACGTCCACGCTTAAAAATAAAAGGATAGTCCACCATAACTCGACGATATGACCGTGAATCACGCTTTTAAGTTCTCTTCGGTATCAAGATAGTTGTTTGTACATCAATGGCAATATTCAAACAAAAACTGACAATAATCAATTCGGATTAATTTGTCAATTTTTAATAATAATATACGGGGCTAAAGTTGTAGCCGACAGCTAGCTAACCATGCTCTCTATGATCAGGCTTTCTTTTTTGTTTACATCATAGATTTTAACATCATGGATGCATTGAGAGTTTACATCACCCAAACCCCAAAATTAAAATGAGAACAGTATTATCCCCAGAATACCAAAAACTTGTTTTCTCATGTTGCTATATATATCTTTGCAGGCCTACGTACTGAGGCTCAAAATCCTTTCGCAAACACTTTTTTTTTTTTCTGGGTTTGACACTGTGTCTCTTAATTTAGGCTTCTCGCCACTGTGTAGAGAACAGAAGGACACTAGTCAACAACCAAACCGTCACCAACTAACTGGGAAATGCACAGGGGATATTTACTTCTTGGTCACGGGGTGATTGCTAGACATGCACTTCTTGTTTTTTTCCAGAAGAGGTCCCCCTCAAATCCTTTACCAGGGTCACACTGTTAAAAAAAAACCCGACAAAATTGAAGATTTACTAAATCCCTCAGGGTTTTATCCGAACATCAAGAGATGTCAAATCAAATTTCACTTTCTTTTGCACAAGCCCATACCTCCATAATTTCAACATTTGCTTAGAAAATCTACCTCTCCGGGATTAAGTGGATTTGGTTGTGGGAAAAAATCAATGCTTGATTCAACCTGTCAGTAATCCTTTTTTTTTCAAAGTGTAATTTGCAACATGGTGTTCCTCATTTGTCAGACTCCATGGAGTAGTGGAACTAGAGTACACCCACAGTGCAGACAATAATTGATATTCAGGAGCTGTAACAGTGTGCCCTACTTTCTACATAAAACCACTGACATGTTTAATGAGGTGAAAGTTAAAGCAATATTTCACTCATGTCAGTGTTTAAAAAAACAGCAGGCACCCCTTCTTAAGGAGAGAATAGTAAACACTGTCCTCTGTGAAAGTCCCCATCTAACACCGCTAAGTAGGTAAATGTGATTGAGTATTGATCCGAGCTGGTAGTTTCTAACATTCATCCATTGGGAAGGACACAGAGGGAGAACAGGGAAAAACTCAACAGAGAGAACCCCCTGATGAGTTACACACTCTAGTTATCTTTTTTTTTTTAAAAACGTTTTCCATGACATACTTTCCACATTGCTTGTTTCATGACCTTCAGACTTCAGTGGGGCAACAGCACCACTCAATGGACTAAAGAACACATACCAAGGAAAATATAGTGTGTGATGTACATGTATTTGCTGATAAAATCATAGACTGCAGAACCTTTAGACAGAACACAATGTTTATGTTTAATTTTTACATTTTTTTATTCTCTTTCTTCAGAAAATAATTGTTGTGTTTTTCTGTCACTTTGTTACAAATAACCAAGCATAAATCACCCTGGTCTCAGCTACTCAGCTAAGATTGGAGCCTCTTCCCATACAGCCGAGTGCTCACGTCGAAGTCAATCACTCATTTACACTCTCTCATACACACATATTTACACAAACACATACACACACGCCAAACTGTTCCCCAGCGAACAGCATCCACGCAGGATTTCGGTGGCACTGTACAGATATTGTATCATAGCAACACCATAGCAACGCCTACAGTTGAAAACAAAGAAGCAAGCTTCAGTCTACTAATGCTCAGTAGGATGGTATGGAAAATTCACATTTCAGCATATCAATATGATAGGAAGACCCTGAAAAGCTATGGTGTTTTATCTGCTGGCACAGAAAGCATCAAATTTATTTACAATACAGGCTGTATCGTATATATATCAAAAATGCAGATACACGGGCACATCTATGCAAACACACACTCACACACAATTTCAAACATGCTTCCCAGAAGCAGTGAAATGGTCAAATGTCTTAGACATTGTATAACATGACAGCAAATGAAAAAAGTAATACAATATACATTGATATAATGACAATATTTAAATTTAAAATAACATGTAGATAATATTAACACTGAGAATAGTGACAGAACTAAAATAACAGTGACATCTTAACTAGGGATCCATAACTGCACAATGATGGACCTGGTGGATGTTTGCCCGTTCTGAGATCCAGATCCCTCATGTGACTGTGTTTCCTGAACAATTGCATTTTCACAACAAAATGCTGACATGCAACCTTACTGTACTAGTCCTGCTCATTCCGACTGACAGGGATTTTCTTCAGAGCGCTAGGATTCGAGTCAAGTGCAAGTTGTAAATCTGCATTTGTAAGTCATACATCTTTTTGTTTAATGTCATTTTTGATGAATAAAAACAGATAAGGGGTAATGTTGACATCCTTTTTGTTGGTCTATTCAATATTACACGTGAGACTTAAAAATTGTATGAATAGATTCAATCAAATTAGTAATTAAATGTAAGTTACACTGGCAGGCTGAGTTGCCTTTTAAAGAGGTGAAGTAAAGAAAGACTTCTCAATACAAATATGGGTATTCCACTTCAAGTATGAATAACGTTTATGCCATTTAACTATAGAACACAATAAGATCTGTGATAGCGTTACAAAATGAATGTGTTTGAGAATCTCATGGTCATTTTTTTGGAAGAACAACCCAGAACAATAAATATTACAAATACTAACTATGTGCACATTCTCATTTCCCTGATAATGCAAATGTTTAAGATCCAATTATATGAAACTTCAATGGCTATTCAAAGAAAATCGAATGAACTGTTTCATATTTTGAATTAGACACCAGAGTTTTCTCCTTCGGGCAAAAATGGCACCAAAAATCATTATTTATTATATAAATAAGTAGTAATATGTTGTTCTGTATAATTACTGGAATACATGTCAGAAATATTCTCTTTTCTGTGTGTGTGAATGACTGTATCTCAATACACTATGGTACAGTAAAGTTCAGTGTGGCTCAGCAGCGTGAAAAGACACTCAGGTCCTCAGCCTGGATGATTCCCCTCCTCGGTCACTGGTCCTGCTGCTCTGGCAGTGTGACCCAAGATAGAGCTTGATTTCTGGGGTTCAGATCTTGAGTTCTGGGCTCATCGGATCAGGCGGGTGAAAAGAGGAGCGGATCCTCTGGACCTCATTTACACACAGGTTACCAAATGCTTTGTTGTACCATTCTGGAGATCTTCCCCTGTGACAAGAATAGCAAATGAAACATGTTAATGAATGCAATGTTTAATAAAAGCTTTACTATAAGAGTACTTGAAGGCCGCCCACACCTGAGGTCCACTCTGGAGATATGTGTGATCCTAGTCCTCCCAGTCCCACAGGGCTCAAGGAGGTATTGTGACTCTAGCATCACCCCCCTTACTGCTCCCATGCGTGGGCTGTCATCGTGTTCGACAGATAAACACACAAGCGCACAGGAGCCTTTACACAGGTCTGTACGCCATGATCTGAGGGGGCGGAGAGACAGAAAAGTGGTTTCAGACACACATTTAATGTGGGATTGTGAGACATGTTAGGTAACTTATTCTTATGAGGAATCAGCTCATTTTTCTTGCATTATTGATAAATTGTTGATCTATAAAACATGAAAAACAATAGAAAATGTTATCATTTAATCAAATGTCATGTTTTGTATGATCAAAACCAAAATACTGAACTTGAAATGTTCTGAAATTTGTAAAATTGGACCAATTGTCTGGGTTTTTTTTGGTTGTACTTGACTTATAGCTTTATAAGTAATTCATTTTCTTTCGATGGACAAATCAAACCACAGTTAAAGCTTTCCCTTTTACACGGTATGGTATTATATATAAGGATTTATATATTTAAGGGAATCTTTGAGCAGGTTTTTTAATAACTGTTGGTCTATTATTCCAAATCACATAAAGCATGCCCATATTTCAATTCAGTTATTCTCACCTTAGTACCACATAGTCACAACTGGGTACAGGGGCCATGTTGTGGGAGGAGTACTGGTACACGTCTGTCTGTTTATCCAGCGTCTCCAGAACCTTCTCCTGCTGTAGCTCAGTCTGCCACAGGGGGCGCTCTCTCAGCAGCCGGTGCAGCACCTCATTGGGAGTTGCAGACACCTCAACACACACTCGCCACCTCCTCAGAGGATTACCATCTCCCACCTTACACACAAACACGATATGAATGTTACATTTAATGTGACCGAGTACAAAAAGGTAAAACGTAACTTGTCATAAATATATTTTAACATGGATTGTATGTAGGTCCCTGTCCACAGAGCTGTGTGTTAAACAAGTAGATTTCCCCTATTATTTTGTCTTGATAAACCTCTAGAGTAAAGCAGTCAAACAACAGTTACGCTTCCTGTGGAAAACTTGCTGAATGTAATGACCCTGTTAGAGAAGGTATTCACAAGACAACATATAATAATCCAAAAATGGAGCAATGAAGATTACTGCAATATTACTTTTTACTTTCTATATTTTTCTCCTTTCTCTCCAAAATTCAATGATCACATACCTTTTTAAATGCCAGTTCTGTATTGTCACTAGTGGAGCGAGACACCCAGCCTTTGCTCTTATCTTTGGCCTCTTCGAGAAGGTTCTGGACCAGCTTTTCTATATGTGCATAATAGGATCCCTCTTCCTCCTCCTCTTCCTCGTCCTCATCCACTTCTTCCTCGTTAGCCTTGCACAGTTCGTCCAGTGGGGGCACCATCAGCTCAGCCTCCATGTAGGAATTGCGAGACTGGGTCACCATCTCCTCCGGGATCTGGGGAAAGAGTGGAGGACGTGAATCACATCACATCGCACAACATCAGCTCAGGCTTAAGTACTGCCATATCTAAACAGATTTTGACCCTCCATTTTCTGGGACGACAAAGATTTACAGATTTTCAACAGTAGTAGAATCATTGAACATCAATTGTTCTTTTCCTTTACAATATCATAATAGACCAGAAACTTCAAACTCCAATTATTATGTACTGTACACACTGAGCAGTATGGTATACACTTTTAGAAATAACCTCATTAAACCCAATTATGCTGAGGCCTTGAATGATAATAACTCGACAGTGCAAATATCACTCTTCTTTACATATTTATTTTTGTCACATTAAGACGCCACCATGCATTATATCATATTCAACACGCTGAATTGCTCAACTTCTGTCAGTCATTTATAATGTCATATTCGGATAATATATTAGCTATCAAACCCTGCTGTAAATCTTAAATCCTAACCTGAAAGAGATGCTGGCACTCAGTGATCATGTGTGCCAGGCCCTGGGTGGCTGCCAGATTCTCATTCAGGTCTTTCTGATCAGGACGGCCCGTGGTGTACTTCCTCTGGATTGACCTTGAGGTATAGAAATAACACAGACTATAAATCATCATGCTTCATTACTCCAGTTCTTGAAGATTGTCAACCAAGTTTATCAAAGTAATAACACAGTGGATAAGTTCTTTGGTGTATTCTTGGTGAACGCACCTTGGTGACAGCATCTCGTTCTTCAGTATGCTCAGGTGGAAGAGTGAAGGACCCAGACAAACAGCCAGGTTCATCGGCGTCATCTGGTTCTCCTCCACCAAGGAAGTGACATCACGCAGGAAGTAAAGCAACGTCTGCAGAACCTCCCTGCTTTCATCCGGCATTAGCAAAATGGCTGCTCTGACCGCCTGCAACCTCTGCTCCTTTGGGACATCTAAAGAAAAACAAAATAGGAAGTGAGGAAGGATAATGGATGGAAGAATAAGTCACAAATCCCAACATCTAATCCTAAAAATGTAGCGCAAATGCATTTTTTTTACGGAAAACTCTTTCAGATTCGTCTAGAATTTGATACGCTTAATGATAACCAAAATAAAATCTCATTTGGGATCATTTCAATCAGATAGCATACCGTTTGCTAAAAGGATTTTCACTAAAGCATGATGAATAAATGAAACCTTTCAAAGTTATGTCCTATGATAATGTCTTATGATTCTGACGGCATCAGCTGCAACAACACGTTACTCTTTTCAAGCTCAGTCGACTTACACTGGTAAATATGCAGGAAGGTTTCCCCCAGCTTGCTTGTTAGCAGAGGCTCTGGCAAGTCTCTGAAGAATTGTTTGACCATGTCGGCCACGTCGTAAGCCGACTGGTCCTCGTAGTTCACAGAGTCAGGGGACAGCTCACACTGCTGCCTCAGAGCCTGAATGCGAGACTTCACTCCAGATTTGCGAAACAGTCCCACCTGAGACGGAAAGAAAATAATTATTCAGAGTCAAAAAGGAAGATGGAAAATACAAGAGAAACGTATTTGCATAATATCATATTTGAAATGTAAAGAACCACCAACCAAGTACACATTTTTTGATGGTTAACAAGCTGAAGACAAGCTATATTAAACTATAGTTTAATGCATTTTCGTGTATAAGCTCATTCTAGGTTTTAATTCATGTAAAGACAAATGTTTAAAAAGTGTGTATTTCCCTTAAAACATTGTATGGTATCATAACATTTGAGTACAGTACTTGAGTAAATGTACTTCCACCACTGATTAGCACTATGCTGAGAGGAAATGCACACTCTTGTAAATGCTGTTTTTCTGTCTAACCTGGTCCAGACAGTGTGTTCGGAGGTGGCAGAGGGCTTGCTGTAAACACAGAGGGAGCGGAAACCCACAGCGCTGGACATGGATGATGAGGGGAACACCGAACACACTCTTCTCTTTGTAGTCTGGTACCTTCATGCGCTTCATAAACTTGGGCACAGACCTGGGAGCGATAGACAGAAAACAATTATTGAAGTGTGAGGGAGAAAGAGCAGGCTATGCTTTCATTATCTTTCTCTTCATGTGCTTGTCAACAGAATTTCCCTCTCGGGGATAATAAAAACAAACCGGAGTGTTCGTTAACAACACAAGGATGTGCCTGTGTTTGTAGGTCATTGCCACTTTTGGCTTATAGTGTGTGGCTGAGAAACTAAAGGCAGTTTTTGACCAACAGTGGCACCTTACTCAAGCAGGAACCCATTGTAACAGCCAGTATCAGTGGATTAAGTAAGTGTTTTGGTTTTTGTGGAGGTGTTGGTGCAAAGTGTGCTTTTCCAGCTAATAAAAGAAGCAGTAAAAATAACAGAGGCCATTGCAAAATACAAGGAAAATCTTCCTTAGTTGGAATGGAACAAAAGGTCTAACCAGAAGTGTACAACAATGTTTCAGCAACTTTGTAATGTCTAAATGTCTTTTAAATTCTCTGAATGTTGAATGAATGCATAAACTATGATATAGTAGCCACATTGTGTGGAAACATATGGATGATGTATGTGATGGAGTGTGTGCCCACCATGTCCAGCCATGTTTATTTGACATTGAGTATTTCTCCATGATGGCGGTGAGGCGGAGCAAAGAGAACTTCTGCAGCAGGCTGAGCTGGCCTGCTGATTGGCTGCTGATCTGCAGAGAAGACGCTGGCTGGCTGAGATGATCAGAGGTTCTGAAACTCGGCCATCGTAGTCTGGGATGGGGAAGAATATTAGTAAAGAATTAGAGACACAGAATGATTCACTCAATGCAAAGGCTTTATCAGGTTGATTATAGGCTTTTGTATGTTGTTATAATTCCTGAACAGCTACTAACCGTGGTCTTGTCAGGGAGGCCCCGACTCCAGAGTCCCGCCTCTCCCGGCTGGTTCCTGTTGAATCAGTGTCGTTCAAGGACACCCCATCTCTTTCGCCCTCGCTCGGTGTGGTCCTGCCTTCCCCTTCCTCCTCCCCCTCCCCCTCCCCTGTCTCATCCTCAGGCAGCACACTGCGGCTCCAGTGGTCCACTATTTGCTGCAAACCGCTGACATGCTGGATGATGTCATCGAGGTGAGGGAACAGATTGTCCTCTTTCTCTAAGTCCAGCAGGTCTCCTGTGCTGGCGTAAAGGTGTGAGCCCGGGACGTTGTCATAAACACTCACCCTGCTGCCCCGAGGAGCTCCAGGACAGGGGGGCTTGGACAGGGGTTTACCAGACCAGGGTCCACCCAGGCCTTGGCTGGGTGGAGAAGATTGGGCATGTGTCTGGGGGCCATTCTTCCCAGCATCAGGGGAAGGTGCCAGGCTCTCTATGGATAGAGCTTTTGGAAAGGTGCCTGGTTTATGGTCTTTGGGGATGTGAACGAGGAGGTTTTCATAAGAGCGAAACTGGTTTCTGCCAAACTGGCTCTGCCCTTCAGTCCTCTTACCTTGAGAAGGAAGATCCATATCCTCCAGATACATGCTGCTTCTCTTGCTCCCAGTGTGGTGTTTTCTAAGCGCAGGGTCCTTTACAACAGGCTCCATTGTCTCAGTGCTGGGGCTCACACTTACTGTGGATTGGTCTTTACAATCATTGGTAAAGTAGACAGGGGAAATGTCACCATCAGTTTGTTGGTTGTGTTGTGGGCTGTGTTCCAGTTGGTTGATGGGAGTACACTGGAGCATCTGCAGAGCATGAGGCTCCTCGCCCTGTAACACTGGTCCACTGATCTCCAGTGGAGTCCTGCGATTTGAGCTTTTCCGCTTCGTTGACGGTCCCCAAGTGCGCATTAATTCCATTCTACGCAAAAACTCCTTGGCTTTGCTCCGCCCTCCTTGACCATGCCGGCTGCTCTTGATTGGCAGGGAGTTGTAGTGTGAAAGATTGCTTGGTGGTTGGTAGGAAGCGGAGAGAGATGCCATCGATAAAGAGTCAGGCAAGGCGGAGGCGGAGTCCTCACTGTGTAGGGAGGAGATTTCTGTGATCTCCTGCTCGCTGAGGTCTGTCAGTACACTCTCACTGCTCACTGTGCTGTGCAGCAGACCCTCCCCTTGTCCTGTCGGGCTGCTCTCATTAGTGCTGTCCAACAGGAAGTCATGCAGGCGAGACCAACGTCGGCTGCTCCACTCAAACGTCCACCTTTTACTGATAGCCAACGGGTCATCTTCATCAGAGTCATCACCCTGTGGAACGATAAAGGTTTAAAGGGTCAAGAAAATACAACATAAAGCCCTTATTAAGAGTCACTATGGGTTTAAAATTCCCTGATCACACATGTAGTTGTCTTTGTGTAGTCCAACGAATAGATCCTGTTTGACCATTTAGGATTTACTACAAATAAATCAAATGTAGTTTTTTTCTTTTGATACATTTGGAGATCTATCTTTATCATCAGCACTATTTGTATACAGAAATATTTAGAGAAGAGTCATGTGCCAACAAAAAGATAAATTTGTGTATCCCCTTTGAGGAACATGGCAACCCATTTTCAGATAAACAGATTTGATGACAATAAACTATAATTCCAAAATGATTTCCTAAAAACATGGGCCTATTTATGGCTCGAATTTGAAATAAAATGTCTTACTTTCTTCTTGGGGTGGCTGACGTCCAGTTTCATGGAGGCACACTTGTTCAGAGTGTTTAACCGTCTGCAAGACAAACACACAGTCAATCAAACATGCTTGTAAATATGCATACGCTTGGTCTGTTGCTGTGTATTTGTTTCTTTCTGAGCAGCCTTTTATTTTTCCTCTCTTATCGCTCACATATCATCGTCACTGTCTCCCTTTAAACCTTTTAACTTCTGTCCTTTTCATTAAGCTCTATCCATTTCTCCCACACAACCTGTTCTCCTACATTCCCTTCTCTAGGACTACTCCGCTGGGACTGATCCTTACCCTCAAAAAGCGTATCTCCCCTGAACCACAGCCGGCTCCTCCCCTCCACTTCCCTCCTACCTCCCTTCATCTGTCACCCATCCCCACCCTCTTCCAATCCCTGCTCTGTAGTGCTGGGGGCAACCTCCTCACCAAAAAGCCTCTGTGCAGTCTGCAACCATCCTACCAACCCACTTTCCCCCACTGTTGTGAACTCAGGGGATGTGAACAGTGGCTTGTTAAAAAGGTGGTGTCTGTGGTTCTGACTTTCAAGATGGAGTCATTAAAATGTTTTGGGGCTCTTGACCTCTGTCACTTGAAAGATTTTAGACTCTAATAGCACACTGAGTAATCGTCTTTTGTTCATTGTTTATTTTCTCTGACCTCTTATACAAACAAGGGATTGTTTGTTGCTAGAAACCAGAAAAATACCAATAGGAAACAGCAAGTTAACATATCAATTGTCTCTACTGCTGAAAGTAAACATTTAAGTTGCAAAATATACAGAGGGAAGTACTGGTAGACTCCACACCCTGTATTTCTGCTGCATCATGGTACAAACAACTGTTCCTGGTTGACTATATCCATACAGATTTAAAATGATATGCTCAGTACACTACATCTTGTTAGCATATAGCAGCATGTCATCTTAAATGTGTGTATGTTTGTAAGTCATGCGTGAACAAGAGAGAGCTCGTTATGAGTGTGTTTTACAGCTTCTGAGACACTTCTCAGGGGCTTTGGTGCATATTGTCTCACAATGTAGCGTTAAGGAATCACTAACGCTATAATTACCACACCCTCCTCTACCATAGAATATTTGGGCGGCGGGGGTGAATGGGGAAGAGGGGAAAAAGATAAGGGGTATGCTTCTGCGAGCAGAGAAAACTTGAATGTGGAGGGGGAATGGGAAAACAAAAAGATCACAGAAGGGTGCAAAAGAGACTAAAAACACACTCAAAGCCATCTGGTAGAATATACTGGCATCCCCTCCTTCTATATTACCCTCATCCCTCAGCCCCTCCTGTCTGAGCCCCCTAAGGGTCTCTGCTCTTTGAATGGGAGATCAGAGCATGTCAGAGGGGAGGGGAGGTGACCAGATCAAAGCCTAGGGTGTCTGAGCACGAGACAGGGATGAGGAGTTCATTAAGGGTCGGGGTCAGACGTCTAATGATTAGTGGGAAGCACCAGGCCGCAGGGACAAGTGCAGAACCATGGGGACGAGAATTTGTGATTTTTACTTGTGTTCAATGTGCACAGTGAGGGCTGCATGCGTATGGGGGGGTTAAATACAGTTTGCACACGTGTGTTTGTGCTTACCGACATAGAGGCTCCACCAGGTCACGGTCCAAGAAGTCATGGTCCCTTTTTACTGAGGAAATGTCAATTGGAAACTGGGAATCTGTGAGAGAGAAGAAAAAAAAACAGAGATTAACATCTGTCATCTGCATATGAAGTTTAGGACATTCAGAGACATTTTTAAACACCAAAATAACTTGAATTCCACACAATGCCAATGACAAAATGACTCAAGGCTTTTATTTTGGTGAATCCCTGTGTGTGGTGGCAGATTGCAGGCATCATGTGCGCCCGGGAGCCACAGAGTCCCAGAGGCAGGCATCCATAACCCCACATTACTGGTACAAACAGCCGTTCTCAGAGAAGTAGAGCATGTGTGTGTATGTGAGTATGTGTGTGTGTGTGTGTGTGTGTGTGTGTGTGTGTGTGTGTGTGTGTGTGTGTGTGTGTGTGGACTGCTGGATTTTAAGAGCTTCTTCTTAGATTACTGGGGCCATTTCCTGTTTGTCCCTCCTCAAATGTATGAGACCTGATGATCATCACATGAATGACTGTAGGCTTTTCAGAGAGGTGGAGAGTGGGCAAGATGAGAGTATGGGAGGACAAAGAAAAAACTGAAGCAAAAGAAGAAAAAGAAAGAAAGAAAGAAAGAAAGAAGGAGATGGTAAGAAACTGCTGGCTGGAGAAAGGTGGAAGAAAGAAGAGAAGCTGTAAGAGTCCCAGCAGTGATAACAAGGCCTTTCCCATGACCCCTCCCTCTGGACAGGAACTGAAGCCTGGAAATAGAATGCAGCGGCCCAGAAGACGAGCATATGAGGAAGGACGGATGACAGAAAGAAAGAGAGAAATATAGGTGATGGTAAAAATAGAGAGAAAACTAAAGCAGTTTGAAAAAAAGGGAGATGTGAAGAGGAAAGTATTTAGTAAGTTTAGTAAGAAACTATTATTATAACCAGTTGGATGTCTGCATATATTCATTGAATCATCTGTGTGTGTGTGTGTGTGTGTGTGTGTGTGTGTGTGTGTGTGTGTGTGTGTGTGTGTGTGTGTGTGTGTGTGTGTGTGTGTGTGTGTGTGTGTGTGTGTGTGTGTGTTACCTTCATAGAGCTGGGCATACTGTGGAAACCCTGCTGCTCTTAACCAATCACAAGCCTCCTTAGCCTCAATCTCTGTAAAACACACAAAAAACAGTAGAGGCATTTTGAGTGCACACGTAAACATATTCATTTTATTGAAAGTGTAGCATATATGGTTCAACCCTGTTATAGAAGAACTAAAAACACATTATCACAACATTTCTGTCACGGAAACGCCACACGTCATTGAATTTCCCCCCCAAATTCCAGTGGACTGATGTGTTTTATATGCAGAACTTTACGTGCTGTTAATTATCTGCTATCCAAACATAAGCACAGATAAATCCAGAGGCAAAGAAAGCAACGAAAAGCATCACAATGTAATCATCTGTTATCCCTATCTCAGCATTTTTTACATACATTGGAGGAACATCCAGATTTACAATTCACTGGAATGATGATATTGGGAGAGCCTGGAAATGGACCAATGAGGGGCAAAGGATACACAGTTTAACATTATATTCTGTACATTCAAATGAGATTCACTCAGATAAACCAGCAGTGAGATTTCAGCGGTCAATGCATACATTTAACAGCCTCACACATGGTACCACACCCCATTAGCGGCAGCTGCCAGCTCCACGAGACGTTTTACAGGCATTTACTCTTTTTATAACTTTTTTCCGCTGGCATATATGTCGTTCAAACACTGCTTAACTTGCAGCACTGTGCTATTTGTGCATGTGTGGGTGTGTGTGCAGAGATTGCTTTATGAGCAGACACTGATTAAACCGCAGTGCAGAGCTTTGTGCTGACAAAGACATTTGAATGAACTTGGTGCCAGTGAAACCATGTGTATTTAAAACACAAGCTAAAAGCAAAGCGATGTAAACTATTTCAATTTCAAACACATTTACATACACACAACAGCAACAGGACATACATACACAAATGCACACATTGAAAACTGTACAAGAGAGGAAGTGGAAACATGGACTACAAAACAAGACAAATTTCAAAAAAGTATTAAAACTTCCGCATTAAGAAAAACATGTAATAAAAATATGATGCAATATTGACCCTCTAATTGACAAAAATCACAAAAAGAAGCAGTTTTTTGGCATCATTTTGCAGTTGATGCTCTTATTTCCAACCCACTCTTTCACTCTCACTTAACTCTTTTTGAGGCGCTGGCAGTAAACAGGAGAGGCACAGCAGAAAACACAGGGGACAAAGTTCAGCAGGGCAATAAAAAAAAGCCTCCGTCTCTACCATCTGAGATGAGAACGGTCAGAGGAAATGATCCTTTCACCGCAATCCAGCAATTACATCCCTCTCCAGCATTCTCAGCATAACTCCTCTCTCTAAATCACATGTAAAGCAACACCAGGGCAGATCATGAAAAATTGCTCTTGTAACACTCTGAAAATAGCCTGGAGAGATCCTAAGTCGAGAGAGAACTGAAAAAACTTACTTGAAGCCCTCATGGTGCGAGTGATGACATGCTTCTATTTCTTTCTCCTTTGCTCAGTTGTCTCTCCATCCCATGGCACATCCACTCGCTGCTATCCAGCTTTCCAACAAGAGGCAATGATTCGCTGCCTTCCCAACCCTTGTGTTTACAACTCTGCCGCTTTCTTCCAGCCTGCCCCATGCAAGCTTTCTCTTCCCTCTAATTTTCTCCTCAACCTCCTCTCTCGCACTTTCTGCTTTGCTAGGATCCACACACAATATTTCTCTATTTTTACAACTCTCTTGTCCTGATGTTGAGCTCGACTCCTTCTTTTCCCCTCACTTTTGTTTTAGTTACTTAACTTTTCCCTCTTGTTCATTGTTGTTTACATTTCTTTTTAAAGTTTTTATTTAGTCATGTTCCTTTTTTCTTATGTTTAAATTACTTTTCTCTTTTCACTCCGCACCTTTCATGCCCTTCCAATCCAGTCTTTTTCAAAAAGAAAATACTTTCCTCATCCCTCTGCCTGCTTCTTTCACTGAAACCCGCTCATCCTTTCATCTCCTTTGCTCCAACAAGAAGCTGGTCAATGCCCCCGGACTCCACATGGTCTTTGTCGTCAGCAGAGACTCCGTCGCCCGTTCACGTCCATGGAGGAAATGGCTAATTTAGCCAGCCCCCCTGATGTCACAGACTGACGACTGGTGGACGCTAGCTTCACATGTCAGCTAAAACCTACCGGCAGGCCAGCAATGAGACTCTGACCTCGGCATCTTTCTTTGGCTTTACTGTACAGAACTGCAGACCGGAGCAATGTGTGGGAGAATGCAGTCTGCACGCACACACACCAGCGCAGACATTAAGCACAGTCCAGATGTTGCCCCCAGTGAGTCAGAGAATGCAAAAAGGATGAGACAGGCAGACAGCTGGGGTGGGAGGGGGGTGCAGCTCGAGATGGATGGACCCTGTGGGAAAACCACAGGGAGGAAGACATACGACAGCAGCCGCTTATTGACTGTATATGAGATTCGAAAGATGTTCAACTCTTTTTAGAGAAACCACAAAGCCTGAAACATTACAAGGGAGATAATTCTAAAGTGTTGTTGGTGTGTTCCTCTGTGCCTCAAACCTCCATTGTTGTCCATTAAAAACACATCAATGAACCACAGTGTTGCACATGGACATGTTTTATATGAACATTGGCGCCGCAGTTTATATTTCGTCAATCCAACATACACTGTGGACTCATAAATGCTCACTAGTGCACTAACTCTTAAAAATACTACCCAGCTGTTTTATGAAATAACTGATCACTGACACATTCTTTTCATATGTAAATGTTTGCAAGATTTGTGTACAGTGTCCACTTCTTATTAGTGTGTTTGCAGAATCATTTAGACAAAAACATTTTCGTCCTTTAATGATCCAAGGGCGAAGGTTTGAGTTCTTCTATAAGAACTAAAGTTCTGTTAAGCAGCACATGTTAAGCTCTAGCTTCTGCTTCTTACTGTGCTGCAATATCCGGCCTTTACAAGACAAATACTCAACTTCCTATTGATGGAAAAATGAGGGATACTGGCATATCATGTTAGTAATTATTGACCTACATGACACAGCTTGTTTAGTGATGCATTCAAAAGAAATCCATAGAAATGAAGACAATTTATCCCTGTTTTAGATACTAAAACAGCTTGCTTCAGCACAGTGTTTGTGCATGTGTAATTTTCAATGCCTCTTTATGTTTGTGCAAGGTGCCAAGTGGCAAAGCTCTTGTCAGCATGCGGACAAAGCACGTCCCTATTCATCTGTGCAGAATTTAATCAAGAGATTAATTAGTACACAAACATGTTATTATCGGGCCACAACACACACAAATACACACAGTGAGACGGAGCTTATCCAAGGTGCCTACTGTGCCTTTCCTTTAGTCATGTCACTGCATTCCTGCTGAGGAGAATATATGACAACAGGCAGGAGCAAACAGCAGGGAAGGTAGACAGATGGTATGTGAATGGGTGTGTGTGGGCGTCCATGAGCAGGACAAAGGGGCTGCAAGGTAGTTCCTTACATAACAAGGATGCCAGCTATATTACGTAACGCACATAATACAAGCACCCCAATGTCGGCAAAGCTTTTTCTCTGAAAGTGTGCGTTTGCCTGTCTTTCCTCTACCTACCATTTCCTTCTTTCATCTAAAGCCAGTAACCTTGACTTTGTGACAGTCTTTTCTGAGTGTTATGTCTGCCTTATTCTTGATCTCAAGGACCCTGAAGTGCCTTGCATGACATAATTTCCTGCTCCGAATTTCCCAGGCGACTAGACCGGCATGTGAGCTAAGAACAGCAACAGGAAGTTACATTTAAGTTATGTTTATTTCAAAAAAAGTCCACTCAGTCCAAATCATTTTGAAAGAGAGATAAATGCACGGAGAAGAGATGGCTTACATTATGTTGAAGCTATAAAGGCACGTAATGAGCAGTTATAGCCTTTCTAAAAGACTATACTGTACGCACACACACACACACACACACACACACACACACACACACACACACACACACACACACACACACACACACACACACACACACACACACACACACACACACACACACACACACACACACACACACACACACACACACACACACACACACACACACACATACACACACACACACGAGGGTGCCTGGAAAGCAGCCATATTCCCACATAAGCTAAATCACTTAGTTCATCATGTTTAAGGGTCACAAAGGAAAAAAAAGTTTGGAAGAAGGCAGAGGAGTAGTGATGGGAGAGAGGGAAGATGGAAGGGAGGGACGTTAAAGAGGAATACGTCTGTCCTGTCCCGTATGGCTCATCTGTGATGATGTCGAGCCCTCAGGAATGTAGTGTAAAAGAGCATCAACACGAGCAGGAAATTGTTGCAGGTCGAGGCGCAGCATTTACTGTGCAGCACTCACTGAGGACTGTAAGGTTGGACAGGCCAAAAAAATACAAATCAAAGTGAGCGTTAATTGCGTCGATTAACAGGGGGAGAAAACACTGGTGATCAAATATTTGGTTATGCCAGTTTTCTTCCAGCAGAGGGTGTTAAAGCAATGAGTCAAAGCAATGCGTTTACATTTCTTTTAGAAAATGATTAAATATCTTCAGGATATGGGTACATGATTTATGAGTTGCATCTTGTCCATTTTGACATTCAGTGATTGAGCAGTTATTGTCAGCATTGAAACATCTCAGACCTCAGCTGGGATTGGTCAGTAAAGCCTTGGGGTTTGGCATAGTAGTTGTGGATGTATAGCTGCAACCATTACATATCTATTTAGTTGTTGATTGACAGATAACAAAAGACAAACCACTTTAAATTGAACATTTTAAACAAATTATTAAGTGATTAAGTAATCTTTCATGCAAAAATAACGAAAGTTTGTTTTCATTACCTCAAATTTGGAGATTTCTTGATTTTTCTTTGGGTTTTTTCAAATCCCATTAGATTTAATGTATGCAGACTATTACATCAACTCAAATAATGTGCAGATGAAGCCATAATTAAAATAATTATTTTATTTTGGACGTTTCATTTGCAGATTCGTTAAGGTCACTGAGTTCTTTTTCATTTAAATCTGTCAGAGACTCTACCAGCTGCTGAGGAGTGGAATGCAGCCGGGAGTGTATGTGTAAGAGGGAGAGAGAGAGAGAGAGAGATAGAGAGAGAGAGGGAGAGAGAGAGAGAGAGAGAGAGAGAGAGAGAGAGGAGAGAGAGAGGGAGAGGGACTGTGATTTCAGTGAATAGGAGAAGAGTATGTTTAAGTGCAAGAGACAAGGCGAGAAAGAGAAATCATCCAAAACCAGCACAGGCATACACTTGCTTCTCCATTTACATTCCTCATGCCACAGCTGACATCTCTCACTCTCTATTTCACACATATCAGTTCTTCAAGATGCATCATACAAGATTTGGCTCGCCAAGACAAATCATCAGTTCGGGATTTAAAAAAAAACTTAACTCAAGACCTGACATGTTTCTACTCTCCCGTACAACCAGAGTCATGTACCACGTTAAATAAGAACAAGAAACAAACACATTAACTAATCTCTTTAAGAGTACCAACATTGCACCTGGAAAAAACTGACTTCTTATACTTGGAACTAAACACGCATAAGAATAGCCAAAAGCCTCCTTATGAACACCAGGATGTTCTCTTCACAGGGAAACATGAGTCATCTGACAGGAAGTCGAGGAAATAGCCATGGAATACAAGTTGGGTAGGGAGGACATAGACAAAAACAATAACACTATAGTCCTTTAGGGTTTGTTATGACTTCTTTCAGATTTATGAAAGACATATTTGGAGAAGATGTGGCTCCATATGTATGTCAAACTGATGAAAACCAGAAAGACGTGGGAGGATTGCAAAACTTTGATGTGTTTCTCCTGCCAATAAAAACCTATTCAAAAGTGTGATGGAACAGAAGATAGATGGGCTGCCTCCGATAGCCATTCGATTTGGTGTTGAGTAAAGCTCTCAAGAATAGGTCAAATGTTGTAAAATTCCTCAATGTGAAACACAGAATATCACGCAGAGAGGCTCTATTTAGGTTTTTCATAACTCACACACTTGTCTTGTTTAAGCGTTCATTGTTTGAATCTGCACACAGTTCAGCTTATCCACAGTAGCAGAAAAACTAAAGGGACATTCATAATAGGTCAATATAAATAAAGTAATATGTTTTAAACACTATAAAGGCTGTACCTTAAATCTTGTCCTAATCTAATTACATCAGTTGAATAAATCAGTAAAATGTATTTCTCTCTAACTCTCTCTACTTCTACCTTGTGCCAGCCTCCGTAGCAGCTGCTGGCGGGCTATGATGCGTGAGAGGCGCAGGGCAGAGCGCCGTCGGGGGGTTTCGCCAAGCCTCAGGTAGTATTCATGCCCGTCAGGTGTCATGGCCTCCAGATAAGTTTCCTCATTGGAGCTGTCGGCGTCACTCTCACAGTCAGTACTCTCGCCCTTGACACTTTGATCCATGCTGTCTATAATGTCATTGATTTCTATACTCCTGCCGTCTGTAGCATCAGCGCTCTCAGCACTGTCCTCAGCACTGTCAGCGCTCCCTGCATTGCGCCTCACATCCTCATCTTTGGCACTTTCTATTCCGTTTTCATTCTCTGCATAGTCCAAAGTGTTGTTTGCTGTCTTTTCATTCCCTGTGGCATCTACCACACTGTTCGCAGTCACTGCTAAATCATCCATACTGCTGTCCATAGCCTCCATACCATAACAAAACAATCTTCACTAAACCACAAGTACGCTCCCCTCTCACACTGATGAGTTGTTGTGTGAGCACTCCTTCTGAATTCCTGCCTCGAACATGCCCTCACTGGAAGCCGAATCAGCTCTCCGCCTGCCAGCCTCCTCCCTCGAACTCACCGCCGCTGAACAAACGCACAAACTTCATCACATCACCTGACTCGGATGACAGACCTTGTTCTTCCCACACAAACACACATGCTGACTTTGAGGCTGAGACAGAAGGAAGACTCACAAAGTCTTGCTTCCACAGGGTCTTTTATTTTGTCCACATGACCAGCAACCAATAGCATGAGAGCTCGGAAAACACTGCCCTGCTTCCTGATGCTGTGCCAAACACACAATTTGGAACATGCCTCCGGCAAATGTGCATGTGTTTGTGCGAGAGAAGGGTGTATCTGAGATGAGAGATCTGATGAGATTGGGATAGGCCTGAAAAAAAAAGCAAAGACCCAAAGAACATATGCTGATGTGACATAGGAAAGGGCAGAACAATGGGGACCATGTGGGTGTGTGAGACTGTGCTGAGGAATGTATGTAGGAGCAAACCTATTGTTACTGAAGTTGAGTGGGGTTGTAATGCCATTGAGAAAAGTTCTCTCAATCCACATCAACCAAGTTCATACCGTATGAAATTTCAAAAACCGATCTTCCCACATCCCCTGCTTTGGCCTCGTGATAGCAACACATCCAACAAAAATCTGTTGTATCGTTGATGTAAGCAATGCTAATGTCTGAAATGTGTGGCTGAACACTGCCACACAGTGACCATGTTGGAGGCTAAATGTATGGAATGCAGTGAAGGAGGGAAGCTTATACTTTAACCTAGTTTTGCAGATAAGCCCGGGCCATTTTAATTCATTTTAGGGAGGTAATAGGCAGGGGGTAAGAATGAGGTGGGGGTGCATGTGAAAAGTAGGTCATAGCAAAGTCAACTTCAGGCCAGCAGTTAAACACACGGAGAACCTGATCTAACAGCAGAGGGGTGTTACAGCAGAGCTTTTTAGATCGAGTGAATCATCTGAAGATGTGAAATATAAAATGTGTGATTCAATTTGATTAGACTGCCCTCTTGAGGTAATCTAGGACATATAAATGTAATGTTCTCTAATTAGTTCTTCATGTAAGTCTAGATAAACCTGATTGATGCAGAGCACTGAGAAAACATTCCCCCTGACAGGGTAACGTGATAGCCAGCAAAATAGATGTGTGTAAATGGAGTGGCAAAGGGCAGGGGCTGTAGTAAGCGGACAGTAATATAATATCCATCTCTCTAGGACTAGAGAGAAGCTAAACAGGCAAACTAAAGAAAAGACAAAAAAGTTATGTAAGAGTAAAGATTAATCAAATGTGGGGGTTTGGGGACTTTTACTTTACATTCTTAGTAAACAAAGTTGTGATCTCAACCTTTAATATCATGACCAATGCCTTGCTATCTAGTAAAGTATATACAATACAAGTTAGAGCTCTGGATACAAATTGCAAGTTCTCTCTGTAACCATCCCATTCACAATAAAACTTGCAAAGCTCTTAGAGAGCGTGTTGAGCTCTGATGAGTTTTAAATCAATAGAAGGAACTCTTATTGTAATTCTATACTGAAGTCATTTGCTTAAGTGAATAAATGCACCAACAATCTCTGCAATGCAGTATACAGTGTTAACCAATCACAAAGAAGTAAGCAGAGATACAGGGTTAGAGTTAGGTAAGCGAGGAACTGGTAAAGAACTCATTCTGAGTATAAATTTGAAATATGCTGCTGGTCACATTAAAAACAAACTTTCAGGAAGGTATTTAAAGAAGAACAAAAACCAGTGGGAACTCCAGGCAGGGTACTTCCAAGCTTCAGTGCCCTGAATGTTAAAGTCTGGTCACCTTTAATCTTTAAGCTATCTTCTGTTTCATAACACTGCTTGTTAAACCAGGGGACTGGGGTTAGAAATGTAGCTTAAGGCTTGAACCAAAGATGAGCTATCAGTTTGTTGATACAGTCTTGAGATAATCTATGAAAGTATATAAACGGGCTGCTGAAGTACATACATTGCAAATGCGTTCAGGGCCACTGATAAGAACATCAACCAGCAGGAAGAACCGACAGATCATAATTTCAACAACACAATGTTTGACCAAAAATGAGTATTCAAGGTACTAATTTAGATTTGTGCAAACAAATGTATCTGCAACCATGTTTTCTAACACACACACACACACACACACACACACACACACACACACACACACACACACACACACACACACACACACACACACACACACACACACACACACACACACACACACACACACACACACACACCAAAGAAGCTAAGACCCACAAACAACCCCCACTGTTAACCTAAAAACCTATGGGATTATATCTAAATCCAGGTGCTTTTATGTACTCTCAGCACACACAGACACAGACACAGACACACACACACACACACACACACACACACACACACACACACACACACACACACACACACACACACACACACACACACACACACACACACACACACACACACACAGATGATTCAATTAATATATGCAGACATCCAACTAGTTATAATAACAGTTTCTTGCTAAACTTGATTTATGTTGCTTATGTATTTTTGACTGCATCTGGTGATTTATGTTATTTGAACATATGCCCTCTGCTGTCCTCTTATTTATTGCCAAAGCTCACTGTTCCAAGACAAATACCGTTCAAAATGTAAAACATCTGACCAGCATCCAACATGGACTACCTTATAGAATAGGCCATTCCTCTGACAAATTCATAGAGTGGAAAATGCATGTCTGAATACCAGCAAAATGCTGAGGCCAGATGTGCACATTTTAAGGATCCTCCATTTCAAGATATGATCCAGACAGATGTGAACTATGTGCCTTGAGAGCTTGATGGGTTAAGCAGTGGGGTGAGGGTGGGGAGGTGGAGGTGGAGAAGGGCCTGTGGGTTTGAGGGTTTTTTGGAGCTTTTGGTAGAGGATAGGATGAAGGGGTGATATACAGTATTAGGGCAAAGAGGATTACTGGGGCAGCAGGTGTTCTCTGATGCTCCATTTGACTGATATTCTCTCTCACTAATTGTGTACGAAGGCAAAGCAATTTTCATCATAGTTATCCATCATGCAATAATTAAAAGGGTCTTTAACAATGCCTGAGAAGCCTATTACTCACACATGATGTATCACTGCTATGCACTTGTAGACTTCTGACAAGTTAGTGACTTTGACCGATATTGTGCCCCGTGGTGGTTTGTAAGGTTTTGAATGTGGGAATGTTCATCTTTTAATTTGCTTAAGAGTCAGACCTCGCGGTAATTACATTGAACCCAGGAGACAAATGCAGGTCTCTCTCCCTCTCTGGCCCACAGTTGAGAGAGAGAGAGAATCGTCTAACTGCGCATCCAGGCCACTGTAAATATAGAGCAACCCCCCCCCCCCCAACTTGCTGCATTGGCTCGTAGGGTAGAATATTTGTCTCCATGCATATTTTTCTGAATTCCGAAATTCAAGATGTGAAATGCAGCCTGATTCTTTGCAAAATGCAATTAGCAAACAAAGCTTTCTGCAGATTAGAACAACAAATGCTGAGCGATTGGCATCCGAAACCCCAGCTTGACTCCTGTCGACAGTACATGCCTGCGCTGTTTTCAGCACTAAATTTGACAATGACCTTCCCAAAATATCGGGGAGCGCGCTGCTCGTGACGCTACGAGCATAACAACCAGTTTATGTGAAGCACACTGAGATTAACTTTCTAATGTTATGCTGTGAAGTTGTTTTAATTTAGAAGCAAATGTAAATGCGGGAAAATGATGACAACCAACAGTGACAAGCGAAAAATAGATCCATGAGGCCATAACATTTCATATTTAATTTTTAAACACTATGGGGTGTCTTAAGGTTCACAACTCATGCTGCCTAATCTATTTGACAGACTTGACTCAGTCAACATAAGAATAAGCAGTAGCTTTTTCCGCGTATTAAAACACACTTCCATTTATTTGGCACTCTGACCTGCCAGCCGCCTCTCCCGGACATTCCTCCACAGCAGATCCCAAGCTTTGGAAGTAGAGTCCCGCAGCTGCTCGCTGATCGACCGCCGCAGCTGCAGCTTGGCAGACCTTCGCTGGCTTGTCATTGCGATGCAGCCGGACGCATATTCCCTGACTTAAACCAACGCTCCGTTCACACCCGTTATTCCTCAATCGTTCCTTTATTTCCACTGATAACAGCCCCGGTTGGCTGGGACAGTACGCGCCCCGGCTGCTGAGTCTGGCTGCCGCAATGGTCGTCAGTCACCGCTCCACCTGGTGAGAAGCTCCTCTCGCGCTGCGTCACCTTCCTGCACCAGCGAGGGCGGATGAAGTGCTATTCCCGGGAATTAGACCCACTGAAGACAGACTGAGTTATTTCATCCAGTATTTCAGCCCCCTTAACCCGTTGCCCGACTCATCTAAGAAGGGCGAAAGTGCAGCAATGTTTCAACATAACTTCTGCATGTGTGTCTGGACCTCTGACATGGCGAGCCAGATGTGAGAGGCGGTTTCCCCCCTCCCCTCTCCGCGTGTCAAACTCCCTCTCTCTCTTTCTTCTCTCTCTTTCCTTCACACACACCAAACCTACATGTTCTCCACGACCCAAACCCACCCACTCACCCAAACAAGGATCTCTTTGAATCCCCCTGATACACACTAATAACACACAGACAAGCCACACACCAATGTACAGAAGTTGCAACTGAGTTTTGCTGCCAGGAAAAGCTTTCTTTAGCATCTCTGGTCATTAAGTCACAAATCTGATTGCACAGTACAAACTACTGCAACAGAAATATTTGGCTTTATAAGCTTTGGCTTGATAATGTTCCCTATTTTGCTTAGTATTTCCCACAATGTCCATTTTAATAATGTCCCAAATATCTGCAAAACATCTTAAAGAAAGTAGGATGAATACACAAGAGACCTTAACAAAACTCTGTTTACAGATAGCTAATGGTTGATGGCAAGGAACCTTTACAAAAGGTATGCGATTATCACCACCCACATGAAAATGATTTTCTTGAATGAGCTGGATAGAGCAAATTATCAATGTATTTCTCTGATCTAAACATAGTCTTTGTTGCCAGTTATTCTCAGTAATAAGAAGAACACACCAACATGGACCAAGGAATCCAAGGCTTCAGTGTGTTTTCCCTTTAACTGCACATGCTTGCATCACAGCACGAGTAACCGAATATGCTTGGCTAAATCGAGATAAAGGACTCAACCGGCATGCATGCTCCAGACAGCCTGTCAACCTGAAGTGAAAGTACACAAACGTCAGCCGACAGAGCTGTCTCTCTTTGTGAAGCACATTCAGCCCTCTGACAGGTCAAGAGATTCATTCTGAGCCCTGACTTACTCCTGTGTTATTCCATGAATGCCAGACAGAGTGATGAGGCCAGGCAGGACGCTCCTCAGCTGCTGTCCGCCTGACACCGTAGGATGTCCCGTTTGTGGTGTTGAGTTCCAGGTCAGCATGGATCCATGAGCAAAGACCTGATTCAACAATTCTGCCTGTCGAAAAACGCTTGACATCCAGAGCAGTCAGCACAATCCTGCACTCAACTGGACACAGAATGCCAATTTACTGGTATGGATGAAAAATAAAGCCTCTACCCTGCAGTTAGGTTGGTTCTGCTTCATGTTTAAGGGGATTGTAACTAAAGCAGGAGTTCATGCCCTTACTTTCCCTGCCTTGCCCAGGCCATGGACTGGTGTCCAATGACTATTAGCTGTGGAGAGGTTTGGTGATTTATATTCCTGAGTTTCACCGCAGTAATTCATGACGGGCACTGCAGTCAGAAGTGATGCGAGGGACAGTCTTTCAGAGGGAAAGAAAGATGAACATGGAGTAGCTGAATAGAGAAGGAAGGAGCTGAGGAGAGACTAAAGCAGCGTTGATTGACAGGAGCATCAAGACATACAGAACATCCCGTGTGGGACGAGGAATGAAAAAACATGCTAAATGATTAATGGAATAAAACTTCTGAGGAAATGTCCTTTTTTCAAAAAATTCTGATCAGAAAATGAGACACATTTCTAAGTCACTCAGTATGTTTTTATCACAACTAATTATGTTCAAATGGTGAAAATTAAAGGGAGGAGGCTGGGAAGTATGGAACAGTATTCGAATTGCAAAACAAACTAGTGAGGAGACAGAGACATTTACAAAAACGTACTTTTGATGAAAAATATTACAACTAAATTCTTGTATTTTTATATTAGAGAAAGGGAGCCTTACATATGTGCGTAGCTAACATATACACACCCAGGCCATGAGAATGTTCATCTCCTAATGGTTAATTTAAAGTTAGTGTTCAGACATTACACAATTAATGTCAACTATTGAGCTGCAACTATCGATTATTTTCATCATGGATTAATTGTTTGATATATGAAATAGAGAGAAAATGCCCGTCCACAATCTCCCAAAGCCCAAGGTGATATCTTCACTTTTTGTTTTGTTTTGTAGTCGAACTATTGATCGGAGGATAATAACCAATGTAGGCATCTGAAACTGTTGAATCAGCTCTTTGTGTGGGTTTGGATTCCAACTGACAAGAGACCACAAGTCCACAACATATACAGGTGTATGGCATTGATTTATGAAGACCAATGCTTACAGAAGAAGATGTAGGTATTGGATGCTGTTGTGCAAGCTTAAACATTCAGTTAGAGATTACTAATCATGATGAGCAGAGGACTGAAAAAGCAGACAGGAGAGGAAGAACTTGGGTCATAAAATGATGAGAATACAGAACAGATGATGCCGAGTTTGGAAATGGTTTGAATATTACACTACTGTAAGAACTCACAAGATCTCAAAACAACTGAACACCTATGTAAAGATTTGGACAAACATCACTTCTGCAAAGATTAACATTTCATCACTCCAGCAGAGTTTCAGAAAATGAGTAATTCATGCTGGAGGAGCAGTGACATTGTTCTGAATGTTAATGAATGGTTTAAAGTGTTCCTGTCATTCTCTATTCCGATATGATGATGAGATTTTGCTTTGAATGTCTGCGTTTGTCATATAATTATTAGATGATAGTAGTTATTTAAAAGGGAGATTAACCTCTTTAGGAAACATGAGGGAATGGAAACAGTCTGCTAGATGGTGTGTACTGTATGTGCATTGTTTGGGATGTGAGTACAACTGCATGTGTGTGGTCGGCGTTATGACATAACTGATACACACATTCACCAAAATGGGTAATTTTACAACCATGAAACACAGCGTAACCCCAAAGTGTAACATAAACCCTGACGGTACCAGACAGGGTGACGGCATGGCGACCAGCACTTAAAGAGACATAAACATACTGGCTTACTGTACGTGCTGACATTAATAGCAAATGTATGTCAATAAGCCACACAAATACAAAGCATGCATAGCTAATGTATAAGTGGGTGCATATGTATTTAGTTTAGATATATGGACACACACACATTAACTTGTGACATGTGTTGCCTTTGAAAATGCTTTCATGTGTGCGCTGCAGGATTAAGAAACACACTTCTTCACGGCCAACTACAGGCAACTGAGTCATTATTAAACAATCTGGGGGATTACAACTGACATTTCTTGCAGTTACTTAAAAAAAATCTATCAAGTGCTGATATGATCGGTCATTTGATCAATTAGTTAACTGTCTAGTTGATCGACAGAAAAAATAATAATCATAATAAGTCAGTTTTAAAAGTCCAGCCTCTAAAAGCAGGATATTCAGTTGTTTTTTCTGTATTACATCACTACGCAGAATATCTTCAGGTCTTGGACTTCGGAAATGAAACATAACCTTGGACTTTTTTTTTTGCTATTTTCTGACATTTTATAGACAAAGCATTTAATCCAAAAAATAATCTGTCTTGTCTTAATTATTTGACAATAAAAGAATAGCTTGTTGTGTTTTTTGGGTATATGAACTTCAGAAGTAACTGAAAAAACTGCCCTGACACATTAACTGGGGACACACTTCTTAAACCACTATTTTGTACAAAATTATTGCAACGTCTATCTAAAATATGCTGCTTCAGTTTGAACCATTGTCTTTATTTGAATTTTTTGACATAGAGGACACGCGACTTTGTGCTCTTTTCCAAGAACAATATGTTATCACCGTTATCAGAAATTATAACATGTATGGGTCTTTCACACAGCTATCTCTGAACTTTACCACAAACCCTGGTTACATCTTCTCAAGAAGACGGGGATCCGTAAGCCTATTAGATTGGATAATGTTTAAACTTTCATACTGGTTTTTCATTTGTTTTCTTTAGGGAAAGGATGAAGGACCAAGCACGAGTAACTCACTTGTAGGAGTAGAAAGAGAGTGGATTGTGGGTTGAGGTCAGGAGACAGAGGGAGAGCGAAGAGAGGCCACAGGTCAGAAATTAAACACTGTTGTGGGAAAACCACAAAACTTCCAGTGACTTTGATCCAGGGTCAGTTTAGCATTTCTCCGCTGTGATGTTGAAGGATATGATATGTAGATGGTAAGCTGCTCCTTGAGGTCAACTTCTATCCCGGGCAGGGAGAGAAAACACCACAGGAACAACTGTCTCACAGCAGCAGCCAATCAAAACACCAACCTAACACATTCCAGGGCATGGACAGCCAATCAGAGTAGCACAATGGACATGTTCTCTGGACAGAGCCGGGATCTGACTTCAGAACAAATACACAACAGAGTATGGGCGTCTCCACCGGGAGAGCAATCAGATCCTGCAGCGGTCACAGAAATGGACAGCGCTGGTTTGGAGAAGGAGGAGGAGAAGGTGGAGCAGAGGGAGAAGGTCGAGTTTCTCTCTCTACCTCCTGTCAGGTTATTTCAGGTTAGGAAATTGTAATATATAAGCAGCAGGATGACTCAGAAATTCAGCATGTGATGTTCTCAAAGATGCCCGAGGCCCTCTCTGTCTCCAAAGGCTGAATGTGATTTCACAAACTACTTCAAATACTGCCTGAACATTACTCTTACTCGTGATGCAACGATGACAGGGTTGGAGAAGAAAAATTACTGCAAAGAATTCATGCAAAAAAGCTCTAATATGGAGATTTCCTGCTTTTAGAACTGATTTAACAACTACATCACCTTAGACTTATAAAAAGGTAAGATGGACCAGGTTTACTATGTTCTGATGGTGCTGCAAAAAGAACAATGATATAATTAAAATAATCTAAGTCCTGCACACTAAACAAATTATTTTCCCTATAACAATTAAACCTGAAGGGATTAATTGAAGTCACTTTTAGTTATTTATTTTATTTGTCTGTTCATGCAACTTCTAGTTTCCAGGGATTCATTTCCCAGACTCTCCGGCAATGCTATAGTATTACTATAAAAAGTCAATAGCTGTAAAGGCATGCCGAGTCTGGGTTAGTGAGTTCAGGCTGATCAATGATTTAACAGATCATATGATCAAAGACAAATTCATCTTGCCCAACCCACTGCCCTACCCTAGCTTTCTAAAATGTTCATGTCTGCTCAGCTACCCTGTACCCTCCTCCTCCTCCTCCTCTCCCTGCATATTTTTTCCTCTCCATCCTTGTCACTGTCGCTGTGGTCTCTGCCGTCTATTTTCAGCAACACTCAGTCATTCAGGCGAAGCAGCTCAGCTCACTCTACTGTTTGAAACTGAAACACACACGCATGCATAACCAACACTCTCTACACGACCTTTAATGTTTTGGTGTGCGGCAATCAACATTAAACAAATAAGGAATCCAAATGGATAATAATTTGTATTCTTCTATAGCACTCCTCATCCTGCAAAATAAATTGCCTCAGCTTGTTACCTTACCACCAGCCTGCTTAAAGTGGAGAACCTCAAGATTAAATGAAACCATTAAACAGATCGAACTGTGTGACCTTGACCCTCAAATTCCTAGCTCATACTATTTCAGTGACCCCTGACAGCAGACACACACACAAATTCTCACACACAATCAATCATGCTACAATGAAACACATAATTCCATATGTTGCTCACTTCCAACATGCTGCAGGATCTCAAACCAACTTTGTGTTTACTCGTGAGTATGTTTGTTACCTACAGCAACACAACATGAGCTGGAAACTGAACATTTAGCAAAAATGTAGCTTAGTTAAAAGATAACGGTGCTTTGTATATAATTAAAAACATCTATGGAGAATTAAATACAATCCAAAAACCAAACAAATCTTTAAAAAAAAAATCTTGATTGGTCAAAAACCAATAGCTCCATACAATAATTACTCAGAGGTCAAATTGTTAACTTGACCCTTTTGATACATCAGAGTGACAGTGGGATTCTTTCTTGCAAAACAAAAGTCAGAGAAGACTCAGCAAGAGAGGAAATGAAGAGGGTGAGGCAAACGATGATAGCGCTTAAGATCTCACATTAAGATAACATTTCATTCATTCCTGTTAAAGCTTCCAAGCCATTTGATTTCCAGTGGAGGAAGGAAATCTGAATGGAAACAATTGATGTTCTCGGTTTGTAGAGTGTGATCAGAAGGTTTCATTCAACTTCATTACAGTGTAATGAAAAAAATAATTAATCTTGGAGATTATTATTTTAGGACCTGCTCGCTTATTCTGTGTCATCATAAAAAGGTTCAGAATTGAAACAGCAACATTTAACACATCTGTTAACATGCAATGAACAGTATGAGCGTGTCTCTGTCAATGGAAGAATGTCGCTCTGGTCCGTTCCTTCTGAAAACGAGCCATGAGGAAAGTGGGTCACGAGCTAATTCATTGTGTGTATCCTCATAACAACAACAACAACTTCCCTTGTACGAAGTGCGATGATAAGTCTGTTGACTACGCCCACCTCCCATTCAGGAGACTGGATCATGGCAGGAGATGGCTATCACTGTGGCCTGCCTAAGGCCGGGGGACACAAAGCAAAGGTCTCGGTGTAAGGACCGAGGAGGAGAAATGATACAGATGGGAAATAAGGGAAATGGGGGCTGGTAGATGGGAAGCAGCCTCAGCCTAAGGAATGGGACTGAATGGGGAGGGGTAGACATCTTATGTGGAGAAAAACGTGGGGGTTTTGAAAGCCGAGTGCGGAGGGCTACAGGGTACAGACTGTGGTATGGAAGTAGCAGGACCCGGGGCAGTCCGGGAGGGGAAACAATAGCTAATGGACACGGAGGAAACTTCACGGGTCATGGGAGTGCAGATCACATGTTGATAGGAGGCCTTGTTGCTGAGTGTATCATTTTAAAGGCACTCAGGAGCCATACACATATAGTGAGGGTTTAAGCTGTTAAAATAAGCATTTTAGAAGGAAAACCCTCAAGGACCAACCTCCTTCCGCATGCCTTTTTTCTGGGCTAGTGTAGGGTTGCAGGACCACACACGAACATACAAGTGCGTACATTCAATACACAAATATGTGTACACAGACCAGCACACACACAAATACACAAGCAGAGTTTTACAATCTTTCAGCTTGATGTTTTGGTTTTATGGCCTGCATCTTACTGTTATGGTTACTGTGTATTTCCAGTCGCAGCAGGCAGCTGTAATCAAGTGACAAAGCTCTAAAAAACAACTTAATGCTGCCTACCACAAACCAGACAGCAGACAGACAGTTACTCGGTGAACATATAGGAGCATTAAGCAGCCTGGTACTTACATCCACTAACAACCAGAGCGAAAAGGAGACAAACGTATCTCCAAATAATGCTAACATTGCTCTGTGTCTGCTGGTTGAATAGGTGGCAACTCTTCTCTAAAAGATTCATAAGGTGATAATATGTCAGTGTTTACAGCTTGTGTGTGTGATTGTAATTTATCAGATAACTCCATTTGTGTTAGAAGTGTTCTCTCCCTGTCTGATCTCTACATTTACTAAATCAGTTCCCCTGTTTGCATGCCAAGTGAGTTTTGATTAAAAGCTGTATTACAAACTTTAATTTGCACAATCAAGTATTCGGTGTCATTGAACTAATAAAAGTTGAATATTCAAGATGTGTGTCTTTTAAAAAAACCTTGACTTGGAAAGTTTAGAAAAGTGTTCATCTGTCATGTGATATACAAACTTCAAAGGTGTAGTGTTAGATACTCGTCCAAAGTGCGTCCGTACCATTTCTCCAATTGTTTTCATACGAACAGTCTTTGGGCACATGGATTACTAATAAACGCATTGATGGTTTGAGACTTTGCAGTAATTAAGACTATGGGACAGGTCAAGGTAAGATAATGGTCTCAGGTTTGGGTAACAATATAGAACTGCAGTGAATGTGTGTGTTTGAATGGGTATCAATACATTTTCAGGTAGTGTTGCATCCATGTCCTGGTCGACAGAAATACAATAATGCATACAGTTACAGTGGAACAAACCCAGATGGAAAACAGATTTGGACAACAAACAAAATGTCATTGTGGGAGTTAAGTTACAATTTGGAAGATCAGAAAAGACAGCAGAGGGCGGAGAGACAGAGGAAAATGGAAAAAGGAAAGGTGAGGGAAGGAACAGAGGGAGAGACTGGGACGGCGGCCAAATCCACTTCAAGACTTGTTAAAGCACTGCTGCACGTGCACACACACACACACACACACACACACACACACACACACACACACACACACACACACACACACACACACACACACACACACACACACACACACACACACACACACACACACACACACACACACACACACACACACACACACACACACACGCGACAAGTCACCGTTATTAAGTTTTAAAGGTGTATTGCATGTTAATTGCTGATCAAACTGCTTTTCTGTGGGAGATGTGCCCATCACATAACGACAGTCTCACACACCCCTGAGACCTGTGTATACACTGACTGAAGCCTTCGACACTTTTACACGCATTAAAAGAAATGTGATTTTGCTAAAAAGCCTTTTAATTCAATATCAGCATGACCTCCAGTCAGACATATTTACAGACAGGCAAGGGACATCCTAAAAGGATTCACAAGCTATATAGGTTGAGATTACTCACAGCCTCCCAAAGTGCTTTCCAATAAAGTATTTCTGATGGACAGCATGTTTTTTTAATAATTCTGGACTGCATTGTAAGTGTATAGAATGAGTGTCAGTGTGTTTTTGGGTCGTGCCTCGACGTCATTAACGGCTGGTCACTGATCTAAAATAAGCAGTCTTCTAAAAACTATCTTTGAGTAGCAGTTTTTACCAGAGCTGTAGTAGTGTACTCATCTCATATAGCCTGTCTGAATCAATGTAGAGCTGGAATCAAAAGCTAGACGAAAACTAAATGAATGTGCTGGACTCAAACTCCCAATATTGACGTATAGCAAAGGTTTTATTACGTTAATGTGTAGAATGAATATGTAGGGTAAATCACAGAGGAGGTTTATCCACACAGAGTTTCAGATATCGTCATGAAAATATTCTGTGATTAGAATTACTTTTATTTACAGTAATACACTAGGTGGGAAGTGAAAGGTTAAAGTTATTGTTATTTATCAAATGTTGGGCAAAGTCATTGTTTTGCTCAAGTTAAGTGTTTGCAGTCTTGAGTTTAATGCCAATTCAAACCTAATTATGCAGAGTCCAAATCCTAAATGTTGTGTGTGTATGAAACCTGATTTGCTGCTTAATTTCAGTAATTATTCAAATGTTGAAAACTTAAACAAATAATTGATTTCTTTGCGAGGTAATCAAGTCATTGGTTTTAAGTCCACAATAAGGTTTGACTGCTGAAGAATCCAGTTTTGTGCATGTGTAGTGGAACTGAGGTAACAGTCTGCTCTGTGGAGGTGACCTCAAAGATTAAGAGATCACTGAAATACAAACGAACTGGAGGCCAAGTAAAGCGCTTAAGCATGTATACAAAAATACTCCTCTGTTATTGCATATTAATTCCTCCCAAAAATGTATTAAAAATAAATCCTTTCATCTTTACAGGGATTAAAAGTTGGGGGGGGATTTAAACCACATACCATCATGGCATGCGTTCACTCATACAAACACCCAGAGACAAGTCACACTCAAAAAATACATCAAAAGATATACGCTTAAGATAATTTTAAAAAATCTGCAGCCTGATGATAGGACCTCCAAATGTTCTGGTTAAAACTTAGTTGGAGGAATTCCCTGTTTATCTGGCAGAGGGCAGACTGAATGTCAGCTATGTGAGCAGAGATATGAGCATATCATATCCTGTCCCTTTGCAGCTGGGACAGGGCCCACACAGGCCGAAAAACACGTGATTGATTAGACAGGATTTCTGTCAAAGAGCCAAAGTGTTTCCTCATATCAGAGGAGAAAATAAACGATCTCAAGTGAGAAAACAAACCTGAAGCACGAACACCCAAACAATGAACTAATCTACACCCTCGCTCAACGCTGCCGTGTTTGTCTGAAGTGTTTCTGTCTCTTTGGCATACACACTCTCAACCTCGTCGTCGTATGCCACCGTCGGCATCACCTCTGACCTCCTGCGGCCTCTGGGGACTCATTACCCACACTGCACCTCTCCTCCAAGGACTATCATTGGCAGTAATGTGACCCTCGCTGATGGTCATTGGAGACACCCCAAAATGTACACACACACAAGAACAAGGATGTGCGAGCTCACACACACACACACACACACACACACACACACACACACACACACACACACACACAAACACACATACACACAAAATAAACAGACCCACAGTGCAGCAAATTCGAGACATCTCCCAGGGTTGATGTTAATTACAGTCGCCATGACGCCTGTGCATGTCAATCAAAAAGGGATGCTGAGGATAAGAGAGATGCACAGGGGTCAGAGTTGGACTCATTAATCATCTCCTCAGAGTCTCACTGTCTGTGTAAGATTCACTCCCAAAGAGAACAAAGAAAAACTCTTAAGATTATAATATGTAGACAGAGACATGTTGAATAAGAAAACCTGGTTGTTGTTCTGCTGAAAGCTTCTGTGTTATCACAAGACAAATTCCACTAAATCAAAACTTTAAAGCTCAAAGTGTTTGTGATTTTGAATGAGCTTGACCGCATTTCTTTGTTTACGCACCTGAATATGCATGCGTTGTGTATGTGTACAGGCGAGGCTTTGTGTTGTGTGTGTGTGTGTGTGTGTGTGTGTGTGTGTGTGTGTGTGTGTGTGTGTGTGTGTGTGTGTGTGTGTGTGTGTGTGTGTGTGTGTGTGTGTTAAAGTCGAAACAGTGTATCATTACTTCTGGGTGGTTGAGGTTTGACACACTGGCTGGAAATCCTGTGGGAGACATTCCCAGAAGTCCAGTTTTATCCCAAAGCGGGAATGCAAACAATCCTACTGAATGGATTCTAGGTGCACACACAACACACTGAAACCCGACACACACACACTCACTCTCATCATACCTGCACATCCATTGGTCATCCTTGAAGCAGCCTGAAATTAGAAAAAAAAATACACAGTGAATACCAAAACAACAGCAATAAAATATACAAATACTTAAGAGTCCACATGAACACTCTGAAGCTTAAGGGAATGTAAACTCTGCCAAAGGCAATGACTCAGTTCCCCTGATGCGCACTCTCATTGTTCAGCAGCAGCGGCAGCTACGCTGGGAAAATATCAATTTGGTTTAACAAGCAGAAAGAGATTTCCGGAGTGTTTTTGCCATAAGATCGTATGAGAACCCACCCAGCCCTAGCAGCTTATTTGTTTGGATATCAACCAAAGATTTTCTTGATTTAAAAAGTGAATATGGATTGTTTAATTGGGGAAAATTGGCTTAAGGAATGAGACAGATCCCATTCTGGCAGAGCATCTTAAGGTTTGTGTATAGACGATAATACCTGATTTTTAGAAAATAGAAATAAATATTAACAATCAAAGAAGAAGAAAAACACAGGGCAGAAAAACACAGGGCAGAAAAACAGGATTAAAATGCACCAGCAACAACCCAGGAATCAAACATTCAATCGCTAGTATATTAACACAGGAAATTAAAGCTTAGCCTGAGATCTTAAGGAGTACATCACATATGCACTCCTTAAAAAGTCCCAGAACTTGCAAAAATTGACAAAAGAGGGAACTAAATGTCGTAGATTTGTTGCCTAACCACTGAATAAGAAAACTGTTTATCACGAACGCTACTACGGTCACAGGAAAACCTCACATCCCTACAAAGGTCTTCACGAGTAGAGTTTTACCAAATAATGCACCAGCAGTTTTACAATTACACAGGAAATGCTGCACGATTCCCCCCGGGCTTCCCTCTGTCCTGAGATGATAAACTGTAGATTACTAAACAAAGAAGACATCATCTCATCTGTTGATTCAAGTTTAAAAAAAGACTAGTGGTGTACTCAGATTTCAATTTGTTGACTGATATTGTTTTTCAAATGCTTTAACAGTGAAAATATGTGTTGCTAACAAAAGAATGACAACCATCAATCATGTAATTCAGTATTTAGGTGAATACAAATTTAAAAAAAAGGTAAAATGGCACCTTCCCAATATTTAAGACATACAATCAGCAAAGAAGAATGGCTGCTGTTTGCTTAAAAAAGACAATGTATTCATAAATGAGTAGATTACTGCAACACTTTAATAATTGTTCAAAGTATGCTTTACATTACGTGTGTGTGTGTGTGTGTGTGTGTGTGTGTGTGTGTGTGTGTGTGTGTGTGTGTGTGTGTGTGTGTGTGTGTGTGTGTGTGTGTGTGTGTGTGTGTGTGTGTGTGTGTGTGTGTGTGTGTGTGTGTGTGTGTGTCCATGTCAGTTTGGACAGCTGTACTTTATCAGTCATGGTTGGGGGAAAATAAACCCGCTCTTTAGCATGAGTCTGATCCCACGGCCCCTGCTGCTCTCTCTGCCTACACACACTAACACACACTTACACGCACTCAACTAATAACTCTGACACTTCAGGCTCCACTGCAGGCTGACTAAAGTCATGTAACATTGTATTCTGCAGTAGCGTGCTATCTATTTTGGGCACTCGTGTGAGCAATGATTTGGTGATATGCACGTCAAAACTCAGCTTTTGTTTCTGTGTTTTTGGAAATGTACAGATGTCTCATAAAATTTGAGAAGTATCTGACGGAAAAGTGAGCGTTTATCAAATTCCTAATTGTATAACTGTTGTTTTAACATCATCAAAATGAAGATATTTCATTGTGTAACCTATAGAATCAGAGGATGAAACCCTCTTTATTGTCACATACATGCACACAGCAGAGCACACACAGGGAAATTTGTCCTCTGCATTTAACCCACCCTAGTACTAGGAGCAGTGGGCAGCTATTGTGCAGCGCCCGGGGAGCAATGGGGAGGGGGGATTGGAGGTGTCCGGTGCCTTGCTCAAGGGCACCACAGCAGGGCCTAGGAGGTGAACTGGGACCTCTCCAAGTAGCAGTCCACTTTCCATATTTCAAGTCTGTTCGGGGACTTGAACCGGCGACCCTACGATTCCCAGTCCAAGCCCCTACTGACTGAGCCACTGCTGGACATATATTGTGAGCTCAACCGTTTAAAAAAGACGTTTGCATTTTGCACATCTGGCCTCTTTTTTACCTTCGAACGACCAAACAAGCTCTAATGAAGCCAACTAAATATTGAGAAATTCTGACAGCCATCCCAATTCAAAGGCTACTTAGTAGATTTGTCCAGAGCTCTTAGTAACTTTTCTGTCTACTACAATGTAGTAGACAGAAAAAGAGAGGGAGGAGAGATCATGGACAATTTCTAAGATCATGAATGAAATCTTTCTCTCAACATATAGACAATAAGTCTGAAGCTGATAGCAACTGAGTTTGTATGCCACCTGAGGAAACTGTGAATTGGTAGAAGTAGTTTGTCAAACTGTTGTTTTTATTGTGAAAAATGTACGTCTATAGTAGATGTTTTTGCCATTTATAATTGTGAAATAGTAGCATTAATTAAACCTGTCCACATCCTTTGCACACTGCTTCCCTTCATCTTGAGCATGTTGCGTTGGTATTCGTGGTGGTTTTTGTTGATGCTGCAGTGCTGACACAGAATAAACTGACCTTGCATTCTGCTGTATATGGAGCAGAGCTGTCTCATCCTTTTACTTTCACCTTATTTACACAACAGCAGGGGACATGCAGACTGGACAGAAGCCCGGAGAGAGGGAGGAGAGATCATGGAAGAAGAACAGGGAGGGTGTAAATTACAAGAAAAAGTAAAAAGAAAGAAAACCCCTGATTTCCTGGAAATGCTGTAGCTTTAGGTAGAAAGACAAAGAATATAACAAGAACATTCATGCCAAGATCACACTATTTATTTCAGCACATTTTGTCCCAAAAAAACAACCTGAGCAGGAAGGTCTCGCTCTAATGGTGTAACAAATTGAGTTTGGCATACATCAAAACCTTTCCTTATATGGTTAACTGATCAACTTTATCAATCAGACGTGTCTGCACGGTCAGCTTCAAAGTGTCCATGCTGAAACCAGAAGATCTAAATTAAGTCTATAAGCTAATCAAATTGAGGGTAAATCACAGAGATCATATCTGCTGAAGTTGTAATCAGTACACAAACAATGGGCTAGTTGGTATCCCATACTCCAGTAGACGATAGCCTAGTTGCAAGTGAATAAAGCACTCTGGGCAACAACTGTCTTTCTTTCATGTGTAGAGAGCAGAAGTAGGAAGAAGCATAAACAAACAAAACCACAAACACTCATTATAGCCTCAAGTTGTTTCCATGATGTTCAGAGCAGACTGAACTACACTTTCAGTAGAACTTGAACACACACACATCAGTAAAGTTTGTCTCACCCTGGCCCGTCGAGCATGGAGGTGTGCAGGGGAGGAGAGGGAGGAACGAGTAAGTGGTCTGCTGCGGGTCAAAGGTCGTGAGTGCCGCCTGGTCAGTGGCTCATGCTTGTCTGCAGCTCTGGACGTTTCCTGATCCAGACTTAGTGATCGGCCCACCGTCATACACACCGCCGGAGCACCCTGGGAGGACAGAGTAGAAGAAGTCAGATGCATAGAAAAGATGCTTGTTTCTCTCCAAGCCAAACACAAAACACAAAAACACAAATTGAGACTTAAAGTTCCTTTTTGAATGTAGAAAACAGTAGCAGACAAAAACAACTTCACCACAAGTTCGACTCAGTATCTTTTCTTGAGCTTTTCATCACACATGAGGTTTCCCATGGGTCCAAATACAGTTCAACTTTCATTTATTTCTGAGCACTTAGAGGACTTCCCATCCATGTTTACTTTAAATTTCAATCTTGACCTTGGGAACAACACTTGGCAAACACAAACACACATCCTGGCATTTTAAAGCCAATGAAGGGAATCCTTAAAGTTCCCAGAATAAATGGCAGTTTGAACATCATCATCCTCTGGGAAACTCGGGAAATGCTAGAATGATGGTTATAATGAAACACACTGTGACAGCTGCGGAGTGGACCGTGCTGAGGGTGTTTTTCTCAGCTATAAAACTAATGTATGACACAAGTTATGAAAAAAGGCAAATCAGAGACAAAACGTTCATTAGATAAGATCCATTTACTTCACACACACATGCTCTTTTAGCTCTTTTAACCTCAACTTTTTCACAACATGAATTCTATCCTGTAAACCCCGTTGGCTTCCCTCTGTTTCAACTCTCGGAAGAGAAAATATTTTTTAACACTTTCCACTTTAGGATATTTTAGGAATTTTACCATAATGCTGTCAAGACGATGGACACACAGTTTTTACTGCTACAAATGATTCTATTTTTTGTCTACTTGGCTTATTTTTATGGCGAAAAGTAATGTTTTCTTACCCTGTAGCATCTTTATTATGCCTCTCTATGTAGCTATGTCCTCTCCAGTCTTTGATCCATGTCCCCTGTCTTTATGTTACCTGCCTCTTCAGTGGCTCTCTGTGTCTCTGTGTTCTGTTTTTAGTGGAGCTGATGTTGGTGGGGACTGTTTGAAGATATAAGACACTGCTGATGATGTACCTGCCCTTCTCTAATTCTGAAAAATCCCCTCTCATCCAGCCCATCCTTATCTATCTTCCCCCGTACTTTGCCTAACTGACAACACTGGAAAGTCCATCCCTGCTAAACCTCATGACTCAACTACTGTACCCACTTCAACTGGAAGACCCTCTTCCCGCTCTCGCCTCCCGTCTGAGCTGATAACACTCATGTGTGTGAAAACAAGAGTGTGACTGAAAGTGCGGGAGGAATGGCATACATTTCTGTAAACAAGGCACAAGAATCCAATCTTCAACAGAGTGCACAGAGAGACACATTTTCCCTTCATTACAAAACACAATGCTTGTCTGTGTAGAAAACTCCCTTTCTGACCCTGTGGAGCATTTCCCTCATAGAGATGGCATGAGGCCGTGGCTAATTTTGTGGTCACACTTGGAAAACAACATGAAGGACACTGTGTCCCCAAAACAAAGTCATCAGAATTTCTAGTTTGGGCATGACTTTTTTTATTTACACATTTGGTATTCTTTTTTAAATTGACGATATGTTTTGGATGGTTCTGTTCTTTCTCATCTAACGCAAAGGAACTTACTGCAGGATATTTAAGATAAAGTTTTGATATTTACTTACTCAGCTCGGCACCCAACCCTGAATGCCTTTTACCGCCCAAAAAAGAATACAAAATGACACATTGATGTTCTGTGCTGAGGTTATTCTATCTTTATTAGCCTATAAATATTTGACATTTTTGGAATAAACAGTCTCTGTAGTCATCTGGGTCTGAATTCCTATTGATCTTTTTTTTAATTGACCATTAAATTGTGTTTTGTTGTTTATATTACCTTAATAGGTTACTTAAAAAACACATATATACCCACTTTAGTGATATATAAATATAATTCCCAGCTGTGACACACATTGCTCTAAAAAAAAGAGTATGTTGATTTAATCTTCAGCCAGGTAGTTTGATTAAGATTAGCTGGATTAAATGCTGTCTTTTTATAAGAATTCCTAAAGTTCGGTGCTGTTGGTTTAACAGCTTTTTGAGGTTACCAGATTTACACTTGGTAAGCATAATGAGGCAGCTGGAATGTAACGTGAGAGGACAACAGAGGAGCACAGCACAGGAGCTGGCTATAACCTCCATCCAGAAATTATGTTAAATAAACCTCTAAAATATCAGAAAGCTGGAGTGAGTTCAGCTCTCACTATCTGAGGTACATGGAGGTTTTTACAGACGGACGCCAGACAGAAACCATCTGATTTAGAAAAGGCTTTAATGGTGGAAAAAAAAACAGGTCTATCCAAACTATTAATCTTAATTAATGTAATCAACCCCATGTGTGTGCTACACTGTATGATGACTCAATGGTAAATGGTGTGTGTGTGTGGCCTTCAATGGTGTGGTGTAAAGTATGGCTATAGTAGGGAACTTCGGCTTCAATGGATAATACTGAGAGTTATGGCACTATGGCTACGCTGCCGTCGAATCAGAGTTATATTATCCGTGTCAATCCTTTTTTATTCTAAAACGGGTTATTTCAAACGTCAATGCTATTAATACTCTTAAAGAAAAGAATAGTGATTACAGATGATGGCAATCCATTTGTAACTCACAAAATATATGGTAATACTTTCATGTGAAAGTCTGTATTGTAATGAAAATGAAGTTAGATTTAATATTTAAAAAGAGTCCCCATTTAGGCCTGTTTAATCACCTTTGAGTCATTTTCATAAAATATTTTAAGCTGGTGAGTTAATTAAGCATTACCATCTTTTGAGTGGAAAGTCTCTCTAGTCTCCATTTAAAAACGTTGCAGTTTTTCAGTATAGTATCTACATGTAAGGGAAAACCAACTCCCTCACTCATTCTCCTGACTGGCCTGTTCATTGAGCTTTTTATCTTTTGTGAAATGTGTTCTTATCAAGCTTCAAATCCAAGAGCTTGTTTAAGGCCTGACTTGATTTAAATGTGCTTGACTTACCGTGGTGCTCTGCTGATCCTCGTCATTGGCCACGTCTGAGTGGGAGTTTTGGACTTCCTGGGTCCCCTCATCGAGGTGATCCAACTTTTCCAAAAGCAGGGTCATGGATGCAGCAGCCTGAACACACAGGGCAGAGGGCACACACACAGAGACAGGTAAATATGGCTCAAGGACAAACTCTGGAGTTAGCACTGATGAATGCTGCACTCATAGAAATCTGTTGAACCTTAACCAACACACACTCTTCTTCCTCATCCACCTACACCACCCTTCATTGCCTTTAGCATCAGCGCACATGAGCAGCTTTTCCAGCCCCACTAGGGGTACACAGTGTACCCTGCACTGTGGTGGAAGTGACACCTTCTCAATGACTTTATTGTAGAGCAAGGAGGAGTAAAGCCTTTGATGAATGGGAAATATTGAAATCTAGGAGAGCTTAATAAACTGGCTTTAAACTTTATTTAAAGGAACAGCAGTGGGCCAGTTATGTTAATGTGTTGTAATACATGTCCACTACATACAGCTCAGTTATGCACATACCTAAACCCTCTCTTTCCCTCCCCACCCATTGGTCATGGACTCTGACTGAGACACTTGTTCGTTGGCCTTCCAGGAAATGAACAAACTGCTTTGTTTCTGGGCTCTGCTGCCAATCCCCGAGTCCCAGAGGCTGATAGCAGCACATAGGGCCCCTTTGAGGAGCATGAAATCCAAAAACAGCCCACTCACTCACACACATACATGCATACACACAAGCAAGCCCTCACCTACCCAACCACCCACTCTCACACACAAACACACCCTTCTGTCCACTCCCATTCCCAAACCCCATCATGTTGACCTGTTTAAAACATATCTGCAGTAACAGCTTTGGCAGTAAAGCCATTTCCTGTGTGTTACAGCCCCCACATCTCCAGAGTCCTACACACAGGAACACAGAAGGCTGTCTATGTGCAGCAGGGTGCTATTTTTACACTCACTGTGGGGGACAGAGCCGATGCGAGTGGAGAAAACAAGGAGTGGAGGCTTTTGGTTGGCATGACTGACTGCAAACATGAACTTACGCAGAGTGGTGTGTAAAACGTGCTAATGTGAGCACAGATGCACACCATGGCATCCATTTTGAACTCACCTACTCTTCACAGCAGAGTGCTCCCACAGTTCATGAAATGTTAATGGGCTTCTGACCAAAGTATTTCAGAGGATAGAGCTCTTGATGCATCACTATATATCTGCTACAAGACCATTTCATTATCCCCTGCGCTGTCTTTGAAACATTAAAACAGCCATTATCATGACAGGCTAAGTATGAATAAGTAAGTGTAGGCTATCCTTGCTCTGTCAGTCAGAAATAAAAAGCTATTTGTATATGACTCAAAGACAATATAATATTGAAACTGTAACTTAATAATTAGCAACTCAACCAAAATAATTATTCTGACAAATTATTTTATGGCAGAAGAGAGCAGAACTCCGGCATGGGGGGAAATGTGCGGTGTTACAGCAGATAAAAGGCGAAAATGAAAAGAGAAGATTTTCATATGAAATAAAGAGGCGGGCAAAAGTAAATACAAATAAAAACAAATAAGTAAACCATGGTAAATTAAAAGTAGCAGTATTTTAAAAACGATTGAATGGCCCCATTATATTAGTGCTTAGTCTGGTGATCTTCAAAATCCAGAGGCTTAATATACCACTGGAAATGACAGTTGTGACTGACTGGACCATATGTGCTTTGGAAATAAAACAATAAATCTTTAACATGCTGAAGTCACGACTATGTATCTAAAAGAAAAGGACATAGCTTAGACAGTGAGGTGAAAAATAAAACTAAATGTTAACGCTAATTTGAGACAGTAATGTGCCATGTGCCTATAGACCATGCTGAGAGTCAGATAACAAACACATGACCTGTCTTGACTCCTGTTTTACATGCTTGTAGGATCAATATCAATCTTATTGCAGTTTTAAAATGTGTTTTTTTCTCTAAATTGTTACCCACTCTGCTGAGAGTGACCAAACTGCCTAAACCAAGTAATTCAAGAATGTGGAACCACAATGGGGCCTCTTGGACTTAACAGGTATTCAAATGAGCACGGCCTAAGCCTGTCAATAAGTGACTTTAGAAGCAACTTCAAACTCCGTGAGCGACATCACAAAAGGAGGGCGGAGGGAACAAATCCTTTCATTTCAGTCCAACAGGGGAGAACAGTGTGCAGCGTGCCAGAGGGCTGAGGGCCGCTCTGACAGGTGTGAGAACGCGGTCAGGGGCGCGCTCACACTATTACTACTATGGATACCCGCTGGTATAGTGCATGCTGGGAGGTGGAGATGCCAGATCGGGGCAGGAGAAAAATTAGAGGAATTTATGATTGAAGGTGTACCTGCCAAAATGTGCCTTTTGTTTCAGATCCCTGTTTTATCTAACACCTTTTGTCTTTCACTTCCAAAACTCATTTTGTAAAGACTTCAAACAATTATGAACTCCTTATCCTAAAGGTTTTGGAATCCTAATTGAGAATTGCCCTGTACTTGAAAAAAGTAAACAGAGCTGCAATGATTTTCTGCTAGATATAAAGTGCTACAACAGGCAATGTTTTGATTAGATTTCTTTTTTCATTCACCTTGAGTGAAAGGAGAGGAGGATGACATGCAAAAAAGATGCCCAGTAAGAAGTATTCTACATATCAGATACTTCTTTATATACATCTATAGCCACCAAGTCACCAGGATGTGAGTAATCAATGTAATTGTTCTGAGTTGATATTGAGAAATGCTAATACAATTACAAGAATTTACAATAACACTATGTAAACAAGCTCCTGGTGAATCATTAGAAACAATCTGCCGCCCTCTAGTGGTGGAGGTAGTTGACACAGTTTTAATTCAGGCTGTTTTTTCTATGTAACGGGTGAACATTATGGAATGAATGATTACTGAATTCCATTTAGCTGTTTGAGTTTCAGGGTCCTGGTGTTGTGTATGCTTGCTCATGAACTCAAACAACAGAGCCGTTGTTAAAGCAAAAGAGGATTTTCCTACTATGATAAGTCAACAGGTCTGGCAATTCTGCACAGTGAATAAGACTTCTTTGTCTTTGTTATCATTCTTTTCCACTTTAGTTTTTCTTACCTGTTTCTCATTGTTCTGAGGTTTTTCCGCTTCCACCAGGTTACCTGCGATCTCAGGTTCTTCCTTGTTTGGGGGCAAGCCAGATGCACTGATATCAGGCCCGGCATCCTGTCTCTTTCTCAAGCACTTCCTGCTCAAGTTTCTACGGTGGCGACTGACCAGGAATTCCTTATATTGTGAAATCTCTGGAATATCATCCTTGTCATCATCCTCTCCTTCTTCCTCCGCAGTGGATGAAGAGGACTCATCAGAGTTCACATTGTTGTCTGTGTTACAATCATGATCACAGAAAAAAATAGCACTTGGCTTGTGCTTCACTACTCTTAGGTTTTCAGATGAAAAGCCCTCTGATGCATTCATAGATTCTGGCAGATGGTCGCCACTTTGATCCACGTCCCGGTCTGCTCCAGGAGCCATGTCTGAACTCTGTCTGCATCCACAGTGTCCTTTCTGTTCCAAGTCCAGCTGAGTTGTATCTCCGTGTAGCAGAGGAGCAGGTTCAGACATGGTTCTCAGTTGGCTGTTGGAGCTTTGATTTAGGAACCTGACCTTGCAGGTCACTCAAAGACACACCCACAGCCTGGGGGTGAATGTGCCTGTAAGGCTGCTGCTCAACCGGCAATGCAGAAGAACCTCCATGCATCACTAGGGAAACAGTTCTCCTCTCTTGAGTCTTTGTGGTGAGATTTCCTCATTCAAACCGAACCAGATGCACTCTCAGGTAACGTGCAGCTCCTGACACAAAGCGTGAGTGGATGACACTTTGGCCCACATTTGGATGTCCCAGGACATTCCTGAGCTGGAGAGAAATGGAGAGATAGAAAAGAGACATGAGATGTAAATCTCGGCAAGTCATGTTCACACAAGTGCCCACTAAAGAAAATGCACATCTAAAATCCAGTGTCATTCATTTCTCTAGATGGATGTTTGTGTAATGGTAAGGAGATGTGTGGTTCTCTTCACAAATAAAAATGTATACAAATAATAAACATATAAAACTGATGATTATTATTTTGTACTACACAGTTGGGATTCATTTGTATTTTGTAAACTTAGTAATGAAATGCTTGCCTATTAGAATATGATCTGTAAACAGAGCTGGTATATTATAAGTTGATACCATACATTGTTTTAGGAATCAATGTTAATGATTAATACTAAAAGTCAGGATTTGTGTAAAGACTCAAAAGAGCGATGAGACGGCTGCCTTGTTTATCTGTTTGGATCATGGCCAATCAGTCATTTCCCTCTCAGTAAGACGTGGCCATGTACTGCAAATTAAATTACTTTGGCAGTCATTTTTTTCCCCAATTATTTCAATGCCGTGAAGACTCTGATTTTAGTACTAGATATGAGTTAAAAAGGATTATTTGGGCTGATATAATGCAGCATGCAACTGGCCCATGACACATCAACAGCAAATTTGTCTTGACAAAAACCCCACAGCACACCACTCTGTAGCTCTCAGACTTTTCTTGACAACCACATTTTTGCTCAAACACATTGTTTTTTCCTGGTGGATATTTTTTGGCTGAGGTCAACACACCATTTCCTTGCCAATGGCATTTTCTCTTGTGTCTTTTAAAACACACAGTGGTTGGTCTTATAAGGTTAAAATGATATACCTGTAAAACAAAGAGACCATGTATGCAAAATAAACAAAGTTTCCTACTTCAGACTTATAACTAACCTAATACCATCTTACTTTCAATTAGAAATCTCAATATCAATTATTATCAGAACAATTTGAAACTGATAAGCATTTCTTAAAAATATATTTAAACAAATAACATGTTGCTTTATAAACAAACACAGAATAACATGTTTAACCTACCAGAAGAATTGAGTAGAAGTTGTCATCCGACATTTAAATCTAACACGTCAGTCTGAAGAACCTGGACGTAACACAAGTATCCAGCTGAGGCAACATTACGTAGTGCTTATAAACCACATGACGCCGATAATAGAGAAAAAATGAGGTTACCTCTGAAGCGATATGAAATGCTGTGAGGGGAAGAGAGCAAAAGGAAGGGTTGAGGAATGCTTTCCCCTCCTACATTACCTCAGCAAGAAGACTGTGAGTTCCGCAGGTGTGTGCAGGTGTGTGTGTGTGTGTGTGTGTGTGTGTGTGTGTGTGTGTGTGTGTGTGTGTGTGTGTGTGTGTGTGTGTGTGTGTGTACCTTGTGAGCACACACATATTCTGCATGTAAATGCAAGCACAAGCAAGACAGAAAATAAAGATAAGATTAAAAAAGATACAATTCCCACAAAAAGTTCTGTCGGGGAAATGATCCAACTGATTAAGAAGCTGCATATAAATTAAACAAATTAAACAGTTTGCCCCTCCCCATTCCTTCTTCCCCTCAATGCTGTTTAACACGGCTAGAGGCAAAGGGTTTTTCACCTTGGAAGCACATTCCTCGACATCATATGAGGTAATGCTTTAGCATGATCTTATCATCTTTTAAATCTCAGTTCATACTTTTGAAAGCACAGCAACGCTCTAATCCTTTATTCACAAAAAAAAGATTGGTCTGCACAAAGCTGTCGATGGACTGTGGAATTCCTCAAGTTTGCCGGCAAACATTGGATTTTATGTTTTGCAGGTCAAGAGTAAAGACCTGTTATTTGGACGTTAACCTTGAAGATGATTCTGCCTGTTGAGGCCTGTTTGACCCTTGCAGTCTCGGGGAGAAGAGATCTGGTCAACATGCAGTATCCTAAGAGTAACGTTATTTTAATCTAATTTGCTTCCTATCAATAAGATATATTTGTATGTATTTTATCTATATGTTGAGGACTACAAATATTGGCTGTAATTAATTAAAATAAAAAGAAGAGCAGATGCGCTGTAAAATGACAGTGAAATATTAGGTATTTCCAAAAGAAATGATTTGAAACCGCTAGTTGACAGTCACTGGTTTCTCCCTGTCAAAACAGAATCTTTATAGTGACTTTCTAAGACAAAAAGTCCACAGACCAAGTTCCTCTTTGGGTGAATTACCTTTAACATATCTTTCTTACCTCCCCAGTATGTTAAATGCAAGGCCATGCAGCATTAGCACATTTCAAACTATCTGCAGAATGAACTCTATCCTGCATGAATGAACTTGATAAACCTCCACCAGCCGCTCCAGATGTTTGACTGTCAAACTTCACTGTTAGGATAGATGCCAATTAATTTTACTCAAACATGTATTTCAGTACAAGCTACGCCAACCTGCTTAGACACGCTGCTCCATATATCAGCATTCCTGTCATAGAGAGGTATAGTTACCTGCTCAAGAAAGGCGAGGGGGGGAAAACGGAGAATAGGTAGGCTCAGTATATACACTAAAACAATTACAGAATAGAAAGAGAAGGATGATGCTTACATTTCAAATATTAGGTTTGCTTTGATTTACTATGTTGTGAAGTAAATCACTCCCACTGAGTGAAAAGCATATAGTATCTATCAAGACTAGCTCCAGACAAAACGCTAATACACCCACACTGAATTATGTAATCTGTTATCTTGACCGTGTACAGTAGATACAGTGTCAAAATACAGACAACAAAACCTGATTTTGACAACAAACATTCACATGCATTAGGGGGAAAAAGAGAATACTGGACAACTCTATCACTGCACGACAGAAAACATATAATAACCTTCTGTAACTTAACTGGTAAATAGATTATATGTAAAGTTTTTACATTTTTCTTCATTTTGCATTATCTAAGAAATTAACTATTGGAAAAGCAAATAGGTTACTTGGACGGCAATCACAAGAGCGTTTTTTCAGTACCACCTGTGCAATAGCAAACACATGCGCTACTCAAAAAATGTTCAACCTTCTAGTCAAAGCATGGCATCCTGGTGACATTGTGAGCTTTTGTTGTATGTTGAATGGGATTAACTTTCTCACATTCCTAGATGGTATCCTTGCAGCCTCACTGTCTGCACTGCAAATGCCTGCAAATCACCTGCAACAAAGAAAAGATGCTATCCTCTAAATTCTATAGGATATATAACCAGATTAATCTGGAAGTGTTGCCCATGGGGAACATTAGCTGTGTAGTTTATCACCCCTCGTCCTGCCTTGGGCTTACTCACAACAAGTCTGGGCTTTCCTGTGCTATATACACACACACGCACACACACACACACACACACACACACACACACACACACACACACACACACACACACACACACACACACACACACACACACACACACACACACACACACACACACACACACACACACACACACACACACACACACACACACACACACACACCTTAACTCACATCTGAACATAACAGCAGAAGTCATGCAAGAGTGACACTAGAGGAGGTCATCTCCTGCTGGATAGTCATTCACTAAAGTAATTCAATTCAATACAATCTAGAAACACCTTTTCCTTTACTATTTCCATTCTAATAACTTGTGCTGCTCCACCGCTACATTTATTTAACTCTTATAGTTGCTAGTTCACACTTTGAATAAGAAAAGCTTTTGATATTCTTATATATGATACCATAATATATTTCCTAGGATTTTTTTTTTGTGATAAACACAAATCAAGATATTATATAGTTAAATGATAATGTGAGAAAAGCCTTTCTGCAAAATACTTTGAGTAAACAACAATGCATTTGATACTGCATAAGTGCATTTTGCTTATAATAAAAACGTCTGTACTTTAACTTAAACATCACTTAGATTTGTACTTGGAAGGGAATATATTTAGACCATGGGATTTAACTTAACTTCTACTAAAGGAGTACTTTTCCACCCCTGCTAAAAGTGACTGACATTGTGTCAGGCAGCCCACACTGCACAATAATGTTACTAGCTGTATACAACTAATACTGCATGACAGCCTACACAAGTCAGAATGCAGATATTGATAGCCTGATGATCTCGGATTAGGGACTGCCATGTCTGACCTGTGTGCAGTTTAGCAGCCTACTTACAGTTTTGTGGTTTTCACGTGGAATAAGGTGACTCTACCCCTCGCATAGAGCAATTCTGACTCCTTCGACTCACCGTAGGACACCGGAAGTAGCAGCAGCGCGGGTTGCGTATGAACAATATTTCGCGGGAGTTACCTATAGCCAGGCTATCTGCTGCTGTCAACACGGACAATAACAGTTACTAAATTCAAAACGCAATGAGTTTGTGGGTGGACAAATATCGTCCGACTTCCCTCGGGAAACTAGACTACCATAAAACCCAGGCGACTCAGCTGAAAAACCTGGTAAGATAAACAACCTGCATGCTGGGGTTAATGTGTATTTAGGCTATGTTAGCATTAGCTTCACGAGCAATAGGAGCATAAAGGCTAGTATTATGTTGTTAAATGTGCTATACCAAGTTATATGATGCTATGTAAGCACTGTTCACCCGGTCATTAATGCAACTTGAGGTCACTTTGTCCTTGGTAGCATTGGCCACCTTATTTCGATGTTAAAGTGAGATAAAGTACACAAAATATTGAGTCATTTGAGAAACTGTATATCTAGAATCGTCAAACAATGCCCTACCGTTTCTTCAATGTTTGCATGAATGTAATGATGGTTTTTAGAAAAAGCTAATCATGAAATGAAGGACCCGAGTCAGCTGTCGTTACTAAGCAACACACACCAGCCTTCATAAATGTAACGACTGACAATAAGACATCGGATATCCCAGTGAACGCCAAGGCATTGTTATAAATCAAAACGTCTTTTATAAATGTCTGTTTTTAGGTTCAGTGTGGCGACTTCCCTCACTTGCTGGTGTACGGGCCCTCGGGAGCGGGGAAGAAGACCCGCATCATGTGCCTGCTGAGGGAGCTGTATGGAGCTGGGGTGGAGAAGCTCCGCATAGAGCACCAGACCATCGTGGTGAGAGGGAAATTCAGGACTTACTGCATAACAATACACCACTAACAAACAGTTCCTACAGACATCTCACCCTCATGGGATTGAAATCAAATGTTGAGTGCTTACCCGCATCCCTGCTTTCTGTTTTTTTTGTGTGTCTCCAGGCTCCCTCAAAGAAGAAGATAGAGATTAACACAATAGCCAGCAACTACCACTTGGAAGTCAACCCCAGGTAACTAAATGATGAATAAGTAGCTATTTATTCTAGTATTGTTCTTTAGATGCAGCTGCACTTGACTATTCCACTTCATTTCATAGAAAATTGTTGCAATTTTGTTCACTTTAAGTTTTTGACAGCTGTAGTTGAGGGTTAGTCTGCAGGTAAAGGTTTTAGCAATAAATACTTGTGGCTGAGGACGATATAGCAGAAAAGTACAGCCTATTTTGTGTGATTCAATCACCAAACTTAATTTGATTTAGCAGGTATTTTAAAAGGAATATAGTTGATATTGGGGAATTTAAAAGAAATGCTACTTTTCCTCTAGCTTTGCTTTCTTAATGTCTTGTTGTTTAGCACAAAAAAAGATTGTTATAGTTTTTCTCAAAGGACAAGTGATTCGCAGAGATGTATGCTGCAGCAGATGCAAAAAATGTAAGTATTGTGAGTATGTTAAGTATTTCTTTCTTTTTAACAGTGATGCTGGAAACCAGGACCGTGTGGTGATTCAAGAGCTCATAAAAACGGTTGCTCAGTCTCAGCAGATCCAGTCAAGCACCCAGAGAGAGTTCAAAGGTAGGACAGACACAAACGTTTGTTTCGCTCTAATCCGTGAATGCAGCTCGTCTAAAACATGTGGATCTGTGAACATTATCAGGCTGTCACTGTAATCGGCACACCTTTGTTCTCAGTGGTGTTGCTAACAGAGGTGGACAGACTCACGAAGGATGCCCAGCATGCTTTGCGTCGGACAATGGAAAAGTACATGTCTACCTGCCGGCTCATCCTCTGCTCTACCTCCACCTCCAAAGTCATTGGGCCAATTCGGAGCCGTTGCCTGGCTATCAGAGTCCCTCTGCCGAGCACAGAAGAGGTAAGATGGGTTTCAGATTCTAAGGGTAATAATTGAAAATTAGCATATAAAAAAACCTAAAGTTAGATGTGGAATCAGGTTGAAATTCATTCCATTTTCTCATTCCTGTTTGGCAGGTCTGTAATGTATTGACATCAATCTGTAAAAAAGAGGGTCTGCTCCTCCCACCGGAGTTAGCCAAGAATATCTCTGAGAAGTCTGGGCGCAACCTCCGCAAAGCGCTTCTGATGTGTGAGGCCTGCAGAGTGCAGCAGTAAGTAGTGAAGTAATTATCATTCTCCCAGCATTATCCGTAGATTCAGCTTATTTAACCCCTGCCGATCTTTCCCAGGTATCCCTTCTCCGCAGACCAGGACGTCCCGGAGACAGACTGGGAGGTGTATCTCAGGGAAACCGCTAATGCCATCGTGAGTCAGCAGAGCCCTCAGAGGTACGAGGCAAAGAGAAAGAGGCTGTTTAGTTGGTTCTGTAGCTAGTAAAGCAAAGTAAATCCGTTTTGTGTTGTTTAAATATTGAATCATCATCTGTTCCAGGTTGTTGGAGGTTCGAGCGAGGCTATACGAGCTGCTGACTCACTGCATCCCTCCTGATATCATCATGAAGGTACAGTTCAATACACCACATCGAAAAGGTTTGCTGTGAAGTTTAAGGTTGTAAGTATTCATTTTCCTCTTCCAATCCTCTTCCAGGGTCTGGTTACAGAGTTGTTGAGTAACTGCGACGGCCAGCTGAAGACAGAGGTGGCCCAAATGGCAGCGTACTATGAACACAGACTGCAGCTGGGCAACAAAGCTATCTACCACCTCGAGGCCTTCACTGCCAAATTCATGGCCATCTACAAGAAATTCATGGAAGACGGTCTGGATGCCATGATGTTTTGATTCTGAATGGACTTAAAATACTGATGCTTTTCCTGGCAGGATTTCAACAGCCCTTGTTGATTACCTAAAATTCTTTCAGTGGATTTGATGGGGATTTAAATGTGTATTCTGTAAGGCATAGCGGTGATTATTGCCATAACTCACCCTAGAATGAATCGTGATTGTCTTACAGTTCAAGACTTTATGCTATTAATGGCTACCCTCAGCACTGTACACCATGTGTAAACCTTGAACTTCCACTATAGTGGTGTCAACAAACCCAGAAATGAGCTGTTTTGATAGAAGCACTTGCAGGCAATCAGTTGTAATATGATATGACACAAGAGAAATAAATGTTTTCATACAAATATGCATCAGAACAATACATTGCATTGCTTATTAAAAAAGGCTGGTGTTGCTCTCTGTAAATAACCAGACGTATATTTTATGAAACGACCCTGCCTGTAACACAGTCTAATGTTGCTCAAATGTAGAACTGGAAACATGGGGAGGGATTGGGGGGATTAATACAACTGAAGTGAAGTAAAGGTGATTATTTTTTTCTAACCTTATGTTCAAATTGAGCACTAAGAACAGACAAACTCATTAAGGCACAAAACTGCATAAACAACATACGTCAAGAGTAAAATAGTCTTATCCAAACATCCAATTTTACATTTGAAACCTACTATTCACAGGTTTCCTCTGGATAACTTCTGCTTTGAAGTGTATGGAAAAACTTGGTTGGAGTGCAAGAGGTCTCAAAAAATGGAAACCTCTAATGGGTGACCTTTGTTTGAAAGGTCACAAACAAACAGTTTTGAAAAAGCAACATTTAGCAGTTTAAGTCTGTAGGTGATTGGACCACTTTTCAGACTTCATTCAACATGAAGGTCAAAATAAATCCTATAATTTAGACTACACTGCTGAACAACTAGCTCATTTTCTTTCTTCCATAAAAACAGAACAGTCACTCATCAGTAACACTCCTTGTGTCTCTTGGCTGTGTAGTAGATAATGAGGCCCAGGGTGATCAGCACCCCTGAACCTACCAGCGTCAGGAAGCCCACCACGGGCGTCTTGACCAGCACATGGCAGCCGAGGCAGGGCTCAGGCATGCTGGGACATTGCTGCGGCGGCGCTCCCTGGATGGGGAAGCCGTTGTGCTGGATGATGTTGCGGTAGTTGGAGAGAGAGGCCTTGATGATGACCTCTTTGTGAACGGAGCCGTACATGCCGAAGCCCGGGTCTCTTTCGTCGCTCAGGGCGTACGCAAAGTAGCCCTTCAGGTTTACTCCGTCCAGTGTGTACGCTAGGGGGTGGGGGGGCAACATGTGAGAGGGTCAATATTCATTTTCAGGGACTCGTAAGTGCATGTGGACGTGAGTTGGTGGGCTGGGTTACCCTTTACCTTTAAAGCTCCCCTGTTTATCATGTATGGGTAAGCATATAAACCTAGAATAGCAGAACCAGTTACATGTGTTGATAACTGCACAGTAACATCGCCGTCAAGAAAAATGTGTCATTACGACTGTAGTGTTGTCATTCAATTGAAGTTATTTAGCAGCTACATCAATAAAGATCTCGTATCTGCTTAGAGCTACATATGAGTGTGTTGTAAGGGATTCATTATGATGCTTTACTATTAAGAGTTGCCAAAAAATATATAGCACGTAAATCCTTTCCAAACATCCCTTCAAAAGCAGAAGTGTTTACAACTGAGAAAAGTAACTACAAATGATTACAAGTACATCTACATTTGTACTTATGTGTTTACTTTGAACCCAATTTGTACCACTTTCATCATATTTTTGGAGCATTTAGTGTGGCTTTCAAACATTGCAAACAGAGGTTTTTACATAATAGGAATTCACAAAGTTCACATTTCTAGGTCACAACTAAAAGAAGTCTTTCAAAGATCAAACCAGATGTTTCATAAAGCTTTCAACATACAAAGTACTAATGAATGAATTCCTTATAAGTTACGGTACAGTCTAAATAAAATATACATACATAAATACTAAAGGTTTTCGTTTGGGTAGTGACGCCTAGTGGTGACAGAGCAAACTGCAACAAACAGCTTGACACACCATGCACTTCATCGCATGACACTGCAGTGTTTGCAAGTGCCAACCGAGGTCTTCCCTGAGTTTACCCCAATAAACTTGACAAGGACACGTAGTTGAAAAGCGAGTAACCTTGACTCCCCAATTCAAGTGCAGAGTGTGTCTCTGTTGATATTTTTACATGTGTGTTTTCTGAGTCAGCTGACTATTCAGAGGGCAGTGACCTAAATAGATGTCTAATAATTAAGCCATACAGAGGCCAAGGGGGAAAACTTCAATCACCTGTAAAGGATTGATCATGCAGTGCACAGATGCAGTGATAACAGTACGCAAGGGTAATGCATTAATACAAAAAAGCTCAACAGTAGATGTGTGTGGTCTCACCTTTCAGGGCCTCGTTGATGTAGTTGTACAGGTAGTAGACTCTCAGACTGTCTTTGAAGCGGGCCGGGTCTTCCTGGACCCCATTAGCCATCACATAGACAGGAACATCACAGTAGTGCTCCCTCACCTTACATGGCAGAAGTCAAGAAAAGAAATCTCAATGATCATGGTGTGAGAATCAAAATTAGAATTCCTTTATGCGTCACGCAAAGGGGAAATTATCATTGAACCATAAAACCATGAATGAGTTAGTCACATATGTTGCCTTCTACAAATAATGTGCAGACTGCAATTTGTATATTGCACTTGTTAATATTTGTATATAATTTCAACAAAATTAAGATTAAATTCTGATGAATTGTTCAGCCCTAATTAATGTGCAACTCCTCTTCATTTTTAAAAGTTTAACTGCTGGACACGAGATGTCTCATACATCTTGTGAAGTACATTTTTGGTGTGCATAGAGAAGTTAAATAATAATCCAAACACATTTTTGAGGGGGAAACAGTGAAGTATGAGTGATGGTGTTGTAGTAGCAGGGAAAATCTAAATTTTTCTTGGTTGTCTCCATTCAAACCCTCTCTGCTCTGTCAATATACCTACTACTAATGGTTTTTGTATAGTAAATAAAAGGACAGATCACTCAAAAGTAAACTTTAATACTATTCATAAGTCTGTGCAAAACTAGTCTCACCCAGTTGAGGGCTTTCCTCAGGCCCCAGGGCACAACAGGCCTCGGGGACATGATCCATGTGGTGTCGATCATGTGCTGGACCTCCAGCATGGCTGTGTACGTGTAGCTGCAAACATGGAGAGGATACAGAAAACATGTGTCATGGAAAGCATTCTCATTTCATGCATGTCTCTAAGATGCTGGACGTGTCACTACATCAGGGCAAAATACAGTATGTGTCCAGTGGCATAGAGATTAACAAGCAAACCTCTCTTTCTCCACCGTCATAATAGAGGAACAACATATATATTTTAACTTACGAGTCTTCCTTGGCATGGGTCACCAACTTGGTACTGAAGTGACTGATGGCAAAGAAGTCATATGTCCCTTTGACCAGCTGTCTGTCCTCCTCATTGAACACTGGCAAGCTGTAGAAAAACACAGAATAAATATAAAAGGAGATGATAAATCCTGTACAAAATAGTGGTTTCGGTTTGCCACGTTCCCTTTTATCTGTTTATACGTCTCACCATTTATGTTAAATTTTTTCTACAACATCATGATCAACTGATATCCCAACATATTACGACTTTGAATAATCACAGTAATAATCCAACACTTAAATAATGACAGAGGCTAAAGGATCTGTTGAAATGTCTTCATTGTGAAAGTGTATTCTATAGCCAACAAAGCGGCTGTATGAATTAAATATTTATACTCAAGTGAGTTGAGCTGACGCAGCCAGCTTCTCATCCCCAGAGGATAGTCTCCACTGCCAAAGATCGGCTCTGCAAACCAGCCAACGCGGAAATCTAAAACCCTTTTAGCTGGCTCCACGTCTTCACGGCTGAACGAGAACGCCGGCTCCACCCAGTCCATGTGCAGAGCTAGAGACACCTGAGACACAAAACATGGACGTACAGATCTGTGTCATTTAAATTCTTCTAGTGACTGACGTGATTCAACCCATGCATAGTTAATGACATCTTTTAAATGTAGTATGCCACTGATTAAAAGTCATTGTCAATTTGGGGAACGGGTTGGTGTTGTATTCCACACTACTCAGAAAGAGTCATTTATGTTATGAAATAGTGAAAACAGCAAGATAGCATAGGTAAACAGACAAAAACACATGTTCACAAAACTCCCTTGCAGAAAATCCGTTAAAAAACATATCGCTATGCTAGCTAATTCAATTCTCACATCAAAACAAAAATAACAAAGAAGTTAGATCAAAAGAGTAAAATAAATATGCCTCTACTGACCTTTCCTCCCTGTGTGTGTCTGAACTCGCAGTCGTATGCGTGCCAGGCCAGAGCGTGCGCCCGCAGCATCTGATGGCCCTCCTGGTAGCTCACCATGTCATCGTTGGGCTCATTCAGGGTGATCCACATCTTCACATGGGCCCCTAATTCTCTGTAACAGAGTCTGGCATAGTCTGCAAACGCCTCTGGAGTCTCCCTGAGAGAAGACTTGACCTTTAATCTCTGAGATATCACTAAACCCACTGATATATTTGAACTGTTGATAATGGAAAAATACAATGTATTGGCATTCTCATTTCTTTCGGCACATTGAGGGCTGCTGTGATAAATGTAAAAAAATCTCCTTAGATCTATCTCTTTATTACAGGAAAAGTAAATATGACACCATGGCAGCAAGTGAGAGCAGCTTTGAGAGCAGAGAACAGACTGTTCCTGGGAAGGTAAATGACTCATATTGACTTTAACATCAGATCACAAATCAGCTGAAATTGCTAATCGCCATACCTGGATGTTTATTAGTTGGATGTTTGGAACAGATTTACAAGTTTTCACAGTCATGCTCTACAGTAAGGTTGATTCAAATGTGATTTCAAATGAGAAAACTGGATGTAGAAAGATTTTACCCCACCTGTTGAGCCACTTGTTGGCTGTGTCCAGCGGGGCGGGCAGGCTGCTGCGCTGCCGGGTGTGGTGCCACAGAGTGACCACGGGTGTGACGTTGGCCTGCAGCAGCTGATGGGTGAAGCAGCGGTAGTAACCCAGCAGGGTGGTGTTGGGATGAGCCACATCACCTGTAGGCACCACAGCTGACCAGTTGAGGGAGAAGTGGAAGTGGTTCACCCCCACCTTCTGGATTTCATCCACCTGCGGTACAGAGAGGGGGGAGGATAAACATGTAGCACTTTACTCCCTGATGAAACAACACACATACAACCCAATGAATTGAGTTCAAAGTACATTATTAAAGAAAAAAGGTTGTATTCTCTCAGACTGAACATTGATTAAAGTACACCTACCTGTTGTCGGACGGTGGCGTAATCTGCACAGTGTGTGGTTCGGCGCACAGGGGGGGCAGTGAAGCCCTCCAGCTTCATCAGCTCTCCGTTGTTGGAGATGTTCCACAAGTAAACACTGGGGTCTGCAAACTGGCTGGGCGTGGTCTCCACCTGACATGACATGAGCAAATATATATATATAGTATATGGGAAAAAAGAAGAAACACATCAATGAAAACATGCACTCGCTCACCCCGTTACCCTGCGCTACGTAAACACACATATCAAAAGCAAAAAGGGTCCGAATCAATAATAACTGTTGCTCCTGTTTTAGCTCATCTGCATGGTGTGAGGATATGTGGTTTATGATTAAGAGAGGATTCATCGTCACAGCTGTTTCTAAAGCTGGACTTTCACCATGATAAGTCATTTAAAAAAAGTAAAGTGCTGAACTTGAAACTCAGAAAAGGAGAGGAATCACAGGTGCCAACTTCATTTCTCACAACAGCAGAGTATAAAATAGTAATAATAACAACAGTAATATTAATAGGACTTCCTTTTTGCAGAGTTGACATAACTTTACACTTCAGTAAATATTAGTGAGGTCTATACTCACTCTCTTAACCGAGAGTTAATACACGGTTAATGTTTTCTCAAGTTCCTCTATTTCTGAGGAAGTATTCTTGTTTCATTATCAGACCTCTGCCCTTTGGCAACTCCCCTTTTCTTCCAAAACACACTTTAACATCACACACACACACACACACACACACACACACACACACACACACACACACACACACACACACACACACACACACACACATATACTGTACCTGTATGGAGTTGGCAGACACCCCCCAGGCAAAATCACACGGAAATATTCCCTGTGCTGGTCTGTTCTCTGGGAGCTCTGGGAAACCGTTCCTCTGGATGACGTTTCTTTTGGAATAATAAAACATTCAACACAATTCTATGTCTGACATTATCATATGTGGCACTAGGTGCAAAGCGTAATCAGAAAGGTCATCTGCATATCTGCATACATTGGAGATTCATTGTTTTGTAAAAAGTCCCCACATGATAAAATGTACCTGTAAAAGGTGGCAGATGTCTTTGGCTCCCTTTTCATGTCAAGAGTGTTGAAGTCAACATAGTAAAGTCCCCGTCGTATCCCATATTCCCTGTGCCACTCGAAGCCGTCTATCAGAGACCAGGCTGTGTATCCAATCACGTTCACTCCGTCTATGATAATTGCTGTTTGGCAAACACAGACAGATGGACAGCAAAGATTCAACTGACATGTTTTTTATTTACTAAAGTTTAATATAAAAGGGTTCATGTTGATCATAGGAAAGAGGAAACAACAGTGTTAAATGGATATCAGACTCTGTCATTGGGTAACGATTATTTTCATTATTGTTTGATCTTTTGTTCTATAACATCTATGAAAATAGTTTTTTAAAAAAAGGTTAATTGAAGTTTCTCAAAGTACAAGATTATGTCTTTGACAATAGTTTAATATGAAATAAAATAGATAAAAGCTTGGAATATTCATACTTACTGAGGCTGAAAACAGTATTTTTTGCACAATCGTGCACAATTGATTGATTGACTAGTTGCCAATTATTTAATCTAGTAAACATTGCATTTATCAGAACTCACATTTTAGTGCCTCTGCGATGAACCTCTTGAGGTAGTACATGTGTTTTGGGTCTTCCGTCTTAGTATTGCCAAGAACGTACCTGTGTTGAGAAGTAGTTAAAACCAGATGTTCCAGCACACCAGGAGAGACAACAACATCATGGAGTAAATAACCCAACATCCACACCTACCAACCACTCTGCACCACAAAGATGGGCGGCTTGTCGTACTCTGCGTTCACCCAGTAGAGCAGCATCCTCAGGTCCAGATCCTCCTGCTGCCCAAACTTCAGGCTGTCGTTGATGAGCTGGAAGCTCAAGGCCGCTCCGTGAGAGAGGGCAAAGAAGTCGGCTGTCCCGCTCACCTGCGCCCTCTCCTCCGGGGTGAAGGAGGGAAGCCGGGAGCCCAGCCTCTCCTTCATGCAGGGAGGGTAGTCTCCGTCTGTGAACAGAGGCCGGGCGAACCAGCCTAGGACGTGATCCAGGGAGCACTGACACTCTCGCAGGCTCTCCAGGCGAGTGCGGCTGGGCTTGATCCAGTGAGAGGCCAGTGCCATGGACAGCTTGCCCTGCTGACGGGGGCGGTAGTGCCGGTCGTAGAGATGCCACACAGCGGCATGAGCCTTCAGAAGAGAAATGATGGGTAGACAGAGGAGGAGAAGATAGGGTTTGAGTGGATGTTAGGTATTAAATGGTGACAGTCAGCGATGGTGAGGGTTGTGCAGTTCAAAGCCCTTTACATATGAATGCAAAACAGACAACTGAAAGGTGTACTGCAAAACACAGGAAGACTTCTGCAACTCAAAATAAAAGAGAGATCGAAAGAAAAGTAAACATTGATTGACTATAAGACTTAAGAATGTAAAAAAACCTGATAAGATAAACAAACACAGTAATTAAAAGCAGTATTGGAAAGTACACTAAGGCTACTGTCCTCAATGGTCATTAATTCGTGTTCATGTAAGAGTATGTCCACGTTATGGTTATTTTCTTGCAACATTTCAGAGGAGATTGGTTTAGTTTTTCCGAACTTTGCTACATAGCTACATACAAACAAAAAAACCTCACCTTAAGGAGAATATGTCCGACCCGGAACGGGAGATCAGGGTCGTTTTTTATCCCGGGAGCAACGACTCCGGTGTCATACCCGTGCCTTGCCACCACAAACGGGTTGTCAATGGTGATCCAGAACTTCACATCATCCCCGAAAGTCTGGAAACAGAAATCTGCGTAGTCTTTAAAAATCCCAATGAGCTCCGGATTGCTCCAGCCGCCTAGGGTCTGCTGGAGGTGGTCGGGCAGGTCCCAGTGGTAGAGCGTGACCACCGGCTGCACACGGATCTCCTTTAGCTTCTTGATGAGGGTCCGGTAGTAGTTGGTGCCGATCTCGTTGTAACTCCCGCGGGTGCCGTTGGGAAAAATCCGCGACCACGACAGGGAGAACCTGTAGTGGCTGACCCCGAGCTGTCTGATGGCTCTGATGTCAGCGTGTATGTTGTGATAGCTGTCGCTACCAACGTCCCCGGTGGCCATCCGGTTCCCACCGCGCGTAAAAGTGTCCCAAATGGAGAGCCCCTTGCCGTCCTTCTCAAACGCGCCCTCCACCTGGTACGCAGCCGTGCCAACGGCCCACATGAAGTCCTTGGGGAAGGTATCATAGAGGAAAGCCTTATCTCCAGGATAAGGCAGCTTTCTGAAACGTCCCCACGTTTTTAAACCAGCGTTGGGCTTTGCTGCCGCAGAGGTAAAGGCCAGAAATGTCAGAAGGGCGAGTAGACGGCTCATAGTGCCTGTGAATACTGGCTTCTGATGTCCACTTTTGAACTCTTATCGTCATTTAACCATGCTTGGAGTCTTTGGTGACTAAGCAGCGGGCTGTGTAGTGCAGTCAGCCAGCTGTGAACCCACCACACGCTGCCTCTACACATCTATCAATTATTAGCCAAAGCACCTGACGCACGAAGGTCTCCAGGCACAACATGATGTTAAGTGCCCAAATGGCCAATTGCTTACAAAGCAGGGACACATTACTGTAACATGTAACACAATTGATCCAATGATTTGTTTAACTTAGAGTAATTTATTTTTCTTTCAGGTTAAGGAAGAATTAATTTGTGCTTTTTCTTCAAAATGTGCACTTTTACCTTAGTTTATTAATAATACATCCAGGACAGAAAGGGAGAGAGACCCAGGTGCAAAAGCCTAATATGATCTCAGGGACAGCACCATTATCCTTCAATCTCGGCTGGCAGATCAATTCATAACTCCTTTTAAATGTCACATGTCAAGAGCAAAACGAGAAGTCATCTGCATTTCTCAGGGGATCAGTCAGCGTGTGCAGGCAGATGATGATGGGGGAGAGTAGGGGGTTGGGGGGGTGCTGCGAAGGAGATGATATGCAAACAGTCCTGCTGTGGTCACATTACTTTTTTATCTTCATGCATCAGCTCGGTTGCTTGGAAACTCAGGCCTCTTACTGCTGGCCATCATGGTCCATATAGCACCTGCATAAATAACTGAAGAGTTGTTAGCCTGTTCGATGGATGGTGTGTGTGTGTGTGTGTGTGTGTGTGTGTGTGTGTGTGTGTGTGTGTGTGTGTGTGTGTGTGTGTGTGTGTGTGTGTGTGTGTGTGTCAGATCTCAGAGTGAGGCATGACATCAGAAGATTTGAAGACAGACAAATACAAAATATATAATAGATTAATAAATAAGGAAAATAAAGTTGCAGCCTTGACATTTTGAATTTGGTTTAGAAAGACTTATCATTAAATGACCTGCTTGATTATTCATGAAGACATAAAGATAATATGTTTTGAATTGTCAATAATACTCAACAAATGTTATATTTTTTGGATTAGCAATATACTGGCACCCTGTGCAGCCTGGGCATTTCACCCTGTGTGGCATCCAATGTCATTCAAAATACAAATGTCCAAAATATTAAATGAAATCACAGCCATGTCTTTTAAAATCATGCTCAGCTCAGCATGTGACAGAGAAGAATATGTTGTTATTTATTGTGTTTGCCTTGAAATGCCGGTGGTTTATTGGATGAAGGAAGCAGACTCACGTGAATCATGGCCGGTCATGGATCATCACCAGGGGAAGAACGTGGGTGTTTTTCCACCAAGCCAAATTGCACTGACAGGGTAGTGTGTGTTGTACAATCTGAGCCAATTTGAATATAGGGTTCATGACATGGTCTTGAAGATGTGGGAAAGAAAAGCCCTGACTAAGTGACAAATGTTATATTTAATGCCTAACAGCATATTTGTGTAAATTAGTGATTTGGATAACTTCTGAACAGATTATTTCCTGTGGATATTGCCTCAGAGTTCAGATTTACTGCTGTCTTTAAAGAAATGTTAGTCTTATTCTCTATGATATGTAATTTTTATTTCATTTGTAATTATTAGGCTTTTCTGTCAAATTAAGCCTTTTCTTTTCCCTGACCTACTTTTTTCCAACTGCCCTTAAAATCAAGAAGGCCTTGCCAACCCTATTGAAGCTTTGGTATCCTAAGGGGGTCGAGACCTCCAGGTTGGAAACCGAGGCATTGATAAGATAAGATAAGGTGTACGTTTATTAATCCCTGAGGGGAATTTCCAGCGTTTATGCAGCAACAGATAGAGATAAGAAAAACAGAACAGATTCACACAAAGATATGAAATAAAAGTATAAAAATGATATAAAGATAACGGTTTTAAAACAAACTGTTAGAGCAAAAATTAAATCCAAACTTAAACAGAAAAGTTTAATTATACAGCTGGTTGAATATTTCTATCCACATCAGCCATATAATGTGAACTGTACATATAAAGCAATATGAGATAAGTTAAGCGATGTGATCCTTCTACTCTAAATCGTGCTGTCATGCCCCATGTTTTTTTTTCTTGTTTTGGCCTGAAATCAGAAAAAAGATGCATTTAATCTACTCTTCTCCTTCAAAGGATATCACTCAAATGAGCTCCAAAATAAATTCTCTAGTCATTTTACTCACTCTGCATACCCTGTCGTCACATACACTGTGTTCCAGATACACATACTAAATCTAAACAGGGTTTGACTGCTAGTAAGCACACAGTCCTGTTATGCTGTAGGCCTACACTATTTCCTATCAATTCAACAAAATTAATTAAATATGAAATATACTGACAGCCTGAAAATATCAAACTGCTATAGTGAATGATGGTGAAACAGATTGATGAAATACCGCACTTCAAGTGATAAACTCGCTTCCCAAAAATCCATTATAACGTGACAGTGAACCAGCATGCACAACGTGAAGCCCGAGAAAGAAGCAACGACATCATTAATTTGAAGATTTACACCTGGGACATTACTTAATTCTAATAGATTGGATGGAGATGATTAACTTTTAATGTCCAGACATGTTTGTTTCCAGTTCTAAATATACCCAGTAGGCTAAACTAGAGAGTATGTAAGGACAGCAACAAGCTAGGGTCAAATACGTTTGAGGAAGTGTTATTTTTCTTACTGCTAAACAAAAAGGACAGAATAATAAGATAAGTAGCTTCTCGGGAAGAACGGTGTAAATTAGTTTGTCATATTCGCACGAATCTGACGTTGAGAGTGAAAGCAATACCTGAACTCCAGACTTGTAAACATCTTTCTGCTGAAATGATGCCAAGCAAACAGAAAGTGAGATCAACATTAGGTATTTGTGTTAATTACCGACTAATAATTGCATTGTTATTCAACAGAACTTATTATCAAGTGTCCAAGGCACAGTGTAGTAGCTGGATAATACCTCCAAGTAACTGAGACGAACCACTGCGTCATCTATAACAACAATCATGGAGGGTATATTACAATTAATCCGGTGTTTCATCTCAAGTATATTACATTATCCCTTACTTACCTTCGAACAATTTTAAAAGCATTGTATGTAGGCCATGAAAAACTGTCTTATCTTAAAAGATAAACTGACTTTAAGAATTATTTGATGGTGTTTTTTGCTATCCTACTTAACACGTTGTATCTGTAACACCTGAAGGCATCACAGCTGAGGTTTTCCTGCAGGAAAATGCACACCTGCCTTATCAAAAGACTTCAAGTAGAAAAAAAGAGAAATGGGGCATTTCAGGTTTTATAGAGAATTATATTGATACAACGGAGGATGTGACTGGGTGGATGTGAAGCCAAGTTAATCAGCAGTGACAAAAACTACAACCACAACTGCTCATGACCTCCCTACCAGCAAGTACAAACCTTAAAATGAATCACACACACACTACAACCTTTTCCCGAGGCAAATCTACATTTGGACAGGTTTCTGACATTGTTTTTAAATGTTTTAATACATGGTGTAAAAAAGGTTTTAATATACAGTGCTGTAAACAAATATGCATGTTTTCCTTTAAAGTAAAATGACACAACATCACAAAAAAGATAAGTAATGTTAACCCCTTCAGTTTTAAAAAATGTGACACAGAGGGAATGATTGATAAGTAATATTTCCTTTATGGGAGAATTTTAATAATAATAATTTTGGCAGGGAAAAGGCTTACAGCATCCTCCCAGTCAGCATCACACACAACAACAGAACATGAACAGACATAAGAGACTATTTACAAGAGTGATCTTTTTTTTGTTTTTCTGTTAAAATTATTTCTACTTAATGTGGCGAACATCATCACAATGCAACACAATGCAACAACCCACAGCTGATGATAAGGATGTACTCGTATAGTGTGCATGTGGTTTATGCAAGTGTGTGAACTTGTGTAACAGTAGGAGCATCGGCGTATGAAAAGTTTAAAAAGTTCAATGTCCATATTTTCTTTCCTTCGTCACTCATCCACGACATCAGAGTAGACATTTTTGTTTGTCCTCCCATCTTTTTTTCCTCTCGCTCATCTTCTTCGCCCAGCTGCCTTCTTGCGACCCTACAGGAGAGATAAAAAAAACAACAGGTTGAAACTCTGGACAGTAAGCCAAGCAAACACATTTCTCCACACTCCTTAAATTAATCTAAAAACTCGGAATTCATAGAAATGGTTTATGCAACACTTTCAGTACCTTCGGTGTTGGCTCGTCCTCCTGCTCCTCCTCCTCCTCTTCTTCCTCTTCATCTTCTTCCTCCTCCTCATCATCTTTAGCAGCAGCTGCCTTCGATCGCCCACCACGCCTGGATACCAAAGAGCGAATACACACTGAATCAGAATTCCTCAGCAAGCATCAGGGAGACATCAGTGAACGGAGAAACATCAACACCAGCAGAAAGCTGTACAGACTGTCTCCGCGGATATTACTAACCTACTATACTAAGAGAATTATGAGTAACAACATTAAAAGCTGCCAAATGATGTAAGATACAGATAAATCAATGAAGACTTGTAGTACAACCATGAAATTATCCAGCCAAATCCTGGTCGAGTTGAGTGAGAGATTGCAATTATACAAAATCCTTTGCGCATTACAAAATGTTTACTTTAACAAACACTTTTCTAAAACCCTCGCTGTGATGTTTTAATGTGAGTTTGGGCAACAGCCTGGAAGATGACAAATATAATATATTCAGTGTGCAGCGTACGTTGGTTTCTTTGCAGGCGGCAGAGCTGATTTGGGCGGACGTCCTCTCCTCTTCTGCGGTGTGGCCTCTGCTGACTCCGTGCTGTGGAATAAAGTTTGAGACAGGAATGAATCTTGCTGGCAGAAATCTCAGACCTAACATTTGAAACCGATTCAACTTCTCTGTATTAACCACAAACCGTTTCTTACCCTTGTGATCGCCGTGGCGTCCTGGCTTGCCTTCCTCCCTTGGTCTTCAACTCCAAATTTTCACTGCTCCTGTCACCGTCTTCGTCATCCTCTTCTGCTGCTGCTGCTGCCGCTTCCTCCTCCTCCATCTTCTCTTCTTCTTCCTCCTCGTCCTCCTCTTCAGGTGGAGGAACTGCCTTCTTCCGGCCTCTCTTCCCCTTAGCAGGAGTGTCCTGACTGGGAGTGGCAGACTTTGGGGGTCGTCCCCTGCGTCCTTTCTTCGGCGGGCTGTTCTGCTCGTCCTCCGGCCGATTGTCCTCGTCCCACTGGTCCTCGGACTCGACCGCTGCGGTTGTGTTGGGTGCCGCCTTCTTGCGTCCGCGCTTTGGTTTGTTGTCCTGGTCGTCACTGGAGGCCACGACGCGTTTGCGACCGCGGGGCTTTTCAATATCCTGGAAAAGAACAAATCGTTTACAAGGGCTTCTTAGCCTCAGTGAACCATGATTTTTCATGACCAAATCAGGACCTTTCCATTAACTTAAAATGCTTTTCTTTATTTACTCGCCATGACTTTTTACACCGGGCATGTTTTGAAATGTCTGGTTTCCACAATATTTGTATTCTGTAAGGACAAACAGTTCAATACCCACGATCAGTGTTCTTTTCTTTAATGAAAACTCTGATTAAACATTGTAATCCATCCCTTTTTTCAAATGACTAAGATGAGAAGACCCGGATGTCATTGAACATTAACTCCGTCTGCACTATGCAATCGCAGATGAAAAATAAAGACAAGACTAAATGTAGTGTAGAAAGAGTAGCCCTAACAAATCTGTCTGTATTCTGGCTAGATTTGATGACAACATTTCAAAGACTGTACACATTAAGTTACAGTTTAACAGCACTCGCTAAAAGATAGATTTATTTTTGACCTTCTGTAGACGGGAGAGAAGCTTAGCTGCACTGATTCACAACAAAACTAAGTTGACATAAAGCAGTACGTCTGGAGGCTGTTGTGACGGATGTGGTATTTTGACAGGAATAGTTTACACAACACGTTCCTGCTGGTCCTACCTCAACTCAAATCCGGCAGGTGTTTGCTCTCAATCAATCACAGTCACAAGGGTTTGTGACGGGAAACACTTAACTGGATCACAGCAACACCCTTATAGACGGTGTCATTTCAGACCGTGTTTGTGTTGTTTATATTTACAGTCACACTATAAAGATGGATGAATAGAATGTCGGTTTTTCATGCCTATAATACTTAGTGACATTAAGCTTGCATTGTAAGCAAAAAGCCAGATTTATTTCGGCTGTTTATTCTATTGGTGTCAAGCATGTTCTGATCAAAGATAAATCTCCCAAATAAATAAAGTTCACAGAAAGAGGAATCCTTCCAACAAAAGGGAGGAACATTTTTCAAAGACTCTGTCAACATAAATATCCAAATAGTTTGATAAAATAACTCAATGTGATTTTTTCGGGATGATTAATGGAGTTTCTAGACAATATGTAAACAGAAGATGGTCAAAGAAATATGGATCACCGAGCAAATGTTCATTTTCTCTGGGACAAAACTAAAGTAACTTTGAACTTTATGAGACAAATTGACTGAGACCACAATAAAGGTTTGTCGATATTTTATAATAACCTGTCTCACATTAAAGAAGATATAATATGCTTGTATAAAATCGGTCTCAATACCTTATCAGTGCTGTCTGGTCTCTTTAGGCTGAAGTCCTCGTTTTCACTGTGATCCAGATCTGTGCTGTCGAGCCTGAAACACAATTATTCATTGTTAGTATTTTATACACAAAACAAAGAAATGCAGCTCAAGGTATTACAATTTAGAGACCTGTTTTTAATGGTCCTGTGAGAACACCTGAAGGATTCAGTGTCACTTCATCTGCATAAAGACCAGATGTTGACCTGAGGGTTTAAAACTGTCATAAATGTCATGTACCTGGTCTTGCTGCGTTGTGGGGACCCCGGGTTGGACGAGGAGTCGTCGTTGCTGGCGGTCTCCATACGAGACGCTTTACTCTGGATCTGTTTGCCCCGCCGCCGCCAGCGGCTTGTTTACTGCACCCAAAACGTTAGCCGACTTGGGCTTGAGGAGGGAGAGAGGACCAGAGTTATATACGAGTTTCACGAAAAGAAGGAGTAAGATACAAAACCAACGTTACCATTTTAGAGGTTTGATCAAACGTACCTTTCCTGGTGTGAAGAATGACTTCATCTCTGGTGGAAGATAATTTTTTGTGTTGTTGAAATTCTGAAATAGAATAAATATGGCTTATTAGTGGAAAAAGAACCAATACCGCTTTAACTTTTTATCAGCACTTCGGTCAGTGGAGTTGCAATAGCACCGTGACACTCACAATGATGTAACCGTCATGATGCATCATTTGAAATGTTGTGCAGACCTAATTAGCAGCTCAGCTATTGCTATTAATAAACATAACGTTAGAAGAACAATGTAAAAGAAACAGCTTTGCTGGAAATAAGAGAGAACATGATCTGCTAAATGCTTTGGGTGCAGACACCAACCTTGTCGGGTTTGGTGAAGTAGCTTGAGGGCAGCACGGGGTCTTTCGGGGACTCCAGGCTGTAGGTGGTGCTCTTTGACATGATAATGTGCATGGCTACGTCACACACTGTGTAGAGTTTCTGTACAGCCAAAGACAAACACTGAGGTCAGCTAAACGGCGAGGAATTCATACGTTCTGTGCATATATGATACATGAAGGTAAAATGAACTTGAAGAGGGGATGTGTACCTCGTTGGTTTTGGGGTCGGTGGGGGACTGGGCATCTTTTGTCTGTTTGATATTTTCCACCATTTTCCTAATGAAGGCGTGGCTGTTGTTCTCGTTCTTGGCCATGATGATCTCCAGGACAAACCACAGAGCCCTGATGAGGAGGGGAAGATTGAATGTCAGCAGACAGGACTTTGAATTGTGGCCCCAATTTTGAAGCATTTCATTTTAGGTTATTGGACATAGACCTTTAACGGCAAATGCAATGTATGAGTAATGAAAATGATAACACTGCAATAAGAGCTGCGCGTCTCCCAAAATATGACTCCCTACAGGTTATGATATTCCCAACAGAAACTGTTGCTGCTTACTCTTTAATTTCCTTGAGCTGCTCGATGTCCTGTACTTTGACGTAGTCCGGGTCATGAGCCAGCAGGTGGATGGTGTAGGGCACCACATACTCGGGCAGGAGAGAGAACAGCTTGTCTGTTGGCACACATAAGGTAAACATTACAATATTACCTCATCACTAAAGTGCTAATGAGTACTGCTTTGTGTACTAATGTGCACTTATAGCAACGCAAACATTTATTAAGTAATCCCCCCCCTATCCAATTTACTGTATATCATTTATTATTGTACTACCTTTCAAAGACATTCTGTAGAGGGTACAAATAAAATACTACAGGCTGTTTGTAGCAAATGTTAGATTTTATTTGAAGTAAAATGTTCAGTTTCTTTACCGCTGATGGCAGCGTGCTGTTTGAGGTACTCTCGGCGCATGTTGACGTTTTTCACCAAGCACTGGCGAGCGTGAGCCCTCCTCTCCTTGACGGGGTCCTTAGCACACAACGCAAACACCGCAATGTACTCCAGAGGCAGACGCAGGCGGCACAGGCCCCTGTGGAGCTTCTGGGAAAAACACTGACGCACCTGGTAGCACTCATCCTAGAGAGCAACGAGAGGGGAAAGGATTAGGAGGAGACAACGTTTTGAAATGGTAAAGAGAAATATGGGCATGCAGTAGAGAGGTGGAGGAGGGCTGTGTGTTCAACAGGAAATAATACCCGCTTTGTAGAGCGTCATTTTCCAAATCAATAAATAATCTCAATCTCACGGAGCTCTGCGTGAAACAGGAGCCTTTTGCCTGCTCTTACATTGATGACGAGAGCGCACAGCTGATACTGCTCCAGTGTGATGATTTCGTGGTAGCAGGGCTCCTGTGCCAGCTTCAGCAGAGCGCACGCCGCTGCCAGCCGCAGCCTCGACATGTCGGGTTTACTGTGGGGAGAGTCGGGGAAAGATGAGTAAACAAGAATTTATTTAATTATCTGACATACTCCTAGGATCCACAACACCCATTAGAGCCAAGTGCTTCACCCAGCTTTTATCTAATAAATGTGGTAGAGGCTTTGTCACTCACCCCATCCTGCCCTGCTCGGTCAGGTCTCCATCACTGTGCAGGATCGCAGTCAGCATCCTCAGGGTTGAGTTTCCTGATTTGCTCTGGTTGTTCTTCACTCCCAGTAACCACCGCACCATCAGCTTTATGCCCTGGATCTGAATGCAGGTAAACAAAAGCGCATTATTATTTCAGAATAAGAGGTAAAAGTCTCCTTTCTTACAGGTTAAGATGAATAAATAAAGCTAGGTTGTGTTGATGATCGTTTATATGACAATTCTGCCTCTGAAAGTATTGTTCAGGCAAAGAAAATGCTGACCTTGGCCAAAGTCTCCGGGGAAACTTCATCATCAGGAACCCAAAGTTTGGTTGTCTTCTTGCCTGGGATCTGCAGACACAGAAATCACACTGTAAGACATGTGTACCACGATACAAACTGACAGCCAAAACACTAATCCTAGCATACTGGAAGATCAACTATGAAGTCCAGGCGCTCTGCACGAGTCTGATATGAGATGAATATTCTGTACATGAGAGGTGTGTACCCTGTCGTTCATGAGCAGGTCCTTCACAATGAAGTTGGCGACTAGAGATTTGAGCGGTGCAGCAAACTGCTCTGGGGCCAGCTGAGCCAGGTGACCCAGCGTGGTCAGAGGAGTGATGAGCTGCTCCAGGTTAGCCGGGTCCAGGCCTTTGTGTAGAGGCTGGAGAAAACACACAGAAAAACCTTTCAGTGCGCGTTTGATCCTGGTTCAGACATGCAGACGCATTAGTTATTCAGGTTTGGCAAGTGTTTACCAATCCTGTTGTGTTTCATAGCAGCAGCACAGATGCAGCAGTGTTCTATTATTCAATTTCTTAATGTTTTTAAAGTCGTTCTTTTATAATGTCCTCTACATACACACGTTTATCATCTAATCTGTTTATTTGCATTACATTAAAAGGCCAGAGTTTGTCAATCCATGAAAAAAATACAACTAGTTTTCTCTTTTTCTGTGAAAAACCGATATAAAAGATGGGACTGACTGACCTCGAAGATTTGGGCGAAGTGTGTGTCTCTGTTGGTGAACATGGCGTTGATGCAGTGGATGGAGTACTTGGCCTGGCGAGGGGGGCCTCTCTTGGCTTTGGCCTGCAGTACTGGCAGCAAAACACTTGAGGGAGCAGGAAAGGAAACACCGTTACAAACCACAGAAAGCATTATCAGGAGTCAGAAACAGTGCAGCAATTTCAAAGCGAACCGTAGTGGTTTCATACGTCCTGCTGTCAGCCGCAGTATGAATGAGAGCATGAAGCAGGACTGAAACGTACGATTTGATGTGAGGGAAACTCTCTTCCATCTTGCTGCCCGTGTTCTTGAAGATCTGCAGCGCAGCTTCAGCCACTTTCTCGTCGTCCATCTTCAGACAACCTAACAGGGACTCGAAGGTCTCTGCAGAGTGGAAGGAGACCGGGTGTGTGAACGACAGCACCTGGGAGGAGAGACGGAGGGTTAAACAGCCGAATGACTTCTACAGAATGCTTTACAGTAACAGTAAACGGAATCATTGACACTGAAAGTCATCCTTATAAATGTGTAGTTCCTTTTTTAATTTACTGCAAATACTGCCAGCTGATGTTTTGGGGTTTTACCTTCAGTAGCTCCAGTCCTGCTCTGATGGCCTCTTCAGTGGGGACGCCCTCCTCCTCATCATCAGCTGTTCCATCTATAGATTTGTTTACCTGTTTTATCAAAGCACTGACGGATAAAAGAGGGGGGGGGGAAAGGTCAAATATTACACGATTAAATCAAAGATCACAGGCATGTTTGGTTTATTAATGTGAAGGCTTGAAGTTTACCTGATGGATTCTGTGTCGATGTGCACAGGAGCAATTCTCTCCAGCAGGAACTTCACCATTTCCAGGAATGGATTGCTGGGCTGTTTGGGGCTTCCAAGCTTTTTAGTGATGTCTCGCTGAAAAAGGAACAAAAAAACAAATCGATTTGATTCTTCAAAATGACAACAGCAGAAAACTGAATACTCACAGGGGTCATATTTTAGACTCGGATTCTGCTTATCTCAAGTGACAGTGGAACTATTTCAGTGAATTTGATTCACACCGTTTGTCTGCTTTAAATATATAGCCCCTTTTCAGAATTGGCAATCCTACTGGGCTCTTATAACATACAAGTATTACTTTAAACACAGCAAAGGTTTTACCTGAATGCCGCAAGATTACGGCAAAGCAGCACAAGATAAAAATCTCTTTTTAAAACCAGCTAAATGGATGGATTAGAAAGATTTCTAAAGGCTTATTCACACTACAAATGTAAGGCTACTGATTGAAACTGAAAACAAAGCCAGGGATGAAAGCATTTCACTTAGAGGGCCCTGCATATCCCGAGATGTGAATACTCACCACACAGACTTCAGCTTGCTTGCAGGAGCACGAGGGGCTGACCAAGGTTTCCAACTGATCTCTGATTCGCTCGTCATCATCCAGGACCTGAGCCAGCTTCTTCACAAAGTCCTGAGCCTTGCCTGGGTCTGGCAGGTTCTCTATAGACACACATATTTAAAAGCTGATGTCTACATTTGAAACACGGACAGTGAGGTCATTCTGATTCAGCAATTTCATTAGAAGCTGTGTTCTTTGTTTCAGTAAATCTCTTACTTGTGATGACCATGACTTTGGCAAATACGGCCTTGCTGGATGCTTCAGACTGCAAGCAGATGAAGAGAAAAATAGATTAGAAGCGACGACAGTGAATTAACCATCAGCTTTTGAATGTGTCAGTAACAGTTACCTTGGGTTTTTTGACCAAATCCAGCAGGTCTTTGACATTGTTTCTCAGAAAATTCTGGCACTTCCACATCTCATTCAAAGCTCTGCAGATAGAGATGAAGAAGAGGAAGATAGAGATGGCAACAAAAGATGACAAAAGGGAATAATACAATAGGAAAATAAACGCCTTCCTCAGTCATTATCTCAATCTCACATTTCTTTTTTCTCCGATCATCACAATCCACTTTTTTCTTCACAAAAACAAACACCAATCGACCAGACAGGGGATATTTTGCCGCAGTATGGATTTGACGTGTGAGAGAGACTTACTTGACAGCATTTGTGTCCAGGGTGGCATACAGGTAGTAGAGACACTTCATCCTCTCAGCTGTTTCCAGGTTATGAGGAACCATGTACTGTGCGAAGACCCGCTCCACCAGCAGCCTGTGCGCACGGGAGGAACATATAGAGGCTTAGAGTGAAATAATGAATCCCATTGGAAAATAGGATGTTTGTTTCTCTATTTCAGGGTTTGAGCTGAGAGTCCTGACAGTCATTAAGCTACCATTAACTTCTTTAATAGGATTATCTACACCAGGGGATGAAATTAAAAGCGGCTCGAGATTAAGGGCCATAGAAATTGTGTGAATTCCCTCAAAAAAACAACACAAAGCAAACAATAATATGGTTATTTATAGGTTCCCTGTTGAATGTTATAAAATATTTATGCACCAATAAGACTATAGTCCCTCACTGGCAGTTTCTAACAACATATCAGAAACTAATCAAATAAATTGATGTGATTTCTCAGCAAAACCTTGAATAATCTAATATTTGAACACCTCTCGTAATAACATGGGATATTTTAGAGGTTTAAAGATGCCCTTAAACTTTTATATGATAGAATATTGGAGGTTTAAGGCTGAATTTGCTGAGCACGTACAGATATTTTAATGCTGCCAGCCGTGTAGCTTTCCCACACACTCAGGAACTGCCTGTTACAATACTGAGTGTTCCTGTTGGCAGCGGAGCAGCTCCACTGCAGCAGAGTGATTGACTGGATAAGAGCAGCCTGGGAGTGTTCTGCAGTCAGATCTGAGACGAGGAAGTCATGGAGTTGTCATTTAGGCTTTTTATGCAGTCACCCACTATGCCTTAACATGGCTCATATACATCTACTTTAGCTAGTGACATTTTGCTGAATGACTGTCGTCTACCCCCACTGTGCGGCACTGTGGGCGCTCCACGGTGTGCATGTTGAGAAGGAGAAACAACAACACACCAAATGATCCTGCTCAAAGGGAAGCGAGGGATGCTGCAGTGTGTTGCATAAATCCTTAAATCTCAAAAACAAGTCCTGCATATTCCACTCGCTTATGAAAACAGCTGCGTTACATTACGGAGCCCTGAGGCCGCTGTAGGTGGCGTCTGTTTGCTGATTGTTTGACTGCAGTGACAAATCATCCCAGAGAGAAGCTTCTCGGTTCTGAAGAGCTGATTAAAAAAGCCTGATTTTACCGTTTGGGTTTGAGATGGCTGAAAAGTGTTTGGCACGCGGCCACCGTCTGCTGTAGAGTATCTCACTGTGACAACATTATCTACATTCAGCTGGTTATCCATGGAACGAGACACATTCATCAAACTAAATTAAGTGCTGGAATTTAAAGTACCCTGCCAATAGCTTAAGGCACAGGCAAAGTTGTTAATGAGCGATTGATTCAAGGAACTCGCTGAGCCTAATCAGCATTAAAGGGAATAGGTTTAAACGCTCCACCACCTGCCCCCAGGTTTTCAAGGCTTCACTGAAATGTATGAAGGCGTTTTGACGTGTCCACGTGTTAAATATAACAGCCGGGAACACGTGCACCCAAACCTGTCATCGATGCTGTTCTGGTAGTAGATGTGGAGCAGCTTGTCTTTGATCCAGGAAATCTGTTTGGAGGCCTCCCTGCCGCCCTCTCCCTGCAGCGAGTACTTCCTGTAGATGGATGCCAGGCCCATCATGGCCTCTTTACGTACACGCCACTGATGAAGCAAAGGAAAATAAATAAGATGGGGAGAAGCAATTGTGGTGAAATGTGAATTTGATGAGACGCTACAATGGAGGTTTTCCAATCAAGAATGCAATGTTTAAACACTGATACATAAAGAACATATGGTCCAGGCCTACAAACAACACACCGATAAACAATGAAGTCCAAACATACAAAACAACTTACTCTCTTGTCCAAGGTCCTCTCCTTTACAAAATTAAGCAATGCATCATTTACTAGAGACAAGTCTTTCTTGGCAGCCGTTACTATAGAGACGATGACATCATGGCGGATGGCCTCCTCTGGGTCATGTGATCTAACCCTCAGGAATTCTGGGAAAAGGAAACCGGTACAAATGAATCGGAGGGGAAAGAAAGTGACGTCTCTATGACACAGAATACACCTAGCAATGGATTCTAATTTTTTACACATTCATTGTAACCTTTTGTTAAAAGAGTTGAAGTGTCGTTGTAGCAGCGGAACAAAGTGGGAAAATGATCACAATGAGTGGGCTTCAATTCCTATACGGCTGGTTTACCTGTGAGGTCTTTGGCCAGGTCTGGGTGGTTCATGAGACAATGACTGGCGAACTTAACACACTCCAGTCTGATGGGCACATGGATGTCGTTAAACCTTTTGAGGAAAGAACTTCATGTTAATTTCAGGAACTCCACACGGCAAAACCAAATTGAACCCAGCATGGAGTTGCTGCATATCCACCCTGTGTATCTCAGGATGCCAAACGCAAGTCTTTAAAATCCCTATACTGTAATAAAATCATCGAGTATAGCAAAAAGTGATTTATTAAACAATGTCGAAATGCGTGTTTTCTTCTTTACCAGGGAATTCCCTTGTTGTAATTTGTCAAAGACTTAATAATGACTTGTGTGAAACTATAATAACCCTGTTTTGTATGAATGAGTTAGCCAAACACATCAAACATTGAAAGAATATATCTCAACCCGCGTGATCACATGTAAAAGCCACAACGCTGAAACCCACCTGCCCAGGTAGCACTGCCACAGCGGTTTGTTCTGTGCGGCCAGCTCGGAATCCTTGGCTCCAAACATCTTAGCCAGCAGCTTCACCACCTGCAGCCTCTCGTCATTATCATTACTCTGCAGACACACACACACACACACACACACACACAGAAGTCATTTACATTGACCACATTCAAAGCACTTGTACAACACAAAGGCGGCAGTTTCTATAGTATCAGTCTTGTTTTAGAACAGCTGAGACGACGGGACGTTAAGACAAAAGGAAGGCACGAGGTGTCAAGGAGGGAGGACGAAAGAAGAAAAGCAGCGAGGACGGAGAGACATGAGAAACGTGAAGGTGAGACAGTGAATGATTGCGCCTGAGAGACAGAGGGAGAGTGTGCCGTCTGTGGGGGAGATTTTATCGCAGCTATTATTTTGAGGAGCCGGCAGTGATCTACACTCCCTCTGAACGGTTAATGAGCGTTATCCATCAGCGGGAGGCCTTTATGAGACGCCGCAGAGGCAACATTATGCTGACTGCATTATCTTTCTAATATGAATCAACAAACCTGCAGAGAAAGGGAAAATGTGCAATTCTGTTGGTAATAGGTCAGAGACTGTGGCTCTTTAGCACGGCGCGTGGATCGACACCAGCATGCGAAATTAACCCCCGCTTTGCTGCTTCTTCTACCTTTATGGCTGCTATTATCACAACAAACGTCATGACAATAACCATAATAAAAGGTGTTTATCTGTCAAATGTCCTGATGGATGCATTATGGTGTGTTGCATAAAATAACTATAGAAACAAGTCTTCATTTAGACCAACAAAACAAAATAACAAACAGCAATAAACCACAAAGCATTTCAGGGTTTTATTTGTTTACGTGAAGGAGTGTTTTTCTTTACCTTGAGCTTGAACTCGAGCTGCGGCAGCACTGAGAGCAGCAGGTGGCTGTCTATGTTGTACAGCTCCAAGATGAGGTCAAAGACGTGCTCGGACAGATCGCTGACCGAGGTCTTTCCCAGCATCAGCACCTGGTTGAAGAACTGATGAGGAGGACAGAGAGGGAGGATTAATGGTTGCTGATAACGTACGAGGAAAAAAGAAAAGCCTACAGGGTCCTGAAACTCCAGCTGGGACTTTGTGTAAGGCGTTCTTAAGGACGTGTGATCACATTAGCTGTCAGGACAAAGTAAGGATGTGGGGTAAAGATTGTAAGGTGATTTATTTATATTGTGATCTGTGGGAAGAAGAACGCGCGTTTGTTGCTCACAGGTGACAGAAGAGCATCGCTGGAGCCGTTAGTGATTCATTGCTGAGCTCGAGCTTACCTCCAGTTATGGGATTATTCCACCAATATGCATTTAAATCCGTCAAAGTCTGAATCTACATCACTATAGCTGCATGTCTACAGTGCGAGCCTCAGCGCAAATATTTAGATCATCACGGTTTTATGTCCAGCAGCTGATTTTAATGTCCAATGCATCATTTGCCCAGACACAAACCCCTCCCAGGGCCAAGGCATTTTTATAATGGCTGGCCGTGGGTCAAACACGCTGGCAGCGCTAGTGTCATGCTCTTCCAATTAGGCTGAAACAAACTCTGAAGCTACAGTGTCTACTCTTTCACCCATACAGCTCTTAAAATAGCAATTTCTGAATTTGATGACTATAGTGAGCGTGACTGCAGGGTGTTTCGGTGCAGATCATACATCCCGCCACAGTTATAACAGTGTAAAGATAAACAGGAGTGAGTGAAAGATCTTACATTGGTGATGTAAGGCTCGATAGCCTGAGCCGTCCTCTTCAGCAGAGCTTTGGCCAGGTCATAGGCTTGTTTATTTAAATTCTAGACAAAGAAAAACAGGTGGTGAATAAAACATCAGCAGGGCAGAGAACATGATCATACCGATGACACACAATGTGAAAAATAAGTGTGTAGTCCATCAAGCTCAAAAGAGTCCTATTAGCATGCTTGTACCGGACAGAGATGTTTCAGCACCCTTAAGCTGCTTTACCCCCTGTCACCTGCAGGGGGCTCAATGAATTACAGGGAATGGAAAACGACTCAGCTCAGTTCAGACCGTCAGTTACCGAGCCGCTCTGCTTATCAACATCCGTTGTGTGACAAAGTGTGTAACCATGGTTATATGTTGCTTGTTGTGTGATTGGCCCGTAGAGCGGCTATGAATCTATACAAGGAGCAGATACCTTGTGTGCCGGCACCAGGTTGACCAACACGGTGTCCAACAGCTCCTGCGACACGGTGTCTCCCTCGCAGATGATGGAGCTCATCAGGTCCACCATATGCATGTGCACTTTCTGGTTGTGGCCGTTGCTAGGGAAACAAGGCAAGAGATTGACAAAGGTCAAGATTGGCTTTCTTGCATCACTTTCAAATATAATATTCCACCATCCTATTCAGGCAGAAACTGAATTGGACTGGCTTTAGTCTAATGGCAGATATTTCTCTGTTGCGTTCACATTGGCTCGGCTGACAGCGGGCGTTTTGTAGGTTTCATGTTTTTCTTTTTGCTGCATCTCTCATCTTGAAAACAAACTGTCCTCACACAAACAGACTGCGAAGCACTGATCACAGAGTGGGTGTACTGGTTTATAATCTGCATTACAGCGGGAAGGCAATTATTACCTAGATTTGCATCTCAGAGACTGTTGTCCTCATTTGCCAGGCATTACAAGTCTCATTACCTCCTATTCACATACACACACACACCATTCCCCAGCATACTCCTACACCTTCTGGCTCACTGCAATCATTTTGAGCAGACCTCTTCCTATATAATCAGAAAAGGCCTTTTGTTGGCACCACTCTGACACACAAACACAACCACAATTTTGTTTCAATGGCAAAGAGCCAAGCTCTGTACTGCAGAATTCAGCCCTCAAGGTTGTGTTCAGCAGAGTGAAATTGAGAGCGGAGTAAGGAGGGGGGAGGAGGGCAATCTAAGGGAAACAACCGGACTGGTCGTTTGCGGTTTCATTATTTTGCAGTGGAGACACATTTCAGGTTCCAGATGGTGCTATAAGGGCTCATCTCTGAGTTTAAGTACTGCCGGAGCCGATAAGGAGGGAATGTGAAACACAAACACAAACAATCCAACTGAGATGGGCTTTAATAAAAAATAACTTACTTGATGACCTGGAACAGTGTTCTGTAAAGCTGGGTGAATATCTCATTGCTGTCTTCGAGCTCAAAGCAAATGTTGTAGGACTTCACCCATGCTATGTTCTGAACAAAAGGAGAGGAAGGACGCCATTAGTGACAATGCAATTCACAAGGCACATGCAAACTAGGAAGCAGAAAGAATAAAGCCAATTTCCCCTTTTCTGCTCCCCACCAACTAGAGAGGGAAATATGTCTCTGTAGCTCCCAAATGCTCCCCTATGTTCCCCGGCTATCCGCTGTTTGTCTTCTGAGCAGAAGCAACAGAAACAGGTAACGCCACTCCTCTGATAGCATTCATTATGCTGTCGGTTTTCAAATAGTATAATGCTACCTTGTTTAGTCCAAGTTTCCAATAAGCTTTAGATTTAGACAACTCATTAAACAAACCGCTTCATGGCTGGTTGGGCTAATTATTCTTGATTTCTCTGGTGTTGCAGGAAGCGAAAAGCAAAAAATAGAATTAAACCCGCCAGCCCCAAAATGGCTCCTGAATGTCTAATTATAACCCTTTTAAGATTACAAAAGAAAGATTTATTTTCATTTAACTTGTGGTTTAATATCACCAGGGGGCAAACTCATTAGAGAATCCAAAGCCAATGAAAACACACAATTAAGCATGAAAATCAAACCATTAACAAGAAGATCAGAGTAACATATTCTTCAAGAAAGAAAAGGAAAGCTGGGAGACTTAGGCTTGTAATTTTTTCGGATGGATACAACATTTATGTCTATCTATTTCAAGGAATTCCCACTGAGAGTGTGCTGCAGCCTGAAGGAGAACAGCTACAAATCTGCCAGATATAGAGGACCGTGTTTACAATAAGCTTCGGTGGGAGAGTGTGCATGGCCCCTATCCCTCAGCATCGTTTATTACAACACAGTTACATAAGATCTTGAATACACACATGAATTAGTAAATGTATTCAGAGGTACAAAGGTCAAACTCGATGCTAAATTCGGCAAGTTAAGTAAACAACTGGCAATGCTTATATGGAAAATGATTTGTTAGGTCCACAAGTCAAACACTGAAGTCCTGCACAGGGTGTCGCGTTAATCTTATGGGTAAATCCTTGTTGCCGTGTTTAAACTAATTAATCAAATGTAATTCCATCAGCAAAAAAAGAAGATGCTCTTTCCTTAATGACATACAGCGGTTACTTCTAACACAAGAGAGTAAATACTATTCAAAACCAACAGTTCCCCAGCAGAGTACAGAAATGTTAACATGCCAAAGAAACCTGTAACACATTCAGATACGACCCAAAAACATGTGGATCACCCAAAGGAGGGATTTCGTAGAGATTACCAGCTAAGCCAGTTTTAGAAATTCTATTTTACAAAGAAAGGTTTGAATTAATCTGGAGTAGGTTACCATGGAAACGTACAAGAAACATTTCCGTCTAAGCCTTATGCTTAAAGATCCCTTCCAGACATGTTTTAAGACATTAAAATACTCTGATTGGTTTAATTCAACTTTTTTCCCACCATGTAGATTGTCAGCATCTACTTGGCTGAAAAGATTGACTGAGAATAGAATTTTAATGAGTTATACCAGGAGACCCTTTTCTAAAAGCAATATGGGTTATTCTAAAGGACACAGAGTAGATGAGGAGCATCAACACAGCCTTGGACTCGTAGCACAACCCCTGATCCACACGCACGGTCACATACCTCAAGCAGGTAGAAGTATCTGTTGAACTGAGCGCTTTTCGTGTCCTCCAGTCCTTTCAGCTGCCTGGTGATAAACATGAAAATGTCCTGGAGACAACAAAGAAACATTTATTCAGTTACTGAAAGCTGATTATTTTCTGTCTGATGATGTTTAGAAGGTCTACAAAAAAGGTGTTTCAAGTCTCCAGCGAAATGCTGCTCAAATTTCAGGGCAACTTCCAAGTTGGCAAATAAAAATACAAATCACCCGTTCGGTTAGGTTAAGGTGGATACTCCAGAGAACACACAACAGGAAACCACAATTAAAACATCGAGTGAGAGATCCTACTGGATCCTTATTTGCTCGGGCTAAATGTTCATGGTCTTGCCTTCAGTTTATCTGGAGAGGTGTAGGGCGCCTCTGGGGCGTAAATCCTGAATATGTCTGCCAGGCAGCAGGCCACGAGCAGACGCACGTCCTTGTCTGGATGTTTGAGGAAGAAGTCTGAGGCCAGGTGGAGGGCCAGGTTCAGGTACAGCTCCTTCTCTTCCTCAGAGTCCTGGTCCATGTCCATGAAGGTCTTCACAACCATCTAGAAGAGCGGTGAGGAGGAGGTGTTGAGCGGGGGGCAGTAAAACCATTAAAATCTTCCAAATGTAAAAACTTAAATATTAATGCCGTATCTAACAATAAAATCCTGTTGTAAAAATATGAAAGCAAATGTCTAGAAAACAGGAGAAGCCTGAGAGTTAAACAGAGGGGTTCGGCTACAGACACTGACCTTGAGCCTGCGGACCATTTCCTCTTTGGAGATTTTGTCAGAGATCTCCTTGACCCCCGGGGGGTAGGTCACCTTCCCATCTGTGACTCGAGCTTTAGAGTGAGCCATCTCTTTAGCTCTCACTGCCTGGGGAAAGAGAAAACCAACATTTGTAATGAATTATCGGAGAGACAGAAAGAAGGTTATACGGAGAACAAAGAGAGGGGCTAAAAACAATAAACCTTGAAGAATTGCTGAACCTCCACCAAATGACAAAAAAAGGAAGAATGCGGCACATCGCCTACTATTCTGAACCCGAGGCAAACCTTTTTAATACTTCAAGGCTGCGAGAAAAAGCTGCAATAGAGACTCGTGAAATATTCAGTGAGGTATTCACAGCACAGTAATAGCTTTCTGCGGGCAGAATCAGGGATGAAATTGCTGTATTCAGAGAGCAGGCTGACTTTTCACCGGGTACTGCTGCTACCATTGTGCTCAACGTTTCACGACCGCGGCTGCAGGCCTTTCACGGATCACACCAAATTCATATTTAGGACATCCACATGACACGAAATGAGCTATGACTTTCAATTAAGTACACTGCTAATGGCTAAATCCTCCATGCTGCACTTTACGCTGCTCTCTGGCAAACGACACCAAACCGTCTCACACTTGCCAGTGATTTTGTCCATTAAAGATATTAAAGGGTCAGGAATGTGTCCATCCAGGAATATGACTTTATTTAAGCTTCCTATATCTTAGCTACGTCAGCCAAACTAAAGCCTGACTCAAGAGTTCATGAATATACAAACGTCTGCTTTCTGAATTTGCAGTGCAATGATTTAAATAACAGTTCACAGTGGGGGGTTCAAAAAAGATTGAAAGTGCTTAATACAGCAGTGCATTATTTACAGCAACAGATGTATAAGTGAAAAACTCCCAAACAGAAGGAAGTAAGTCAGCTGAATGTAGTCTGATATTTTGTTATCAATTCATTAAAAGTCTACAATCCAAAGATGACCTCAGACATAGCGCCTTATTTGAATCTCTAAAAACATCTGCATTTACGGAAACAACACTTTCCTCCAGCCTCATGTCTCGGTGTCTTTTTTGGCATGTTTACTCAACCACTTCTTCCAAAGCATATATACGTTTGTTGTGACCCTAAAAACAGGATGCAACCCATTTTCATCTACCTTACTTTTGACTGAAACCTCCTTTTAATGCAGGTTCAAATAACTCCGTGTCATTTCAAAACCAAAACCTTAAAATGAAGTGAAATATGTTGGTACATTTTCCAATCCTAATATCATTTGCAGCTGTTAAAGATGTTGTCTGGGTAATTCTGCAAAAATATTGAGCGGAAAGAAACAGCCGTGCTTTCGTAATTCAATGACACCATGGTGTAAATAAAAATGGCAAATGGCTCAATGTTTGCCACTTTTATACAAAGTGATTTACAGTGGAAGGGAGCTACCAGGGCTCCGGACAACAGCGTTGTAAGTGAACACTGCCTCCAGACTTTAAGCTGACTGTGTTTCAAATAGTGGAGAGTCTTCTAGTTAAAACTTTCATTCACATCATATTCATATTTTAAGAAAAGATAAACAATTAATTGGCTTATTCAACAAGATGGGTCTAAATGTGCTGTACCAATTGGAGGTCAGGGGTTTGATCCCCAGTGCACTCAACATGTCTAAATATAGTTTGGCAAGATCTTTAAATCCAAATTGTTTCTGAATGCGTGTCAATGTTCTCGACAGTAGACCTGACTTATTTGGGTTTTTGTTCTGCTGGAAAACTGATGAGCAATTTTACATTTCTTATACTGAAGAATTTGTGCATCATGTATTTCTTTTTGACAAGTTCATTTGATAGAAAGCCACCACAAACCTTCCATCCTCGGTGGTGAAATCAGATGATTTATCAATGCACCATAGCTAATGGAAATGAATAAGCTTTACATACAGATTTCTTGCTAGTCATATATCACATTGTAAAAGTGTCTTACAATGAGCAGCTGTTATCTGACATGTGCTGAGGGGATTTCCCACAGGAAATCGGTTAGCTGAGGTGTTAAACATATAACTCCCCAAAACTGAGCTTGCACGGTTAGCCTGTTCTCATGGGGCTGATGAGGGTGTATGATACAGAGCATGCGCTGTTCGCAATCCAAGTCTTTTTATTGGGAAACCACGGGGGAAGGACTTGAACAATGATCTGTAAAAATGCATTTATAAAAAAAGGTTCAAATAACTTCCAATCTAGAGATATTGTTATTGGGTTGAATGGTTGTTTTTTTCACAGGTGTTTACGTAACTTTTCTCTCCCTTTTCCAGACAGTTGACCACATCAGTTCAATTAGTTCAAGGTCTTCTAGTTGAAAAGAGCATGTTAGGGGGCAAAAAGCTTATAGTAAACAAACACAAGAGAGGTCCCGCCAAAGTCAACACCTTGCATTGAACATGAAAAAAGTTGTTGAATTAATGGATTGCTAAATTAAATCAGAAACTATTTTTAAAATAACTAAATATCTGTTTCCAAGTCATTTTAAAGCAAAACAAATTTGTTTCCATTTTATTTCAAAACTCTTAAATTAGAGGATGTTTTTGATCTATATTTTGGGTTTTGAACTGTAAGGGTTGCACAGAAAAATAATCCCGCAGGCTGTGAGAAATTGTATCAAACCATTGCTTTGCTTCATTAAAAAGACAAGACAAATATTAAACAGATTTTTGTCGGTGGTTTTTAGAAGAACATTAAATAGACAGCACTTCTCAAAGTACATTTTGCCACTTGAAACTAGATTGAGTTTTTTGGACATGCAAGTATGTTTTTGTTTTGTATCATCAACAACTACCACCTCTCCCAGGAGACTGAGAAAAATCACTGCACACAAACTTACTAAAAAGCAATGTAACTTGCGTCTCATCTGTGACAGAGGGGAGCTGATCATTATTGAATAGTCTGGGTCAGTAGGCCGTCAGACAAACACACTTTCTGGTTTTGATTTAGATGCCAGACCACAATACAGAGTTTTGAATAACAACCAAAAACAATTTTCTGCAGCTGTACTCAAGCTTGTATAAACACACACACACACACAGACCTCTGGCAGCCTGCCAAATTGTTTGATTCTGACCTTCTTTTCCACCCCACAGCTGCTGCCAAATTTGAGTCCATCTCTCTTGGTCTACCACACACACACACACACACACACACACACACACACACACACACACACACACACACACACACACACACACACACACACACACACACACACACACACACACACACACACACACACACACACACACACACACACACACACAATCAGTGTAGAGTATTTCCTGACCTGGGGGGTCTGTCTGGGTACCCTCCACGGGGGAATATTTCACTTTGAAAAAGCAGCAGTAAATAATCACAGGCAACACTAAACCTCTTAAACATGGGCTACTGTCAGCTCAATACTGGTTTATCATAGTAAAACACATTTCCCTCCCCCCCTCCCCACTGAGAGGTTTCTATCCGTCTGCTACTTCTGCTCTCCCCACTTTAGCCCTTTATTACAGCTGCCAGCAGAAACATGAAGACTCGGAGCAGCTCTCCTAACCTAATCTGAACCTTGACACAGACTCTCTTTGTTTTAACCCTGTGGATGATCACAGGAATGAGAGTGACTGTCGGCAAACAGAGAAAGGACTGGACACCAGCTGGTGGTAAGCCTGAACTCAACGACCTACACATGGGCACTCAAACCGGCACAGAGTGAGGGAAACTGGCTTGACAGGGGCACAATGTCAAAGAGCTTAGTTTTCACACTGAATGAAACTAAAAAAGACATTTCCTGAACTGAGGATATCTTTGCAAAATCTAAACCAGTGAGAGACTGCCAGAAAAAAACAACGGAGCAGAGAGGAAGTGTTTGAAATCAGTCCAAAAGCTATGAGCATAAGATGATGTTGGTGGAAACCACCAAAGATACCATATGACACCAGCCATCTACAAACAGGCAACCCTGCTGAATCACTTGGCACAGTTTATTAGACACTGCAGACATTTCCCTCCTTTGTATTCATTCAACACAAACATCACACATAAACAAACTATCATTGTGGCTTTATGTAGGGAAAACTACATAATACAAATACATGTGACCAACATATATTTAGCAGTTTTCCTCATAGCTGGGAATTGTAGCTGCTGGTAACACTGGTCAATGTGTTTAAGTGCATAGTTATTTAAAAGACAATAAGAAAGAATATAACATAAATTAGCCTAAATCGAAACATTACATTTTAAAATGCCCTAAAGTGGTGTTGAACAGCACTGTTTTAAGTGTATTTTGTTAACACAACTCTAAGAAACCATTTTCTAATAACCGCGATTCTTGTGACAAGGCCACACAAGCACATATTTCAGAGACTTCTTACACCAGTGAACCGTTTACCAATCCGCAGTGTTGAGGATGACAACACTGATTCAACAAATCACAGGCTGATAGCTGTCAAAACAAATGCACTGCAGCAGCCTGGACGTGACTTACCCAGCTCATAAGAACACCATAAAGAGTCCAATTTTATAAATAACGGATCTGGTCTTGTCTTATCTTTCCAGCAGCCGCTAAGCAAAATCATTTGTTGCTTGATAAGATTAGTAGCATTACATGTGCATATAAGCAATTGTTATCCATGAGAAAGATATGGGGTTGCGTTTTAATTATGAGCCGATCTACCACAACACAAACAATATACACTGTAAGACATCTGCAATAACAAACAATGCGCCTTTTACAAGTGGCTCGTAATAGTAATTCACAGTGTAAAATAATTTAACAGTGCAACAGCTACAGGATTACTAGTTACGTTCGTTAGAGTGAAAAGAGAGAGTCCTATTTTATGATAATTGGTGCTTATTGTTATGATACTACAGCATGTCAAGGCCAGGGACGATGGTGTAGCCAGACCGCCTTGTTGCAGTAATGTGTACCGAGGCTAATCTAGTTAGCTGCTGTTAGCTTGCTACTATGCTCCTCTTGCTAGCAACAACACCGACTAGCGTTAGCGAGCTAACGTTAGCAGCAGCAATCTCAGTGACAGAGGGCGGACAGATAGTACCGTTGCACCGAACAAAACATCCCGGCTAACTCTCGTTATATCGCTATAAATAACCCAACTTCATTAGTACAACCAAGCCAAATTATAATGTGTTATTGCTGCTGGGACACTAAGCCTAGCAAATGGGCTAGTTTTCGACGAGCTAACCATTTAGCGCCGCAGGATCAGGTCAACCAGCGCTGAGAATCGGACACGGCTGCCGAGAACACAGGCAAGCAAGGCGGGCTGCGATCCGCCGCTTGGCGCTGGAAAGCAGGCTACTCCGCGGACACATCCTCGGTTATACTTCGTTGTTTGCAGCAGCACCCGAATATATTCCTCAGTTTCAATCAAAAAGATTCGGTCGTTTGTGCATTTTCTTACCTGTTACGCTGAATTGTGATCAATCGTGTCCTTCTATGCAGCTCTCTTCCCCCTCCTAGCTCCAAAATGGCGCCAATAAGTGTAGTTTCAGTGCCCATGGGTGCAAACCATCAGTGAGTGTGTAGCGCCACCTAGAGTGAATGCATTTTTAACGATTATTGATTAATCATCAGTGGTGGAAGAAGTATTCAAAATTCCTGCATTCAAAATCTTACTTTAAGTATTATCAGCAAAATCTACCTTAAGTATAAAAAGTCATAATGCCTTTAATTTGTGTATAATTATATTTATTTATATATATGACATTTCTACATTATATCTTTGCATCAAGTAACATTTTACCTTTGTACACAAATAAGGTTTTGGTTGACTTTCTTTTAAATATTTACATCACTTGATATTTTGTGACCAAAAGAGTTAGTCCACGAGTTTATTTTTATTGCAGCCTTTTCTCAGATTCCGCTGAAGCCTTTCGTTTTTTCTTATTCCTTGACCTGCCAAGCTATTCATTCATATACAAGAACATCTGTTCTTCCTGAAGGTGCATTCACTGTGTATGTATTGTCACTTTAGGGAACCAATTGCTTATTTCCCTGGTTCTTCAAAAAAATCCACATGATTTGAAGCCACTGAGCCATAGATCTTGTCTACTGGTTAACTGAATATCAAACTAAAAGATAAAGTATCTCAAAGATCAGCTGCCCGCTTTCTCTTTTTGTGATGGATCTTTCGCCAACATGACCTATAGGGGGAGCTCTAATATTATCTTTTAGATTTCCACCTTTAAAACCTGAAGCACTATTCTTCAAAATAAATCGACATATTTTCAACCCGAATGATAGCTTTGCTTGAAAGAATAATTGTTCCATTACTTTTTAAGGTAAAGCCTACAGATAAAGCACAACGTTTTCTGAATGAGATTTAAACTTTATTTCAGCTTGATCCTAAATGAATTGCATTGAAGGCACATGATGTGAATAAAATAATCGGAATTAAATCCGATTACTTGAAATTACCCCTGCATATCAATCTTATTGAATCTTAATAACATTGGATTTATTAATTATTTAAGATGTGTTGTCACTGTGATTTTCCTATTCAGTTCTCCCATAACAGGTTTAAACCTAGCTATATAATGCGATATCTGATTGGCAGCTCAATTGGAGGACACAGACCTGCTCTCAATCAACTAATTAGTGCCGCAGCAAGAGAACTGCTTAAATCCCAGCCGAGATATAGTTTGGTTTCATGGCTCCAGGATGGAGAGGTTCCTGCCTGCGTTTCACCCGTACACTGTGTGCGCTGGACCGACTCCGGACAGCGGCTGGGGGAAGAGAGATGGCCGCCTTTTCATCCCTCAGGGCCTCAATTACCTGGAACTGTGCAAAGCCATCCTGGCCCAGGCCCACCCCAATGTACTATTCCCATTGAGGAAAGCCATCACCAAAGAGTGTGGCGTGCAGGTAAATGCCAAAGTGGATAAAATCGTGCAGTGCTCGCTGGGTCCTAAAACGCTGTTCTGCTCAAAGGGAGGCATCCTCCTGTCCTCAAAGTCCCCCAGGAGTCCGGATCTTGTTAAAGCAGAGGGAACGGCCCCGTATTGCACCACACCGGTGAGCAACCTGCGCTTCCTGCGGCCTGTGTCCATCTACTCCCCCTGTGTTTGACCGCAGGATCTCCATGAAGCAACTCAGCGATGCCGATGCAGGTGAAGGAGAAGCCGAAAGAACCGTGGATCACCTTGAGTCGGGGCATGAATGCGAGACGGGTCACAGTGGCGAAGAGGACAAAGGCATGGACTTCAAGACAACTTTCCACAGGTCTACAAAGGGGTCCAACTTTCAGGTGGGTTTCTATCTGAGGAAACCCGGAATCGTGCGACTACCCTAGGGAAGTCCTCCTTTCCTTGTGTAGGCTTTACTTATTTAACACTGATTGTTAGGAATTCTGTGTTTTTTGTTTTTAATCAGCCTACCTTCATTTAGATGAATATTAAGCATACAAAAAAGATCAGATAATGACTTGCCATACGGTCCTCATCATATTCTTAATAAATTAATGGATATCATAAAAGGCCCCCTTTGGTCATATTTTACAGCCTTGTATCTGATTGTTTAGGTGTTTCATTTAGTTAGCCATTCAGATAGCCCTGCCTTCATCATAACCTTATTGTGTGAAGGGTCTCTGCATAAATGATCTCTGAATCTGTGTGTGTTCAAGTTCCTGGAGCAGAGGTATGGCTTTTTCCACTGCAAAAAGTGCAACATCCGGTGGGAGAGTGCGTATGTGTGGTGCATTTCTGGAACCAGTAAGGTCAGTGGTTAATTAAGAATAATACATGGTTTATTATTCATTCAATTATGTTTGGCTTTCATAATGAGTTTTTATTTTTTCATTGCACATTTGATCTTGTCAGGTGTACTACAAGCAGCTCTGCCGGAAGTGTCAGGTTGGGTTTAACCCCTACAGGGTGGAGTCCATCCTCTGCAAGGTGCATTTACGTCTCTTGCTCTAGGTTTTAAAACTGAAGAATCCTTGAACATATGTCCAAAACTTCTATTTACTTCTGACTGTTTGAATTCAATTTAACTGTCTCCTCGTCCTTTCTCAGGGCTGCTCTCAGACTTCCTGCAACTGCGAAAAGCGGCAGCGGCACATTAACATGAAGAGGCCTCACCGCCAGGCCCTGTGTTGCCGCTGCAAGGGCATGAGGTTATCCTGTGACGCCACCTACAGCTTCAAATACATCGTCTGAGCTGCCCTGCATGTTCGCTCGGGGTTTAGAAGCTCCCATTCCTCAGCAGACCTCTAGTTCACGCCGCAAATGGAAGTTGCCTCTCACGGACTTTAAGCGCTTCATGTATTCTCCTACCAGCGAGGAGATGAAGCTCTTTTGGTGGCTTATTTGAAGCAATCTTAAAGACCATCTTTGTTTCCCCAAATTATCCTGGAGCTTAACTTGAACATAAAAAAACTATTTTTGTAAGAAAATAAATGTATTGCATATCAAAAAATGTTGTGATGTAATGTTTTTGCACTCATTGAACATTTTCATCTATATTATAGTTCCTCCAGCTCTGTTTGGTTTCACACTCGCTGCTTAAATGCATGAACTAGATCGTTAAATATAGAGCAAATAACACCTTCAGTACTGTTTATCAATGACAGTCATTTTAAATGTACATACTGTAAAAATGGATATGCAAAGCTAAAGACTCGACAAATTCAAATCTGAGTAGGGTTTTTAAGTGAAATACACAAGAAATAATTTGATATGTCTTTACTTTGACACAGACTTGTACAGAGCATCAACTCAAAACAACTTCACAAAGGCTGTAAAACTATTTACAAGGTGAAAAAAACAACTAGTCTTCTAAAAAGCTCTAAAAATGTGCAACTTGTTTGGCATGCACACACTCTCCCACACACAGGAAAGAAAAAAAAAAACATACCCGCATGAGCTTAAAGCTCCCTTTTGTACCTCATACAAACGTATCTTTCAGATAAAATATGATTTTTGTAAATAAATATTCCAAACACTCCATACAGTACACAGAAGATGCATGCATGGCAGTTTTGATTTAAGAGGACAGACATCAATATAAAACCTAAGTCAAATGAGTGATTTATAGCTGATCAGATATAAATAGGAAAAAGATATTTGTACAGCAACGAGTGAACAAGGGCTGACGAGGGGAAGTGTTGTACTTCAGTAGCACTGGACAGGTTTTGTTTTGAACGTCAATGATTGCTGAATGTCAGCTTTTCCTATGTGTAATGTAACTACAAACCACACACATATGCTACAATGGATGTGTGCCCATAAGTATTAATGGTATACAGACAAAATATTGAGTGTGCACATGCACAATCCTCTTGGCATGTGAACACATAAGGTCAACCTGTTACAGTGTAGGACAGTGAGAAATATACAGTGTGTACACTCAATGATGCTACAACTCGCCACGGAGGAGTGCACAGCTAGCGGCATGATTAGTCTACCAATGTTTACAACAGTAGTCAGACAAGCTGGTTCACCTGATACAGAATATAAACAGAGCAAGGGCAGCATGAGGAATTACACTTGAATACTCTGAATCCGCTCTTTTTGATCAGTCTTTCAGTCAGTCTGGAGAGGTCAGACTTTTAGGGAGCAAAAGGGACACTAGTACAGTAGAAAGCATTCAACTAGGTCATGCATTGCACAATTACCTCCAAAGAAGGTCTCAAAACAGTAGACACAGCTGGAGAGAAGATAATCCAGTTTTTGTCTTTTCCTTTTCAGTGACAGTGACAGCCTTTTCTCTCACAGTAACAAAAAAAAACTCCTTTCTGTAATGTCTTTTAAAAACTAATACCAAAACTCCATTTAGTGCAAAAGCGAAAACTCTACCAGTGACGATACGTAGTGTCACGGGTAGTTTCGTCACTGTCTCTGGTGATACTAGCAGCATCACTACATCCTTCCTGTAGGAGGCAGCAACACACAGTCAAGTTCAATCAGTTCTCCGGTTCCTCTGGGAAATAGGTTAAGAAATCCAAGCTCAGATCTTTCACAGGTCCTCAGGTGCAAAATAGGTTCTGAATGATGATCATCAAGCAGGCCTTGAACTAGTAGCACATCAATTTGTAGGCATAAAGCGATGTTGGCGGTCTTATAGATCACATCAGGTCGTCTTTATCAGTAGGCAGCAGTCTGTAGTATCCAGGGGATTCAACGAAACATCCCTCTATGTCTGGAACATGATTTAATGTTTTAAAGTATTTCTGTGATGTCGTCTTCTTTTCAGAAACAAGTATCTGAGGGTTGCTTAGGAAAAGTCTGTTGGATTCATAAAAGTCTAGGTCCTCTGGTATTGTACGTTTCCATTTCAGGTCTGGACGTCTGACGGTTCAGCATTAAGGAGCCCCCCTACTTTCAGTAGGGGCAGGGCGGCATGCCCCACCTTCCCCAGGTAGCGAGATAAGGGAGTAGCAGCTGCACCCAGGGAGCAACAACAACCCCAGGCTGCACCCTCTCCTGGGCTGGTGGAACAGGGAGGGGGAGGTGGGGGAGGAATAAGGGATGAACATGGAGCAGGGCCATGAGTTAACACTGTGTCATGGACCTGGGGTGAAAATGGGGATGGGCTTGAGTGCTTGTGCGGAGAGCGCGGGAAATGGGGCAGATATGAACCCCGTGGAGGAAAGGGAGGTGCGTTTGTGTCAGAGTGTGTGAGCAAGGTGGGTTCTGAGGCCACAGTCGGGAGCATGTGGGAGGTCCGTGATGAGGTCAAGTGTTTGCTGCTGTGTGAACGTAACATTGGTGAACTGTGGGATGAGTGGCCTCTGAAAGGATGATAAAGGTGAGTGCTCCCGGCGAGGGAACTCCTCCTTGGCTCTTTTGTGTGCGGCAGTGTAAAGTTTGGTGCGTTTGAGCAGAAACGAGATGAGAACAGGTCCGGGGGTTTGGGGAAATCAAATAAAGAGTTGTCAGAGGATGAGGATGAGGAGAGCAGAGAAACGTTTGGGACATGGTCTAAATGTTGTTCTGGTTTCGGGGAGGGCGGTAGGGAGGTAACGGTCTGGTGCTCTGCAGCCGGGGCAGCAGATACACAGGGGGAGGCAGAGGCCAGGTGTGGGGGTGCTGAGCCTCCTCTGAGGGAGCGGGCTGAGAAGAGAAGGGATGCAGCGATTGTTTTGGAAGTGTCAATGGTTGCAGTGATGGGGGAGGTAAGGGTGGGGACGGAGGGGGAGGGGGGCTCCTCAGCTCCTGTCAGAGGCTCGTCCCGGAGGCGCTGGAGTCGGGGAGGTAGGTTGTGACGACCCGGTAACCCTGGGCGCGGCGGATCATCTCGCGGATCTCACCGTTGAGCTCCAGCAGCTTGGAGCAGATCAGGCTGAGGTCCTGCCGGGAGCCGACCAGCGCGATGGTGCCCGTCTGGCCCAGCGTCTGGTGGCGGAAATAGACGTTGAGCAGGGTCTGGACCTCGGTCTCTGAGCTGCCACCAAACACGCCGTGGGGCCACTGCCTCCTGGAAACGAAAAAAAGAAAGAAGGTGTGACAGGTCTGTATGATCAGGGGGATATAAAGGGAGCCCCATGTGTGCATGTTAATGTAAAAAAAGCAATCACCCCTCTGTAATTTTAAAATTAAATTAAATACCTATGTTTTTATTTTGGCTGTATTGTAATCTGTAAAAAGGAGTACTGGTTTAAATGTAGCAACATTTCTAACTTGTTTTAGAATCTTTACATCAATAATTAATCAAATAAATCAATACTATCACAATAATTGTTATACCAGGGCAAAATCCCAGCCCTTCTCCTTTTACTTTGTATTTCAAGAAAATAAGTTTGACTAGATGTTGATATCATCAGAACTGTATCTCACCTGCACTCCTGGATGTAGCGCACAGCTTTGGTAAACTCATGATTCTTAAGGCACTCCAGTATGGCCTGCACAGCTGCCTCCGAGCTGGGGAAGATGGGCACGACCATGGCGGCCAACTGGGAGGCGTGTGCGTGAGTGTGGGCCAAGTGTTTGTGTTCCAGGTCGCTTGCTACAGCCGCTTCTGCTGCCTGCAGGCTGGTCCTCAGATCAGTGAGCTCCCGAGACATGTTCAGAAGCTACCGAGTGGGAGGGAAACAGATGGCGGTTTAGTGTGCATGCTTTCAAGTCATGTTTCTATGATTTGATTCAACTGGGAAATTGAACAAGATTTCTCTAAACAGTTTTTAAATGTACTTTGTAAGGGATTTCTTTTCTTTACAGCCAGACAACCTCTTCTTTGTCTGTGTTCCCTTGTTGATTTAATTGTAACTAATCTGTTTCGTGCCCACTACATGTTTCTATTGACTGGGTCCTTGTTGATGATTTGGCTTACCTCAGGCACAGAGCTGACGGCATGAACTTGACCAATGAGTGAGCAGTAGGACTGGAACAGGAGGAGAAGCTGAAAATGCAGCTTGTAGAGCCTCTGACAGAGCTCCAGTTGCTAGAAGACATTAAAGATGAAACCTTGTCAGATTCATAAACAGCAAAGAACACACAGACACAACTACACACTGCATATACACACACACACACACACACACACACACGCAAAGGAATACAAACACAATAACCTGACTAGCTTATTGTCTTGTGGAAAGTAAATTAAGCTGTTTATTTTAGAGGCAGTGAAGTGAAGAAAGAGAGACTTACTGCAAGAGACTCCATTTGCTACACAGCGAGAGAGCATGTTAGGGCGGCAGAGTGAGGCGAGAGGAAGACAAAGCGTCAATCAAACACATGCGCAGCACAGTATAAACACACAGTCAAGCTACCAAGAATTAGTCACCAGTGTATCAAAACCCATCAGTTCATTTAGTGCTTGGTGAGAAAAAGTCAGTAGGAGAAACTTGATAACACACAGCAAACATGCAGAGAGGGCAGACATTTCAGAGTGACAAAATCACAGAGGAGCAGGCACAGAAATACAAAGCACAGACGTAAAAAATATATCCATATATTCAGAGTGTTTGCCTCTACATATCTGCATGTTGCAATGAAGAACTTGTTAAGCAAGTTGCCTGTACCTTCTCCTCTGAGTCTCCAGGCTGGCAGGTAACCACACTGTCACCGGAGCACCTGGGAAATGTGTCCTTACAGTTTCTCAGCCACTGCAGGAAGAGCGTGGGAGAGAAAGGGTAGGGGAAGAAGAGTTTCGTTAAAATGTCACACAGAAAATCAAACAGATGGATCAATAATGTGTAGAGGTCAGGTTACCGAAAATGCAGCGTCCTCTTTGGTGTTGTAGGTATCCAGGTACTCCTGCAGCTCCAGTGCACTGAACTTCATCTTCTCAAGGAGACCGTAGGACATGATCTGGACAGACCAACAAGAAGATAGTAGGAGGTGAAAACAAATCTCTGATGCCATAGTTTGCAGAATGTTTGCAGCCCATTGGCTGACCCAACCAACAGGCTTTACTAAACTTAAGAGTCTATAACGTCTGCCAGCAGTACTCACCGTGTCAGCATCAATGTAGATTGTGGGACAATCCGAGCATGTTGTCAGCATCTGTGAGGACCTGAGGAACTTTGATCCGATGCCCCTCAAGCCCTCTCCAAGGTAAGTGGCAACATCAGTTGTCAGGAGGCAGAATTTACCTTGGATGTTCTGGGAAATAAAGTAAGTTTGAGGGAATATTGTAATTTGCACACGCTCATGAATGTAACAATAGGTGTATTAAGTTACAGTAAAGATCTGTAAAGTATGATGGATCACAGATCATTTAAAAAACCTTTACCTTAAAGAGGGACGAGAAGACTTGAAAAGTGTGAACGGCACAGGACCCATCCGAATCAGTCACAAGCTGGTTGATATGACAACGCCATGCCTCCTCAGCATCGTCACACACTGTGGGTTGGAAGGCTGCCAAGATGGCGGAGAAAAATGGAGAGGGGGGAGGAGGAAAACCAAGGTCTTCCAAGTCATCTACATCATCACGTAAGCTGTTGCCATGGAAATGGGAAAGAAATGGGGGTACAAAGAAAAAAAGGGTTTGATACCTTCCCCCCATAAAGGTTTTATATCAAAAGCAAGTGCCCAACTACCTCATGGGGTTGTATGAGTTGTCTAATGGGATTTCCTCTGTTCTAGCAGTCATTTTTAAAGCTAGCCTAAATGGGCAACAGGGGGCAGGAATAATAGAAATCAGCTAGTAGGTATAATTCAAGAGGTTATGCTTTATATTTTACAAAAATCAGGACAATAAATGGCAAACACAAGCTGTGGCAAGAAAAAAAAAACGGTATACTTAGTGATACACATACAGTGGGGCAAAAAAGTATTTAGTCAGCCACCAATTGTGCAAGTTCTCCAATTTAAAAAGACGAGAGAGGCCTGTAATTTTCATCATAGGTACACTTCAACTATGAGAGACAGAATGGGGGAAACAATCCAGGAAATCACATTGTAGGATTTTTAATGAATTAATTGGTAAATTCTTCGGTAAAATAAGTATTTGGTCACCTACAAACAAGCAAGATTTCTGGCTCTCACAGACCTGTAACTTCTTCTTTAAGAGGCTCCTCTGTCCTCCACTCGTTACCTGTATTAATGGCACCTTTTTGAACTCGTTATCAGTATAAAAGACACCTGTCCACAACCTCAAACAGTCATACTCCAAACTCCACTATGGCCAAGACCAAAGAGCTGTCAAAGGAGACCAGAGATGAAATTGTAGACCTGCACCAGGCTGGGAAAACTGAATCTGCAATAGGTAAGCAGCTTGGTGTGAAGAAATCAACTGTGGGAGCAATTATTAGAAAATAGAAGACATACAAGACCACTGCTAATCTCCCTCGATCTGGGGCTCCACGCAAGATCTCACCCCGTGGGGTCAAAATGATCACAAGAACGGTGAGCAAAAATCCCAGAACCACACGGGGGGACCTAGTGAATGACCTGCAGAGAGCTGGGACCAAAGTAACAGAGGCTACCATCAGTAACACACTACGCCGCCAGGGACTTAAATCCTGCAGTTCCAGACGTGTCCCCCTGCTTAAGCCAGTACATGTCCAGGCCCGTCTGCAGTTTGCTAGAGGGCATTTGGATGATCCAGAAGAGGATTGGGAGAATGTCATATGGTCAGATGAAACCAAAATAGAACTTTTTGGTAAAAACTCAACTCGTCGTGTTTGGAGGAGAAAGAATGCAGAGTTGCATCCAAAGAACACCATACCTACTGTGAAGCATGGGGGTGGAAACATCATGCTTTGGGGCTGTTTTTCTGCAAAGGGACCAGGACGACTGATCCGTGTAAAGGAAAGAATGAATGGGGCCATGTATCGTGAGATTTTGAGTGAAAACCTCCTTCCATCAGCAAGGGCACTGAAGATGAAGCGTGGCTGGGTCTTTCAGCATGACAATGATCCCAAACACACCGCCAGGGCAACGAAGGAGTGGCTTCGTAAAAAGCATTTCAAGGTCCTGGAGTGGCCTAGCCAGTCTCCAGATCTCAACCCCATAGAAAATCTTTGGAGGGAGTTGAAAGTCCGTGTTGCCCAGCGACAGCCCCAAAACATCACTGCTTTAGAGGAGATCTGCATGGAGGAATGGGCCAAAATACCAGCAACAGTGTGTGGAAACCTTGTGAAGACTTACAGAAAACGTTTGACCTCTGTCATTGCCAACAAAGGGTATATAACAAAGTATTGAGATGAACTTTTGTTATTGACCAAATACTTATTTTCCACAATAATTTGAAATAAATTCTTTAAAAATTAGACAATGTGATTTTCTGGATTTTTTTTCTCATTTTGTCTCTCATAGTTAAAGTATACCTATGATAAAAATTACAGGCCTCTCTCATCTTTTTAAATGGGAGAACTTGCACAATTGGTGGCTGACTAAATACTTGTTTGCCCCACTGTATAAAGCCACGGAAAAAATTAAGAGACCACTTCAGCATCATCGTATTCTCTTGTTTTATTGTTTATAGGTGTCTTTGAGTAAAATGATTTTATTTTGATTGTATTCTATAAACTACTGACAATTTTGATCTGTGTTGCAATTCAACAGACACTGGAATGGCTACCACACATGTAGAGATAAAGATTTAAGAAACATTTGGAGTGGTCTCTTAATTTCTGTAGGGGTTGAGACATACTGTTCATTTACATGCAACCTAATACTCTCCACGTATGTAGCAGTGTTTCTACGTAGTGATTTCATTCCAGCTCTTTTCTCCATAAGCTTTATCATTATTTTCAATGGGGGTTTGCATATATGAGAATGTGAATAAAACGTGTATGTCTGAGGAATCTTTTTACAGTACACTAACTGTGAAGGACCTGATCTGTCCCAATGCTGTTTGCACAAACATTCTGGCTGTGACAGATTACATTAAGCGCTAAGATTGCAGCTTAACTGAGGTGTGGTCCCATTGTCAGTCAACCTGCCGGCTGATAAAAGTTCCAGTGAAACAATAATCCATATTGTTCCCTGGTCTTTTGTCCCTGTCTGTCACATTCACCTGGGCAGACAGTTGGGGTCTAGAAAGTCCAGCGGCGGTTGGCAGTAGTCTGCGTTGAGGCTGTGGTCCCGATTGGACATATGATCCAGAGGTTGCCCCGGCAACTCCAGGGTGAAGCTCTCTCCGCAGTCTGAGCCTTGAGGCAGATCGTTAGTGCTCAGCGACAGTTCGTCATCCTGGGCCTGAGTGTCCTCATCCTCCCCACATATCCTCCCCTGAGGAGACAGAGGTGTTACATTTTCAGAGGGTAAAAAAATGCATCTGTACAAAAACATCAGCAGGTATGTTTATTATTGCTCACATGTAGGTGATCGTCATGGAGCACTCCCTGGCCCGGTGTGGTGGCATTGAAGGATTGTGGGTCGGCAGATGTGTCGTAGGAAGTAGATAGAGAATCAGTGTGATTGGTTTCCTCCGACGGAGAAGGGTTAGTCTGGGACAGAAAGACAAAGCAGATACATCTATGATTTTGTATTGACTAATGCTGTATGATTGGTCAATCTAATAACAGACAACAACAGTTTTCAGGCTCCAGTGGATGTTATTGATGAAACAGCTTAGACTACGCACAAGTTGAGAGTGAGATAGGCTCTGGCTCGTTGAGGACTCCTCTTCCTCTGAGGACTCGTCTGAATCATGGGGGTCTTCATGACCGAGACTGGGGGTGCTGCCTGAGTGCTGGCTCTCTTCCAACATGTCGCCCAGTTCTGTGCTGTCCAGAGAGCGCCGACGCACGCCCCAGTTAAAGTTATCAACAGTCTCGCCCTGGATAAAACACACAGACAATGGAAGACAAAGGCAGAGGCGGAGGTAGCAGTGAATTTCTCTGCTGTGAGAACAACACTTCATGTTAACCCTCAACATAATGAATAGTCTAAAGGGGCCCTATGGTGCTCATTTCCAAGTTTCATATTTGTATTTTGTTCCTTCACTGTCTCCATGCTTTTATGTTCAGAAAGGTCTTTATTTTTCTCACGCTGCCTGTGCTGAAGCACCTGTTTTCACCCTCTGTCTGAAACCAGAGCCCAGTCCGATTTGATTGGTTAGCTGGTTGCCTCTGTTGTCAATGGTCAATTGTTTAGGAATGTCCCAACCCCTTAGCCTATCATGTACCAGCGCTAGCCAATAGCATCAAAAGTGTTCCATAGTGATTTCAGTCTTTGTAGACCATTTACATGCACAGAAACCTGTATACCACACTACATGAAAAGGAAAACCCTAAAAAGCATAATAGGGCCCCTCAAGAGTGCTGATGTCAAGTACAAGATGCAAAATGTTATTCATGGCATGAAAATATGCTGGAAAAGCTGTTTCTATTCCCCATAAAGACATACAGTATCATGTATCTCCATTATGATAAAAATAAGGTCAGAAAGGAAGTCCTGCAACCAAGCTGTGAGAAATGAAGCACAATCATCTTTTGTTTTTCTCAGTGGGAAACAAAGGAGCCAGCAACACCACAGCGCTGATAGAAGCTAATGTAAGTGCTCAGAGTGAGAGACCTTACCTGGAGCTCCTGGGCAGCGAGGGGAAGAGAGAGAGACACAGTGTTAGACAGAGAGAGAGACAAATAGTAGGGGCAGGGAAATACATTTCAAATATATTTTTGTTGAAGAAAGACTGATGGACGACATATGAAAAGGGAAAGAGACATCAAGAAATCAGTTTTGCACATGTGCAATAAATTATGAATCTCACCTCTCCGTCCTCCAGCTCAACATCAAGGAAGTCAAAGTCTCTGAAAACTCTGAACTGCTGCTCGCTGGCGGTGTCGTCCAGCGTGTCCTCTCTGGTCCCTCCCTCCTCAGAAGACACACCACTCTCCCGCACCTCCATCATGTCCAAGTCCCCACATGATGAGAAGATCACCTGGAAGTAGAAAAAAAAGGTATTAATAATCATCACAGAAAGCAGGGGAGATCTTCATAAAAATCACACTTCCTATTATTTACAGGGACATCATTCTCGTTAAATATCTGGAAAAATGGAAGACCTTATGATTTTAGGAAAACAGAGGCACAGTTTGCCTTGATGGAAAGAGATTGTTGCCCTTTAGTAGATTATTGTAGACTGTATACAACTAGACACTGCAGGTAAAGTATTAAACAAAGAGTATTATTGTAAACATAGGATGGAAGGAGGCTTACGGATGGGTTCTTGGTGAGTCCAACTTCTTGTCCACAAAGAGACAAAACGTTCACCAGCTTTTCTCTCGTTCTTTTCTGTATGTAGGAGAAATACAAGTATTATTATTCATCAGAGAGGGACCGACAAAAGCTCTATTGTACACGAGATTTCCCTTTTTGCGTTTCTTGGAATATTAATTTGTATCTCCCTCTGATGTTTAAACAAACAATAAATCAGTTCAGCCCAGGGCGTTGGTGAATAAAGCATTTACATATACACAAAGTCTAGCACAGTTTTGCATGAGCTATTAAAATAAGGCAAGTACCTGCAGGATTTATGACTTTGATGTCAAAACAAAGAGGTGGTTGTAAGCCAGTATGTTATTGGATATATCAAGTAGTGTCAATTCTTATATTTGAGGCTGTGATTATGTAAAAATGTGAGTGTTACTGGTGTTACAATAGTGAACAGCATTGCAGTGACACGCAAACAACGTACAGTGAGAAAAGAAAAAGTACATATGTTGATACATTGAGGGTAGGGTTTAAATCTACCTGAGAGGATTGTGGTCTCCTCCAGCTGACGGGAACCAGGATAGTGTTGGAGTTGGATCCGAGGAGGTGGAGGAAGTGCTGCGGGTGACAGCCATGGCTCTGGCCTTACCCTCTCTTCCCCCAGAACCCTGGAGCTCATCGAAACGACGCCCGATCACCGGAGTCTGTGAAAAAAACAAGGAAAAAGGCCCTCAAGAAATAGTTTGCAGAATACACTAAGAAGTAGTAAGTGGTCGGACATAATGTCTACTTTATCATGTTGCTTCCTCACCTCTGAGATGTCAAAGGTGAAGTCCAGTGTTTTTCCAGGCAGAGCCTTGGCTGAACCGTCCCACACCCTGCTGACCTCCAGGTTGGACAGATCTCCCTGCGAGTGGCGATACGACGGATGAACCAGGCTGGCAGAGCGGGACACCACCAGCTTCAAGATGTTTAGAGCATCCTTCCAGTGTACCGTCTGAGGAGTCACAAACCGTATGAAAGAGACAGCAGTGCACATTTTATATCACACAACGACAGAAAGGGAATACCACAAGCTAACAAAGTACTGTATGAGAGTTACCTGGACAAACTTCTCAATGGTCTTGGTGACATCAGCGTTGAACTGTTTGACATGTACTGAGGTCAGGTCCATGTGGCTGAGCAGGCAGTAGATGATCTGCAGGAGGGACTGCTGCATGCTGGGAAGGCCCTTATCCAGCAGCTGAGAAATGAAGAGAGACTTTTAAGTGACTATGCATGCACCCGTAACATTTATTTTGCTTATGGCCAATCTCAGAGGTTCTAGAGCCCATAGTAATATATGTTATATAATCAAATAACAATATACTGTTGGGTATTGGATTGCTTTTGAAATTACAGATATTTGAAAAGTTAGCTTTTGGCAAAATATCAATATTTTACAATTCAAAAAAACAACTTTCACTAAATCTATTCATACAATGAGTGGAGCCTAATACTTGTAGCCACAATGAGTGGGTTATCATGTAAATCAAGAAATAAAGTATATACTGCCTATTTTTCAACACTTACCTCAGCCATGTAGGTGACCATGTTGAGTGTGATGTCGCAGAAAGCCTCATGGAGGTAGCGGCAGACCACACTGACCCAGGAGAAAGGGTCCCGTGTGTAGGAGCGTGTTTTATATAGAGTCATCACATGGGCCAAATGGGACAGCTTCGTATTCTTTTCCACTAAACACACCTGAGAGCAGGAGAGGGAAGGAGAAGATGTTTCAATTAGTTCACGAGCAATGCTTTTCTGTGTAACTCATGCCTGATTGTTAGTCTGATCCAGCCAAGAGGGAACTAAAGGAAACTGGACTAAGCTCAAGTGAAGAACTGCTCCGTACCTGTGCGATCCTCTCAGCGCTCTCCTTACAAAACTGAGTCGGATGGCCGAAATGCTGCACCAGGTGAGGCAGCAGACACAGCACGTTCAGAGGGAACCCTGCACACAGAGAGGAGGGTGAAAATGATAGACTTGTTTGAGCTGATGCAATAAGGCATGATGACCATGATCTCCAGCACCTACCTATAGACTGTGAGCTGTCCACAACAGGCACGCGGGAGACTGGCGTCAGCTGGCAGAAGAGCTGTAGGGTGAGGTCAGAAGTGGCCTGGGATGTGAAACCCTTCAGCAAAAGCTGCTGAATCCCAGAGAAACCGCTCCACCTAAGCTGAGCCTGCAGCTTCTCGAGGCGTTCGCGGTTCTCTGCTCGGTCTAAGGGCACCTGGAAAAACAGACAGTTTTTTAAGTTAATCTAAAACTGTACGTTTTGAAATGGATTTTGACCATTTAAGGATATATAATGTTTATATTATCGTCATGTTTTCTTATAGCGAGTTGCTTGTATAGCTGAAGAGGGCGGAGAGCTGGGATATTAATGGGACAGGAAGCTTAATATTAAATCAACAGTTCGATTTTTAGCCCTACTCACAAGAGTGTGACGCTCTTAGGATAGCTCAGTTGTTTTTTGGAAACATCTAGCACTCTCCTGCTTATTTCACTTCTACAATTACTACCTTCCCCTCTATGATCAGTAGGATTTCTTCTCATGTACCTTTGACAGCAACTTGTGGACGAGGCGGAGTGACATCTGATATTCAAACTCAAAGTCCGACTCCATGAGGGACACCGCCACCCAGAACACTGTGGCCAGTATTGTTGAAGGATGGGAAACATGGGCGGGATCTGATAGCACGCTGGGATCAATGCGATTGGTTGATGATGTGCAGGACCCGGGGGTTCTTCCTGTTCGGGAGAGACCATGACTGTTGCAGGCCTGGAGATTAAATGAGATATAACACAGGGTAAGTAAAATGCACTGTGTAAACAAAGCTGATCCGGGGTTAACGGGTCACACAAAACAAAATCTTTCTTGCCTGTATGCGATCCAGAGTGGCACTGCGAGGAGGATCACTCAGCGGGTGGCTGCATTCACCAAACTTCTTGGGGACAGAGTAGGAGCGCTGGTGGCGTTGAGAGGACAGGCCGACGAATCCCGGGCCGGGGAAGTTCAGCTGACCTGTGCTCTTTCTGTTCATCAGTTTCTCACTAGTCAGGAAGTCTGGTGAGGACGTCCTGTGAATCACACACAGTAAAAAGGAATAAATGATGAATCAAATATATTGTTCATTGCTTTTCATACAACAAGAGAAAATAGGTGTAGAATGAATGATAAAAAAAGGACAAAATGCAAAGTAAATTAAAAGACACTTGATAATAATAGTAAAGAAAAGGATAACAATACAAATGATGAGGTAAAAACAGTAATATAGAATGCATAACATAAGATGTATATATAAATCATACATATAATAAAATCAAACTTAAGGAAGAAAAGATCTCCCAATATCACACTATGCCTAAATATTTTTAATATAGTCAGCTAAAATCAATGGATAATAACAATAAGCCACATAAAGGCAACATAAATCAAATGTAAAGAGGCCTACCTGGTTAGAGCTGCCATTAGGTCGCTGTTTTTAAGACACTCTGCTAGATTCACCACTACTGACTCCAGCGTCAACAGCACCTCCATCACATAGCCCTGAAACACAGCAGCACACATTATGATTAAAGAGGAAAGTTATTTTCATATCCTGTCTCTTTGGCCCAACAATCTCCAGTTCCCTCACCTGCACTTCGTCTCCATGTTCCCCCACCACCTCTACCAGCCGTGAGACCAGGTCGGAGACAGCGTGGTTGTTGATTGGCTGTTTGAGGGCTCTGAAGACCTGAAAAGAGCGGCCGGCATAGTGGCGCGAGGAGCTGCACAGAGCCGTCTGTAGAGCCACATCGCTCAGCTGCTGCTCCAGGTGGAAGTCTGTATGAACAAATGGTCGTATGAAGATGCATAAAAACAGACCAATCAGAAGGTGGTAAGTGAGCCTTTATATCTGTTATTCAGTGAAAGACAATTGCTGCTTTCTGACCTGATTTGGACTCCTTGAAGACGGAGACAACGTGGCGCAGGAAGTTGGAGAGCTGCTCCGTACTCTTGGAGTTGGGGTTCTTTGGCGTGATGTCCTCATGCACCCACAGTGGCCCGAGCGCTCTGAGCAACAACAACACAGTACTCCAGGCACTGTATACCCACCACCAATAGCACCACATACATGTTACACAATCACTAGTCTGTGTACGGTGCACACTGTGTGCACCAAAGTGAGATACTCCCCCACAGCCATGCATTTCCTTAAAAAACCTGCTTGAACATTGAAACGCCTTCTTGCACAAACCGTTGCAGGGGATGTGCGTACCTGGTGGAGAGGAACTCGATGAGTTTGTTCGTCTTCTCCTCGGTCTCGTTGGGCATATCTTCAAGGTCCTCCAGGTCGTCAGGTGTTACCAGGGGCAAATTTCCAACACTGCCAGCAGTGCTGCCGCCACCCAGACTGGCAGAGGACGAGTTGGAGGTGGAGCTCAGGCCAGAGTCGGCCACTGGAGATGCTTGCCACTCGCGCAGGAAGTCAGGTGCATCTGAAGGAACATGATGAAGGAGTATACAGAATAAAGGGTACTATTATTTCATTGCACTGCAGCTTGATCATATTGTTATATACTGTAGTGTTTCACATTGTTGATCAGTTCTCTCATGTGAAAACAGATTGCTATACACTTGTTAACGCCATAGTTTTGATAAAAATGTGTATCTGTGCTTCTACTTACGTGACTGCTGATACTCTGTGTGGTAGCTGGACTTGATGGTGAGGGTCTTGTTGTCACTGATCTCTCTCGTCAGCATCAGAACTGAGGCTATTACCTGTTGACACAACATGAGGATTCTTTAGTTAATACTGAAATTCCTCCTAACAATTCAGGCTAACATTGCATAATAATGACAAGTTTACGTTCCAACTCTGACCTGGAAGTTGTTGTTGCAGGAGAGAGCGATGAGGAGGTGGAGAAGGAGACGTTTGCTGTGCTCATAGACCTCGGGTCGGTAGTGGTCCAGACCTAGCCAGTAGAATACAGATCCAGTAAGACAACAGCAGATTCCAGAAACTCACTATGCTTTAGTAAAAGAAAAAGGTGGGAGCAGATACATACAAAGGAGACCAATAGTTTATCTGACTACAAACATAATTGAATGTTCTTTTAAAAAAACCTCATGAAATAGTTATTGTGAAAGATAAAACATATAGGAGAGTAAAATGATGCTACACACTGATCCAATGCCCTACATGTTGGTGTACAGTGTATTGTATGGTATTATGCTGCTGCAACGCAAACATTTCCCCTTCTGGGATTAATAAAGCAATTCTTCTTATTATTATTAACTTATTATTGGTTGCTATGAGAACTCCCAAACAGGTCACACATTATAACCTCTTTATACACCACCAGACAAACAAAAGAAACAGTACAGCATGGATTCCTAGAGAACATCTTGCACACAGTGGCATAGATTTGATGATAAACAGCCTGAACCTGCGGGTTAGCATGATGAATATGAGGAGTACAGAATGCATTCCTGCACAGCTGGCAGGGCAGGTATGTGTCCACATGAAGATAATAGAGAACATTTTCTAAGGGAGGGAGATAAAATATCCCAACTGTCACTCTGGAAGCTTATTTGACGTCAGAGAAATACCTACACACCTCAATGTTATTTTTGAGTGTATGTGTTGTTGTGTAAACATCCTTTTAGTCAGGAGAGTGAATCTATGTTTCGATTGTATCATTTTGTTCAAGTTCCTTTAATTCCACACCGTGTTCCCTCGTTGGGAGATAAGAGGGAGACCGGCTGGAGAACTTCCCAGAGTTCATGAGGTTCCTCTACCATTCCTTCCTTACCAAGATGAATTAGCTCAAGGCCAGACCTGTGCAAAGGAATACGTTGTGTTATGTGTATGCCTACCCAAGAAGAGGGCATGCAGCAGCAGGGGCAGGTGCAAAGCCCAGTCTTCTCTCACGCTGTGGTCCACCACCATTTCAGTCATGAAGATCACTGCAATGTTACACCTGAGAACACACAGTGAATGCACAAAATGCCATCAATAATTGCTCCTTGCATGGGTTGTATAACGGTGCACTGAGGAATGTGGACAACCTGACAGGCATTGGTTCAAGACTTGTACTGTCCAAGAGCAATTATCCCCAAAATCCAAGTCTAACTACATTTCTGTTCGGTTTTTTTCGGATTAAAAAGGACAATATACAATTCCTCCAGTCAAATTAGAGATGCAACTAACAACTCTTTTCACAATGGATTTAGTCCAGTATGAAAACAAATCTATATTAGTTTGTATATATGGTCTAATAGGGAAAATCGCCTTCACAATTTCACAGAAAAGTAGTGTCCTTGTTGTTTTTCCAACAAAATAAAGCAAAATAATTAAATGTACTAATATAACAACAAAGTCTAAGAAAAGTACAAATAATCACATTTGAGCTTAACCAGTGATCTTTCTTTTAAATGACTTCAACCAAAACTGTCAATCATAGATTAATTGACTTATTGTTTCGCCTCTAAATCAAATCATTATAAAGAAAAGAGCTCAAATCAATACACTTTTTTCTGTATTACATCTCTTTAAATTAACCCCAGTCATAAAGAGGATCAGTATCAGCAAGTTAAGGAATACGCCCGAGACAACTGAGAAAAAAACCATTCTTTCACAAAGTGCATGTCGTCATTTAAGTCGTATACTAGAAACTGGTTATGGGTACAAATTGCTGTTGTAATTATGTGACATCTATCAGTACTAGAGGATGATTAAAATGACAAAGCCTTTCCAAGAATCCCCATAAATGTGTCATTTAACCGTCTGCTCTCTTGTATATTCAAGCAGAATGTCATCTTCAGTAATGAGCTTTGAGGGTGTCAAAGGAGATGTGAGATTAGTTAACCCCTGCTACTATTCGTTTTATTCGAGACAGAGCAAGCAGGTTGGGTGATATTCTGTGCCAGAGGTTATCAGACCATCTGGGAGGAGGTGTGATTCGTGTGACGTGTGTGTGTGTGTGTGTGTGTGTGTGTGTGTGTGTGTGTGTGTGTGTGTGTGTGTGTGTGTGTGTGTGTGTGTGTGAGAGAAAACACCTGGCTTTGCTGACTCTGCTAATAACTTACTGTTAAAAACATCAGTCTGTTTTCTGCGTGTTTTTTTTTTAGTTTTACCTATGCAGTGGTCCTCTCGGTGTGATGGTTTCTGGGAGGTAGTCAACCAGAGGGGCCCAGCAGCCTCCGTTAACAGGCATGGGTAACGGCTGAGGATGGTTTGTCTCCAGAACACCCAGGATCCAACCGGCATATGGCGGGAGAGGGTCAGCTACAAAACGATGACAGGCGTTGGTTAGTAAAAAACATTCTTCAACCAAATGAGGCTCTCTCTTTGAACTTTAATGATATTTCTTTACGTTGAACACAGACCCTCAAGCAGAAAAAAGTTCTCACACATGAATAACAAAGCTGTGACAAGCAGTTCATGTGACAAGTCACAAACAAAACCCCCCCCTGAGCTCCTAACTTAAAATGTGGGGAATTCCAAGCAAGAGCTAAGTCGCAGTGCAAAAGTATTTCAACAACAAAGTGGTTATTCAGCATGTCTGCAGCTGTGCACACTAACATTTATTTACACATTTAAGTTTACACACACTTAGTTATGAAATATTCAACTATAGCATTTAAAAGGTGTAAATTGTAACCTGTTCATACCTTAATAAAGTAATTGTGGTTCATTTGAAGTATAACTTCATTCTATTACGTTTGACATTTTGAGAAACATTCCTAATTGCTTTATGGTCAAGAAATATTAATAAGTTCAAAACCACCATATCATCTTATTTTTGGCGAAAAATATATGCTTATTCAGGTTCCTGGTGCACAGCGGCTTCATCAGAAAAACTGTCAATTTCTACGCTTATGTCTGTGTGGAGGGGATCAAGGACAATTCGCATTAAAGTCATGTGTGCAGAATATTGACTGACAGGAAGAATCCTTGTCCTGAAGCTCTTTCGAAATGACAGGCAGCTGTGAGTCCCTGTGGCTTGTGTGTTTTTTTACGTTCAGTCTCATGAGAACCAAGACAACTCACCCTTCTCATCCTCGTAGGAGCCTCCGGAGCTGTTGCTGTAGCGAGACTCCAATCTGTTGTGAGCCCTGGCCATTCTGAGACCAATATGTGAGATAAAAGTTAAAAATGATGGAGTGCTCAAGCTACTTATGTCACTGAAATCAAGTCATACTATGTTAACATGTTTGAAATATTGTATATTCTTGCATAAGCCTCAATAAATGTAGTAACTAACCGCTCTTCGCTCTCTCTGACCAGCTTGACCTCATCTGTGTCGGTGAGGTTCTCCTGGCCAGCCACCACAGTGTTGCTGCTGGACGTGGTGCCTACACATGAGATATATTTAGAGACAATCTTTAAAATCACAGTACATTAAATCATCTGCTAATTAAAAGCAGTCAAGTTTAAAGTCAATGTTGAGATAAAAAAGTGTGACAGGGATTCTCACCTGTCTGCGATGTGGAGGCTTTGTTGCTGGCAGCAAAGCGATAGAAGGGGGGGTTGTCGCAGTGCAAGACGACAGGGTTAACAGGGTCAGTCTGCTGCAGCTCAAACAGGAGCTCCTCCATCGTCTGGATGGTGTTGTTGCGACACAGGTAGATCACCACCTTCTTTATCTAAAACAAATAAACTGTGTTAATTGGTTTATCCCACTATCAGTGTATATGTTATGGTGATGGTTAACATGTAAACACAACCCAGTATCTATAATTTGGACTATTTTACAGATAAATCACTTCAACTGGGAGTTTAAACAGGCTTTCAGTATTCATGACTTCAACTGGACTTTGATTTATTACACAAATTCCCTTTAAAATAAACACTTACATAAGGCAACAGTGTGGTATCACTGCTGACTCCACACAGGCTGATCAGGAACTGCAGGGCGATCCGAAGGTTGTTGCTCCACCTCTCGTTGGACACCAGAACGTTCCAGGCACTCTCGATCTCTGGGCCAGGAACCTCATCTCCATACTGATAATGTGAGGGGAAAACATTCAGTTCAAAATACTCCATATCACTGGAAACGTTTTTTTTTTTTTACCAAACACAGCTTCCTACCTTAGCGGTCATGAACATGAGGTTATTGAGCACCAGTGAGGTCGCCTGCAGGGAGCCCCATCCGCTGCCTCTCAGACTGGGGGACAAACCCATGCCCTGCCCCGGACCGCGAGGTTCCTCCTCTGGTGTGCAGGGGCTTGAGGCCGGGGGTAGGAGCCCCGTGTCCACCAGCTCTATGTTACTAAGCCAGGGCAGCAGGTAGGACAGCATGATCTGCCTGCCGTTGGGATGGGTTGTTGAGAATCGCTGGCTCACCTCTGCACGGGTAATAAAATGTCAGAGGAATTCATGTTATCAGTGCCGTGAGATAGAAGAGTATTCTTTGAATGTGTTCATTACCAGGAAACAACTTTCAAAAACTGTATCAGGAGGAAGAGTGGCCTCCTTTTGATCTTGAATACAGGCGTTCAAAGAGATTGTGTTTCAAGATTAATCTGCCTGCTTTAGAATTCAAACACTAGATCAAGTCATGATAAAACAGCATATCAGGAGCACCTCTTTTTCCTTTTTTGGGATTGATTTGAAGTGTTTGCTGTTGAAACATGATCGTTTAAATAGACATAACAGATGTGTAGTGGAGTTTTTATTTATGCCTGCAGTTACTGTTCTCCCCAAAATGAACATAATAGGATTCATGACCCAGTGTCCTTTGTATAAGTTACCTGAGAAAAGTGGCAGCGTGAGCTCTGGGTACATGCTGGCCAGCTGGATGGAGAGTTGAGACAGGTTGACGCTGTACAGAGGAGGCAGGGGGCCGTGCGTTCCATACAGAATATTACCCGGCTTCTGCTCCACCATCCGCTTAGAGTACGCACACAGCTTCGACTCCAGCACCTGCAGACATATTCATTACCTTTTAAATTCAATACACATATAGGGGGTTTTGGCTTTATGCTTGTGCTCTTTTATTCACCTCTTTGCATGCAGTTCATAAATATTCAAAAAGAGAACTGTGATGACGTGCCCTCCATGCAAATGTACCTGCATCAGCTGCATGGAGATCTCGTATATTTCCCTGCTGGTGTCTGAAGCTTTGAACAACACCAGGTTGAGCAGGGTCACAAGGTCACATGGGTAATTCCTGGCAAAGTATGGAAGTCATTTGTTAGGGCAGTTTGGGAAACGACATTTCAATTGTAGTTTTAATGCATGAAGTAAGATATCATATCCCATAAAGCCATGTTACACATATTATAGTAATTGTAACAAGTCTTAAGTAGGAGAGTAGTACTGGCCTTTGTTTACTTTTTTATACTTTTGTAAGTACACATTTGAGAGATTTAATAGTATAATTTATTGGTTCCTGTAAGTATATTTGAAATAAAATTCTCTGGCAGGGAGGTCAGAGGTTATTGACTACTTCTAACCAAAGCATTAATTCTGCACCTGTTCCCGCAGACAGTGGCGATGGCCTTGAAGCAGCCAGACGCCAGCTGGTAAGATCCTGTGAAGCAGCGGTCCACGGCCCAGTTGAACAGGTTGATTTGGTCTGGGTTCAGTTCTAAGAGCAGGATGACCACCTCACAGCCCAGCCGGTGCACCTAGGACAAACAGATGTTATTATGTATAGGATATCACAAGTTGGGGTGAACTTAAGGGCTGAAACTTCTGTATCAACGTGTTAGAATTATTCAAACTTCTTAAGGTGTACAGAAAAAGGCACATAGAAAGCTCCTGTGCAACAAATGACACGCAATTGACCCCAAGATGGACCTACCCGTATGTCATGACAGGCCAAGATGTTGTCAAGCCATTTGTAGAGATAGCCGTCAGTAGAGAGACCCACATTGTCAAACACTGGACCGCAACACAGAACTGCTGACATGGCCTTAAAGACAACAGTTTAGATGAGTTAGCAATGAAGCTTCTGTTCACCATAAGACTAATAACTCCTTCTGTGTCGCTGCGTTTGAGAGTATTGGTATGGCTTACTTTGAGAGCACAGTACTGGTAGCGAGTGATCTGATGGTTGCGGTCACTGTAGCGGTCGAGGGGAGTAAACATGACACTGAAGGGTCCAGCCCATTGGCTGAAGAGGATGAAGAGGTGATGTCTCAGAGACTGCTGAGGGAAGAGAAAGCGCCTGTGGTGGACTGTGCAGGGAGAGAGAAAGAGACACGGAAAGTTTATATGAGAGACAGTGAATGTAAATTAAAGTCTGACTGGTGTGAGAACACTGCAAAAGCTACAGCTAACAAATGAATTAAGATATATTGTATCATAGAAACGTAATAGAATGATTTACCAGGGACACACTGGATGAGATTAGCCACCATCCCGCTGAAATGGGCCCTGATGTCTTTAAGCACATCTAGCTCCTTCTCATTCTCAGCCTCCAGGAGCATGCGGGTTAGATCCACATACTCTAGGAACAGGGCACCCAGGGCCAGGGAGTCGCGCTCTAGTGCTCCATTGGTGCTGTCAGAAGGAGGAGGAAATATAATTGTACATGTGCATCAGCAGGCTTGACTTACAGAAGGAAGAAAGTAAGAGGATGTGGAAAAATATATTTTTACACCAAAGTGCACAAAGAAACACCAAAGAAAACCTCAAATGCACTCAGAAGATGTGTGTGCTACCTGTCACTGATAACTCCTGCGTTAGCCAGCAGCTCAAAGATCCTCAGCAGCTGCAGTCGGAGAAGATCCCTCCTCTCTCTGCGCTTCTTGTTCTGAAAGCACAGACAGGTTTTCCATTAACTACCAAAAGTGTCTTGATATACTGCACGTTGTTTTGTTTGTACTGGGATGATTGGTTTTGAAAGGAAGAGTCACATAACTTTACATTAGCAGTTCATTTTCGTAAATGCAAAATGATTGACCAATGGAAACTTCTCTAATGGCGTACATTAAAACATGGAAGATATACTTCCGCTAACTCTGGATTCACATTATACTTCATCATAGTATTTTTTCATTATTATCTGTCTGGGATCAATGAAGTTAATCGTGTGTGTGTGTGTGTGTGTGTGTGTGTGCGTGCGTGTGTGTGTTACCTCAGGCCTACGTTCCAGTGCTTCCTTCATCAGTGGGTGGAGTTCTTCGACTAGCTCCCTATAAACAGGAGCAGGGAGGGGAAAAATCAATTGATTGCCTCGTACTCAGCGAGAGGGATCAGATCTTCCTCTCCTCTGTAGGCGGACTGAGGGCGGTCTGATTATAGGGACGGACTGTTTTGTACCAGATAACCATCTTGTGCAACCCAAATGTCACATGCCCTAAAACCACTAATCCTCTAACACAGTCATCTAAGAGACATTTGTCTGGGGAGACCTTAATCTCTTTGATAACAATGAGCGCCCTTATGGAAAACATTTCAGGTTAAAAATAGATGATCTCTTCAAAATTAAATACCTGCCTTTCACAATGGAACCTATGTGGTTTGAAAAAAATGCGATAAATCTCTGTCCCTCTAACAGATTACTCTTCTACATCAGAGAAGGCGTTCTCATCTGAATGTCAAAGAGGCATGCAGCTCAGTTATGAAGAGAATGTAAGGAAAGATGGGATTCAGTGACAGAAAAAGACAGCGTGAAAAGGCTTTCTTATGTAAGAGATAAGTACCAAATCTAGCACATCATCTTTTCTATTCTGCATCTGTCTGATGGTGTTTTCACTATTTAGGCTTTGTGTGTTTATCCTCTGCAAAAGCTTACACAGCGGGACAACAGGTCTGGGGCACAGAACAATGACAAAGCAATGTTTCCTGATTTTTGAACATTCATCTGAGCATTTTGTGAGGGATTTCTTTTGTAATTCACAAATAAAGGATATCTTAATTGATAAAACAGCATCTAGCACTTGATTGTGAGCATACTGGATGTACACTTCTTCCTGTTCCAGTACCTGAAGACAAGAGCGTTGGTGCATCCGAACCCCAGCACCAGCGACTCGGTGATCTCCAAACTCTCAGCTCTCATCAGAGGGACGAGCTGTTTTAGAAGCCAGGCTACCGAGGGAGTGCCTATGACCTGAGCGATAAAAAGAACAACACAAATATTGATCAGGCAAGATTACCAACCTAGGACTGGTCTAAATTCAGTGCAAACATTATACATTTCAGTTTAAATCCCCTTCGTTATGAGCTTAGCGTTTCAACTATTTACGCAGTTGTCAGTACTATAGGATTCATGAAAGTGCTTATTTGTAAAAAAAATAAAATAATCTTCAAAATTAAAACCACATTCACCAGGGTATCAGTTCAGACAAACAATATATTCAAATGGGCCCCTTAAAACTAATTTGACGATAAATACAATTTAAATTAAGTTGAATAAACTTTAATTTCAGCTACTTTGATACATAATTCATATTTTAAAACACCAATCATTTTCCTGTAACAATACCTCCAGTGTGAAGATATTTAGACTCTCTCAGTTTTAAGTCATTGTAAATGAATTTTTTTAGGATTTTGGTGATTTGGACCATTGTTTTATTATTTCCTGACATTCCAGAGCCTAAACCTTAAGCAATCTATTAAATATCCTCAGCGGAGTCATCGATAATGAAAAGTAATGCGCAGTATTATGAAAACAAAATTGTGAGGCACAAACACGCACCTTGTTGTCATAGGTGACGCTGCCGTCGGGCGTGGTGGCCGTGATCTCTGGTGTGGAGGCTCTGAGGTGACCGGGGGACATGATGCTCGGCTTGGCCACGCCGAGACACATGATCAGGTAGTTACGCCACAGAGAGATGTAGTTGTCACTGGATCCGGCCGTGCTGGTCTTCTTCGCGTTCACTGGACTGCTGCGGGAAGACAAAAGAAGAAAAAAGCAGGTGATCAGATACTTTCATCTTTCAAAGACATACACCATTTGTTTTGTGAGATACAATATCAGTCTGTAATGAAATGTAGAATATAATTCATTGGTCTTCTCGTACTTGGGGTCGACCAGTGGCAACAGCAGCTGGAGCCGTGTGAAGGCGTAGGGCCAGGCGTATCCCAGGGCGGTGGGGCAGTGTTTGGGAAGGTGCTCCTGCCGCAAGAAGATGTGCAGACAGAGCACCCAGGGGTCCTTGAGACACTGAGAAAAGATCCAGACGTGACTCGGGCTCTTCACGTCGTAGGAGCTGCTAACCAGTCGAGCCGTCCACTCCACCAGCCACTGGAGGTCGACATGGTGGTTGAGAGGCAAGGTGGACTAATGGAGGGGAGAAGAGGGGAAGAATTTAAGAACTATACACCGCAGCGGAGGGAAGGGGGTTTGAAGGATTATGATATGAATAATTAATCTGACTGTGCTGATACACGCTTCATACACTTACGGAGTCTGACACAGCCACATGAACAATGCTGTCCATTACACCCGGGCTCAGCTGGTCCATGACCTCTATCATGGGTTTGTCATCATCCTGGAGAGAGAGAGACATTTATAGAATCAGCTATTTTTATAACAGCGTCATACAATGTGAGACAATTCGCAGCCTGCATGTGCTGCATAACTCATCACAGCTTCAGTCAGGTGGATCTCTATCTACTTTCCATTCTGATATTTTCATGTTCTCTCTCCCTCATGGGTGGAAATTTGACACCGGCAGCATGACACGTTTGTTTGGTGAAGAAGTGAGTTTCCCAAACTGTACCTCAGCATGTCCCAGAGCTGTGAAGAGGCAGCGTATTTCTCTTAACACGCCGACAGCCAGCTTCCTCGTGCTGATCTGACACGAGCAGAGGAGCAGCAGAGCCAGGCCCTCCACCGCATGCAGCACCGAGCAGTGGGGGCTTCGCTCTGGTTGTCTGGGGCTGGACTGAAGGAGAGGGAAGACAAAGAGGGGGGAGAAGTCAGTAACACAAATGACTGTCAGTCCCATGCTTAACCAGTAGCTAAACCTGTAGTTAGGATAGTTAACACTTTATTATAGTCAAAATAATGAAATCCAATGCCATTTTTAGCTCATTACTGTCTTTTTATTGGTGAAGAACACCCAGTAATCTCTGAGATATTTCATGAGTGAACATGTGCCTTTAAAATTGTTTTTTTTAAAGAAGATATCATTAAAAATCCAAACCTCACTCACTCCTCCTCGCGTCTTCCCCTGGAGCTGCAGCGCTAACCTCCACTGTGTGAGCAGCTGGAGAAGGAGCTTCACTGACGCGTCCTGCAGACCCTGATGGGTGTCTTGAACCTAAAACAACAAAAAAATGATGTATCAATAAACCAAGCCCACAGACACATTTAAAGGAAGTGAAACCATAAATGCAGCACATTATGTTTTTACTGTCAAGGAAGCGGCACGTTTCTGTCGAGTTAATTCATACCTCGCGCAACAGGAAATGTGTGTAACCAAACAGGACGTCTTCCCTCCAGTCAGAGAAATCGAGCAACAGGCTCTGCAGGGAGTTCTGGGATATAAGACGGAGCTCATCGTCCATGTGCACCGTAAGTCTGAGGGAGGGATGACAACACATGAGTGGAGTTCAAAAAGCAAGATCTTGTTTTACAACCTCAGAAAGAAATTAGTTTAGTATAGCATCAGGCAAAGTTGTCGTGCTGCTAACTGACCGTGAGAGCAGGTCAATGAGCTCCGGTTTGGACATGGCATCAGGAAGGATACGAGGAATGGCAGCCACACATGTTCTGAACAGGTCGATTTTAGGCTTCCTCTCACCACTGTCAAAGAAGGAAGGTGGACATTTAGCACACTAACCCAAAGTACAGCTAGCTCATATTTGCAAAAGATAACAATGTATCTATGATAAACATACTATAAATATGTATCACACATCATTATTCTCAGCCACAGAGATAGCAGGATTTATTTTCTATAATTCCTTTTCAACTTGAGTTATAACACCAGAGAATAATCACACTTTGAAGATACTTACGTGATCATGTCTTCTGGTTCTTTGTTGAGCATTTGGACGCTGGTGAGCATCATACATCGACCCACCTCTTTGTCTAAGTGTCTCAGGATGTTGTCCAGAGACTTTCGCACCTGGGAGTAGTACAAGGACATGCCTGCGGAGAGCAGGAAGAGTCAGTCAGTACGAGGAGTGAGAGACTTCATTCAAGTAACACCATCGCCTACAGACACACGCAGACCTATAAGTTTGGCTTCCTCTTCAGTAAGCGTCTTGCTGAGATAAGTTTTCTTCTTCTTCAGAGAGTTTCCGGAGGGCAAAGTGGCCCCTGTGTTGGGCATGGGAGGCTCTCCGTCCTTCTGTTGCAGAGCATCTGCTATGACCAGGAACGCCCGGAGACCTATGTTCATCCGCTGGAATAGAGAGAAAGCACAGCGTCCTCACCACGTGCCAGAGAGTCTGTTTATCGAGAGCAATGTCATATGTGTACTTGAACTTTCACATGCAAACGTATGTATGTTTGACTGGGGTGTTGTTTTAAATATAAAAAAGATATATATAAAACATTAATACGTCAGTTCCTCCCAGTGTCACAATTTCTTAATTATATCAGCACACTCCAAAAATGTGGCACTACATTTCCCACAATTGACTGCAACTGACTACTGACAATTTGCTACACGAATCAGGTGTGTTGCTAGTATGCTATTAGCAGCTAATACCCTTCTCATCTGAAAATAGGGTAGAAATAGCCCAGAAACGCCTGAACTCTGGTTTTTTTTTTTGGTCAAACATGCAGCACACCCTGACAGTGTCCCCTATTATTTTTGGAGAGAATTGGACCATTTCAACCCAGGAAAAGGCTCGATATCGGGGGAAACTGAGTGTTATTTGCCAGAAAACGAAGGAAAAAATGACTTATGGACATTACTTGAGTGGGATGATGAAAATTCAAACCGCTCCCTCTGAACCACTAAAGACTTTATCCAAGATGTGACACAGACTCACAAGGTGAAGCAATACCACTGTTGCATTCGTGCCTTGGAATGACTGGGTTTGCTCTTTAAACAACAGTGCTTTAAATAGCCTGTATCTATTATAATCAGAATCCTGTCATCACATTGCACACGATTGTCCCTTATAACATCTCTTTGCTACAGCTTATAAGCATCTTATTCAGAGCTCCAACAAAGAGCATACAGTCCCTTACCCTCCCGGCTGACTAACGACTACAAATAGGAATAGGAATGCTCGTTGTGTAGCATGGCCGGGGTGATACACTGTTGATCTGTGTGTGAGTGTTTGCACGTGATTAAATGTCTCTTTACCTCTGGATTGAGACTGAAGGCTTTGGCAGGTTTCCCAACACTCAGCAGGTCAAATATGATCTCCTTCATGGCGAAATCCAGTCTCTCCTGAACAGAGGACAAACAAATTGGCATTACAGGATATAAGTGAGTGTGGTATGAGGCAGGAAGAACATCGACTGTGTCGCCAATCGGACAGTTTGATTGCATAACTGATGTCATAGAGAAGTAACAATCGAATACAAAGTAGAAATAAGGTTCACATTTTTTACACAAAATGTCATATGGGAACAGGTACTGAAATTATGTATATTTCAAACTTTTGACCAGTTTCTGCAACTTTGTCAACATGTTTGTTTTATTAACCAGTGTTTGTGTTTCTTAGTAAAAGAAGCAGAGTAAATCTTGGAAGTTGACACATAGTTGGCTCCACAACACACCACACTTTATTCCAGTGTGCTTTAACCCAAAGAAAAGAGCAACAACCTACATCTAAGCAGCATGTGAGTTTGTGAATGAAGGTGCGTGGTAATGTGATTCAAACCTGTGCAATGAACTGGATGATCTTGACAAAAATATTAAGGGGCATGTCTCTGGGCACCACGCTCCGGCTCCCCTTGGGGAACAGAGTGGAGGTGATGGAGGTCAGACGACTGTGGGAGGAGGGAGAGACAGACACAAGTGAGAAGACAGACGAGCGAATAGGGAAGCTAAAGGGTTGGAATATAACTAGACAGTGTGTGTGTGTGTGTGTAGAATGAGCAGAATCATTACATCTTGCATACTCTTTTTATTTGTAATAAATCATTTTCACGTCCATTTCAAGAAACACGCATTATTGACAAACTAACCGAACAACACCACAACAACTCTCTACATTTCAGAGTATCAATGTGGGTTAAGTTTGGAAATAAATCTCTTTAAATACATCACAAATGTAAGAGCACAGAATGAGAAGCATGAAAAGAGTTTCTAGTTTTCTTGTGGTCTCAATTGTTCACAGTATTTAAAACAACGTATCACACTATAAAAGAGGACATACTGATGCTTAAAACTTTACATTTAATGTTGATCTGACATCGTAATGACATGTGCCTGTTACCTTTGCGTTCCAGTGTTGCTCTCACACTTTATCCGGATCATGTAGACCCACAGCAGGCGGTAGAGGGATTCTAGAGCCACACGTGCCATCTTGGAATCTTTATTCTGTATTCATGCGCAAGCAGACAAAGATTGATTGTGTTTCACCAGGTGCAGTATTTCACATACCGCCATCATACAAACGTGATTCACACAGACTCATCTCAGGCAAAAGGACAAACCTCAGGAGGCATTCCTCACATATTTGACCTTACAGACAGACACTAGCTTTAGTCTATGCAGGACATCTATTGCTTTGCCAGCATTTAGAGTGTGATCATAAGTCCAACTTCAAAGAGAAGCCTCATTAACGAACCTTCGTCAATCCCTATGTTATTAACCTGTAGTGTTTCACTCAAAAAGCATTGGGTAATGCTCGTGCAGCAGTGTGAGGTTCCGTGTTGAACGCTTGTCAAAATCACTCCCCATTGACAGACATCTATTGCGCAGCCTGCAGTGTTTTTGTGTGCGAGTATAACACTGCTGGTGATCTTTACAAATCACCTCACTATGGTAATTCTGGCATTTGCATGGTGCAGAGGGAAAGGCTGACCTTGAGGTTTGAGAGGCAGTTGTTGAGGAAAATATGCCAGCGGCTGAGGAAGAACTGCTTCTGACTGACGCACAGCAGGCAAGTCACCAGAGGATACAAAGCCTGGTGAGAGAGGGAGAGGAGACAGATGGGAGACACTTGCATCAGGCACTTCAAATTCAAAGTTCATTCATTGAATGTAAATACAAAATAAAGGATTTCGGGCTTTCGTCCAAACTAGTTTTCTACATGAATTCATTTTGAATCTTAATGAAGTCGTTTAAAAAAGTTCTAAATCATTACTTTCAAGCTGAAATCGATGTTTTTATCTCCTCTTGATGGATCAAAAAGCTTTGTTTCAGGCCCAATACATCCTTCTTTCTCAATTAAGTTAATTTAACAAAACAAACATCTATCTGTAAGAGCTTTATCTTGCCATAGGTTTAATTACAACAACAGGACAGTCTTACCCTTAATTAATTCGTGGAGTATGTACTGTGATCACATTTTTTCCTTATATATGTAGGCAAAGTGTAAGTAACAAAGTTCATAGGCAAACAAAGAAAATAAAGTTCAGGAATGTTCACTATGCATCTGGTCTGTTCAATCCTCTGCTAAGTTCATGGTAGTCTGAAGTGCATGCATTCTTAAACATGAATGCCTTCAATGGCCGGTGTGAGTACAGACGCACCCTTGTCATGAATGGTTATGGAAACGCTGGGTTTGAGGAGCATATCATTTAACTGTCACTCCTTATCAAAGTTGGTACTTGTTATCTGTCTCCCTCCCATTTCAGTGTCTGCTCTCTCAGGTTCTCAGGATGTCAAAAGAATACAATTACTGAAATTCCCCACGTTATTGTCATTCCTATCATGACTGCCCATTCAGCTCTGACACGGGAGGTTATTGTTTGTTTGTATTTGCATGCTAGTGCCCGGGTCCTATATTCAGTGTGTTAACAGAGGGGTGAGTCGAGCATTGGATGTTTGCTCTGCAGTATTTGGAGAATCTATCGAAGGAAAACGTGCGTACTGGCTGAGTGACATGTCTGCAGCCCCGAGGACACGAGTCTGTGTCAGGAGGAACGCGCACATCACAAATAGCCCATCAGCCACCCGCACAAACGCAACACAGCAGCGAGATGCTATGTATTGTTATCCAATTTGTCTGCTGCTGTGGAAACAGGTTAGCGTCTGTGTCTTTTGGTTACAGGTTGGTTACAACACTAAAATACCTCTTTAGAAATATTTGAACGTAACCAGGAAAGAATCTGGTTACATTCTTCTAATCCTTCATCAGAGACATGATTTCCTTAACATTCACGGGTAAAACGTTCATGCTTGGACAAAGGGAATTTTCATACCGGTCCTGACACGATTGTGTTTTTATGTGAGACCACCATCTTAATAAGGGAGATGTACTGCTACTAGTTTGCTGATTCCCCTGCCCCTGATTTCCTGCTGTGGGCAAACATTGTCCATCTGGCACTGCTACACAAAGTAGCATGTTTTACTGCATACTGCACTCGTTTCTCCTGCCCATGGAGAGATAAGCGCCTACATGTTGGAGAGTAACAGTAAGTGCTTCCACCAATTAGTGGTAACAGAGAGGAAATGAAAAGAAGTCGTGATGAAACTGAGGAAGGGTTGGGAGAAGGTTACCAGAGAGTGCTTCTTCCTAGAGGAAAGGTCCAGTGTAGTATCATATAAACTTTCGACGAAATTACGTAGACACGGAACGTTCACCTCGTTCTTCACAGTCTGGGGGAGAAGAAATAAGTTAGTTTATGAAAGTTGTTTTACCAGACCTCAGTTTCTTTACTCTACTTTACTTGCATGCAGGTCAACAGACAATACACCATATATTCAACACTTCAGGATTAAGATCATTCTCAAAATAAACATTATATTTAGAACAGGTTATATACAGAGATACACAGACTTTTTATCTTAATGAAAACAATAACTTCCATGCAACTTTGGCTTTTAACAAATCACAGCGCACCGAGTGGGGCTCTTAGCAGTGAGATTAAAATGCACTTACAGCAGCTACAGGTACAAGTATCTCCACAAAGAGTCCAGCTAATGAGTGTTTGATGTCTTTATCCTTCACTTCCAAGAAATACTGCGCACACTCCTAAAGACATAAAGAGAGAGAGAGAGAGAGAGTCAGACACAGGGAGAAAAACAACATATATGTACATGAATATTCTGTGAATGCAAGGTCAGCAGTTTGATCGCTCTATTATTCTGCTTAAAGGAAATGAGAAACACTCTCACCGCTGCAACAACCATCAAAGGGAAGATAAACTCTAAGACACGTAACCTCTATTTTCTTCAGTGTAATAGATTCATGATACTAAACTGCTTCCAGTCATGACTGTATGTGAAGAAAGACCTGTAAACACTCCTTGAGATTCCTAAACAAAAGCATCTTTACAATGAGTTGGTATGTAAATAACAGTTAAGGGGCCAGACTGATTTATGCTCTACCTGCATGAACTGGAAGGAGGCCTCGAAGTCTTCCACTGGGTACATTTTGATGCGAAAGAACTTGAGTCCCATGATGAGGCTGATGGTGGACTGGATGACGTAGGGGCTCTGCTCCTTCGGCCTCAGCTCCTTCAGCTCCGAGATGAACTTCTTCCTCACTGCCGGGAACCTGTCCGGGTAATGGCGAGCAGATGTGAGAAGTGGCTCTATTCTAGCAAAGATCTAGTAAATGTTGTTATTCCCAGGTCTCAGCTTAGAGGAGGTATGGTTAGGGGGATTACAGTCAAAATGTTCTCATGGATGTTTATTCGCTAATATCTAACTAAACTCTTACCCCTGTGCACCTGTTTTTTTGCATGTGAACATGGGTGTGTGTGTGTGTGTGTGCTTGCATATGTAACCACTATCCAAATAGATTTTTTACCAACAGTGCTCAGCAGGCCTATTATTAGAATGGCATCTGTAGGGGTGATGTAGAGGGAATGTGTGTGTGTGTGTGTGTGTGTGTGTGTGTGTGTGTGTGTGTGTGTGTGTGTGTGTGTGTGTGTGTGTGTATGTTCTTTTTTTTGCGTGTGCTTAAGTAAGTGGAACAGTCATCAGCCTTCTGTTTAGTGCTGACCGTTTAAATCACATACACATAAACACTTTGATCCATAAACCAAGCTGGAAACATACAACACAAGAAGTGAGTGCCAAGTTTGTTTATTGCCTATGTGTACTGAACTTTTTCAGAGCCTGGTGTGTACTGCAAATTAAAGGTGTTAGAAAATCAACTTAGAAGTTTAATCAGTTGGAAAACCCATCATCCACACTGGTCTGCATTTGTTAAACCAGATCTAAAAGTATTGACTTTGATCCATTATTTGATTGATGACTGTGTGTGAGTGGGTGTGTGTGTGTGTGTGTGTGTGTGTGTGTGCACGTGTGCGTGTGTGACAGCATTGAGTAGGCCGCCCCGTGAACCTCCTCCATCACAGTAATAACCTCCTGCAGAATGGGAACAGGGCTCATCTCTCATCACACAGCATTACGCAGACAGAGGACCATCATCTGGAGGGTCATTATCCTCAGTTGCCATCACACACATTTTTACCAGCACACACACACACACACACACACACCAGACTAGTGACACACAAGGATGGGCGAGCATTTGTTTTTTCACCTCCCTTGTACTACAGAGGGACTGCCTTAGTAATTGCTATTTCCACTGGAAATGGGGTCAAGGGGAGGACAGGCAGCTTTTGTAAATACGTGTTTAATGCAACGCACAAGCCGCGACATGACCTAAATAAAGAAATTAAAGAAATAAAAAGTGAATCCTTTGATTCTAAACTGTAAAAAATAAACAAATAAAGCCCCTAAAAATCTGTTAGCCAAGCATTCCTTGTGTAAACTTGCAAACAAAAATACAATCACTTCCAAAAATAGATTTGAAGCGAATTAGGGATTACAACAAACAGTGTGAAAAAATGTGATGTCAACAGATAAAATAACAACCCCCTGTTGATGTACACACGCATACAAGCAGTATAAACACTGGTTTTCACAGTACCTGGACTGAGCTACTACTCCCACCACTTCAGCATAGAGGTCAGCCACTATGTGCATGTTGGCTGTGTTAGGTCCAAGATACCTGAGAAGTAAACACAACAATAAATACCGTAGCATATAACGATGTGCATAACTGTGACACGACAGACATATATATTTTTTATTTACATACATGCATTTTGATGTCAAAGCTGCATGATTATGTTTCAGCCAGTCAGAAAGCTGAGACAGTAATGCACTTAAACTCTAAAGTGTGTTCTTAATGCATTTCGGTAAATATATTGTGCTTCTTTGGTCATTCTTACCCTTCTTTGTATTTGAAGTGCTTGAAGGCCAGGTTTATTACTTCTTGGATGAGTCCGTCCAAAAGAGGATGAAGAGGGATCTGCATTTAGATACAAAAGTTATTATTTTATTCTGCATTAAGACTAAGAAACTACAAGTGTATAAACATGTCATTGAAATGAGAAATAAAAAAGTAAAAGAAAGTTGACTGGATTACAAATATGCAAAGCAGTTTAGACATATATTTCTACACAAGGCATATTGCAGAATTACTGACCTGCTTCAAAACTTCTATAAGTACAAGAGAAAAGATGAAGTCTATCGCCAGATCCCTCCTCTCCAGTAAGTAGTCCTTCTGTTGCTCATCACTGATACGGACACACAGGGAAACAAAGAAAGAGATCATTAGTTTCAGGTTTCCTCTGAAGGTAAAATAAGTCTGGCAAAAAAAAAAATGTATATGCGAGGACATACAAATACAATATATATGGAGTATATATATATAGGAGTGGATTGGAAATTTCATAGCCCCTTGATATGTTTTTGTTTTTGGTGCAATTTGTGTGTGAATGTGACAATTTAGACCTCCAGATCTATTCTAAACTCTCATGTAGGTGCAGAGAAGAGTTTTACAGTTGAATGAGTGTGTGCTTTTGCGTCCTCTCACTTTTTTGACTTGGTGTTGGCTCTGGGTCGATATTCATGGGATTCGTCTTCCAGGCCGTTCTGCCTCTTGTACCAGTCGAACAGAGTCCTCAGGATGGACGGCAGGCAGTACTCCGCTAGAGAACTCATACTGCTGATCAGCTGCACGGGACCGAGGGGGAAGAGCAGGTGAAGGTGAGTCGGAGACAGAGTGAGCAGATCATTTCATTGTCAAAATAAAACAACGTTAGGGTCAGATGTGGATGACAGAGGATAAAAAGGGTGAGGACAGGTATGATGTGTCACCTGGTCAAACTGTGGGTCCTCTCCTCTCTGCAGAGATTTGTTAAGTGGCTTTTCCTGTGAGATGAGAAACAGGCAGAAAGGAAACACATTCATGTAGTAAGTAAAATGCCTCGAAAACAGCTTGTAATCCAAACTTAGAACAAAGTGTCCCTGCATCGTCTGAGTCCAACCTGTATAACTGTTAATAATCAAGACATTTTAAAGCTTTGTTGTTTGTATTTTCAGATAAATGTAAATGCAATCATCGGCTGAGAGCTTAAAACAGGCCCAGAACCGATTCCATTACTCAGCATCAGCCTAGGTTCTCCAGGCACTAATCTTGTTATGTTCCCTTTATGAAACATATCAGGTGTTCAGCTATAAACATACAGGAACACTGAGATAAAAGAGCAGACCTCTTAATATATACATTTCGAATTGTGATCAGACTTTTAGATTTATGTTGGAGAGTCAAAAAAGGCAGAACACATTTAAATGTGTGAATCCAGGACATCTACACCATAAATCTTCTTGATTCAATCCCACTATTTTCTATGTATTTTCATTTAAAAAACATCGGATGCTTGATGAAAATACAACGCATTTTGAAATTACAAAGCAGAAAAATTGGGTATTGTTGATTGAAATTGTTTGAGATGTACGTCCCTTAAATACTTGATAGGTTTAAGAACATTAGAAAAGGAAAATGCAATATACTGAAGCATTTTGCATCACTAGCAAAACCAGTAGGCCTTGGTTGTCTACAAATGACTGCAACACTATATCTCACTTTGAGATGGAAACTAAAACTGCTTCCGTAGTTCCTTTTAAAATACGTTCAGGGTTTAACCTCCATCATTCTGGTTAGCCAATATGTAAAATGGATAACAGGATGCTGAAGATATTTAATTAAGCTATCACAAAAAGTATTTATCAACATCTTCAGAAAACACAATCAGATAAAATGTTGAAACAGGGACAGAAGAGGGTGCCATGCAGAGTCACTCACCAGGGGTTCGGCCATGATGATGCGGATCTTGCGCTCGGAGAGCAAGGTGAAGTTGGCGAACAAGCTTTTCAGGACGAATTCGCCCGGCTTACTCTCAGGGTCCACGTTGACGGGCGCCATGACGACAGGACCCTTCCTCTCTCCCAAGGTTCCACTGACTGGCGGGAGGGGGGGCTTCAGTCCCACTGGGGAGGCTGGGGAGAGTCAGGACAGGTCAGTTAGTCCATGATACTCAAGGAAGACTTTTATTTTCACTCCTATTCGTAATAATGGGTTTATTTAGTTTTGGGTCATAATCATGAACGGCTACCATGATTTGGAGGATTTGAAAGATGTATGTTAGCCTCTTTTTTATTATATTTTGGCAAATTTGAAAAAGTATGCCAAATAATCCATCCAAAGTTCCTGTTCACATGGATAAACAAACCATATCAGTAGTTGTTTTTATACTGAAAAGTCTTTAAAACGTGATAATTGTCAGGCAAGTTCTGCATCTTCATCTTCTGTAAGTATCAGTTTTATGTCTGTGATCTTTAAGTGGCTAAATGGATGTTTGTTTTGCAGATAATATCCTCAGAAAGTATGAATTTGTCGAGGTCAGAACACATCTATCGTCTTAAAACTTCTCAGCCGTGATTAATGTGTATTGGGTGTTTGTCAAAGTTTGACAGGGTACACTTCCCAGACACACACACACACCCCACACCCACACCCACACACACACACACACACACACACACACACACACACACACACACACACACACACACACACACACACACACACACACACACACACACACAAACTTGCTGGGCAGTCCATGTTTATATTCCTCCCTTCTGATTAGATCATTAGGGAGACCGGGCACTATTCTATCTTGCGTTATGTTATGATTAACACACAGAAGGGTAGACAGGGAGTGGTTGGCGTCTGCAAAGGGTTTAAATGGAAACAAACGACAGAGGACGGACAGATATAGGGAGGGAGAGGGCCATTCCTGTCATGCGTGTCTATGAATATCAACATACCGTTAAAAATAGAACAACGTCATCATTGTAAGAAATGGCATCTGTTCCTAAACACTGTAAGAGTTTAAGCAAATATTGCATCTATTATGAACTGTTACGACTTACAGAGAATCAGAAAAGCAACTCGGGATAAAACCGAACAAACAAACATAACGGCTGCAACCATAGCCAACCACGAGACATTAATGACTCAAACAAATCTGCATGTTTGGCTCTCTGAACATGCCGAGAAGAACAAGGTGTGCAAACACGTCTTTACACACAGTGGAACAAAGCTATAATTCACCAGAGCAGTTCCTAGAAGTGGCTAATCTGTGAGAGGCAACAACTTTGTAGTTCTAGACGACCTTTCATGAACACGTGACCTGACCTCACTGGAAAGGTGCGATGTAAACAGTAATTCCCGGACAGGCCCCCAGGCATCACAGATAGCAACCTGTTTGGGTGAAAGTCGCTCACTCAAAATGAGGCAAACATGCGTGCACACGAACATACACCCCTGCACGCTTACCAAGACCCTTGATGAAGCTGATGACACTAGCCCTGCTCCATCTAGTTGGCACTTCCATGGTGGAGACAGCCAGACAGACAAGGAGACAGTAGGTCGAAACAAAAACGGTGGGATGGAGGAGGGCTGGGACACTGGGAGAGGGTTGAAGAGGGATGGCTGAGAAGTCTACAAGGTGTAAAGTACAGCTCCCATGACGACAAATAAAAGGTAATTCCTTGTGAAGAGATTAGCAGCAATGAATAAGTGTGTCTTTATTACCCAACTATTCCCTTATGTAAGTACAGACATCAGAATAATGTCTGGTTCTGGCTCTAGGTAGGTTCAACCAAAGCTAAAAGTGTGAAGCTCCATCCTTCAGGAAATGATTGTCAGGTAAAGTGAAAGATGTGCGCCTGGGGTCATAAAGAAAAACTTCATGACAGCTGTATTCCACACTTAAATCCAAATGAAACAGGAACATGCGCCGTATCCACAGACCGGAAGAGCCATAGCCAGGTGAAAACTGCCCGATCGAAGGCGACTTGAAGCCGGCGAGTGTTGCAATCACAGAGGGGGAGATGGTGTCAGAGTGTCCTCTCAAAATAGCAGGAGTGACAACTAACAAGTTCCGTCGTGACTCGTGAGTGAACTCTACCAACAGGGATCGAGAAAGGTTCCATCGTACTGCTCCAGCAGAGGCCTGGGTGGATCCGAGGCTGCGTAGGGCCCCATGCTTCAGAGCTACATGAGCCTGCAGACCAACTATCAATTTCTACTTTAGCTTCTGCTCAAATTCCAGCCTGCCATCACTCTACTGTACGACAGCTCCCGCCACCTTGGAATCCTCGCATTGGGAAGTTGCATTGGAATAAAGTGCTTCTCTGAGAGTGTTTTATTTGGCTGTCTTTTAGTTGTCAGTAGCAGTTAAGTAAAGTCTTGCTCCTTGTGGAGATCTGACCAGAAGAGTTGGGTTGGAATTTCAACACTGCCCCGAGAGAGAGGCGAGGGGAGGAGGAAGGCGCTATATATAGACCACTGGAGGTCACTCTCTTACATACCCACCACTCCCACTGACCCCTACTCATACACAAGTGCAAACACATACAGACGCAGACAGACTCACAGAGAAACACACGTTGACATATACACATGTAGGTTATTTTGGCATATTATGGCACTGATTCAGTGTAAAGTACGGGGGTTGACTCGCACATAAACCGGTAAGGCTTCTCTGTGACGTACATTTAAGATGTGTGTGTGTGTATGTGTATGTGTATGTGTATGTGTATGTGTATGTATGTGTGTGTGTGGGTCTGAAAGTGTACAAGCATGTCTGGCTTGAGAGAAACGAGAGTAGGTAGACGTCACAGCGTCCAATAAAGCTGTCGATATATAGCGCACTAGAGCACTTCCAAAGACCCTCGTACACATTTCCCTGACTCTGCATTTTATGAGCTGAGTCAGCAGGAACTACCACATCTAGTCAATACACGTCTACCCAGGTTTAATTAAATTGTATATCCTAAAAGGTTTCTTAAGACACTGAGATGACGAAGACAAAGGAGCAGAGTTAGTCAGAGGAGACTGGGAGAACATAGAGAGTAGAATTACAGCAATTAAATAGATTAATCATTTGACTGAAATCAGTTTTCAACTATTTGAATGATCATTTTTATTCATAAAACAAAACATTTCCCTCTTTCGGCTTCGTAAATGTGGCCGTTTAATGCTTTCTTTGTTAAGCACAATAAAATAATAAGTACATTTACGTTTTGGATGGTTAGACAACATTAATCCGCATTTAGCTATTGGATGGTGATTACATGCAGGCCTAGCATGACCCTTAATAGACAATAGATTCAGGTTTACCATCCTACATCATGTCATAAACAAGCCATCCTGATTGATGAATCATAACTAACATGTGATAACACATGTGCACAACCAATCACGAGCTGAGATGGTAAGCTTTTCAAGTTGTCCTGACTTGCAAACATATAAATCAATCCTGTACAGCTCGCACAGTGTGTTGGCTCCTGGTAGAGTGGATTGCGATGAGTCACAAAATCACAGACAATTACCACAAACACATCGACTGCCCTCGACAAGACTTAGCAGACACAAACCTGTAAGTTGTCAGAGGAGGCAGCTGGTAAACCCTCATTACGTGTGATTTTATATTCTTGTCTTTTTCATTGAGTTGTTGTTGATCCTTTAGTACGTAAGTTAGGACAGCTTAAAGTAAAACTAAATAAATCTGTATGCTTAAATTACAGGTTTCTTCACATTTCCAATTGAAGACTTTGACATACACCTAAAAATGTAATTGTTGTTTACTGTAGGTGTTCCTCAACAATATAATACAATTCAAACTAAGGCCTTCTTTACTCATTAGAGACGTAACAAACTCAGACTTAGCTGACAAGTTACTGTGTTTCCATTTTGATAGTGGGGTGACCCTTTTGTTTACATTTAGATTTGAGATTGTCAATCAATATAGGCAATTATGGGAACTGTCATACCATCTGAACTAGCTTGCTTTAAGCGTGTGCATGTTGGAATATGCCTACGCATGATTATTTAAGTACGGCTGGCTTGAAATGGAACAAGTTCAATTTGATGAGGTCAGCTATTTATCTAGTGATTTCACTCAATAAATAAATGATACCTGAAACCCAACCTTACTTGGAATTATCCGGCCTGTTTCTTGCCTTTTTAGCCGACTGACTGCATCCATCGTCATGACCTTGGAGCTGACTACGCAACTAAATGTGTTCCTTCGGCTGGTAGTAGGTGGAGCCTACATGAGATAACGCATTCACCATCCTATCGTGATCCATCGGAGTTAGTTGTTTTATTACATAACATAAATTGCTGTGGGGGCAACCGTCAACACTTCCCCAGCAATCCCTCTGTTAGCCTTACACAAACATAACCCCTGCTGACAGTAACCTTCAGCACAAACCTAATATGAGCTCCACACAGCAGCGCTGCCTTCCACACACACCAAAATGTTTTTATGTCGTCTGGTGAAAGGGACAAACGGACAACACAGAGACCTTTAGCAACAGCCCACATTGAAGAAAACGTTCATATAACTGTTCAACAACCAACAGAGAAGTGCCCACACATATGTACATGCAGTGTTCAGTCAATATATGAACATCACAACAACAGGAGCGCCTGCAGGCTGATCTCTGCGTCCTCTACATCAGCGGGAAAAACACTGATGTTAACCACAGGCTGCAAGGTGATGACTGCATTAGAGTCCAAGAGGTAAAATAAGACAGCAGTGCTTTCTGCTTACTGTAAGCCCAGAGCTGAAAGTGGGGGAGAGTACAGTATGTCCAGTCGACAGTCTGCTGCGATGATGCTGCAGGACTTCCATCCCACACTTCCCTCGCAGTGACGAACAGGAGCTTTACCTTTTGATTGGTAAAAAACTGACTGAGGTTTCATGGACTGTCAACAGCACATGTTATTTGGTTGCTATTTTGATAACATACCTAAAGATGATCTGTACACTTATTGGGAAACATTAAGTGCTGGGCGCAAATATAATAACAGAGTCAGAGACTGTCTTTTGCTGAATAAATTGCTGTTTCATTTATATAGAAAACTGCTGATGAGCCAGCTTTACATCCAAATACACCCTCTCTCTCTCCCTCTCAAACACTCGTCTTCCATTATTCCATTACATAACATTGCCAAATATTGACAATGTGGCTCATTCTGTATGCAGCCTGTTTTTCAGTCTCATCCACTAAAAACACACACACCAACACAACAAAATAAGCGTAGCTTGCACACTGCAGGAACTACTGATGACTCGTCGGTCTCTTACGAGAGCAGACCGCTTCACGCATAACAACAACTGTGATGTGTTCGCTGTACTCACTGCCTCCTAAGGACTTGAGCAGAGACTTGATGCTGATGTCAAAGAACCCTGAATCCTGCTGGCTGGTCGCCATGGCTGCAGAGGCTATGTCGCCACGGTGACAGACAGCAGAGGGAGGACAGGACGGCAGGATGAGGCGTTGCGGACAGAGCAAGTGAGAGAAAGGGGAGTGTGCTCCGAGAGAGAAACACTGGGAGAGGAGAGAGGGATGCGGGTGGGCAGTCAGCGATGCGGATGTTGCGGCTGTCTGCTGCTGCGTGTGTGTGTTTGTTTGTGTGTGTCAGTGCGTGTGTGAGAAAGAGAGTGGCAGTCAGCCTCGCCTGCGCTCTGCGTTGCTATCTTGCTGGCTAACAACCCCCATCCCCTCGCAGTTTTGCTCTTTCAGGACAGTGATACACAGATGTTGGTAGACGCAAGCAGCCAATCCTCTTACAGGAAAGGCAGAGTGTGCGAGAGAGAGCGAGAGAGAGAGAGAGTGAGAGCGGAAGGATGGAAAAACATAGATAGTACTGCACGGGGGGGTTGTCAGAAAAAAGAGGAATGATGGAAGGTGGTAGGGACAGTGACAGAGGGAGGAGGGATACTGGAGTAATTAAGATGGAAGAGACAAATGGCAAGAATGCAATGTTTCCTGATGACTGTTGTCCAGCTCTGTTTCATAACAAGGTTTTACTGAGCATGCTGCAAGCCAGCCTTGACCAATCAGAGCAGAGAGAAACATTGATAGGCAATCATCATCATTGAATAGCCAGCAATGATAACTGGTAATGGTATCACTGCCTTTGATGTGTACACACAGTATGTTATGTTAAAGTATGAAGTGTGTACTACTCTTAGATTCTGTTTCAACCTACTATTCATAAAATGATGATGTCAAATTAAGTATGTTCCAACTGCATAGTATGTGGATTTTGTGTACGCAAGAAGTTAAAGTATGAGGTGCGAGCTCACCGGACCTAACCCTGACCCCTAAAGCCCTAACCCACAAAAAGGTATTGTTTCTCTTTAAACGCAATGGTGAACATTTAACATAATCGGTTGGATAATAATTTATTAAGGCGACTTACGGTTTAGAGAAAAAACCTTCTATGATATGTAATTAGGAAAAAATATTTAGGAATATACAATTTAATCAAAAGTGTAAGTGTAGGGGAATCATCATTTCTTTATACCATTTAAACTTTTTAAAATATGTTTTAGTCACAGCGTAGAACACGCAGTCGAACATGGAGCCGTTTTCCCTACAAAGTCAAGTTTTGACAAAATTCTAATATTGAGATCTGGATTTTTCAGTCGAGCAGCAACAAATAAATAGCTTTACACCAACAGCAGAAATCGATGGATATGTGTAAGGTGATAGAATGACAGCAGTGACATATGGTGGTGCTGCACAGGCAATTATTTTGTTGTTGTTATTTGCGGTACTTTCTATACAATGTTAATGTTGTGGTAACATGCCCAGCTAAATGAACTGCATGGCAATGGAATTATGGTTTTGAAGTATTTTAAGATTGCATGAAGCAGATATAGTTTTAGCCTAAGAAATACAATGGATGCCAAAAGTCAGATACTGAAGCACAAGATTTTGATAGCTTCAGAGTAGTAAAATAATCTAGCCTCTAGCCTCAGAAACACCTAACAGTTTTACTGGTTTACCACTTTTATTGTGTTCATTTCCTCCTTGGTGAACACCGGTATGTTTTGGTTAATTCTTGGCAAATCATTTAGTGTCTGACTATTAAACAATCGTGAGGAAAAATAAAGTGTTTCCCTCTCCTCAAACACTCATATATTCCCTTGGCTGTCCTTTACGCTTGTCCGTCTCGCAGGAAGGTATGATGGCCATCATGGCAATGATTCTATGCTTGGGTGACTAATAAGAGTGGAAGTACAAGTGGATAATTAGGGTCATCATGTAATTCCCTCGATGAACTGCGGAAGTGCCACAGGACATGAAAACGGGTGAGGGAGGGAGAACAGAGGCAGGGGGAGAGTAAATGAGAGTTGGAGGGGGGGGGGGGTGGAAAGAATAAGATAAAGTATCATGCAAAGCTGCAGCTCACAGCAGAGCAGCCAAGCACAGGATGGCCTGGTTCATATTAACAGACAATTACAGTGTAATCTCAAAGGAAGAGCAATATAGCAGAGAACCACTGCAGGTCTATTCCTGTCTGAAGCTCCTGCTTACTACACCTATGAGACAATCGCAGAAAAGTAAACCAAATCTTCAAATGTTCTCTTACTGTAACTGCAAGTTTCCTGAGTATACCCCCCCACTTACTGGTGCACCAAGCAGCTGAACTCAATCATGGTTACTAAATAAGATGTGACCGAGGTCGGCTCTGTATTATTCCAATCTCCCTGCAACCTCATCTCTTCTTACTCAAGAGAAAGTACTGAGAAAAATGTCAAGGCATTCTGTTTGTTGACCCTATTTCTCACATATCTCATTAGGTTAAAAAGTTACTACTGCCTGCTGTTGGATTATGGGAGGTTTATGGGCAAATTAAACACGGCGCAGATAGTTCCTGTTTTTGAGTGAAAGCTGCAGAGGACGCCATATAAACATTTCTTACGGGATTAAATATCAATGTCGAGTGAAACAGAACAGAGAAAGGTGTGAGTGCAAAGTGTTTGTTGTTGTTATGCAACTCATGTCCAAGATATGAAAATCTATTCAAATTCGTGAGCTTCAATGAGAATCCGGATATATTTGTGAAAAAGCAACTCACTTTTATTCAGCTTAGATACAAAAATCAAGGACATAAAGACACACACACACACACACCCTTATGGAGGTCGTAAGATTCCTCGCATTCTGAGCAGGGGCCTGGGCATGCCAGCTGTTGGAATGTGACTCCTCCACACACACAGCACACACACAGGCATACATGCACACAAACGATGTATACAGTGTATCCATACATGCACACGTCAAAGACACAGATTGCATAATTTAGGCAAACATGATGGGCTGATCAACAGATCAATAGACAAAACTGTTAATAGGAAAGCAGACTCACACAAAAGGCAAGAAATTATATCTGGCTTTTCTGGAACCTCTATACACTGGCTGTTAGAAGAACCTATACCTTGTCAGGATGTCCCAATAAAGCTTTTTGGGCCCGATCAGAGTGCATTTATAGTGGTCACCTGTGACGATTAAAAGTAGATTTTATCAAATAATTTCCACTATATTTGCTCATAACAGCGAAGTTTATCGTCGAACAGTAATAGAGATGTCTTACCCGGAGAGAACATCTTTAAATGAATTATTTGGTCTATAAAATGTTAGAAACTGGGGAAAATGTGATGTCATGAACTGACCTAATGTCCAAAACCCAAAGGTAGTCCGATTACATTGCTGCTGCCCCTGTTAGCCACCACAGTGGAGCTCAAACAACTAAATCCTCATTGCAGCAGCCAATGTTCGAGTCAAAAACGTACGCACACACACACACACAATAGCCACAAACAACCACGGAGAGACTGTTTAAGGGTCACAGTTCACACAGTGGTGTCTCCTTGACACAGCTGGGGTTGATCAAATAAATAACTCTTTTGAAGAATGTGTGTGTACATGTGTGTGTGTCAGCAGTTTTCATGCCAGGCATACCTGTCTCCCCAACATCAAAGCCTCAGTCATATGCATTATCACAGCATAGAATTCCCATAATATTCAATTTCGTGGCGTTTCTCGTGTCCACCATTTACTTTTAGGATCTGCTACGCGGTCACTTTTAAAGGAATTCATTTTGAAAGACATTTTGGTGCAGGTAATGTTGGTTACACATGCAAATCCTCCCTTCAGATTTCTCCTTTTCCTGTGTGCCCACTTTTCTCTACTCTTTTGAAGTTTAGCCAAATTCCACAGAAAAATGTATAGTCACGTAAGTAAAGACTCTCAAAACCTGTCTAGTCTAATTACCCATATGCCATTACCTTAAAATTGAGTAATTATGACATTTCCTTTCATGTCTTTCCAACATTATCCTTAAAGTGTTACAGGTTCATTCTAAAGTGGAACTCTTAAGTCATTCCTTACTACTCCTTTTCTCAATTTCATTGGTAGGAATAACAACAGCACCTGCAACTGTAACCTTTACATCACACTGGATGAAAGCATTTGCTCTGTGAAAATGTACTTAAGGTGTGAGGCCTCCTTTTGATTTTGAACTGGCTTTGACTTCCAGGAATAAACGGGAACAAGGGATCTGTTTGTCCGTTGAGAGATAGGCTCAAGCTGTTGGGATTTCTACAGTTAGCCAAGGACAGAGGGCAAGCCCACTGACAAAGAAATAATCTAAGCTAAAATGTTACAAATTCAGCCACAGAGAGGCCATTCTCAACTGGAGACTGTCCCAAAATATTTTAAAACACAAGACTGCTTGAGTCATTGAATGGTACTTCCTTAAATGTTGACTTTTCCTGCTAAAATATTGTAAATAATGTAAAATCCGTTATTCTACCATTAAATGTAACTGTTTGCCAGCCTTATTGTACTTTGACTGATTACTTAGGGTCTTGATTCTCCCACAGTCGGAAGTTTTGGGCATGAATTTTCAAGATGTTAAGGTAAGATGAGAAAGATTGAGTGGTTTGCGAAAGAAAAAATACCGCACTTAATTCTTCTACATGAGCACGTCTTTACCCCCATTCTGTAGAACAAGGAGTAATCTGCTGCTGTTTTCTCAAAACACAGAAGGTATCACTTTTCAGAAGGTCTACAGAAACCAATAACAAAGACACCTGTCAAGTCAAGTCCTTAACCACAGCAAAGAAGAACCTTGTTATGGCGAGAGAGGGGGGCTCTGAGCAGGTAGGAAAAGAGCTCAAAGTGTTTCAGATCCCAAGTTGGTTAAAAATCTTCCCAACAAAGAAGGATTATGACAAATGTTTTATATATACACCTCTGGCTCTTCCCTGGGTCTACAAGTTTAGTCTTTAAAACAAAAGGTTGAAAGTGTGTCTGCACCTACCTGGAAAGATCCTTGTCCTCTTTCTGGACCTAGACTGGACCTTAGTAAACCTCCCAATGAAGTCACTGGGGTCAAACATGTCCAATGACAGAGACGCAAAACGCTCCATAACTACCCCATCATGGCCTTGGCTCTGGTTGTCCAGATCCTGGTCCTGACCGTGACTCAGAGAGTGACCATTGCAGTGGTTTGAGGTGACGCTTTCAGCTCCGAGGCTGGTAGTGCTTCCTACATCTTCTAGCGACATGTCTCCACGACTCCCAGGAGCTCGACCTACTCCTGGACTGGCAGTCTATTATCAAAACCTGTCCTTCAGCGGAAGCAAGAAGACTCTACATGATGGTTCTACAGTAATTTCAGCAAGAAAAAACACCCCGAAAAATGTAAAGCATTGTTCCAGAAAATCAAAAAATGGAAAAAGATTTAAACAGACTGTTCAGGCAGTCCTCAAATCCCTGTTTTCTTTTTCTTCATCTCCTTTTCGTCCACATGTTAGTCTCCAATTTCTTCTCACGAGGATTTATTTTCTTTATGTCGAGTTCATTCAATCCAGAGACAGTGAGCTCATTGCTTTGTTGTTTCAGATACACAGCTCTCCTGAGAGTTCAGGTTCCCCCCTTGAGAGTTTCACCCTTTCTTGCTTAAAATAAAATGAAAACTAGCTCAGGTTGTTCTTTTGTTTGAGAGGTAATTTCATCTTCTGTGTAAGTTCAGTTGTCTTCTCCTTACGTGCATTGTTATTGTGCTCTGTGCTTCCTACTGTCTCTGTCTTTCTCAGTGCTCTGAGTCTCTGTGGCACAGCTGTGTTTCTCTGCTCTCAGGTAGTGAAACAGGGAGGGATCCAATTCAAAGAATGCAGCTTGATTGGGTGGTTTGGGAAGTTTGGGTGGTTCTCTTATCCCTTCTCCCTCATCGTCTTCTTTCTACTTTTTTTTCTGTCTGAGGGGGTTTTTCCAACTACCTCCCTCATGTCACTACAGACTGTAGGGTAATGAGAAGTGTTCTTTCTTGCTCACCTGTTTCCATTTTCTTGTTGCATTGTTTCCTTCTCACATTGTAGTAAGACGTTGAGAATGATGGAATGACTGTGCTGGATAAAGACAGCCCACACATGGCATGTGGGTGTGAGTTAGTTAGAGTCCCTGCATTCACTGGTCGAGGCTGTTTAGCCAGTTACAGTTATCGCAATGTGTTAATGGTGTAGGATTACTGAGAGTAGACACACCCCTTTACAGAAGAGGGAAACAAAGACAAACACAAACAGGAAGAATCCTCAACCCGGGGACAGTCAGTGTTTTGTAAAAGTCTTGATTAGCAGATGTTTTTTAAAGATAAACTTGAGGTTGAATTGAAGAGAAGTTTAAAGTGTCCCAACATATTTAAATACTTACTGAAGAGCTAGTTTACAAAGTAAGTAAATAAAATGGCCAAAGAAAAATCTCCTTGAAGGGACAAGGAATTCATATAGGTCTCACAACCCATAATAGCTCCATGGTGCTTATCTAAAAATCTAACAGGAAGTACATTGTGCTGTTTTGGTTTAGCCCTAAATGAATGCTGTCCTGTAGTGCTGGCAAATCTTCCCTCTCAAAGCTAAAAAAATAGATTCACTCACTCAACACTAAAATGTGCAAACAGTTGATTTCAACACCTTCTATAAAGTTTTTCTAAATAAGTAAATAGAAATCATTTTCCACACTGAGTGAAAACTCATCCAAAATCTAACCATTTTCAATCACACTTTTGTTAATCCCAGCTCTCTTTCTCTGTCGGTAGGGGAGTTAGTCTCTCAGGAGATTTCTACCCTAAGGTGTCTTCCCACTGTTTATGCCACTATTGTCATGACATCAGCTCAAGAGTGCCTCACCCACTGTGAAAACAACAAAAGTGCATATCCTTTTTTAGGATCTCTGGAAAGACGGCAACACGAGTTTGAGAAGCCTTAATATGACAGTGAGTTTACAGTACTGCAGCACAACATGTAACAACAAAATATCAGATTAGTCTGAAAAATTAATCTGGCTTTTTCTAAAAATGAGTCATTTCACTTTCTTCCCAAAAGTAAACCATCACACATAGAAATGTCTTATGATAAAAAAGGTTTTACACTGAAAGTGACTTCCTAATCCTGTCAGATATTTCCATCACTTTATTGTAGAAAGATAAACAATGAAGTGGGCTGTTTAAGTTGACATTTTAAAAACAGTCTGCACAGTTTCCTACATCAACCATCTGGCAAGGAAACAGTTAAGGGTGGTGAACAAGCTCAGGGAGGCATGGTGCCAAAGTCAGTTAAAGAGGCGTGCCATCCCCTAGGGGAGTTCAACAGCCAAGTATGAGGACAGACACACTCACACAAACAGGAGATTGTTTTTGTCCTTTCAATAACTGACAACTCCGGCCAACCAATCAGGGCAAACACGAAGGTTACCCAATCATCTTTAGGAATGAGCATAACGTTTTCAACCACATGTGTTTCAATCATTTTGTCTACTACTGTACATGTTAATCCACAATATTCTGATGGGAAATATTTGGTTGCACAATGGTTAATAGCTGATAATAGACTCCACCGCGATTCACTGACAAGTTACTCAGGTTTGTTGCTCCCTTGCTTGATCTGATTAGTCCGTTTTGTTTATACTTAATAGGTCAAATGCTGACCATCTCATTGTTAATAGAGCCAGGATGTTATATATATTATATGCTATTCTTGCATATTCAACATAAATAATATCCTACTTCAATATTGGGTTAGCTGTAATTCAGCCCTTCAGTGTTTTTTTTGTATGTCGGATAGTTTACAGATTTGTATCTTCCCGGTCATCTTTTATAATTTCACTCTTTTAGTTCTGTTTTATCTTCCGTTTTGAGATGTTTATATTGTATAATTGTTTATTTTCTACTCTTTTTGTGGGTGCAATACTGTGTTTTGATGCTGCTGCTGCAATGAAAAAACTGGGGATTAATAAAGTATATCTTATCTTTATCTGATCAGATATATTCTTCCCTTTTCCCTTTTTAAAAAATGTTTAACTCTAATGTATTTAAGTATAAGTTGTATAAAAACACCTGATAAATCACCGTTCACAGGTCATCAAAAAAATCCAAGAACACACAAATAAACAACACTGACGATAAATTCTCCTAACACATAGATCAAAGAGAATCATTATTTTCTACTTGTTTTATTATCTCGACCCTTTTTGAGGGAGAGTTGAGCAAGCAGATGATGCACATAGATCAGCCCAAATGTGAATTATGAGCTAAACTACCACCTTCTGCCCACTCTGCACACATACACACACACACACACACACACACACAAAGCTGGATGAACAGCAACATCTTCTTAATAACTATGATTCCCCGCCGCCCCAAATAGCACCCCTTCAGTCATGCATGCATGTCTGTATCTTTCTCATTTTACTTTATTCAAATGTCAACTTTTCCTGTCATCCCATCGGTCGTATATCATATCTGATGGTCTCCTTGTTATGTTTTTCTCTGGTGTCCCACAAACAAGAATATGTGCCCGCTAATGGGGGTATGGACGTAGAACTACAAGACGTGTGACGTGACAAGTGGTGCCAAGCAGCCTCACATATAGGCTGAAATATAAAACTGTGTCCTCTCCCATGCACAATGTTCTAGGTCAAAAGGAAGCCGCAAGGAATGTGCCATAAACACTTTTTGGAGCTTATTATTATCATTAACAATCTTTCCCTTTTTACTTCCTTGCCTGAACTTCATCTTTAATTGAGTTCATTGCTTTAATTGTTATCTGGTTGTGTATCAAATTACCCGTAAAGCAATTTGAAAAGTTACTAACCTCGTGTTAACAATTTTGGCGATTGAGCTACACGGAGGTTAACAATTGCATTAATTTGCCTTTTAGCATTCTGCAAAAATGGTGTCTTTTTAGAAAAAGATGCTACCAGCAGACACCACATACCCTTTTCTCATTATGTTCCTTAACTGAATTTAGGGCAAAAACAACTTCACTTTTGGATTACGCATCTTAGCATCACTTCAGTTCAGGGGTTCATCAGCATGAAGGTCTTAATGAAACTTGGAGTGCTTCACCGCAAGAAACAATCAATCTGTGAAACAAACAATGCAGCTTTGTATCGCAAACATTATTGTTATACCCACGATTGCAGCTTAAGATTTATTCTGTGGACTAAATACTTCTTTTGAGTTCTTGTCAACACCATAACAGATAAATACACAAAGACTTTTAAATGGGACATCTTAGTGGCTCTGTTTGTTGAGGCACATACCAACTAACATTGTTGTATTTAACGTCCTGTAATTATAGACTATTATTATGACAATAGAAATGACTGAACGGCCTCTGAGATTTGGTCAATCTTGATGCACTATTGCATACCGCAGTTACTGAGATACCATATGATTTATTTTTTTAATGCATGTTTATGATGGCATTACTGGGCTGACAAGTGCGCTCAGGGTGCTGCAGACGTGCTTTGTCGAATTGAAAGGAATCATTTTACATTTCTTTCACTTCTCTTTGCAGTGATTTGACAGTTATGTAGGTCTACAGATCTCATCTAAAGCTGTGTAATCATTATAAGCAGGTGTCCGGGATGCAATAGCCTGATTAAGAGGCTCCCTGCCATTTCATTTTTACTTCACTTGAATTTTTAAACACACAGAATATGATTGTGGAAACGACGGTGCATAACCTAGTAGCATCAGGCAATACCAAGACATACTCCACACTGAAATGAACAGATCATTGTACATAAAATGAAAGTAGGAAGTTTGAAAATGTTCTACAGATACTATCATACATCGTGTTATTGTATCTGCAGCTACCACTAAATGCTGCCACTGCTGATACACGGTCAGAGTGGTAGCAACAGCGATAACAGCCAGATGTCCTTCACATGTGTCCTTCTCCTCATTGTCAGTCCTGCGCACCAGCTTTACAATGGTGCCCCCTTGAGCACGTTTGAGAAATAATAATCCTGCTTATGCAATTCGTCACATTTCTGATTAAGGAGGGCAGGTTGGAAGACACTCTAAACCACCGGTTGACACAATGTTTGTTTCTTTTTTAGATATACTGTTCCTTTGTAAGAAAAGCTCATGTTTCTGTTTTGCTGCCCCTGAACATACCTGTTCACACTCTCTGTTCACTGAAATACTAAACTTAGATAAAAAGATAAAAATGCATACAAATGACCGCCCTGAATTAAAAGATACAGTAAAAACATGCATACATATTAGCCTTGCACAGTACATTATGCCTCTCAGCCGTTCTATATATATATATCTATATATATATATAGATATATATATGTAGAGCTGTGTTATGTAACACTATCTCTGGCATCTCCTATGTGTAGACTAAGGTCCTACTTCAAACACAGAAAGCACACAAGTCAAATTCATTCATACTCATCCAATCTTTTAGAAAATCATATCAACACAGGGCTCAAACTGGCTTATCAGATCATTTAAAGTAAGAGTGTCCGGCTACGGTTATTCAGGAGAAGAGCTCGCCCTCTAAACATGCACTAATCTCCAATGCAACATCACCTGAGGCCGAGTCAGACGGTGTGTGACGATAAGGAATGTGATTGTGTACAGATATGTCTGTATTTGTGTGGACTTGTGTGTGCCTGGCAGAAACACCAGGTTATGTAAGCCAGTGGGAGTGAGGTGCCGGGAGGTATCTATGGAAACGATGACAGTGAGGAAACACTGAGTTTACACGTTGGGAGCAAAGGAGGTCAAAGGCAGTTTCTGGAACTCAATAGAATCAATACAGCAAATCTGTGGCTGATCTGTGGCATGCACAGGTCAGCAAAAGAGCTAAAATAGGGCACTGTGTCACTGGGTAAAAATGACACAGAGGAATATATGATAACAGAGTGGAGCCTGTTATCCACTCCCACTCAATTTAGTGTTGTTCTGAAAAGAGAACAACAAATCTTCACACTGTCACGGTGCTGTAAAAGCATGGAACAAGCTTGCAGAGGATGTTGTGCAGGTTCTTTCTGGTTCCTTCTTCATTAAAAAACATATTTTGTGATGATTTGTGAAATTATTGTTATTTAAAACAGGTGTACCTTGGGTTATTTTTTGGTATACTGTTCTTTTGTCTGAGATTGACTAGTGTGGAGGCTTTAGATTCTGTACATGAACATTTTAAATAATTGATTTTGAACTGTGACACACATGTTGTCCTTGAATTTATAGTGTGTACAGATAAATCTCTGACCACCTGGTTGAAAGATGAGCGTGTGAAGCAGGTTAGAAACAAGATATTATTTTCAATTGATTATATGACTTTTTTACCCTGATTTAAACTATAAATGAATACCTTCTGTGTGGTATCATTTATATTGAATGGTGGCCTAGTGGCCTAATACAACTCCACATGTTAACCAACATACATAACCTGAAATATTGGCCTACTTCATGCAAGTCAGTAAAACATGTTCACGTTGTTTAAAATTGCTACACGGAAATTGTTCAGTTATTCCTTCTACCTTAAATATATACATCTTTATAATGTTATCATTGCATTAATGTTTTAAGGCTTTCCCTTATCTTGAAGATGAGGAAAAAATATGCCAGTGAAAGGGTGACGTATTTCATAATGCAGAGGTTTTGTATATTGGGGACAGACATAATACTGTAGTGGTAGTAGGGGAAACGTCACACAAGCAAAGAGCAGTGACACACATGACATGCTGTCTGTGTGTTACTCTAGTCCAGACACAGAACAATGGAGTAAACTGGGTCGTTGCCAACTGACTGTGCCAAACAGCTGGAGAGGGAGATCATTGAAGAAGGAGGGGAGGGAGGTTGGGGACTAAGCAGGAATTGGTTTTAAAAAAGAACACACAGAGCATGCTGGGAAGTAAAGCTATGCCTTTTCAATTTGAGCCCTTCTATTTACCTTCAGAGCAAAAATGTGTATGATTTCATTTTGTATCATTACACTTTGCCAGCAGACAAGAATGAATGGTGTTGTCTGCTATCTGACCGTGTATGAGTGCATGTAAATAATACATGCTGCAACACTGGCTTTCTCACCAAATATTCAGCTGGATCCTGAGCATCTCAGCTGCAGAATAATAAAGTGCACAGCTACTCAGGCGGGATGATCCTCGCCAATGGACCATAACCCATTTTCATTTCACTGTTTCAAGGCTGTGTCTAATCCCACAATCCGTAAATATACGTTCATATTCACTAAAAGGAAACACATCACATTAGTGAGGGGTCCACAGGCTCAGTCATGGCATCAGACAATCATGTGTTGGGTTATGTTACACTACGAGCTTTCATACATAGTATTTATATCCCAAAACTGTAGCAACTAGCAATGAGGAATTGATTGGTATATCATTATTGTAAGCTAACTAGCTAGTAGCTAACAGGCAGCGTAGCATAATATCTCTCAACGCCATCACGAAGTGTGTTACAACCACCGTCTGTTGCTCAGCTAATCTGCCTCATTCATCAACGCGGCATTGTTCGTTGAGTCAGTGCTAAAAAGGAAACCTGGAAGCGTTCTGCTCAGCCACGATTTATTTTAAATGTAGTACTCGTCCCTTATAACCAGCTATGTATGTAGCTAACTCGATAGCTTACGAGCTAGTCCAAGCCCCTGTGGTAGTTGTATCGATGTTGAGTCAAGACGTTGCACGGTTGCCTTTGTGGTACACAGCACCAATAAACACCACCAGACACAGAACTAATGTGACATTACAAACTTAACCTTACCTGTTCTGCGTCGATCTTGGCGACTACAGGATCATTTCCTGGCGCTAATTCTTTGTTTATGTGATTCAGTGGCTTGTTTTCATCAATCCGTCTCGTCTCGTCTCTCTCCTCCGGGAATCGTGCCGCCCCGGCTGACAGCACTACCGCTCAGGATGACAGGGCCCCGCCCTTAGCAACCAATGGGAGGCCGAGGTTTGGGAAACAGAGGCAGGGTGCGTTCTCTATTGGTTGGCGGCTGTGTCCATCATCTTGTCGTTAAGGGTGCAATTTGGTCCAAGGGCAGGACACCTGCCACGGAAGGATGCTGGGCGACGCAGGTGTGGTTAAATCAAGTGAAGAAAGGGCTGTAGAAAAAAAGAAAATCCATGGCGTAGCATCGATCATTTTGATAAACATTCGCAAATCCGCTTAAAATTCACAAATCCAAACCAGCACTTGAGGTGAGCCCTTTTATTAATTTTTTTACGAATTCCACACTATCATATTGCATACTTTAAATCTGTTTTTCTATGTCATTGGCTTGTTTTCATCACACATCCATATTTAAACAACTATCAACTCTGATAAGGTTTTGATAGCATGTAGCATATAGTGTTGAGACTAATTGCTTCAATGATAATACTCAAGTAGATGTCCATTTAGTTTGGTTTATGAATAGAAAACTTTAATGTTTCAGCTTTCAAAAAATCAGGGAAGTCGGTCAATGCTTCAGTGCTTTAGCTATCGGTACATTTATAGAGCTTCATAATTTTCGAACAGAATTACTCACTCAGCACATTTTATTGTTTGTGTGTATAGCTTGTTTTGTAAATAGCTTGAGGCTCCGATCAAGTTAACGTGTTAATATATAATTCAAACGTGTTCTGGTTTTTGTGTTCTGGTTTTTTTTTTGTGAGGAAACAAATAAACAACTATTTCACAAACCTGACTCCAACAAACACAGTAAATAGGAAATTATGATTTTAAGAGAAAGGACGCAATATTCCTATATAACTAAAAACAATCTTAGAGTCTTACATGCAAAACAAAAATAGATCAATCTAGTTGATCAGAAGAACAACTTTTTGAATAGCTTGTTGCACAATTTCCACCACATAATATACAGTATACAGAACATACAACTGAGAACTCTACTGTACAAAATATATAGGCATATGCACAGCGTGATAGGAAATGATAGTCCTTACTTTCCAATCCTTGGCGTTTAACTCAAGTAAATAGTAGTAAAATAAGTAGAACTCTCTTTTCTAGTTCTTCTTTAACCATTATCTGGTTGTTGATGATTGTCAAAACATCTGTTTAAAGGCAGCAACAACAACAAAAGGCATATCATAGCCTATATCAGTATCAAAAAGTATAAATAGAGACGTTAAACAAAGTCTCACAAGTACAGAGACAACAAATCTAAATTAAACAGATCAAATCCCTCCTATGGACATGCTTTGACCACACGTTTTAATCTAGTCCAGGTCAGGGACGCATTCAGGAGGTCTGAACAATAAAAGTTTGATTTGACAAGAAATGGCAACATATTGGTTTTGCTTCATTATTAGTTAAAACAAATACTGTACATGCATTAAGCAAAATGGCATTTAATAACAAACAATTAAGGAAACTTTCATATAACACTTATTTACATTGGAACATAAATGTGTGGGGAACAGGAAGATAGCTGCACACAAAGCTGATGCACATCATTTAATGATGTCGATGGTTTATACCTTTCCCTCCCATTGACTGGATTCTCTTGTATTTAAAGTGCATTGTATGTTATTATAATCCTGCCTAATTCAATAAAAATCTCCATGGCAATTGCATTTTCCAATTCAAATGAAAACGTGCAGTTCAAGTTGTCAGTCTTTCTCACTACATTCCCTATAAACCTGTAGAAAAATAAGTTAAAGGAGCAATTATTTTGAAATATGACTATTATCAGATAGCTATCATGTTGTGTGTCAAAATAGTTTTTGTGTAATGAACGTTTCATTTTCTGATTTGTTTTACGAATTAAATGTAATTTGTTGCATTCATTTTACAATCTCGCATGATCACAAATCAAGCCTAAATAAAAACCAATGCGACCACTGATGTGCAAAAAACAGATTTAGTTTATGCAATCGAGACCGGTCCAAGAAAGATCCAATCGAATCATTTCATTTTTTTGTAAGATTGAAACCATTCATCTCTGAAACCTTTTCTTTGGTCAGTGTCTTTAAAGTATCACATCTGAGACTTAGTAAGCTGCATCCCTAAGTCACCTCAGAGAAAGTTGTTTCTGAGATCTAAAATCTAATCAGGGATGAGTGCAAAATCTGATATATTTGTTCGATAAAAGTACTATACATTAAGCACTTCTCTTCCGAGACGTAAGACATTTTAAGTCCATTGTGATTGTCCTCGGGGCGGCAGAAATACATGCTGGTATTTATTCTTTCTGCCTTTTCCATTGTGATTTTTATCTCCACTTTACGGCACCCTTACGTGGAACAACATCTTATGTAGGTGCCGCAGAAGCAGGCAAGCATGAGTGCAACTCAGCTGAAGTTATACAGAGGTTCATTCAAAAATGGAAAGGTTGCTGGTTTGATCCCCGGCTCCGAGTGCACGTGGAAGTGACTTTGAGCAACACATAAACCCTTTTCACAAAAAGGTTGAAATGTTAGCATTTTTTATATACAGACCATAAAGATCAGGGATTGTTAATCCTGCTCCAGTTCCTGCCAGTCTCATTAAATCAGTGCTATTGTCATGTACAAGTGTAAAGATGACCAGCAATTGGCCCTTGACCAGTAGTTTACAAAGTGCCATAACAGATTCTGCTTCCCTCAGGCGTAGCGGGGATCTGCGCCCGTCAGACACACCTGCTGGAGGTAGGAGGGTGGCTGGCAGCAAGGAGGCCGCGCAGACTCCGCGAAGATTGTGGAGGAAGTTAGGCTTTTGCGGTCTTTTTTAAAGGTGTGTCTTCTCTGCCAATGACAAAGTAAGCCTTCCACCTGCTCTCTGAAGAAGCTGGTGGTCAGGGTGTACAGGATGGGGTTCAGAGCGCTGTTGATGGGGAGTATGAAGATGACTACCCAGCTGGAGATGGTGCCTGAAGGAGAACAGGAGCACATTTTTTTTAAAAACAGAATAAGAAAACTTAATTAATCCTGGGGCAAAATTGGGTTTGCAACAGTTGCTCTATTTTAGAATATATAAAAGACAGTACATAACATGTAAATGACATGTATACAGTGGTGTTTTAATTTGCATAATGATAATAATGGTTAATACATGTGTAAAGGTTAAACACATTAAAAGACTGATGTGTAGCAAGGTGATCCACTGATTTATTTCAAAGTAATGTAAAAGTAACCCTAAACTCAGTTCATTTTCTTACCAGGCATCTCAACCTCCAATAGTGACAGCACTTTGACCAAAAAAATGGGGATCCAGCAGAGGGCATCAGAGAACACTATGAAGAAAAATCTGTTGGCCACAGCCACGTCTCTGTGCAGTCTGCTCCTCAAGTCGGTGGCATTGATGCCGGTTTTATAGATGGAGCAGAACATGCTGGAGTATGAGAAGGCGATCACCAGGAATGCCACCAGGTTCAGACCTAAACACAAATGCAAGTTTGTACTTCATATACAGGAAGAGATAGACTCCCTGCAAAAGCACACAAGATCAAATGAAGGGGATGTGAGATTATTGTTTCAGTAAGGAAGGAAATACGAACATGTTTGCACATATAAAAACAAACCAGGTTTACATTTGCACTTAAATGTATGCACTAGTACACAGAGAAGCTGATAATGAATCCCCCTCATGAATAAATTCACAGGGCCCAGTGATGCTGGCGTATTTTAAGAGAGAATACCCAGTGATTTATTCATCACAATTGCCAGATTTCACAGCCCCTCAGTGAGAACATGGAGTAAAAACAACCCAGACTAATCATGTGTTGTTGATGGAGCCATGGTGTTTGCTGTGTAATCTAACATGCAATGTTTTGTAAACTGATTTGGATGAGTAACAATGTCACCTAAAGTTATATCCGATGCTGTTGAAAGACTTAAAAAAGCTAATCTTCAGCTGTAAACCCACTACATAACAACACTATAATAACATATACATGTCTCCATGATACGCAACAGTAATTGATCAGATGTCAAGTTCAGTCTTTAATCCCAGTGTGTAGTGCATTTGATCCCTACAGTGATTTATCCTTGGGGAATGAACATTTTATTAAATTTGACTGCAGAACCCTCCTAAAATTAGACTACAGATGTAATACCTTCAAGTGCTCAACATAAAAACCTGCTACCAATCAGCTATCTCTGTATAATGAGCTTCAGTGAAAAACTGAACGATTTTCAGCTTCAATTTACCCAGGAAAATCCCTGTTGAATATCCTTTGGCAGTAGGTTTTTCTTGCCTGTCAGAGTGCAGGGGAAAGCAGACCCCATTACGTCCGTAGTAATTTCCAAACACGTCCTCATTCATTAGGGGCACAGCAGCAATCATAAACCCCAGGAGCCAGATAAAGGCCAGGACCAACTTGCAGCAGGATGAAAAAACACATGGTTAGGATTTCTAACACGATGGCTCCTCAAAACCACAATATAAAAAGCTTTTAAGCATATTGAGGATTCATAGGATTTTGACAATTCCTGTCTATCATTTAACATTTAATTTTGCGTAGTTGTCTCCTGTTGCGTGACAAGTCGATTCAGACTCTACCTCACAGAGAGACTGAGAGACAGACTTACATCGAGGATGCAGGAGGATGTAAAGCAAATAAGGGAGCATGTAAGGCAGCTAGACTTGCCTTAATTTGCTGACAAAAGATTGCAATGAATTTAATAAGACGTGTCTAATCTGGTGCTAAGGAAAGGAAGTGATTGGTGATCCAAAATTAAACAACACAGAGGTAGGGTCAGCTGACAGCATATTCCTGCAGCTAGGTTGTACTTATTGCAGTGTCATCTATAAAGGTTTTTCCAATCATTTAAAATTAAAGCTTGCGTTGCGAACTCTCTGTGACCCGAAACTGAAAGAGCTGCACCTCAAAACTTTAAACAGCTTTCCAGGGTCTCTACCTTGCTATAATTGGGATCTGCTCTGCAATATAATTAGTATAATTCTACTTGTAGCTACAGCGAAGGTCGAGGAGTATTTCATACTGAGTGCTCTCGTTAAACTTTCAGCTGAACAAAAGTCCTCTCTAATTTGTTTTAGGAAGATTAAGTTTATCCTTAAGAGAAACTTTTGTTCATTATTTCACACATTCCACAAAATAAGTGAGCAGTAAAGCGCTAGATAAAACAGCACAAACAACAATAATGAATGTGAACATAAATAAATACAGTTCAGCAGGAATTGAAAGTAATTTAAAGGAGATCACCACTGTCTGAAGTTTGCCTGGGCGTAGATTGCTGAATGGGAAGACAATGACCAAGAATCTTTCTAGAGTCAGGTAGGTCAGGATGAGAACAGACACCTGAGGGGAAACACTCACTATGAATCCTCCAGGAATGGTCCTAAACATAGACCATAAAAAATAGGATTCAACAGAGTAATAACATAAATATGGATTTCTTTCCTTCCAGACGGAAAGGTTAGGTGAAATTAAATAATAGAAGATTGCAGAGGCTAGAAACATGCTTCAGAAAATAACTATGTATGATAATTCAGTCTCAAGCAAAGACTAACTTGAGACCTAAGAGTCAAGTAGAGCTGTCTCTTTATTGCCAACATGTCACGCCCTAAACGACCTTCACAGTTGTGTACAACTCGTCTTCTTAGTATTTCTAAATGAAAGTTTTTATTTGAAGGGATTAATAGTCAATATGGTCTGATATATACAAAGTCATTGGGACAGTTCATTATTCTCTGCCCAGTGGAAAACTGTTATTGATCAATCCACTGTTTTAAATATCTGTACATGATATTTGAGGTGGTTTAGAAAGCACAGATCCAATCAGGTATCGAGCACACGAAAACAAATCTACATTAAAAGGTGCTCTTTGTAGTTTTTCAGTTTTTCTTATCAAAATGTCCTAAGTGTCCTTTCGGGTAAAACATATGCAAATAAATTGTTTCAGTATTTTAAGCAGTACACAGTTAACATCCATGCTCACATCCTTCTGTTTGTGCAAAAACTGCTGAGAAAAATATCCCTCTCTAGCATTACTGGTAGATAAAAACTCCACAGAGTCAATGTTCCTATAAAGATCTTACTCATGCTATCATGGCTGTCTGCCTACAGATTTCTGTAGAATTGATATTAGGAGAAAAAAGTCAGTTTGATGCATCGAAAGAACACAGATGACACAAAGAACTAAATTGAGCATGCATAAGCTCTAAAATGTCACTTCCTGTAGGCATATAAAACGACGAGTAGTATATATTGTTAAATAAAGGATCCCTCCCTCAGGGAAACAGCAAACAGTGGCTGGATACAGGGCTGATAAAATGCTGATAGCAGCATCAGCAGCAGGGGCTCACATGAAATTAGGGGAAAAGAGTTTGTAAAAGCAATCTTCACAACAAAATATACTATATATCTGAGGTGTGTATTGCAGTGAATTCAGTTTGTTGAATATTTCTTTTCTCACAGCAGATTGTCAGCAGGATGGTCATCTATAGTAATTTACCTCTGAGGAGAGCATGGCCAAGAATCCAATGGTCCGACACTCCACGCTCTCCATCCAGATCAGGGCGTTACGGTTGTACTGGCCGCGAAATTTCACATCAAACACTCCAACAAAAAACAGGTACACACCCATGAGGCAGTCTGCACCTGAAAGATAAGCGACAGTGACAAACCCCAGTCCGTTTAGAAAGAGAGGGAAGCACTGTTTGTTAGAGTCCAGCTGCTGGCAGACCGATGATTTCACATTGATTTACACACCCCAGAAATTATTCCCACCCTCGAAAGCTTGCAGTAGTAATCACTTGGATGGGACACAAACATCTGTCTAAATGTGGTTTGTAAAATCCGCACTAATCACTGTTCAAAATGTTCTGTCTTTCGTAATTGCATTTGATTTATACAGCAAACACTCCTTACCATGTGCAATTAATTGTTGGAATAAGACTTCTTATTTAAAAAATGTGTTATCTTGATTTTTTCTTTCTGAATTTATACCTATTTTCACTGTGTAATCTTACTAAAGACATTCAAATAAATCATACATTTATCTCACTTAGGATGATTTACTTGACCTCAAGATATTTACTTTAAGATCTATATTTAAATATGTATTCTTTTAACGTGACCATCCCTTAATCTTTGGCATAAAGTGTGCTACTTTAGTTTTAGGAATTATATACAATTAACATATCCAACCCATATCTTCCTAAAAAAAATTGAACCGCTAACATTTTTTTTATTTCCCTGCCTTAATCTGAAGGAGCTATAAATGTTGCGTTATTAAGTCTTGTGATAATCACTCATAAGGCTCCAAAGGCTCATATCTTATACTGAGCATCTTCTTCTTCTTCTTCTGGTCGAGAACAGCTCCAGACTATTTCTAAAGTTTGAATTTAATTACATGTCTCAATGCAGGCTTTTTCACATACAATATCCTTGCACCAGAAATAGCTGATCCATCAGCCTCTTTATTCTGCAGCAGCAGACCAGCTACTGCCTATGTAAGTAATCATTTCAAATATCGAGCAGTGTGACACCTGTTTACCAAGTCAGGCCAACCTGTCCTTAAGCAACCTATTTCGTTTTTCCTGCCTTGATTATGGAAAATGTTAGTGACACTTAGCACCTTCCATCCTCCAAAGCGCAGTTTGGCTCGACCCACTGATCATCAATATGTTTAAAATTGCAGACCCTGCACACTTATCTTTTGAAGGCTTGAGTTGACCTTCAAGACATTCGATCATTCATTTAATATCAAAGAATTGGCCACTCAGGACTGCAATTATTTTTTACTTTTGCTTAAAGGTGCCATAGAATGAATCTATCTTATTTTAAATTGCTCTCTGATGTCTACAAAGGTATATAACTTTGGTTGATCCAAAAAATGTCCAGATGCGTTTTTTCAGGCCCATTACAACCCTATGATTTGGTCCTAGAATGAAACCAGCTGAATTGCCTTATTTGGGGCTCATTTAAATCATTATGACGAGCTCTGCTCTGATTGGCTGGTTTACAAGGAGCAATCCATGGCTGCCTCAGAGCCCACAAAATTAAGTTAAGTTCGCAAAACTGTGAGAGATGAACCATGGAGGCTATTGGCATCCAACCTTAAATGTGTGAGCCTTTATCGGAGGAGGAAACTGATGAATTTGAAGAATAGCCAGTTGGTCGGAGATTGGAGAGCAACCTTTATGGAGGGGTAAGTGTTAGCGTTAGTGTTTCCAGCAGCTGGTGTATGCAAATATCGGGGCAGGACTACCGTGTGTTACGTCATACACAGGGATTGTTGTAATTTCCCTGTTGTACCGCTGTGATATGCATATTCATGATTTGCACGTCATATGTCAGTTCAATGTACCGAACTCTCCTTATTCAACTATGCCAAGGTAAATACAGTTTTCCATTCTATGGCACCTTTAAAAAGGTTTGTGAGCAGTGATGCAAAGGTTGGATGATCATTGTTATGATTATGATCTGCTTTTCTTTAGCAGTGGGATTTATTTTATTATACTAGTATTAGTGTCTGTTCAATGTGTGTTTTAATTCCTGTTTTTGCACTATTGTTGTTAGGGTAACCACAGGGTATTCCTGCATTTGCAGTGCATATACCTGAGAGAGTGGTGCGGTTACTCACAGCAGAGGACTTTAATGCAGGCAGCGTGCAAGTTGTTCTCTGCTCGTATCAGTGACCTCATGCAGATGACAAAGACGTTTCCGAAGCAGGTGATGAAGGCCATCACCCAGACAGACACCCGCAGCACTACGTTAGCCAGCAGGTCCTCAAAGGAAGAGATGCCGTCCGTGTTGGGCTTACAGGACCTGACATGAGGTGCATAGGAGCAGTACTGGAATGTCTTAAAGTAGCTGGCAAAGAAAAGGAGCACATACAAATAGAAAGTGGTATCAGAAGAAACAAGGGTGAGAGATTGAGACAAACAATGACACAGAGGAAACAAAATGACATTGAGAGATCATGTTGTGTTCATTTACGGAATTGATCCTTACTCTGTAGGATTGTACTCACATGTGGGAGAGGTTCTTCATAGGCAGAAACATCTTCGTCAGAATTCCTGGGATCTCCATCCCCTCCAGAGCCCTAGAGGAAACGTAGCATATTGCACCAGCGAACAGGTTGCAGTATGAAGTTTGTGTGTGTGCATTGTGTGTGTTTTCTCACAGGGATTGAAGATGTGTCAGGTGGTTGAAGTGGCTGGGATGAATGTGGAGAAGGGGATTGTGGGAGATGTTTCTGTAACAAGAAACAGATTATGACAAAGTAAAAAAATCCTGGCTGAAAGGATACGGGGCTGAATAAGCAGTAAAATTCAGATGTTGTTTCCTCTTTTTGACAGGTAAACTTCCTGTATTCAGACCTGTTCCACAGTGAAACAACAGAAAACCCCAAGGCAGGGGTTGTCTCAGTGATCATCTTGATAAAAAGGACGGGTTATTTTCAGATGAAGGAAAAGCAAAGTCTAGATCATTTTACAAATAGCTCTGAGTAAACCGCCCGTTGCAAGACAAAAGGTTATCGTTGCTAGGAATGTAACCTTGGTGACACTTATCAAGCCTGCAGATCAAACAGGTTATTCTCACACAATATGAAAAATGCATGCGTTATCAACCCATCCGTATCTAAATTCTACAGAATTTTGACACACACTTAAAAAAGAAAAACTTAATCAATGACATTCAAACAGTGTGTTTTGCTTGCTAAAAATATGTGGTTATCATAAATTAAGTGCAGAACCTGCAATATTAAATCAAATCTTGGCCTCAAAGAAATATCAGTATTTCCGTTCTTCTGTTTGGGACTTGGAAAATATTGTTTCACAGGAATCTTACGGAGAGTTGGATTTCTGCTGTTGGTGAACAACCTTTGTTTTCCTGTGTGTGGTGTGTGGTGTGTGTGTGTGTGTGTGTGTGTGTGTGTGTGTGTGTGTGTGTGTGTGTGTGTGTGTGTGTGTGTGTGTGTGTGTGTGTGTGTGTGTGTGTGTGTGTGTGTGTGTGTGTGTGTGTGTGTGTGTGTGTGGGGGGGGGTCATCATCATTATCTCCTGGAACATAATATTCTGGGGTGAATTTTATGGCATGTCCTCCTTGAGTGATTATTTCACAGTGAGAGGAAGCTGAAACATTTCATTATTTTTTAAAGAGTAGATCCCAAGACGAACAAATGTGCTTAATTGAAGTTAGGGTAAAATAAAAAGTTATCGATTAGTACTTTACAATTGGGAATATTTCAAGAAGACTGAAACAGACAGCGGCACAGTTTATAATTTTAGGCATCATTACTCTTCAGCCCTATGTGCTGAACAGACCAAACTGAAAACACACAATGACTGAAACCTCATTAAAAGATCTCATTCCGTTTCCTGAGAGTCTTTTTTTCCCAATGCTTCAGACTCACCACCAATGCAATACCTTAAAGTTAATTCAGTTCACAATAGCATTATTCATGAGCAGTACTCTGACCGGGAGTATTGCTGGTCCTGTCTGCTCCTTTCAAACGGAAAGTTTAGTTCTCAGAGGACATACTGAACATGCAAAGTAGCAGCTCTTTCAATTTTCACAAAAAATACATTTGGCAAAAGCAGTAAAAGTATAAATTTGGAATTTGGAACACGGTTTTCAGTGTATTAAGAGGACACCATGTTCCAAGACAGCTTCCATTTATTCCAGTAAGACAAAAAATATAAAATAAAATATTCCACAAGTGAAAGTCCTGCATTGAAAAGGTTACATAAATGTATGTTAACAATGTGTGTAAATGTACTTTAAAATGTATTTCATGCAGAAAATAACCCATGACGTGATGTTGATCCGTTACATAGTATTGAATAATTAACAATGATGCAGTAATATGTACACTAAGCAGCATTTTACTCTCATAGCTGGAACTTATTTTAAATACTCCATGCAAGTTTAATTAAAAACAATGCATCATGTTTATGAGCTGATTTTGAATTTAAAAGCCTATTTCCCAAGATGACAATAAACAACAACTGTGAGATAAATAAAGTGAAGTAAAGGTAAAAAGATGTTTTGGACGAGAGGAATAATGACTGGGGGACAATTCTCAAAGGCTTAAAAAGTTTTGGTTGAGTTTAGTTTTTAGAACAGTTATTATATTTGACATATTACTGTTTAATTCTCTGGGTTTCTTTCCTATGGGAGGCATTAACAGTCAGATCAAATCATGTTCTCTTAATTTAATCTTAAAACGTTAAGTCCCCAAAGTGTTTTTTTACTTTTAATACTTCATATCATAATTGCCTCCTCACATAACACACCTTTCCTGGCAGTCAGACTATCAGTTACTCACAGTTTCAGGAGGGACTTGGAGAGGCTCTTAAAAGTGTTTTTCGGCAAATCCTTGATCTTATTGCCGGACAGATTTCTAAACACAGAGGAGAGGGGGTAATTAAAATAAATAAAGGAAATAAAACATTATGGACAAAAGCAAACTCAGAAAGCATAGACCAAAGCACAGATGTTTATGGGAAATCAGCCATTGTTCTTTATCTACTCATGTTTTTCTTAAGTTAGGAAAATATATATATATAATAGTAAAAAGCAAATGAAAAAATTGTGAAAATTGCAAATCATTTGAGCTCTTTTTTCCAAAACAGAGATGAATCCAAACACCAAATTTATTCCATCAATTTATCTTTATTTTGTAAAAGAAACTCATCTCAGCAGTAGAGAACTCCTGATGGTTTTCTAACACTGCTTCATTAAATCTCCATTATAGTTATTATTAAACAACATGTGTTTAAAATGTTTTAATGTGAATTCTAAAGTGAATTCTGGCATGCTTGCGGACCATTTTAAATGTATTAAAATATGTGTAACATTTCAATATCTGGCCTCTTAATTCATTTGTGTAGTCATTGTAGACCGTTAATCACTTACCAGCTGGAAACCTTAATATTTATTCTGGAGTGAGTTTAAACAACTATCTATTTATTTATTGAACATGCTGCTTCCTTATTATCCATCCAAGGATCAGCCCAATTAAACACTTGTTTCGAATATTATTTTATCTATAATCAACCAATCCAGACATTCATTAAGTGTTTGGAGCTGAGAAACCTCTGCTGATGGGATCAGAAACGGATTCAATTTGAGTTAGGCCGTGAAAAACTATTCTCAATCAGCAACAAGAAACTCCACCCAAAGCATTAAATATTCACAAATAGGCATTTTAATTTCTACTGAAACCCAGTGATTTATCAGACTAACCACAATATTTGTCCGATGTTATTTGTTATGAACTCAATGAATGATGTGACTATAAGGAGACAGAGACAGACTAATCAGCTGCTTTACTCACAGGTCAGCCAGTTTCCACAGGGACTGGAAAGTGTTTTCAGGAATACTTCTGATCCTGTTGTCCATCAGAATTCTCGGAAAAGAACAGAGCAGATAGTATATTTGTGCTGTGATTCAATCCCTGTGGTGAATCACTGTTGGGAATGAAGGTTGACCTCAATCATTGCAAAATCAAGAGTTTTTTTACAACCAATTCCCCAAAAGTCTTGCTCCCCTGACACTGAATCAATTCCATCTTGAACGGCTCTGCTTGAAACGCATGAGTTTCTGCCTCATTCATGCAACTCAGACAGATGCTGCTCAGAACTACAGAGCACCATTGAGGCCGATGGCAGAGTATGTATGTATGCTGTGCTCATACACATCTTAAAGACGAGAGATGAAACCAGAGCTGTAACTGCTTAGACGGAGGTGACATGATTCAACATGAAAGTGAAGCTAGGCACATCATTTACAACCTTTTAAGGCACAGCATTTTTTATCTGATGTTAATCTTTTTTATTGTATTATGGTTGTAAAAGCTTATTTAGTAGTTAAGGACATGGGGGACCAGTGGCGTCATTAGGCCTATTTTTTTATTTATTTTTTTTAAATGCCAACAAATTCAATATAATGTGGCCAGAATATGAGTTCACATAAATAATCATACAACCAGTCATTATTCACTTAAATATGATCATAAATCTTAGTTTCCCTATAGAGCTCCTGCAGATGATGTCATATATGCTGGTCACGTGACGAGATACGACAGGGGCAGCCATTTTGGCAGTCATCGCGGCAGTAAATTGACAGGCACTGGCAGACTGTCAAGGATGGTGGATAACTGCTGTGCACCAGGTTGCACAAATAGGCGTGGGAAAAAGAAAGGTGTATCGTATTATCGCATTCCTAAAGACGCGGAGAGGAGGGAGAAGTGGATTGGAGCGATTAAAAGAGCCAGGAGCCTTCAGAAAAAGACTGAAAGATGGGACCCCCCGGCCGTTGGCTTTCGCTTATGCAGTGATCACTTCATATCAGGTGGGTGAAGGAATACAGTACAATGCTACAAAAAGTTTCTGGTCAGTTTAATTAAATTTAATTAGTTTAATTTAAGAAGTAGCACCCAGTTATTATAGCTAACGGACACTGTGATGTCCCTTTTTAACTCAACAAGTGTGGCTCTGGCGCAGCCTAGCCAGTTAGCAAGTTAGCTTGTAGCAAGCTAGTGGTAAACAAACCCGTGTTGAAATATTCCTTCTTATTGTGTAGGGAGAAAGAGTGATAATCCGTTGAGTCCGGATTTTATCCCCTCAATTTTCGATTACCTTCCATCTCCAGAGAAGAGGAGACATAAAACGAGACTGGAGGTTTTTAACAGAAGGCAGAAGGCTAAACTGCACAAAGTAGAGCAGGCAAAGATATCTGCAAAAAGCTAAAGATAAAATCCAAGCTAAAAAACATGCTAACGTGACACTTCCGTAGCTAGCCAAGCTAATAAACAAACAATGCTAACGTGACACTGCCTATCAAACTGGAATAATTTAATACTTACCCTTGCAGTGATGATGCCGAAGTTTTTGGATGTAAGACTCCACAGTTGAATGTTGTTTACGAAGCCGGACTGACACCATTTGTAAGCCTCCAAGCTTTTGTACGCTCTGAGGGAGTCTCCTGAGTACACTGATGGAAAGCTTACAAGATAGCTGTGGATGTCTGCGTAGCGCAAGTCGGGTACATCGTCTTCAGAGCAGGAGGTTATGCTCTTGAAAAGCACACCGGGTGAATTATATGGGTCGCTTATATTTAATCTCTCTAATTTTGTACTATAAAGCCGAATTTCACTTGAATTAAAATGAGAAGTATACTCGCTCGGTAAGAAAACACTGGCACCGGTGGTCATGTTGACTGCCAAAATGGTGGCTCCCAACCAAAAGTCACGTGACCGCAGGAGCTCTATAGTGAAAGGTAGAGAGTCAGAGTCAGTGCGTCGTTATCCAATCCATTCCACTTGTTCATAGAGCACGCCCACATCACTGAAATCCAGTCCACGTTTTCACTGCAACCTAGGTTGCAGTCGTCTCTGCATCTGGGTACCCGCAGCATGTGTGTACCGGGAGCCAAGCACACATAACCGACTAGAGCAGTATTAGGAGAAGAACGTGAACAAGAATGGATATACGAATTTTTTTCGAGAGAGTAAGTATTGATCACTGCTGTTGATGATAATAAGTTAGCTCCAGCCCCCCAGCTAACAACAGAAAGTCCCATGTAATTAATGAACGAAATGCTCCCTGTTTGACAAATAAAAACCGGGCTTGCAGAGAGCCCCCTGTACAGGAGACAGCGTGTGTTGTGTGCTGTAGAAGATCTCTGTGCACGTCTTACCTTAGTTACCTTAGTTTTGCAGTCAAAAGTTACATTTCAGCTCTAAAAGAACGCTGCTACATAGCTAGCTAGTTAATCTGAAATGCACTGTGAAGGTCCTGGTTGTTTATAGAGTTAGCTGTGCAGTCTTTTATTTTTATTTTTACCATATACTATCTTTTGGGTGACTTCCTTCTGGAGCATCAGCTCCAGCATCAGATACACACAGTGAAACAGGAGCTGAGCTCATTCACGTATGATTATGTGGATAATAATGACAATAAGAATAATATGATGATAATAATAATAATAATAATAATAATAATAATAATAATAATAATAATAATAATAATAATAATCACACCACCACCCCTATTGACCTATAGGAGTCAGGGCAGAGGAGCAGAGAGAGTGAGAGGGGAGAGAGCTCTACTGGAAAGGTGAGTCGCAGGATAGAGTCATTTGTGATGCAGACAGTCTTTAAATTTTATGGGGGGACTTCCTTCTGGAATATCAGCTGTGTTTCTAACTTAACACATGCACACAGTGAAACAAGAGCTGAACACATTCACATATGATATCTTCAGCGGATAATAATAGTAATAATAATGATACATTATGGTAATAATACTCACTCCACCACCTCTATTGACCTGTAGGAGTCAGGGCAGAGGAGCAAAGAGAGTGAGTGGAGAGAATCCTCTACTGGAAAGGTGAGTCTAAAGGATTTCACAGGATAGTCATTTGTGATGCAGACAGTCTTGGAATTTTATGGAACTCGATATGAATATGAAATACGAAACATTTCAGTCCAGGTGCACCATATAAGACTTATTTAACTTGAGCTTTTTAATTTGTTAAAAACAAATATATACGATCAATACGAAACATGATAATAAAACGATTAGCTAGACGCTGATCAACCGTTAGACTATCGATACTGGTTGTTAATTTATCTTGAAGGGTCAGGCAGAAGGAGATGCAGTGGGAGAAAAAGATCAACAGGCAAGGCCAAGGCAGGGAGAGCAAGGGGATCCAGAGATGGATCAAGAGCCAGAGGAAGGTCAAGATATTACAGAGAGAGAAAGAGAGCAAACAGACCAAGAGAGGGAAATTGATGAAGCAGCTGCAGCATCTCACTCCACTACAGTCATCTTTGACAAACATGAGATTGCACAAACACATAAAGACAGTGTTGTTGCATGGAAGAGCTATCAGGCAACTAGAAAACAGGGAAATGTTGCACAGATGATAGCTTCAGCAAATGTGAGTGAGATAGAAGAGAGAAGAGAATATCTCAGGCGAATTGTTGCAGTCACTTCTATGTTAGGGAGACAGGGACTCCCTTTTCGTGGCCATGATGAAGGAAAAGACAGCACAAACAGAGGGAACTTTCTTGCGTGCATGGAGCTTTTGAAGGAATTTGATCCTTTTCTGCAAAAACATAACCCCCCATCAAATGCTCATTATACCTCAGCAACCTCCCAGAATGAGATGATTGACTGTTGTGCCCAGGAAGTGACAAGTGTCATTGTATCTGAAATGACAAAGTCCAAAATCTATGCCATCATGGCAGATGAAGCAAGAGATGTCAAATCAGAGCAGTTAGCTGTTTGCGTCAGGTATGTGTCAGACGGGGCAGTGAAGGAACGTTTCCTAGCGCTTGCGGAGATTAAGTCATTTGATGCCCAGTCCATTGCAAAGGAGCTGCAGCAGCAGATTTAAAAAATGGTCTTGCAGAGCTTAAGTGTGTAGCACAAACTTATGATGGTGCAGCTGTCATGAGTGGGACCACTGGAAGTGTACAAGCACATTTTAGAAGGCTCCACCCTGAAGCTATCTATGTGCATTGTTACGCTCACAAACTCAACCTGGTGTTGTGCCATACTTGCAAGGCCATCCCAGAGGCTGTGGAGCTTTTCAGCTTGTTGGAGTGTGTTTACTCCTTTTTCAGCACCTCCCTAGTGAATCATCATAAGTTCATGGAGACTCAGACAAGGCTTGGATTGAGAACAGTTGACCTTGTCCAACTTTCAAACACTCGCTGGGCTTGTCAGTTGCGGTCAATCAGTGCAGCTCTTGACACGTTGTCTGCCATTTTGGAGTGCCTTTCTGCTATTAGATCCCCCATGGCTGTTGTGCAAAGCTGTATAAATTCTCAGCAGTCTATGCACGGGCCCTTCTGTCTGTAACCGAAGGACTCCACAAGCTCCTTTAGAAAGAGACTTTAGACCTGGCAGAAGCTTTGATCTGCAAACAAGCAGTGTGTGACACACTTAAGGGAAAACGCACAGATGCATTTGCCACAGAGCTTTATGACAGAACCAAAGCCCTGTGCCACACACTCAGTATCCCTGAAGAAGGTGCCAGGACAAGGCAAGAACAGAGGAAAATGGGTGATTTTGTGCTGGAGACAACTGCAGGTGCACGCAATGAATTGAACAGCTCGGACACATTGAAAAGAGAGTTACTTTTCCCGTGTGTGGATAGGATGGTTGGCAAGCTTGAGCAAATATTTTGCAGGATGCAGGGCTACTAAAAGGCATCCAGGTATGCAGTCCGAAATCTGAGAACTTCTTGAGTGAATCACACTTGAATGAACTTGCAAAACACTACAGCACTGACCTGAAAACAGAGGAGGTTCTGGTGGCCAGAAACTTTCTTGCCCGGAAAACAGAGGCTGGATGTTCACCCAAAGATATGTTGACTGTGCACAACCTCCTTGATTCAGACATGTTTCCCTCCCTGAAGGCAACCATCCAAGTTGCTTTAACAGTGCCTGTAAGCAGCTGCTCGTGTGAAAGGTCCTTTAGTGTACTGCGCCGGCTGCACTCCTGGCTACGCCAAACAATGGATCAGAAAAGACTTCACAGTCTTGCAGTCATGTCAATTGAAAAAGACGCACTTCAGCACCTAAATCACAATAGAGTGATAGACGCCTTTACCACCCTTAAAAACAGACGACATTCTTTGATGCTTCCACCCACCAAGTAACTGCCAATTGTAGCCATGTTATTTTAAAATATACTTAGTGAGAACACAGTGCTCTTTTTTTTGCATAGTTTTGGATAATACATGTGGGCTGTTAATGAATAAGAAGCATTGGTTAAATACGGCACTGTAACTATGTGATGGTTCTTTTTTTGTTGTTGTTACTGCTGTGAACATACAGTACTTCCTGTGTTTGTTGTTGTACTGTATTAAAGATGTAATGGTGGCCCGAAACATTTACACAGTAAAGGATCTGTTAAATCTGTCCAAAAAGTGTAAGGCAATTTCTCAGTTTTTGTTAGCTGTTTGTGAAATTAAACGTTCACTCACATCCTGTGCATCTCCTGGGGGCTTAGCCCCCCCTGTCCTTAAAACCTAGTGACGCCCCTGTGGGGGACCATGATAACAGATATAAACAGAGAGGCCGGGACATGCACAGATCACAAGTTAATACAGATGAAAACAGCATCAGATTAAGATCCTCTCTCCGAGTGTTTCTTTCCTCTGGCGAAAGCATTCTTTCCAAATATTTAAAAGTACAAATCTGTCATAAATGATCTGACATCCAAGCCTATAACTTAGCAGCTAAGGTAAAAACCCAGTGAAGGTCAAAGTGTTTCCTTGTGTTAGACTTTAAGCGCTGGATGTCTTTGTATGTTGTCAGATGAATGATTGCAGCACTATTGGCAACATCAGGTTTAGTGTTCATGCCGTTATCCCTGTTTCATGCCTGGGACTTGAGTATGCTTGAAGATTCAGACTTTTCCTTGAATGTCCAGGTAGTTTAGTCACGTTTGAGGCATAGTGATAAAATCAGGTTCCTTTGTCATGAAAAGAACGGAGAGACATCACATTCTTCAAAACAGACTTTGATTGCTGTAATTCCACTTTTTTGAGAAAAATGTCCCCAGTGTGCAGCTGTAGACGTGAAGGCCATCAAACAAAACCAGTCCATCAAACAATGCAAAGGCAATTAAATAATCAGTTTGAAGTCTCATATATACAGTAAATTGTACATGTTGAAATAGTTTTCATAACTCTGTTCTCATAACTCAAAGTTTCTCTTCTTGTGATGATATAGTAATGAATTGTATTCTATTTATTAGTTTAATTTAGTTAAGTTTATTACATTTATTTGCCAGGGACCATTCTGTAGAAAACAAAATGCATATAACATAAGAGATGATTATACCGGATATAGCTCCTTTAGTTCCAAGTTCTAAGCAAACATTAACGCAACTAATGCAATCACTGTTATTGAAATATAGCAACTGAATTTAAGAATTACCAAGAGCATATATACAGTAAATATAAAAAAATACACCCCAAACTTTAAAATATGTCTTAATAATCCACACCCATTCAGCTACCCGCTCTCTGCACCTCTCCAAGATGCAGAAAAAGTGTCTCTTCTAACTCACACACACAGGCGCGCATTGTGCTCTTTGTTTCTGAGATAAATTGATGTAGACAAGGCTGGGTTCTCACAGTCAGCTTGTTGACATTACACATGAAAACATGTTGAAGTCTTTACATGTTTCCAAACTGTCAGAGAGCCTGTTCCATTCCTTAACTCACAAAAGGTCTGCAGTTCTCCTTTGAGACAGCAGTAACTCAATGTCAAAATATCCTGAGCAGATGCAGATTTATGTCCTTGTTCAACCCAATGTCTTAGTAATACAATGGGACATTTATTGTTGTTCATTCTCAGCAATTGTGTGTGTGCGTGTGTGTTCATTTATTTAGTTGGCAGCTTATTCCTTAAAACAGAAGCCTCAGATTGCTTAAAGTAAGAGTAAATATGAAGGTGTCAATGTCAAGCTTGTTATAGAAGTAAGTTATTGTTTTTTTTTTTTATCAACTAAGATTTGTTAGAAAATGTTTTACATTTTAAATTTAAGTACAATATAAGACAAGCAAAAGTTTAATTTGTGGGCCATATTGCATTATACTTTTAGAATTTGCAGAGGGCTGATTCAAAATGGCCTGCGGGCTGCATTTGGCCCCCAGGCGATAGTTTGGACATCCCTGATATAGACAATATGACATAATTGAAGTCATGTCTGATGTAGCTACAACCAGGAAACCCATTCATGTACAGTGGGGCAAAAAAGTATTTAGTCAGCCACCAATTGTGCAAGTTCTCCCATTTAAAAAGATGAGAGATGCCTGTAATTTTCATCATAGGTACACTTCAACTATGAGAGACAGAATGGGGGAAACAATCCAGGAAATCACATTGTCTGATTTTTAATGAATTAATTGGTAAATTCCTCGGTAAAATAAGTATTTGGTCACCTACAAACAAGCAAGATTTCTGGCTCTCACAGACCTGTAACTTCTTCTTTAAGAGGCTCCTCTGTCCTCCACTCGTTACCTGTATTAATGGCACCTTTTTGAACTCGTTATCAGTATAAAAGACACCTGTCCACAACCTCAAACAGTCATACTCCAAACTCCACTATGGCCAAGAACAAAGAGCTGTCAAAGGAGACCAGAGACTAAATTGTAGACCTGCACCAGGCTGGGAAAACTGAATCCGCAATAGGTAAGCAGCTTGGTGTGAAGAAATCAACTGTGGGAGCAATTATTAGAAAATGGAAGACATACAAGACTCTGCTAATCTCCCTCGATCTGGGGCTCCACGCAAGATCTCACCCCGTGGGGTCAAAATGATCACAAGAACGGTGAGCAAAAATCCCAGAACCACACGGGGGGACCTAGTGTGACCTGCAGAGAGCTGGGACCAAAGTAACAGAGGCTACCATCAGTAACACACTACGCCGCCAGGGACTTCAATCCTGCAGTTCCAGACGTGTCCCCCTGCTTAAGCCAGTACATGTCCAGGCCCGTCTGAAGTTTGCTAGAGGGCATTTGGATGATCCAGAAGAGGATTGGGAGAATGTCATATGGTCAGATGAAACCAAAATAGAACTTTTTGGTAAAAACTCAACTCGTCGTGTTTGGAGGAGAAAGAATGCAGAGTTGCATCCAAAGAACACCATACCTACTGTGAAGCATGGGGGTGGAAACATCATGCTTTGGGGCTGTTTTTCTGCAAAGGGACCAGGACGACTGATCCGTGTAAAGGAAAGAATGAATGGGGCTATGTATCGTGAGATTTTGAGTGAAAACCTCCTTCCATCAGCAAGGGCACTGAAGATGAAGCGTGGCTGGGTCTTTCAGCATGACAATGATCCCAAACACACCGCCAGGGCAACGAAGGAGTGGCTTCGTAAGAAGCATTTCAAGGTCCTGGAGTGGCCTAGCCAGTCTCCAGATCTCAACCCCATAGAAAATCTTTGGAGGGAGTTGAAAGTCTGTGTTGCCCAGCGACAGCCCCAAAACATCACTGCTTTAGAGGAGATCTGCATGGAGGAATGGGCCAAAATACCAGCAACAGTGTGTGAAAACCTTGTGAAGACTTACAGAAAACGTTTGACCTCTGTCATTGCCAACAAAGGGTATATAACAAAGTATTGAGATGAACTTTTGTTATTGACCAAATACTTATTTTCCACAATCATTAGAAAATAAATTCTTTAAAAATCAGACAATGTGATTTCTGGATTTTTTTTTCTCATTTTGTCTCTCATAGTTGAGGTATACCTATGATGAAAATTACAGGCCTCTCTCATCTTTTTAAATGGGAGAACTTGCACAATTGGTGGCTGACTAAATACTTTTTTGCCCCACTGTTAGGGGTGGGCGATATACCGGTATGAAAGTAAAAACCGGTATTGTGCTGCGCCATGATATGAATTTTGAGATATCGTTGATACCGCGGTATTCATAAATTCATAAATTGGCGTTCATATTGGGTCGCATTGTCGAACATTCTTTGTCTTCTGAAGTATATTCAAACAGATCTCCGCTGGATTAATGAATGCCTGGACGTGTCCCTAAACAGCCTGTCTGTTCCTAAAACAGCTGTGCACAGAGTTCTCGTGCACCTAATTTCCATACAAAAACGCTCCAAGAGCTCCTTATAAGGGCATGCAAGATGTGTGAACAATCCAGACTCCACAGGCAACGCGAAAGCAACTTTAAACGATCAAAAATCATGACATTATTTTAGGACATCGCGATGTCTAGTAGAATCATGAATGTAGATGTGAAACGGATTTTTTTAGTCCGCGATAAGCATAATAGCGTGTTTAGAACAAAGTTTTGGAAATCTTTTCCCCCGTGACTGATTTCGTAACTTCTAGCAAGCAGGGGCTGTCTTGAGCGGAATGGTTTTTCAGTGAGGAGACGCACGACGCTAAATGCATATGCAGTGAATGATATTAGCCTACTGTAGGCTACCTAATTATGCCCATTATTTGATTTAAGTAATACAACAACAGAAGGTAAGCAAGAAATAAAGGCCTGGTCCGTATACAAGCCTGCCCCAAATAAAGGCCAGTGCGATGTGCAGCCTAAGTAAATAAAAGCACTCAATTTGAGGATTTACGGTGTAGACCTATTTTTATGAGCGGACGTTGCAATCATTTTTTGCTGCGCGGAAGTAGTGCTAGCAATAGTGGATCCAAAACAAGAAGAAGAAGACGACGAAGAAGAAGACATTGAAGAAAAAGAACACATTGAAAATTAAAGATGAATCAACAGGCAGAAAAGAATACCCAGGTGCAGGATGACGAATTGGTGAAAAAGAAAGGGGGCACCTCTGTCGTGTGGAACTGGTTCGATCTGGTTAGATCTCCGACCTCGAACAAAAAAATATCTTATGTAAATTGTGTCGCCGTGCTGTTTTAGCGAAAGGTGGAAACACCACCAATTCATTAAATCACCTTAAAACGATGCATGTACGAGAATATGCAGATTGCATCAAAATGCGAGAAGCAATCAGCCCAGGAGCTCGACCAAAGACAAGCCAGACTTCCACTCAATCGCTTCAGCAATCACTACAAACATCATTCGCTGCCGGTACTCCCTATGAGCGGACAAGCAAGAAATGGAGAGACATCACGGAGGCTATAACCCATCACATTGCAAAGGACATGGTACCCATCCAAACTGTGGAGAAAGTGGGTTACAAAAAGTCACTTCAAACTCTGGACCCAAGGTACGAGATCCCGAGCCGCAAATACTTCAGCCAGAAATGCCTGCCTCAACTTTACTTGGAATGTCTGGAGAGAGTTTACGGCGAAGTAAGCCAAGTCGATTTATGATGTTAAAATACATATTTTGCCTCAACTAATGTCATTTAACTAAGAAGGGCTATTCAAATGTGATTCAGATTTTTACCCCCTCATATATCGTGATATAATATCGATATCGTCTGGACAGTGAAAAATATCGTGATATGAATTTTACCTCATATCGCCCACCCCTACCCACTGTATGTCCTCCCTGCTGATGATCCTCATTTGTAGTTTATCATTCAACTTCAGGAACTCTTTTAACGGAATGGAAACATGGCTGATGACTCTTAGAAGGGGTTGTTTCAGTTAAAAACCGGGATACTCACAGAACTTCAAGCTTGCTGCAGGACTTTAAGATTGAGTGGTTGAGATTCTGAATCTGGTTTCCTTCAAGATCCCTGTGAGCAGAACAAAAAAGGGGAGTGGGGGGGAGGACATGTTGTTTAAGCTTTACAATACATAAAAACACACGTGGTGGAGATGACGTTCCGTCTAAATGAGCATAAAAATAGGAATAAAATACAATATTTGTCTGGTGTATGGGGGTTAGCAAAAGATAATGTTACCTTGTATTATTGTAAATATTAGATTTTTTTACTACTTGCACTTTGTCGTTTATAGTGTATTTGTTGTTGCTGTATATACAGTGCACCAGGTTGGCCCTCTGGTGACAATAAGGTGTGTTTAATTGAAAAGGGAAAAAAAGAAGGAGACAGACACTGTATTTAAAGAGGGGATTTGAAAGCGGACTGATTGTTATCATCAAAGCTACAGATCAGGAAGAGGTCGTTCTTAATGTCAGACGCATCCTTGATCTCACTTCTTGACAAACATTGTTTATCTCATCCACTTATTGCCACACACATACTGATAAATAATATTTAAAGAGCAGATGTCTACTGAAGCACACGCATGCACTATACACCTGCACATACACACACACACACACACACACACACACACACACACACACACACACACACACACACACACACAAGTACACTGTCAGCGCAGACTCACAGCCAGTCCAAGGCAGGCATGTGTTGACAGAAGCTCGGGTGTGGAAGCTGCTGCAGCGAGGTGCCCACCATGGATCTGGCAAAACAAACAAAACATTTTATTTTTCAACACAGAAAATTGGACTCTCTCAGCGGGGTGTTCCCATTGTTACGGAACGAAGGTGATGCATTGTTGTGCCACAGCTTGTATAACTGGAAACCAAACATGCGTCATTTGAAAATGATAAAGAAAACTGAAGAGGATGAAAATTAGAAAGGGACTGCTAGAGAAACACAGAGACTAATGAGGACGAGGTCACAGTAGTACTGAAAATATAAATAAAGAATCATTCATTCACATCTGTGAGTGTAATGACAAAGGTAACTTTAAATAATGCATCTAGTCTCTAGAAACAGTAAATAAGCAACTTATTGTACTCACTAGTTGCATGATTACTGCAATCTGTACTGTGGTTTTGATTTTTCCTTTCAGTCTCACTTGATTTCCCCTGATTTCTACTATGAGGTACTCGAAACATGCTTGAGATTAACTGTTCCATCAGAGTTCTAATTTTTAATGACATTACATTTCATGCTGACTTCACCATGTGTTTCTGGCATGATGCAGTTTACGACAAGGGGCTGATTTCTCCAACATCTGTGCCTTCAAAGTTGGAAGCCGCTCGGAAAACCTTTTTATATAAAAAGTAAAAACTGACAAACGTGCATCATGAGTCCATATTAAACTCTGCCAGGCACGTTATGTTTACGACTTATTGGTTGGTCTGTGTATCAGTAAGGTTATGTAAATCAAATCGAATCTTTGATATTGTTTTCACAGGGTAAAATTATATGTGCTCACAAATGATTAAGCAAACAACAGTGGATTAAATAAATAATACAGTGTTAAGTGTAATTGCTAACCCTACTCCTGGGTATGTTTTCAGTCATTTTTTATTTATTTACTGCAAGTACTCAAATGAATAGTCTTGGCTTTGAAAAATAGTCGGCTGTAAATGCAAGAACATGATTTGTAGATTAAAAGGTGTCGTGAAACGTTCTCAGGAGCCTTTAATCAAATGGAGTTAAATCTCCCGGCACTGTGAAGTGGTTAAAGTAAAGTCAGTTTTAAAAAAAGAAATGTTGATATTTCATGGGGTAAAACCTCAGACAGATGAGAGACTGAGCAGAGATCCGAGAATGCAGTTCATCTCACAGATGAAAAGAGAGACATATGGTCACTTTGAGAGTAACTCCCGGTGGGCAGAAACGCTCTTTGAAGAGACAGGCAGAGTGATTGCGCATTTATATAAGGCATTTATCCGTCAAGCGTCAACCTTAAAGCAGGCATTTATTGAAATACACACCTTTTGTGGGAAGAAAACAAAAACAGAGAGATATTTAGTGAAGGGATGATAGGACAGCGTGACTGCTCTCTCCCGGGGATAAAGCATTCTCCCCGGAGAGCAATACTGCAAGCTCACCGTTGTTTGAAGAGAAAGTGCCAGGGCTGATTTAAGGTCAGTGAAGCGGTTAATGAAATGGAAAGGAGGAGAGAATAACAAGTGAAGTCAGAGACAGAAGAGTGAGGTGGCCTGTACGGATGGAAACGCCTTTTAGTCAGGAAAAATGAGTGTGTGTTCTTTGAGAAAAAACACATGACCCACGAAATGGCAAAGCCGTGAGACCTCACTTCATTACTTGACTGCGTTATAAAACAAAGACATGACTGATATGAAATGAAGTGTGAAATTTAATCACAGCTTACAACTAAACAGACACTTAGCATTCATAAATCTCTTTATCGTCTTTGGCAAAGAATTAATTAAAGCAAAAGGAGAACACTTTCCTTCATACCCCCACTGTTAAATAAGATAAACACATAGAGTTTAACACATGAAGGTGGGTAACATTTAAATGATGACATACAGTATGTCAATATAACTAAACACAATGTTTATTTTCCTATGTGGAGTTCCTTCAGGTTAGCAATTATTCTCAAAGTGTATGATGGTTTTCTTCAAACTACATCCATATTGTAATACATATGTGAGACAAATGCCAGAGCCATTTTGAGATTAGAAATTAGCCAACAACAGATATTTAAGGAAAAACATTGCAACTCACAGGTACGTCAGGGACTGGAGCCCCATGAAAGTGTCCTGGGACAGGATGCTCAGTGGGTTATGATCCAACATCCTGCACAAAGAAACAAACCCTTTCAGTTATGCCATTTTTGAATAATTGTAATGAAACGAATAGTTTGACATTTTGGATAAGATTCACTTTTATACCCAGAAGTTCCACACCACTTCTCATCTGTATGCAAAAGTTACTTGTACTGTACAGTAACTTTCACGGTGTTGATCTTCTGGGTAAGAAAGCATATCTTATCAGGCCTATAAATCCAGGATACGGGGTAAAAAGCTAGCTTGGATCTAACACCATCATCCTTCTAACAAACTACACATATCTAAACCAACATGTATTTATTTGGATTAGTTACCACTGAGAAAACATGACATAATATAAAAACAAATAATACAATCTGAGAGTTGGCTCCTCCACATTGAAACCAGATGTGTTGAATGTAGAAGACCTACAGTACACGACAGGCCTAAAACAAAGGGCACAGTTTATAAAGCAGAAACACTATAACCCACCCCATTAAGCTCTTCGCCTCATTAGCTTAACACACGTTTTTTTCTTTGTGTAATGGTGCTCAACAAATACTTCATGGGGAAAATAAGGCATGATCTCCACAGCTGTATGGAGTTTATGATTCCTCATGGGCACACATAAAACTCCTTCACCTCCTCACCATACTGCAACCCTGAGGACCTTAAGCACATCCAGAGGATTTGTTCTCCTAAACTAAAAATCTGAAAGGAAATTTAAGATGCCAACAACAATACTGGTCTGAAATAGACACTTATATCTACGACTTTAAATAGAAGCAGACAACACAAAAAAAGAGCGCGATTACCCCCGCACACGCTCATTAGGACTGCCAGAGATAGGAAAGTGATATTGTATTTTCTGACTTCCTCCTGTGTAGGTGGATGTCTGTGTGTGTGTGTGTGTGTGTGTGTGTGTGTGTGTGTGTGTGTGTGTGTGTGTGTGTGTGTGTGTGTGTGTGTGTGTGTGTGTGTGTGTGTGTGTGTGTGTTACTCACAGCCACTCTAATTTGTGGAGATCGCTGAACACACCCGGACTCAGGGAGGATATCAAGTTTTCGCTGAGAAACCTGGGTAAAAAAGAGTGAGAAACAGAGAAAGAAGGGATGATATTCTACTTCTGCTTCTCAGGGATATAACCTTTCAAGCAATATTAATAAAATAACCAAAGTCTTAACACTTTCTTGTTTAAGCTCTACAATGATTTGCTGTTTGTCTTGGTCAGATATCATCGCAAACAGAATATCTTGGTTTTTTGACTTTCTCCAACGGCAATTATTTTCATTTTTTTTTTGGATAAATAATTCATCCATTAATTGAATAACATAACCAGGAAATAACTATATTATCAAAAGTAATGGCGGCCCAAGTACAAAGTGACAAAACAAAAGTATAATTTTCTAGTTGTGGCTTTGACTTCAAACACTTTCCTGACAGCTCTGTTTTCAGACCTAAACGTTCTTACTCAAGTAATTAGATTTTTGATTGGGTTTTGTAGACAGCATAATAAACACTTTAGTTCATCTGAACTGAACTTGTGATGCCCACCTGATAACGTCATAAACCCTTTCCTCTCCTGCTGTGTTTCCTCAACTATTCAGTGTCCCAGGAGCCAGTTTGGAGTCAGCAAAATATAAAGCCCACCCAAATGAATGGGCATTCACGTCTCATGCTCCTTTTTGAAGAACAAAGTTTTCAAAATGAAAATATTTCACTTAATTGTCATTGGTTATGGTATTTTTAATACTTTGATTGATTGATTGAGAGATACATATTAGTGTTGAGAGTTGTGCCCCCTCCCCTTACCAAGACCACAAAGTTTTATTAGATCTAGCATCTTAATGTTGCTCTCAAAGTTTACCAGATGCATGCAATTCACTTTAAAATGTTAAAAAAGAGCATGTCCCCGGACCACCCTAGAGGATGTGAAGTCCACCCTACTCCTAAAAAATGTCAAAATGACTAAGGCCAGGAAACATCGACCTGGTGAACATGACTAATATATTGAAGACGCAAACAGCACAAAACACTATGGGTGTGTAGTGGCAAAACTCCCCCCCACCTTAAAAAAAGAGGCCCCCGAAAATGTTGTATTGCTCGGATTACCACGCACACAGCTCCACCTCACCTCTGGGCTAAGCCCACCCAAACTTGAAAGCCTAGCTACGCCCCTGATTGACAGTATATATGTGTTGCAAGACAAAAGACAAGGGAAAAAGTCAAATTGGCTAATTGTTTGAGTATCGATTAACATCTTGAAGTGAGCAGGCTACTTACAACCTCTTCAAACTGTACAGGCCGCTGAAGGCGTCTTTGGATACGAACTGGAGGCTGTTGTTTTGCAGATATCTGGGCAAAGAGTAAAAAAAAGGACATCATTATCCATTTTCCATCAACAAACACAAAGATTACGTCTGAAAAGAACGTCCAAATGATAAATACCAGGTTGTTAGAGCGGAATCATCATTATCAACCACTGCACCATCATCATTTCCTTTTTATAATCCAGTGAGAATACAGACAGCCTAATTCACTCATTAGGTGATCCACATCAACACAGAGGACAGATACTTATGGGGGTAATCAGTAGCTGAGATGTAAAATATGACCCATTGATCACAACTAGCCAATAATTACTGACCTTTGATCTGCTATTAAACATTTCAGAATATGTAAATTGCCATGAAGACAGTGAATGTGTTTGTGAATGTGTGTGGTCCCGACTAACAAGATACTGCAGACAGATCGCTTTGAATCATACTGTGGACATTATTGATTATTTTGGTGCCTATTAACATTTCCCCATAACATGCAGCACGAAAGTACAAATCCCCACAAAATACAGATGCTTGACTGGTGTTAAACTATGTGCACTGAGCTACTCATTAATCCACTGCATTAAAAAAGGAAATAAAAACGCAGCTTGAAGTCTTTAGTCGATTTAGCGATCACCATTTCAGCCTCAAAATGTTCCAACCCAAAGACACAAATACACATTTTATGTCACATTAACATATTTTGTGCTCCTCTCTATCTTGTCATGAATCTTTAAAAAACAATCAGCTTAATGCCAGTTTGCGAGTGTAGGAATTAAAACACTAATCTGTTAATGTACTGAAGGCATGAAGATTATAAAGTGTCATCTGTCTTGCACTTCATTAGTGAGTTCATGCCTTCTTCAGTACTTCATTAATCATAAAAAGCCACGATTCTTCAGCAGATTCTGAGTAGTTTTCACCAACACTAATGCCCACTTCCTTAAGTACCGTAACATCTCCCCTCCGAATGACGCAGCATGATGAAGACAGTTGAGTGACATGTGGTTGAATTGGATTATCTGTCACTGCACTGATCTTTTTCTTATTAAAATGTTTGGCATCCGAATTCATGTAACAATAACAAACCTTGATATTAACTCACGGTTTGAATTCAACTTGCGTATTGGGGCTTTAATTTGTTTGCCTTTGCTTTGTATTTGCCTTCTTGGTTTAGGATCAAATGAAAAACTAAAATGAGTTATAATATAAGCTGATCCAGCTAATAACTTCTGTGCCTCTCATACCATTTCAATTACAATCAAAACCATTAATATTATAATGATTATTTGAGTAAATACTTAATTGGAAATGCTAGAACGACTTGTAAATGTCACTGTAGCTGCCTCCTAACAGTGAACAGCATGACATTTTATTTGCTTTGACTGCAGTCTGTGTCACATAATAAATTAACTGCAGTATGACACAATAAATGTTATAAACGTCAAGTTCGCTCGGTTCAGTCTGCATCCGTATGCAGTCATTTACGACGAAAAAAACACAACTATTTGAAATGTCTGACAATAAAAGAGATCAATTGCTTCAAATCATAAACAACAATAATATCCAAGCTCATTTAAAGCTGCAGCACGTTTATGTATGTTGAGTTTATTTCGTCGTTGATTTCAGATATCCATATTTCTATCTGGAAATGTAAAAAGCATTCAAATGTTATCGGAAATACACTTTCAGTCTTTCGGGGTAGGAAAGGTGGAAAAACAAAACAAAAAAATGTATTCAACTCAAAAGGCAAGAGTTAGGATGTGTTCTTCTCTTCCAAACAAAAGTATATGCATACATTTATGTTTACTTATATACATTTTTTGTTTGTTTTCTAGTCTCTGATTTCTGATGTCAGGATCAGAAATCCTTTATTAGTCCTACAGCGGGGTATTGTAAAATGTTAAATCAAAAGTTGAATAGCAGGTAAAAAAAAAGAGACATGAAACAATAAAAAAGTAAAGCATACATTAATAATAAAATAAAAATAAAGACAAATAAGTACACACATTACAGTACACTAAGTGACATACATGGCATTAAAATATTGTGACCTTAAAATAATACAAGTTGGAACATTAACTAAAATGTGTATTTTCTACATGTTTAATGGATTTATCGTAATGTACCTCCTGTCCCTTTCTACCTGTTATGCAATGTGTTAAGTAACACCTTGAGTGTGCCTTTCTTTTCTTTCAAAAATGTCCCAGTCTGGGATTGATAAGGTAAATCTTATCTTATCTTTCATTTGCTAGTTGTGTATTTTGCTCAGTCATAAATTCCTTTTCCTTTTACTGGTGTGGGACTATTGTTTTCTTAACCCCCTACCATAAAATCTCAACTAAGAGATTCTGAGTGACTCACTAAGTGTGGGAAAAACATAAATAACAGAGTAAACCAACCCAGTGTCTTTGTATTTATTAAAAATGTGGAAAGCAACATAGAAATACTTACAGTCTCTCGAGGGAAGAGTATTCTGAGAAAACAAAATCAGACAACACTCGAATCTCATTGCTCTTCAGTGACCTGTAACAGAACCCGTAAAATGGGTGAGTTAGAAAAGCACAAAATGAATTTAACTTTAACAGAGTGCAGGAAGTCAAATAAAACCCTTTTTACTGTTATTTGTATTCAGAGGTGGCTTTTAAAGAGTGTGGCATCACATTTCTACAATAATAGAAGCACCATCTGTGCTACTGAGTAAATACCTGAAAATATCCACAGTGTAATCTGAAAAAGTTAGACCAAGATCTCAGTGGAATAAAGCTGGAAGCAGAGAAGGTGAAATAAGGATGAAAGGATATCAAATTTTGTCATCTGTCTCAAAGCAGCATTTTCAATGGGACTAACAGATGTAGTTTGAGTTACTTGCAATCATTTAAAAAATAATCATCATCATCTCCTCATCAATTTATTCCAAGGTGAGTACATTCATTTTTCAACCGCATGTTTGTCTTCATTTCAAAGTTACAAATTGTCAAAAAAGTCGTATAATACTGATAACAAAAATGTGAGCGGGGCAAAAATAATCATACAAAATGTGTCCACAATTGATAAACTGTTGTGAACCTATCGACAATAACAACCTCGTACTTTTGTCAACCACAGATACTGGAACTGTTGACCTACTTGGGCACTCAAGCCTTTAATTTATCTACTCACATGAAGCTGGGAGACTTGGGATTCGAAATAAAAAATGTCAGGCTCGGAACATGATATTCTGACATTAAATATTAATCGTCTCTTAACTCGAGCATGACGGTTCTGGAGCTTTGAGACGTGAAAAAGTATCTCCCGAACCAAAGGACAACTAAACTCAGGGCTGTCGGAAAATATATTATAATAATTCAGCAAGCGACGGCATTGCTTTACAACCAATGAGAACAAAAGATGAGGAGACTAAATTAAATTTCTCACTAACTAAGCCAAATCTGATTGACAAAAATGAAAGGGTGTCTTAGATTAAACATAAAAGTTAGATAAACAGAGGAAAAACAGTAACTAATTTGCACACTGTACGTCAGAAACTAACGATAAATATGATTGAAAGTTCTTAGCTGTTCATCTGGCTGATCAGCTGCGGCCCAGTGATTTTACACATCAGGACATCAAGATCTCAAACTGTGTTCTGGGTTCAATGGGGGCTATTCTGAAGCTAAGCCAGGCGAGACAGTGCCCTACAATCAAAACTGTTGAATTGATTCTACAACTAAAAAACAGCCAGGATATAAAGTCGGAGTGAAGTGGTGTTGTCAGCAGTGTCTAGCCCTGCTCTTACTGGAGCTTGAACATTGATTCTTGGCTGAGGAGAGATTTGAATAAGATGCAGCTGCAGAGAAAAACGCTTTTTTCAAAGCAAAGAGAAATGCTTCTGACTGATGCAACAATAAAACTAAGGAGGTATCACTTCGACAGGAAATTGCCATAAATATGACAATATGCAAATGTGTATGAGAATAAAATCAAAATGACTTCGAAACAACGTTTAAAACAAATCATAAAAAGGGCATTATATACGGGACAGTGGTAGAAAATAGAGTAACTCAATATCTCTAATATCCCCAAACATCCTTAAGTTCTCCCTTGGTTGTTTAAGTCAATATCAGTTACTTCTTTGTATTGAGCTCGGGGAGTGCTGGCTGATTAAGTCAGTTCGAAGTGAACATGAGTCTTACTGATAAGCCTCATTTAAAGAGGATCACAAATAAATTGTTGGGTCCGTTTTATGGATAACAACTCCACAAAAATGGTCCGAATTTTGATTAGGATAAGCAGGTTGCCTTCACTCAACGAGGCTGATTAGTGATCAGTGTTCAAGTTTAAATTTGAGGAAAGCAATGAGCTGCAAGTTGCAAGATTGGTATATATCAACAAGACAGCTGACATTTAGTAGCTCAATAATTTAAGTGTTATATATTTGTACTGAGGCAACTGAGCATTTGACAGTGTGAGACATCTCACTGAGATTGCCTCAGACCTCAAATTAGAACGAGTATTCAGACGCAGAAAAGCTGAGACGGAGATAAATTACACTAATGTATGTGACAGTGACATAAACTTTAGGAGAAATATTTACCCAGCCATCAACATGATTTTACAAGTGGATATAAATAATGATGGATGGATGGAAAATACGGATGCGTTTGTAATCAGCGCACAATAAATGTTAATATTTTTAACATCACTTCTCTTCGTTCAAGGAATTGTCTTTACTCTTTTTTACTGTATCACCATGGACTGCTGCTGGAAATTGTACTAAAAAGCCACTAAATAAAATATATAAATGAGATAATGAAGCCAAAACAACAACATTAAAGGCGTGACAAATGAGGTAATGAAACTTATTTTAAGATTCTGAAACAAAAAGAGTCCTTAAAAAGTAAGATAATGACCAATTGAGTTGATGTAATGAGAAAGCAAGTTTAAACATGTTGTTTTCCAGGTGTTGAGTATATAAATAATGACTAGAAGACAGAGGGAAAACGGCCTGGTGGTCTATTAACTCAAAATACACCTTCGAGCAGCCCAACATCTCAGTAACAGATATTTTCAATGGCAGACATGTTTCCTGCTTATAACACAAAAAGCACAAGTGTCATTTATTACATTTAAAACAACGGAACTCCATGAAGCTGGGTCACTTCCATGTTCTTTGTATTGTGCATGTTGGCTCTGTGGCCCAGCCACAAAATTGGCTTGACTTTTCCCGAAAAGTCAAAATGTCTGCCATGGAAATAGTCCGTCCAGTTTTCATCTCTTGTAATATGAAGACAAAATCAGGTCATTATTCATTGCAGTTGCCAAGACACTGCCAGGTCAGCAATCAGACACAACAGCAGAGTTTCAGATTCTATATACTAAATGTGCTGAGTAAGAAAAACAAAATTCAAAACAACTCATTTTAGCAAATCTTACAGACCAGATCAGAGATTTTTAACCTCGGGGCTTACACTTGAAAGAGCTACAAGAAGTTCCGGAGCAAGGCAATGATGATTGAAAATACTAAGATGTGTTAGAGTGCAAAGATAGAGGGAATCTGACTTTGGTGCCTGTTCCCTTTAATCAGCAGGCCAACATTGTCAGTAAAATATTTCATCCTCCACATAAAATCTGTCCAACAGGATTACATATTTTGACTATAAAAGCCTCTGCCTCTACATCTCCAGGAACATAAACAACAAGCTGAAGCCAGATTCTGAACTCAATTAGCAAAAATGACTTCATTTTGAACTCAAACTTGTATTCACAAACAAAAATATGACTGACACACGTCAATACAATGAGAGGTCACTTACAGCCAGGTAACGTTAGGAGAGAGAAGAGGAACATCCTGCAGGTTCACCGCCACACACACCACATCTGTCCGTGTGCAGTCACAACTGTCTGGATACTCCTGCAACACTTCACACACACACACACACACTTTGGTGCATTCATGGATTCTAATTATAGAAGGTTACTACCGAATGTTAATAGGTGATAAAAGTGTTCCTTTGGGAGACAACATGAAACATTTGTTGTTGAAACTTCTCTCATCATCGAACAGCTGTTGACATTGAAAATGCCTGTTACTTATTCCCAGGGTCCTACAGTGATATGCTTTATGCTTCTTGTGGTTTTCCCTGTCCTGTAATGCATAATAAAGGTTTTTGTGCATGTAAATGTTCTACAAAGCCTAAAATCCCGAAGTTTACGACAGAGGGAGTTTCTATCCCACCACCCTCCTGCCTGAAATGCCTCGATTGGACTCCTTTGTTTACTTCCGTAAAATAAAGACATCACTATAGGTCTCCAACACATAGTAGGTGATAAGCTAAGGGGTGTGACATCATTAAGCTGTTAACCCAATCGCAATAAACCCCGCCAGCTAATCAATCTGGGCTCTGGTTTCAGACAGAGGGGTGAAAAGAGGTGTTGCAGCACAGGCAGTATGAGTAAAATAAAGACCTTTTTGAACATTAAAGCATGTAAACATGTCACAAAACACAAATATTAACCTGAAAATGAGCATAATAGGGCCCCTTTAAGTATTAAAGGTTGAAGCTTTTACTTTATCAGACAATGATCCTCATATTTAATAAACATTTACAAAGTATACTGTAATGATCCTCATCTTATCAAGGCAATAACAGACAGATATTCATACAAGAGTAAATACTTTAACACATTCAAGCTTAAATATTGTTTACACACACTTACAACACTCATTTAGCAGGTACTGGTCCACACGTTTGGCATCCTGTAGGGTACGACCAAATGAGTCAGCCCATCCGTAGTTGTCCCCTGCAAAGCCAAACAAGGACAATATTATCTGCACACCCCAAATTAGACCCAGTGAAGATCGCTCACACAGAGAAATGTGGTGGGCCCAATATAATCCTGCATCGAACCATCCTATCCTTTTTAATTATTGAAGTTGGATGAGGTTCGGATTCAAATGTGCATCATTCACTGAAGGGATTTAGTTTGATTCAAAATGTTGTTGAATTTAATAATCTAGTTGTCATAGAATCAATTACATTAAAACATAACTCCAGGCTATTGACATACTGTAGACTACTTAGGAAAGTAATTGCCTCATAATTTCATATGCCTCTAACCTATAAAAAGCAATAAACACATTTGCTTCTTAACAACAGAAGCTCATAATAACTATCCATAACTTATAATATCTGAGCAAGACTTCAATCAGACGTAGATGTCGTCTAGGGAAAGACGGATTTTGAACCAGAGGCATAAACCAGAGCCGGCTGGAGCTGTCAAACATGCGGTGCCCGGTACGAAGCGAACCTATTTGTGTGCATATCAATCACAGCCTTCAGACTGCGGCCATTCAAAACCTCCCTGATGCTGGAGGCTGCATGGGAACATAAATAAACAGCTGTGAAGAGTCACTTGCGATAATGAGCAGATGTGATGGAGGGCTGTTCTGCTTTGCTTAAGGGTCACACTTTGGAGTTTTAAACTCTTAGTAGATAAACTTGCTGACTTAAATTTTGCGTCACACATACGGTGAAATGTGGAAAATGGTGGGAGAGCAATCCCTTTGTCAACTATATTAAAAGAGAAAATCAAATTGCCCTCTACAGCCATGCTCACTAAACAGCTCTCTCTCTATATCCTGTCTTTTTATTTCATTACTATGTTCCTACTTGTCTTTTTTGTACGCAACATGTCACTGAATATATCATTCAGCAGTGTAACCCACTCCTATTGAAGCCCAATGCTAATGTTAAATTATGTTTGACAGATCGTAAGGCCCTGCAGTGAGTATCATATCCTGGGTTTCCATTAAATCTACAGAGCCCTCTGAAAACACTTCTCCCGATCTTGCACTATATGCCAAATCAAATAATGAAATGACTGTTTGAGCTGGTCTTTAGATAAATGATCTCCTGCTTCGTGTGCTGCCAAATTGTTTTTTTCCACAGTTGTTGCTCGAGCAACTTTTTGGCTTGTATTAGACAGCACAATCATTCCAAACTGCAAATCACTAAAGGTGACATGAAAGCATCTATCTGGTAATTTAAATTGTTCTCTAATATCTACACAGAACGCATATAACATTTGATTGATCTAATAAATGTCCAGATGCGGTTTTACAGGCCCATTTATAACTCTATGATTTGGTCCTACAATGAAACAAGCTGAATGGCCTTATTTGGGGCTCATTTAAATAATTATGACGAGCTCTGCTCTGATTGGCTGGTTTACAAGGAGCAATCCATGGCTGCCTCAGAGCCCACAGAAGTAAGTGAAGTTCTTACATGTTTGAGCCTTTATCGGAGGAGGAAACCGATGAATTTGAAGAACAGCCAGTCGGTCGGAGATCCGAGAGCAACATTACGGAGTGGTAAGTGTTAGCGTTAGTGTTTCCAGCAGCTGGTGTATGCTGCTGCTGATGTTGGTATTGGGGCTGGTCTACCGTGTGTGACGTCACACACAGGGGTTGTTGTAATTTGCCCGTTTTACCGCTATGATATGCATATTCATGATTTGCACGTGAAGGAGGAAACAAGGTTTCATGGTATGTCAGTTCAATGTACCGAACTCTCCTTATTCAACTATGCCAAGGTAAATACAGTTTTCATTCTATGGCACATTTAATGTGAAAGCAGTAATAAATTAAAGGTCATCCTAGCACCTGATATTGTTGGACTGTTGAAACAACCTATAAGCCTCTTGACAATTAACTTACTTACAGATGTCCTACTGATCATTTGATACATGTCCTATTTATTTTTACTCTCCCATGCAGGGGTTGTTCCCTCTAGTTCTGAGGCAGACCATGGAAAACCTGGAGGAATAAACATAACCGTGCAAAAGCCTTGATGTTCACACTTAGCATCTACTCTGAGATTAAAATGTAAGAATTTCTATACCTCAAAGAATGGAACAGGTGTTCCTCAAGTGAGGACCCAAGCAGCTCTGCAGCTGTACAGGAGGAAACCCACACGCTGAGCAAACTGCTTTCATCCCAAAAATGCAATTACATGAAATTTCCTCTGGTGTATGCCGATGCTGAGTCCACAACTACAGTACAAATTCAACAGTACAAAGAACTCTAATTAAGATGTTTAGCTGATCAACATATACATTAGAGAATGAGGAAGATGTTTACTGTACACTATTAGGTAAGTCTAACTTCTCAAATTCTTGTTAATTTGGCAATATTGGAAGATGGAAAAGAGGATAATAAATACAGTAGAGACTCAGTTGTGCTTCTTCTTGAGCTAGCTGATATGAAACTTATTAAACGTGTTTTTTCACTTTCAGAAAAGTTGCAACTCTATCAGATTAAATGAGTCTGATATGGACCTCCAGTGATGAAAGACGAAATAGTGTCAATAATGATTAAATATGAATTCAACAGCAGTCTGTTCAATATACATTTCAGAATGCAAACTAAAAAGCTGCCTTTAAAAATGTGAAAATATTTCTCCAAGTATAATGGCTGCCTCACCCTTGACACGATCGATATCCAATAGATGAGCAGATTGGTCTTGAATGATAATGCAACCAATGTGTTTTTGAAATATTAAACCTAACTCTTGTGTAATCCACCTTTTTTCACAGTTCACAGTTTTAGAGAATGCAAAATGTAGTCGTGACAAGGTTTTTCTCCAGCGGATTAGACTTCAGTTGCCCAAGGAGCTGCAGAGATCACAGGGCTGCAGTTTCTACGGTAGCCGTGCAATAGTATTTTTTCCATAATAAAATAATCATGTTTTCCCCTTAAAAAAATACTGTACGTCTTTGCATATGTCCCATTAGGTACTGCTTAACTAAAATGTCAAAAAGTGGTTGTATCGAAGTGAAACATATGTATTGAGAAGTCTGCTTTATTTTAAAAATGAAACGAGATGTTAGGATTAAGTTGCTTCTCAAATCACAGAATAAGTAGATTGACATTTTTGCACATAATTGAGTGAATACTGAGTAAGGATTTGAAACACTGCCTTTTCCCCTGGGCTAAATCTACAAGGACCCCTACTGTGAACACATGCTGAGTGTATAATCAAACCCCTGCTAATACCTTTGGTTAAGAAAAACCCTTGTCATCCCCAATTCTTAATCTTATTTCATCTTAAAGTTGCAGGGGGGGCTGTTGGGTTCAGAAAACAAATGAAAAAAACCTGATTCATCAGGACATTGAGTCCACTAGATGACAGGGACGTGCCCAGTGGCACATCATCATATTAAACTGTCAACATGGAATAAGCTGAAAACTGTGCCTTGATGTAATGAGAGACATATGAAGAGCTCGTTCTCCTGTGAGCACGAACTGTACCAGTTGTCTCAACTTGAATCTGTACAAACCAGAGTTGGGCTTTGGCTTTTACAAAGTGCCAGCTGTATCCAAAACTGGATTCAGGCTGGATTTCAGCATAAGGCCTCCATAGAGATGTCAACCATTAATTTTTTTGAGCAGCCCTCCAGTCTTTTGCCAAGGTTTTACAGCACTTCGTTGATGAGATCAAATTTATGGAAACATTTTTTTATGGTTTTCCTCTTCTGTCAGGGTGTTAGCCGCTCTGTACCGGTTGTGTTTACACTGCTTGCCCAAAAGCTTTAGCTTTACCACTGGGAGTAGGAGGTTTTCAGGTCAGGTGTGGTGGAAATAGTGGTTGGTAGCATCACCTGTTGAGGCACATTATCTTTGCCGAATGCAAGTGTAACTTACATTCATCATATTCTTTATTAATGAATTGCACTTTAAACCTGAAGGCCAAATGGCAATCCTTTTACTTTAATAGAAATATATCCAAATCCTTTTTTATTAAAACATTTTTTCATTCTCCAGCATAAATTGGATAAGAGAACTTTTTTTAAAAAACTTCATAAATCCATCTTGTTGGCTCACTTGTACAGAACATGTTTAAAAGAGCGCAGCTTTTCCAGGCTTTTCCACTTCCTGCTGATCACATTGGGGACTCTAAACAAGCCAGAAAGAACGAGGGGTCACATGCACAATGTGCTTGATCCGAGTCGCTGTTTGTAGGAAGAACTAATTTGACACGATAATAATATTTTCAATGTTATCCTTTGTAGTGTTGAATAAGCAAATCTTCTTTTTATGGAGGTCTTGTTGGATATCTCTCTTTTGCAAAAAATGTTACTTACCCATCCTGTACTTTTTGATGAGACAAGTCTGTCATATGAAAGTACTATGACCTGCGATTTTTATGTAAAAAAACCACACTTACAACAGCGGCGCTCGTCAGCTCCATTGGGACAGTCTTTGTGTCCGTTGCACTGCAAAGCCTGCGGGAGGCAGTCACTCATGTTCCCACATGGAAAATGGCCGAGCGGGCATCCATCATCGACTTCCTGCTTGCTGCCCAGCAGAGCTGAGGGAGAGGTGATTAAAAGACAGTGAGATAGCATGGATTATTCTCACAATGGCGTCACATTTCAGCCGTCAAACGTTTTTTGTTTCCTGTATTAGGGGAAAGTGGAGAGCAAAACTTTAAAGGAAATATTTTGGCAAAGGCTGGATTTAACAGTCACTATATTAATGAAGTTACAGCTGCTCCTGCCATGTGTGTGATTTCCCACAGGAAGTTTAACTTTGGACAAGGGAATTCAATAAACTCAAGAGTAAAGAATTCCCCGACAAAAAGAAATGTTGGGGGACATTTCAGTTGCATGATGATATGTTGTTGATGCTCATTAATGATGACCACTCTGCCTGTATTTTTAGGGTTATATATGTGGAGACGTTTAAATCTTTTGAGTAAAGCTAATATTTCATCCAGCCACTTAAACCGTGTCTTATTCTGTGCTCTACATCATGTTTATGGGACTCAATCCTCCCAATTTTCTGGGATCCTACACTCTCATATTTAATGAGAAATGATGGTTGTTAAAAATGTTCTGATTCTTTAAGCTCGACATTGAGATGTTCCTAGCTTGTAAATTGGTTAACAGAGGATTTATTTCAGTCATTTAGTTTTTCTCACAGTCCTTCGAGGTGCATTATTTACACCTTCTGTCCAAACCGCAAGTTAGCCGCAAGATGTTTAAGTTGTCAAACAAGATTTTATTTTGGGTGTTTGTTTACTGCAACCGTTCACGTATCTGGCCTGAAAAACAAGACAGGAACAAATCCCTCATTATTACTTGCCAGCAAACACAAAAGCTGTACTGACAACGGCAAAGGGCACACTCCTAATCCTGGACTCACATAAAATAACTTTCTTGTACCTTTTGCAATAAGCCTCGTATTGCTACAACCTACAGTTGGCCCCTTCCTGCCGTATGAAGAGTGATGAAGAAAAGCCAACACAGAAGATCCAGGTGACTTTTCAGGTAAGTGACCCACAGCACCAACATAACACAGATTAACAAGCAGCTCACAAATGCCTCCTCTTTATACAGAAAGGCACTAATTGGTAAAAGGAGCAGCTGAGGAGGACCAGTAATGGGAAACAGGGAGACAGATAAACTGGCCTGCTTTTACAGCCATTTGTTCGTGACATCTCTTTTAAGTATATAGAATACACGTTTATATTAACATTCAATTAACCAACTCTAGTACAGGTTAGTCTGTCACATGTCAGCTGAGAATAGAGTTTTTTTTCATGGAGGATTTCTGAAGGGGTTACACTTTTGTCTCACTCAATTGTTTTACTTTCATTAAAACAACTTCTTAAATGCTGCAAAGCACTAACTCTCTCATCGTGGTAACATAATATTTACAAACCCCCACAACTCTGCAGATTCTCACGGATTCTCATGTCTTGTCTCTGATTTACATGATCTCAGTTGTTATTTCAGGATTTATTGTACCGTGTTAATCATAGTTCCCAGCCAATGTTTCTTCAAATACAATGTCCAAATGAGATTCCTGAATGCTACACTTAGTAAGTCAAAGCTGATCTGCAACATCTAAATTAAACACTTTCAAAATTACATTTTCTGCTTCTGTTTGATCCCAGACTTGTGTCTTTTTTATCAGTCCCTTCCTCAGAGATGCCCTTCAGTCTCGGTTGTTTTTTTTAAATAACATATACGCATTCAATCCCACAGCAGCGGTCACAAATAAATGCTGATTCATGGCCCAGTGATCACAGTCATAGGGCATTCACAATATAACCATTGAAGCCACCAGAACACAAACTCTAATTTAGATTTGCAGGACTATTAAATTAGATTGCATGCCATGTATTAAAACATCCACACACACTTCCTGAAAGTACACTGAGGCACCACGAAACAAAAAGACAAATGTGGTACATTTGAAATGTTTCCCTTCTCTCAAGCATGAGCCAAAGTTGTCTAGAGCCCAAGCAACAGTCTGCATCCATTCATGTTTTACCCATATATCATGTTTATGGTACAAACGGTAAGGAATTTTAAAACTACTTGCCGACTTTATTTTCCTGAATTTTGTGTCATAGTTGTGATTGAAAGAACAGTGCAAAACATATGTAATTGGACAATTACTGGATTTAAAATTGAAATGCTGGCATTAACTTTGAACGATAGGGCTACAACTCCCAACTAATCACCTAAAACGGATGTTCACACCCAGACAGCAGTAAATATTTGTCTTGAACCCGATGCACTAGGGAGAAGAATATTGTGTGAATTTTGTTGTTATTTCTTGCCAAATCAGTAAGAGCGATCATGCTGAACAGGCAAAGAAAAAGAACGGCATTCATAAAAAGTAAATCTGCTGAGAACCAAGTAAGTAAGAACAACTTACTAAAGAGAAGTGACTGAAACAAGAAACCTGTATGAGCATCACTTTTGGCCAAAGATGAAAAATGTCCTGCAGACTGTTCAGTAAATAATAGCAGTGAGAGAACAGACAATCAATATTGAGTCAACATTTGGTAGGAGGACGAGTGGCCAATTCTATAGTAAATCAATATTGATGAATATGGATGTTGTTTATAGTTTATAGTTTGGCTAGATTTTTCTGTGCTTATTCCACATAGTTAAATAATTACAGGCCAAAACATCACATTCATTATAATAGGACCACAATCTGTCCAAACTGCACCACATGCGACAGCACACTCCCTTGGGTCCTGAATAATATACATGTCAAGTGTGAGGATGATTCGATAAACAACTTTCCAGATGTTCAAATAACAACTTACAGATAGACAAAGATGCCTAGCTTTATTGTTATTTGTCAATCTTGAACTATTCAAAAAAGAACAAAATTCCTCTCATTGTATGCAGGTAGTGCAGTTTGTATACTTTTCTTTGTATGTTTTTGGCTTCATCACCAAGTTTACATCTGCAGGACTAAACTATTGCTTTCTGGTGCAAGTGTGGGTGTGTTGTGTTGTTCTGACAATGACAGATTGACTGTCCCTCCGCAGTCTGTTGAGTCGGTTTGCTCTGTGTTTTGTATTCTAATTGCTTACTGTGTATCATAAACATAATACATGACTAAAGCAAATATGACATTAACTAAAAACCATCATGCAAAGCTTCCACCTACACAAAGACAATAGAAGAAAGCACTTTTTAATCAGTCCCCGAGTCCCTCGAGATGCTTTCCAGCCGCAAAAAGAGCAGATTCAGTTTGACACAACATCTCCTTTGGAGGTAAAGAACCCGAACGGGACTGAATGGTAAAGCATTTGTGAACCTGATACCATACAAGCCTGACACTGAATTTAAGCTGTCCTCCATTGCCCTGGTGGAAAAGATTAGATTTATTTTTGAACATTTTGACAAATTAATTCAGAGAGGTATATATACAATTCTTCAAAAAGGTTCCTCACTGAGCAGAAGTGTCACAATAATGGCAGAACACTATAATAGTTTATATTTCTCAGTCTTACGATTATATCGTGATCATTGTAACTGTCAAAGAAGTGAATTACATTTTATAAGCCATTTTCAATTACCAAGCTGAATAACACCTGTTTTGTTTGTTCCATCAAAAGGAGTGTTCATTTCTGCATACAACTGTGCCAGCTATCACAGCTCACTTCACTGTTTGGAACAAAACAATGCCAGAATATCTGTCCTTGCCGCTCAATACTCAAAAATCCTCATTCAAGAAACATTTTGACACAAGAGGAGAGAACATGAGTCACAGGCTGCAAGGTGCAGGGAGTGTGATTGTGCTTGAATGAATAGGACATGAATTGCCAATACAATGATGTGCAATTTAATTGCTCTACCCCATGCTGTTGGGAAAATTCCCGTTTAATATAAAAAATCTTACAGATTGAGATGTAACAGTTTACTAAAAGCAAAGAACTGTCGATTTGCCATAATTATTATTCCCATAAATGTGATTTAGTAACTTAACTATAAATATTTTCAATGTTTTAAACTCAATATGTAAATCCCTCAACAAGCACCCTCGGATTGTCCTTGTGCTGACACGTGACTGAAACATCTCACTGGCTTTTCACCTCTTGCTGTGATAGGTCAAATGTATCCATTGAATAAAATACGATAAATACAATCAAGTACTCATATTACCTCTCGTCTCAGTCTGAGTGAGGTGGATAAGCAAAATTAGGACAGGTACGTCCATCCTGAGGCGCCGAAGTTTTCTAGCTCTCATGTCTCTCCGGCTGTAACGCTTCAAACCGATCCAAGTCCCGTTAAAAACCGACAAAAAATAAGCACAAGTCCCAGTCAGTCCGATATGTTAAAGCATGCTCGAAATCTAAAAAAAACCGAGAGAGCGAAGTAAGCCATCGGATGAATTGTGAAGTGGCTGCACGGTTTGCAAAATTAACGACATGCTCTCCAAACTACTGTCCTTCCCGGAGCTCACCGAAGACTCTGCTGAGAGCCAGGGTACAGCTTAGTGCCCCTCTTTCTCTCTCTCTCACTCTGTCAAACATACACACACACACACACACACACACACACACACACACACACACACACACACACACACACACACACACACACACACACACACACACACACACACACACACACACACACACACACACAGTCTCACGTGCGAGCAGAGGCTTCCACCCCCTCCTCTCTTCAAAACATTATTTCTGTCACACACCTGCATTGGCTCACTTCCTTTGAAATAAAAGGAACTGCTGCACCCATGTTAGAGGACCGGGACCTGTTTGCTCCTCAGGCCTGGAGACACTGATTTATATCGGCTGTATTTCCCAATCTTGGATAGTATTATTTGTGAGGCGGTTCTCACGGATAGGCTAGTCTTCTTAAAGAATAAGAAATGTCCGTAATCACAAAGAAAGTAAGATATTATTCTGGAAAAAAACATGCAACACAACACCTTTTTTTATGTTGCAGAAATGAAAAAGTAGGCTTTCAAGATTTTGCATTAAATGTACAGTTGTTCTATGTAATGGATACCAATATTATTCAGCTTCTTCTCATTCTTGTGTTATTGTATGTCATCTCACTTTTATTTGAACCTGAAAGGATGGAAAGGGAATGGATGTTGACTCCTTAAATGCTTGTTCAATCATGTTTTTAATTTGTTTTGCATGACACGTCTATTTTCTATCCTGTGGCCAATACTGTGCAAGGTATCACAGGCCCTGACTATACTGTATTTAACGGACACTTCTAAGGCACAAAAAGTCATGCCCTATTTATGTGTGAGCATGGTTAAAACTCCATGCATGCTGGTTCAGGGAAGAGTCTCTCTGTCCCCAAACTGAACTTCTTTTAAACTAGTCTTTTTACATTGAGTATAACAGAACAAGTATTTGATAATGGACATAGTCAAGTTTTTATTTGATTAAAAAATATTGGAAACCAGGCATCTGACAGAAGATCCGACGCTATAAAAGGTAACCTTCAATGATGTGGCACAGTTTCCTTGGCAGAGCATTGATTTAAAACTTCTCGAAAAGTTGATTCAGAGGACTCTTTCAAAATGTAAAGTCCAGTTCAGAAATATCTGAGCATTTCTCTCATATTCCATAATATTATTTAAAAATAGGGCTGATATTGTACTTTTTTAATGATTTGAACCAATACCACACAACACAGTAACTAGTGTTTAAACTAATTTGCAACAACCCAGACTTTAGACTCTAAGGAAAAGGTCAAATGTTAGGGTTACATGTTAGTGCTATGACATATGTGATTAGGTTTAGTTTATCATTATTATATATATTAGGGGCTGACCTCTTCTGCTATAATGGATTTGGACTCTAATAAAAGTATTCTTTTTGCCATTTTACATGAACGTGTGGGATATTCTCTTACTTTCAGCACAGGACAAAACCTGGTTGACCAAGGTTGTGGCAGCTTTACTCTTAGAATCCATACAAAGTAAAAATGATTTGAATATGAAGCTTCTGCCAGGTGGCATTAGCTATACATAAAAACAGGATTCAGCAGAGACAGCTACAGTAACAGCAAACAAAGGGGAAACAACTTCCCCCCCCCAAAAAAAACATACAAACCAAAATGCAAAGATGACAAGTTGTCGCTTTACAGGTGAAGCTGGGAAACCACGGTCTCTTTATCACGATGCAGTTGCCAGGCAACGAGCTAAGGAATCAGAAATGATTTTTCACTTTTAAAAGTTTTTATTTCTTCTTGCATTTTACTTTGGAAAGTGTTGCCCTGTTACCAAATAGAGGAGAAATGTGTTGTCATTATGCAGAAATAAGCTGAATGCTCCTTTTGATTGTCTTTGTCTCAGCATGGTGCCTCAAGTCGAAAATGTACCCATGTAATATTATTTGATCATAAGATACCATGGTGATGGCGAGATCATGAGTTTATGAATTATCCACTTTTGCCAAGGACAATCTAAAGTGTAAACGTAATTGAATTCATATGTAACATTTGATCGGTTACCTTCCCATTTTTCCACATCTTCTGGAAATGGAACATTAGTTTCTCCATCCCTTCCTTTTTCTTCACCACCACATGACCTGCATTTTAATACAAAAAATCCCAAAACCACAGATAAGGTATTATTACATTTTATGACACATTTTCCTTTCCTCAGACATCCCATATAAAAAGGGATGAAGAAAAAACACAGTATCATAGTAGGAGATTATTTAAGTAAAAACATGTAAATGTAATTTAAAGCTTATGAAAGTAAATAATAAAGATAAACAAAGAAAACATATTCACTCAATAACTCATCGAGTCATTTACTTGACTCCTATTGGCTTAAGAAGACCTACTTGTTTAAGTATTTCCCCAAAGATTTTGTCACATATTCAAATTGTTTGGTAACCCAAACACGGGACAAAGACTCTGTAAGGCCCAGATAATGAGAATTGTCTGAATGCCCAGAGAGTTTTGGGGAAACACTTTTGAATGCCACTAAAACACTGATGGAAATACTGTGGCACTTTGCTGTCATTTATTTATCTTTATCTACCACTAATGGCGGTGGACTCCAATTGGGAATAATAATAGCTCCAAGTGCTCCCTAGGCGATAATGAATCAATGTTTTGCCATGATGTTCATTTTGGAGGGAGAGGGGAATCATCCTTCCCCTGAGCCTGTATCGGCACAATAAGAGCAACACAAGCGATGATGAATTTACTTCACTTCAAATCGAGTACGACATTCTTCAAGTGGGCTTAAATGTTCCAGCAAATGAATCATGCGTTTTTGTTGCTTCAGGTTGGAGAAGACAATATATGTAGTCTCTCAACCTGATTTGAGAACAAGAGACAATTAAGCCAAACTCGACCAAAGAAACTAGAGTTTGAAGAGAAGGTAACCATTTATTTCCAGGCGTGAAAAACAATGACGTTAAAAATCTGTTTCCCTTGTTTCAAAGAAAGGGAGACCTACAAAGAGAGTAAGGAATTGTGAATGAAAAGGCCTGCTTTTGTGTTACTGTAAGCATTAAATTGCTGTGACAGTCTCTCTCACTTCCCTGCCAGTGCAAAGGTCTCGGGTAATTGGACTGAAATGTTCAGGGTGTTGTTGGTTGACAGGAGGGGGCCCTTTCATTCAGTGGCAATATTTTGTTGCACAACACATGCTGAGATATTCTGAAAGGTAGGCAGATTCAGGCTTCTAATAACCCCACTGTTATTTTTCTAATAAGGGGTCATTGAAAAGGGATTGAAGGTGAACCGCCTATCACCTCAGTCCTTCAAAGAACAGCCCTGAAGATAAAAAACAAATTTACAAAGATCAGTATTCGAAAAATGCAATTCAGAGAGCATGAAAAAAATGATGAGCAATAGACTGTTGCCATTATTGAAGCACAGCGCCCTATATATCCGTGAGTCATGGAGGGATCCACTTGGCCTCAATGCTGGAATCAAATCAAATCACAGCTCACCTGTAAAAGCATTTGGGTATTATAGATACCTCCACAGTAACATCATTAGAGTCAATGAAGCATCAATGTGTGTAAAAAGGACAGTTCAGAAAGATATTATCTTACTGTAACACCTGTAGTGGGGGAACTTTTCCATATATGTGCTAGAAAGGAAATTACTTGAATTATCGTGACCATTGCGTTTTCTGCAAACCCTTAGTGTCCATGCTGGTATAACCAAATAATGAGTAGTTTTTAGTTTCCTTCACACACACAGTACATGACAACATAGCACAAGACGCATGTTTCTTACAAAAACACACTTTGATGGATGAGTGTGTGAATAAGACACAGACATGTGGAGATGGCATTTGGGGAAATCTATGGCGCCAATCATCCTGTGGAACCCCATTAGATGCCTTCATTATACAACAGTATACATCACAGGGTCTAAATTATAGATCAAGTTCTCCGCATAGTCAAATCAAGTAATTTCTACCTGCTTTGTCATGAAAGCCCTCTTTCCAGGGAATTTAAAGGCACAACTCTTCCACACAGGCAACACACTGCTCAAGAAACTGACAGAGATAAGTCTGACTCTACAGCGAGAATATATATCTCATATTATATGATTGTCAGTTCTTACATGCCAAGCATGCTGTACTTGTGTTGTTTTCCCTCCTGCTCTTTTCTCTTCTCTCCCTCTCTTCACTGCAGCTAATCTGCAGCTGATCAGTACCTGCTGGTGCACCTGAGACTGATGGCTGAATGGATCGCCTCACCCTCAGCTGGCCTATCAGCAGGCAGGTCTCGTCATAAAGGAAGCTGATTCTAGAGAGAATCTTGTTTTCTGTTTACTGTCAATGTGTGTGTGGTGGAAGGTGGAGGCGTTAGGTAAGTTTGGGGTACCCTCTACATTTCATCACGTAGATAAAACCTGTTAGAGACACTAGGTTCGGTCTTTAAACACTTTGTCCTCCAATGAGACCCCCTCAGGATGACTGGTGATGCCATGTTCAAGACAATGAGATTAAGGAGATATTGATTACTGTAGACGGATCGTAAATGAACCTCAATTATACAGCGCTTTTCCAGTCTTGACAACCCCTGAAAGCACTTTTACATTTTCAGCTCAGCCTTCACCCATTCACACACAGCAGAGGCTGCCATACAAGCAACCACCTGCTTAGGCAACATCCACACACACTCACACACACCTTGGCTCTGCAATCGGGAAGTATCTGTCCCAGGGATACAGTAACCTGTTGAGGAAACAAGGATGAGTAGGATGACAAGCAGCCCAGCAGGATACAGGAGCAAAAGAAGGCAGACAGAAATAAATACAGGTTGCAAAAAACAGAAGGAACACTTTGTTCTAATATTAAAGGGCTAGAGGTCTGAGTGAAACTACCTTTGGGATTGGTATGCACGACAGGTGGCGCACAAAGTGTAGCCAAGTGGACACTGAGCCAGGCAACGGGAGAGGTGATAAGCCGTTTGCAGGCTGGTGTCCAGTTGAGTGGCACACACACACACGCGTACATACAGAGACTAAGGGGGACATGGAAGACATGAGGGATAAACAGGGGGTAGGCCGCGGCAGAAATACTCCCTGGCAGGAAACCGTTTTTGTTATCCGAAAAATGGAAAAACCTTAGCATCAGATGACTCAGTGATAAAGGGACCAGAGAAACAAAAGAAGACACCCGCTGTCTGCTGAGAAATTTGCATAGGGAGAGTAAACAGCCAAATTAACTTTTACCAGGGATCAGCCCTCGACCATCTGCAATGTGTAACATTTGGAAGGACAAAACACACAAATACACAGACTCAGGCGGTTCATTGCACTTAAAGCCTCACAAAGGTGTGTACTCTTCTGGGTCAAGATAAAAGAAAAAACATGTGAGCTGATGTTTATTCATCAGGGGTTTTGAGCAGGTGGAAAGTAAAACCATTTGGCTTGCAGGTTAAAAGACCCAGTTGCAATTAATCAAGATTTAGGAACTTCAGAGGGTTTTCATGGGGTTGAAAACAGAAGGGAAGGGTGTAGCTGATTTTAATCAACTATTTTTGGGTGCAAACTAGCCTGAGGGACATAACAACTTCAATTAATGTCAAACTGATATTCCTTCAGGAGAGTTTCAGCTGTCGGAATTAATAAGGCATGACCTTCCTAAATGTAAAGAGTGTATTTCTGGATGTTTGCTGGGGAATACTCCCATTAATCATATCATTTACACTGATAACTTCTGTCATGCTTCTGTCTCCTCACGGGGCTGGCTTATAGATCAAGTCTCATCAAGTAATGGTGTGCCTTGAGACATTACATTTTTAACAAGTGTTATTATGACGCTAAAAAAAGAAGGACTGGAGGAAAACGTTCCTTTATTCTTCACCCAGTGTTGCAAACAGTGTGCACAAGCCAAAATGCTGGCTGTCAATAATGTTAAAACAACCCTTTTAAGATCTAGCTTGTGATGCACGTACAGTAAAGTAAATGAAAAATGCAAAACCTTTTGGAGTCTTCCTCAAGCTCAAGAGATAGAAAAGAGCAAGTGATTTGTGTGAGACTAGAAATGTTGCTTAGGTATACGTATGTAACACTGTGCCAAAGGTATCTAATCTTATGGGCACAGCTTTAGCAGGGGGTTACCACCACAGTGTTAAAGCAGGATACATCGCTGAGGGGGTGTTATTTCAGGTATGAATGAGAACAAATCTTCTTCTATAATACTGAATCTACAGGTTTGAGTCCTGCAGAAAGATTAATATTACTAAGGAAATCACAATGGAAGTCACCAGAAATGAGTGAACACATAAGATAGATGATCTTCTATAATATTGTGGAAAAGGTAAAGGTGGGTAAACTATTTTTGCCAAACAAATCAGTGCTGTTTAAATAGAGAAACCAATCACAGGACTGGGTTTTCAAATGAGGACTAATGACGATCTTAACACCGCGTTGGAACTGCCTCTATCTGCCTTACCAAGACAAAAAATAGGTTTGACCAAGATTCACATTTAATCACATAACTTAAAAACAAACCGGGAAACTCCATTTGGTAATACAATGTAAAATATCTAGAAACCCTTATCTTACAAAATCTATATCTGAGAGAAGTGTCCTGTAACCAGATGGGATGGGAATGAGACTAAAAGATAAATCTTACAAATCATGCACAGTCTATATTATAATTTCCACACTTGCAGGACAAAAAGGAAAGGACTTTAGAGGCTGAATTAATTTTCTATAACGGCTTCTTTCTCATTTAAGCTTGTGGAGGCTATTTGGGAACAGACCTGCATGAAATTATTGAAACGTCTTTCTGCTGGTTGGCTTCAGTGTCTTCCTCTATTATTAACTGTGTTGAAATCGCTTTTTCCAAACAAATACAGATCGATGGTTTTGCAATGTTATTGAAGAGTCCTCTGAGACACCAGCGAACTGCTCTTCTGCTTTTAGAGCGATGTGTCTAATTTATATGTACAGCTGCATGATTGACCTTTTCTGTTCTGTTCCTATCTTTCCTACCAGATGTCCAAGAGAATAAATATGATGGATCCTTTTCAAAGGTTTTAAAACTTAAAAATGTAATTTTCCAGCCAGATGAAGTTGCTTGTTTAGAATCCATTTCCTTCCATGTGGTGGTTTGCATTAAAATGGAATTTGTTTTAGTTGAAAGGCCTTAACACACTCTACCTGTGAACCCAAATAAATGAGCAGGGAATCAAAGCAGAAGGAAAGGAAATAACCAAAGGAAAAGAAAGAATGCCCGACCAGGCCGCTTTCAGGTATAAAGTTAATGATGTCCTGAAACGAGAAAGCTTCAAGTCCAGGTCATGAAACGATATAGCTGATGTTCAATGTTCATTGGGCAGCCTCTACAGAATCCGCAGCATCAGAAGTTAAGGGATGTTTGCTGCCTGGAGTGTGAAAAATGTCCCTCTCCTATGGTCAGTCACGTCTTTCCCCTGCAGCTGAATGAACATCCTCTAAGCTCTCAGCCCACGATGGGCTGATCAAAAGACACGGTCAGCTCCCTCTGAACCTCTGCCAAGATACTGCCAGGAAGTATCACGGGTCCACTTCCTATTGATAAATTCCATTCGTATGAGAAAAACAACAGGATATGACACTTTTACAATATTGGAAACATTAAGCTACAACACGGCCACAATTCACTTATCCAGATCGTTTTTGTGTAGCAATAATAGAGATATGCATAACGCAGGAGTCTTTAACTTCCCAAGTATAAGACGCACATTAGCCTAAAGCTATCGTCTTGTTCACTGCGTAAAAATACATTGGCTTCTTTCCAGTCACTCATAAATGTTCGTCATTCTCTGACAATCTTTCTTCAATGACAATGGCGGTTGAGATGCATTTGCCAAGAAGGACATAAAATGTTGCACCAAGTTGACGTAATTGAAGTCTTAAATATATGAAGCCAATGTCGCAAACATGATGGCAATATGGAATTTCTCTGTTTCTCATGCTTTTAATTAAGGAACCTGCAGAACTGTTATGATTATAAGAAAGCCAATAGTAAACAGCCTCCCACTCTACAGTCCACAGAAATGTGTCGGTCCAGGTATCATGATTTCATACAGTGCGGTCTCATCCCTAATCCAGTCCTCTCTCCCTCCTGCAGTCAGGCTGACATCACACAGAAGTTTAAGCCGATGAGTATTCAACCTAACAGATGAGGGAACATCACAACTGGAACATTTGAGTGAGAATTGAGCCGTTTTCAACAAAAGCTAATGCTGTCAGAATACTGTGAAATATGCTATGAACAGCAGCAAACATCTCCCTGATAACGGGCTTGCTCGTTTGCACAATCAAACTATCCCCCAGTTTTCGATTTACATTATATACAATGTAAATAATATTCTTTCTTTTCAAACCAAAGCTCCTTAACATTTGGCTTTTCAGCTACTTGGCTGAGCCTACTAAGCACAGACAACAGCTGATCCTGCTTCTCAGAGAGAGGAATTAACTGTAAATAATCCAATAACTTTGAAGTGGCTTGAGAACTTGACCCAAGCCAAGCGAGTCACCTAAACTGATACTACTCATAACGTTTCATAATCATCCACTTATATTTTTGTAGTCCCATTCTAAAAGACCACTTACTGACATACAGCTCCGGAAACAATTAAGAGACCACTCCAAATTGTTCTTAAATAGATAATTGATAATTGGATGGATGGATGGATGGATGGATGGATGGATGGATGGATGGATGGATGGATGGATGGATGGATGGATGGATGGATGGATGGATGGATGGATGGATGGATGGATGGATGGATGGATGGATGGATGGATGGATGGATGGATGGATGGATGGATGGATGGATGGATGGATGGATGGATGGATGGATGGATGGATGGATGGATGGATGGATGGATGGATGGATGGATGGATGGATGGATGGATGGATGGATGGATGGATGGATGGATGGATGGATGGATGGATGGATGGATGGATGGATGGATGGATGGATGGATGGATGGATGGATGGATGGATGGATGGATGGATGGATGGATGGATGGATGGAATGGCAGCCATTCCAGTGTCTGTTGAATTCCAACACAGATCAAAATAGTCAGTAGTTTATAGAATACAATTTTAAAAAATCAAATCATTGAACTCAAAGACATACTTATAAATAGTGAAACAAGAGAAAATGATAATGCTGAAGTAGTCTCTTCATTTTTTCCGTGGCTGTATATGTGTAAACAGGGACTCTTCCTTACTGTGGTTCATAAACACCGACTCACATTTATTATTCCCATTATTTAAATGATGTAATTTTTACCAGGGACTTGGTTTGTCGCCCTCCACTGCTCCCCGGGGGTCGTACATATGGCAGCCGACTGGTCCTAACACTAGGATGGGTCAGATGCAGAATGTAAATTTCCCCTCTGTGGGATGATGAAGGGTTTCTTCTCTTCAGATGAATGCAATAGAATACCAAATTTGGAAAGGAGCTGAGACAAGATCAGAGGTGAGGGAGAGCAACATTCTAGATGTATTACATCTGTGAGGCAACTCACATTTTTATCAGGAACTCCTGGTTCTCTCTTATTCACATCACAATGTAAAATATTAATGCTACAGCAACCTGTGGTCTGCTTTAAATGTCACCAGCAGATCAGACGGAGAGCTCTAGAGAACTTGTGATCAAAATGATTGAACTACTTGGACATTTTACTCTTTTATTTAAGCGCATTCCTACATTTACTGTACATGAATAGCATTTCAACTCATACAGTAAAAGGAGTGGGAGTTCCAATCAGGGTGAGATATTTGGCTCTGAATATTCGTACCCATTTTAGATATGCTGGTTTCAGTTGATTCAATTAGATGATTTCGTGCTCTTTTTTGTTGCACGTGATGCTGAACTGGTTTGCTTGGGATTTGGACCGTAGGTGGGACAGAAAACGACATTTGAAGGCATCACCTTGGGCAGAGGGAATGTGATATATCCCTGTTTATATGGTTTTATGTACAACGGTTGTTCGATCCAGCGCTGTTCGAAAAGACCTGGCATATATCACCAGATCTTTTCAAGGTCTCAAAGGCTATAATTTAATAATGGGGATCAGATTGTTGTAGGTGTATAACACACACAACACTTAAAGAACTCAAATAATAGCTGTGTTTACTAAAGTTCCACTTATCTTTCATTCAGAAGATATCTCACTGCCTTTTAGTTCTTCAAAAAACAAACCCCAATAGCAGGATGGATGCTGAGCAGTAAATAGACATGGAATCTGTGTATGGAGCGTTTCATCCAGGCAAAGAAACCACTTTAACAGCTTTGAGGTAATGTGTTTTAAACTCAATTCTCAGAATCCAACAGTGCTTTCCTGTGTGAGTCAAAGGTTGACTCTTTCTTTTTTTTATTTGAAAAGATAAAATCTACTCCAGTGTGGGAGAACACCTTCAGGCGAACATTAACTCTAAATCCAAAGTTCAAAGCAGAAACACTGTAAATCTTTTTCCTATTTCATGCCTTTTTCTCCAAGGGCGTTGGTATCTTTGTCACGATGTTCCTCCCTGTTAATGTTTATGACTTGTATTCAGTTCTACAACCTTTCTGTAATCAAACTGCAGTCATTATTATTTGTTCATGCAATACTGTCGACAAATCAAGCATGGTTTATGTTTCTGCAGATTGCCCCATTCCACCGAGACCTTGCAGTTCCCTCAAACAACTTTTCAAAGATGGATGAGGCGGAAGACAATACAATTGAAAAAAAACCTATTATGGGAGTGTTGAGTTAGAGAGGAGTGAGATTAAACCAGATATCTGTAGCTTGCTCTTCTTCTCTTGTTGAGGCTTTAAGGCTAAATGAACCGTTTCTAGCATTACACCCAAATCTCCTACTGAATAATAAAGACATTGCCTCCTATTCTGCTGCCTCACTTTTTAAATATTTAAATAAATTGTGAGTCCAACAGTGTTTAAGAACCACAATATTGAATTGGTAGTTTTCTTTTAACACAGGAAGAGGACCGGATCAGACTTAAATGAGCTGACAAACCAACACAGCGGGATTCATGGGTGTGACGGTGGAAAGTGAGTGAGCACACAGGGGTTTTGGATAATGTGTCCTTTGTCTAAAGTGGCAATCAAAGAATTAGGATTTGTGTTGGCCCGTTTGTAGCTGGTACCGTACTGCCATTATGCTTATGGGTTTTTAAACCTCCATATCCATAACATCAAAGCATTTTATCAGTACGAAATGTGCCATAACAGCCCTCACCAAGAGGAAAACCCTGAAGCTTTTTCAGATTCTGGCAGAGATAGAAATACTTTCCTAGACTGAGAGAATTGATTTAATGCTTTGCTCCCACTCAGAGCTGGGTGGGAGTTACCGTTGTTACCGTATTTAACTTGGTGAGATAGGATAAATGCAGGCCCATGCAGGTGTTCACGTGCAGCAAAGAGAAGTTAGCAGAGTGATCTCTTCTACAGGTTTTTAGGCTGAAATACAAGTCTGTAGTGAGAAGGAAAAATATATTGAGAGTCATTTGCATTCCTGTGAGACATCAACAGTCATGATTTACTTTGTCCTAGAAGTCCTGATCCACTTTTAATAAACCTTTGATGCCTATGAGTACCGAAAAAAACAAGAGCCGAACTCAAGGCACATTCTTTCTCCATTGCTAAGGAGAAAAAGACCAAAACACCAAATCCTGCAAAACGAAAGTTCTGCACGCTTTAGTCCAATGCAAGTAGTATTTAATAATGAAGATTAAACTGCATCTTGCTTATTTTAAAGTTGACATTTCACACAGCAGGGCTTAATGATCCATGTCTACTATTAAAACCATCAGTACTACTTTGCATAATGTCAAAGTAGATGCTTGTTGTGACAAACCCACAGAGAATGAACCATTTTATTTTTAGCATCATAACTCATGATGATTGTTTATGGTGGTGGTCAACAGCCACACACTACACACACAGCATCTACTGTGACCTCTTCTTTATGCATTTTAACCCCCTACTGGTGGGTGGTATTGGTACCCTTCTTCGGGCAAACACTCTTTCGATCTGATCGAAAGGATGATTCATCCTGACTGAGCTTTTATGAGGTCTGTTCCTCTGTGATCCGGAAACATGATAATAGCTTTTGTCAATCATCAACACAACTGTGAAAAAGGATTCTGCAGGAAGCAGTGGCAAACAGCACGAGGACATACAGTGGGGCAAAAAAGTATTTAGTCAGCCACCAATTGTGCAAGTTCTCCCATTTAAAAAGATGAGAGAGGCCTGTAATTTTTATCATAGGTATACTTCAACTATGAGAGACAGAATGAGAAAAAAAATCCATAAAATCACATTGTAGGATTTTTAATGAATTAATTGGTAAATTCCTCGGTAAAATAAGTATTTGGTCACCTACAAACAAGCAAGATTTCTGGCTCTCACTGACCTGTAACTTCTTCTTTAAGAGGCTCCTCTGTCCTCCACTCGTTACCTGTATTAATGGCACCTTTTTGAACTCGTTATCAGTATAAAAGACACCTGTCCACAACCTCAAACAGTCATACTCCAAACTCCACTATGGCCAAGACCAAAGAGCTGTCAAAGGAGACCAGAGACAAAATTGTAGACCTGCACCAGGCTGGGAAAACTGAATCTGCAATAGGTAAGCAGCTTGGTGTGAAGAAATCAACTGTGGGAGCAATTATTAGAAAATGGAAGACATGCAAGACCACTGCTAATCTCCCTCCATCTGGGGCTCCACGCAAGATCTCACCCCGTGGGGTCAAAATGATCACAAGAACGGTGAGCAAAAATCCCAGAACCACACGGGGGGACCTAGTGAATGACCTGCAGAGAGCTGGGACCAAAGTAACAGAGGCTACCATCAGTAACACACTACGCCGCCAGGGACTTAAATCCTGCAGTTCCAGACGTGTCCCTCTGCTTAAGCCAGTACATGTCCAGGCCCGTCTGAAGTTTGCTAGAGGGCATTTGGATGATCCAGAAGAGGATTGGGAGAATGTCATATGGTCAGATGAAACCAAAATAGAACTTTTTGGTAAAAACTCAACTCGTCGTGTTTGGAGGAGAAAGAATGCAGAGTTGCATCCAAAGAACACCATACCTACTGTGAAGCATGGGGGTGGAGACATCATGCTTTGGGGCTGTTTTTCTGCAAAGGGACCAGGACGACTGATCCGTGTAAAGGAAAGAATGAATGGGGCCATGTATCGTGAGATTTTGAGTGAAAACCTCCTTCCATCAGCAAGGGCACTGAAGATGAAGCGTGGCTGGGTCTTTCAGCATGACAATGATCCCAAACACACCGCCAGGGCAACGAAGGAGTGGCTTCGTAAGAAGCATTTCAAGGTCCTGGAGTGGCCTAGCCAGTCTCCAGATCTCAACCCCATAGAAAATCTTTGGAGGGAGTTGAAAGTCTGTGTTTCCCAGCGACAGCCCCAATACATCACTGCTTTAGAGGAGATCTGCATGGAGGAATGGGCCAAAATACCAGCAACAGTGTGTGAAAACCTTGTGAAGACTTACAGAAAACGTTTGACCTCTGTCATTGCCAACAAAGGGTATATAACAAAGTATTGAGATGAACTTTTGTTATTGACCAAATACTTATTTTCCACAATAATTTGAAAATAAATTCATTAAAAATCCTACAATGTGATTTTCTGGATTTTTTTTTCTCATTTTGTCTCTCATAGTTGAGGTATACCTATGATAAAAATTACAGGCCTCTCTCATCTTTTTAAATGGGAGAACTTGCACAATTGGTGGCTGACTAAATACTTTTTTGCCCCACTGTATGTGGAACATGCTGCACAGATGATGTGATCTACAGGAGGCTACATGAGAACAGAGATATGGCTCAATATGCAGCACTTCTCTTGGGAACACTATCGGCACTATAGGCTCAAAGAGACGAGTAAAGGCCAGATAATCTTTTTAAATCTTTGAACGAGGGTAAAACTGTCTGTAAAGCTTCTTTCCCCTTAGTAAGGTGTTCCCCCTGGCAGTGGTTCTCTGACATCTGAAAACTGCACTGTCATTGTCTTTGGTGAGCCTCTGAGCAAGTTTTATTTATTATCAACAAGCCAACATGAAGTTGGTTCTGTACCATCAGTGATTTAAGACATGGATCCACGACGTTAAATCATTGGAAGGTCTTTCAGTACGGACTGTTAGCCCTGATTCCCATTAGTCAACCCCTGCTGAGTCATGTGCGGCCTCCACACAGGGTTAGTCCTGCATTATATATGCCCCCTCCTACCTCACAGATCTGCTCCAACACCACACTACTCCTCGCAGCCTCCGCTCCCTCAGATGCCAACCTCCTCTCACTTCCACATAGCACTAAGCTCTGGACCTGGGGGTGACACCATCTTTACGTCACAAATCAAAACTCACCTTTTCAAAACTGCTTTTAATCTGTAATTTAATGTTGTTGTTTTACATATTTTAAGTGGGTTGTTTAAAGTATGTTTTGTTGAATTTTACCTCTGTAAAGTGTCTGTGAGTTTTTAGAAAAAGCGTTCTATAAATAAAATGGATTATTATTATTATATAAAGGGGCAAGTCTAGCCTTGGTCACTGTAACCTCAACAATCTGTCACCATGTGATCCAAATTCACCCAAAATGAACCAAAGTAGAGTACAGAATCACAGATGGGACTAAGCTACATTTACAATTCAACCACCTTACTGGTTGACAGTGTATGATGCCCACACACACGTTACACCAGTAAAATAACAGTGCTGATATTTATCATTATTATTATTAATAATAACACATGTATGTTGTAAGCGCTTTCACAGATGCTCAAAGTCACTTCACAGAGGTAACAATAAAAAGACAACAGATAAATAAAGTAAAAGTCAGATTAAGCAATAAAACAACAATCAGACATTAAAAGCCAGTGTGAAGGTGAGTTTTTTGAAGGTGTTTATTAAAGAGTATTATACATTTTACTTGCAAAGGAATGTTTTATGGGCCATTTTATTCTTTAGTTCATTTTTATGTCTTGAGTAGAGCATTTGTGGCTTTGTTGGAGGAGTCTGACTGCCAACAACTATGCTTTAGCTATTATGACACTTAAGCCTTTAAATATTTGACATCGTCATTCAGAAGCAAAAGATCTCTGCTCCTTGAATAGTTCTAACGAAGAGGGTGCCATGATGGCAGAAAATGTATTTGTATTAATTACAGGAACAAACATCAGGGATATATGTGCAGGAGAGGTTTTTTTAAATATCATTTAGACTTTTATAGGAAAACCACTGCTGTACGCATTATCCAATGTTTAAAAGGTCTGCACATAGCTGTATAAAAGTGTTACATAAAGTTAGATAAAACAGCCAGAACCAAGCCTCAATTGGTGCTGACACAAGTGTGATAATGAAGAACGATGGAAGTGTTGATTTACCTGCCACACGTACAGACTCGAGAGCTAGGAAAACAATTGCCTTATTTTTGATACTTCCACCAGGGAGTGGGAATCATAGCAAATTAAGTTTGAGTTTTGGGAATATTTACATCAACACCCTCTCAAGTCAGAACAAAAACCCAGAACAGATGACTAACAAGACCCAAGATAAATCAGAAGAACAACTTCCCCGCAAGGGAGGAGAATTTATTGGGAAATCAATGATCTCTGATTCTGCACTGTTTTAATCTCTCATTTTATTATTATTAACTACCATGAGTCACACACTGTTATAGGTGTTCTATGATCAACGGTGGAGTACGTCATAAATATGACCCGACAGCAGCGGATCAGTCGGCCCATTTATCAGAGGTTCATTATTAGTCTCAAAGGAAACTGCTTGACATTCAACAAGTTACCAGTAGGGGTGTATTATCAGTTGGTCCCCAAATCATGAATTCTATCATGCAGTGAAAGTCAGTCAATTGTACTTTTAGGCAGAGCGGGTGGGCACTGAGCTGATAGAGGGTCATTAGATCAGATGGGACGCGAGATATTTCCAAGCTAAGCAGCGAAGCCTTTAAAAGCAGGAACATTCTGATCCCTTTTCTCCTCTCTTTCCATTTACTCCCTCTGCTCCTTCCCCACAATTACTCAATGTATCTCTCACTCTCACACTCTCACACTCTCACACACACACACACATACACATTTCCTCTTGCCTCACACCTCTTCTTTTACCCCCTGCTTCTTCTCATGCCAACTGGCCATATTTCTCTATCTTAAAAATGTGTTATTAATTCTGTGGATTCAGTTTGTGAGCTGCTATTTTATGGATAAATTCTTTGTTGCTGATGTAAGATTCTCATGATTTTTCCCTCAAAACAGATCTGCTTTATTATATCTCAGTAGAAACATGCACTTTTATGTTAAACAAAAATGTGATACAAGCAGCATAATGTTTGATGGCCGACAAAAACTAAGACCAAAATGCAAGACCCGAGATACAGATCATTTGTTTTGTACCAATAAACTTAAATCAATACATATGCTATCTTTTAATAGCATGATTCAAATCCGAGAAGTGTGTAGGCATGCCTAACTGTGGAAAATGTGTGCAGAACAAACTTTGTGAATCAGCTGGCAAGAAGACACTCGCAAAAGATACTTCATATCTGAAAATAGGCATCACACTGTAGTTTTAACAAAGCAACTATAGACTAAACGTGTTGAATTTAAATCATACTGTGTTTCTAAAAAGGCAAACATCAAGCAGTAAAGCAAAAATGTTAATTTGCTCCCCCACAGAGTCGTACGGGTAAATATAAATCTGACACGTCATTTGATGTGTGATATTACTCGGTTATCTAACTTTTAACAAGAACATGTTTTCAAAGCTCCTCTCTGAACTAGTGAAATAAAAAACACTTAATTATATCAAGTCACAGGGAAAAGAAGAAATAACAATCCTTAAAAGTTATCTTCACAGTGCAGTTTATAAAACAGGACCGAAATCCAGAAAAATAGCTGTGGATAATTAGCTTATCTAATAATACTAATATATGAAGGCTCAGGGTGGGTGGTATTGGTTCCTTTTTATTGTTGCCATTTCAGTTTCAGAGGACAGTGTTTCTTTGAAAGGTCAACATGAGATTTTAATGCTGGTTAAACATTCATGAATAACAGATGGTAAACAACAACAAATAGGTTTGGGAATATCCGGGTGCAGAGAACTGAGGTCTGATTATCTTGCAGCCGTGAAGCACGTCATAAACAAGCTGAACATTTATCTAGTCGTCAGGGTCGTATAAAGCATCAGCCACGTTTGACTTATGGCGCTAACCTGCAGTGCTGCCAGGATTCTCTCTCTATAAATAACAACCATGCCCACTGACTCAAATGTCACAGCAGTGGAGAGTCCTAGACGGAGAAAGTCACCGGACTGAACTCAACAAACCAAATGAGGACACATCGTCACAATTTTGACACACTTTGCTTTGTTATTTGACAAGTTTAACATAACAATGATCTTGAAGCCATAAGATAATGGTTTTATGAGTTTATTGTGAAAGAACTTGGACCCCATTCAATTTCAGGACCTCGTCCTCAAAATACTTTTGTACTCTGCAAGAATTCCCTTCAGCCAGGATCCAAAATAGCGAAGGCCGCAATAGTATTTTCAGAAGTCATTTCCATTTCAACTTGTCCATAAACATTTTGGCATGAAAAAAGAAATCCACAGCTTGAAGTGATATAAGCAGCACGACACCTAACATGGGTCTGAGCCCACAGGGAGGAGATTAACCTCTGATGTTTTGAATCAAAGAACTCTTTTTCCGTTTTTCCTTGTCCTGTTTCAGGAGTGTTGATCTGTTTGGATATTAAGACTCAGTTGACCATGAATATGTGGGGAGAATGTGAACACTTATGGTCTGTGTGAAAGCCAAAAAAAATTCTGTATTGAAGCTAATATTCAACATAAGCCTCTGCTTGGCACCACATTTTTAATTAGAAAATGGGACCACAAAAACAATTACAAAAGCCAGCAAGAAACACAACCCACAAAAGCAGTTTTTTTCCATTACAGCCAAATAGCAATACTGACATTTGAGTATTGTATTAAAAAAAACAACAACAAGATCACCAGCAACAAGCCAACTCAGCAATGAAAATCCATTACACAGACACAACAGCAGCCAGATAGCAGAAAAGAGACAGATTAACACTCACTAGCCGGCAGTGTCAGCAGCCATACTGTATTGCCTAGAGCACAAACAAAAGGACACCAGTATCCCACGTGCAGCCGATACTTAGCTTGGTGATGTGAAACCCAGGCCCCTCAAGAGCTAGACAACCCTGTGAACGTGATTCCTGCATAAAGCCTTCTGGGATCTGTTGGCAGCTGAAAGTGAATATGAAGCAAAAGTGTCAGCAACATTTTAACAAGAGGGAAGCAAATGAGCAGCATAGCAGTAGATAAAAGCATGACTGCAGTAAAATAGACTATTGTGTTGCAAAGTTTGCATTGAGCTATACGTGTATAGTTTTTTATGTCAATGTAGAGAAGATATATACATTTTATAAGTGCTCTTTTAATGCAGATGGAAAAACTCAACGACAATGTGTTTTAAGTAACAATCATTTCTCCATCTTCCTGTGGTTTTACTCGGCTCATTATCGCTATAATAAAGACATCGCTTCTGTTCTCACGCATTTGTCCACATTCAGCCCTCCGATCTGAGCCTCGATTCTACGCAGGCCAGCCAGAGAGGTGGACGGATCAGCGAGACTAAAATACTTCAGATGTGGAACCAACACTGACTGATGAAGGCGATGCAAAATTCAGAAATGTGCTGCGCTCCCATGTGTCTTTTTCTCCTTTCTTTGAATCAAACAACAGGTAATACAACATAGCGGTTTCTTTGAAGTGGGGCCAGCTGATCTCAAAGACTTGTTGATTTACAGAACAGTAGCACTCCCAACTATTTATATTTAGTGTACATGGTTCAGTTCATTCCAGGGGTTTGATAATAAAGTGAACCTTCTGCTGCTGCCTCAGTAAGTTAGTCACCGACATTCTCAAAAGGATCTTTGACAGTCTCTGGAGCATGTCTTAGCAACTCAATCCTGGGTTTTTAATGGTTTTCGAGAGTAATAAATTGATGCCACAAGCCCTACAGTGAAACGGTGTGAAACAGTGAGGTTGGAGAGCCGGTTCTGAGACTTGCATTTATTCAAGGGTGTTAAAATGTATGTATAACAATTTTTCAAAAGAAAAATCAAGCAGGACTGTGATTCATGCAGACAAGAGAGCCATGGAGGGTTTCATATTCTGGTAGCCCATTGCTGTAAGACTGATATATTGTAAACTGGAAGACTGAGCTTTAGAATAATAAATGCAACACTAAGGGGAGCCACCATTAAGTCATGACATGTACAACATAGAAGCCTCCCTTTTTGTTTCTGGAATAACACAGCTTCCAAACCAGAACAAAAATGTGTACTTATTTAGTAAGATCACATAATAATTCTGTGGCAGACAAAAAGCATTTCAATTATAATTGGCAAACTCAGACACTTGACCCCAATCCAACTGAGCTTCATTATCTAAAGACAAAAGACAAAAGCAAAGCAAAACATGTGAGGATAGCTGCATTACAAATGTGGCACATTATCACCAGGGAAGCATCTGCTTGTGTCTTAAAACTTGGGTAATTAACTATTAAAAACCAAGCCCAATGATCCCAACTCTCCTCTCAGGGGAGCTAGCACTGCTTTTGAAACTAACCTAGAAGCACTAGCTCCTAAAGTAGCTAAACTAGCAAGAAAGTCGCCACGTTTTCAACAGCCATTCCTTATATGCAAATCCACTTTTCCAAAAGTATCATAATGAACGTTAAAAAAATAAACATTTGTTTTGTTTTTGTTTTATATGTTTGTACTCACAGCTGTCAAGCTAGCAGCTCGTGAAAGACTCCGGCTATGCGCATTCAGTGCACGGGCACTCTTTTCCCACAGAGGATTTGATTCAGTAGGCCACTGATTGCTACGGAGCCCGGGAAGGGCCAGAGAGAACAAATAAATGAAACGAGGCCACGCTTTACTAACGCATGCGCACTAGGTGTAACTCGGGGCCTCGATGTAATTAAAACGTTGGCAACCAAACCAAAGTTATGTACCTTCTTTGTAGATATCAGAGAACAATTTAAAATACCAGATAGATGCATTCTATGGCACCTTTAAGTACATAATTGAGTAAATCTACTTAGTTATTCGACACCACTGGTTTGCTTGAAAAAGATCGGCACCAGGAAACACTCTTAACAGGGCATAGCCTATCTGTATGTGACAGCAATTGTATCTTCCAACATGAATTGAAGATGTCAAAGACAAATGCAATAGCAACAATTTGGTCTGCTGAGAGATGAAACAAGTAACAACTTGAAATGCTGCCTTCTTCGGATGGTGCAATAAAAATAATGATGAATAAATAAACACGCAGTTATAAATGTGAGATGTAAAGTAAGTGGGGCCAGTCAGTGGGTTAATCTTTTTGAAGGGATCTCTGTGTGTTTAGAGAGAATAAATGATGTATCTGGTATACATCAAAGCTTTGAGTACCGTATCAAAAACAACCATAATTTGAAACAAGCTTCTTTCACATTGGTGGTCACAACTGTAGAGAATATGTTCTTGTCTGCCTTTGAAGACGCTTTTGCACTAAATGAGTCGTTGGAAGGGATTAATGAAACCCTCCTCAGATTTATTCCCAAAGTAGGCCAGCTAACATTGGTGGTCCCTCCTAAAAAAAATCATACAAATCCTCTTTATAATGCATAGAAATGATTATGTTTGACAGTTTCTACTGAGAATTAGTCAGAAGGCTAAAACCACCACAATATGGAAACAATAACAGACTTTTAAAGGGAAGCCTGTGAAGGTCTGTAATGCTTTCAACTTCACTAAAAGTCGAAATGTCAACACTTGTGTATTTCCTTGAGAATTGAATGACCGATTCTTCTCAACTGCAGAGATCAGTGTATGTTTTAAGTGAAATGGTGGAGAGTAAAGCTTGCTGCATACTCCAGCTGAAGATAAACCAACAGGCTAGTCAGGTGGCTGGTTCCTCCACACAAACAAAATGCATTAGGCTCTACTTAACATAAGAACCCATCGAACAGACAAAAGAAGGAAACAGATGCTGTGATAATAGCCTTTGTAAGTGATCATTATGTCCAGGGCGCTTTGAGAATAGGAATGATACAATCAGGAATGAATGGAGGCGTCTTACTGGAACATCCCTAAATGGCACATTAATATGAAGATGATAAGATGTGCTGTTTGTTGTGAATATGAACATATTTGAAATTGATAATTTTCTAAATCCCTTCCCCGAACAGATGTGATAACAGTGACCTGATAAATAAAAAGGATATTGTCAACAAGGTCAAGATGTGCCTAAATACTTTTTTCTGAATACATCAGATCATATTAATTCACCAATAAACATTTGACAAGCTCTGTTGATGCTTTTTCCTGTAAAATGAGAATATTTGTGACTTGCGTCCACTGAGGCTTGGCATTGTGACTTCCTGTGATTTGTTACTTTCTAATTCAACAAATAAATAAATTAAAGTGATTATGTAGGTTAAAAAAGAGAAATGATGGCTGATATTTAGACTCCAAATTGTTCATGATGCACTAAACCAGGGGTGTCGAAACTACGGGCCAAATGCAGCCCGCAGGCCATTTTGAATCAGCCCTCTGCAAATTCTGAAAGTATAATGCAATATGGCCCACAAATTAAACTTTTGCTTGTCTTATATGTACTCTCAAATATACGTTCAAATATATTAATGAGCCCAATTTTCAAATAAATCATTTAAAATGCTAAACATTTTCTAACAAATCTTAGTTGATAAAAAAAACAACAATAACTTATTTCTATAACAAGCTTGATATTGAACCTCTTACTATAAGCAATCTGAGGCTTCTGTTTGAAGGAATGAGCTGCCAACAAAATAAATGAAACCCTAAAGACGATGTAGGCTGTTTCTGAAAGCGTTTTCAAGTATCGCGCATTATTCACCTACACTTGATTTGTTTTGCTAACTTATAACTTAACTTTTGAGACAATATTCACCTCTATAAGTGGCCCAGCTCTCCCTATATGTTTTCTATATGTGGCCCTCGGTGAAAAAATGTGGACACCCCAGCACTAAACCAATTTCTACCAAACACACAAAGATGTGGCACTGCTCCTGGGCAAAAAATAATATCAAGAAATGTTTTGAATTCACAACAAATCACACAAGAATCTCCGAAGCAGGAAAACCAACATGTGCAAAATATTTGACTTGCTGAAATATTAGATATAACATGACCCAGACTAATATTTATTTAAAATATAAAAGATGTCGGAAGCTGGCTAATAAGAACCATCTGTTGGTTTAGAAAAGGCAGCACTGGAGCAGAGAAAAACAAGCAACAGCTTTCAAACTGTTTCGGTTGTGAACTGCAGAGCCGGTAACTCCTCTTGTATGAAGGACACGACTAAAGCATGTCATCTCCCTGCGATGCTCACCGGAAGCACAATTGCTTGACATTAGTAAAAAAAAAAAAACTGAAGGGATTATTCCGAGAAGATGGATACTGAATACATATTTACGACACCATGTCCCTTTACTAGTATCACACACGGGCTTAAAAAAAAAAAAAAAAAACTGTCACTACGTGCAGTCAATGTCCCGGTTGCTATAGTAACTGGTGTCACAGTGACACTAAGGCACTTCACAACTCGTGGGGTTCTGGCCTCAATGAGAATGAGTGAAAAAAAGTAATCGTCACAAAGGATGAGGCAGAGAACAGAACATGTGTTATTAAGGAACTAAGCTTTCCTACACATTTTACGTCAGTCTGTTTTGGAGAACACAGTGTGATGATCACTTGTGAATAAAACAACACTCTCTGATACCCGATGTTTCCCTTTCAATTTTTTCATTTTATCTTAAAAGCTTAAATATATCAGCAGCATTTTGTTTGTTACAGCTTTGTGGCTAAGATGTGGCAGTGATTCTTCAAAGTGCAGTAATCTGGGCCTGTGGGTCGTTGTTTTCTAGATAAGAGATAAAGTAGGACATTATGTTTCCCTGTGTGAGACACACAAACACAGCCTGTCATTCCCACTAGCTTCACACAGTACTGTCCATCTGTTTGAGAAAAGAATACACACACACACAAAGTTTTTATTCCACTCTATGGCATATGTTAATTTCAGATCACAAAAACAGATTTTTCAGCAAGTATTTATTTATTCATAAAAGCAGCTGCAGAAAGGCATTTTAACGCAGGCTTGACAGCTGTGGTTGTAATTACTTTTGAACCCATCCACACTGACTAACCAAAAAACAAACAGATGTTCAAAGATAAATAACACAATTCTACAAAACGGGAAAAGTTACGTTAGAGATTGAACCGCATAATCAAATTCTACGTTAAACACATATACACTTTTTAAAAGATTTTTGGAAAAATAGGACTCTCAGAAAGAAAAGATTAAAATAGATATCAAACAAGTTAAACTACTCTTTAAAAAGTGAAATGAAAAATATTAATGACATAAATGAATCAAGGTTATGTTATTAACATCAAGGCTATTGTAAATTAGATAGTAAAAGACTTGTTTGTTAATTGTCTCTTTTCTTAGCTTACACGTATTTTAGTCTGCTGTTTCCTTATTATATTCTGTGCGTACAATTGTTAAACTTCCTTCATGGTCTCCCTTGAAGGAACCAACCGGGCTGAATAAAGAAAACAAAAATAAACACTGATTGTCTTTTCACCAAAAATACACAGATCATATCATAACACATATTAAGATTTTCCTTCAATAGATTGAACTTCGTGGTTCATGGTTTTGTTCAAAAATAGTTTTGGGGTACAGCAGCAGCAGTGACACACACACACACACACACACACACACACACACACACACACACACACACACACACACACGTCCAACTTCTCAGGGAATTTGAAGTAAGTATTATTGGTTGCCGCATATTTGCTCTTTGCTGTTGTGCAAATTTGATTCAACGTTTGTCTACGCTACAGTATAGTTGACATATGCACGGATTGTGTGCAAAACCTTCACAAATAAGAAAAAAAGAAACAGTTATTCTCAAAGCATCGGCACAGGAAAGAATGCACCCCTAATTGCATATATTCAGCACCAAATTGGTCCCATTTATGCAAATTGGCCTCATTGCAAAAACAAATACGGTGTCTGTAGACCCTTGCTTGTTTTGAGGAATATTTCTTCCCCTTGTGCGTCAGGATGAGCATCGTTTTTCTCATTGTTTTGCCTACTTTCTTCTCGCTGCCAAGGTAACAGTTACACTTTGCCTCACGGTTAAATGCAAGCAGATGCAGTATCATTAGTGCAATATCTTTTCTAAATCTGCCCTTGAGATGGGCTGATAGTGGTTGAAGTGATGTGCAATTTATGGCGCTGTCGGCCACAGTCAAATTCTGACGCTGGTTCTACAGTTCATCTCGCGGCTGTGTGTCCTGCAGCCAGTGTTTGTAGACGACCACAGGATCTATGTTCCAGTGCTTGTGGAAGGAGATGGCCTGCTGCGTCGTCTCGGAGTAGTCATACGGTCGGGCCTAAAATATCAATAAAAAAGTTCTGTGTGTGATACGATTCATATTTCATTTAACATGTGGATGTCTAGATCCTCTGTGACCAAACTGAAACCATTGCCTGACAACACCAGTGCCTTTACAGACAAAGTGATCTTAAATGGCATCACAAATTGACGTTATGCAAGGCTGGACCATTATTATTTCTTTGGCTCATAAATGTATAAATAAGTACTTTTTTAACAACCTGATAGAATAGTGGTTAAAGAACATACCAGAAGAGCAAACACCCTATCTTCTGTTACTATCCAATAAAAGCACATAAAAAGGATATAAAATAAGTTCTAAACATTGAGAAAAGCAATTCTCCAACATTTCAACACTCTTACGGGTCGGTCATTTCCTAACTTGTTCAGGAATATTAATATATTAATGAAAGAAGATATGAACACAGTCAACTGTTCCTGAAACAGTTACCAACGTTAGGAAGTTGTGTTGCGCATGTATTTGATGCATTTAATATCCATTCAATACTCACCTACTTTTGGAAACATTGGTTGAATTATATGCTTCCCTGCAGAAAACTTTACATTTCTGCATCTTCTGCTGTCCTGCTGTGCACTGACCCAAACGTCTTCGTAAAGTGACATCACATAAGTGACATGTGTGTGTAATGCTTCCTACCTGGTGAAACAGGGGGCTGTGTGTGATGGGAACATCAAGGGAGGTGAAGCACCTGCCCAGCACCATGTCATCAGGAGCATCATCACTGTAGCAACCACAACCGCTGGAAACGAGACGGGACACCGCGGCACGACTGAGCACCATCCTGCTCGCAGGAAAAAAAACACATATTTAAATAATAAAGGGAATTAACAGCACAATTGAATACCATACATGCTTTATGTGGCTGTCTGACTGACACTTTTTGGTGTTCTCTTTGTGACATGCAGTATTCAGCCTGTCCTGACTATCAGCGCTTTCACTGAAGTTTTCTTTTGACGGGATGTGTAGTGAAAACAAATGTTAGCTGGTGAACAAAGTGGAGCATTCAGCAGCTTAAGCAGAGTCAGATGTTTCTGGATCCGAGACCTTATTGCATTTTAACTTCGTTGAAAGGAATTTGTAACAGTGGGCTCATGACAATCACAGCATAACAGTCAAGACACATGATGGGAAATAAAAAGGCCGAACACACGCAACAACATCCTGTCCCAATCAAACACACATAAAGTGACAGTTCTGTAAAGTCTTTATAAAGTGCTGGAGCAGAATGGGGGAACCCTTTAGGAATAGGATGGTTCTGCAGTAAGTGCTGTTGACAAAACGGGATGTCTTCGTTCTGACTGTCTTTCCCCTGAGGGCCGAGTTCTTAAAGAGGTTTGGCAGGATGCCTTGAGTCCTTTACTATTTCAAGACCTTTGAAATCAATGCTGGTCTCATGCCTGTCAGAGATGGGGTGAGTTTAAAGGTTTTTGAGGCAGAGCAAGACCACACAAATATAAAAAAGATGAAAAATGTTTCTCGGTAGCTCTGGAGAACCTCAGCTTCCACCCTCTGGACAAAGATCCCAATTTCGCCGCAATTTAGAGAGGAGGTGTTCCGACGGTGCACTTTTCAATCTTGGAGTTGGTAATAGTCTTTAGTGAGAGAGCATTCCCATCCCTCAAAAAGTCAAACACCAGCCACTTAATTTTGAAAGCCTTCAGTTTGACAGAAGTTGCTAACTTGCGAAAAGACTCTAGGCTGATTCCTTATCTCGTGATATCAGCTGTTCCAATGTTGTGTCATCAGCAAATTTAAATATTTTAACAGAGCCCTCAGGAGTTGGTAGAGACCCAAACCAGCAAAAAAGGGTATAAATTAGAGTTATGGTTTGTCTGGTGGCTGGAAAAATGGGCTCCAAATTAATGATAGTAGTGCTATGAACCGCACGTACAGAGGGCATCACCATTCATTTGGAGCCCATTTCAATCAGTCTGAATAAATGACGTCTAACAAGTTTGCCATATCATCATACAAGTAGTCATTTGATCATTCGTTAGTATCAGTATATTAAATATAGCAGATTTCAAACACTAGTGTTTGATATGAATTTCCCATTTTTTGATTTAATGATATGGTGCACTAAAGAAATGTATGATAATTTAATATTTACCAGAATGCAGTCGTGATTAAGTTCTGTTCATTCAGTGTTAAAGTTTATACTCCAATTTTGACTTAATAATACTTGTTCTATCTTGAGTTAGAAGCTGAGCTGAACACAAACACCCAGACACACACTCACAGAAACAACAGTTGTCCACCTGCAGCTCCAGTGCTCGTACAACTGGTACATTGGCAAATAAACGGCCCGAGGGTCATGGTTAAAATTCGATTCACCTTCTGTCCTCACAACTAAGCATCAACAGCACCACCACACTCCCTGCAGCCTCACCCTCCTCCTCCTGTGGTGTAGCTGTATCCTCTCTGAAGCAAGCCATAGCCGTACCTCTCCCCCAGACTCACTGCTTCCTTCGGGTCGTAGCAACGCAGCAGTTGCCGCAACCTGGGTAAACTACAGACAGAAAACCGACAGCAAGTGAGGAGCATGCATGCAGTACACACTGTCGACTGTATGGAGACACACAAAACAATGTCTTGGCTACATCAAATATCTATACTAAGAGACTACAAATGATTTTTAGGGAATTACAACCGTTTTTAAAGGTGTGTCTTTAAAGCAACAAAACTAGTTTGGTTTAAAGCTTTTCTCAGGACTGTGACCATCTCTCTCCCCTCCTCCAGTTGTGTCTTAAATGTTAGTAAGTTAAACATTTATAAATCTAGTAGTTCCTGAAATAAAAAATAATGACTGTATTAGCCAGCAAGTGGTCTGTGTGTGTCTGTGTGCATGATCTTAAAATAAATCACTGTTATGCCTCGCTACCCTCTAGGGTTGTGTTTTCCTCGTTTCGTTGAGACTTATCGAATCAAACAAGTTACCTGATCAGTGTGTCGTCATCAACAATGAGAAGCCAATCAACCTTTGGTACGTCTTGGCTTAAGAACCGCTTCAAGATGGCAAATGTCTTCCCACAATGCCCTGCAGGGAGAAGACATACGGATAAAGCGGAGGTTCAGGTTTGTGACTTATAAGACCTCATCAGACCCCATGAAAGTATTGTATCCAGCAGCTGTTTCAACCCGAAGGATACACTTATTTACAAAAAGGATGATTTTTGTTGTTGTTGACAGTCTTAAAATGGTTCTGATTCATGACCATAATCAGGGAGATTGAAAAGAAAGTTATCTGCTTCAAAGGCCAGTTCTTGTTTTTGGAAATCTGGCAGAGAGACAATTCACAATGGTACTGGTGATGTTAACTGTCCCTAAGGTTCTCCCAATCTCAATCACAAAAGACTGAGTTCAAGACTTTTTTGACGGAACGTTTTGAAGCAGAAAGTTCACATAACATATCTTAAATGTGGTGCATTAGACATAAAGAGGATTGAATATTAGACTTAAGGATAAGGGACTTCGCTTAGGGTAATACAATGTTAAAAAATGAATACAATTATGGGGTTGGAAAGTAATAAAACATTCCTTTTGACAAAGGTTTTGTACAGAGGACATGAAAGATTGTATATTACTTCCATCAGCCTGTGAACAAGAGAAATATAAGACTGGAGGAGGTTTAGGAGTCATCTACAGTAATCCTCACTGGGAAGAGGAAGGACTTCTTGTCTGCTTGTTCTGTTTCACACACTGACTCCTCCGTCCGTGCACTTAAAGTGTGAGAGAGGAGTGTTACAGCCTGAAGGACTTTAAATTTCCCTTTAACAGGGATTTCACACTGCAGGCAAAACACACAAAACAAAAGGGGGGAGGGAGGAGTGGCAGTTAACTAAATATTGAACTTTAGTTTGATCTTGACAGTGACCACGCTGCTAGTGAAGTTGTTATTACACAGAGAGTGGACTCAGTATAGCTGCTCTGTTAACAGAATATCTAGATTCTGACTTCAAACAGTGTTGTAGTCATTTTTCAGCTTGAACTTTCAACTGGGATTTATTTTAATTTAGTGATTTTTCATCTCTACCATCAATCTCACATATTAAACATAAGCATTCATGTTTATCATTCATTGATGTGTATCATCTTAGTTTAGAAAGTCAGCATAATAATACTTATTAGCTTTAAACTCAAAGTAGAACTGAGGCTGGAGGAAATTTCAACACGTCTGTGTGATGAAAAAAAAGCTAGAGCGTCATAGTCATAAGAACCAATGGGTGTCTGTGCATGTATTTTGCGCCAATCCATCAAATAAATGATGAGACAAGTTCAAACTTTGACCTGCTGCTGGCAACAGAGGAAAAGCCATTCCATTTTATCCCTTAAACTGAAGGATCAGAATCATTTATTGATCATCCTTCATTCACATATTTCAAAGCTACCTAGGGCGTGAGGTCTCTAGAGGCGTCACAAACATCCTCTAACTCGGCAGCTTCCTCCCTGAGCTCCTTCTGAGGGATCCTAGTAGTGCCGTCAGGTCACCTCTGGGATTAATCTCTCTTAAGGCCCTGACACACCAACTCCCAAGATTGTTAAATATAAGTAAAGAGAAACAGACGGAGGAAAACAAACAAATGACTCCAGTCCACAGGGGACAAACAGAGGTCTGATATTCTCACAACAGAATGACCGCTAGGAGTTCAAACTAAGTGTTGTTGAGAGACTGTGGTGTGAAAATGGTTCGGCAAACTCTGCTTTGATTAAATGTTTGTAGCAAAAGAACGACGTGTATATCCACAGTCTGTTTTCTGGTTTCCCTTAATACCATTGCTGCTGTTATCTCCTACCACACATGCACAGCAATGAACTGACTGATGGCTTTTGGCTGTAGTCTTTGCGGTGTGTTCAAATGCAACAAATCAGGCTAGTCCCTTGTTGTTGGTGTGGCGTGTTAGTTCCTTCACACACCCTATATCGGCTCACCTCTCTCAGTGTTGGGCACTCCCAGGCTGAGTGTGGGTATGGAGGCGTCAGAGACATCGCTGTAATACTCCAAAAACTCAGCGTCTTTCTCCCAGGTTGCCTTCACCACTGGTACTGTGAGGGGAAATGGAAGAGCGTTTAAAAATAGGCCAGGTGGAAGAGAGAAAGTAGAGCCTCAAACAACATCAATCTGACGCACACAGAGTTCATTATGAAACCTGTTGAATAACAACAGGTGTTTACTACCTCTGACTTGAGAGAGAGAGAATTATTAGTGTGTCTTTCAGCAAGCATTGTCACTCCCTGTGGATTTGGATAATAATAACATCTTTAATAATAATTGCTGATTTATTCTCAAAGAGTCCACTAAATAACTGTTTGGAGTACTGCTTGCCCTGCCATTCTAATAAAACCTGAATGTGAAGTAGCGGCTGAGTTAATCGCTCTGTTCTTTCTACTTTTTAGTTTGTCCGTCACCTAAAATATTCCGTCGCTGACTGCTGGCTAATTTTGACCCTAAAAAAACCCCCAATGTTTTGGATAATTACACAACTGTGGCAAATTAAGAAGACAGTCTAGACGAGGTTGTGAATATAAACTGGAGGTTTTGAATGACCAGCACTCTTTAGCACTGTTTAGAGAGTGGCAGTAAACAAAAAAGCAGTGACAAATAAAACAGTGTAGTAAAAACTGTACAGCTTAATGTCCTGTGATTTCCATTTAATTTCCATTTATTCTGTGACAAACATAAACTAAAAGAGTTCATTTTGGTGAGGTCGTGACCTCAGGGGGACAGCTTGGCTTGTTAGGGTGCTCAAAAAATACAACTCCTTTTAACTCCACCATAAATAAACTGTAGTAATATTAGGGATGAGAATATTGTAACAGAATCTCAATGGTGAGGAGTAATCACACATATTCATACGACCAGGTCAGGGGGACATTTGGAAACTCTGACACAGTCTTCCACCTTCTTTTAAAGCAGCCCTTTCTCTAAACTCAGCCTAAATCCTACCTTTGATCTTTATTATTTTTATTTACGTTAAATTAGCCCTCCTGTTTTATTTCATGGATTTGGACTAATTGTTCTGTTGCTCTTTGACACCGGATCTCCCTGATCTTTCTTGTAACTATCTGGTTGGTAAGGCCATCTCCATGTATGTTTTTACTTAGTTTTAGTATTTGTTATATATTGTATTGCTCTTTCACCATTTTACAGCCCTTTGGCTAACTGTTATTGTATAATAAATCAAACTTGACACCTGCTTGATAAAGTTGCTGATTACTTTTCATCAAGATCAGTCGCATGCGGCAGTTTTTCTGAAAGATCGTTTATATACCTGATTATATTTATATACCTTTAACTGAGTAATATTACTAGTAATGAAGTGCTTTCACTTGTTTGGGATCTGAATATACCTTCCACCACTGCGGAATATAATATTTTTTAGCAAATCACACCAGTTTTTCCCCTTAAAAAAGGTTGGGAATACACACACACCTCGCTCTGAGTGGAACTTCTGGCAGGTTTTCACAGCAACAAAAACATCTTTCTTTGACACCGGATCTCCCTGATAAAAGAAGAAAGAAAAACAGTGCGTTTTAGTTATAAAAGTTACAAAGGAGAAGACACAAACGCAGTGTGAGCTGGAAAATGTATTGAATGTAATGGATTTAAAATAAGGTCCAGAAGGCAAAATGAGGCACACTAGGTCCTAACAGCGCAGTCATGTATTATCATCTGGCTACACCTGTCAAAACTCTTCTTTTTCCGGCAAAAGACCAACAATAATTGGGATTTTAAGACTTTTTGGGATCTGCGACACTTGCAGAATATTCATTACAAACAGCAGACACTTCCTGATGACGCTTGACACCAATTCCTGTGAGATCATCTTCATCATCATAAGAAGTAGCGCTGAATATTTAATGTAATCGTTGCGACAGATGGTCCTCAAATGTAAGCTCCTTTCACACATAGCCTAATATATGCACACAGAAGAGTCGGTTAACGCAAACGTCACTTATACAGCAAAGAGTTCTATTCATACATAGTGTGTCATTTATTTATTGCAAAAGGAAGGGAAAATATGTGGAAAACAATGAAAATATACATTATGAGAAAGATTATTAAGCTTTTCATAAAAGTAGGGTGCCACAAATGTAATTGTTGTCTTCAACTCCCAGCTGCTTTTGCATTTAGTCAAATCACAATAAGAAAAACTAAACAAGCTGGGGTAATCTTGTTTGTGAATTTCAGGTGTATAAAAATGAAGATTTGATGAGTCTTGTTCTTAATCGTGTTGTAAACAAATGCTGCAGTGGCCCATTACCCCACTCAGTTAGCCGTTTTCTTGTTTTCCGTTCCGGCCTTGAAATGGGGCTTATTCATCCCTGCAGTCTGACAGGAGCTGATTATTTGTCGGCCTGCAAAATAGACCTTGGCAGTAGCACCATGCGTAATGTGCTCAAATTAAACTCAGCCAGACAGCTGAGTTATAAATGTGATGAAAGATGGTGGATTAAAAGAAGCAACCCTGAAAGAAGACCTTAATGTCCACACTCAGAAAATTAACATACTAATAATATAGGCACAAAAAAAAGAGAGTAATACATACGCAGTTGGGCAGGTAGGATGTAAATGTGGTAGCACAGTTGTCTCTCGTCTCTGTACAAAACTCTGAAACTGCAGTCAACTTTGGACCATTTCCTTCCTCCCAAATAAACAAAGCAATCTAAAAAAAAAAGAAGCAAAATAAAGACAAATGTAGGGCTACAGCAGCTCCTCAAACTGTAATTGATTATCTTTCGTTTCCTGGCAGCTCTTTATGGGCAAGTCATACACTGTAAAACATTACAGCTCTGTTTAGTTAAGTCCACTTACTTCCTCTCTTTAACACAAAGAGCTCTAACAAGTTTTGGATTTTGAACTCATCTGCGTGAGTTTTAAAAAGTAGAACTTACTGTTATTAATTGTGTTGACTATTTGAAAATGTTATCAGATCAGTATGTGTTGATTGAACTTGGGTTTCAAAGTTATCAGATGGGGGGGCGGGGCGTGGGGGAAAAGGCGGGAGTGGGCCAATGGGAGCTACAAAATTAATATTTGGACTTTTGAGTTTAATTGTCTTCTTTAATTCATGGCAAGGTTGAAGCATGAACAGAATAATTTAAACACCGCAGATAAGTCATATATCATATCGAAATACAGACACTTTGTAGTAAATGATCAAGGACTACTTCGACACGCGGGAAGAGACTATGCCTGACAACGAGTAACACGACGCGGGGACCGAAGTGACGAGTGGTGAACGTGTCGAAGCAGATTTTTTTTACACGAGGCTGAGGAACAGCAGGTGAGTTTAATTATCTCTAATTAAGTCTTTTAACATTAACCTCATGTGTAGTAACGTAATAACGTTAAATGTGTAGGTTGTGCTTTTTTAATAGCCTGGAAAATGTGACTGCAACATTAGTTTTTATTCGAGCCCGACATGAGTTAGCTAGTTTGCTAGTTAGCCACCTAACGGTTGAGGCTGCGTGTTAGGGCTGCTGTCACTTCGTGCTCGTGCTTTGCTCACTCTTTGTATTTTATATTGACTAGTTACTCCAATTCATTTAGTAAAGTTGTTTTAACATGGATATTATGCCGATAATTAATAATGAGCAGCATGCGCTGTTTTCCTCGGTCCCCTATTACCGGTATGTTTTACACAGACAGATGGAGACCGTCACGGTAGCGTATCGCTACCCAGGACATTATTAAGAGACTGAGTGTAAATGTTGCCTGTGTGTTTGTCTATGTGTTCCGTTATCTTCATACTGTTTTCAAATCGTTTATCAACCATGTCATTTATCATACCCGCTACGGCAGTTTATTATAATCTTGCAAGTACCAGCATTACAACTTTCTGTTTAATACCATTTACCATTAACGTCACCTGTTCTTTTGCAATAACCACTCAAACAAGTATGTCGTTGTTAAATTCCATGTCCGTTTATTTAGTTTAGTTACATGTTAACACAGCGTAAATGTTCGTCTCACCAGCCTCGTCTGGTGTTTGTATTTGGGGTTGCGTGCCGCGTCAACGCGGTTTAAATTCACGTCACGACTTCCGGGTAAACCGGAAGTGACCCTGTGTTGTCGTAATTATTTTTATTGCTGTTTTTATATATTTTGGCTATGCCAAAATAGGAGCAATAGTACACTGTTTACGTGCTTAAAGGTTTTCTAGTTTATAGAGGGAGAATGGTAGCTGTTTAAAGCTGTTTTCATTTTTATTGCCTTATGGGCCTTCATTTGGGAAAATAAACGATCCCATCATTTTCCTTGGTGTTTACCACCAAGTTCAAGTCGCTCGAACACATCTACCCATGACAGCTTGCAATTTGATGAATTAACTGAAAATGAACGTCATTTATAGATAAAAAAAATATAGTTTTAACTAACGTTAAGTGTCTGAGAACTGTTGAATTATTACTTTGGTTGACAGAGGAGTAGGCTGATGACAGAGGAGAGGATCTGTGATGGCACAGGGCTGTTTACCAGTTTAAACCATTGAGTTGAACAGATTGTAAAATATATTTATTTTAATGTTTAGTCAGAGAGGTAGGAAAGGAAGGATAGGATATTAAATGCTTAACTAATCATTATCAACAGGTTGGAGGTTTTAGAGCCTACTTAACTCATGTTGGCACTACTGATGAATTGAAAAATAATATTGATTTGTGTTTTTGTTTTATTCAGTTTATAATGTAATATTCAACATCACAATTTACAGTCTTCAAAATTAACAGCAACACTACTTATAACAAACCCAAACTGAATATTTTAAACACCATAAAGGTTGTAATTCTTGCAGGGTTGTTGAATCATACTGCATAAGTGTTAGCTAAACGTAATCCAATAAACTAAATGTAATTGAAAATAACATAGAATATTGGTTTATAGTTGTTGTTGTTTTTTTGTAGTTAATAGATAACTGTTCTTAACCACTAATTGTCTAAATAAATGTTATGTTAATTTCATTTTTAATTTTTCTGTTCACAGAATTCAAGCACGTCCAGTTCATGTGGAAATGTAAGTTTTGTGCCTTTTCCTCCAGTGGCCAAGGAAAAATAATACAGCATTATAAAGAGCATCATGGACATCACCGGAGGTGTTCAGGCCTTGTCTGCATTTATCAAGACTGTTTGAACACATTTCAAACCCAAACTGAACTTAAAAACCACTTGAAAGAACATTCAAAAGGTCATAAAATTGTGACCAAGTTATGCTGTGATTTGTGTACATTCTCAGAGCCTAGTAACATTATCAAATATTGTGCCCATCTGAAGACTCATTTGAGGAACAGGGAAACAGTTAAATGTCCGTTTGCAGGTTGCTCTTTCAAGTCCAATGTACTGTCAACATTTACTTCTCATAGAAGTCGCTATCATAGGTTGTCCACCTTAAACAGTTTAAGACCAGAGCTTTTTGTACACCATGCACTTACAAATGCAGTGCTAGAAGAGGATTCTGTTTCTGGGACTGAGGCATCAACTTCATATGATTCAGTACCCGAGGGTGTACCTCCTCTTGAAAATGGAGAGGCAATTAAACGTCAGTTGGCATCTTTATTTATCCGTATGCAAACAATTCTGCATGTTTCAAATTCTGCAGTACAGGAAGTAATTGATGAGTTATTTGACATTGGAGACTTTGCTTATAAAAATATTAAAACAATTATAGAGAAAGTTTTGGAGGAAAATAACTGTGCAGCTGATGCCTCTGTTGTAACATCATTGTCTGATGAAATACAATCGTTGAACCCACTCAAATTTCTTTCAAGAGCAGGGCCTTTGGGCACAGAACGTAAAAGGCAGTCATTTTACAGAAAGATTTTTACAGTGATTGAACCGGTTGAATATGTGCTAAATCCACAAGAAAAAAATCATTCATTTGTTTATGTTCCTATTTTAGATTTGTTAAGTAAGTTGTTGGAAAGAAGTGAGATTCTAGAGAAATTACAGAGATCCAATGGACAGGAAGGTCATTACTGCTCATTTCAAGATGGTGAATACTTTAAAGAAAACAAACTTTTTGCTGAAGAATTAGGCATAGCTCTTGGCTTATACATTGATGATTTTGAAATCTGTAATCCATTGGGAACTTCAAGAAAGAAACATAAGTTGTGTGGTATATATTGGGTGATAGCTAACTTACCCATAAGACTTAGATCAACATTATCATCAATTTATCTAGCTGCATTGTGCAAAACTGTACATATAAAACAATATGGTTACAGCAAAGTTTTGGAGCCTCTGATTAGAGACCTTCAGCATTTAGAGACGACTGGTGTATTTGTGAAAAGACTTGGGTCTTGTGTCAAAGGTACTGTTTTGTATGTGTCTGCCGATAACTTAGGTGCACACTCCCTTGCTGGATACCAAGAGTCTTTCAACGTGGAGAAATTTTGCAGATTTTGTTTGGCTAACCTTAAAGATATTCAGCATCATGATGTCAGAAGTGGGGCATTTACTTTGAGAACACCAGAACTGTTTGATGAAGCCATTAATGTGCTTAACACAACTAATGCCTCGTGTGTTCATGGTTTGAAGAGAGACTGTCCTTTAAGCAGACTTGCCCACTTTCATCCTGTAAAAGGTTTTCCACCTGATTTTCTGCACGATTTATTGGAGGGAATTGTACCTGTGGAACTATGCATATGTCTTTCAGATCTTATTGCTAAAAAGTATTTCACATTGAATGATCTTAATGATAGAATAGCATCATTTCCTTTTCAGTTTTCTGACAAAACTAACAGGCCTCAGACAATACCAACAAACTTTTCAAAAAAAAGAACAATTGGTGGCAACGGACACGAGAACTGGGCACTTCTGAGATTTCTTCCACTGTTGATTGGCCATCATGTTCCAGAGAGTGAAAAGACTTGGTCTGTGATCCTTGAACTGAAAGACATTGTGGAGGTGTTATCAAGCCCCTCTTTCACAACAGAAACCCTGTGCTACCTACAAGCCAAAATTTCTGACCACAGACAGTTGCTCTTAGAATTATTTCCTGGTACTAAATTACGCCCTAAACATCATTATCTTGAACATTATCCTGTTCTGATTCAGAAATTTGGACCATTAATTGAGTTCTGGACAATACGATTTGAGGCAAAACATTCTTTTTTTAAAAGAATGGTTCACAATACTGGCAATTTCAAAAATATTCTGCACACGTTGGCCACAAGACATCAACTGATGTTGTCATATTACTTGGAGATGCCAACTATTTTCAAGCCAAGCATTGAGACTGGACGAGTATCAGTTGTGTCTGTGGGCATCCTAGATGCTGCAATCAGAGAGGCTGTATGGAATAAGTTTGAAGGTCTGGACTCTGTTTCACTCACCTCCATTGCTTACTTGAATGGGACAAAATATTCTAAAGGCATGGTACTCTCAGTTGGACAGACGTGTGGACTGCCAGATTTTGGGAGAGTATTGGAGATCTGTGTAGTGGATGGTTACATATCATTCATTACTGAACTATTCACAGCGACCTTCCAAGAGCATTTCAGGTGTTACCAGCTTGCCAGAAGAGATCCTGCAACAATTGTGGTCATTGATCCGGACCGTCTGAATGACTACATTCCCCTTGCTGCATACCCTGTTGAAGAAAAGCTGCTCGTCACTCCAAGGACATTCATGTTACATTAAGGTAATATTTGATTGGGTTGGTTTGTCATAAATTTAAACAAACTCTTAATCTTTGGACCACATAACGGGATATAAACTGCACTTTAAAGGTTAGACGACACTATTTGCTATATAACGATGTAGTGTAGAAATGGCTACCTGATCTCTGAATTCACCCTCCCTATCTGTTGTAATCTCTCTGCTGTTTTAACTCCATTCACAGCTTCTTTTAGATTTATGTTATTTACTGTTTAATGAAGCGTTTTCTTGTTTGTTCACTGTGTTTCAGTTCTTGGTATCTCATCAATGATGCTTCTCAGAGTCATCGTCTCACCTCAGGAAATAAGACGTGTCACCCTACAGGAGGTTCCCCCATCAGTTGATGAGCTATGTGTAGTTCTGGGCAACACTCTGGGCCTCCGTGGGAAGTTCCTTTTACAGTTTGAAGATCCAGACTTTGGGAATGAGCTCTGCAATTTGACAGACATCAAGGACCTACCAACTGAACGAGCCACACTGAAAGTTCTGTTCACGTTTTCTGAACCAGTTTCTGACTCGACATTAGATACTGCAAGCCTTAGTTCCCAGAATAGTGCAAGCCCCGAGCCCCCTAGTAGTGGTGATTCTTCAGAATGGCCTGATCCCTTTGTTATTTCAGATTTCTCCCATGACGTTGAGTTTCAGCTGAGGGTAGCAAATGATGCCTATGCCAAGGATGGAGCTGTGACGGTCATCTCAAAGAGTGTGAAGAGTGAAATACTGGACAGACTGGCTGATAGCATAACCAGAATCACTTGCTATCCAAGTAAAGACAATTTAGAAAGCGTAGCCAAAGCTCTTGTTGCAAAGCATCCTTGTCTCAGGGAGCCGGGTTCAGGTAAAGGATGGTACTGCTGGAGATTCAGCCTGATATTCAAGATGGGCAATTACCGTCAGAGGATGATGGCAGCTGGATGCCCTGAAGTTCTTGTAAATAAAAGAAAAAGACAGGGAAACACCAAGCCAGTCAAGAAGGCAAAAAAGGGAGAGATCCACTACTTACCAGAGCCACCTGATGGACAAACTACTGTTAAATCAGAGAAGGATCGTGAGACCATGCTTTTGGAAGTGCAGAAGAGAGAGCCAGATTTGCACCTGCTCGATGAATTGATGACTGCAACATTCTCCCAGCGAAGACAAGAGATCATTGGTGACGAGCCACTCATTGCTGCAGTCAAGGACAGATGGCCTGCATTGTTTAGTGAGAGACAGGTAATTCTTTGCCAACTGAGTACAGCATAGAAATCCTATATTTTGTTGTTTTAGGTAGTCAAACTATGCACTATATGTTGCAATCATATTTGTGTTTCCCTTGTGTCCCTTAGAGCTCTATGCTGCTCTTATTTTCCCTCACTCATTGCCCTTTTCTCTGCTGTAATATTATTGGTTTCAGCTCAGTGCTGAGTTCAGTAGAATCGTCACCAAAGACCTGCTGGAGTCATTCCTGGATGGACTTGATGCCTTGGTGCCAGATGTTCTACAGATGTACGGAGAAGCTGCTGCATCAGGCAGGAGGGTGCGCCTGAGCAGTGTTCTCAGTTGTCTTCAAAAGGAGGTATGTACTGCACAGAAATCATTTCTTGTTAATGTACTAAAATTAGTATTCTGGCTTGGGTATCTTATTCACAAACTCTTGTCTTGTTCTTGTAGGACACGAACCAAAACAAAAGAACAGCTGTCCTACTTGGTCTTCCATGCTACCTTGCAGAAGATTCCTCTGACATAATCAGGATGTGTGATGTAAGACACCGTATTTACACATTTTATATTACATTGTTTTGTTTTAACATTTTTTATTTTCATAAGTCGTAAGGGGTAATTTTTTACAAATAAAATAGTAAATGAGTGAAAAATTAATGAAATGTGCCCTTAATTTAAATTGAAAATGTAATGAAACCTAAAATGCAGTAACTTAACCAATATGTAATAAAATATCCAGACTTATATTGTTTTTAAATAATGTAATGTTAACTTATCACATTAGGCTACTTTTTAAAATAGCTTAGTATAGTATATACTATATATAGTATAGTATATCAGAGAAGGGTTTGCTGAGATGATAAAGTAGTAGGCTACATCCTAGATTTATTTTTTTGGACCACATGTTATATGCTAGTTAAGAGGTGTGTCCCGGAGTTTCTGTCCATGTGCATGTAGCTGTATGATGCATAGTCTATTATAATCATTCTTTCATTTCAAATGCAATGTATATAACATTGAATTCTTATTCATACTTAAAATCAGAATATACTACATTTTTGAGAAATAGAGAACATTCAGTACATTTTCTCTCAGTTTAGCTCCTCCTAGTGGCCAAAATTACTGTTGGTTTGTTTTATTATTTGGGCTTAACAATGAACATTCAGAAAGGCAATGACAACACTCACTCAATTAATGTCAAAGACATTTGTAGCCTTTCTCTATTAGCCTAGCAGTGATGTTTAAGTCAGTCAGTTAAGATGTGTGTTTTTGTCTTTATGTTTTCAGGCTCATGGTGAAACCCTTGACGTGCTAATGAGCGGGATGCAAGTTGGACTGTTGATTGGACACGAAGGCCCTCTGCATGATGCATTTCCATTGGATGTTTTCAACGTGGCTCTGGTAGTAGAGGAGAAGATCATCCTACATGACCTCCGAGATGTGTCCACAGGCTTTGCCATGTTACTGGGTGCAATCTACTGCCTAAACCTTGAGTACCCACGTAATATGAAGTATTCTTTTGAGTTCCTGCAGAGGGTTGTCATGAACATTAAACCGGACCAATGTTCAGCCAGAATCCATGGACTCAGAAATAAACTGCTTAGATATCGCATGTAAACAAAGAAATGCACTCGTCAAGCAACTACTAGGAGGCAGCAGTTATTTGGGAAGCTTGCCTTGTTCTTTACACTAGCATACAGGTTTTCATCGGCTTAGTTTGTTCAGCACAAGTCAGGTATGCGTGACAAATGTGTCACTTGTGAAGTTGAAAAATCTGAAATTGTTGAAAAATCTAAAATAGTTCAAATGTGCAAAACATTTTGAGGTATAATGAAAACAAACTTGTTTCGAATTGTGGTTAAAGAATCTTTTAGACGTGGATGTTGATGTTTTGTAAAGCTCTGCGTATACCACATTTTTCCTCTGTACAACTTTGCCATACTTATTCTCTCATTGACAGTTTTAAAATTGTGTTCAATTAACACAAATTTAAGTGAGGATAAGTAAGTAAGTATTTATAATGTACACCATTGTTTTTGTTCATATGACGATATGGACCGGTTATCTCACTTTTTGCCTCTTATGACACCTGCCCATCTGTCCCCCTTTCCCCAGCACTCTCGGTTGTCAACCTCAGTGAGGCCTGTTTTGATGCCAAGACATGTTTAAGATGTATCAATGTTCCACATTGTTCATATTCATGTCGAGATTTTATGATTATCTGTTTACTATCTCACATACCTCATTGTTCAACCCCACCTCACCTTCTTTCTTTCTACGAGTCCACCCTCTGTCTCGCTGTCTGTCTGCAAGTCCACCCTCTGTCTGTCTGTCAGTCCACCCTCTGTCAGTCCACCCTCTGTCTGTCTGTCTGTCTGTCTGTCTGTCCACCCTCTGTCTGTCTGTCTTGTCTGTCTGCAAGTCCACCCTCTGTCTGTCTGTCTTGTCTGCCTGCAAGTCCACCCTCTGTCTGTCTGTCTTGTCTGTCTGCAAGTCCACCCTCTGTCTGTCTGTCTTGTCTGTCTGCAAGTCCACCCTCTGTCTGTCTGTCTGCAAGTCCACCCTCTGTCTGTCTGTCTTGTCTGTCTGCAAGTCCACCCTCTGTCTGTCTGTCTTGTCTGTCTGCAAGTCCACCCTCTGTCTGTCTGTCTTGTCTGTCTGCAAGTCCACCCTCTGTACATTACAGAGACATACATTGGGTATGGCATGTTAAAACCTTTAACTTCTGTTAAAGTTTATATAAATGTATTTATAAAATAAATGTTCTTGGACAAATGCAAGAATTCAGTGTGAAGCTCTGTCATTTACCATGCAAGTTGAAACAAATTTAGAATTTTAATCCTCTTAACTTTAAATGGGGAGTCGTATAAATACGGCTAAGTTAGTTTAACTCAGAACTGTGAGTTACAATAATAATGAAATATCTGTTTGTTTTACTAGCTAAAGAATGTTATTGTATTGATAATGTTTAAAAAAAATGTTGTTTTAACTCACAGTATCAAGTTTAAACAAGATGTGATTAAAAGTTTTCATGTATCAATGATGTATAACTATATTTTGTTTCAACTAATGGTATCAAGTTAACATTACAAGTGATTAAAAGTTAAGTCAACTTTGACAACTTAAAAAACAACATTGTGACAACTAGAACAGTGTAGTATAATCAACCTTTTGAACTTTATTTTCAGAGTTGAAACAAAGGTAATCTTAAATTGAGTTAACTTGCAGTTTTAAGGCAGCAGGTGAACCTTCATTTGCAAGTTGAACTGACCTGAAATGTCTTACAGTGTATACACTAATTTAGATAGTAAATGATTTATTCTGTACAATCGTCCACAAGTCGCTGGAAATGTTCAAAAGAGGGCTGATTACAAATCATTTCAACTAAATCATGCTTTGCATTTTAAGCAGGGGCAACATTATGAATAAATGTATTTGAAAGTTGTGGAGACATGGGGGAGTTAAGAAAAATAAATTCCTTTGACTTTGAATTAACTCCCATATCAGGACTAATTTAAAAAGACAATTAAAACTATTTTACCATAATGTAATTCCATATTTCAAAACAGCCTGCTAAAAGGTTTTCCCAAGACACACTTGCAAAGCAGTATAATTTTCAAATGCTCCATGTGAATATTCAATCTCCCTAAACACACATAAATACACATAAGCAGACGCATTCAGAACTAGTACTCCTGCATCAATATACCAAAAGTTGCAGGAGCCTTTTCAACATCAATCTACTTGCTGGGAGAATACTGTCTATCATTGTTGAATGTCTAAGCATTTTATCTCAGCAGGGAGACTGAAAAATTACACTGGAGCAGCTTTTCACAGCAAACATAGAGGCAGAAAAAGAATTTCACAGGAAGGCAACAGTCGTAATCGTAGTTATCCTATCATAACAATAGGCTGGAGAAGACACGCAGATTTTGAAATTGGAAGCTGTTACCTCATGTTTCAAGTCAATGGTGAAATCTGACTTCAGACTCTCGTATTGTATCCGCTCAGCGAGTCTGAAACACATTGAAGAGAAGTATGCTGAGAGAAGAGAGAGTAGGATCTTTTCCCAGGCTTGTCACAATATCACATATTTACTGCACCATTATTTTGGCAAAAATTCGATACAACAGCATATTGTCATCATCTAGAGAAAATGCTAGGAAAAAAACCATTCATAATAATGCTATCAGTCAAAATAATCTTTTGTCTAGTTAGTCTCTTTCAAGCCAAAAATAATTAAGCAAAAATGTACAAACACTATCACGTGTATTACAAATATATTCAAATGTATTCCAATTGTGTTATTTTCTCTCTTGTAATCGTGCGTAATTTATACAACCTTGAGATATCAACTCTTTCTCGGAAACAAAAAAGGAAATGATAAAGAAAAGGAGAGAAACATATGAGCAACACATTCATGCGCACACACACCTCTGGAGCAGCGGCGTGCTGAGAGCCCAGCCTGCGGCGGGGTCCGGATAACTGAAGGAACCGAGGTCTTCAGAGAAGGCATAGTGGTGGATAATGGAAGCTTCGTTGTCATGGAGAGGCTTACCCAAAAACCATTCCTGAGATACAAAAAGGTACACGGGGAAGAGTGATATTAAAAGAAAAGTTGCTCAGTTATTTTCTCATCATTCTCGTATAATACACATAACATTATGACCACTGACTGGTGGAGTGAAGAGCAGGGATTATCTTGTTAGAAGGGCAACTGTCAGTGGGGGGGTATGTTAGGCAGCAAGTGAACACTTTGTCCTCAAAGTTGATGTGTGGGAAGCTGGAAAAATGGGCAAGCGTAAGGATGTGAGCAACTTTGACAAGGGCCAAATTGTGATGGCTAGACGACTGGGTCAGAGCATCTCCAAAACTGCAGCTCTTGTGGGGGGTTCCCGGTCTGCAGCGTCAGTCCCTACCAAAAGTGGGCGGCCAAGGCTCACTGATGCACGTGAGGAGGGAAGGCTGTCCCGTGTGGTCCGATCCAACAGAAGAGCTACTGTAGCTCAAATCGCTGAAACAGTTAATGCTGGTTCTGTGTTCTATGGGGCTGAGTAGCCCGGACTGGTCAGGGTGCCCCTACTAACCCCCACTGGAAACGGTATTTCCTAATGGCAGTGGCCTCTTTCAGCAGGTTGACGAACAAAACAACGAGTTCAACGTGTTGACTTGGCCTCCAAATTCACCAGATCTCAATCCAATCGAGCTTTTGTGGGACATTTCTCTTAAGGGTGACTAACAACATCTGTCCAGCTACTGCAGATAATATAGCCTCTTGGCTAACTCTGGCACATTTACAGGAATGTTGGTTAATGTGCTCTGTCCCTGTTAAATAAAGGAATTAATAAAATATGCTGGATAAACAAGTCTGATCCATGGAGGCCCCACCTCGTAACTTACAGGTCTTAAAGGATCTGCTGCTAACGTCTTGGTGCCAGATACAACGGCACGCCATCAGAAGTCTAGTGGAGTCCATGCCTCGAGGGGTCAGGGCTGATTTGGCCGCAAAAGGGGGGCCTACACAATATTAGGCAGTTGGTCCTAATGTTATTGCTGATGGGTGTATGTGCATCAGTGCAGGAATCTACATCACCATTGGAACCTTCATGTACAGTGGGGAGAACAAGTATTTGATACAGTGCCAATTTTGCAGGTTTTCCCATTTACAAAGCATGTAGAGGTCTGTCATGTTTATCATAGGTACACTTTAACTGTGAGTGACGGAATGTAAAACAAAAATCCAGAAAATCACATTGTATGATTTTTAAATAATTAATTTGTATTTTATTGCATGACATAAGTATTTGATCACCTACCAACCAGTAAGAATTCCGGCTCTCACAGACCTGCTAGTTTTTCTTTAAGAAGCCCTCCTGTTCTCCACTCATTACTTGTATTAACTGCACCTGTTTGAACTTGTTACCTGTATAAAAGAGACCTGTCCACACACTCAATCTAACAGACTCCAACCTCTCCACAATAGCCAAGACCAGAGAGCTGTGTAAGGACATCAGGGATAAAATTGTACCCTGCACAAGGCTGGGATGGGCTACAGGACAATAGGCAAGCAGCTTGGTGAGAAGGCAACAACTGTCAATCTCCCTCCATGCGAGATCTCACCTCGTGGGGAATCAATGATCATGAGGAAGGTGAGGGATCAGCCCAGAACTACACGGCAGGACCTGGTCAATGACCTGAAGAGAGCTGGGACCACAGTCTCAAAGAAAACCATTATCAACACACTACATCGTCATGGATTAAAATCCTGCAGCGCACGCAAGGTCCCCCTGCTCAAGCCAGCGCATGTCCTGGCCTGTCTGAAGTTTGCCAATGACTATCTGGATAATCCAGAGGAGGAATGGGAGAAGGTCATGTGGTCTGATGAAACAAAAATAGAGCTTTTTGGTCTAAACTCCACTCGCCATGTTTGGAGGAAGAACAAGGATGATTACAACCCCAAGAACACCATCCCAACCGTGAAGCATGGAGGTGGAAACATCATTCTTTGGGGATGCTTTTCCGCAAAGGGGACAGGACGACTGCACCGTATTAAGGGGAGGATGGATGGGGCCATGTATCGCGAGATCTTGGCCAACAACCTCCTTCCCTCAGTAAGAGCATTGAAGATGGGTCGTGGCTGGGTCTTCCAGCATGACAAGGACCCGAAACACACAACCAGGGCAACTAAGGAGTGGCTCCGTAAGAAGCATCTCAAGGTCCTGGAGTGGCCTTGCCAGTCTCCAGACCTGAACCCCATAGAAAATCTTTGGAGGGAGCTGAAAGTCCGTATTGCCCAGTGACAGCCCCGAAACCAGAAGGATCTGGAGACGATCTGGATGGAGGAGTGGGCCAAAATCCCTGCTGCAGTGTGTGCAAACCTGGTCAAGAACTACAGGAAACGTCTGCTCTCTGTAATTCCAAACAAAGGTTTCTGTACCAAATATTGAGTTCTGTTTTTCTGATGTATCAAATACTTATGTCATGCAATAAAATGCAAATTAACTACTTAAAAATCATACAATGTGATTTTCTGGATTTTATTTTAGATTCCGTCACAGTTGAAGAGTACCTATGATGAAAATTGCAGACTTCTACATGCTTTGTAAGTGGGAAAACCAGTGTATCAAATACTTGTTCTCCCCAATGTAGTTAAAAGGGCTGTTTAGTACATACAGTAAGTATTGTATGGAAGATGTTTGCATGTTGTGTCAGGGTGTGTGCATCTCACCTCCTGGACTTGATATCTGTGGAGGACCTGCAGCAGAGCAGACAGTGTGACGCTGGTTTCCTCCTCAATGAAGAAAAACCAGGATGCCGATTGGCCAAAAAAGCCAGAGAGACTGGAAACATCCACACAGAGCCATAAACCTCATGCATGTATTCCATAAACCAGGAATCATTAAAAACCAAACTCTCTAATTCATTTGTTTATCATCTCCACGTGTGAGTTTAACACTCACTGAGGAAGCGCAGGGAGGATACTCCAATCCCCTTCATAGTCTGATAACTCATGGAGCAGGAGAACGACTGGAACTCCCTGCATGAAAAAAAACAATATTTCACTGTTTAATATTTTATGTGTTGAACTTCTCTCGCTCTTTATGTTTATATCTGTGTGTGCATCTCAAAAGGGCTGGCAAACCAGAGGCAAACAGAGTTAACGACATCAGGACAACCTGGCACTTTGAGCACAAAAACCCTTCACTCAAACACCTTCATCTCTTTATGCAGTCATGAGGGTAAACCTTTCTGGATAAGATGTGTCTGTTAATATTAAGTCAAGTTTCTGTCCCTTTATATAGTAATAATCAAATCTCTATTTGTTTTTAAATATTGAATTTTAATGCTGCATTTTACCCATTTCATTTACCGACATGCATGCTACTCCCTTAATTCCTGCACACACAAAATCTGTACAATATTTATAAGGTTGTATTGAAGGTTCAACCCAGGTTTTTGTGTATAGGCATATATTAAATTAATGTTGGGTAAATAAATGTAGCAAAATAATGCACTTTTATCTATAAAAAACAGGTGGATTAAAATCCAGGCGTTAAATCCCACTGAAAACATCTAATTGAAACCGTTTTACATCACTGTATTTCAAGAAGATCTAACATTAAATATACTAATGCCTTTGATAGACATCATTTTCCACAAGATAACTAAAGACAACAAATGTCCGGCTGGAGAATGATTTGAATTGTTTACCACTTGAGGGCAGTATACACTAAAGATCATCTGCAAGATAAATAGTACTCCAAATTAGGTGTACAATTAAAGCCAACTTGATAGAAGTGAGAAGAGCACAAATTAGTGTTCAGAGGATTTGACATCCGATCAGATTAGATTCCTTCTTTTGAGCGAGAAATCACACAAAGGCTACAAGATTCGGATGAAGATAAATGATCCACCGGCACTGACATGCTGACCACTTCTATGAGTCTGATAAAAAGTTAAGTGCAAAATGATGCCAAAAGGAAAGTAGCTTGAGAGCATCACACAGATATCCACACATTGAGAGCTTGCATGCACCCACACTTCTTCCCGGGTCCACTTCAGATGCTGAGGGTGTAAAATATGGTTATTACTATCTGCTGTAAGTGTGGTGAAATGTGGGCGAAGAGAGCTGAGAGAGCAGCTGCCAAAAGAGGAGACTGTAATGATGTCTTAATTTACAAGCCTGCAGTTACAGCAGCCATGTGACACGTTGCTATCTCTTTGAATAATGTGCCAGGAAAGATGTGGATTGAATTATGTGTTAGAAGTTGCACTTACATTAAAACTGAGTTGCTGTTAAAATATTGGCGACATCATGACACCACAGCTGTGCAAATATCAATTACTCAGTTTCATCAAATACACAATATGTCACACTCGGCTGTCTTTACGCCAGTGAGACAAAAAGCTGAGTTAATGTGTTTTCCACCTTTAATCACCTGCTGATTAAAACCGTGACGCACATCAGTCAAAAACCGCGACGCAAAACCTACCTTCTTACGAAACGGCTGCTATCAAGGCCTGAGATCAACATAAAATCTAGATAAAGCTCTCATTCATCTTCCTCATTCTGACAAAACACACTCACACATGCCAAGATGATAGTACACTTCCAATACGCTGCTCATGAAACGTTTCTCTGATCAGCACGTTCAGGACCTGCAGTCAGCTGTGTGGTCTGTCGAGGCCCTAGGCTAAAATTCCCAGGGTGACATACAGCCTTATATCATGTTTTTGTTTCTTGTGTTTTCTCTAGAATGGCTGTTTATTTACTAAATGTGTATTGTGTAATCCTTATTCTAACGATGTGTAAAGCATTTTGAAACTTTCTGTAAGCTTCTCTAATTTGTTTGTAATTATTGGGCCATTTTATTTGTTTGTTTTATTTTGTGTACTATTTTTCACAGTCATTGCTGTGGGGTAAAGTTTGTTTAAACTAATGGTATAGCGTCACAAGCGGTGCGACATGCACACCACAAACATTACAAGAGATCATAGTGAAAGCTGAGTTTGAAGACGGGTGTGAACCGAGCGAGGATCCAGTTAAGAGACGGCTGAATCTTAATATTCACTACATACATCAATTATTTCTCTTACATTTTGTGGGTATCTCTTTTCAATTTCCTTCTGCGGTTATGTTTAAAGACACATTGAAGTCCAGACTTTCTTAATCCAAAAATAACCTTTGCATTTAAATTGATTTAAAATGTTTTTAGATCAAATACATTTGGATTAAATTAGTTCATCATGTGAACAGAAGTAGTAAATGATCTGAGAAAATTAATCGGGGTGCTGTTCATGTAACCTCTAAATTATTGATGCTCTAAAGCTCCTTAAAATCAAGTTATTTTTATTGAACTGAATTAATGATCATATCGCAATTACCTCAAGATTGCAGTTCAGTCCTTTTCTTTTTCTGAGACATGTCCTCACACTTCCTTTCAGACAGCAAAGAACCAGACAAATAAATATAAATTATTGAAGCCATTTTCTTTTCCTTAAGTTCACTGATTAATTCCTGTTTACAGCTCGCATGCCCTTAACAATCTTTTAAGAAGCCATTAAGGAGAAATTGGAATAAACAGTCGGGCAGCTCACTCATTTAATAACCACTGAGCCACACTGATGTTTGTCGACATTCTCACTAACTTCATTATCTTTCTGTCTCTCAGAGAGAAATTGGTGCGGAAACGCCTCACACCACAACCAAAACCAGAGCGTTGCTTCAAAACAACACAAACAGAGATTTCAAATTCAATCAGTGCTCCCACTTTGTCGATGCTTAATCACTCACTGATGCATATGGGATTTTAAAAAATGTTTCAGCTGCCACACCACATTTGTTGTTTACAGACTGCCGCATGATTGCACACACAGCGGGTCTCATCACTTAACACAGGAGTGGGACTCGGGGAATATAGGAACTGAAACATGTGAGATGGTTTAAATCGTCAGGAGATTTCGCAACACTGTAATCTTTCCACAGAGCCCCTGTTGACTACCTTCTGCCGTTATTTCTGTGATGGAGGATTTTCTGGATTGAAAAGGAGTTTGGAGGGTGAATAAAAAACAGCATCACTGTCTTTTTGCATCACAGTGCCAATTCCTATCAAAGGAAAATTATACGATTCTACTTCTCACTGCAGGCTGTCATTTCTAAATTCCTGTCATCTCATCTCCAATGCAGCAACATCGTTTTTACAGACACCCTGCAGGCACATTATTAGTAAATGATAACAGGGAGAGCGGAGGGATCAGTTCCTCTAAGCTCAGGGAGGGGAGCACTACAGCAAGGAGGACACCTATCGGTACACATGTAATAAGACAGCTATGCAAAACTCCAAGTCCCACTCCAAAAATCAGCGACACAGTAAAAGCATTGTCTTTGCAGCATTGTTATCCTGTCAAGTATAAACACAACCTTCTTGAGTCCTGAACGGCAATTACAATATTTATTGCTCCTAACCATTACTGTTGCTATTAAATGTGCCTCAAGCTCTATGATAACTCATGAATGTACTTTATATTAAGAATCCCCATTAAGGCACAATGTTTATGTTGTAGCCCATTTACTACAAATTATGTTCACTTGACATATCTGCTGCTAACCATGTTTCATATGAGACTGTAAAGTTGCCTTTACTGAATAAATAAATGCTTTCATATCGATAATCATACATACAAAGAAAAGAAAATTCACCTTGGGGGGGGCATGAATGCTTGGATGGAAAATCCAGGGAATCCATCCCATACTTAAATTACACATATAACTTAATGGTGGCACTAGTGGAAAAGTCACCAGCATTAGTAGGTCTGCATCGATGTCATGGCGATTTATCCTAACAGTTTTTAAGAGAGTGTCTTAAACAAAACATTATCACTTTATCATTTTGTATAATACATTTCTTTGTGAAATTGTCAAAGTTATTAGTTGTAGAGTCATGACCAGAATTGTATTTTGTGAGTTCATAGTATCAAACCAAATTACAATCAGGTCATTCTTGAGTCCGAGTAGACATTTGTGTTCAAATGAAAGCAGTTCTCATCCAGGCTGTCTTTAAATATCATGTTCATTAGAATGGGAAGGATGAATGACCTGGAGACATTTGACCAGTTGGTCGGCATAATTTAATAAATGAACCTATGCATTTTGAAAAACCTATTAGATTATTAAAATATAACTCAGTTTTAAAGGTTATACCCTCGTATAATGATAGTAAGAGTTATTGAGTTCTAAATATTGATGGCAGAGGGGTCACGCATGATGACAAGAAAGAACAGAGCCAAGATCTAAACCCAGCAGAGGTGCAAACCCACTGCCTGCCAGATGTTACCTGTCCCAGCTCAGCTGCCTGCTGCAGAATCTCCACCTTCCTCTGAGAAGCGCGACGGGCGTGGAAGGGGTTCCTCTGACTCTGGATCACTAGCACCACCTCCTCCAAACCTGAGAGAACATTGACAGAAAAGTCAAAGAGGGGTGACGAAAAAACTAAAGGCAAACAGACAAAAGAAAAAACTAAATGTCTGATTTGGGTTTTTCTTGACAGGAAAACCTCAAAGTGATGACACAAATCCACAAATTCACTGTTCCCTGCAAAGTCCCTTACATAAGCACTCGCAAACTTAACGACTTGTCATTTGTACACATCCGTTTTTGTATGGATTTGATAAACAGAAAATGTTAGGTTAAGACCTTTGGAGGTGTTAACAGGTGGTTTGTGTTGGTGTTGGGCAGTCCCAAGTAAGCCCCTATTTTCATTATTTATACTAAATGAAGCCTGCTGGCTGCAGCTTTATATTTATGGTTCACACGAGTCCAATCAAACTATTCATACAACTCTTAGCAAGAAAGCAAATGAGCAAACATTTCATTAGTCCTCCTATCCTCCCAGATGCCTTTAGTTCAATCAACAATCTCATAGATGTTGGTGTCTGGGATGGGCTTTTCATTCACATACTCTGAATGACATCATAATCATGCATCATACAAAGGATTTTCTTCCCTAAACGTTGTTATCTATGAACAAAACATCAGGGCATCTGCAGTGAAATCCCTCACTCACCGGCAGAGGCGTGTGCCGTGTGCTCCTGATGCTCTGCCGCCTGCGGGGATCAGAGGGATTCTCGTTTAGTCTGACACTGCTGAGTCACATGATGAAGCATTATCACAGCGAAAATCTGAGCAGCACTTACATGAGCACGACCTGCGTGTTTGTCCCCAGCAGAGGAACCTTTAGGGAAGTGAAAGAAGAGGCAACATTTAGTCGTCAAAATGCATAAATTAATTGTAAGCGAGTAGAGGCTTTACAGCAGATGTCATATTGCAAGCAGCAATGTTTGCTTGTTTATACATTTTTTATCTTGGTGAAGAACTTTGGGTTTTTGACTGAATATGTGACATTAAGCTCTGGGAATTTTCTGGCAGTCAAATCTAAAACTAATTAATGTAAATGATTGTTAGTTGTTGCTAAATAACAAGCACATGTATTTCATTACAGTTCTCGCTCGTTCTTTATAAATGAACACAGGAACCACTTTCACAACAGCCCCTGCAGCAGACGCAGCGGCACTAGTAGTTATTTCTGCACCAACACCTCTTCCCTATCTTATCAAGATAAAAAAAGAGACTTTGTGTCCAGGAAAACTCAAAACAGACTTTGAAACAGATAGTTGCAGTGCTCAGTGTGTAGGCTTTGTGGGGGTGTCATACTTGACATGCAAGTCAACAGTATACTAGTGAATAAGGATGTCAATCCACGCGAGAGGGTAGAGATACGATGGAAAGTCAATGTGCAATCGTGCTATTATTTTATGGTGTGAAAAGCCCATTGAGACAGGTTTGATGTTTCTGCAAATGATGGACAGTTATTTTCCTGGCTCAGACATCAAGAAAAATACATTTCTCCTGATCTAACCACAAAATGCTTCTGAACGCTGTAAAATTGAGCTAAGAAATACATCAAGATGAATCATGATGTGTTTTGTACCTAATGTGAGCTATGAGGTGACTAATGCAGCTGCAGGTCTCTACTCATCTGTCTGATCTGATGTCTTTACGCTGTATATGAAACTATATGTGTACCACCTCACTGCAAAGCAAACCAGAATGCGCCTGCTGTCAAGCCGCAATACTAGAAAGAAAACAAATAAGTGTATTGAAAAAGCGAAATCTGTTATGGCTATCAATGTATGTTTTTTGGTAAATGAATATTCGATATACAGTATTACCACCCTTATCAGCCTAAAGGTTCCTTTTCACTGCATACACGTTGGCTTGTTATGGTGGGATAAGCACTCTTTAATAACATTAATAATGCATGTAAAGGTAGAATATGGAATGAATCATCATTGAGGTCATTATTTACAGCTGTGCTTTGTCTGCTATCACAAGTGAAAAGTGTCAAAGCAATATAATTAAATACCATGAAAAAAGGGCTACAACATGTGCTTCTGGAAATGTCTTATTTTAATTCCGGGTCTAAAACACGTTCGGCTTTTCCAGTGTGTCTTTGAAAGGTAATGCACACCGAGCCATGTCACACTCCCACAGGCCATTAAGCTGTATTCAACCAACATTTCCCTCAACCTTCTTTTAGTTTAGGACACATAACAACATAATGGACTCTTTTCCCATGGGATATTTTAAATGAGCATATAAGGAAAAGCACAGGTGGAATTGATAACATTAAACTCTTTTACCTGAGCAGATGCCTCGCAGGCCAGAAGAGTCACTGTGTGTGCAGGTCTTTTCACTAGTAGCTAACTATTTCATTAGTACACAAATATATGACTGCAAATAACCTGCAAGTTCCGTTCATTATTTACTAATAACAAAATGTGGCAATTGGACCACGGGGTTAAAGACAATTTAAATTGCACTACAAACTAAATCAGCATACTCTGTAACTTCATTAAACAATCATCTTTATTCTTCCCATGCAAGCTTTTATGTGATCATATTAGTGCATACTCCACCTAGAAACATATTTATCATATATTTGATTACCTTGAAATGAATCACTGTTCTTTAAATTGTCTTGTTAACAAAGCCCATGGGAGCACCTGCATTTAATGTTGTGGTGCTTCAAGCTATGCACTACAAAATCACCGGTGACTCTTTTCAATTTCAAATAGGAAAATAGTCAATGTTTTGAAACGAAACAGGTGCCAATGCACGTTTCGCCCTGTTCAATTACATACATAGTTTTACTTTGAAGTCCGAATCGACCTTAGTTCCGGTGTTCCAGTTTAACTGGATCACCGATACGTTTATCATGCTTGAGAATAGCAGTTTAGCTAACACCAGCGCTTATCTCAATAGGTAATAACCCCACTTACCAAGCCAAAGAAGAAGCAACGCGAACAGTTTGCATCCGTCCACCACATAATGATGATACATGGCTTCTGTGGCCGCTGTTCTTTGCTTTATATCACCGTGTTTTCATGGCGAACTGGAAACACTGGTTAGCTACATTCCTTTACAGGAAGAACTGCGCTGTAGTGTTGTTAGAGCAGAGCTGCAGCGACCTCTAGTGGTCACTGAAATGTTATATTATGACAGAATAGTGGTTGTTGCACCACAATGTTGCACCTTTGTCACTCTCTGTGGTGGTGGTCAAAGTCAAAGGTAAAAGTACTCAGATCTTGTAATAAAGTAAAAGTAGAACTACCAAGGTGTAGGAATACTCTGTTACAAATACATTTCATTATTTTTCATTTCATGGTAATTTCATTATTTTTAAAAAACGGTACTCTTGGGAGAAGGATCCCTCCCCTGTTGCCCTCCCCGGGTTTTGTTACATTTTTTCAGATTAATTATGCAGTTTCTTTGGGAGTTTTTTCTTTTTGTGCTGCAAGGGTCTAAGGATAGAGGGGGTCATATGCTTTACACACTGTAAAGCTCCCTGAGTCAAATGTGTTATTTGTGATAATGGGCTATATAAATAATATGTGATTGATTGATTCATTGTTATACCAAAACAAGTCCAAGTATCTTAAATGTTTACTACAGTGCTTGAGAGAATGTAGCCCACTTATTTAGGTTTAACTTCTGGATATATAATGTAGCCCTAGTATGCTAACAGACTTATTTGCAATACTAGGGGTATTTAATAGCTAGACTGATTGTTACCCAGAGGATTTTACTAACAAAATATGATGGCTGAAAATATATACTATCCAAAACAGTATATATTCCTCCTCGATGCTGCAGATCAGCCAAAGCTGCACTGAATATTATCTGGTGTGAGAGCAGCTTATTCACGTTTGGAGTCTGCCCTCCACAGTTCATAGGTTAGTTATACAAAATCAACTGGCAATAAACAGCTAGAGATAAACTAGAATTTATGAGCTTTTACTCAAGCTGATTGTGAGAAAGGATTTTGAAGCCTCGTTCCAAATATTGCAGGCGTTGTTTAATGTAATTTATATTAGAAATAGATGTCCAGACAGGAGGCTGAAAGGAGGCTGCATGATTTCCGTCATTGTCCATGCAGACTGTTGGAGACATACAGAACAAATGAGTCAACAAGTCCTGACCACTGAGTCTAAAATAGTCTTTCTGTGAAACCACAGCAGTGAGTGCTCACATTTTTGTGAGAATAAAGCGAAGTCTATGGAAAGAAAAGCAAATGGGATTTATGTTTCCTATGAGCTTGAAGAATATGGAAATAAAGTCATAGCTTGAATAGCTTTATGGATCAGAAAGCAAATACTCTGAGACTTACTCATGACTACTGAACAAACATTTAGACTTGAGCGGTATTGGCTACAGCGGACCGGAAGTCTTGTCCACTGCAGCCTTAAGGCAGGCATTGTAAACTGCTGCAGCCGTACCCGACAAACCGGATTAAAGCGTGACACCTTGAACACCACTAAGACTCCACAGCAGGATGAGGTGACAGTGATACAAGTGGAACAATTACTGAAAAATCCTCCGGACGGTTTCTCCGTGGAGGACCTTACCACCGGTTACCGAGTCCACAGTGACCCGGAGAAAAGCATGGTGCTCATCGATGACTTCAACTCCTGCAGAGGGAAAATAGTTTTCCTGAACTCGATGGGAAGGTGTGGGAAATGCTTCATGGTATATTTAAAACAACACACATGTAAATATACACAAAAAACATTTTGATTTGTTTCAAAACAGGAAAGTTAAAATGCAAAACTTAAGGGAGTACACCAGCATGAGAAAGAGTCTGCTGTCCAAAAAGATTTGTCTGCTGGTGTCAGCATGCGAAGAAAACGTTTCAGTGAACGACGAAAATGCAGACAATGGAGCAAGAGATAACTTTGCAAAAGGTGAGTTACTGTTTCTACAGAAATGCCTCAGCATGACTCATGCACATGCTATTTTCCAAAAATAACTACTGGTACATTTCTATGCGCTGCACAATCTGCCCACTGCTCCTAGTACCAGGATGGGTTAAATGCAGAGGACCAATTTCACTGTGTGTTCTCTGCTGTGTGCATGTGTGTGACAAATAAAGAGGGTTTCATCCTCCGATTCTAAAAATGGTACTTAAAGCCACCACAGTTATTTCTTAATCAGCACAACACTTTCATTTTGAACCCAGTGTGTGCTTTAAAGCTGGTGTATTAACATCTAAGTGTCCCATATGGTTGCAATGTGTGGAAAAGGGAAAATACAATGGCTGTACAGTACTATTGCCCAATGAAAACATGCGTTTCGGTATCTGTTTCTGTAGAAGTAATCAAGCAGTTTGTGGTGTCAATCGATGGAAACGATCCTTTCATCAAGTGGCAGATGGAGAAAGGCCTGGACTGGACCATCTCCTCTGTCGCAGGAGAAAGCTACAGGGTGGATGTAAGCAGGACTTTGTGTTCTTCTTGTCATTTTAAATGTAGTTTATTCAATACACACCAGGAGCTATGTTTTGTGGTATTAAATGTGACTTTTGTTTATATCAGATTGACTTGACTGAAATAATGGAGAACTGGGCAGCGAAAAACAGCAGTATTATAACTGACACATTAACAAAAGTCAAACCTGTGTGGAGGGACGCCTCCTTCACCCTCAAATACTACTCTGACGCCCTCTTTGACTTCGCACACTGGTTTAGGTTCAGCAAAAGGAAATTTAGTGTAAGTATCTCTTATTCTTCTTAGAAAATGACGATAGTAGCTTTTCCTGTTGCTGGATTTGTCAGCTTGAACTTGTCTAATTTGTGTTCTCTGCTAACATCTTTTAGTTGAGACTGACATAAGCCAGCATTGGATGGAGAGAAAGAGAAACAACATGGAGTTAGGCACTGCTTAAGGAAGTAACCTGCCAGATAAATGAACAGCCTACCCCTTCAGACAGAACGGCTCTGTAATGACTGTTTGGTTCAGATACTTCTTCCGTTAAGTTGGTTGAAACCACTGAAAAGAACATACAAAGAAATACTGTATGCCATGAAGATTATTCAGGCATATTTTGTGTTAAAATGTTTTTTTTAATGTGTTTTTTGATAGTAAACAGATGTTGCCCTAACTTGATTTGAGTTGAAAGGGTCAAATCGGCATTGCAGAATTAAATGTTTAAGACTTTTGTACTGAATAATCCCAATTTGTTTATGAAATTGTATTTGATTACCAAACTGACACACAATTTTCTCTTTATAGAAACAGAAATGAAATCAGACTGTTATTTTAGTTGTTATCAATTAATAGACAAATGAGGAAGTGTTGTTTGTGCCATTATGTGACACACAATGCTCTAAGGGAGGAGGAGAAGAGCAGATGCAGCGCTGGTGATGGTTTCCACGTATTCCTTATAGTCGCTGCTGCAGAAGCGCACCAGCAGGTAGTTGAAGATGCCCACAATGCACATCAGGAACAGGAAGAAGAGGACGCGTTTTCCAAACAGGTAGCCTGGGGTGCTACGAATAATGTTTAAATATATGTTAGATACATCTCTTAACAAACACAACATAGATCACTCATGAATATTTACCTTTGAGAGGTTTGTCCCATGTATCCAACAAAGTACTTCTGTCTGACTACAAGATAGATGATCCCAGCAAAGCTAGCAGGAGCTTCAGAGATGGGATTGTACAAAATGAAGTTATGGTCTCAGAAGATATTACATTACAATGAAACTCTGAAAATGAGATCAAAGTTGTACTTGTAATAAACAGAATTATGAACTGGGAAGCCAATGTCATATAAGGCTATATAAGAAAAGCATGGCAGTTCACATGTTAGCAGCAGTATAGCATGTTGTAGTTTATTAGCCTTTAAGCCTTTAATTGAGCTGTTCTTATCTAACATTGCAATGTAACTTTGATCTGCATTGTAACATTTATTCGTGTAAAGTATACCTGTTCTATTTTATTATCTTTGCTTTTTAATGACTGTTTTTTCTGTGTTTCTGCTGAACAATTTCTTATGCTCATAATGTCTTTCATTTTTGAAAAGCACTTTGAATTGCCTTGTGTTGAAAGGTGCTATATAAATAAACTTGACTTGACTTGCCTTGCCTTGCCTAAACTATTATTATAATAGCAATGAACATATACTGTTGGTGCTGCGCATGTTTTTCTAAATCACACCTAATCACTTTTGTCTGTTCATTTAACAGAAAATATTTTAAAATTTAAACGTTATGATAACTAGCAATATTAAACAGCTCAACACATGCAAAGAATTCAAACCATAGATGTCCATAAATTAAGTTATGTGTATGGAATGACACAGGGAAAAAGTATTGAACACATGAAGAAAGGGAGGTGCAAAAAGGCATGGAAAGCCAAGACACCAGCTGAAATCTATCAGTAATTAGAAAGCAATCCTGCCCCTTGTCAGTGCAAATTAATATCAGCTGCTTCAGTCCCAACTGATGGCCTATAAAAAGGTCTCTCATTACCAAGGTGTCACACAAGAAAGATCTCATGATGGGTAAAAGCAAAGAGCTCTCTCAAGACCTTTGCAACCTTACTGTTGCAAAACATACTGATGGCATTACAGAAGGATTTCTAAACTTCTAAATGTTCCAGTGAGCACTGCTGGGGCCATAATCTGGAAGTGAAAAGAACATCATTTCACCATAAACCAGCCAAACCAGAAAATAATTATCAAAAGAGTTGTTCAAGAGCCAAGGACCACCTGTGGAGACCTTCAGAAAGACCTTGCATTAGCAGGTACAATTGTTTCAAAGAAAACAATAAGTAATGCACTCAACCGCCCTGGCCTGTATGCACGCTCACCATGCAAAACTCCATTGCTGAAGAAAAAGCATGTTGAAGCTCGTTTACAGTTTGCTGCACAACATTTAGACAAGCCTGTGAAATACTGGGAGAATATAGTCTGCTCAGAAACTATTTGGATGTCATACACACCATGTTTGGAGGTCAAATGGCACTGCACATCACCCCAAAAACACCATACCAACAATGAAGTTTGGAGGTGGGAACATCATGGTGTTGGGCTGTTTCTCAGCATACGACACTGCCACACTTCATATAATTGAAGGAAGGATGAATGGAAAAACGTACAGAGACATTCTTGATAAAAATCTGCTAAGCACACAGCCAAGGAAACTCGCAATTGGTTTCAGAGAAAGAACATAAAGCTGCTAGAATGACCCAGCCAATCACCTGAATTGAATCCAATAGAACATCTATGGAAAGAACTAAAGATCAGAGTTCATAGAAGAGGCCCACGGAACCTTCGAGAGTTGAAGACTGTTTGTGTGGAAGAATGGGCCAAAATCACACCTGAGCAATGCATGCAACTAGTTTCTCCATACAGGAGGTGTCTTGAAGCTGTCATTACCAACAAAGGCTTTTGTAAAAAGTATTAAATACATTTCAGTAAGCGTGTTCAATAGTTTTTCCCTGTGTCATTCCATTTTAATACACATAACTTAATTTATGGACATCTATGTGAATTCTTTGCATGTGTGTCTGATGAAAATGTCATGCCGATAGCACCTTTAGAAATATATTTACTGAGAAAAATGATAATACTTATTTTACCCGCTGTATAGACAACTCACTGCTCCATAGTCTCTCTGTAAGCTGGACTTAACATGTAACATTGACATTTGTATATTTGTATATTTCTCATTTTTACTTATTTTTAGTTCTTATTCTTTGTTATGCTTCTTCTTTTTGTATTTCTATTTTTGTGTTGCGCTGCTGCAATGGAAAAATGTCCCAGTTTGGGATTAATAAAGTATTTCTGATTCTGACAAGTTTGGTATTTAATTTAAATAATAAGTGCCAAATCACCCTGTCCTCTGCATGTGTTGGCTGAGCCTGATCGCGCTACGTCAATGCCTGAAATCTCTAATGCTAAGTCTAAGAGTGGGGGCTGGTATAGCTGCACATCAATACCCATACATTCGGAATTACGTGTATGTGTGTCCACATACTTTTGGCCAGATAATGTTAGTACTATAGGAGCTGTTCCTCAAATTAAGCAGTCATCCATATAGAAACAAATCTATGAGACACAATCCTTTCTTAAATGTTTTTCCCCAGCTGAACTGACTCTGTGGGAGTGTTCTGTTTATGACAAAAAGTCCGTTACAGTAGCTGATTAATGATTACCTTGACTCAGACACAGACCAGCACACCACATCACTGCCAGGAACGTTGGATAAGCATCCATGCAGTTACGGCTGGGAGATGAGTAAGAAAGAGGTGCAGTTAGTTCAATCAAGGAAGTTAACTGGAAATAGGATTTATGGAGCTATCTACTGATAACATTTGAAATTCAAGAAAACGTTTTTAAACTGTAGAGCAGAAAATGGCGTAAAAAAAAACCAATGGAAAAGTCAATGGGGCTGTCTGAGTGTTGGAGCAGCAGAGTTGAAATGGGAATCCAGGAAAAAGTTAGTCCTGCTCTGAGGTAGTGCGTACTGGCTGCTGCAATACACTGCAATAATCAGTACAGTGTGTTTCACAGACCCATGTCCCACAAACCTTTTCCAATCTCATGCATGTCTGGAGAAATTCACTACAATACATCAACAGCGGTGTAATGCAGTGAATTACATTTACTCAAGTATTGTACTTAAATAAAATGTTGTGGTATTTCACTTAGTTTTTTAATGTTATGCTATATTATACTTCTAGTCCACTCCAATATGGAAACCAATATTTTACTTTTTACTCCACTACATTAATTTGACATAATTAGTTAGTTGTTACAGATTCAGATAATTACACACTAAATATAAAAAATAAAATATTGTTATTTGTAAAGTATACAGCAGTAGTATATACAGTAAGTGGCTCCACTGTTACCAGCTGTGATGAACACATTATTTCGAAAACAAATTGAACAAATCCAGTAATTCAATATATATTATTCTGAAGATAAGTACTTAAACTGCTGATACATTAAGTATATTTTGCTGCCAATACCTTTGGACTTTGACTTTGAGATTAGGAATGCAGGACTTCAGGCTAAAGGTGTCTCAGAAAAGGTGTTGTTTACCTTTCAATCAGGACCCTACAAGAGGTCTCAACAAAAATATGAGACGTCACAGGCTGATTTTTTCCTTAAAAGTTAAATCTATATCATTTCTCAGATTTTCTTCTACACCTACCTCTAAACACTTTTCACAAGAGATTTGTAATTCTTAAACTGTCACCAAATGTTTGCATCACCCAAACGTTTGAAATCCAAGACAGGATGCGGCTGAGATGTTACTTTAAAACAGGAAGTGCATTGCTGCCCATGGAGCTGCCCAAGATTGAGTCATTGTGTCACTACTTTGAGAAACAGGCTTGATTTTATATTTCACAATCATACCTGGATTGAAATGTTAAACAATACAAAAAAACCTAAGCTGTGAGGCCTTTTTAAACACAACTTTAACAAATGAGGATGGTGATAAGTCACCTCACTGAAAGGCTTGTGTAGTTAATGTTTTCCTAACAGTTATTGTTGATTTTCCAGCAAGCATTCAAATGAGCTCTGTAGTTTTTTTCCAGTATCAGGGAGTGTTCAGGCAAATACATATTGCTTCTCCAAAACAGGTGAATGGAAAACAAAATGGAATTTAATTTTAAGAGCAAACTAAAATAACAAAAAAAGCCTTGTTTCACTGGCACACATTTCATTAGATTGGCAGAAGAACTGAGTGTTAAAATGTACTTACTTGGCACAAGAAACTCGTTCAAAAGCAGCTGGGTTTTTATGTACACCTTTGCACTCCTTCTCTACCTTCAGGAGAAAGAATGCTAAAACACAAAGGTCATTAACGTCAACACACAACTTCATCTTACATCTTTAACTACTGATTTAAAGTTTTGCTTTTTCTCACCGTTCTGAAGAACACTGATGAGGGTGACAATGACCAGCAGGTAGATATTTTCTACTACGATGCTGTACATGATGATTGTGTGTGCTGTTAGAGAAGGTTAGAGAAGGTGGAGGGAGATGCTGAGCTTCTCCTTCATGTCCAGAAGTGTGTCTCTCCAGTCAGCCTGCAGCAAATAATCCTGACCTGTATCTCTATGACGTACTTCCCTATTTCACATCCATCCCACATAGAAGACTCGTTAGTGGTTTCCTCTTTATGTAAATTGTGTTGTCGCTTAATACAGAGGAGTGCACACAGGCCTGCTACTTCCGTTTTTGTCAGAGATTGCACGCCACCAACACATTTGCATTACTGTACAATTTCTTTGAGAGAGCGTTTATGGAGTGTTTCTAGCAAATGATGAGCAAGACCAATGCACAGAGAATCCTTTAATATTATTTTTTATGAAAGGATGTCCCCCAGACAAGTTTAAATATGAATAGCCTTTTTCTCAAAGCAACATGGGGACTTAAATTAGAGAAACTCCAGGTGTTCCTATTCAAATCCTCATTCATGTGAATAATTACACATGTGCTTCTCCTTTTATGAAGTCAAAACATCCACTGCAGTGGAAGAGGAAGCACTTATACGTTTTACAGGTAAACTTCTTTCATTCGACTAGATTATAATTTATAAGCAGTATACAGTTAGAGTGTGTAGATTTTAGAGTAGGGGGTTTCATATTAGGAGACTACGCTTGGATAAACGAGCCTCCCCATCCCTGCAGTTACAATAACTCACTTGGTTTCATTTCCTGGATGCCTGTGAAATCGTAATTATGTTATTTGAACCTGCCTCCAGCTTTGAAAACCCCTAATATAAAGCAACCATATTTGATAAAGTGATCCTATATTTTTTGTATTGAAATTCTTGACTTTCTATGTCATTCAAATAAATGAAGTAGAGAAAAATGTTCACCCCTGAAACATGGTCGATAAGCAGAGAAGTGTAATATATAAAATGCTGTGCTCAGGGAAAAGCACACATGCCTGTTTTATTGTAGTACAGTATACAGTATACAGCCCTTTACAACCTATATCCTAGACTGTGTATGTATAGCCTATGTCTTGGCCTACCAATAGACAAACAGCACCTGCAAGTGCATCGAAACGGTAATGCAGCTGCTATTTCCTCAAGTGGGTTACTGTATTTAAAAAAAACCAAACATGTTTTACTTACATAAAGCTGTACAAATATCTGTTTCTTCTATTGATAGAAAGAATGTAATTATTTGTACCCTAATATTTGAACCTACAATTTTTAATTATTAGGTGCTTACATTTCTAAAATATTATAAATGATTCCTTAAATCAGCCAGTGATGGATGGAATATACAAAGGAAAGAAGTAAGAGGTAAACTTAAAAAAACAATGTGTATGTGTATTATTATTTGGCAAATGTATACATTTTTAAACAATCCATTTTAATATAAAAAAGATGTATCTATATGTAATAATAATTGAAGTCGTTTATGAAAGCTCTTCGATTCCAATAATTAATTATTAACATACAAACATACTATATGTACTAAATTACAAACGTACTTGAACCTACTAAATTAATAAACTACTGTATCTTAAACTACCAACAAAAACACATTTTTCGAATTTATTAATTAATCCTGTGGCTGTCTTGATAGTGGCTAGCGGCAGAGCGTAGAGACATAAGTCCCATATGGTCTAGCGGTTAGGATTCCTGGTTTTCACCCAGGCGGCCCGGGTTCGACTCCCGGTATGGGAACGTCTCTTTTGAGTTCTACGTTAGAAATTTCATCGATACCAAACACTAACCATGTTAAAGAGTGTTTAAATAGTAATTACGATTTTGAAATACTGTACTGGTTGCTGTTTTAGCAAAAGGCCCGCCAGGGTGGCTCATTGATCTGTGAAGGGAGATTACCGTTTAGTATTGCTTTGCTAAAATCGGGTTTCCTATGAACTGGTAATTATACAGTATGTGAGTATGTTCCTTTTTTATTGAAAAACAAGTGTCATTTGGACTAAATGCACTTATTTCAATACAATTGAAAATTACACCCAAACTTTACAAATTCAGATTCAACTCAAGATTGCGATTTTCAAATAATGACTTGAAAGATAATTATTGATGTGTCGCAAATGCCATGCATATTGCTGCATTATCACCACATGGCCATGTTTTGTTATATTTCTGTCCGAGTTGTCAATAAATTATCTTAATAATCAAAAGCAATGTTGATGTCTGATTGAATGCACCAAGTCATATTTAGCAAATATTTCTTCTTTCTTTTAATCTTAACAAAACTATTAATCTTTCAGTTACAATACAGTAACAGTTTTGCTGTCAGCTATAGGCTCATGTTATAGGCTAGTCAGTATTTAATTAGCAAGTCAGAAATATTTATTTATAAAAAGGACGCTGAAACACGTCACCCTCAGTTTCATAAGAAGAACATTTTGTACAACAGAGTCAATTCATTAAAGTATTTAATTAATGATGTTTAAAAAAACAACTTTCAAGTATTTTGTAATTTTAACAAAACAGAAAACAAACAAGACTTTGCTGTAAAAGATAAATCAATTACATATAATATTTACACTACAAAGTGCCAGACTTGCAGACAGTATTTTAAGGTGTACAACACTTAAAAGCATATAAACTTCCTAGAAGAATAAGAACATAGATCCCCCCCCCCACCCCACAAATGATCAAATGAAGAGTTCACTGAGGGCGTCATTCTCCATCTCACTCGGGGCTTGAGTCACGGCCTGCGAGAGAAACTCCTCCAGGAAGTTTTCTGTGTTGTGCGCGTTCATCTGTGGCAGCGCTCCAGCAGCCTTGCCCCCACCGTTTAACTGCTCGACCTGCCCTTCCTGCCCGATGGCGAGCATCTCCAGGAAGCCGGTGCTGTCCGGTGAGAGGTTGCTGGCTGTCGTTGCCGGCGAGAGCAGGTCCGAGAGGAAGTCATCGCAGAGGGATTTGTCGTACGTGCTGGAGGTGACTGTGTTTGGGGAGCTCAGGTTAGTGCTATCTGGTCGGAGGCTGGGCCCGCCCTGATGCCCCAACAGTTCATTCAGCTTAGCGAGCTTCTTCTTCTTTGACTTGAGTTTCTTTATTAGCTTGTACCTGAGGGCTTCCGTCTCGCTGAGGCCTGGAGGAAGCTTCGAGGACTTCTTTGAGGAGAAAATTTCAGGGAGCCTCGTTGCTCCAGGCATAGAAGGCGACGTGTCAGACACCACTGTAGTGTTCAATGGGGATTTCTGGTAGCTCGGAGTAAGAGGTGGACTCATCTTTGATTGCCCTCTGAGAATGGGAGAAGATTGGAGTGTACTTGAGGAGCTCTTTGCACCAAACCCACCGTACATTTCCGCAGCTTTTAGCGGGAGACCATCACTGTCCTCTGTCCTGAGCTGAGGTTTTTGGAAGAGTGCTACAGGAAGCTGCTGTTTCCTCACAGGGTTGGGCATTGACTGGATGGGATGAGGAGTGGGCTTTCTTAGAGTGACAGAGGTGGGTGTTTTGGAGGGGGTGATTTTAGCAATTGACTTTTGAATTAGGTTGAATGGGTGTTGGCTGAGCAGGTAGGACAAGTGGTGGTTCTGAGGTGGCATGGTGGCACTTTTCTGTGGCGTATCAGGTGCAGACATGGAGGCTGCCGGCTGTGTATTTTCATAAGGCAGTGGGTTATGAGAAGCAGCGTCTCTCTCAGGTTTGCTAGTGATTTCTTTCGAGGGCTCAGAGGATGTAGTTGGTGAAGTTTGCAGAGCTGCTTTTGGCTCCGCTACCCTGCTAACCGCTTTTCTGCCAACCTTTCTGCCTCTGCCAGCTGCTCTCCCTCTCCCTGCCCTCTCTTTACAACTGGCACAAATGTAGGATCACTGGACGAGCTTTCCACAGAGTCCGATGAATTGGAGATTGGAGGAAGCGCAATATCAGGGCTGGGAGACGCTTCACTCTTCATTACAGCGGAAGAGCTATCCGGTACAGAGTCAAGCGTTTCATCCTCGCTGGGAGCGCTCAAATCCTCGGTTTGTTTGTTTTCGTTCAAAAGCGGCATTTCTGAATCCTCATTTAATTCCACCAGGGTGAGTGTAATGATGTCATTATGGGAAAGTCCCTCGAAGGCGTCCAGCAGCGTTGTGGAACCGATAGATGTGTCGAATTCGGCCGTGATCGTCGTGTTGATGATGTTGCTGCCGTCTTCAGATGCCGAGAGTGCACAGACTACGTCAGCGTCGTTGTGAGACATAAGAACAGAGTGATCGCTGGAGCACTTCAACACATTGTCCGCTGTTACGCCATTTTCAACGAGACAGGGGTTCTTCTCATTCTCAGATGGGGGACATTCAGAAAATGTGCTGGACGGAGAACAGGCACGAGACTCGTTGTCCTCCTCCGCCTCCCAGAAGACGACGTGCAAGTCCTGAGCAGGCACTGGGAGCTTTTGGTGAGTCTTACAATCGGGGTGTTTCAAGTCGTCATACTCCAACCACGATCCTGTAAGACAATGCACAATTAGAACTAAACACAGCATAAATGTGCCTCAAATATTCATAACGGAGGAGCCAGGACAGCAGCAGCATATATCAAAGAACGTTAAAATGGCAAAAGCATAAACACAGACTCATATTAGAATGGGTCAAATGTGGAACCCTCAGCTATCAAGCCGCAAAATAAATGATCTATAAGCGGCAATGAAGCTACAAATGAGTCTGCAGTTACCATTGCATTTTTATTTGATTTAACCAGGATGCATGAATTGTCCTGCAGAACCTGCTGTTGGCAACAATACACTACAATAAAGAGGAATCCAAATTTCCACCAAGCTTTAGTGAGTTCCGATTCCCTATAAATATTAACGTCAACACTAAAATAGAATTAATGATGGATTAATTGACTATATATATATTGATGTCTTAATCACAAGCTAATTCATTAACCTACATTTCAGCAATACAACTATAAAACAAAAACCCACCATCAGAGTTACAAATCCAGGTGACAAAGTGCTTCAGTTGGCGGTTGTACTGGATGACGGTGGTGATGGAGTAGCGTTTCCCCTTGAAGGAGAAGGTGTAAATTGTGACATCGTTGTCAGGAAGTCCCTCCACAAAGTGCAGCCCAAACACCGGTGGCACACTGGACAAAAAAAACACAGCAAAAATCGGATTAAATGGACAGAAAAGTGAAGACAGAGGGAGGGTTTTCTGTGAATAATATGCCTGTATTTATCGGACTGTATGTAGTGTTAAAAGATGGCTGCGCTTTTTTGTGAACAGATCAGTAAATTGGATGAAGTCTGTATGCATGCATGTCTTTAATTTTCCACAGTTGTACATTTGTTTAGTGTCACTCATGACGGGTGTTTTGCTGAGGAAGCCGTGTGAAGATAAAGATGCCAATACCAGAGGCTAAGCAATCGGACTAATGGAAACTGCACTGGTATATTTTCATTTCTGACAATTTGAAGTGTTAGGAATAATTAACTGATACTTTCATTCACCCTGGGAGTCATGACTGCCCCTTTAAGACAGAGTGCCTGTAACAGTAGGCATTCAATCAAAGTTAATCAATTAATTTTTTTGTGTAGCTGTGGAAGCTCACAGCTCAATTGTGTGTGTGTGTGTATTATTTGTTTTCCTGATAACGTGCACGTCTCTGCTCGACTTGGAAAAAAACTATTGTCATTTTATATAACAAAACTGCATATGCTGGAAACAGTGGAGACTACACTCCCCATTACAATTATATAGAGAGTTAGAAAGAGCATTCTTTATTGACATAGTAAACAATACACCCCTGTGCTACAGAATACTAATGTTTGCACAGTGTAAGTAATTAATTTGCAAGTGGTGGTCTGATTTCTGACAAATTCACAAATTAAAAAATCCCAGCGTGAAATACACTGGTCTTAATTTCCAATTGTAGCACACACACACACACACACCCCTCATTATTACCTCTCCAGAATCAAAGTCCTTCTCTGATTCTTGTGGCAGCACACGTTGCACGGGGCCAGGTGGACGGCATTAAGTGGGTGCCAATCAGGCAAAACCTTTGTGAAGGTGGGAAGGGTTTTTAGAACCCTGAAAAATACAACAAGGAAAGGATTACGAATGGGTTTGCGTGTATTAGAGAATAACAAACACGCTTCTAACAATGTTATGTTGACAAATATGTGACATTCACTTGTTGCATATTTGATCTATTTTTGTCTTTTCACACTTGATTTAATACCCTTACGGCCTCTAGTCTAATAAAACAAGCTATCTCCCTTTGGGCTCTGGTAAACTGATAGGCATTTTGCAATGTTTTCAGGTATAATGTGGACTGAACAGATGACAAATTAGTGATAAAAAATGATTTGAAACTTAACAGGATAAAACGCCTTGCAGTTGCATGCCTCCGCTGCTTAGTCAATTTGCATCTTTTTTGGTCCAAAAGGTCATCATTTGTCAAGTAAAACATGTAGTGTCTGATCCAGAGTCATCCTCTACCTTTCTTTTGAGGCAGCTTTGCATTCACTGCACTTGAACTCCCAGTGAAAGGTGGACTGGAAGAGAGGATCCGCCCAGGAGTCCGTCTGCAGGAGCAGCGGCAGCGCAAACACCGGAGTTTCCTTCTGACCTGCAGGAACAAACATGCAGCAGTTAAAGCATCACCACAGTACAGACAGTGGCTACAGTCTCTAGGGGAAACACAAAGTCAAAGTCCACTTTATTGTCAAAGTTTCCACATGTGTTATACATACAGAAAATTGCAAATGTAAAAGAACATAAAACATAAAAAGATAAGAGCCTAGAAAAAAAAAAGGGTGGGTAAAAAGGGGTATACAAAAGAAACCTAAGTAATATATACATATGTTCGACACAATCAACACAGTTTGTCAGTAGTGCAAAAAATACTTTGTGCATTTTCAATAGCAGCGGAGAAAACGCTTATTATTATTTTGTATTTGAAACAATCACTGAATTGAAAACATTACACATGTTACCGCATCAATCTGGTGTACTTAAGAGCAGCGTTAAGGGGCGGGATCTATGGAAGAACCTGCTCTTGTCAACAACTGAGTCATACACCCATTGGTCAGATATTAACGGTGATGACGGGTCACACCAAGAAGGCTTTCTTAAAGGATTTCTAGGGATGTCCCTCCTGCAGTGAGAGAGGGCACATCGAGCACAGGAGGGGAGGGCACTGCATCTGCATCGTCTCCCTCACTAACTTTGACTGCCGCTTTTTCGTTTTCAGTATTCAAAAAGTGAGCCCCGATAAGAAAGTTTTCCTGTTGAGGAAAATTCAATCTGCAATGTCCAAATCTGACACCTTGTATGTCATCGGGTGATAATGATTTTCATTCATTTCAAGCGCCACACTGGCCTTAAGATTCTAAACAGGGATGTGTGCCCATTATCTAAAGCACAAACAACATTAAGGTAACTCAATCACCTTAGTAGTTTAAAAGGGGGCTGGGATGGAGCCTTTAGCATCGTGTATAAGCTCTGTGATTACATTTTGCAGGAACAACCAAAACCAGACTTACTACTACTTTATAGCTGTAATCTGTTTGGCAAAAATGACTGTATGAAATCTAATATTCATGAACAGACGGCTTGAGGGGCCCTGGGAGCGCACTGTTGTCGAGTTTGATAAACATTTGCTCAGACATCTCCCCCATGCTCACAGCAGCTTTGCACAATGTGCATGTTGTTTCTGAACGGAAGAAACACCGTCCCGTTCCAGGAAGTGTTGCACTACCTTATTTTCATAAACTTCTTGAATCCAAAACGTTACCTCAGCCCGACATCATCTGATTTTCAACCTTTTCATTGTTTAATCAATTGATGTGCCGTGAACTAGCAAGTGTGAAATTGCATCTTTGCTACATTGCCTACTTTTTATACCAAGTTAGGAGAAAAAGTTAAGCCAGAAAAGTATGTATGATGAATAAGATGAAGACGTGCACAACAATTGTTAACAGGACAAGTGCACTGTGCGAATACACTTCGGGAACGAGACATCCATTCAGAATGCATTTCTAAATAGAATCCTGAGAGCTAATATCAGCTCCTCATATCTACACAGATTTCGTCATGGCCTGACTCTGCAACAATGTGGATCGAAAGAGAGACATTAACCAAGAATGTCCAAAAACATCACTCAACCAAGTTCAATTCATTCCAGCACGGCGGCTGCGGGTCTGTCTTCAGCGACTGAGCTTACCCAGTTTGCATTGCAGCTTGGGCTGCAGCAGTTTGAAGACTGTCATCCTGAGGCAGTGCAGTTCAGCATTGGCCTTTTGCAGCACCTGATATGGCACCCTCACGTCGCCATCTAGATAGATAACACACATGAGCGCACTCCATTATATCTACAGTCGTGCAAAAAATGAAGAGACCACTTCAGCATTATTATTTTCTCTTGTTTTATTATTTACAAGTATGTCTTTTTTTTGTGTGTACTCTTTAGTGTAGTGAATTTTTCTCGGTGTTGCAATTCAACAGACACTGGAATGGCTGCCATACATGTAGAGATAAAGATTTAAGAACAATTTGGAGTGGTCTCAATTTTTTCAGAAGCAGTATATATAAAAACCAAAAAATGGTCACCTGTAAATTAACTCAAGATACGTATTAACTGAGGCAATTCACTAGTAGTAGCACTACTTTCTAAAGGAAAAAAAACAACTTCTATTCACTTGAAAAAAAGTGCACATTGTGAGAGATTTGTGTACGCCCGTCTTGACATCCCGCATTCAAGAATTGTTTTTGTTTCCCCGAGATGACTATTACCTTCTGTATTGGACTTTCCTTACTCTATTTTCTCTGCAACACAGTTCTGTTCTGTTAGGAACAACAAACTTCATGTACTCCCATTTTTAAAATCTACAACTACATTATTAATATCAAAATATATATTAAAACCTTCATGCACCATTTTTGGCTTCTGACCTCTCCTGCTAAAATAACTTGAAGCCCTTTGCTGAAATATTGAATGTTTTGTTTTAGCACAAGCAGCTCTATTGTTTTTGCTGTAGCAGAACAAATCTTGTAGAAGTTGTCAATAAACAACTGAAGACCCATCTTTTTAAATGGGCCTTTGTGTCTACTTGAAATGGGTTTGATGTGTTATGTTCTTATGCGTGTTCCTTTTGGGACTCTCTGTGATCTGTATTTTGTTTTTATGTTAACCATAAAACATGTTTTTATTGTTTTCATGTTTCTGTGTTCTTATTTTGAACTTTATTTAATTTGGGTGAAGCACTTTGTGAATTGTATTTCTGTTAAAGGTGCTATAATAAATAAACATATTATTATCATTATCATTATTATTAAATCTCAGGGATCTGCACAACTTACCTCTGCCAGTCTGTTGATGGACTTTGATCGCAGCACAAACGTCTTCATATCCTCTCATCAGCTGCCAGACAGAAAACCGCTGAGGGTCATCTTTGGGTTTACGCCTGCTCAAGCTCTTACAGTTCACTAAAGCGATAAGCATCGAGTCCAGCCAACACAGGTTGTCGCAGTTATTCCAGAAAAGATGATTTGGAGCAGACACAAGCTTGTCTGACTCAATGGTTATCCTGGTAGAGGACGGACCCTCTGTTTTGGACTTAATGCTATCCAAGTCCGTACATGGGGTGATGTCTGTAGTCAGTGGTTTCCCTGCAGTCCTTGCCGTCTGTTCTTTGGGCGGAGTCGATGGAGTATTGATTTCTGTTGAATCCATTGCGATAGGGGACTGATTGGAGTCCAGACTGCAGCGTCTGTTCAGCGCCTCAGGAGGACTGTTCATCTGACATAAGTCTTCCTCTGACTCATCAGGAGGAACAAGGTGATGAGAAGGCGCAACTTCAGCCCCATCAGAGGTCAACACGGCTTCTGATGAGCACGGCAGGTGTCCAGCCGGTGTCAAACATGTAGCAGAAGCAAAAACATCCGTACAAGCAGAATTCTCTGGTTCATGGTCGAGAATATCATCCTCGGCTTGTAATGACTCCCGTTGCGTTGTCTCTACAACTGGAGAATCCCTGTATCCATTTACTCTTTCATCGCCTACCTTTGGTGCTGCATGTTGGCCATTACTCACACAGTTTAAAGCACCTTGCTCTGCTTCTCTCATGAGTTTGTCCGTAATGCTTTGTGGCCCAAAACTGTCGGGTTCACTCGATCGCAGGCGTTTGTGTACTGGTCCAACGAACTCTCCTTCTTCTTCTTCTTCTTCTTCCGGTGCCAAGGCTTTTTTTCTCTTGTTCGCCACAGAGGGCTCCACAGGATCCAAGCTGGCCAAAACATCCTCCAAGGAGCGGCTGACCAGTGGAAAAAGGCACTTTGAAGAAACAAAAACAGAAAGATTGAAATCTGACTGCTTGGAAGACTAAAACATGGCTGTTCAGCTGGATGCGTGTGATAAACAAGACTTACCTGTGGGTTTGTGCAGAGTGTGATGGACTCCTGGAGGTTGATACGATAAGAGCGCAGTGCGTAGGTCAAGCCTTTCGTGGTACACCATGGACAACACTCAAGTGAAGCAGCTCTTTCCTGAACCTTTAAAAATATCATTAAGATTACAGAAACATGGTATTAATATGATATGCCACAAAAAAGGGTGATTGTTTCACTGTTGCATATCAAAACAAAAGTTATCAAACCATTTAAGAACATGCAAAGCTTTATAAAACACAGTTTTCGATTTTAGCGATACATGCCAAAATATTTCAGCCTTTATACATTTTTATCAGATGAATGGATTTCTACCTACCCACTTCACTGTCATATTTCAGCCTCTTTCTCCACCACTGTCAGCAGCATTCATTGTATTCGTCCAATCACATTTAAATACACATCTGTACATGCATTAAACTAACAAAACAAAATTAGAATTTTGTATTTGATTTACCTTGCAGGAGTGAAGCATACAAGCAAAAGTAAAACTGCTGACAAATGTTAGTTTTTAGTGTTTGTTTTTTCACTCTAGATTTTGGCTTCAAGTTTTTACTCATCATTATTAATAAGATGAAGTACACATTAAGGTACATTTAAATAGGTCCAAATTGAATTTCTAGTTAACGAAAAAAACTAAAAACATTTTAACAAAAGCATCACATGTAGTACAGAGTTTCTTATAAATATAGGCTTCATGCCTACCCAAAAATCTTTCGCCTTTTACTAAAGATTTCCTTTTTTCTTTTTTGGATTGGTACTGCAGAATCACAGTATTTTTCAAATGTAATTCAGCTTTGCGCAAGTGACAACTGTTAGAGGAAAACAAGAGCTCTACTGACTTTTCCCAAATACCCCACCACTGGTGAGGCCAAAGCCCCCAAACCAGTGTCTTCACCAGTCATTGGCAAGCCACTGCTCTTCTGGTCCACAGCTGTCCGATGCCATTCAAAAAATAGCACCATGTCACTGCAACCAGGTTCCCCTCCTGAGGAGCTGAGAACAATACAGCACCACATAATGCAATGTTACTCAATGCATACAGAATTTAGGTGGGAGAACAATGAAAAAACTTAAATAATCCAGAATGCTGTGTACTCTTTCACATTATCAGAGGATATTATACAGGATGAAAAACTGTTTCCCTGATCAATTTCACAAAAACTAACCTAAGAGAGATGTTTGCTGGCACACGTGGGATCAGCAGTTCACAAGACCAAACACAGTGTTAACCTTTAAAACAATATAAACAGATGCAATATACGTGTGAAACTGTAAATCTGACACACTGAGTGAGTGAGCATTTCAAAAAGGCAAATGCGGCCTACAGAGTAAAATTCAACTCCTTTTAGGAGCAAAACTAATTAGGAAGATGCAAAAAGCTTGATTCTAATTAGCTAGGTGATGCGATAAATGCTAAAATGGCTTAATTCCTAAACCTGTCAAACCTACTGTTAAAATGCAAACTCTATTTACGATCCAAACATTAAAGTTAACAATACACGCAATAACTAAACTATGAGCCTGTGCACCTTGCGGCTACCATGCTAACATATTGGCCTCGAGCCGGGCGTCAATTCAAGCACGTAAGTCTCATTTTTAGTTTTAGTGAATAAAGAAATAAACGTACCGACACCAAATGTAAATGATATTCAGTATAACGATCCTGGTCGGCGAAATTCAACCACGCAGAACTGCATTTATTAATCCACAATGAGTCCATGTGCACCCTCCAGTTCGTGGTACAAACGTTCTTATTCCGCTCGTTGGCGGTTGTGCAGCGGCCTTTGTCTTCCCCCTCTGACAGATAAAGGTTCCGCTGGCCCCCTCTTGGTAGTTCAAGTGAACTGCAGTAGTCTCTGTTCAAGTTATTGTTGCTGACGGTACTGTATGTTGGTAAAACCCTGCCCATTAACTCTGAAATGACGTTGAATTTAATCACGTTATTTATTATCATGATCAATATTGCTTAATAGTATTAGGCTCTGCGTCATTGTTTTTGTCTTCCAAGAAATACATTAAGAGGGTCATAACACGTTGAATGGCATGTTTTTGAGGGGAAACTATAAACTTCTTAAAACAAGTCTTACTTTTTAACAAGCAATTATATTATATTTAATTATTATTAATATTGTTATTAATTTATTTGATATATCTATAACTGATGGAAGTAGTAGTAGTAGTAGGTTATATTTTAGACTGATATAAAACAGAAGAACATGTCCTTTTACATTAATTGTGTAATAAAAGATTGATGGATTGTCAATATTAAAACCGACAAGCCTGATTTTTACTCTTCTGATTTGTCAAATATACTTGAAGCAGTAAGTTCCCTGAGTGACTTCTATTTTAAATGATATGATTCATACATATTAATTATTATTTTTCTATTGCATCCATTCTGTAGTTAACTGATTTGGTCTTGTAAAAAACGTTAATTTATTATGTATGTTAAAGGTAGAGGTGGGGGTAGTTAGTGGGGGCTGGGGGTTACATATGTCCCTCACTCTGGTGCTTTAATACAGCCCAAATCTCACACCTCCTGCTCCTCTACTCTCCCACATACACATTCACAGACGTGTGCACACATGTCTCCCTGCACCCAATCCCGCCTCTTGCATGTGCCCTCCTCCCTTAAGCCCCTCCTGTATCTGCTGCTCTCCTGTCCTCTATTTTCCTCTTGATGACAAAATGAATTTGCATATCTTTCCCAGGGAGTGCTCATTAGAATGCATAAACCAGTCGACTCCTAGCCTCATGAGCAGGCTATAGCTCTCTGCTGTGGCATCTCCTGATGCAAAATGAGACACAGACAGGGAGGCAGCATCACAGGCAGACATGTGGCCTGAGTCTGGGTTGTGATTGGCATTTGGAATCACTTCACCCTACCCATTCTTAATTCGAGGATAAGAAAAAAGTCTGTGTCAGCCATTTTTCTTTTGTTTCTATATTAGCTGCTAAGAAAAAGCATATTACCTCAGAAACAGCATTTAGAAACCGTTAATCTTTAATAAGCACGTATGATTAGGTCTCCTTCAGTGGGCATATTCCATGTCTTGCAACTCAACATGGGCATTTTCTTTTTTTCTGGCACCCCACCCCCACCACCATATTAGAACACACACAGAAAAGCCAAATATAAAGTCAGGTAATTGCATTACCTCCACTTTGGACAAAATAAGCAAGTCATCTTGAAGAAGGCCTTTTCACAGTCTGAAATCATCATCCTGAAATGTGTTGGCCTGGTCAGTAAAAAAAAAATGTACGGTAGTCAACATTATGTATGCAAAATTATTACATAACCTCTAGTTATGTTCAATAAAACTAATACACAGTAAGTGTATATAGCGTAATGACACCATTGATGGGCAAAACACTCTTTTTATAAATTCTAATCTTTGTCTGATGGTGGCGCTAGAGTGATTTTACAGGGTCGTTCAACTTGGTTTCTAAAGAGTCTAAATGTGCACAGAACATTTCATATATGCAACCTAATATAATTTGTTGTTGGTCAGACAAAAAAGCAAATACACAAATCACACGACCTCTCAAAATCTTCAGCAGAGCTAATGAGATAAATTGTTTAGCAGCAGCACAACAAACCAGGGTTTTATAGTGCTGTTGAAATTGTATTAGGTACATATGACAGAAAAACAGGTGGAAACAGAGGAGACCTTGTAGGGTAGGGTATAGTCATATTTGGTACTCTAGTGTGTATTCAATTGTCACAAAGTAGGACAGTGTTTTGTAAAGTAAAATATGTGTATATTAATGTGGCCCAGAACAATGCATTATCAGATACAATAAATAAAACATATTAACTGATTTAAAAGCCCTGGTCTGTTTATATATCTGGTAACAGTGGGTTGAATTAAAATACATTTTTCCTCAATATTGTCTTTTTCAAATGTAACTATATTGTAATAGTATGTACAATTTAGGGGGGTTAACCATTTTCTTGCACTGAACATGTGTCTGGGGTAGAGAGTGGAGTCTCACTGCTCTGAGGCCGTCATGCAGACCTGTTATATCTATGGGACCTGCAATCAGTAAGTGTACATATTGAAAAACACTGGCCTGCAAGCAATATTTAAATCAGTCTAATTATATTTAAAAAAAAATATATATATATATATATATATATATATATATGTCAACCTGAATTACTCTCAAATGTCCTCCTTTTAACTATAAAATGCTCTATTAAAAAACGTTGGCTTGAACTGTATGCAACTCTTAACTGGAGATGAGCACCATCATTTGCCAAAGAGAACTGTAAGCCCATTAAAATGACCCCCAACAAACATATCAAGCTGAGAAAAATACAAGCTTGGGTCCTAATATACAATTAAATGCTTTCAGCATGATTTGATGCTGATTGATCTGTTTACAATTTTTCACATTAGCCTATTAGGGACTGTGGGGTCATATACAAACATATATGTATCTTGTTGTAAAAGACTAATATAACACTGTGTGGTATAGTGACATTTCCTGAATAATTGTCTGACAATGAAAATCAGGGATTATAATGTAATTAAAAGGCAGGTCATTAACTCAATTGGTATTGTGTTTTCATTCTAAATCCTAGTCAAATGCTTTAAAATATCTTATAAAGTGCGTATTTATCCCGTATAGGATGAGCAAACGTGTCTGCTATGTGTTACACTTCAATACGCGATGTTTACATTATGCATTTTCAAAGTCATAATTTGCAAATAGGCTTACGTGTATTAAGGAGAATGCACAATGGAGGTGTTGGATGAAGAGGGGTGCAGCACACTCAACACAATTGCACAACATCTTACCACTTGTCTGTTCACTGACAACAAGCGCTCAACGTTTTCTCATTCATTTAACTTGCCTACTGTACAGTGTGCTCAACGTAGTGAATTCAATACTATGGCAAACACACTACACTACTACCAGCTCCAGCATGCTTGGACAGGAATATTTTTGTATCCACGCGCCTCGGAAAACTTCAGTGACGTTTCACAAAAGGTAACCAATCGAACCTCGTCTTCTATTAGGACAATGAAAAGCCCCCGTCCAATCAGAGCAGCGCTAGACTGGGCGCTGGCCAATGGGGTGAGAGCCCCGTCGAGAGTAATGTTAGAGAGCTGAAGACTGAAGACACTGCGTATCGCCTGTGTTCTCTCACATACAGCCATTGCAGAGCATTCAGATCCAGCGATAGTCCCTAGGTAAGTATCACACACGAAAATGTTAAGTGTTCGTAATGATGAAAATGATGATAACAATTTTAGTTGTCTCACTTATGTGTTTGCTATGATCGAATACATTATGTCTTACTGTTTGAAAATGATTTTTATTGCGAAGAAACGTTTAAAAACAACAAGAAAATAGCCGGCGTAAAGCAGGTAACATTACATTGCCCTGCCTGGGAGTATGGTCCAGACGCTCTTTAAAAAAAAAGGGAGAAAAGAATATTAACCTTGACTAAATTCGACGATAATATTCGATTTTGTTGAATATGAATAATTGTGTATATTGCTATTGTGTCATTGTTATAAAATGGAGTCGAATCAAACGGTAGATATCGCGTAAAAATTCAGGAATGTCTAGCGAACAACATCGTTAGCGACAATGGTAGAAAACTCACCGTTTGCTAGCCATTGCAGTGCATTGCAAAGCTGAACTGCTGTCATGTGAAGCCTGGAGAGCGTACGGGATTTTAATGCAAACATAACAATTTACAAAAACATGAGAAAAAGAAAGACCGTTTCAAAGTATATACGTCCATATGATTGTTTTATATAGTTCACCCGAGAAGACAGTGAAAAAATTACCTCACGATCTGCGCTTTTACTGTAATGGCTGACTGTATTCGCATTGGAGGCAAGGCAGCGAGGCTAGTGACAGAGGCGCAGTTCAGATCAACTTTTTATAACGGTGTTTTCTCGAAAAACAAACCGGTAACTATAAAATGTAACGACGGCAAAAGAAAGATAAATCTTTCGTGATTCCAACGGTGCTATTGCAATATTTTTCCGATTATGTTAAAGGGTTTAAATCGCGGGTTGAAATAGGTTGGTCGCCGCGGTCGCTCTGCCCTCTATTGCATGCAGTGCAATGGCTGTGCGTTGACACAAAGAGAAGGAGCCATATTCTCCATGTTAGTGGATGAAGACGAGCGGCCATTAGGAGCTCATAGAAACCAAGGCAGTAGCAGCCGCTCATAGACACAGTGCAGTCCCAATGTATTACTATACAAACCGGCTAGTGCAATAGGATTCAATCGGGGAAATATTTTGTCAAGATCGCTGGCTTTCCAGACATATTTGTCGAGTTGCAAAGCGAACTGAAGGGAGGGAGGAGATATTTGAGGGGGACTTTCTTTCATGAAGAAGGCATTCTCACAAAATGGAAGAAGAAATATTGCTGTCGTTGTTGACCTCCTTTTCCTCAACGAAAGCCTATGCGCCATTACTACTTCGGTCGACACAAGCTTTAACGGGGAGTTACAGTAGCATTTTGATGGGAAAATGCATAGGAAAAATTACAGTTTTTAACAGATCTGCAAATCTTGCGGAATTATTTCCAGAAAAAGAGAAAAGGAAGACTTATAATAGACTATTGTCAAATCACATCGAATTGCAGTTTGCGGTGTTTTAATATAAATAAATACGCTTTTATATGAAATTTGTGTCTTTTTTGTCTCAAAGTTATTTGTTGGCTAAAACATGATCATGAATGTTACAGGGGGTTCCAGACGGTCTTTTTTCATGGCAGATGAGACTTCAGGTTATTTTTTTTTCTCCAAAAACACGAGTCTTTTTGTCTTATGGAGCCAGATCCATCGTTATAGTCCCACTGAGGGCTGGGGTTTATATTATGCCGTTGCACTTGGGGAACTTTTGCACAACATGTGAAAGTGATATGGACCAAAGAGTGCATCCCAAGACGGAATAAATGCATTTATGGATGTTTTGGTGATTTTTATTCTTGAACACACAGCAGTGTATTAAGACGGTTTAAAAACACCTACATTGGAGTTGACAACTTTAGTTATATGAAAAGACCCCGGTACAGCTTAACATCACCAATAAAATGAAGTCATTTTTATCGCGTTAGCCCCGTCTTTTCCGGATGGCTTTATTTCAGCGGACTGTTTAAAGGGTCCTAACTTAGCGCAGTTTGACAGCAGGGAGGGCGGGTCACTTAAGTAGTGCCATCAATAACACCAGGGGTCAATGGAGAGACATAAACACGTTCCTATTGTATGGTATGGGTAACATGGTGGGTGGGTACATACCACCTGCTATGTATGATTAACAATTATAATAATTAATACAAAATAATATAAAAACAATTAATTATGTTTATAAATCTTTTTGTGAATTCAATTTGGGACATTTTTCACAACATCCCAGCTAGTGTTCCACTTGTTCCTTTTTCCATGGTACACATAACATAACGAATGTATACTTTGCATAAAAGCTAATCTATACCTTTGTTTTTAGATTCAACTGTTAAGATGGTGAAAGTGCCAGGAAAGCCAAGGGGCAAAATGTCCTCCTATGCCTATTTTGTCCAGACCTGTCGAGAGGAGCACAAGAAGAAACACCCTGAAGCTTCGGTGAACTTCTCCGAGTTCTCCAAGAAGTGCTCAGAGCGATGGAAGGTAAGATGAATGGACGATGTCCATTTATAAAATAATTAGTCAGATTATTACGTTTCAAATTGTTTTCTTCTAAATTGATTATTTGACCTTTTATCAAGTTAATTCAGGGGCAGGATGTTGATTGTTAATCTTGATTAGCTACACTTAGGTTGCAACATTGTGCAATAAGTAAATTATCCCAGACCTAGAAATCTGAGGTTTTAATTGAAGGAATATTCTGACAGTACAATCAGCAAGTTACTTCTCTTCTTCCAGACAATGTCTGCTAAGGAGAAGGGAAAATTTGAAGACCTGGCAAGGCAGGACAAGGTGCGTTATGAGAGTGAGATGATGAACTACGTTCCAGCCATGGGAGGCAAGAAGAAGAAGTTCAAGGACCCCAATGCACCCAAAAGGCCCCCGTAAGTACTGCATGTCATTAAATATTTTAAACTCTTGAAATAGAAATCTTTCTGCGGAACAAAACTAATCTGAATCATAAGCAGCTGACTTATGAAGACACAATGTGAATATTGTTGTACTGACAAGCTCATTTTTTCTTTCTAGATCTGCCTTTTTCATCTTTTGTGCGGAGTACCGCCCTAAGGTGAAAGGAGAGACCCCTGGTTTAACCATTGGAGATGTTGCCAAGAGGCTCGGTGAGATGTGGAACGGCACCGCTTCAGAGGACAAGCAGCCCTTTGAGAAAAAAGCAGCTAAACTGAAGGAGAAGTATGAGAAGGTAAATACACAGTGATCTGCTGTATGCAAATAGCACAAATGAAACTCCCACCAAGTGACTGTATGGGCAGACTTTAAATGTGTTTTCATTCATCCATCCCAGGACGTAGCAGCATACCGTGCTAAGGGCAAGACCGGTTGCAGTGCTGCCGCACCTGCAGCAAAAGCCCCGGCCAAGGTAGAGAAGAAGGAGGACGACGATGACGATGACGACGATGATGAGGAGGATGATGACTTTGATGATGACGATGACTAGTAGATGTGGAGTGACATGTGTAGTGGTCATTTTTCTTGTTTATAAAGCATTTAACCCCCTTGTACACACTTCACTTACCGAAAGAAATACATTAGTATCCAAGGGGTAGAAAAAAACAACAAAAAGGCTGTGTATATCAGTTGTTTTTATGCTGTACAGTTTTTTTCTCCTTTTTGTGTAGTTGACACTACACAAGTACCGTGTCTGTATCTTTCTGCCAGTCTTATTTTTTTCAGTGATAGTTCCTAGACCACTATCCTGCCTGGTACAGTGTAAAGGGGTGGGCTTACAGTATTTACCCTAGCTAGAGGTGCACAGCACATAAAAAAAGTTCTCAGTTAGATCTGGGTGTCTCTTCTTTTCCTTTTTCCTGTGTGTTTTTATTTTTAATGACGTTATCAAAATGGACGTATCACAGTTGTTTAACTGAACTTTATGTACCACTGTAATAGCAACAGTAAAAAAACGGCTTGTTTAATGTTGAAAATTAAATTGCTTCTGATGTCAATAAACATTTTTTTTAATAAGTCTGTTTAGTGATTGTATGTAGCGATAGCTCATTTCCTCCTTCAAAGGTCTGTTGGGGAAAACTTGCTCGTTTAAGTGAATGCAAAATTCCTCTGAGTCAAAGCTATAATATCCCTATTATAGAAGTAGTATTAGTATAAACAGTAACCATCTCAAACCAAATCCATATTCTGCAATGGAATACCAGCACTGGTAAATCAATGAAAACAATGAAAACAGCCTAGATGATTAAATATCATACAAACGTCTATGGGACCGATTATTCTCCCAAGTAAATGGTTTAAGACCTAAAGAGTAATTCATTTCCATTTGGAGGTGCGTGTTGTTTGCTAATTGCATTACTGTCTACTTGGTAGCCTAAAGAGAAATTGAATTAACAATGTGATGCTAAGAGATGGTTAAATGAGGAAAATGTCCAGGCCTTTATTAGCTTTCCCTAATATAACTGAACTAAAACATTTTAATGTATCATGCATGTTTAATGCTACCCTGATTCTATGCCAAGAAGCTGTGTGTTGAAGCTCCTTGCCTTGTGGAGGTACACTGACAGTTGTAGCATGATTGCTCTGCATGCATCACTAACTGTTCCTGTTTTATTTAGATACAGCTGCTTCATCTGTCACGTACTCCTATCCAGGGTAAAAAAAAAAAAAAAAGAAAAGGGAAAAAAAGCATTTATATAAGAAGGATTATGTGCTTTGAAAACCCAGTGACACAAGGATATAGCTGATGTGTACAAACCACTGCAGACCACAAATAAAAGGCACACACACAAACTGTACATTGTGCTGTCAAGTCCGCTTCCCCCATGGGAGAGACATATTCAGACGGGGGTTACCAACCTTCAGCCTGAGCATACAGATTCACAGAAATGAGCGGGGCAGCAGAGTGGGATCGGTGGTGTAAAACACAATGATGTATCTTCTTCTGTGCCGCCTGTCTGCTCACACATGCTATAATGCAAGCCTTGGCCTATATGATCCTTGTATCAATAAGACTAGAGGACAGGCAGACACAGGGCAGCAGCTGACCTCCGCACTGCTCTGATAAAGCCCAGCCGGTCCCTGAAGGTGACACAGCTTCTTGCTAACCCTGACCATTCCTCACTGATGAGGCTTGCTTTTCCTATTACATCTGAATCCACTGGGTGATGGCAGCCATGGGGAAATTTCCTTTAACCCCAACCTTGAGTCACATCATGGATGTGAGGTTGTCCTGAAAGATGCACCAAAAGCTAACTGTGGGCAAACACAACATATACAATTACCAAACATGTGATAGCTGCAAGCTACTCATTATTATTTCCCCACTCTTCCTGTGTGCAATGTGCAGCATGGCGTGCCTACAGTTACAACAGATCGAGGGAAGCAGTTGAAGTGTGTTTATACTCACACCCAGAGGATTGGCTCACTTCATACTGTAGTTGAGCATGCAGGATAAGGGGAAACTATGCTGGAACAGTTGCAGCGCCTCATGGCCCTCAGCTGTTGATCAGTGCCTGTACGGGCCTGTTCAGACCAGAAGTGCGCATATAGAGAGGGAGGTTTAGCTGCACAGCGCCACTGCCGGCTCCACAGCCCGTTAATCCAGCCATCTGGTGTCCGCTGCACACTGCGACCAAACAGCGGTCTCCGGTGACGCCTAGTGTTCAAATCCTGCAACTGCAACAACACTGGCGATAAAATCCATATCAGAGTTGATCAGAAATCTAGATTGTAGCTGATTTTCAATGAATATTAAACTTGAATGAAAGGTAAAATAATCAATTAGAGGCCAAATAAAAAAAACGAGATTGTTTGTTGTTGTAAGAAAGTAAAAACAATACTGCAATAACTGCACTTACACCCTTTTTATTTTACAAGTGTTTTCTAGATTTTCGAATTCAAGCCAAAGCATCGCTGTTTCTGGTCAGGTTCAAGATGTTGCTTCCATAACATGCAATAGGAAAAAAAACATCCAAAATGCACTTTTTCTATAATACTACTACATGTTATTTATTCACATCTACAGATAATTTCCCCCAAATTCACTGAAAGTTATCATTAGACATTTTATACCACCTGGAGGTAAAGGTAACTCTATGGTAATCATTTTACCTTGGTTCTCTGAGTGAACAAACCCTAAAGCTCCATGCAAACTGAGTGCAATAATAGTCTTAAAGGAAATGTGCAGTTTATGCAAAGCTGTTATAGTCTGTATCCTGACCAGGTGGATGTATTTTTACTGCTTTAGAGACTGTCAGTTTAGCATTTGTCAACATAGCAATGCACATTTTCAGTCTTGCCAATCCTCACAATTTTGTAAAGAGCATTGCTGGATTACTTTTAAAATAACTTCCTGAGCTCTCCTGCCTCTCTGACTGAACCCCTGCTTGTTTCCCGAATTGATGATTCACTGCCTGCCCCCTGCCTGGTTGAATTTGCCCTTTTGATTAATCTCATGGCTTTGACCTGAAGAACCTGGCATTACTCTGAGTGACTTTGTCTCCTGCTTTTGGCCTCAGGTCTTTTCTGTGTATAAAAGTGTACGCATTCAGTGAAATGATTTGTGGCTCATTTAATATTTAACTCCTGCATTATAAGTGACAAAATAAGTTTTTGACATACAACTGAAAGTTACACCTGCTTGTAAAGGCAGAATAATGACACATATTTCTCATGAAGAACATAAATGGCTTGTATCTGTATGCTGGATGCCATCAAATGGAGAGATAGTTTGTGTGTTGAAACTTTTAGTGTCAGTTTTGAACCTCTGCCATACACTAATTTAGTTCTGCCTGCATTGACCAGCAGTTGCATTCGCTGTTATCAGAAATAATCCTATTTAGCTCGACAAGCATGTGTGAGATGAACAACAAACAATCACGCTGTTCAGATGTGTTTTATTTCTTGCCCACTACAAATATATTGCATGAGTTAAATTGATCCTGATGGTAATGAATATATTATTCTTTAGGGTGCCATTGACTCAGTTCACCTCAACGGATACTTTTAAGTTCAGTAGACATTCATGAGATTGGTCACCAATTCAAGGAGCTGTAACTCATCTAGCCTGATGTTTGTTAATGTTTAAATGTATACATTACCATGTCTGTACTATGCAAATGTTTTTGTTCATTTAATCCTCTAAGGTAAACTTTCAAAAGTAGAATTCCTCAGACCTTCTTTCAGGTCTTTACAAGAATTGTATTGATTTTAAATTTCATTTACCCACATATGATGTTAGAAATGTATAGATCATCTCTTGGGAACAGTTCGAAATGACATATGAAGTAATTTACTCTGTTGTACATCTTCAATTGAAAAAGACAAAAGTACCAAATAACCCTTCAGTTGCTTTAACCCTTGCGTTTCCTTTATCTACTTACCCTTTTTTTTCTTTGTTGTATTGTTATTTGATATTATATATTATACTTTATAATTGGATGCAGTTTACCATGATGTTTTAATTGTGCAAAATAAAAATAAAAAGGTAAAACGATGGAGGTTTTAAACATTTTAAATATACATATACTTTAAAACGTTTTCTCTATTCATCTTGTGTTGGAAGTTTGATGCCTTTTTTGTAATGTAATAAATATCTCTTCCTTTTCCACCTGGGGAAGTAGCTTGTGCAAAAGATAAAGGCTCAGATTGTGTGCATAGCCCTATAGTCTGAGTAGAGCAGATACTGTGATGATCAGTCAGCGCCTAATGAAGGCCCAAACCTGATGAAAGTAATTTCTTCTCAGCAATTCTGTGGAAAATAACTGCTCTTCCCCAAAGATATTTTGCACATCCAGGAGCCCTCAGCCAGCATGAGAAACATCATAACCCCGTGCCTATCGACTTCATGTTCACTGAAGTGAGCATATCAAGGCTCTGCAGGAGGATAGCAGAATGGTTTGATTAATTGCTTTTTTTCTGGATAAGAGACGTCTCATATTGTGATTCAGGGAGTTTTCTTTCATTATTTCTTATCCTTTTTTCACTGATAAGTCCTTGTTATAACAATGTGTGTTTCATAATAATAATAATAATGTGTTCTTGCATTTGTGCAGGACTAATATGAAAAAGAATCCACATTTCACATATAAACAGTATATTGTTCGTTATTTTTAAAACCCAATATGACGAAATACTTGTGATTTGTTTTATATTTCTGTGTAAACTGGACATTTTGTGTGACTCATAAAAGCTACACAAATGTAGGCTACACTGGCATGGCATCATGACCATGCATGACTGCACGCAGATGTTCACACAGAAATATGTGTGTGTGTGTGTGTGTGTGTGTGTGTGTGTGTGTGTGTGTGTGTGTGTGTGTGTGTGTGTGTGTGTGTGTGTGTGTGTCATACCACTGTCTGCATCCGAATGTCATCCTGATTTAACGTGAAGACCCAATCAGCTGCATCTTTTGAGATCCAGCCCACATCTGCACCAATCAGGTGAGGGCTGGCTCACTCCTGGAGCATCACTGTGTCAGAGGATTTTATTTGAAAGAACCAGGCATAAGGGAATAATTTTGTAGGGATATAAAGGCTCTTCTTATCTGTAGAAGCAGCCTCTTAAAGATAGTTTTCACAATCATTTTTACAGTGAATTACTGTTTAATCTTATAAGCCTCATCCTCCACTGGGTGATGCTGTTGGATAAGGTTACCCTGAGTTTACATGCCTCTGTTCACAGCCTTTATTTGTGATTTCTATATATGTATAGTTGGTCTGCCACCATATGAGATTTTCCCTACACTATCATCGTGTCCAAAAGAAATGAACAATAATAGAATTATTGCAATATCTATGTAAAAGAAAAGGTCATATTCAATCATATTCATCTTTATTCTTGCCTATTTTGGACTTTGTCTCTTTCACCTATCTGTGTATTTGCCATTGGGGAAGATTATTAACTGTATTTATTTTATTTCAGCTCAGAGAAAAATAACTCACAGAGATGTTACAGTACTTTCAGCAGGGAGCTTTCTAAGTGTGAGAAAAGTCAAGCACTTTTGTTTGTGTGTACGTTAAAGAGCATGTATCAGTATGTTCTCGTGTTTTTACACTGACAAACCCTTGAGTAAGCGACTACACAAATTTTGAGTTCTTGTGAAATCAGACTTGTCATCCTGCATGAGTCATGTTATCTTACGCCTGTTTTCTGTGTGTGTGTGTGTGTGTGTGTGTGTGTGTGTGTGTGTGTGTGTGTGTGTGTGTGTTAATATGAGCTACTATCTGTTCAAACTGCATGTTGACTTGTAGGCGGAAGAAAGCAGTGTGTAGTGCACTGATGCAAGGAATAGGCAGAAGGACAAAGGAATTGACTAACACGTGAAACAACACAAACCATCACTTGTCTTCTGCTGTGAAGTAAAGTACACAGTATTATGTGAGCACTAAATGTTCCGTAATGCAGCACTAACATGTGCACACATTGACCTACACATTTGTCACCATGTTTTCAATAAAGCTGATCTCTCAGGCTGTTTTCAGTGGTAGTGCTCTTTCTGTCAAACCTACCATGCAAGGAAAATACTTCCTTATCAAAGAATCCAAAGGACATTAAAAAACTCTTGGCATCTCTTTAAAGCGCCACAGGGTTGTTGTTTATTTTTGGGTGAACGTCTTGACAACTTTTGGATGGATTGACATCAAATTTGTTGCAAACATTCATGTCCCGGTCAGGAAATATATCAATCACTTTGATTGCTTCACATTTCATGAAGTGCCACCAACTTCTCAAAAATGTATGTTTATTGTTAGATTGCAACCCCTTCTTTTCCTTAAGTCCACAATGTATACAACTAAAACTGTGTGTGCTTTGCAACGTGAAAAGCGTGACCTCATAGCTCATGTTGTTGTTAGGGACTCATTTGATGTTATTCTGGTTGTTTTTTGAGGCTGTGCTGAGGATTGCTCATGATGAATAAAGGTTTGTTGATACTTCTTTATACATCGTGTTGTTGCATCCACCCAAGAGTGAAGCCATACCAATCAGATGAGATTGTACTCTCACCACCATTTGACAGTGTATAGTTGAGATAAAAACTGTTATTTGTATCATGTATTTTTGAGTTGTTTTCTTCTAAATCTAAACTCTGTAGTTTTGAACTCAATTTCCCATGAAAGTCAGCAAGCTTGAGCAGACATGGTTAAAAACATGCATTGTTTCATATTTTAACATTTTATTGGATAAAATAATTGGATTAATGTTCATTGTTGTACAATTCATCTGTTCAGTATAATGTTTACAGACGTGTCATGCATTGCTCCAAAGATTAGCGGAACAGTCTGGTACTTTATATCTGGCGAAGAAGCAAACACATAGTAACACTCACTGACTGAGTGTTATTTGTGGAGGTTTTCAGTTCTATCCTTTTAACAATGGTGACAATAAAGCTCAATTTACACATTTTATAATGGTGATATTAACACAGTTGATAAAAGGAAGATGCTGTAATTAGCACCGACATTGGCAAAATAATAAATGTGCTCTTTACAGCAGTGTCACACATCCGTTTATTGATCTGTAATCAATACCTTTGTTAGTAACATCCTCCATTAAGTCCCTCCATCAGTCTATAGTGTGTGTGTGTGTGTGTGTGTGTGTGTGTGTGTGTGTGTGTGTGTGTGTGTGTGTGTGTATGCTGCTGTGTCATTATTCAGACGAGCAAAACAAGAACTAAAATGTCAAAGGAGATTCTCAGTATTTCCCAATTTAATCTTGAATGATAACATTAACATACAGATTTGGAAAATGTAAAAGGCTTACTGAGAAATGTGGAAACAGGATGTTGATAAAAAGAGTCAAAAAAATGAATCAAAACAGTGTGGCATTCGTTTCAGTTTGTTGCCTCTGTGTGTGGAGCACGTTGAGACGGGAAAGGCTGATTAAGGTAATCAGGTCGTGAACACATTACAGTTTTGATTTACACTGATTATACTGTTATCACAAAGCCAATATAAAAATATCCTCCAGTTGGGAATTGCAAATAAGGCATTCTTCTAGCTCAGCACTTAAAGGGACCCGTCCTGGCGTTGACAGACTAAAAAAACAAGCAATCATGGGAAGCAGAGCTAATGTTTTAATCAGTTATTAACCTTATCTCTTCTCTCTGACACAGCTGGGATTGCTTTCATAGATTAACCCATTTTAATTGTAATTTTTTGATATAGAAAACATACATCAAATGTACTTTTAAAGCAGGCGGTTAAACCATTTACAGTAGAAAGTACCAACAAGACATCATTGAGTCATTGCATAGGATGAATAGCAACTATACCAATAAGACTTGGCAAATAATTGAAAGGTCAACATGCAATAGTTCAAATGTCTGGTACTAACACTAAAAGTTAAGGCATTGTTTTTAACCCACAGAGAATAACTCCCGAGCTCTGCAGCCCTTTCTTTGAAGCTTTTAGTTCTAATAAACCAACTGAACACTACCCACCCAGCTTTTAACAGATGGCAAATACAATTAGCAACTTGCTTCTGATGTGATAGTGAAAAAAGCATCCATATAAATGAATATAGCCCTTTTTCACAAATGCACAGGTGTTATTAATGTTATTCTCAGTGTCTCAGTTAAACGGAAGGAGCTAAATGGAATTCAGCCATCATTCAATTGTGCTTTTTTCCCACTATGATGAGGTCTATGTCAAAATGTCTTGCCATGACATGGAAGACAGCTTGGTAACGATAATAACATTCCAGGATTGTGAAAACCCTGTCTATTATCAACCACTGTGCAGGTTAGGGAGATGTGGATCTAAGGAGATGTGGATCTCCTTAACCTGGGTCAGGATGGAGCATTTTTTTCATTCCTCTTGACTTTATACCAGGCTGAGATCGGAATTTAAACAGCTCTCTCTGTTTGGAAGTTTGAAAGCCTTTAGTAGCGCCCAAGAGAAACTCAACTTTGCTCCCAGCACAGATCACTGGTGATGTTTTAAAACAGTTTGGCCTTAAACCCTCAAGAGGGACCTTGGAGGAAGATTGAGGATTTGTGAACTTTCACGGAATCATAGCTTGAACCTTCAAAGGGGTTTTATGAGAAAATATGTGCCCGGGTTTTTTTTTATCATCAGAAGATCATTAACCAATGTTTTCCATGTTGCATGAGGATGCATGTTTGGCACACTCATCATTAGAAAGGTAAATAAGCTAAAATCACTGTTTAAATGAACACCTGGATTTGATTATTTGAGAACACTTTACGTGTTTTAATGACCTGCTGGTTTCATTAGCGTGAATATTTCTTATAATATTTTAAGGAAATCCAACATCATTGTGAATCTTGTTATTTATGTGACATACCTTGTAAAAAGACACATTTTACTGAAGAAAATGGTCGAGACCACCTTGTCGATTTATATTTCAGTTTTTCCTTTCACTGATTTATAACTGCTTGTATGTACGTAACATTTCCTGCACTTGTTTTCAATAATAAGTAATCAACTTTGTGTGTGTGTGTGTGTGTGTGTGCAGACACATCCTCCCCTGACTTTGAGCCAGTGAATTTCAGCCGATGGAAACTAAAGCAGGAAGTGAGGCGCCGAGAGCAGAGGGAACGAACACATCCCCTTCCCACAGTCAACTTAGTGAAGGGCACTGAATATTACTTATCATTACAATAATGCTTTTGTCTATGTATTTAAGTATGTTCTTTTATAATACTGACGTTTTACTGGTTGTATGTAGGCAGACGTAGATGCATTCAAGGTTTAAAGCTAAATGCTCAAAACCAGGTGTGTGTTTCCATTCAATTGCATTGGAGTAAGTCAGATTTTTCTCCCCATATATTTGTCAGTCTGTGCTTTTTGTTTTCAATTTTGCTAACACTGCCATGTTCTGACAAAAAAGAAATCCATGCCAAAACAAAGCACTTGCCCAAGGTGATTTAAAGAGATGGTCTTGGACAAACCACCTGAAAAGCATTAGCTACTCAAGGACTAAGCCCAGAAAAAACAACACCTTACATGTGCTCATTGATAGGCCAAATGAAGCAGATGACAACAACCTTTATATTTATCCTATTGTTTTTGTTTTCAGCTCTACAGGGAAGTCTGATAATAGCTATGTTGTTGCCATAATAACCGCCTGACATCCACAGTGTGGCCATAATGCCAACCGTGCACTGCTGATAACGCCGACTCACCCTCCACTTTATGCCTGCCTAGTCAACTTGAGAGCAGGCGGAATGGAAAGAGGAAGAACAACAGAGGGGGAGGTGAAGTAGGAAGCGAAGGCTGACTCACGTACACTGAGGTTGACGCTGCTTGCAGTTTGCTATAATAATGTGTTTGTGTGCCAATATTTAACCGTCTTGACTGATGTGAAAAGGGTTGAGACATAATCACAACAACAGAAATTGTAATTGTGTCTATTTTATTAGGGTGTTATCTGCAGAATCATACAGGCTTGACGGTGTCACAGTGATTTTGCATCAATGACATTACAGTTTTGGTACCTTCCTGGTGTCATATGCCTCCTCTCAAATATCATTGTGTTAGTTGAGAGAAAGAACAAAAAGAAATAAAGAGAGAACGACTGACCTTTCACTAACATTTTCATATAAGAACCAAATCCTGTGGACTTTATGTTCAGGATTGGCTAAGCTGCATGCAAAACCATTGTAAACACAGAGCTGTGAAACATTTCACACTGAATTAAAAACACTTATCTCATGATCATAGTGAATTGTAATTATTAGATGCGATGAAGATGAAAAATGAAAAGAGCCTGTGTCCTTGTGTTAAATGTAGTTATTTTTCTTTACGTGTGCTTCTCTTCTCTCACAATGATTCACTTAAGCTGCATATCCACTCAGAGGGCGGCAGTGGCTTAGTCTGTAAGGGCTTGGACTTGGGTCTAAAGCGCGCCGGTTCATGTCCCGATAGGACCAAAAAAAGAAATGGAGTGAGCTGGTAGCTGGAGAGGTGCCAGTTCTCCTCCTGAGCCACTGCCGAGGTGCCCTTAGAGCAAGGCACCGAACCCTGAACTGCTTGCTGGCGCAGGGTACTTGGCAGCCTCCCTGCTCTGCCACCTCTCCTACGTGTGTGGTTGTTTGTGCATGTATATCCTCCCTGTGTGTTTAAAACACTACAGAGTGGGGAAATAAAGTATATCTTCTTTCACCAACAGGCTCAATTCAACATACAGCCAGAGCTGGTGACAGGAAACCAGACGCACCCAAGCCTTTGGTGTGTCTGGAGGAAGAGAGCAGATAAGCATGTACACTCTCAACAGCAGGTGCACAAAGATACAAACACTGAGTAATGTACTTTGTTCCCCTTCTGTGGCTGACAGATGGCAAGAACGTGAGAAGATGAAACATTGTTTTCACAGCAGAGCAGAAGAAGACTATGATGAATGTGAGTGGTGTTTCTATCCCCAACAAACCACCAACTGCATTCAAAAAACAAGCACTCAAATGCAGTGACAAGATATCACAGTACAACTCCAATCTCAGGTTTATCCTCCAGCGAAAGGTCTATCAGAGGGATCTCAGGACAAATCCCTGTGTATATTTACTACTGAGTCCGTTAGACAGGTGGGCAGATTAGAGAGGCACCTACTTCCTCCTGATTCCCACAACAACAGTTTGTGGATAAGCTCAGGCTTACGCGGTTGCTGGTAAGTCCGAGCCAAATCCAACACAGGTTTAGACTGTTGCTTTCGAGAGGGTCATGATCCTGAGTAATAACAGCAGCTCTCTGACACTGTAGAGAAAAAAGAATAGGTATGTTTTGAGCTGTCTATGACAATGACTGGAGAGGAAAATGGAAAATACAGGCTAGAAAAATCGTGTTTTTCATTAACAGTTCATTTGAAAAAAAGTATACCATGTTCCCCACAATATGCCTTATTTCCAATTCATCGTAAGACATCGCTCTACTCAACTATTTTTTGGCCCTAATACCAAAGTGGAGGTGGTGCTGGGGCTTTTTTTGGTAGTCTAGGTTCCAAGCCAGTGTAACAATACTTAAATGGGGAGTTGAAACACAACAGACCACTGATTGGTATTAAAGAATTGTGACTAGCGGATAGGATATTCTGCAGTCCCACCATTTTTAGATACCAAGATACCATAAATAGAGACAGGACTGTCTAAATTAGGAGAAAATAGGCCAAGCCATCTTATTGACAGATTTCAGATCTCTTGAACTCGAAGAAGAAGAAGAAGACGAAGAAGATTTTCGGTGCTGATGTGAGTTTTTCCGAATTACTGTGAGACCCACATACAAAAGCTTATTGACTTGCACATTTGAAACCCAAACGACCCCAAAATCAAATCTGCATGGTTGTTAATCACTACATGAAAGCCATTTTGGCGGCTTCAGAACAAGACTGTCAGTGTGCCATTGATCTCTCTCAGGCAGGGGCTGAAGGCCACGAGGGAGTGAAGACGAGCAGGAGGGGACATCAAACAGCGCTGTGGTTATGGTTGGGGAAATGATTGCTCACATCTCCTCTGGGAGAGCTGAATTGTCCTATTTGTCAGGGGGTGTGTAGCGTAACGCTGGGTGTTGAGTTTTGTCGGTGGCTCCCAACATCAACCTTTGCGACTCAGTCCGAGCTCAAAGTCTGCCGCAAGATCTCCTAATAGCTGATGGAGCATGTTAATTATCAGCGGGAAACATGGGGAGGAAGTGGAAGCAAAGCAGGGAGATGTCCAAGTACTGCTAGCTGGACGTCAGTGCTTATATATATGGAACAAGTGTGTCGTGCATGCTGGCCTTTAATGCAACAACTGTTTTGCAGTGACACTAAAAACAGAAATAGACCAAGTGTATCTTCTGCTCTCACCGCCTGCAAGTGGATACAATATACTGGTTTAATTCTAATTACAACCTTTCACCTTTCAACCTCAAAAACCCCTTTTCATTATTTGTGTTCTATATATATACACATATATATATATCACTATATGTCTGTGTGTGGTCTAAGCAACACAGCAGGTGCTCAGACCAAAAATCTAAATGAGAAGCGAGTCAAGAGGCTTAAAAGATTACAGAGTTGTATTGTCTTTACACAAAATGTAACATTTATGTTTGACCAGCAGACCCTTAAAGAGAGGAACGGAGGGACTGTAAAGGTGACCTGTGTGGTTCATATTACACAGACCTGCACTGTGGAATAAATACAGGCAAGTGGTGAGAAGGGAAACACACACACACACACACACACACACACACACACACACACACACACACACACACACACACACACACACACACACACACACACACACACACACACACACACGTATTTCTTTGATCTAGATACATTTTGTCTTTGGTTGAAGAGGACTAGCAACTTAAAGATGATTATAAACAGGCATTTATGGTTCAAAGTGAGTCAGTGAAATGTACTGTTATGTTAGAGTTCACCTAAAATAACACAATTTCCAAACCTAGCATTTGACAAAAGCATTGAACGGGTTTTTAAAGGAGAAATTGTTTTACTGTTAGAGCCTTCAAGCAGGAAGACAAGATATTTCTAAGGAATTAAGTTGACAATTTGCTCTTAATTTCTGATATGGTCTGCCTTTTTTAAAGATTCTCAGACATTTTATATATCTTACTTAAAAAAATAATCAACAGATGATTGACTGATGAAAATGGTCAATAGTTTCTGCCCTATATGGCTGAGTAGCTTAAAAATCATACATTCACTTATATTTTGAAAACACAGCCAACAAAAACAGATTCACACCTCACTGGGAGCCATAATGCCTATTACGCTTTGTTTCTCTCAGTGTGTGTGTGTGTGTGTGTGTGTGTGTGTGTATGTCACACTCACTGCCCCCTCTCTACTCTCCCTTTATGGTGAGGAGATTAGGTAGTTAATCCAGTATATCTCAGAGAAAAAGCCACTCCTGATGCCACAATGGATTTCACTCAGTCCACCAGAGAGACGACAGACCTGCTGCCGATATGCATTGCGACCTCTGACGGAAGCAGGACACCCACACACACCCACACACACCCACACACACACACACACTTTCTTACCAAGGACAGGATATTATATTACATATTAGGTGCTATTAATAACGCCACAACCACAGTGAACTAATATTATGAAACTGTCACGTCATTCACAAACTCCCTATGATAAAACTGACTTTAAACTGTATGTTCAACATTCAACATATCTTATGTATAGTCAAGCCAGTGTTACACACCTAAGTCAAACAGAATGCTTAAAAAATGCCATTAATATTTAAAAGGGTATGTGACACTCTTCACTCTCCATGACAGCACATGCACTCGGGGATACTGACTGGCTAATGTATTGATTGAGTCATTAGTGAAGGAGTCTGAGGGATGAACAGCCCTGTTCCATCGCCTTATCCTCTCAGTCACTGATCACTTTTAATAGACCAACTTTCCCCATGTATGACAGGAGATCGAAATGCAAATAGGTGTGTTTGAAGCAATTCTGTGAACTAGAGATCGAACTTTAAATTCAGCTCAAGCGCTGCTATTTTGCAGCTGATCCTGACCTTTGACCTTTAGGACATGACATGCAAAAACAAAAGTGAAAAAAAGTGTGTTCTTGTGGTCGACTGCCTTAAAACAGTAACACTCATAGATTGATCACTGTGTTCGGATCAGGTGCAGTTTTTAAACATTAACAGCAGGATGTCATGAAGTTCTCATATTCCCAGAAAGATCTTATTGATTATCCACAGCCCATTTGGTCTCTGTGTGTCTTTTTTAGAGGAACAAACCTCAGGAGGTGTGTGTAGTCCTTCCTCCACCCAAGCTGTGCTCTCTCCCACTCATGCTCCCACTACTTCGAGCACTTTCTTCCCTTTTCAACCCATGGTTATTGTTCAACCCTCCAATCTGTGGACTGCCGCCATGTTCTTAAAGAGGCTGCTTCAAGAAACATGTTGAGAAACATTACCCCCGGATATAGAGTAATTCTGACTTCAAAATAAAACAAATACTCAAACTGAACACTACTACTTGTTTTTTTGACAGTACCTAAATAAGTTTATGATACTAACAATAAATCAAATTTATTCCCAACTATAATTACCATTTACTTCAAAATAAAGGATCTCAAAATCTAAATTTTTGTGTTTTACAAAATGCATAATTTTTCACCTTCATGTTTTATCAATGTTTTCCAATTAACTAAAAAACATTACTTGTTAAAGTTAAAAGTAGGTCCAACATGACATAACACAATGTTAAAGTATAGTTTACATGTTAATTCATGAATAGTATTGATCGATAACACGAAAAAGCTGAATATCTCAAAATGAGCTCATTCTACTTCGAGGGATGTCAAGTTAAATGATTATATCCCACGAGACGCTACATTATGTTATGCTCAGTCGTTCATATAAAGATAAATATAATTTAATTTCTACAGACGATGGGGTTTAAGGTTTATTTTATATGAATTGTATTTATACATGTTTGTTTGTGTGGGTGTGCTTGTGCATGTGCCCGAGCGTGCTGATGAATGGTTCACAGTGTATGCTGGCATCAAATCATAATACAGTAATCATATGTAGGAAAACCCTTCACTAATTCAATAATAATAATAATAATAATAATAATAATAATAATAATAATAATAATAATAATAATAATAATAATAATAATAATAATAATATTAATAATAATAATTCTGCTTCAAAATATAGTTTATATACTGTCTTATAAGAGAACTGGGCACAGTTATCTTATAAGACAGTATGTAAACTATATTTTGATGTGATGTAAAGTAACTAAGTTCATTTACTGTACTTTTACTACTGTACTCAAGTAAAAATATGAGGTACTTGTACTTTACATGAGCATCTCCTTTTTATGCTACTTAGTACCGTACCCCATCGATATTGTATTTAACTACATGATACCTTAAGTTACTTTCAAAACGTATGCGCATACTGCGTACAAGAAAGGTCAGATTGGTTTTATTCTGAAACTCATAACCGGAAGTCCAATGTCGGCCTCGGTCAGTAGCTTGCGGTTGTTCAGGATGACAGCTGAACGGGTCGTAAAGGTAAAGCAACGCAGTCGCTACCATTAACAACAATCATCACAAACTCCAGTTTAACAGAAAGGACAGACACATTTCACGGTGTGACACGTTTTATACCACAGGCGGAAGTGTTTGATTGTACCGGAGGACGGTAATTGTTAACCTTGCGGATATTTTTAGTTCTTTCACGAAGAGAGAAAAAGATCCGTGTCCGGATGTGCCAGCAGTATTGGGTTTTTCGCATGGCGTAGGCACCTTTTCTAAAGCAGGATATCCTTCATGTTTGGAGGGTCGCAGGAGCCCCTCGGGTCGAGAGTTTTTCTCGCTTTTAACATTAACTACACCTCCAAGATTACCAATTTGTGAGGAAAAAGGATCAACGAAATGATTGTGCAATAAGAGGAAGAACCTTCGTAACACGTCTTGCCTCAGTGTTGTGACTGTGGAGAGAGCAAGTCACCGGATACATTGTTTTTTTTGTTTCCTTATCGAAACCCCAACAGTAAACGTTTCTTTCGGCTCTTACAAGGGAGAGAAAAAAGAGAGGGGATATTTTGTTGTGCTGTTAGTGTGTGAACCCCTCCAAGGACCGTGAAAACCTTCACGATGACGAGCAGCACCCCAGCGGACATGGTGAGAGAATTGACTTTCACACTTTACCGTTTACATCCATTTACTTTCCTCAGGGGTTTGAAAAAAAAGGAACATTTTTCAATGCTTCTTACTTCCATTAATTAGACTTGAGCACTTCTTTGTAAAGGCCCAGAATGGCATTTGGAATATGTACTATGCATGTTATTGGTTATAAAAGTTGGGTTTGTATATCTCCAGTGCAAATTGGAAAGAAAACTGTGGCAGGTTGAACTTTTCTTTTCAGTAATTGTAAGATGTAAACACTTAACTACATTTACTTTACCTTTAATTTTGCTTATCATTTTTTGCTTATCATTTTAGATTACGTTTTGAAACATGAATGCACACTTGATGTTCATTATAGATCAAACTGTAAAATAATATATCACTCAAACTGGTTTTCATATTGTTTAGAAACAAATGGAAACCAAAGAAAAGTCAACCAGATCCACATTTCTAAAACCAAGCAAAGTTGCTTGCTGTATAATCCACTGATTATAAATGATTGTCAATCAAGCTACAAGACCAACAGGAACAGCTACATGTTGTTTTCATTTAGTTAGATTCGTTTGTTTTGTTATTATACTTTAATTCCCAGTTTGGACACACTGGCACCACTTGTCTCACAAAATCCACCACACTCTCAACAAATAAAGGCTGTACTTCTTTCCCCGATGTCTACTTCTCTGTATTTTATGTTTGACATTTTGTGAATCTCTAGCATCACAGAGAGCCAGGCAAGAAATGAGTTGAGGAGAAGGTTAGGTGCTCTGCTGCTGGTCTGGAGTGCATGGTGACCGGTAATTGCATTGCTGCAACAACCCCATTATGTCACACCTGCTGATGTATTGGTGCTTTCAAAGGAGGCTCAACTATAACCTTTAAGTCTGCGGTCATCATCGGGTGACTTTCAGCTTAACCCCACCCTCTGAAGACGCTATCCTCTTATGACTTCTATTACACCCGCTTACCGACTATAGTGTGTCTTATGAGCTCTCATCATAAAGATTTATGTCCACATCTTGTGGGTGAGCTATTCCCCAAATTAAAAGGCGTATAAAATGTGTTTTGTTGTGTTCAGCCGGTCTCACAATATATCTCCTCTCTGTCTGGCATGTTTATGTCTGTCATCATTGCTGCTACTGCATAGTGGCTCTAAGAATAATTCCAGGTCTATGTATAGAAAGGATAAACCACGTAATGTGCCCCTCTGCGCTGACATCAGCTAACCCAGCTATGCCTCTCCTCCTGTGTCCAAGTTTGCTGATCCCTTGAACAGCAGGTCCATTATGTTGTTGGGATAATACTCTAGAGGTGAGTCGGCCTCTATGTATATGTCGGGTCAAAGCTAAAGCATCTATGTATAGCACATTTCGAGGAATTTCCATGGATTAAATACATAACCGTTCATTTTTTATACCCTTCCGTGACGGATAGCTAAATCTTTATGCCGTTCATAGAAGGTCTTGTGTTATGTCAACATCTGTGTGGATATTTGAGGCTTTGTATGAACTTTGGTTTGGTTTTATGGCTCAGTTTACAGTCCTAATTGTGTTTTTCTTGTGTATTATAATATTATTATTCAGCCGGAGGAGCTTGGTTTTGAGCCTCCAGTAGGGCCTGCTGACGTATCTTTAGGCAACACACTGAATCCCTGCCAGCTGCTTTATTGCCTGATGTGTGCTGTAAGAACTTCCCTTCGGGGGAAAGTATCACATTATTATCGCATCATTTATCCCCAGTGTCGGGAATAAAGTTCAACAGTAAAGTAATAATACTTTTCCAAACTCTCAAGCGTAGTTTCAATGGGTTTTACTCCTGCCGTCCCTCAGGCTCCTGTTATTAACATGCCTGCTGCAGAAACATAAAGGTCAAATTCTGCTCAAGAGTAAGACATTTCAGCGTTCCTGCCAGTAAAGCCCTTCAGAGAAATTGCTTCCCCTTTGTGGCTAGGCTCAGTCTATACATCAAACTAGCTTATTGTGTTCCCCATGGAAAAGTGGGGAAATATCAGCTCTCTGCAATTAACTTATCCTGTGTGGTTGAAATCAGCTGCAGAAGCACCCTGCGTCTCCCCCACAACTCTCTCTCGGTCCAGGGAAAGAGCAAGTGTATGCACACACGCACGCGCACGCACACACACACACACACACACACACACACACACACACACACACACACACACACACACACACACACATACACACTAATAAATGCTGCGTGGAGTGGGAGTAGGAGGGGAGGAGATTGTCGGTGAATGAATCTGAGAGAAGGAATAGTCGTGCCTCCTGAGAATGGAGGATCGGATTTTTTAAAAAACGTTTTGGAAAAGCAGAAAAGGAGGAGGGTATTGAAGAGTGGGGGGTGGGGGGCAAATTGCCTTGCTCCAGGCAAACCTCAAAAGTGCTGACAGGGCTAAAATGGTCCCCATGGCAACAGCGGGACGCTTGGTCTGAAGGAGTGTTTGAGTATGTGGAGGGGCCAGGGTGAACTGCAGGTATGTGTGTGATGTGTGTGTGAGTGGGGTGTGTGTGTGTGTGTGTTTGTAACAATAAGAATGAGAGAGAGAGAGAGAGAGAGAGAGAGAGAGAGGAGAGAGGAGAGAGAGAGAGAAGTACAGAAGCAGGAGAAGAATAAAGCACCCCAGTTCAGATAAGAGCCGCTGAATAAATACACTCCAGAAAAAGACTGAGAGTCCCATGGAGCGGAGAGTGAATTTCAAACATCACCGCTTTCGATGTGTCCCAGCACAGCAGACAACACAGGGAGATCAAGGTACACACACATACACACACATAAAAAGGGAATACATGGATGCTCCACTTTATCATTCAGGTTATCAGTTGTACCAAATGGTTTTATTCATGTGAGTGAATAATTTACTAATGCTTAAGCCTTAAAAAGAAAAACTTTTGGGTTGGTCTCTGATATTTTTCATGAATTTAGAATAGTTTTTTACTGGGTTCATTGGCAGATGTTTCTCTTGCTTGGGAATACGCTGAAACCGCTTTTCAAAGCTAAAATGCTAAAAAATGTGACATCCATTTGACTTTTTCACATCGTAAATTGTAAAACCAAAGGTTTCTTATGCAGCAATGTGTTGTTTCAAGCTCCAAAAATAAGAACATGTCAAGGGCACTCTGTCTTTGCTCTTAAAATGGATGCACGCATCATTGGTTAATCATTTCTTGACCTTTTGATATAACTTAACTGTATCTTTTCTTCCCGGTGGGATGACCATACTAAAGGCATACAGGCACACATGTGATGTTGATAAGATATGGAGAGATAAGCACTCACACCTCCCGCAGTGGGTAGTATTTAACACCCTGTCATTACTGCAACGGTGTGTGTTGAATCATGTTGGAGGTGGCAATCACGGCTCATTTACTTGCCCAGACCAGGAGGCGCGATAGAACAGTGCATCTCAACCAGGGGTCCGGGGACACCCAGGTGTCCAAGAGGGACACATTAGAAGCCTGTAAAAAAACTATTACTTTTATAATCTTTAAAGACACACAAGCATTACTTCATATTTGAGAAGCTATAACCAGCCATCAGTACTCTGTGTGTGGCTAATTATAATGTTGGTGCTTTTAAAGCAGTTTATAGTTCATTCCCACATTGTTAAAGAGTCCCTTGGGGACACACACACACACACACACACCCACACACACACACACACACAAAGGAGTCAAAGGTTGGGGTCGGAGGTCAGAGGAGAGTAGGTCGTGGATGAAAGGAACAATGGGGGGGGGGGCACTCCATGTCCCTCTTCACACTCCAGCTTAGCTCAGCACTCATGACACCAGAGAGGGAGAGACGTCCGCAGGCGGTCCTCAGCGTCGGGACTGAGCTGCTGACCGGGCTTTGATTGACACATTCAGAGGGAGAAAGAGCGCTATTGAATCCTGACAGTTACATGAAGCATGTCAGTGAATGTGTGTGCGCTTGCTGATGCCATGTGTTGTGGGTCTGAGTCACGGATCAGGATTGCATCATCCCGCCTGGGTGCAGGAGTTGATTTATCGACTCTGACATTGTCACATGTAGGCCCACGGAAAGTTCTGTCAGCAGTGGTGAAGGTGTGTTTGATTGTTTGAAGTTAAATTAAAGCATTTCATAAAGTAATGACTCGAAACACTGACAGATTGTGCAATACAGCAGCTTAATGATCTGTTGTACTTGTTACGAAAGACATGTAATAGTAATAATAATAATAATATTGGGGAGCTAAATGGTTGTTAAATGTCATATTTTGATTGGCTGTGAGATCATGCTTTGTCTCTGTAAGAGTGATGTAAAACATTTTGAGCTTTGTCAGTTGCTGGTATCAGCAAGCGTTAAATTAGCGTTTGGTCAATGCTTACGCCCGGCAGCCCTCGCTGATTGTGTAGAATTAATTCAATTGTATTGATGCATGTCTGCTAAATCAACATGAAGTCCTGTTGAGAACCTCTCATCCATTGATCCCTTACGTAACGGTTTGTTTGCTTGCGTATGTCTTTGTATTCTTCAGTGTAGCTGTACATGTGCATGCTATTAGATGTCCTCCATGAATAATGAATCCTACTGTACCCACTATCTGTCAACACTCCCTCTTTCCTGTATCTACTGATTAGTTATTCATCACGTGCTCCATAGCACCTGATCTCTGTCTGTGGGAGACATATTGCTCTTGGTGAAAAATGTTATGTCAAAAACATCACTTTTCCAGGAGGCAATAAATATAACAGTCTGTGTATCTTGATCATTTTTTAATATTTTGAACCTGCAGGGTACATAAGCATGCCCTGTATTTTCTCCTTTTATTAGAATTATAAGCATATGCTAATCTCTGCTCTGAATCACTTTTCCAAGCAGGTACTTTTTGCGATTTGGTGACAGTTTTCTCTGTTCCATATCTACCTTAATATTTGCTCGGAACATTACTGCTATCAGTACTTCCTTTAAAACTCGGCCATCAAACTATTTTTACTCTGGTCATTGGGAAAGTGTACATGTCTCAATTAAACTTGTAACTAATTTATCAATGTTTGCAAAGGTTCATTTATTTAATGGATTTTCCTTGGCTGACTTTGGCTAGATGCACATTTCTCAAAACAAAAGTGAGACTTAAAGTGTATTTCTGATCAGCCCATGCCAGGAGGTTGAATAGCTCTGTGAGTTACCCTGAGGGTTTCTTAGAAAAAATAAAGTCAGTGTGTGGAGGATAAGAGCTTATTCTGCTGGAAAATCCCCCTCTTTTCAGCAGTCAGCGTTGGCAGGTATGGCTTTGCTCAGGCTGTGGAATGTGTTGAACCACTTCACTGCTTTGGGGGCTCCTGGGGTCCCGGATCAAGAGGAAACTTATGGTGTACACTTTTGATTCTGGTCCTGATCACTATTGTCAGTGACTAGGCACTTGTATGCTGCATGTCATCATGCCCTTGAATATTAATAAAGAAGGAGCAGAGATTTTGACGAAGTGTACACCAATTCCCCGTGCTAATTACTGATGGCTGAGTATTATGCTGGATACCTCAGGACAGAAGTATATGGGGTCAGATCAGTCTCATAATACACAATGCACACAGAAGGATTCACACTTGTATTTCACGAGCCACACAAATGTTTTTCAATGCACACACAAAAGTGTTCCATTTCATATACATGTAAATAAAATCCAAATACAGAAAAAAGATTTACATGTGTATTTTTGATCCACACTTTTGTTTTCCGTGTCAAACCGCTGAACCTGCGTACACAAACCGCTCTCTCGGCTGATCTGTGCATTCGTGTGTGGGTTTAATGAGACTACCCTGACGGTCACCCGATTCGTACTTGTAATGTTTTCTATCTATAGCCAATCAGATGTCTCCTCCATTCTAAGCCGATCACATGAGGGCGCCCCAACGAGGGTATGGTTTCTTGCGTTCATGACGTAGCGCTTCATATACGCATTTTGCGCTGTCCAGAGCTGACAGGTGAACTTCAACATGGCGTCTAGCACAAGTGTAAGTGATAAGTGTCTCTGCGTGAATGATTAAATATGATTTAGGTAGGAATTCTTGTGACGTTAGTGATGTGTTACTGTTAGCATGGAAGTAATATAGGCGGTACATTACCTATAATGCTAATAGACTACCTATACCAGTTAATCCTATTTACCGTCAGCTCTAAATGTTCAATTCCACTCCATCATTAAACACAATGGAATATATTGTTGAATAATAATTTGAGCAGGAAACTTTGGATTCATTTTTGCTAAGCTGTCCCTCAAAAAGAAAACAAGAGAATGAAAGAAGTTAAAGACATTTATGGAGGTAATAATCCTAGGTAGTCTATTAGCATTAGCTAACTTGCCAGCAAACACTAGCATTACATGCCACCTATATTACTTCCATGCTAACAGTAACACTTCACTAACGACACAAGAATTCCTACCTAAATCATATTTAATCATTCACGCAGAGACACTTCTCACTTACACTTGTGCTAGACGCCAAGTTGAAGTTCACCTGTCAGCGCAAAATGCGTATATGAAGCGCTACGTCATGAACGCAAGAAATCATACCCTCGTGGGGGCGCGCTCATGTGATCGGCTTAGAATGGAGGAGACATCTGATTGGCTATAGGTAGAAAACATTACAAGTACGAATCGGGTGACCGTCAGGGGAGTCTCAAAAAACCCACACACGAATGCACAGCGATCCATGCACAGAGAGCGATTTGTGTATGCAGGTTCAGCGTTTTGTTTGTGTGTGCATTGAAAACATTTGTGTGGATCATGAAATACAAGTGTGAATGCTTCTGTGTGCATTGTGTATTATGAGACTGATCTGACCCCATAGAGGTAAACTGAGGACTCCCTTCAGCTTTGCAAGTGTTACAGAGTCAGGGCATGACATAAGTGGGTGTGATTGTGAGTACTCAGATGACTCCAACACAACAGATTCCTAACTACACTCGGTATGCCTACAGCCACATTTTAACAGCGTTCCAGTGTGTTTTGATTATGCGTATGCACATTTGCATGGGGAAACCAGCTAAAGCAGAACCTGCTCTCCCTTTTAAAGAGTGCAATATTTGCTAATGGCTTTGCCAATAGGTGACGCCCACTATATTGTCTCATAGAAGAGCAGAAACTCATCTAAATTCCATTGTTTGCATGTAAGGGTGTTGTGTGCCATTAGGTGCCTTTGTATCTCTAGGAAGTCAGGGAAATATTCAGTTCTCTCCAGATGATGATGTTGAATTGTTTTATAAGATACATATAAACCATAGCAGAAACTTTCTTTAAAGAAATGTATTGTTTAGGAAACTGTTGGCTGTCTGAATGGAAAACGAAAAGGGAAAAAGGGAAGAGAAACTTGAGTGTAACCGAGTGAAATGCAGAAGCAAACAAAAGCTTATTTTTATGGACTTTAATATATAAAAATGTTACTTCTAAAAAGGAACATAATGAATAGACTTCTGTTGTGTGTAAGCCTCATTTAATATTGTACTCACAGACATTTTTTGCTCATCAGTAATGTGAACTAATGTGACTCATTATTGGAGACTGGAGTTGCTGGTCTATGTGTTCATTTTAGATAATATGTCCCTAATGGGAAGTCTTTCTAGATAGTGTGCTCTATCAATGTTCTTCGTCCATGTAATGAACTGAATTCAGATTCAAACCATTACAATAATTGCTTTGAAAAAAACTCATGGATGTTATCTTTATAGTCTTTACCCTTTTGTTTTCATATAAGTCATGTTACAGGAAGGGAACTTTCCATAAGCTGCCATTTTCCTAAACTTCATTTAAATAAATGTAAAACAAAAGCTCTCTGAGGAAAAAAGCACACTGTATTTCCCTGGTAAGTTTAAATGTTGAGTAGAAAGAGTGTGTGTGTGTGTGTGTGTGTGTGTGTGTGTGTGTGTGTGTGTGTGTGTGTGTGTGTGTGTGTGTGTGTGTGTGTGTGTGGGAGAAATGAGGGTTGGGGAGGGGTGGTGTTTGACTAGCTCAATAAAAGGAGCCTTTCAGCTGCACTGGAAACAATTTCCAGCTGAAGGGACATTTATATTAAAGCTTGTTCCCTGCCAGCACAGACTGTTTGTGTGTGTGCGTCACAGCAGCTAGCTACAGAATCATATGCCCCTCTTTCTGATACATTGTCATGTCTGCATTCCCATGGCATAGGTCTTTCTGCCTTGGGGTTGCTGTAATCTCCCTTAAGGAGGGGCAGCTTGGGCACATTGTTGTTGCCAGTCTATGACCGAGCACAAGCTACCATGAGATAGTTTTTGTTTAGGGACATCTACAAACCCTTCTTATGTGGAACGTAGGTTCCCTGGCGCAAATGTCTTGTCAATTCTCCGGCCGTTAACCTTCAAGTTCCATCTTTCCCGTGTCTCTGAGTATCGTCTCCATTGCTTCAGAAGTTAAAATCACATTGATAATACCAAAATGTGTGAATAATAAAGAAGAAAACTAGTGTATTAGAAGGTCTTTTTCAATATGTATATATTTGATTCCTCAAAGCACTCAAAGTTTTGTGAGTTACTACCACACCAACCAGCATTTCTCTGCCTTACCCAAAAGTATATATGTGTCTGCTTTTTGGGCGGAGCTCTTGCTTGTGACCATTGCTTTCACAATACAAACATATTCTATGTACCGTTGATGTTTTAAATAGGCTGCCGGACTGTGACCCTCGTGCCGAGATGGTTTAGTAAGAATAACACACCATAAAAACCCAAATGATGACATTTCAAGATGTGGAACTAGGAAATGTTTGTCCTTTTTGCTTGATAAGTGACTCATAATGACTGATCAATTATCGAAAAACATGGGTATTGTATTATTTATGGCCGACCCAGCGAGTCCTCACACTGCCTGACCCTTTTAAATGACTATTTGTTGCTAGGTAACCATCTCTAGAGTTCTTCCTCCAGCAGCTCGTGTGTCACACAGCACCAACTAAACCAGAGCCTTGATCCTTTGCTGATAATGTGAGCCAGCTTTAGTATTGAGGCCTTTTCCTGTGAACAGTCTGAGTAGTAATCCAGGAGGTTACAGTGCATTGATAATAATGGAAAGAGTACACGACACCTGTTTGAAGGGTCCGACTTTTTTCAATAAGTTGCCATGCAATCAGAGGAAAGAGTGACGCTTTTAAATTAGTTCTGGTTTTGTGACATTTTCACAGACACCCACAGAGAGATGTGTCAGTGGGCCAAAGTCATACAAGGGTTAAAGATAGAAGAGACAGCCAGAGACAGGAAAGTGTGTGTGTGTGTGTGTGTGTGTGTGTGTGTGTGTGTGTGTGTGTGTGTGTGTGTGTGTGTGTGTGTGTGTGTGTGTGTGTGTGTGTGTGTGTGTGTGTGTGTGTGTGTGTGTGTGTGTGTGTGTGTGTGTGTGTGTGTTAGAGAGAAAGAGCGAGCATGGAGAGAGGGTATATTTTGCCTTCATGCTGTCTTGCACAAATTTGTCATTGCATGTTGAATGCTATAGAGATGTATGAATATCTCTAATGATCCCAGCAGGGTGTGTGTGTGTGTGTGTGTAATCTGACTGAGCTAGCAGTAATGAAGCATTGGACCTTGCACTGATGATTGAGGGCTTTTCATTTACATTTCTTCCCCGATTAAAAAAAATGAGGAAGCATTGCCTTATCTTGAGGGAAGCAGCAGAACTTCAATCAGATATCGACCTATGGTTTAGTTTATTTGCACATGTTCATGAAGTTGCCGCGCTGTGCCCCGAGATCATTTGACTTAACATACCGTTACGAGAGAAACAGAGATGTTCTGTGACTCTTAAATAAGTATCTGAGGCTAGTGGGCTTCATAGCGTGGACGTTTTCTTCTCTTAGATCAGGGATTCCCAAAGTGTGGTGCGGATGCGCGAGCTGCCACCAGGGGGTGCGTGAGATGAAACATGTAACGATTTTTCGATAGGCTACAATAAAAAACAGGAACAATAAACATTTCCTTTGTAATCCCTTTTATTTTAAATAAAAAACATATAATTGATTAGTTTTTGATAGAAGCGTAGAAGAAGACAGCTTCTACGCTTCACTGTAGCCTAGGATATATGTTCGCCAACTCGTTTCATTCATTCTTTCAAATATGATTAACTGGCTGAAATCAGGGAAACTGTCAAGTGGAACGTCTCATGACAAAGTTGTTAGTCACGAAAGAGGAGAGGGACCGAGAGAGAGTGAGGATTTAGGCTACAGAGACGGAGAGAATAGGAACGAATCCGAGAGAAGAAAATGAGCGGGAGTCAGGAAATGATTGATCCTCGTTTTTATTTATTGTATCTGTTTCTGAGCCCATGCTCTTTACTGTTGTGGATCGTTGCATTTTTTCTTTGTTGCATTATATTGAAACTTTGTTGATGTTGTTATCGTCATGCGTGTTGTGGTTATTTGCGCATGATTAAACATGAGTCTTTATATGGCGATAAAACAAAGCTTTATTGCGGAGGTTTTTTGTTGCATTTTTTGGGGGGGTGCGTCAACCCGGTTGGGACGTAGAAGGGGGTGCGCTGCAAAAAGAGTTTGGGAACCGCTGTCTTAGATAATTGTGAACATTGCTGCACATACCATTTCTTAAGACTGCACAGCTCTCTCATTTTATTTTAATTTATATTGAACCAATTTTCATTGATTTCCTTTTGTAGTTTTTTTCTGTTCTTTTTTTTTTTAGATATTGTGTACTTGCTTTTACTTTAACCATTTTCTCTTATGTTTATGTTAGGCACATTATACCAAAGCGAATTGTCACGTGAAAATAAACCAGATTTTGATTCTAATTTAGGTTTTTGTGAGGCTGCTACATATAAGCTAAGTTTAGCTCGCACAGTATAGCTCAGCTGATACTGGCACAGTAACAGTTCGTAGTTCATCGCAGGTTAAAGGCTCTCTAGATCCATTAGGAAGTGGAAGGTATGGTAGCTCTTTTGCCATGTTTAATGTCACAGTGGCGAATAAACAGGGTTATATCTGCGAAGCCATAGTGAACATCAGTCTCAAAGTAACCTTTAAGCTACATGCATGAACTCTGTTGTGTCCTCAGGCGGTGATATGAGTAGCAGATTCTTTATTATATTATCCTGCATTGCTTTAAATATCTTAATATGCTGACATCACGCAACATCCCCTAAAGAGCACCATTTGGCTGATTGTGTCATCTGTATTCATCTTGTTTTCCTGCCTTGGGGTGGAACAATGTTTGTTAAAGATCTTGATTGGGTCCCCAGCCACCCTCACCCCTATCCCTCCTCCTCCTCCTCCTCCAGCCCCGGTCCTTCCTGTTGTTTCTTGTGTAAGCTGTTGCCTCCACTGTTTCCCCACTGAGGCTGCCTTCTTCCTGTCGGGCACAACACAAACATAACCAGGGGCTCTGATGTCTAACCAGACAACAATGACAGAGGAAAGCCCTACAGGTGCATGTATTACACACTGCAGACACTGAGTATGTGCCTGTTGTGATCATTTATTCTAATTTGTAATTAAATGTGAATGTATAACCGTGTCATCGTGTGTCTTAACAGTGGATTCTCTGTTGAGTTAACTCTGCTAATTATTTAGTGTTGCAATCGACACATTATATTGTCTAGATAAAATGGTTATACCCACAAGTTTAGTATTCAATACACATCTTAACAAACATATACTATTGCAGGCTCCAAAAATACGTTATTTATTTGGGGTTGTAGCATTAGATTCATGCTGGATAATAATTGCATTGTTTTTTATTTTCATTCATTTATAATTATTATTATTATTATAATACTAATAAGTCCTTTTTTACCATCACACATTATCACCTTTTAAATGTTATATATGGCTTTCATTGCATGTAAACCTGCCTCTATTCATGTCACTGAATGCTTCCTTCATTCCTGAAAAGCCTTAGTGTGTGTGTGTGTGTGTGTGTGTGTGTGTGTGTGTGTGTGTGTGTGTGTGTGTGTGTGTGTGTGTGTGTGTGTGTGTGTGTGTGTATTACCCCTGGTTGTTTCTGTCCAGTACCATCTGGTGAATTCCAGCACAGGGCATTTTAGCTTGCCAGCAGTCTCTCTCTCTCTCTCTCTCTCTCTCTCCCTCTCTCTCTCTCTCTCTCTCTCTCTCTCTCTCTCTCTCTCTCTCTCTCTCTCTCTCTCCCACACACACACACACTCTCATGTAGACACACACTTCCTCTGCTACATACACATCATGTGAGTTGTGACTGCAGGGCAATAATCTTTTTCAGGAGTAGAAAAATAAAATGCAGTTGTGGCTGTTACTGCTGTCTCCCAGGCGTTTTCCTCTCTACTCTCTGTCTGTTATCTCTCTCACATGTTACATCCGTTTCTCCTCTAAAGGTCTGCTGAGCCTTCATAGTATCTGAAGAAAGATAGTTATAGAAAGGGAATTCATTCTGTGTGTAGCAATGTGCTTTGCTTCGTATATTGGGTGAAAACCATCCACAAAAACAACAGTTTATCTGGAGATACAGAAATGGACTGCAAACCATTCAATACCATTAATGGTTCTGGATTTTAAAGGTTTTTCTCAGATCACTGCCCATTTCACAATTCAGTTACAAGCAGGATTATAAACAGGATCAACAAAATGATAGATGATGATACATTTGTAACTGATCTGAGTTATATTTATTCGTCGCATTAAAACCCTGACCAGTGAACAAAGAAAAAGGAGAGCAAATGCCTGTTTATTAAAGACATTTTCTTCTTTTCTCGATTAGTTTGTGAAGTTAATTTTTATTAAAATGAATTGGTGTATTACGGAATAGCAAAAAATCAAAGAAAAATATCCAGATTATTCCTTTTTGTATGAAACCAGATTGGGATTTTTGCAAAGTAAATGGCCTAACCGATTAATCTTAACTCTCTGATGATCGTTTTTTTGGGGACCTATTTTTTCATCTCATAGTGGCCAGATGTGCATTTAAAAATATGTGAAGTTAATTAATGTGTAAAAAAAAAAAAGGATTCAATATCCTAAATCTTAATTTTAGATAAAAAAGAAACAGTAAAAGACTTTAAAAGAACAACTTGAGGGTTACCAATTAAGTTAATCCGGACTGCAGGCCATGGGCTGCACAACACTGGGGACCACCTAGGAAACAACAAGGGGGTGGGGGGAAGGTGTACAGACAGCAGGAGGGAGGGAGGGGGAAACGGGGTAAGGCAGAGGTCAACACAGAGTATGTAGTTCTCTGGGGAGGGGGAGTACTGCATGGGGATGTTTTACATGACTCCAGGGCTTTCACAGCGGGGAGGCAGGAAAACACAAGGGAGGAAGTCACTTTGGTGAGACACCCTAGGGTTGGGAGTGAGGGAGAGTGAGAGGGGGAGGAAGGAGCAGACAGGACTGCTGCAGAGCAAATGGTAGGATGAAGGAGGTTAGGGACAGGAGCTGCTTTCATCATCAGGGAGCATCGGCCCTCTGTGTGGTCCCTCGCAGCAGCAGCATGTTAGTGTTGTACCATCTCACAAGGCTATAGAAATATACTACAGACACATATTGGCACTGGATTATAAATACATTGCAATTGTGCAAAGTAACTGTTGTGCTGTTGTAAAATACATTTTAAAATAGTTCCATATTTGCTCTATTTCTTAAAACGGAAACCCTCTCTGTGTTAGTGTATGCAACATTGAAACAAATTCCTTGCATGTGTAAACCTACTCGGCAATAAACTGTATTCTGATTCTAGAGACTGATATTGTAATATTTTCTCAAAATAAGATACACCAAATATCCAGTGTTAATGAGAAACATGCTGCTTTATGCTCATTTAGAGGCTCCAATTATTTAATGTATTTTTAGTATTTTACTTGAAACTCAAAAGAATAAAGAAGTTGGCCTGCAATACACTTTACACAGAATAAAGCATTAAATGAAAGTCAAATTTCATTGTGTTGTGAAATCAATGCCTTGATTATGTTTATGATGATGTTAAACAAAAAGCAGTTTTGTATGAACATAATAACATTGTGTAATCAACACAATTGACAGGTCTTCAGGTCTTGTACTCTAAAGCCGTTCCTTCTTTTTTTTTCCTGCTTTCTAGCCAACAATCAGTTGTACCATTAGCCAGAAACAGACAAAAGAAGATGTAGAAAACCTGAACAACTATTAACAACAACTATGTTCATAAATTACACTGATGGAGAACACATCACGAAACTCTGCAGTGTGCTGGTCAGACTACAGAAGGTTTCAAAATAAGATTCAGGATTTTACAACACATCATAGAAAAGTAACAGGGCTTTCCGGCCTTCATAGAGGGGAAACAATTTTTTTTAAAAAGTGGTTAAAAACCTCAGTTTTGCAATGTGCAGTGTCTCATACTTCCTCACCTCACAGCTCGTCCTAAATATCAAGTTGTCTGTCAGAACAATGCAATCATTTGGCGGGAAAAGTTTGCTGCCATTCATATAGCCCTTTTCACGATGTAGCACTGACCCATAAAAAGTTTTAGAATAGCCATTTTCTTTGCATTCAGTTTAATCTGGAAAACTTGGGGGATATTATTTGTTGCCTCTAATCAGAGCATGTTAAACATCAGCCTTGCTGCAGTTCTTCATCTTTTCCTGCTTATTTTTGGAATTGTTAGAAAACATAATTCCTCTATCTGTATGATCTTAATGTCACCTGTTTCCCATTCCCTATCTCATCTCTTGCCTTGTGTTTGGGAGAGGGGGGCAGACAGTCTAGACGCTGACAGAGGGATGAGAGGAGAATTGATTGAAGCATGCAAGAGCAATTTCACGTCTCGGCCCACAGCTTCAAAAGCAGAGCCTCAGCAGCCCCGCCAGCAAGCATTTGGAGCGAGCACACAAAATGTTTGTGTGTACATATTCGAGCAAATGTGTGTAAATGTAAAACATTAAATAGTTAGTGGATGACCGAAGGAGCTAGGTGGATTTCACATTCATACTTCCTTTTTGGCGTCTCTCTGGCCTTTGTCGTTTCTTCTTTGAATCCTCTCTGAATTCCTTCTTGCCCGCTGTCATTTCCTTTCTGGCATTCGAAAGCGTCAGCGTTTCCTCTGTCCTCCTACAGTATCAGACCTGATCATCACTACTATGGTGTCTGTATAGCATCAGCACTTGGGTGGTGATGTGTGATCATGACTCTGTGTCTCTGTGGTCTTGTTTCTCTCCTCCAACTGTTAAATCTGTTGGCCACTTTTCTTTTGCGTTTAACTTTTGTTTTCTCCAATGAAATGGGGACCGTGGAGCCTCCCCTAGTTGGCACTATCAATGAAAATATAGAAGTGGATCACCAATTACTTTTGCTTAGCATGAAGACTGTACAGTGGCTCATTCCAAAGTTAAAAATAAATGTACCTAACTACCTACCAATACTAAAGCTCACTAATAGCTCATATTTTTGGTAGTTCTAGCTAGTATACTGTATACAAGAGTAGAATCTACTTATATAACTCCAGGGCAACTGACAGAAAAACTTCCTCATTCACAAAAGAACACATGTTATTAAAAAAAATATTGTGAAATGATCCGGTTTCTGTGGAATGGGCAGGAACTTCTCTCCACTATTGTCATGACAGGTTTTCTCATCACCAGGTTAGCTATCACTGCTGCGTGTGGTCTAATCCATCAGCTCCTCCTCACAACTTCCACACAGTGTCCTGTCAGTGCATGGGTAACACACGGTAGTTTCCCTCGGTTAGCATGTTAATTAATTTGGCCCTAGGGTGAGGAACAGCTATTTTGAAACGTGAAGCAGCAAGTCGTAGAGCTGAGGGAGAGGCAGCAATGCAGAGTAAATGCTTCAACCTCTTTGTGACGGCACTGATCACAGAGAGGAAGCGATATGAGTAAGGTGTGTTCAAAGGCACATACAGTACCTGCCGTCTGTCAGTAGAGAGGTATGCAGCCCTGGGTGTGTGTGCGAGTTAAGCGAGGTGAGTTTCTATAGAAGACACCAGGATGGGAGATGACAGCATGAGAGCAGCTATACCTGTTTCTGGAGAGAGGGGAAACAGCTGATGGATTAAAGGGTTATCTGTTTGTAAACAGGCAGAAGGGAGAGTGATGAAGAGAAAGGACAGAGAGCGAAGAACTGTCAGGTACAGTGCCGGCTGCAGCGCAGGAAGCTGCCTATCATGCTGGTGACAGGGAGGAGAGGGTGGGATGAGAGGAGCAGAGAGGTTTCATGGTTGTGAGGAGGACGTCAGCTTATCAAGGGGATAGGTCTGTTTGAATGACAGTACAAAAAGACGAGGGCTTGGAGAGAGATATGAGGTATGATGGGTAACTGAGTAATAAGACATATGAATGATAGTGAGAGCAACTAAAGGATGATAGGAGTTTTGTCGCTCATTTTCTCCTGGATCCAAGTTCTACATGCAGCAGTCGGATAATGATGCTCATAGCTGCAACCCTAACATATTTTAAAGTCTAAAAAAGAAGACGTTAATATACAAAAATCTATTATGTAAAATAGTACGTGACGTTAAAATAGATATGTGTTTTTAATCCTTGCAGAGGAGTAGTAAATAATGGCTTCTTTTTTTGTGCAATATAACCGCCACAGGATGTTTGATGCTTTAATGAAGGAAAGAAACCTTAATTTAACAACACTTTCAGAACTGTAATGTAGCCATTAGCCGCCGCTGCCACAGGAAGTTAGCATAATACATCAGAAGTGCATCTATAAAGGTCGGTGGTGTTGGCCTTTACAATCCCTCTTACAGGAGATCTTCTCTTTAATATTTAATGGCCTTTATAGAGTGCTGTAGAGATGACGTGTTTTTCAAAAGGCCGACCTACGAAATTAGCAATCGCACTTGTTCCCTCAACAAAAGCCAACAGGATTTTCTTTGAAGTTTGGATTATATCTAGAAGTAGAATCGGAGGATGAAACCCTCTTTATGTGTCACATACATGCACACAGCGGAGCACACACAGTGAAATTGTCTCTGCATTTAACCCATCCTAGTACTAGGAGCAGTGGGCAGCTATTGTGCAGCGCCCAGGGAAGATTGGGGAGGGGGGATTGGAGGTGTCCGGTGCCTTGCTCAAGGGCACCACAGCAGGGCCTAGGAAGTGAACTGGGACCTCTCCAAGTAGCAGTCCACTTTCCATATTTCAAGTGTTTTCGGGGATTTGAACCGGCGACCCTACGATTCCCAGCATATCTGACGATAAGCTCCGCAACAAAAACAAGATAATCTTCACAAATAAAAACCACTTTTAGGATTCTCATAATAGGCTGTAAACAAACTACACCGTCGCATCAGTCACTTTACCAACACTAGACTAAACGTTGATGAGTATGGATATTTATTTGTATTTATTTAGTCTCATTTTCTTAGCAACCGCCTTTTTTTAAGACGCCTTTAAAGCTTCAAAATCTTCAGTGGAGTATTTAATTATGTATTTTGTTCAGAAACAGAGCATTTGAATCTCTAAAAACTAAACAACTCACCAAAAACCTGTATTGTATGATTGATCTAAGATGATGTTTGAAATATGAGGTTGAAATATTAATGCAACTCAGACATTCATCATGTTCCTGCCGAGTGGCCATGTATGTTGCAAAAAATGTTCTATTCATGCTTCGCTGAGTCATTGACCTTAGTCAGAGCCCTTAAACCTCTGAGCAAACACGTCACGGTCATTGTGTGCAATAAGAAGAAGAAGAATGACTAACTAAATACAGAAAGATTGAGCAGTCACAATAAGTCGGGTGTGTGTGTCGCATTCAACCTCCAGCTTTGGGTCTGAGTAAAGTACATTTTTGTACCTGACAAATGATAAAATGCTCTTGTCTTTGAGCCGTTTCTGTAGCTGATCAGGTAGGAAAGGTTTCATATAAACGGCACCGAAGCAGAGCCAAAACAATTGTCCACTAAATGTATATATGATATTAAATACACACAGAAAAAGAGAATATTATACGGACAACCGACTGACCACTTAAACAGATGGTTGACCTTACCAACTGCAAATAGACATATATATTTATTCATCTTATCTCATCCTGTCCTATCTGAACAAAAGTAACAAAGCCCATGGTATTAGGACCAGCTTGAATTGTTATAATATCATCAATATAACTTTGATTACTCTGTCTTAACATGCATGAGGAAACTGGACCAATGACCAACTAGCGTGCTGGTTTCCACACGGATTGGCATTTCAACCAGCAGAGCATGACTATAGGTATAATCTGTAGTGTTGGAATATGTTTCGACCGGTTGGATTGCCCTGAGTATAAGTTATTTCGTCTTGAGAACAGCAGCTTTTTCTGGCAAATGTTCGTTGTACTTTGCAATAGGAAAGCCTCACTTGTTGCCTCACACTCCAACCTTTGTCCATCATGGAAACAGCAGATACCCAGTGTTTTGCATATGGTGCGTGTTATGTAATACAAGGGGTTGGTTAAGTAGGCCAAAACAGACCATGACACACTAGACCTTATAGATAAGTGCCCTATAAAGGTTATCAAGTTAATAATAAACAAACTACAGCTAGGTCAAGGTCTTACTGTGTATTTCGAGATGTTTACTGCGGTGAATATCTCTGTTAGCTGTCTGCAGTGAAGAACATATGGTCAGCTTGTTGGATATTGTAAAATGTAGCTACACAGTGATTCTCTTCTCAGTGTGTTTTTAATTAAAGGAAACAATGGCCCCATGACAGAATGAGTGTGCTTATAGGGGCTAATCATTTCACTAGCTCTTTATGTGTTTACAAAATCACTAAAAGCTTGCAAAGCTGTTTTATTTACATGGTTTTGGCTAATTAAACAAATGGGAGGTGTCTTTCAGGCTGCTCTTTTTGTTCTTTATCGTTTGCTTTGTTTACAGTTCATCCAACAAGCCTATTATGTTTTCTATTTTACACATTTTAATATTCATTAAAATGTGCAGCCTTGCTAGAATGAAGAGAAGTGATTATCTATAAAATAAGCGACTGATAATGCATGTGGGATTTGTTTTCTCGTAAGTGCGGCTTATAGCTACATTCTTTAGTTTATAGTTGAATTTTCTCGAGATTTAATTAGCAAGTTAAAACAAGCCGGCTGCTGGATCCAGCCGGCTTGTTTTTTAAACGGGCTCCAGTCAGGATAATCACCAACCTCCTCTCTTAAACTCATTCATACAGTCCGGGATCCGCACTGACAGCGGCGGATAACCTTACTGTGCAGACTTCATATAAAGCTGCTCTAATATATTCCCACAGGAAGGCTTCCCACTCTATAATTTGTTGACTGCTGCAGAGGGTCTAAAGAGCAGCAATACTCTTTAATGTACTTATAAACACTAGCACATATAAACATACATACACACACACACACACACACACACACACACACACACACACACACACACACACACACACACACACACACACACACACACACACACACACACACACACACAATTGCCTTGAGAAAGAGTTGACAGTGGTACTCAAGGAGGAATAATTATAGACAGCATTGCATTTCCTGCTCTCCACCGTGTGCAAACAGTGTTTAGCTGAGAGGGTTTGCGTACTTCACATGTTCACACCATGGCACTACTTGGCTGCAGGGTCACATTATTGTGGTGTTTTGGAATATCTGCAGTAGACGAAGCGGTGTCACCACTTTCATACACAAGTAGTTTCATTTATTCCATTTCTTTTCAGAAGCGGACATGAATAGCAGCATGATGTTTCCGTTTACAAATAATCTGACATCTCTCTGCAAAGCTCTGCAAACTGGTGAAACCTTTATACAGCTTGTCTGACATCATGAGCGCAGAGTGAGACTGGTTGTAGGCTAGTACGTGCTGTTTGTGAAGCATGAGTAACTGGCTGTATGCCTGCGGATATGTGTATCTTCTGTACAGTTATGGTTATGCATGAATGCTTGAAACAATGCTCTCTCCCATACCTGGAGCTGTTGTGTTTGTTCTAAAGAATATAAATGGTAATTGAATACACATCCCTGAGCTGACTGTGAAACCTCATTATCAGCCCCAGTGCGGAAGAGAGTCAAGGGAGAAGGCACATGGACCCCCAGGGAGAAGGGGGGAGGGAGAGGGAAAAGAGCAGGATATATTCAATACCTTGATTCAGTTAAAATCATAATCAAAATACACGCTGAGGAGACAAAAAAATAGATGGTAAAAGGACACCTGTCCAGACACAGATTAGAATAGATGAAGAAAGTGCCCACCGTTGACCACCAGAACAGCTTCAGTGTTTCCTGGCATTGATCCTGTCTCAAAACTCTACTTGAGGTTTTAACGCTGGTGTAGAACGCTGCCTAGTACCTCCTGTAGGTATTAAAGCTGGTGACTAGGGCCACGGTTCACCATTTCATACAAATGACATCATTATTGATCTTTGCACCTAGTATGGAAGCATCTGTGTTCATGTGTCTTTCTATTAAGTGTTATATCTGTCACCTGTCTCTAGGAAGTAAATGACGAATCACCTGAAAGAGTAGAGAAGCACAGAAAGATGGAGAGGGGGAGAGAAGCAAACAAAGAGGTTGTGCAGGCTGGATGATGAGGAGAGAAATGCTGAGTTTAATTGAAGCTACTGTAGTTCAGTCCTCTTTGTTATTCAGGCCTTGTACATGCCTTCACTGAATGCTGTGCAGAGCGAGAGATTGACAGAGTGGGGGAGGGAGGGGATGCGGAGATTTCTGCAAGGCGAGGAAGACAATGTGAAGTGACACTGTAGGAAGTGGCAAGGAGGCATAAGGGAGGAGGGGTGGAGCTATCTGGTAGGTGTTATCAGGTTAAGCCACCCACCACTGGCTGTCGCCATAGTAACACCATGGTAACGACCAGGTGTGGAGACAGGGTGAAGCGAGACCTTCTGCTTCCTCTGCGTGTCTCTTCCTCATTATTTTTTGTCTTCATATCATTCGGTCTTCTCAGGTTTTGCTTGCCTTAAAGGTGGTTTTATTGACTATAGGTATAGCAACTAGTATTTCCAAAACCCATGAAAAATGAAGAGTTTTGTGGATCTACTAATCGATGAGTCCACCTAATATTGCAGCTCTAGAGGAGGTTGATCATCAATTTTATGATGCATATAAATAAAAACTAAAACAGAAGCTCAAAAAGTACATCTGATCTCTTAGCAGCGGTTTAATATATGTATATGAATTCATGTGGCCTAAGTTGAGGTCGAATGCAGCTTTTTTTCTGAATAATGTTTGTTTACGTACGTATGTATGGGCATATATGTCCCTGACTCTATGTCTTAAACCTATAATCTGATTTGATAACGTGCTTACAGAGATGTCTGTTTCAATCTGTTGGTGTTTTCTCTGTTACGTGTGTGTCTACGTGTGTCTCTCAGCAGACTGGGTTCGGTGGGGCAGGCGGGTGAAGGGGCCAACAGACGTGCTGCACAATGACACACACGTGCTTATGCCATGCATGCACTGCAGGCTAGACACAAATATAGAACGCTAAGTCAAACACACGGAGCTTTGCTGCGGCTCTTAAAGGAAAACAGTACCAGTGCTAAACACATCAAGCCGGTCAAAAGATAACTTCTTCATCCTAATGCCAGACAACAATCGATGCTCTTAATGGTTTTAAATGCAAAATAGCAAATTAATCAAATGTATTTATTTGAATCTTTACTAGAATTAGGAGCTTAATTAGTCTTTGACACAAAAACAACTATTTTGAGTAACGATTAACCCGAATATCTTTGGCGGATGGACTGACAAAACAACATCATCTTGGACTTTAAGTCAATTTATTAACCAAACTGTTAACCAAGTGTTAGATCATAAGATGAAGAAAAGCGATATTTTTATCCCCAAAATCTGTTTACTTCTCTTCTGTATTTGGTTGACTTAAGGTTTGGGGCACACATGGCAAAGTTCACTCACCTCCAGCTCTCACTGAAGAGTTTGAAGTGTTGTTGCCCTCATCCCTCCTTTGAATAGATTCTGTTTGATTTCCAATTCTCTTTATTTAAAAGGATTTTAAAGATCTTGATATAACACATCCAGCATGTTGTGGTCCCCTGTATTTCTTGTTTGTAATGTGCTGTTTTGTACAAATTTTCAAGGTTTTATTTGTCAAATTTGTTTGTTTCAGTAATCTTAAAGGTGCCATAGAATGGAAAACTGTGTTTACCTTGGCATAGTTGAATAAGGAGAGTTCGGTACATTGAACTGACATACCGTGAACCTCAAACACCATTGTTTCCTCCTTCAGGTGCAAATCATGAATATGCATATCACAGCGGTAAAACGGGCCAATTACAATAATCCCTGTGTGTTACGTCACACATGGTAGTCCAGCCCCAACATTTGCATACACCAGCTGCTGGAAACAAATCATAGGGTTGTAAATGGGCCTGTAAAACCGCATCTGGACATTTTTTGGATCAATATACCTTCTTTGTAGACATCAGAGAACAATTTAAAATACCAGATAGATGCTTCTATGACACCTTTAAAGTTTGTCCCCACCACATAAATACTGACCCTCTAATAACAACCTGCTCTTGGGGTTCTGTTCAGTAGCTGACAGTAAAGAAGACACTGTGAGCATTAGTCTCACACTATTAGTGATTTATTATTCCACTTGGCTGTCACCACTGATAACTGGGATAAGCTCTTTGTGGCAGGTTACACATTTTAACAGCCTGTAGTATTTCAGCTAATTGTTTGTGTTTTGTGGGCTTTTTTTTACACGCATTGAGAGCCAGGTCTGGTTTTGTCGAAATTACAAACATAACCCAGGGTCTCATTCATAAATGATCAGAATCTTAGTGTATACTGTATGCCTGCAATCCTGAGGCTTTTAATGGGTTACTTCTTACCCAGTACATCGACCCTGAAAATGTGATACAGGAAACAAAAAATAGCAATGAATATTTAAAGTGTAAATATATAAATCGGATGTTATTTAAACCCGGGTGTCTATAGTGAACAATGCTTTTTGTACACGGATGAATAGTGAACCCGGCTGCAAATAGACATTTCAAATATATAAACCAAGGTAGTGTTTAATGTTTGCATTGTTTCTTTCATTTGAATTTAAATTAATACGCTTTTTTGAGGAAGATCTCAAACTCCTTACATCGAGTTTCATCCTCAGACAAAGGAACACATCAAAGCACAACATCTGGCTTGGGAATAGTCAAAGTAACCAAATAGTGAACTAAAGACAAAGAAACAGGGAGTTAGAGGCATGAGAAAAAATTGAGGAGGAAGTTTGCGAGACAGATGGGAGTTAATCCCGCAGAGGGACACTCCTCAGGGTCCTCATATCCTTCCTCTTTACCCTATTAAATTACCTAACTTGAACCTGGATGCTTCCTGATCTGACTGAGTCTAACCTGTCTATCTTGTGTTTTTTTTACAGATAAACCTGCGGCTCATTTTAGTCAGCGGGAAAACGAAAGAGTTCCTCTTCTCTCCCAACGCCTCCGCAGCGGACATTGCCAAACACGTGTATGAAAACTGGCCGATGGGTGAGTAGCAGCTCCATCTAAATAGCATGTCATTGCTACTGGCAATGGCAGTTGATGAAGATGTATCAGCAGTTACATCAACATGTGCGGTCCCAGGGTGAAGGCAATAAAATGTTCCTTAGGTGAACCAGATATTTAGTTTTCTTTGATCAGATTATTTGTGATTCTTATCACTATTATTTCTTTATTTTCACCAAAGTGTCCTACATAGGGTTGGGCCGGTGTAGAGGTTGTAAAACAATAATCAAGGGCTTCTGTTTTGACACAAGGCTTTCAGCAATGGAATATTTATTTTCAACCCACACAATACATGAGCTTTCTAGTAAGAAAACACTATGCGCACTTTATCCTATATTGGTGTTGTTTTGTAATAAATCCCATTATTGCATAAGCCTAGCTCCAGTGTGTTTGCGTAAGGTGTAATTGCTTAATAATGAGCTGCTAATGCTCTTTGAAACCAGTTGATCTGACTCATCCTGGCTGTATTTTCTATGGCGAACATACAAGCAGCTGATTCGCTTATGTGTGCATCCAGAGAACTGAGATGACATTGATAACCCCACTTTGAATTACTTAAATGTATATCATAGAGTGGTGTCTTTGGTGTATTTAGTGTGCTCCTCTTTTCAGCACGATTATCATTCCATACAGGAATGTCGATTTGCAGTAACACCCTAACTGCAACTGTGTTACAAATCATTTCATACTGCGGATCTCACTCCTTCATCTGAACACCCTGTTTCCCACGTTGCTGTGAGGGTAGTCTAGTTTTAGAGAAGCCCCACAGTACATGAAACTCTGTAAACCTTACTGAGGGATTCATATCCTCCTTGACAAGATCAGTTTCACTTTCAGTCCTGTCAGATCACACAGCGTTCCTCCCTGACAACAGATCTGAACCCTGCGAGACCGAAAGCAGCAACACCCTCTGTTTGGATGGAGAAAAACATCTGGTGGCCAGACGCTGCTGCTGTGCGACTCCCCCCACTGTTTTCTCTCTGGTTTATTTCTTCACTTTTGTCTCTAGCTCTTCCCAGGTCACACCCCTTGTTCTTCTGTTGCTTTCCTTCTTTCTCACATTCTGTTATGCATCCCACAAAGCCCACACATTATACATTTTGTATGTAAGGATTTAAATTAAAGGCTTTAAAGTGACTTAAAAATAGCTTCTCTGTGGTTGTTGGTGGTCTCTTTCTCTCACCATGCAATTATTTCCATTCATTGCACTGTTGATGCATTTCAACTGAATTAACTCAGAGCCCCAAACAACTCGTATCCCTCGTGTCCTTTTTAAATCGTTAAACTAGAGCTTGGCAACATTTCTAGCAATGTTTAATAAGAAACTAATGTTGTTAATTGTGGTTTTTAAAGCATATTTAAATCTAGGTAGCGATACAAAATGTTGTGAAATGTCTTTATTGAACCTGCATGTTCTCAGTTTTGATTATAGATTATAGAATGATGATTTATGGGAAATAGATCAAATAAATGGGAATTTAGAATTTAAACTTGCAATGGCAATTAGGAATAAAAAATAGAAAAGAAAAGCTAGGTCAATAAAGTATATGGAGTGTTTCCTTTCTTTCTCTTTGTCAATTTTTCTCTTTAACTCTCTCTTTGCCCTTTTTTTCTTTCAGACTGGGAGGAAGAGCAGGTCAGCAGTCCTAACATCCTGAGGTTGATCTACCAGGGCCGCTTTCTACACGGCAACGTAACACTAGGAGGTGACAAAAACACAGAAAGTACACCCCCCCAAAAAAAAGTGCTCATAGACATGGACACAAAATCACAGCAGTGTGTTGCTGGAAAGTTCTGTGCTGTTCTCATCTTTTTCCTGAGCCGCAGAACAGAGGTACCTCAGTGCTCCGGACAAGCCTGCTTTGACGGGGAGTGGGAGGAGAGAGGAAATAGAGAAAAAGAGGGGAAAGAGACTGGTCAGGAAAGGGGCAAGACTGGCGTTAGAGTAGACCTCAAACAGCACAAAGACGAGACAGGAAGGGAGGGGGCGTCAAAATGAAAAGTGAAGAGAAAAAGAGGAGGGCAGCCCACTTCACTTCTCCCTGGCTTTTAGGTGCTTTAGTCTACTTAACCCAATTTTGGGTTGACTGTTGTTAATGGGGTTATGGCCGTCCCTGACCCTTTTACACTCATCCCATTACTGGCATCTATCTGATTATTCCCTTATCGTTGGCCCAACGCTTTTGCACGTTGACACAGAATCCTCTTAAAGTCGACAGTCCACAACAAGGAGTAGATGTTTGTGTTTTGAAATATAAACATAAACAGAACCATGTGTGTGAAGGCAGATATCATGATATAAATAAGCAGGTTTTGGGATATAAAAGTAACCAAATGACATTATTTTTGGGTTGTCACAGTTCAGAAAGAGGACATTGGGATGTGGTTGGACTGTTTATCACAATGCCATAAATACATGAAGAATCAATATTGATGTTGGTAAAATAAAACAGTTAATAGCTGATTTTAAAATGTGTCAGATATGATCAGGTCATCACAATATGTAACTCGACGAAACATAGTGTCTTATATCATCTTTATCTATTGAAAGTGAAAGCATTTAAAACTGTCTTTACTCGCTGCATGCTGAGTTATTTCATCAGTGAATTGAGTACTCAGAGGATGATGGGGGCGGGGAAATCATTGACTTGCTTTGTTACCTGCAAGAGATTATTATTCTGCAACAAAAGCCTGGCATGCTGTAGCTCACTGTATAACCTTTGCATCCTTCCTTCCTCTCTAACTCTCGCTCTCTGTGTAATTCTCCCCCGCTAGCTCTCAAACTGCCCTTGGGGAAGACCACAGTGATGCATCTAGTTGCCAGAGAGACTTTGCCTGAGCCAAATTCCCAAGGTAACAAGCCCTCCTTTCCTTTCAGTAGGCCTTTTCACACGCTGAGCCACTTTAATCGTTCCGCTCCCAGACATTATTTATCTCTACACATGGCTTCTGTTTAAGGAACAGTCACCAGTGCAAATAATTGGCTCCATTAAGTGTATCTCCGAGATACAGCACATTGTGTACAATGCTCAGCTGATATAAATCATATTAGAAGACTGGTTTCCTTTTTGTGTAGTAGTGATTGTGTGCTTAAAACAGGCACTGATTTTAACCTAACACTAGGCAGAGATCAGAGGGACACTTAAGGTCACTCAAAGCTTTATATGTATTGACTAACTATGTTTGCTATGCATTCTGGGTAAGATAAACTCAAGGTAAGGTCGAATAAATAATTACCGCAGTTAACCCCAGAAGAGAACCTGTGCTTTGTGGAAGAACGATTACAGGGCTATGTCAAGTTATGTTTCATAAATAGCAGCAGCAAATGGTTACTGTGTTTACTCAACATGTAGCACACTACAAATTCTGTCCCCTTGTTTCAGTCAGTTTGCATAGGCTGAACAATTAAATCATATTTTGTTGAACATGGTCAGTGCAACTATCAATTTGCAGAAGGAATAATGTTTGTTAAATAAGTTTTTTAATGTACTGTTGTCCTACTGCAGAGATGTCCATGGTTGCATGTGTTTGATTGGCCATAGCATCTTGTTGGATGATGACCTTGTCTGTTAGGGTTTTTCCTGATGATGATGGAGTGTGTGTGTGTGTGTGTGTGTGTGTGTGTGTGTTTTCAGGTCAGAGGAATAGAGAGAAGACCGGGGAGAGTAACTGCTGTGTCATTCTGTAAATACACACCACCGCCGGCCCATCATCCTTCTCATCCGTTCTCTCCCTCAACATCCTGGACCTAATGAGTCTGTCCCCTGTCCTGGAGCCTGTCTACAGTGCGGATATGCATACAGACAAACACACACACACACACCCTTCTCTTTTTCTCCCCCCCCCCTTCTCTCTCACACACACACACACACATGTATAGAAAGACAGCAGGCTCAGGCTGATTCAGGATGCAGAGTTGGGAGCAGGAAATTGAAAAACAATAGAGTTGATTCCTTTGTTGTACTTGATTTGTTGTCATAAGTGAAAATGTGTGGAAGGAACTGGATTTGCATGTGTTTTTGTTTTTGTGTTTATTTCTTAATGCACACCTTTTTAAGCCTTCCGCAACACGCATACATGCAACAGACACACACACTTTGTCTAGCCATCCTTGGCCGGTGTGTCAAAAGTCCTTTACTAACTGGCTCCTCATTCCAGCTGGTTGTCATAGTAATGCAGTGCCCAATTGTGTGTGTGTGGCCTTGTTTTCTCATACAAACTGCTGAGAATTTTAACCACTAACAACTCACCAACACACACACACACACACACACACACACACACACACACACACACACACACACACACACACACACACACACACACACACACACACACACACACACACACACACACACACACAATGACATCCTGTATACACATCCTACCATATGTGCTTGTGTGATCTCCCTCGGTGCAGCAGACAAAGCTTAGACGTGCCTGATCAGAGAACTCAAACCAGGACACACAAACACACATTTAGAAACTCCGATGTCCTTTTTACTGCCCTCATCTGCCCTCAAAGGTCACAAGAGAGAAATTATTCCTTTTCGTCTGCAGAGCGCTGTAGATACCGACGCATCATACTCTTTCACTCGTCATATTCTTAGCCAAACAAAGCCTAACAAACAGACAAATAGAAAATCAACCAGTGTTGGTGGTGTTGTTTTGGTTATTTGTTTGTCCATGACATTTGTGACTGTGTTTTGACAGTCACAAATATATTGCTATTATTACAAATATTTCTGACCGCCCAGTGTTGTAAAAAATGAAATGTCATGTCAGTTACCTTCCCTGCCTGATGCACCATCCCCTCTCTCTCTGTGTGGAAAGGCTCATTTTTCTTCCTTTTCTAACAGTGTTGTGAAGGATCTCTATGACAAATTGCTCTTGAAGCAGGGAAATTAGTTGCAATTAAATTGTTCCTTATTTGTCTTAATTCGCTTCTTACACTTTCCTTGATTCTCTCTCTCTGCATTAATACAGTAAGTCCATTTTGCACAACGGAAGCATGTGCTCCTTCATCAGATTAATTCAAATGTATAAAAAGTTTTATTGTTTTATTTTATATTTTTCCAATGGAAGTAATGTTCCAAACTAAGGTAACGTGTAGATTATATTTAATATGAATCTTATATAGAACATGATGACTTTAGATCTTGTTGATATACAGTATATTGGTGTTTAGTCCATGATTGTGTATACGGTTAGCTTCTAGCCAGTTCACAGTCACTCGCTGACAATGTCTTGTGCTTAAAAGCAGCAACACCTCGCTAATCATCGACGGACTGTGTTTTTATTTTCTATCTTCTGTGCTCTTTTATTATTTTTTCATTTGTTTATAATTTAATGTAATCCTTTTTCTCTTTGTGAGTTTTTTGCTTTAAAAAATCGCTTTGTAACAGCACTAGGTCTTAAAAAAGATATATTGTTTATATTGATCAGGGTTCAAATCTGTACAGAGATAAACGTTTTCAAACCAATTGTAAATAGCACTAATGCTCCCTCTCCCCCATTCAAACTTCAAAATGGAATACATCTGTAAACAAAATAAAGGTCATTGAAGTGCACTGCCTCTTGTCTTGCCTTAAAGTCGTACAATTCTGTGAAAAAGGGTCACCTGATTTTGACATCCTACTGTTGAAAATCACCTCAGTGTCAACAACAGTTTCAACACACAGCTGAATCAGGGAGGCTTTTTAAGCTGACTTAACAAATGTTCAACTATCTAACGACTACTTGGAAGTGACCGGTAAAGTATTCCTGCTGAAAGGTTTGAACTATGAGCACATAAGTTAATGAAAGAAGCTGTTAAAAGACTGTTTAACTTTAAATGAATGCAAAGCACCCAACTTATTTTATTGACCAGTGATGCCTTCAAGTACAAGATTTCTTTCTCAACGTAGAGTAGTACCACATAGTAAAAATCCCCAAGTAACAGTAGGGTTATTAAACCTAAAAGTACAGTACTCACTGTGAAAAATACCCAATCAAGAGTAGTATAAAACATGTATTTTTAAGTGCTGAAATTGAAGCAGCATTTGAATGTACCTGGTTGAAGTGACTTTTTATTTTTCACTAATTTATGTAATTTTGGTTAGCTATACCACAGAATATAAGGTAATGATTTTGTTCTAGTTTCGTATACAGGGTAGGACAGTACCGTAAAAACAACTCAAAGCTGTACCTAGTACAACTTAAACAAATGTGTATGTGTGTAGATAATTATTACTGGTCAGTTAAGACAGTGGTTCTTAAACTTTTTGTCTGACGACCCCACAAAAAAAACTGGAGAGGTTTGGTGACCCCACTTTCCCAAAAGTGTGTAAGTGTGACGTCACGTTTCCGTAGCAACCGATTTTTTGTTCCAATCCAAACAAATTAACAATGTATGACGATTATTTTATGGAAAAGGAACGATTTTGTGTGAATTAATTTACGAGTTTGCGTCTCCAATGATTTGAGTGATAGTCATACATTTTGAAAGAAACAGCAATGCCATCTGCAGTTTGGTTGTTTGGGGGCGGGCTGTAAATCGCGTTGCCAGGACAACGTTATGCATTGCAAACCCATGGTAACGACTGTCAATCAAGCAAAAACAAATAGGCAATGTGTAAGAAAAGGCCTGGGCGGCAACAATTTATTAACGCAAACAAGAACTGGAACAAACAAAGCAATGAAACAAATGTCCAAATCAAACGGGAGTCAAGAGTCAACAGAGAGTGTGTATGATTGGAACGATCTCACTTCCTCTTATACGGACGCCATGTCAATGAGAAGGATGGGCCTGCTTCCGCGAGCATAGCAGGTCAATTCGGGGATCGATGCTGCTCACAGCAACACGAAGATTCTCCTCCATGCTGTTGAGACGACATCTGTATTTGTTCTTTATGTAGGCCAGGGACGAAAATGTCTTTTCGCACAGATAGGTTGATCCAAACGGCGTGAGGATGTCCATGGCAGCCTTGGACAACCCGGGGTATTCCTGCACAACTGACAGCCAGAATTCATCTAGAGTTTTTGAGGCAAACGACGCCTGCAATGTGCGGTCGCTGGACAGCTCAATCAGCGCATCCTCGAGCTCAGATGGCAGGTTGTTTGAGGAGCAGTTGGTGAATGGTTGTCGTACCCAGTCAAAAGGCTCTACATTCTCCGTGAGGAAATACTTATTGAATTTGTCGAGGAGACTACGAAGATGACAGGTTATTGACTCTTTCAATGAATTGGCATTCATGTCACTCTCCAAAAAGTCGTGCAGCTCCGAGAACATTTCAAAGTCCCCACTCTCTGCACGGGCTGCCCAACGCTGCAATTTTTTTGTGAAAGCATTCACTTTGTCTGAGAGGGTCAGGATGTTTGTGCTGGGGCCTTGTAGTGACAGGTTGAGACTATTTAATTTGTCAAATATGCACGCCAGGTATGCAAGACGTGATAACCATCTCGAGTCAGTGAGATGGTCTGCAAGAGGGGAATGCACGTCTGAGAGGAAGGTGCGCACCTCGCTTCGCAACTCGAACAGGCGTGTAAGAACTTTGCCCCGTGAAAGCCACCTTACCTCTGAATGAAAAAGAAGGGATTCATGTGCAGACCCCATTTCCTGGCAGAGAAGGGCGAAGAGTCGTGAATTTAAAGGGCGCGATTTGATCGAATTCACTATTTGGATTGCTGTTTGAAGAACATTGTTAAGCTCGGGTTCAAGTGTCTTGGATGCCAGGGCCTCCCTATGGATAATGCAGTGTGTGAACTTGACATGTGGTGCAACGCTAAGGACCTTGGCTTTCAGCCCTTTGTGTTTTCCCATCATAGCCCCGGCACCGTCAGTGCATATGCTTATGCATTTATCCCAATCCAGGCCTGTCTCCTCCATCCAACCATTAAGACAGTTAAAAATGTCTCCACCAGTACATCTTCCTTCCATCGGAGAGCAGCACAGCATGTCCTCATGCAGTTTCCCGTCATGACTGTAGCGAATGAAAACCATTAAATGGGCTACATTAGTCAAGTCAGTAGACTCGTCTAACTGCAAAGAAAACCGGCTGTTTTTCACTCTCTCGATGAGCTGGCATTTCATATCATTAGCGATGTCGTTAATGCGTTTGGACATGGTATCATTGGAGAGGGGAATCTGTTTAAGCACACTTGCGATCTTTTCACCATGCATTGCTGTGGTCATCGCAATTGCTGCAGGAAGGATGAGGCTTTCAGCAATTGTGTGTGGCTTTTGTGCTTTGGCTACAAGGTGGGCCACTTTGTATGACGCTGCCAAGGCTTTGGTGGGCACAGTAGCTTGGCTATGCACAACGGTCTTTTGCCCATGCAGCGCAGCTTCTTTTCGTAAAAAAAATGTCATGGGTTTCTGAGCATCATCTGGATGTCGGCTTTCGAGATGTCGTCTCATTTTTGTGGGCTTTAAACTTTCATGTGCCAGAACATCGCCGCAAATAACACACTGTGGGTGGTCGAGCTCATGTTTTACCTGGCACGTGAATCCATATTTAAGAAATTCTTTCAGGTATCGGCGACGCCTCGTTGGTGGGTCTTTTTTATTCTCACCACCGGCCAAACTTGTCCCATCTGAGGATCGCGGAGGAGTAGGTGCACAACTGGAGGTAGATGGCACTTCTGAGCTCAAATCATTGTTTTTTAGCAGCCACCTGTCCATTTTTGATGAAAGTTATAACTAGGCTAGTGGCTAAAAAAGTGGCTAGTATCACAAACGTGGCTAGTAACGTGGCGAGTTAACTATGACGTATTGTAAAAAAACCGGGAAGAAATTGAGTTTGAACAGTGGGCGCAGATTGTTACATTGTTTCTATCATAGGACCAATAAACGATTCGAAACGCCATTTAAAGCTGGGCAACTTTTTTTTTTCTCTCTCTCTCTCCCTCTTAACAGCGTGTAGGAATGAGAAAAAGGCAGATTTTCATTGTATTGACATTTTATTTTTCGTTGTTTCACCAGGTGTTATAACAGCTAATTTCCGACTGAAGTAACAAATAATTTTGCGACCCCACGGAAGTTTTTGCCGACCCCGTTTGGGGTCGCGACCCCTAGTTTAAGAATCACTGAGTTAAGACTTGCTCAATTTACATTAAAATGAAGTGGCGTACATCAGGGATTTATATGCTTGTACAAAGGGAGAAAGATTGCTTACTAACCACTCACTCAACATTCAATAACGATGATAGACTGAGAAAGACTTGATGCATGAAAGAAAAACAACTAACTGAATATTTTCTTTCCTGTGACAACCATGGGATGCTGTTGAGTCCACTTTGCACAACAGTCACTAGGCCAAAGTGCAGCAGGAAGAACAGAGTGGAACACAGAGTACAGTTCAGCCTGCCATCCCAACAGCACTTTCTGAGCTGTTCGGAGATCTTCATGCACTTAGCTATGGGGACAGTTTGTGACATGGCAGCATAGTATCAGGTGAGAAATTATTTGCAAAAAAACAAAACCCAATTAGGATATAAATATTATTAAAATATGATGACTGGACTTCTGTTGCCTTGAGCGAAACCCTGTATAGAATGTTCCTCTCCTCACTTTTTATCCCTCTCTCTTCTCCATGCAGTCATGCTGTGTCCACAAAGTGACATGAATACAACTATTCTTCGGGTCACACACACACACACACACACACACACACACACACACACACACACACACACACACACACACACACACACACACACACACACACACACACACACACACACACACACACACTGTTAAGAAAGTCTGTGTGCAGACAGAGAGGATTGTGGTTACAGTTGTAACATTCAGAACGGCACACTCTGTTTTCTTGACATTAATCCCCTCAGTATCGCTGCCTGGCCTCTGAACAATACACTAGTCTTTTTATACAAACAAATCATTGTTTGAAAAGTTGTGTCAGTCTGCATAAATAAACAGTTTGCAGTATGATTTAAATAAATGTGGCATTTAAATATATAACTAGACGGAAAACATTATTAAAATGTAATGATTAATTATTCATCTACTGAAGGACAAAAGCCACGTGAGTCTAGAAATCAAATAAATGGCCATTAAATGTATCAAAAATAACATCAATGTTTTTTCAGCTCTAGTCTCTCAACTGAAGAACAAGTTAGATTTCTGGGAAATAAATATTGGGGAAGCTAATACAAACAATTATAAATACATACTTAATCATTGTTTAATACTTTGGAAATAAATAAGATAATTATAACTTTCATAAAAAAGTATAATAGGGCAATAGATAAAAATGTAAATAAAGAAAAAAAGAAAAATATATGTTAGCTCTATATTAATGCCTACATGTGTTCTTTTTTAGATGGATTACGTAGGCTAAAAATGTATTATGGGGTATCCTCCACCAAACATTGCTCAGTGTGACCAATAACAAGCTGTTTCAAGGTTTGAGGATGTCGCCATCTTCTGGTAACAACATTTATAGCAACATTTGAACCACCACTGCTAACAAACGTATTAGTTGAATAAAACTGGCCAAGTGTTTTTTAGTTTCTGCTTAGGTGAACATAAACCACTCGTAATCTACATAAAAACCTATAGTTAGGGATTTCTGCACCCCTGTTCTGAATGAGTATGAACACAATATTGATGCAGATTTCATTTGAATCCCCATTATAGTAGGTTACATCATGATATGATAGACAAAATGTGTATATAATAATGCAGGGTGGGCTTTACTTTAATTTGATATTGCTGAGCTAGTTAGAATTTTGCTTTATTTATGCTATAGCCCACATCTGGATAGGCCTTAAAAATAACATATGAATCCAGCAAACGTTACAAACAACTACACAGAGATGGATTTACAAACTGGGTGCTGCTCAAAATCACAGGTATAGGTATACCCCTCAGATAGGAAGTACTTCGACGATTTTGGGGTACTTGTAGCCTCATTTACTTAAGTTTTCTATGTTATGCTGCTTTATACTTCCACTTCACTACAATTTGGAAGCCAATCCCAATGTATATGACAACATGAGTTATTAGTTACTTTACAGGTTCAGATTATTAGCAATTTACAGTAAGCAAATAAGCATCAATATTCATACAATATTTATTGTGTTGTAATTTGACACTACTCACAATACTTTTACTTTTGGAACTTTAAGTTTATTTCGATGCCGATACTTTTGTACTTCTACTTAAGTAAAATGATAAATGCAGGACTTTTATTTTTCAACAGAGTCATTTTACACTGTAGTATTTCTAGTACTACTTCGTCCACCTCTGATGAAATTATAAAACTTCAAAAATGGCTGCAAAATGTCAGTTATAGCAACATTTGAACCACCACTGCTAACAAATGTATTAGTTGAATAAAACTGGCAAAGTGTTTTTTAGTTTCTGCTTAGGTGAACATAAACCACTTGTAATCTACATAAAAACCTATAGTTAGGGATTTCTGCACCCCTGTTCTGAATGAGTATGAACACAATATTGATGCAGATTTCATTTGAATCCCCATTATAGGCCTTCATGATGAGTAGAAGTTACATCATGATATGATAGACAAAATGTGTATATAATAATGCAGGGTGGGCTTTACTTTAATTTGATATTGCTGAGCTAAAGTTAGAATTTTGCTTTATTTATGCTATAGCCCACATCTGGATAGGCCTTAAAAATAACATATGAATCCAGCAAACGTTACAAACAACTACACAGAGATGGATTTACAAACTGGGTGCTGCTCAAAATCACAGGTATAGGTATACCCCTCAGATAGGAGGTACTTCTACGATTTTGGGGTACTTGTAGCCTAATTTACTTAAGTTTTCTATGTTATGCTGCTTTATACTTCCACTTTACTACAATTTGGAAGCCAATCTCAATGTATATGACAACATGAGTTATTAGTTACTTTACAGGTTCAGATTATTAGCAATTTACAGTAAGCAAATAAGCATCAATATTCATACAATATTTATTGTGTTGTAATTTGACACTACTCACAGTACTTTTACTTTTGGAACTTTAGGTTTATTTCGATGCCGATACTTTTGTACTTCTACTTAAGTAAAATGATAAATGCAGGACTTTTATTTTCAACAGAGTCATTTTACACTGTAGTATTTCTAGCACTACTTCGTCCACCTCTGATGAAATTATAAAACTACAAAAATGGCTGCAAAATGTCAGTTATAGCAACATTTGAACCACCACTGCTAACAAACGTATTAGTTGAATAAAACTGGCAAAGTGTTTTTTAGTTTCTGCTTAGGTGAACATAAACCACTTGTAATCTACATAAAAACCTATAGTTAGGGATTTCTGCACCCCTGTTCTGAATGAGTATGAACACAATATTGATGCAGATTTCATTTTAATCCCCATTATAGGCCTTCATGATGAGTAGAAGTTACATCATGATATGATAGACAAAATGTGTATATAATAATGCAGGGTGGGCTTTACTTTAATTTGATATTGTTGAGCTCAAGTTAGAATTTTGCTTTATTTATGCTATAGCCCACATCTGGATAGGCCTTAAAAATAATATATGAATCCAGCAAACGTTACAAACAACTACACAGAGATGGATTTACAAACTGGGTGCTGCTCAAAATCACAGGTATAGGTATACCCCTCAGATAGGAAGTACTTCTATGATTTTGGGGTACTTGTAGCCTCATTTACTTAAGTTTTCTATGTTATGCTGCTTTATACTTCCACTTCACTACAATTTGGAAGCCAATCTCAATGTATATGACAACATGAGTTATTAGTTACTTTACAGGTTCAGATTGTTAGCAATTTACAGTAAACAAACAAGCATCAATATTCATACAATATTTATTGTGTTGTAATTTGACACTACTCACAGTACTTTTACTTTTGGAACTTTAAGTTTATTTCGATGCCGATACTTTTGTACTTCTACTTAAGTAAAATGATAAATGCAGGACTTTTATTTTCAACAGAGTCATTTTACACTGTAGTATTTCTAGTACTTCTTCGTCCACCTCTGATGAAATTATAAAACTACAAAAATGGCTGCAAAATGTCAGTTGGTTAAGGTAAACTGTTGGAAATGCTCCGAAACAACTAGCTAAACACAGGAGTCATAGCCTGCTAACGTTACCAGGCAACCGGAGAACATACTGGGAGAGACTGAGGTGAGTTTATAGGAAGTATTTTTTAAAATTATTCATGTTTTTACTATGACGAAAAGGAGAGGCTTTAAGAATTAGGGCTAATAATGTGGTCAAGTGTAGCTAGGCGAGAGTTAACTTCCCCGGAGAAACGCTCGACGCTAAGCTAAATTAACGTCAGTTAGCATGTTAGGGCTCTTTGTTAACCGTCAAGGAGTGTCAATCTTAATTCATCTGGTGACTGAACTACCTGCTAGTGATTTAATTAGCCAGGCAGAGTTGGTTAATTGTTAACTCCAGTGGTGGAAAGTAACTAAGTACAGTTACTGAAGTACTGTACTTAATTACACATTTTAGGAATACTTACGAAAAACGTTGAAAATATGATTTTTTTTTTGTATAAATGAAACCATCAAACATTATATTTAAGCAACTAAAAACCGTGCTTAGAATACTTTTTAAAAAAAGTACTATTCTCGTTGCAGTACATTTACTTGCAATTTAGTAATTAAAGTGTGGTAGGCTATTACTACTGTATTCAAGTAAGGAATCTGAATACCTTTTGTACCAGTAGTTAACTCAGTTCTCTTGAGTCTGATGTTGTGATGCTCTTTGGTTTGTGTTTTTCCTTTAACTCAAAATATTTTACATTAATCAAGGAATTTGCTCTTTGGGTGTTCGATGTGCAAGTGGCCAAGTGTTTGTCAACACATCAGCCATAAACTGTTGCTATAAAATCAAGTGACTGTCTATTTATTATGATATATTGCTGCCTTGTTGTGGCCTAAAATGTATTCATCTTTAATTATTTATGGCAACTTTTAACAACAGGGTATTGACTGACTGTACATCATATTGCTTTTGGTTGACCTAAAAGGCATGTGTATTGTATATTTCCTACAGTGGGCTCATGCTGGGGACTCTTTAGGACCAGAATGGAGAAATGGATCTAATCCTGTGACCCTCTCGAAGCACATATAAGTGAGTACAGAATCAAGAAATACTTAATCACACAAACTTATCCTCTGAGTTTTGATACAACCTGGAGGAGATTTAGCTAAATGTGCTGCATTTTAAATGTCAGGTTTGTAATCACGGCAATAGCCTACATCATGTTTACTGTGTTGGTCCCCTATTTGAAAAAAAATGTAAACTACAGATTTTAATTCAAAGCATTTGCTCCGTATTCAACACTACATGTGGGCCATTCTTTAATGATGGGAAGGTGTCAGTTCAAGCGGGGTTGAGTTGTGGGTTTGAGTTGCTTTTTAAATTGCCTAAAGGAATAGCAATCTGTTTATAAGATGAATTTGTGAAGGAAGATCGTTTTGTGTTCCTAGTTTGAGAAGTGCACTGTGTTTGTGTTATTTGCTGTGAACATAAACAGTAGATGAGCACCATCTTTCAATTAACAGTAGTGTTTTATTTTATTTCTTGTTAAGTTCCCACAGTCCAGAACGGCAGAATTGTCATGTAAATGCTATACCGAGTTGAATTGTCTGCCATGCGGACTTAATATAAGTAGTCCATTCGAAAAGGAAGTTGCCTTTTATGGCACATATAAAAATATATATATAAATATTTGCAGTATACCAACTAAAAACTGAACCGAGATAATAAAGAACATACAGCTCTGTTGAAGGCCAGAAAAGTCAATACATCTAAGGAAAACTCTTGTGGGGACAACTTTCTCTGTCATGATACTTCCAAAAACAAACGTACTTGAACAACAATAAGCTGAAGTATTTTTGTGATAAACATTGGTGTGACTGTCTGTAACTTGGTGTGAACCCTCGCAGGATCAATTAGTCAGTTTGATCATAACATGTTTGAGCATGACTGTTTCCCCCGGGGGAAGAACCTGGTTTCAGAAGAAAAACAGTTCAGGTGTCTCCTGAGGGCAAATGAAAGTTACAGTTGAGATGGCCTTGAGGTGCGATTCCCCCGGGTCACCCTGCCGTGGGGATGATAGATGTTTTAGTAAAAGAAGGAAGTCAAGCTGTCAAAATGATTGCTTTAGGTTCTATTACTAAAGTATTCAGGCAACTTAGGAAGACTTGAGATAACAAAAAAAACTTTAAAGCACTGACACTTTTGTTTACTAATCACACTACTCTTGCTATTGCTGATACTTTTGCTCCTAAGGCTGACAACACGAATGCTACTTTCACTACTTAAATTATTGTTATTTCTGTAGTATTGGTATTCCCAATATGTGTACTGCATCTCCAGATAGTAATCCTACCATAGCAGTACTGTGACTAAGATTCCAAGTAATGCTAATGTATAATTTGAGGAGAAGTTATTAGTTACCAATTTGTAGTGACAGAAAATTATTAATATTAATGTTTTAATTCATGTTAAATAAAAATATACCAGCACTTTTACAGCTTGTAGAGTGCGCATTTTCAACTTTCCTTTATCTTATTCAAAACATCTTGTAGAAGAATCGAAGTCAATTGATTTGCTTAACGCATAAACTGCATTCATTCATCAAGTAATAAAGGTATTAGTTGCATCCCCACTGCGCTGCTCCTACGGTCCTGTGTCAGTGGTTGATTTTTCTCAAGAGGCTAATCTTGAGTTTTTTTTGCACAATGTGAAATAGTGTAATGAACCGTTCCCTGCAGGCCTGAGTCAGTGGATACATGTGTCATTTCGCCCTCTATTTATTTGCAGAAGACACATTAACACCTGGGGTATACCCAGGGAGCCAATTTCATTAATTTGGCTCTTAAACATCAATAGTAAATCCCTACAGATAATAATCAATGTAATAGTTTGTCTTTAGATGTCTAATGGCCCTGGAGCTTTAATAGTCTCTTGAGTAGGTTCTGTGTTCTAGACACAGCACACTGAGGCAAATGAAATTAATAGGTATTATGAACGTACAAAGCCAAGGAATTTAAAACGGGCTTTCTCTGAGGCAGGGTTTATTCAATCTCCATCTTGCTTAACTGTTTTAGTTCTATTATTTGTGTTTACCCGCTAAATCATTACATTTCACATAAATGATGATATTATAATAGAAATTATCATTGTGTTAATATTTTTCCAAAGCATTAATGTGCACCGATTTGCAGTTATCAAAGAATTTGGTCAGAAATATTGTGATATATATTCATTTGTATCGGCCAGCTGTCATTTTCAGGATAAACAGCTAGGTTATACTTTTATTGTCTCTCTCTCTCTCTATGTTTGGCCTAATATTATAAAGCATCATAACAAATACAAGCTTTGTCTCCATAGAATATAAAAACTGAATCCTGAGTATTTTTCTATTGTGTGCATCGCATTGTATCTTGAAATACTTTGCTAGTTATTTAGATCTCTATTCACACCTACTTTAGTTGGTGTAATTGGAAAACAAAGTAAATAATGACATTTCATGGTGTGAAGTGAATGACAGCTATGCAGGGCAACACAGCAAAAATAAAACAATAAAAATGTTTCACCCTCGTATGTGACTTAATGTGTATGTAGTCAACTTTAAGGGATAGTTGAACATTTAAGTAAATAACTTTATTAAAGATCAATACCACTCGTGACCCATGACTCTGCACTAAATGTCATTAGTGTAAGTAAGAGAACCCAGCAGTGTTAAGTTTAAATGAAACTAAACTAACATAAACCTAATAGAAAAAAGGTATATCAGGGGTGTTCAATCCATCCAGAAAACCTGATCTAGAAATGGATTTACTGAAACTGTTTCTGACACAGTAAGTCAATACGTTTTTTCCCCCGAAATAAATTGTGTCAGTTAGCAATGCCATCACAAACATACATTTTTAGTATTTGTGAATAGTTGGAGGTAGAGGATTTTTTTTCTTGGTAAATTTATATTATATATTCACCTTATTCCTAATAAGCCTGCGTTTTTATTTTGTAGTTACAACTATCCACAGAATGAAAAGTATCTAACTTCATGAAGCAATTTTCTTTTTGCTGTATTCCAATTTACCTAACATGACCCGCTCTCTCACTTGATTGTCCCGAATGATGTTTACCTAACTGTTCTGGATGTGTCATCATCCTACCGGAGCAGTGTCAACAAACATCTCATTAACAGCCTCATTAGACGGAGCTGTTACACCCTTCAACAAGGGAAAACAGAACTGTCAAGTTTTTACTCACGAGAACTGCAACGGTGATGCCTACAAAAAATTGCATCTCAAACTTTTATTCCTTCTGACTTTATGGAATATTTACAGTATTTATTATGTAAAATACAGCATGATCAGATGCATACTATAAAACACACTTTTCTACATCAAAAGTAGGTTCTCAGAGCAGGAGGAATCATATGATGTTATCTACAGCATCTTCAGTGTAGCTTTGAGAAACATTTCACAGCACAATTTTAACAATAGATGTTTAAAATCCAAAGATCGAAGATACTTGAAACATGTAGGCAGTACATTTCTCTCATTAGCTGGTGTTACTTTGGTTTCTCCATGTAGTATTACATAACTTCAGGTATTCCTCGATCAGTTATGTTGATGTTGTACAGAATAAAGACTGTTTCAGCATGTTGCTAGGGTCACGTTAATCACTACACTACTATTATGTACATTGATCATCATTTTACACAGGCCTGTAGATACAGAACTCTGCTGAATGTAGCTTCATGCTAACAGCTTTTATCCCCACAGAAAAGCTATCTTTTTCACTCGTCTCTGCTGTCTTTTCACCAATGGTCCTGTGAAGACACCCTAAAACAAAAGGTATGTTAGCGGTTTACAGGGTTTATGCATTAATACTGAGCATTGAGACAGAGAGATATTAGCTTTAGCCTACTTACCTGACAAAAAACTTCAGGAAAACATGTAATCTTGGCTGCAGGTGTTGTTTATTTGTCCCTGATTTCTACTGGAGCATGTGCATGACTGTGATATGATTATCATTGTGGTAAGGCCTGGCTCAGGTTAAACCCTTTGTAAAACTCGAATGAATACAAATAAATGTTGACTCTCTGTCCACCCAGTGTGACGTTAAACTTATCAAAGACATTGGGCACACGTCGGAGCTCCAAATGTCCGTGGTAAAGCTGATTGCATGCACGTCTTTAAGCATACACGAAATGTGTTCCCTAACTTCCTCGTATAATTTGGGTAGCGCAGTTTCGGAGATATATTTACGACCTGGCAAACAGTACAGACAGGGGTTGGTCATCCAGGACAATAAATTCCACAATTGTGTCTGTTATCTTTGTTGCTTTTGGGCTGTCTTTCGGGAATTTATCTCGTCGCTGGAAGGCAGTTTCCAGAGTTTGCTGTTGCAGCTCGTCCTTCTTTCCCCCCATTTGCTTTGGTAAATTCGTCGTGCTCTTTAGCGTGACGCGTCTTCAGGTGTTTAATCAAGTTGCTGGTGTTGAAATTAGCAGCACTCGTGCCACCCCTCGAATTTTGTCTTGGCATATGTTGCATGTCGCAGTCTTGCTGGTGGGAGCATCCAGCGTGAAATATTGCCACACCGCGGACATGATATGCTAGTGCTAGCTCCTTGTCTAACAGGTGTCAGGTGATCAATTCTTCTTCGCCCCTCTAAAACAGGAGGCTGCAGATGGCAGCAGAGTGCAACTGTTTTAAGAGCGGTGAAGAATAACTGTGTCAGAGCTAATGGTGCTAACCAGTACATCGGTTCCTATTTTATTAAATTATGTGGTATCGGATCGGTTCCTGGACTCCAGTACTCACTGATACCGATGCCAGCATTTTCTGCAGTATCGGAGACATTTCCGATAATGGTATTGGAATCGGAACAACTCTATCCAAAATCCATGAAAATCAAACCAAAGTATTTTCCTGGGTGGAAAATAAATTGGAATGTAGAAATATGTCTTCAGATCGACTAATGTGAACCAATCAAGCCTGATGCAGTCTGGGCCAGCTGTGCCGGTGAAGCTGCTATTGCTATTATCTGGGCCAGTTTGTCCTTTTTTCATGCTTGGGTAGAGCTAGGGGACCGTTTGGACGCCGAAGGATTTTGAACCGGGAGGGCACTAAGCAAATTTCTGTTGGGGGAAGGTGAAGGCGGAGACTGGAACTTTACCGGGAAGGCAAAGCTGGATAGCCTAGTTCATTTTCTAATAGCCTCACGCTGCTTCTGCATTAGAGGCCAGAGCAGGGCCAGAAATGGCAGCAGTGACAATATCCAAAATATTTTCCTTCTACCATTCTGACAGGTCAGGTTGAGCTGTCTGGCTCTTGACTGCACCAGCCTCATGCCAGGCAAGTGTCTGTAATAGAGAAACAGTGAATCAGGTGTTGTGCTAATATCTAATAGTGTATTATTTGGTTGCGTTGAAGCGTATTACCCTATGCTTAAAATAGTCTCAGTCTATTTGCAGTTAAGCTAGTAAGCCAATGAGAACAGTTTGAAATACGCTTTTGAAGCGGAAAGAGGTGTTTGATTGACACTGTGTTCTAGAGTAAGCCATTTAAGCGTAGGTGGTGTGCTTGACCCAGACATCACAGTAACCACCAAGTCAGGATGGGCGTCAAGAGATTGGGTATGTTTTAGGAGTGGACCAGACAACATTTAAGGTCCTCAAAAATACAAGATTTGTCAGCCTTTATTAAGATGCTCTTTCTTTTCCTATAACTGAATTTGCTCCGCGACCAATGAATCCCTTGGAAAAGATTTAAACAGCAAGCTAACTTAAAAGTGACACAATGAAAGACAGTGAAAACTACATGAAGAATAGATGCTTCAAGAAGGCTGCATTGAGCTTCCTGTGAGTAGATTTTATTATTGCAAGAAGTTCTTTGCTTGCATACCATACACTCAAGGGATCAGACAGTGACTTGACCCAATGACAGGGACTGCAAAACATTTTAAGCTCGTCAGAGCTTCATCATCAGAAAGAGAGCGAGAGAGAAGAGTTCAGCTCTGTCCAATAGAACACAGTGCTGATACACAGTACTGCTCTCTGCATTAAACACTGTGCTTCACACAGCGATGGTTTGAGAGGTATTTCGCAATGGACTTCTTCAACTCAGCTCTTGGAAAAAACATCACTTTTGTGCGTCCTGAATATTTCATCATAAGTGGATTTATTGGCATACCTAATATCAATTATTACTATGTATTCCTCTGCTTTGTTTACATGGTTTCAGTGTTGGGAAACACAGCTGTGATGGCCATAATATACTTGGACTATAAACTGAGAACTCCCAAATATATTGTAGTTTTTAATTTAGCATTTGTGGACCTGTGTGGTAGCTCTGCTCTGGTGCCAAAGGTTCTTGACATCTTTCTGTTTAACCATCAGAACATCCCCTACGCTGACTGCATGGCTTTTCTTTTTTTCTGCTACACGTGCCTTTCAATGCAGGTTCTTAATCTAGTTGCACTGTCGTATGACAGACTGATAGCTATCATGTACCCACTGCACTATCAAGTGAAGGTGACCCACAGGTCCATGCTGTCTCTGATTGTCTGTTTCTGGGTCTTTGTTATTTCTGTTTTACTTATTGCAGTGGGCCTTCTAACAAGACTTTCCTTCTGTAAGTCTGTGGTTATTAACAGCTATTTCTGTGACCACGGACCCTTATATCGGCTGGCCTGCAATGACAACAAACCTAACAGTGTGATTAGTGTGTTTTTAATTGTGCTACTTCTTTGGCTTCCACTCTCATTTATTCTGTTTAGTTATTCATGTATTGGCTATGCGTTGTCTAAAGTTGCCACAGTTCAGGAAAGAGTGAAAGCCTTTAAAACCTGCACAGCTCATCTTTCATTGGTAATTATCTATTTCGTCCCAATATTAGTCACATTTACTATGCGTACAAATATATCTCAAAATGCCAGGATCATAAACCTGTCTCTGACCTCTGTTTTTCCTCCAATGCTGAACCCAATCATTTATGTTTTGCAGACACAAGAAATCAAAGAATCTATGAAAAAAATATTAAAAATCAGAAACAAGTCAAAAGTTACGGTGAAGAGAGAAATCATAAAGTGATTATTTGTTTTAGTTGTGCTTACGTGGAAACACATTATTGTGATCAAAGTTTGTCTCTGTGCAGGTTGTCTTGAAGGAGTCTACTTTATATTAGAAAACCAATGTTGTCTATAATTTAATATTTTACTGCATAATCAAAAGCATACAAATAAACCAACTTTGAATTCATAAAATCAGTCATTTTAAAATGTAGATTTTTTTTATTGAAATCAAGTGATGTATCCTTGTTCTTCATGTTTGTAGATAACTCATATTTGAAATTAAACTAGACATATTTTGTCCTTTGGTCCGCTTCTCTGTTCTGAATCAATCTGTATTTTCTAACTCAACACTCATCACTTTTAACCCTCTTGGTTATTCAGGTACATTCTGACTTTTACTGAAGGCCTTTATTGTGAAGCAGCTGCAAAAAATGTAGACTCTTGATGGGATTTATTGAATTTAAAAATGTGTAAGATGAACTACCCAAATTTGCCCAAATGTTTTTAAATGTTTATCCTGAGTGAGGTTATCATCAAGGATGGATGTGGTTTATACCAATATGAAGAGTGGTTTGAGTGGATAAAAAACAACATTTTATAATTATACTTAGAAACTTTAATGCTTTAAATTTCAGTTGAAATGTGGCTTGTCACTAGAATGAGTTTTAGAAAGGGGACCAAATACATACATGGCAGAAAATAATTCCCCAAAAGTTCACGTAGTACTCATCCCTGTTAATTTGCTTTAACAATTATATTTTTGTTAGGAATAAATGGACTTTGGTTAAATGCCAAAGTCAAAGTAGGTAAATGGGAAAGTAAAGAGAGAAGGACCATTGTCCTGTTTGCTGTTTGTTAGCCTGCTTGTATCATGTTGTCAGAACTAATTCTTAAGCTTCAGGAAATGCTAGATGGCTATGCACAACTTTTTAATTGACTTTTTTCAGTCTTTATTTGGACCAAGGTGAATGTCAAAGGCTGATTTCACATTCACAATATTATCAAATATGTTCACATTTTTTAATTAAATAAAAACCTTCTTTGAGATCAACTGTTTATGTCTGCCTCTTGATGTGATTTCCTTTTCTCAGTGTTAGTAAATTTAGTTTGACACTCCTGCTCCGTAGGCTTCCACTAGATAGCTGCATTGGATATTTCTGTCAGTAGACTTCATCAGTGCAAGGAGTTCATTGGAGGAAAGGTTTTTTTTTTCTGGTGCTTGCCTACAAGAGACTCAAGGGAACAGACCTTTCATTTGACATAAACAATGTAAGGGATTGCAAATAGTTAACGCTCGTCAGAGCTTCATCATCAGAAAGAGAGCGAGAGAGAAGAGCTCAGCTCTGTCCCAACAGAACAAGTGT